>NC_134235.1:75458883-76868883 GCF_965152275.1 Natator depressus
AAACCTTGACCAAGTCAAACCCAAGAAGGATTCAAAAGGCCTTGTAAAATTCAATTGGCAAATCATCAGTACCAGGTGCCTTCCCTGGAACAAAGCCATATAGATCAGAAATCAGTTCTGAGTGGCAGGCCCTGTTCAAGTCTGTCCACATCCAATGTTGAAATCCTAGGAAGATCCTCAAGGATCTGCCTCATCTCAGATGGAGAGAGACTCTGCAGCATACGGGTCCGAGGAAAAAAAATTCACAGCAAAGTTCCTAATCCTGAAAGCGAACATCCTATAAAAGGCAAGCGTTAAAATGCCAGTATGGCATACGGTCTTGAATAGAAGGAAAAGACAGCAGAAATAAAACCAAACCATGACCTGAAATCCCAGGGATCATACAACTAGAAAGCAAATGAGACAAAATGAATAAAAACATTAAAATGGTCCAAATGGACCATAGAGAGAGCTGGCACTAGCACCCAACCAGGTATACAGCTGCACAAAAGGGTAAAAATGTCATCACACATCAGTCAGGTCAGAAGCCTGTAAAAGAGTTGCAAGACACTGAGCAGACCGCGGATACAGTTCCAAATTATTCTTATCCAATTTCTCATTCAGAAAAAGTGCCCCCCAAAATTAAAACATCACTTGTCATGCAATTGTCAAAAGAGCACCCAAGCTGTGAAAAAATGCACCCCATCTTTTCCTACAGTAAGAGCTTAGACGCTAATAAAAGGAGAGGATACTGCTCAAAAGTAGTTCAAACCAACAATAAACATCCTGAACAACTTCCTGCGTAATCACCAGATCAGGCTTCACCCTGTCTGTAAAGAGAATCACAACCCCTGTGCTTGCAGTGGAACAATGACTCAGAAAAACTTCCCATATCCAATAAGCAAGCAAATCGGTTTGGTTGCCTACATCTGTGTTTGTCTCTTGCAAAAATGAAATGTCCACCTTTTGCTGGGACAGGTACTCAGAAAGAATCATATGTGGGTTTTTTTTAATGTCCCTGCACTCATTCACATTCAGAGAGCAACATACACAATTATCCATCATATCAGTACTCATCAGAAAAAAAGAATAATAAGAAAAAGAGACAATCTCCCCCAAACCTCAAACAAAAACTACCAAGTTTTCCTAGATCCATTAATCCCCAACATTTCCATTGGTCAAGTGACACATACTTTGATCATCAGTTTTTTCAATCTGTACCGCTACTGTCTGTCAAACTCTGACACAGACACACATCTCCTAGTACACTGAACAGATAACAAAAACAGATTAAGGTCAGGAAACCAATCTGCCACCTCTACTCCACATTCTCTGTCTCATCCAGAAACTTACCAGTTGCATCCAGGGTATTTCCCTCCCTCAGGATGTAAAGGAGCCACAGAATCTGTGAGTTCGTCATCCCCCCCACGCTCAGACAGAGGGGTGAGGGTGGGGGGAATTCAAAGAGATGGGAGGGAGGGGACTCCCGGGACTGAGAGGGCAAAATTAATATCTGAGAATTCTCCATGCCCCCAACCAAAGAACCATGCTTAGCAGCACTTTCAACAGCGTGCTTCCCAACTTCAGTGACCCAACTAGCTCACTTCATAGCACCCTAAGAAACTGGAGCTCCCTCCACCTTCAATGGCCTTTTTTGCTTTGGGGCCAGAATCCTCAGTCAAGGTCATGGATGCCATAGTGACAGGGTCAGGCCAAGAGGCCACTGAGTCAGAGAAAACAGTAGTAAATGGTAAAAACACAAGGTGGTCATGCTCCCCAATCTTATACTTCATGGAAATTTTTGAAACTTTGGAAGTATTCTTTAATATATATACCTGCTTGCCAGCCCAAAGGAATCCTTCTAATAGGGCTATTGATCTTACCATAACTCACCAGGTCCCTAGCAAGCTGCTCATTTCCTAAAAAAGGAGCACATTAAAGGTAGTGACTTTAACAGCCAGTCTTGAGAGAGATACTGCAGGGACAAAAACACCCCCAACAGTCTGCTCCACAACCACCTGCTCAACAAGGCTAAGCATGGCAACACATACAACAACAGCCTTGCTCATGCAGGAGGCATATGTCACATTTTTAAACCCAATCAACTTCCCTACTGCTAGAACACACTCCTCCACAGAGACAGAGTCGGGAGGTAAAATCCACAATCCATGGCCATAGGTCAAACCCTCAGAACTCACAATAAACTGAGGTCTCTGTCCCCTGGGGTGGCCAGCCCAGCCCAGACAGAGAGACAAAAGCCTGCTAAAACAAAATAAATCCTGAAATTAAACCTACAACAAACCACAAAACTATACAGACACACACACAAAAAACCCCAAAATCTTATTTTCCTCACAGAAAGAAACAGAGAACAGCAAAGCACACCCTCTCTCTGCCTCACTCCCACAATCCTGAGAGAGGGAGAGAGATGAAACACCTTTATTCACATAAAATCATGGTAAAAGCTATTAATTATACCATTACAGTATATACACATGTAAGCAGTGTCAGGGTGAGCTCCACCCTGACATCTGGTGGTGAGGTGTGGCAAGTTGTGGAAAAAAAACTTTAGGGGCTGATCTCATTTGCATAGGCACACCCACCCCGCCTAGACTGAGGCCATAGCTGCCCAAATGGTCACTTCGGCTGCTGTGGGATCCCCAGTGTCTCTGTTATTGGGGCAGGAAGAATAAATTGTTATTACCCTGATTATGGGAACTGTGCTTGGAACTGTACTTGGCCTTTTGCTATGATGGAGGGACTCACCATCAACTAAGTAGCACTCGCTAGGCAAGGGTCATGGGTTCCAAAACTGT
Source organism: Natator depressus (assembly GCF_965152275.1). NCBI lineage: Eukaryota > Metazoa > Chordata > Testudines > Cheloniidae > Natator > Natator depressus. The sequence goes on from NC_134235.1 coordinate 75,461,679, forward strand.
GTGAATTGAGAGAGACTTGAGACAGGTATTAGTACCTGGTGGTGTGGGCCCCTCTGTGAGGGCCTGAAGCACCAATTGCACCTCTGTCTCTCTCCACTGCCCTGTTGTGGCCCGTCTCATAAGGGATGCTTACCAATTCCCCCACAGGGAGCAAAAGGTTTCTATGCACCGTCTTTATTTGCCCTGGGCCGTCTTCAGGTTTGATCTTGTAGACCGGCAGATCTCCCAGCTTTTCCATCACCAGGTAAGGCATTGCCTTCCATCTGTCAGCTATCTTGTGTTTGCCAGCAATACCCAAATTTTGCAGCAGGACTCTGTCCCCCGGCTGGAGCTCCTGCGAACGCACTCTAGCATCATATCGATGTTTGTTGTGGTCTGCGTTCTTCCGAGCCGCAGCGGTAGCTAAGCGATAAGCATCCCGCAGCTTTTCCCTTAGTCGGGATACATATTGCTGGTGAGTTTCATAGCTATCTCCATCCTCTGATACACCAAAGCACAAGTCTATGGGTAATCTTGGTTCTCGCCCAAACATCAAGAGATATGGGGTGACTCCCGTAGCATCGTTCTTTGTGGCATTGTAGGCATGCACCAGAAATGTGACATGCTGGCTCCAGGTTGCCTTCTGCTCTGGTCGCAAAGTTCCCAACATATCTAATAGGGTTCGGTTGAACCTCTCTGGCTGAGGATCACCTTGGGGGTGATAAGGCGTTGTCCTAGACTTTTTGACTCCTGCTATCTTCAGCACCTCCTTCAGAAGGTGACTCTCAAAATCCCGCCCCTGATCAGAGTGTATCCGAGCCGGGAATCCATAGACTGAGAAATATTTGTCCCACAATACTCGAGCGACGGTGGTGGCCCTCTGATCACGTGTGGGATATGCCTGTGCATACCGTGTAAAATGGTCAGTCACTACTAGAATGTTCCCAACCTTCCTCTTGTCTACCTCTACAGACAAGAAATCAATGCATACCAATTCCAAAGGTTTGTTGCTGGTGATGTTCTTGAGATATGCAGCCCTCGTGGGCAGAGTTTTCCTTTGAACACATCGAGCACAAGTCTCACATTTCCTGCGAACATCTTCAGCCATTCGGGGCCAATAGAACCTACTACGAATAAGTTCCAGGGTCCTCTCCATCCCTAAATGCCCAAAGTCATCATGCAGAGCCCTCATGGCCAGGGCTCTGTACTTTTTTGGCAGCACTAGTTGTGCTCGTTGTTTTTGTAAAGGGTCAGTGGTCATTCGGTGTAGCACTCCCTGAATCAGTTTTAGTTTGGTCCATTCTCTCAATAGTAGTTTACCCTCCGGGTTAGGTGGGACAACCGCAGCTGGGCTTCGCCCCTCCCTTTTGGCAAGTAGTGTATCACGAATGTCAATATCTTGCCGCTGGGCTTCTTGCCAGTCAGCTGCATTGAGCATGGGCAAAGGAGATTGGTCCAATGCAATATAGTTCACTGAAGCAGAAGGCATGCATTCAGGGGGCAGGCCCAAAGCTTCTGCAACACATACCTGAAGGCTCTCACGGGCCTCTGGCTCTCGGCGACTCACACTGCAAATAGCTCTCACGCCATCTGTGGGTATCACAGCAACTTCTGGAGCCTGTGGACGCCTGGACAATGCATCTGCATCTACATTGCTTCTCCCTGATCGGTACTGAATGCTGAACTCATAGCTAGCCAAGGCGGCCACCCATCTCTGCCCTGTAGCATCCAGCTTAGCACTTGTTAACACATAAGTCAGTGGATTGTTGTCTGTCCACACCTGGAACTGAGCACCATACAAGTAGTCTCGAAATTTCTCAGTGATGGCCCATTTCAGGGCCAAAAATTCCAGCTTGTGGGTGGGATAGCGAGTTTCACTATCAGACAATCCTCGGCTGGCAAAGGCTACAGGTTTACGTTTGCCTTCCACTTCCTGGTACAGGACTGCTCCCAGACCCTCCAAACTGGCATCAGTATGCAGGATAAAGGGTTTGCTTGGGTCAGCAAAAACTAGGACTGGAGCATGAGTTAGGCAAGTAATGATTTCTCGAAAAGCCCTTTCACATCTCTCATCCCACCGTGGCCCAAATGGTTCAAATGGGCCATAGTGTCTCTGCACAGGGGGCTTTGGAGACCTCCCCTTATTCTTGGACTTAGATTTGTTCTTGCTGGACTGATGTCCCCTGGTGAGATCGTTCAGAGGCTTTACAATCGTAGCATAGTTTTTCACAAATCTGCGGTAGTAGCCACTAAATCCGAGAAAGGTCTTGAGTTCTCTGTAGTTACTTGGACGTGGCCATGTAGTGAGTGCTTCTATTTTATCAGGATCAGTACTCACACCCTCTTGGGACACGATGTGACCCACATACTTCACTGAGGTTCTGCAGAACTGGCATTTGTCAATTGAAAGCTTCAGACCATAATCCTCCAACCTATCAAGCACTTTAAGAAGTCTTTCTTCATGCTCCTCTAAGGTTCTTCCAAACACAATCAGGTCATCCAAATAAACTAACACTTGCAGTAAATTCATGTCTCCCACAACTTTCTCCATGAGACGTTGAAAGGTGGCAGGTGCTCCAGAAATCCCTTGAGGCATGCGTTCGAACTGATAAAACCCTAATGGGCAGATGAAGGCTGTCTTCTCCTTATCTTCTTCTCCCAGAGGGATCTGGTAGTATCCACTTCGAAGATCCAACACAGACACAACCCTGGTGTATCCTGGGATGGAGACAAGATTTCAGACTCAATCAGCTGAACCAAACGAGAGTTTTCCCTCTTCCGCCCTAAACCCCATGGCGGAATTATTTAGGCCCCTTTCTGACACCCCGGTGCCGCTGATGAGACCCCCCTGTGATGACACACACAGGTTATTGGACAATGGAGACACACAGGTAGAGGATGCCCTGGGCACCTTGGACCCTCCAGCGTTAGAACTAGGAGTGCAGGGGCCTACGCCAGTAGCCGAGGGACCCTCCAGGGAAGCCTCTCCATCCGTCACTCAAGAGAATGTTCCCCCTACCTCGGCAACAGAGAGTCTCAATAGACGAGACAGGGTGATAAGACCAGTGAAACGGTTAACTTATGATGCACCTGGGGTGACTAGTGAGGAGCCAATACATTTAGCACACAGGCTTGTGGAAGCTAAAGTGGGCTTCCTGAGGCCCTTTGGAGGAAACCAATGAGTTGGTATAAAGGGCGTGTGATTTGTCGGGACGACAAATTCTCGGCTGGGGGGAGGATGTAAGCAGTGTCAGGGTGAGCTCCACCCTGACATCTGGTGGTGAGGTGTGGCAAGTTGTGGAAAAAAAACTTTAGGGGCTGATCTCATTTGCATAGGCACACCCACCCCGCCTAGACTGAGGCCATAGCTGCCCAAATGGTCACTTCGGCTGCTGTGGGATCCCCAGTGTCTCTGTTATTGGGGCAGGAAGAATAAATTGTTATTACCCTGATTATGGGAACTGTGCTTGGAACTGTACTTGGCCTTTTGCTATGATGGAGGGACTCACCATCAACTAAGTAGCACTCGCTAGGCAAGGGTCATGGGTTCCAAAACTGTGTGAATTGAGAGAGACTTGAGACAGGTATTAGTACCTGGTGGTGTGGGCCCCTTTGTGAGGGCCTGAAGCACCAATTGCACCTCTGTCTCTCTCCACTGTGGAATGTCAGAGCTAATTTTGGGTCTATTAAGAGTCTTGCTACAGGTACTGTGCTGCATTCACTTTGGCCTTAAGGTGCACCAGCACTAAGGCCCCCACTACTATGAGCTGAAATCATTAAGAGCTGAAATCACTGAGCACTGTGTCAAGTAGTGGGGAGCCAGAAGATCTAGAGTGCAGCGGTGTGTTCGTGAGACGGCGAGCGGTGCGGAGTGGAGCCGGTCGTGGTGGAGCGGAGCCGTCTGTGAGACAGCGGTGTGTTCGTGAGACGGCGAGCTGAGCAGAGCTGTTCGTGAGACGGCGAGCTGTGCAGAGCGGAGCCATTCATGAGACAGCGAGCTGAGCAGAGCTGTTCTTGAGACAGCGAGCGGTGGAGTGGAGCCGTTCGTGAGACAGCGGTGTGTTCGTGAGACGGCGAGCTGAGCAGAGCTGTTCGTGAGACGGCGAGCGGTGCAGAGCGGAGCCGGTCGTGGTGGAGCAGAGCCGTTCGTGAGACAGCATAGCAGAGCAGAGCCCTGTGGGGCAGTCAGCTTCAGGACACGTAAGGTGCCCCTTACCCCTTTCCCCCACACACAGGCACATTTTAGCCAGACTGGGGAGTAACACTATGCAGATGAACTTTTGAACTCTGGGGCTGGACTTTTTGGACTTTGGGTGATTTGTGGATTGCTGGACTCAAGAGACGTTTGGGTGCTGGGACTCACGAACCCGAGGGAAAGGGGCATGCCCCAATTTGCTTGGGGTGGTTTTTTTTTTTTTTGCTCATGGGTTGTGTTATGAATCCTGTTGGTGGTGTCTCCCCAACATAATGCCACATTGTTTCTCTCTGTTATTAAAAGGCTTTTTGCTACACTCAGACTATGTGCTTGCGAGAGGGGAAGTATTGCCTCTTGGAGGCGCCCAGCGGGGGTGGTATATATTTGTCCCAGGTCACTGGGTGGGGGCTCGAGCCGGTTTGCATTGTGTTATTGGAATGGATCCCCTAGATATTGAACCCGGCCCTTGTTGCTGCCAACTCTGATGGGCAGAAGGGTTACACACAAAAAGACAAATTAAATAAAGCAAAACCTGTCTTAAGCAAACATTAAACATGGATCACTAAAGCATCGTCATCACCAAGTTCACTCAAAATATTGTTAGCACACCAACTCAACCAAAAAGTGTCCAGGTTGTAAGTCAATTTATATAAAGTGTAATCAATCTGCAGCTGGGCCATAATCAGTGCTCAGAACAGCCCTAGACCATCACACTGGTCTGCCCTGACCATTCTGTTCTGATGATATTTCAAAATGGCTAGTTTTGCCTGATCGAGCAAAAAGTTAGTCAGGCAGGAAACTGGCTGAATGCAAGCACTGCATCTCACTTGATACAGGATACAAGCAGAGGCTTGGAGAAAACCAGCCCCAAATGGCTGAAAAACTGCTGCAAAAAAACACAAAGAGGAATGAAATGGGAGCAATGTAGGAAAAAAATGAAACACCATGTATGAAGTTGAACAGAAGCGGCACTGCTCAGACACCTCAGGGTAATATGGTGCACAAAACAATTGGTCGCTGCAATCCTGTGCAGGACCATCCACTGCAAGTCACTGGATTGCTTGGGAAGGGTAGGTTTGTACAATGTTACCCAGGTTGGGGACACAGAGTCACCCAGAGACAAAGGCATCCTCCAGGCTATATCATGGAGATCCTAAAGGGTGGCTTAATGCCATACCTTGACACACATACCATACAGCTATGTCTTGGTCATGGTTTCAAAAGGAACATTCACCAAACCCTTCTAGGACAATCGTCTGCCTGGTTGCAGACAACTAGTGACGGGAACATAGGATTCCCCCTTGGAAGAACAAGCCCTGCAAAAACTTTCTGCAAATACTAAGCAGCCTGCTGAGGGAGCACTGCCTGGAATTCAGAGAGGACCTTATCCAAAAAACTCAGAGACCGGATCCTGGTTTGAACAGCAAGAGCTGTCACCGACTTCTAGCTTGGCTGCCTAAGAACAATTAGGTGAGACAGCTTGGTCAACGCAGCCTGAGTAAAAGCAGGAAACAGGTATCTTGGAGGAGAGAGCTTCAGCAGGAAAAAGTAGGTTAAAAACCAGCTGCTCTTCCAAGACCCATAAACTGGAAAATGCGTGGACCAGTTGCACACTTCACAGAAGTTGCCAAACATCAAAAATACCATTATAGAATACAGACAAATCTAGACTCTGTAATTGACTGGGTGCCCACAAAAATAAGTGAGTGGGTGCCCACAATCCCAGAGGTGTCCCATTGCAACTGTTGGGGGCAACAAAGTGGGGACCACTACACTGCCAGGAGCTCAGTAAGGTCGAATTGCTCTTAGCCCAGTTAATGAGGGCAGAGAAGACGCCTGCTCATATGCTTGTAAACAAGCACAAAGTGCCTGCACATCACTGTCAGACATGAGAAAAACTGAGATATCATCAGCATTGGCTGTCAGACGAACTGGGAAAGCATCCAGCACTCCTGAAACAGAAAGGCCAGTCAGATATCTTCTGAGGATGTACAGAAATGGTTCCGAACTAAGAGCATGCAGCATTCCAGACACAGGACATCCCTGACAAATGCCTCTGCAGATTGGGAAACAGTGGCTAAGCCCCTCATTAATCTTTAGGCACTAAAAACAGGTGAAACAGAATTCTGTAAAACGAAACAGCTGCTTTCCAGATCTCAAGGGGGGTTAGCTATCAGATGGCCATCTGGCAGCAGTAGGTAAAAAGTCTGCTGACAGTCCATAGATTCTTTCTCCACCCCAAAAAGGAACTTTGTGGGAATGTCGGTTTCATGCAGCTGAGTAAAATAGGGCTCTTTGTACCTTCTCTTCCAACAATAACTCAGGAGCCAGCGCTTTTCAGTTAAGGTTTTCTGAGTCTGCACTGAGTTTCTCACAACAAAGTTGCCACAAAGGCCCCAGATGTCTCGTTCCAGGGCACTCATGGCCTGATGCAAAGACCACATGGAAGACTGGGTATACTGTTTGCAGAACAGTTGGATTTCAACCTTTCTGACATCCCACCACTGTCTCATACCGGACTCTTACCGGGGCTTGTGCTGCCACCAAAACTCACAAAACACAGCAAATATCTGGGTGAAATTCAAGTCCTGTAAAAATTTGGCATTGAAGTGCCAGTTTTAAACACAGGCAGGAAGAAGGAGAGATACATTGACAGAAATATGATGATGATCAGACAAGTGAGTGGGAGAAATGGAAGACTGAACAAATATATTCACACAGGTCTTCGGGATATAAAAGTGATCCAGTCTAGCCCAAGACCTGGTTGGGAGTAGACATCAGCCAAGAGTACTGCCTGATAGTGTGGTAAGAGAATCTCCAAACATATACTAGCCCAAAGGTCTGCAGGAGACAATATAGTTCCGTGCCTAACTGAGGGTCTGACTCCTCATGGTTCCTGTCTAAAACATAATCTACAGTGCAATTGAAGTCTCCTCCCAGGACAATAGTAGTACCAGGGTAACAGCCAAGGCCAGCATGGGCAAGTGTCAGTAGAAAGGAAACATGATCTCATCCTAGAGTAGGGACATACACAGTAAAGAGATTAAAAACAATGGTGCCAATACATATTTCCATCTGGAGGAGCTGGCCGTTCTTCACAGAAGAGATTCTGTACCCCTACATCCAGGGAAAAGAGAACAGCTACCCCAACAATGATATTGGAGCCATGGCTCAAGAAAGCTTCCCATACTTTCAATCGGTTCCCCAATCATCAGTGTCTGAGTGTGTCTCTTGCAAAATCAGCCTGTTTTTGTCTGAGACATTCAAAGAGTTGTGCTGTTTTATGACCATCCTGGCATCCATTAATACTTAGAGAACCAAAGTTGAGCAGCACCATAGAGACTAGCAGGAGAAAGCCAAGCAGCAGAGAGAAACAATGAAAAGTGGAAGTACTTTGAACAAAATGAGCCATGGGGAGGCCTATATATCTTGAACATTCCCTGCATGCTGCCTCACCTTGCTCAACCACTTTTGGAGATGGAAATGTTTCCTACAATCAACCCAGGTATCTCTCAAGACAAGGGCAGCTGAATGAAGAAAGCACCAGAAATCAGGAAATAGTCCCCATTTCCCTTTTGGTGCTATCCAAAAAGTACCTAATCTCCTTTACACTGTACCCACCTTTCCTATATAGCTGACTAGCTGGGACATCAGGAACCAGTGTGGAACCATAGAACATCATCGCCCCCTTATGTTCCCTCAGGTTCCCCACCTCAGAAGAACATCAAGCCACCATTGTAACATTCTCATCAGTCCTGAAGGAGAGAGATTCTGTGGGAGTAGCTGGCATATTTATTTTCTAAGGAGAGGTAGGCAGCGCATCCCCAGGCTGGGACCCAGCGACATCACTGTAGCATGAGCAGAGTCATCACACAGGAAACATTTCAAATTTTCAAAGGTAGCAAATGCTGTACAATCTGTCCCATATATGTGGTGCTTTACAATCAAGTTAACAGGCTGGTCAGGGTTAGTTAGAACCACTTAAACCTGGTGCTGGAATGACCTAACGTGACTCCCATTCATGTTCTTTCAGCCCAACAGAATCATCCAAACAGCAGAAATTACCTTCCCATAATGGGAGAGATCAGACACCAGAGTCTCATTGTGAAGGAAATGGGGACATCAGAAGAAAACTACTTTTGCAGAAGAAGGAAACAAGGGAAAAACTTGAACAAAAGACTCCTTGATTCAGAGTCCCTTCGGTACAAATAATTCACAAAGGGTTTCCTGGGTCATGGAAACTGGTATAGATTTACTTGTTTGAGAGGCGGAGTTTCTATTAGCATAGCCAATAACTTTATTTGCACTCAGAAGCACATCCCTCCATAGTGCAAGAGACAGCAGGTACACACCAAACCCCATGCTTGTGGGTCAAATCATCTGAAGTGGACCCCATGGAGTAACCCCCTCACCACTCCACACGGAAAAAAGGGGGGAACCAACCACACCTCTAAAACCAAACTATCAGAAATGCAACTAGTGCACACAGCACATGCCAAACACAGCCTCACTCTCAGAAATGAGTGAGCACGCCACACGAGAGAGAGACACCATGCCAGAATAATAGCCAATAGCTCACTGGTTAGGTCACTCATCTTGCATACAGGAGAGCCAAGCTCACGTCACTGCTTTGCCTGATTCAAGGGACTGTTAGTTATTTTGGGGTCTCTCTCTCTCTCTCTCTGACCAGCAATTCCATCCTGGACCTCAGAAACAACATTTTTTTTGTTAAAACCAGTACGTTTCCATGGAAAAATTTGGTTTCAACAAATTGGCATGTTCCAACCAAAGTTTCATTCCTAACCAGCTCTAATAAATAATATTTTGTTTTGAAGCAGCTGTTTCTGAGTCACTTTAGTCAGCCATTGTCCTGGGCTCTTGGAGGAAAAGGGCTTTCAGGTGCAAACCCATGAAGGTCTGTCACGTTAACAGCTGCGGAAACAGGGTGCTGTGGCCCAAAGGGCCAGTCTAAGAGTGGTTGAACCACATAGTGCCACCCTTGCAAGTGGTGCAGGAGCCAGGCCTGTCACCTGAGGGGGTGCACTTGAGAGGGACAAAAAGGGGTCTCAGGCACAGCTCCCCCAGTGACTGTGACAAGTTATGTAAAGCTAATAATGGCTTTTCTGTGGATAGTTTGGAGCCCAGTTGTCTCTGTGGAAGCTTTTTGCCATTGACTTCCTTGGGAGTAGAGCAACTTTGTGTGTGAACATGTTGCCTTCTTTTGGATTGTAATAACTTGAAGTGCTCACTCTAAGGAGACATGCAGTAGGAACAATCAAGTCTGTGAAGACAATTTTATTGGGGTTATTTTATTATGTTTATTGTGTTTGAGTCCATCATTTGGTACCTTGCAGGGAGAAATGGGGATAACAATCCTTCCTTCCTTCCTACCACCCATTTGCCTGTCTTGTCTATTTAGATTGCAAAGTCTTTGGGTCATGGACCGTCTCTTCTTATAGACAGCACCTAGAAAAATGAGGGCCCAGACTCACCCAGGTATCACTGAAATACAAATACAAAATTATTTTTAAAAAATGGAATCTAAAACACATGGCCATTGAAAATCAATCCAGAATATATGTGTTCTGTTATTTCTTACTGCATCCTGCTAGTGTCTCCTGGAAAAATTAAAGCTTTATATGTCCATATGTCACACCAAGTTTATATGGCACTGCAAGAGCATAAGAGCATCAAATAGCCACTGTGCATGTATAACTCAGATAAATCAAACCATGATAAATTTAACATGTGATTACTCCACCACAGTGTCCAGGCAAAGCTCTATAAATCCAGTATATGAAATCATAAACAGTATTTTATGAGAAGGAGAGACCTATCTGTTTATTGTGTCTTTTTTCTTCCGGATGATAATGTAAATTCAGCCATTAATAGTTTATAAATGAGCCTAAGTAGAATACTGCTAATATGTATCCTGTTCTAAATTAAATAAAAACAGTAGTTCCATTAAATTCACGGACGAAAACTCCCAAACCACTTTATATTTTGGAAATGTACTTATACATATTCATATTTCTGTTGGCTTTCTCTCAGGAGAAGAACCCTTTCTTTGTGCCCTAGTAATTTGCTATTGGAAAGGCTTAGAGAAACGTTGTTGTTTTTTCCTGCAGGGTCCTTGAGTTATGCAATTAAATGAAGACATTGAAATCACACCGTAAACTTTTACATCAGCCTCAGAATGCCATATAAAAATGCTATTGAATATTGCTGCAATGCAGAGCCACTAATTTAGATTCCACCAAGAACAAGAATTATTGTGTTGTGATTTGCTGCAGCAACGTGATGCAAAAATTAAATAGCTGTCTTTTCCATCATTTACAAAACAAATAAAAAGTTCAGAGTTTGCAGTTTGCTTAGTATATTAACCTATGGACTTCAGTATTGTAAACTGAAAATACGGATCAACTCTGACACTTAATTTTCACAGGACAAATAATGTTTGAATTAAATTATTTAAGGAATCTGAGGGAAATCAATACTGTTTATAGAACTAGTAAAGCTTAGTTTGGATGGATGCTAAATCTTAAACCTTTTGTTTGTAAGTTTTTATGAGGAAAGTCTTTAAGACAAACTCTGCTCTTGGAGTTTTGTTCTTGTCTGTGTGACTTCAGTTGTGAAAGGAACAAGAGTGGGTTTTTTGTTTGTTCATTTTTTTAACTTGTGGAACTGAAACTGGCCTAATGTGTGTTATAGATTTTCTGTCAACAAATTATTATTACTGGTCCTAGCTGAGGCCATTGCACAAAGATGTCTTAATGTACTTGCAGCTGTTTCCTCAAGATTATTTTTTTAAGAAAGTTAAGCCCCCCGGTGTTTGTTAAGTACCTCCCAGGAATTTTGAGACACTTTAAGGAACAATAAAATGCAAACATCCAATTGTCTGAACAGAAAACATCTCTTTACCCTAAAACAATTAAAAATAAACCTGTAAATACGCATACACAAATAGACTCATACATGCATATGTACAGCATATTGGAAGGTTCATATAAAGTGATGATTCAATATATAAAAATAAATTTAAATGGGACAGAAGAGATTATTGGTACTGTGTCATAAATAATAAAACTAGACTTTTTATTGTCTTCACAATGCTGTACAGTTATTTGCTTTTCAAGTCCTTGCGAGGAATCACTAGTTACCTTACTTGCGTGGAAAGAAAAGCACAGAAGTGAGAAACATCTTTATTTGTATGCTTGCTGAATTTTCTCTCTGCATCACATGATAGTGGTATTGCAATCAGTAGTAAAGGTCATGTGCCAAGTCATGACATCCTATATAAGCGTAAGAGGCATCTTAGCTCTGTTTACCCCCTGGGCTGACTCTACAGAAGTTTAACCAATCCTGAGGGTAGGCAATCCAAACCAGAAGCAGGTATGGAGGGGTTCTGGGACTTTATAAAACCCTGACAGATAGGTATGGTCCAGGTGGTCTTAAAGGGGCAACCCAACATTTAAAAATACATTTTCCAGCTATAAGGCTTAATTCTGCTTCCATTCAAATCAATGGGAGTTTTGGATTGGCCCAAAGATTGCCATTCAATCATACTTAATACTAATGTGTCATGTAGCTATGCAATAGGTCTGTAGCTATTCCATCTGATTAGCAGCATAAAACTAATTCAGGAAAAATGGGCTTTTAAAATAATTTTAGTTACTGTATGTTTGCTTTTGAAGCCAATGATGCCAAGCTTTTTTCCTGTACTCTGTGAAACCTGTTGGTGAGGCTCGGTTTAGTTCATTGTCAATAAGGACAGTTCCGTTCAAAGGACAAAAACACAACCACAGTAGGCTCCCATGCATTGGAGGGGGATGTGTGTCAAACACTAAGTAGGCAAAGAATCAGAACGACCCATATGCTAAAGCCACATCATGGAACATCTGTCTGGAGAAGTTTGCATTGCTATTGCCTTTGATGTTCCTGTTTTGTGAACAAACAAGACTTCATTCGCTAGGGCTGTCATTCCTACACCTTTTGTTCCCACTTAGATCCATTAAAATATCATTAATAAAACAAATATGTTCCATAATTGCAGTAATATACTGCAAGGGTGTACATTGTTTTGCCTAGAACACACTTCTCTGATTTCTATTTGGCACTTAGCCTTTGGCATCATCTTTCACAACGTGCCCATCGCGTAACAGGCTATTATGGCAGAATAATGCAGGACATGTTGTTCCTTAATGCGGAAACAACACTCAACTGATGCCAATTCATAAAGGAAAACTATGGAACATGACGTGTGATGCTACAAAGACACAGTCTGAATTTATTAGAGTACCTTTGGGGGAAATAATAACAGGGTAATGATGGAAGGTTAGTTCACTGACTTGGGAGTAAAACTAATGGATTTTTTTCACATCATTTCACAAATGTGAAAGCAAAACAACAACAACAACAACAAATTAAGATGGCTTCCTTTGGTTAGGGAATATTTTAAAAGACAACAAGATGAATGGCAGAATTTTGTGATGTCACATCTCCAGTTTTTTCTATCCCCATGGCTTAGTGGACCAAATTCAGCTGGGGTTTTTACTGGCAGAACCCAAGGCACAGAAGCTTTGAGGCAGAAAGTCCACTCAGAGGAAAGTGAAACTGTGGAACATAGCTGCAACTCAAAGGTGTGTGCTGCTAGCCTGGGTGGGGCATGGCTAAGGTGAAAGATACACTGATTCAGTGAAACCCATCAGCAATATCCACTAGTGGGGTCCTCTGGACCTCTCATGAGAACATAAGAATGGCTACACTGGGTCAGACGAATGGTCCGTCTAGCTCAGTATCCTGAATTCAGACAGTGCCCACTGCCAGGTGTCCAAGAGGGAATGAATAGAAAAGGTAATCATCAAACGATCCATCCCCTATCGCTTATTCCCAGCATCTGGCAAACAATTCAACAACGAAGAAATTAAAGCTAACTCCACATACCCACAGAAATCTTGATGGAGACTGGTCCATCCTAGCTTACATCTTGGTGTATCCCTGCTGAAAAGGACCATCTAAGGCATGATTGTAAAAGTTGCTCCTATCTGTACCAGTTTGGTTCGTAACAGCCCGTCCTCTATAGGTAATGGTAGAGTAACTCAGAAAGAATTAAAATAGACTTACTATGAGAGGAAAAACAGACAGTAAGTGATTTAATAATGCTTTAATAAGTCAAAAATCCTGGTTTACTAATAGCTTTTGAAAAAGTGGATGCTACTTTGTGTAATGAAAAGGAATCTGGGAAACAGTGGACTAATAATGGTTCCTAGAGGGGAAAGAGGAGCACAGCCCTTAGAGGATACAGCATTCACAGTACCTATGACCCGGTATCTCACTAGCTCTTTGATAGCAGGCCTTTGTTCAGGGAAAGATAAGATATTTAGGTATATAGCCCTGGAGGGGGTTGAACATTATTAAGCTCACAGAAAATCTTCTTCTCAACATGGCTTCAGTGCACACTCCATTTCAGGCCTTACATGAAGAAAGGAGTATTTTCTCCATGTATTCGTAGTTTTTATATCTGGAGTGTACAGTTTAGAGAGAATCTGTATTTATTTTCCTTCACTCATTATTAATCTGTTTTACATAATGCTCATCTTACCTCTTTGGACTTTTAAATGAGTTTAATGGCACAGATGGATATTTGTTCTTACTGGGCCAAAGGTCATAGTTCATGCTCAGGAAAGAAACTGGCACTGGTGCAAGTTGTACACTAAACAAAGAGCGATAATAATTTAAGTGCCTTTCTGGACAGCATCATCCAACCATATCTATGCACTTTATCTTGGCTGTAGTTTTTGTTACATAGTGGCCGATATCAGTTGATTCCAGAATGAAGAGAGCTCCAGCACTATAAGGCCACTGTAGTGCTAAGGGAAGATGAGAGTAAATGAAACAAATGGTGGTAAACAACAGAGACTGAGGGGAGAGGGAAATAAGGAAAACACGTTAGTACCCAGATGATGGAAAATATAGGAAGGGAAGAAACAAAGATTAAGCATTTGGAACTATTATGTAACTGCCACTCCAGCAGTCCATAGAACAATTATCTTTTTCAGAAAACAAAGATAGCACTTCTGTATTTGGAGTACACAGATCTGTAGCCCACCCAGTTTGTTGGGTGGACTCCATTCTTTATCACACTCATGTCATGCGCTTGTTCTTTTATTCCTCCAGAAATCATAATCCCATCCCAAAAAGACTGGAGGAGAAGAAACTGTGGGTGCAACAACATGTTCTACATGCATCAACATGTTCTACTCTCCTGCTGCATAGACATGGTTTGGATTAAGAAATAATAGACTGCAGGCAGCCAGGAGTCAGAAACCGAGTAATTGTTTAGAACCTTAAAAATGTAGACAGAGATATAAGAAGCTGTGCACAATTTGCAACAATCTATTGTCTTCCATCTCTTCACAGCCCAGTGCTATGGAACTGGGAATCTGAAGTAGCTGCTTTAAAAAAAAAAAAGGCAGAACTCCTTCTACAGCTGATTGCTATTTATTTAAAAGGATTGGATTTTGTTCCTGTCTAGTTTCAAATCATGAAGCAAATGTACCCAGGTTATTTTAAAAATCTCATTTTTTTAATGTGGTTTTGGCTGTTTAAGTTTCCCCTCAAAGTAATGCTTTTTGCAATTTTGAAAAATGATATTAATATTATGCCAGAATATTCTAGAGCTTGGCAACTGTTTATGATGAGCCTTCATGCAAATTGTAAATTGAACTAAGCTTCAAAATAATTGGAGATGGGCCTTCAATTGTATAATGAAGTCAATTTGAACAATGTAAAAAAAAAAAAAGATTAGTCAAACATCTCCACATAAATGGAATTTTAGCATATGACTGACCTCAGCCATCAGCTTTCCTCCCCTTTAAAACAATCCCTATTCGAATTTTCATGTCCTTTGAATCAGATTTTTGTTTTTGTTTCTTTTGGTAAGGTTCTATTTGCTGTTTCAGAATCTCTGCTAGCCCTTAAAATGTGACATAATTTTATAATCCTAAAATAAACATTGATGTATCAAAGCCAATGGTAAATGGCAGACATTAAAAACAAGAGCATTATCTTCAAGGGTTTGGGGTTTTTTTGGTTTTTATTTTTTTGTAATCAGCCTTAAGTCTATGCCAAGAGTCCCTTGGTTCAGCAATATATAAGAAAGTAAATCAAGAGGATTCTCTGAAACATGAAAATAATTCATCTCAAGGAAATGTCTTGTCAGAACATAAAAAATATTTCTAATGACCCTTTTTGCTGATCTTTTATCAATAGTTTAGCACATTATTTTTAATCCTAGAAAAGGAGAAATTGGCTGATGGCATAAATCATTGTCATCACAAGCTTCAACAATATGTTGCCTATTTTTAAGTGATAACACCTGTTCTAATAAAGAGAGTGAAGGTGAACTTTCAGAAAGGACGAATATATTCCTCCTCCATGCATGTTACAGTGTGTAGAAAATAAATAAAAGTAATGCAATCTTAACTACAGGTACATTACTCAAATTTATTGGCAAGGACAATATTTACAACTGCTCTTTAAGTACTTTTATGGTGCTTTTCATCATAAAAATATTTTTTTCCATGGGATTAAACCTACAGAACTGTTATATGTTTCCTTTTTAGAGTCAAGTGACAAAAGGCCTGCTGAGCTACTCACAAGAGGATTGAACTCATAATTTACCCAAAGAGAATACACTGGCTCATCAAGAATATGACCATACACAGTTGCCTGTGAATGTGACAGAACGGCCTGGGCAGTATTTAGCTATAGCAGCAGAGTTTTAATATGTCTGCCATCATGGTTTGTGTTCAGTAGATTTCATGTTGTTGGGAGCTACAAGCAGCTTAGCTGAAATCCATTTATCAGTACAGTCTGCCAAGGGAGCAATTATAAACAATGAATCACCAAATGGTAACAATAAAAAGGAATGGGAAGCCATACTTTCCACAGAAATACAATGGGTTTATCAACTGAAATAAGTGTCCAATATGAACAGATAGCTTAGGAGACAGGAGTTGGTTTGTAAAACAATGTAATGTCTTCTATGGCATTTAGGGAGTGCCACTGAGTGTAGCACTTCAATTCTGAAGTACACCAAAGAAGCTTCTGACTCAAAACCAAAGTGGTCTCTGTTCTTTCTGTCCTAGGTTTTGAGAGCCTGGGTTTGGATTTTCCATCCAAGATTTGGTTATTGTGGGTAGGCTTTGACCAGAGTCTCTAGGTAGTACATGTTCTCATAGTATTGACAAAATTGTGGCCAAGGATCAAAAAACCTTTGCTTCCCTCGTTCAAAAGCCTCATTATGAGTTTCAATGTCTCTGATTAGTGAAATGGTTTTGGAAGGTCTTAAATGGGGACCCAAGTACTGAAGTAGTCTGGTCCCAGCCCATTAGGGTTTTCAAGACTAAAGGAACAGGACCTTACAATGAACCTAGGAGCTAATGGGAAGCTTGTGCAGGGTGTTGAGGTTTGATGTGGTACAGTGTCCCCGATTAATCCCCTTAAAGAAGTGGACTTACTTTATACTGGACAAACTAGTAGAGTTTCTGATGGGCCTTGATTGATAGCTCCACATAACAGAAGTTCAGAGTACTCCAGTCCTGGCTTGACAAACATGGGGATCCTGCTTTCTAGGTCTGGGTCTGAGATGAAATGATGTAGTGTCCCAGCAATACAAAAGTGGAAAAAATCCTGTTTACTGTCACTACTTGCTTGTCAAGGAGTAGAGGGACGGTCTGCTAGTACTCTGAGGTTTCACTCTATTTTGATGATTATTTGGGCAGACACCTTTGATGGAGGTTTCAATTAGTCATGATACATGTCCTTCAAGTCATTTGTGTCTTCCTACTGGCAGCACTTTGTTAAGCTTCAATCAACTATTTCTCAACCTGGTTTTCATATCTTACAGGTATTATGAAAGCATTGGTTGCATCTATTGACAATGTGACTGTAACAGGGGCCTTGGAGGGCTGGGTGGCCTATTGGTTGGAACACTTGACTTCCAGCCCCTTACTTTGCTGGGGTGCCTCAGTCTTTAAGATAATGGGATAGGAGGACCCTGGCCCTCCCACTCCACCTGGGCCCTGTGTGAGTCAAACCCTGAATAGGGGACATCCCAGTAGGGAGTCTACGTACACTGCCCTGGGCTACTTCCTACCAGTTCCTTCAGTTTGGGGTGTGACCCCTATAATCCAAGTCACTGTGGTGGCTTGTCTCTAGAAGTGCCCCCTTGTAGACCTGAGGCAGCATTCTGCTGAGGTCCCAGATTCCTCGGGGCTGGGCAACCATAAGTTTGGTGTAGCCGAAACCCCACAAGGCCTCTGTGCTTTGGTCACCCAGTTATCTCTTAGGCCAGGTGCTCCTAAGTCTTCTCCACAGTCTCCATTAACCAGGGAGATGGTATTTATTTATGGTGGCTTCCTGGGCTGGCAGGCTAATGATCCTTCCCCTCAGGTAGGCCGGCAGCTAGCTCCTGCCTCTCCACTAGTCAGTCCCAAACTGAGCCAGACTCTCTCCTTTTCTCCATCCCTTTGGGCCTGGCATTGGCTGTAGGTATAATGGGGTAAGACTAACTAGGCCCAAAGGCTCTCTTTAGCCCCTTCCATGCCAGTGGCCATTTCCTTTGCTTCATCACAGTGATATTAAACTGGCTGTCATCAGCATACTGGTCACAGATTTTTCTCAAAGGCTTCATCATGGACTTGTAGAAAAGGAGAGAAGACAAAGCTGAACCTTGTAGGACTGTCCCTATGACAGCTTTTGAAGATGAAGAAGAGATGATTTTTTGAGTCAGTTTTAGCTATGCTAATCATACCAGCCAAGTCACTTAGGGTGGGTCAGTAGCAGAATGAATATTCTGGTTTGACTTTGTTTCATTGTTATGACTACATCATCCACAAGCAGTAACAGAGTTATTTTTATCTTGTCACCTGGTTTCAGTCCTGTCTGTATGAGGTCCAGGATTGAGACGAGACCAGAAGGTGATGGTTAGATGCTCGTGGAGTGTGGTTGTAGCCATGCTTTTGATACTTTGCCTAGGTACAGGAAGATGGAGATGGTGTGGTAATTTGTTAAATGGCTGGCATCAACTGTCAGTCAGTTGAGAACCAAATGGATCATTCCATGCTTCAGGAAGGAGGATATATGAACTTCACGGATGGAAACTTTAACAGTTTAGATCAGTAATGGTCCCAGTTGCTTCTTGCTGTACTTCACCAGCCACAGTGAAGCAGTGATTACAGCAGTGGTGGCCTGATTGTTGTACTGGGCATAAAGTGTTTGTGTGATGTTTCCATTTTAGTTAGGATGATGGCATCACCTCTAGGTCGCTATTGAAACAAGGCTAAAATTGGTGTTGGCCTATGTGAAAGATCTCAGTTCATTTCCTAGTGAAGACATCTTTTTATACTATAGTTAGGACAGAGTGAGAGCACCAAAACATTAGACCAAGAGCAGCAATGTTATAACACTATGACCTTCTAACATACAATGATTGAACTCCAAAAAGTCAGATAAATATAGCTACATAGAAACAACCTCTTATTCTATATGGCTAACTCTCAAGCATCTGTATCACAAAAACAAGATTAACAAAGGTGTCAATCACAGCAGAGACTAAGGATTAACAGCCATGGACACTTAGGGCTTGTGTACACACAAAAGTTGCCTCTCACTCGTGTGTATGCACTTATATCTGTATAAAGGTGATTGCTTTTGACTGACGATCTTATTCCCTCAAGGGATGGGTATAAGGTATATTTTACCATTACACTGATGGAACTGGATTTACATTTGCTGTTGTACTACTGTAACTATTTTGGTTAAAAAAAAATTCATCCCCTGACTGAAATAGTTATACAGGTAAAAAACTGTGTTTAGACCAAGCTTCCCCTCCCAAAGTTAGTTGAGGAACATTGGTGGCATGCCAAGAAGAAGTCTATGCTGCCCCTTCCTGGGCATTCCTTTTTCTGTGGATAAATAGAGAACAGCAATCTTTGGTTTTAATCCAGCACTTTACAGAAATATTATTCACTTATATTCTACATGGGATTCTACATGATCAAGGGACAGCAGGGATTCTACATGATCACGTACACATTGTTCCCTTGAAGTGCAATTTTGCTGGATTTAAATTCATTTCATTTTCTGTTTCTGTAAAAAGTGGAACAACTTGCCATTTCTCTTCCCTAAACTTGTAACGAAAACTGACTTTTTTGGTAACTCTTGGACTAAATGGCGCATTTCACCAATTTATATTTGTTGATAATTTTTAAATAACGTATAGGAAATGAACCTCTGTGTTTGGGAATAAAGCCACATACATTTTAGAAAAACTGAGTTATTGATACAGTATGTCCAGATGGAAATATGAAGGTGATATTCTTTAATCTCTTTAGCCATCAATCATTTAGGTAATGTGGTATTTTTCACAGCTTGTCTACACTTAAAATGCTACAGTGGTGCAGTTGTGTCACTGTAGTGCTTCAGTATAGACACTACCTATGCCGATGGGAGGGGTTATCCCATTGGCATAGGTAATCCACCTTTTCGAGAGGCAGTAGCTAGGTTGATGGAAAAATTCTTCTGTCGACCTAGTGCTGTCTATACTGGGGCTTTTGTCAGTATAGCTATATCTCTGATGAGTGTGGATTTTTCACACCCTTGAGAGACGTAGAGTGTAAACCAGGCCTCATTAACAGAAATCAAAATGAAAATTGTAAATCTGTGCTTTAGATTTCATTAATATAGTAGTGGTATGTTGACTCATTCTTAAAAATTATGCAATGGAAGTATTTAAATATATGCTGCCTATGACTGAAAGGTTTTCACCTAATGCCTTTGAAACTCTTCAAGATCTTACATAGCAGCTATTAAAATATTATCACTGTCATCTGTAATTACTATTTGGAGTTTTAATGTTAATATCTCATTTTACAGACCTCTTGAATATTTTTAATACATGCCTTTTAACAAAAGTGAGTTCAAACTTTAAAAGTTAACTTGCTGAATCTTTTCAATATTAAGTGCCTGTTCCTGCTGTCTTTACTCAGGCAAAGCTCCCATTGAAGTAAATTGGAAGCCCTGCCTGATTAAGGAGTACAAAATATAAACTGTATGATCACATTCTTGTAGCCTGATCTATAAATTATAGATAAGAATCCCCAGTTATCACTTTAAGGGTTGATGGGTTCTTGTCCCAAGATCGGGCCCAGTATTATTAAAATTATTATACAGTTGGGAAGCCCAGTGTGAACAGGTGCAACATTCATACTATAGGAACTCTTCTATATTTACAAATAAATAATTTATTAATACATTTAGCAAAGTCAGATGCATTCTAACTCAGTAAGGTAGATAATACAGAAAATACAGCTGAACATCCATACTCACACCATCCCTTGCAGAATAACCGGAAGTGTTAGCCATTATCTTCCTCATCACCATCACCTTCCTCATCTCCATCAGTGGCCATCATTCTGGCCTTTCCCAAGGGCTACATCTTTCTCTCTCTTACTGCCCACAAGCTGGGATGCCACTTTTATAATATGTTACACTGATGTTACCATGTCTAATATTCAGTGGGGGTTTACCCCCCCTTCCTTATGTTTGTAGGCCTCAAGCCTCATGCTAACTGCTGAAGCCAATGTCTTACAGGATGCAAGCCAGTAGGTTCCTTGCATTACTGCTGAATATAATAAATCAGATTATAATGCAAATCAATGAATATAATAGAGGTATGCTAGGCCACTGGGCTACATTCTATATAAACTAATCTGAAAATGTATTTTAGAAATAGGTTATATAGAGTCAGGACCTAAGTTTCAAAATTAAACATGTGCAGCTATATTTGCCAAAATGTGTTACTATTGTGTATCTCATTTGAGCAGGTACTTAATGTAAGTGCAGACAAAATTGAGTATATCCCCATGTAAATTGCCATTGTTGTCTAATTCTGCATGTTTCATTTTGAAAATCGAGTGCACATATCCAATGTATTCACTATACTTTACATATAAATTAAATACTGACTTGGGTTGACTTGCTAAGAACAGAAAACTCCTGTTAACATATCAGTTATTATTGCCTGCCCTGCAGACCCTTGATGCTAACTTCTAGTGATCCTTGCTAGCTCAAGAAGTCAGTTCATTACATTCTCCTACAGTAGTTCATCAATTTTAAGAGACAGGCTGCTGAATTCTGCATCGAATGTAGTTTCTGAATAATTTAAGATGTAGCCCCATATAGAGCACGCTGCAGTAGCCTAGTCTCAAGGTGACAAAGGCATGGATGACAGTAGCAAGATCCTCATCCAGAAGAAACTAGTGCAACCTCCTATCTGTCCATAGATAGCAGCAACCTAGTAGCCCTTGTTCTATTTCCTGAGTTTCCAGTAGCAATGGGAGTCTAACCACATCATTAGATTTCAAGTCTGATCAAAGAGAGGTAGGCACACACCTTCAGTCAAAGGGACAGAAATAACCCCTGACATCTTCTGGCGCCAACCAATATCACCTCAGTTCTGTCTGAATCTCAGCCAACTGACCTTCATCCATGCCCCAGTCACTGAGCAATGAAATAGACAGCTCCAGCACCATCAGTAGATATGGAGATTAAAACTGTTTGCCACTAGCATACTAAAGACACTTCAATGCAAGTGTCCTCACCGATCCACCCAAAAGCCTCATGTTCATGTCTAACAAGAGAGATGACAAGACACAGCCCTGTAGAACCCCATAAGAAAGTATCCACAGGGAGGAGGAACAATTGTTTGAAGCGGTGAGAGCACTCAACAACACTGCTTACAAAAAGGGAGGCCCACAGCCACTCAAGACAAGAGCCATCCTCCCATTCTGTAGTTTGCAAATGAGTCAACGACACTTTATGGTCAATGGTAGCAAAGGTAGTTCTCACATCTAATGTCAGCATGAATGCCTGATCCACTGCAAGTGGATCATCCACTTCCATTACCACCAGAGTCTCCTCTGCTCCAGTACATGTACTGTCTCTTAATATAAGCCCATGCTCTAGGACTACAATTAGGCACTCATTGCACTGAAGTAAGAGGGCACATCATCCATGCCAAGGAAGCCTGCGGAAGTAATTGTGTATCTGTTTTTGGGTTTAGTACTATGTGCAGGATTGTTTCTGTACATGTATATCCTGGCTAGTCGAAAAATGGCAGGATCAGGTCCAAAATAAGGTACATGCTGTTTTATAGCTGAAAGCTTGAAACACAAGATTCAGTTCTTTAACATCGATTTTCCATACCATTAATTTTATGATATAGCATTTCTTATGTCAGTAATTTACCATATTATATACGGAGTGCACCAAATTTGTATGGGATAAGTGACATACCTTGTAATTGGATACAGCTGAGTATACAGATAATCATATGTATTGTACTGAATGTTGAACAGGTGCAGAAAATTCTGTCTATAATCCAATATTTAGGCCACACAATGGAGCAAGGAATTTTGTTATATTTGAGTTTACCCTATCTTGAAGAATAAGGGAGTTATTCTTTTTTTTTCCTGTTTGGAAGTAGGAAATTAGTCCACTTTGTGCAGACTTTTCTGTGTTTGCCCTTCCCAGACTGAAAGATTATTTCATTTAGTATTAACAAAAAACATTAACAATAGATATTAGGGAGAGATATTGGCAGCTCTGCATGCTTACTAGTTTATGAGTAGCCACACTTTTTGGCATAGAGCAGAAAATGTGTAACAAGTAAATCTGATTAACTCTTTTGACTTCAGTTACAATTCAATACTTGTTATAACAATAGAAATATATTACCAAGTTTTCAAGGTCAACCCAGCATCCATTTGTGTATCTACAACTATGCACTTTTGATCACTAATGTTTGCATGTATGAGTAATCTACTGGTATATTTTATGTTCTTTTCTGTGCCTAATCCACAGAGGACATGGATCTGGAACAACTGTCAGCTATACACCTTGGTTCTTTAGTTCAAGCAATAGAGACTCACTCAGGTTTTTATCTTTGGAGGTTGCCAGTTCAGTCTCTTGTGTGTCGGCAAAGGTGATGGTCATCACAGATGCATAAGTGATGGCTTGTGCAAGAGTAAATTCACAGCCTTAGCACTAGTGAAGTGCACATGCAAAGTTATAATGGCAAAACAGAGGCCAATTTTGGAAAGTTTGGCACATGAAGAATACTAAACATGTGGCTCATAATTTTACGTAAAATAGTTGTAATTGTATTTATTTAATAAACCTATATGGGCTGTGTCCCTGAATTGATACATGGTGTGTATTTGAGAATGATAGGACAGTATCTGAAACATTAAGGGCTTGTCTGCATGGGGAGTTTTTCTGGAAAAGCTATTTCTGAATAACTCCATGTATGGATGTCCTTATTCCAGAATAAGAGTGCCTTATTCTGAATTAGTTTATCCACTTCCAAAAGAAATCTGCTTTAAATCACATCCGGTCTTATTTTGTAGTAACATTTATGTGTACACAAGCCCTAACTGGCTCAGAGGCTCTGATATCAATACCAGAAACACTATGCTGTGACATGTTTACTGGTAGTTCTTGCATGTATCTTTTAGCCTCTACCTTTTAGCTCCATGTCACATCACTGTTCACATTTCTGGTTTTCCTCCTTATCATTGCCTTTATTCTTACACCTCTCTCTTAACTGTTCCGTTTTGTGCTTCTTACCTTCTGCTTGGCACCTTTTTTCATGCCTCCTCTTATGTAGTCTCTGACTTCTTGTTCACAAAACTCCTTCCCTCTTCACAAAGTCCATATATTTTACCAAGCTCCCAGAGTTTATCTCCATACAAATATTAGTTATCCACTTTACTATGTTTTTAATTATTTTGTGATGTATAACGTATTTTAATTATTTCCCTATAGATTGTAAGTGCTGCAGGACTGCGTTATGTATGTATAAAGCACAGTATATACACCATTTCAGATACATTGATGTTGTATCTTGGGTCTTATACCAGCACCCATTACTGTGGAATTTGAGTATGTCAGACATCTATTAAAGCAAGCACAGGAAGATATATTTATCTCTGATTCAGTCAGCAGGGATTGAACTTTAGGCTTTGATTTTTGAGGCATCATCTCTGCAATGCTAGAAGCAAGTTTTGCATTTTGCTCTACAGGTGCTGAGACTTATGGTGCCTTCCACTGGTTAGCTCCACAGGCCAGAAAACCAGTATATATCTGAGAAAAACATCAGAGTACAGTCAATGGAATATAAGTGTGAGAGAGCAAATTGAAAAGAGGAAGGGAAGGGATGCAAAGAGAGAAAGACAGAAGGATAAATATAGGATAAATGCGACGATATATACATTAAGATTGTGCGGAACTCAGATATGACAGTAATGGGTGTCAGATAGGTTAGGTAGATAGATGAAAAGAAGAAAAAAGGGGGGAAAGGATGAGTAGTAATAAAGAACAAAAGGAGAGGTTTAAAATATAGGGAGGGGGAAAGGATATGAGGAGAAGAGAGAATAGTAGGAAGATGAAAGAGGAAGTGTGGAGGAGAAAGGTTTTTAAATGGCTCTTTTTGAGCCCTAGTTGCTTTCATTCCCCAAAAGCAAAAACTCTATCCCCCACTCCACTAGATGTGAATTGAAAAAATACATAAAATACAGGGACTCATGAAGACTTTAGAGAGTAGCTAAAACTGGTTCATTCATGAAGGTAGGTGAGTTAAAGGTCAGCCATTATCATCAGTTTTTGCTGCAAGCAGGTTTAAATTTTGATCTGAGTGAAAAGAGCAGAGCTAATGTTCATATATATTGGACTCTCCATGTCTACCTACAGCCTCAGAGGTGCTCAAGTTTGCTTTAAACAAAAGGCAGCTGGTTAAAGCTGTGTAGTGGTATGGTATGTTGGAAGTTGTCCAAACAAGGGCAGATACGGGGCAGAGATTTAATTAGTACGAGGACCATGTGATAAATACAATTTATTAGTTACATATCACCCACATATATAGCTATATATTCACTTTAAGGAGCTACATAGAAATCCATTTACTGAAAACTCTACAGGCCAGATCCTCCATTTCATTAATGGTCCTGTGATGGGGCCAGTAGCCTTTCATGGAGAATTAGGGCCTAACTGACCATGACGATCCTGTAAACTGCACATGGGAATAGGTAGGTGTCTAATTGTTAGCCAATTAAGCAAGAAGGCACCTGGGTCTAATAAAAGGTTTGTGACAGCTCAGTTAGAGAGACTCCAGAAGAGAAAGGAAGCTGTGGAGGAGGGGAGTAACCAGACAGTCGGAGTTAGACAGATGCTGTGTTCATAGGGCAGGGAGCCTAAGTCAAGTAGAAGCTGTGATGCTAGGGCAGGAAACCTGAGTTAAGCAGAGGATGCGCTCCTAGAAGGAGCTTGAATGGATGCAAAGATTACACTTGGCTGGGGGCAAAGAGACTAGGTCTGACTGAGTTTTCTCAGCTGGGAAATGGAGGCAGAGGGTTTTGTTTGTGCTTTGTGAGTGATCTTCTTGTAAATAAATGAGACTCCCACGGAAGGGTGATTCTTAATACCTGAAGCTTGTTTGGACTTGTTTATACCTCTGGGTAGATGGAAATCAAGGTAGGCATCACCAGATGCACCCTGTCTGACTGCAAGAGAGTACAGGCCTGCGCTACAACAGTCCCCGTTATCACGGCAAAGCTGGGCGAACTGGCCACCAGGCAGTTTTTTCTAGCATTAGGTGGAATCCCCAAGTGGCCTACAGCCATGGAAATTTATACAATGAATTAATACAAGTCTGCTTAGCACAATAGGTTTTGTTATCATGCCACATATAAGTGGGGAAAAAATGCGTGTAGTGGTCCCAAATTCCCTCATTGGGAGGTGTAGCATTGTGACCAGTGTTGGCAGATTAGGTTGTAATGTGAACTATACTAATCTTCTCAAACAATCCTTTTTATTTAAATTTCCTTTTTAATTTATTTAAGGTTCCTTTCTAATTAACAATTTCTGTCAATGTTTAAAATGAGAGACAAGGTGACTGAGGTAATATATTTTATTGGACCAGGAGAGTTGGTCCAACCTCAGCCACCTTGTCTCTCTAATATCCTATGATCAATATGACTATAACAACACTGCATACAACTTTTAAAATACACAGTCTCCACATTCTTCTGTACAGCTGCCCCACTCATGGTAGCTGTACAATATTTACTTTGATACAGAGCAAGAGAAAGATGAAGGATAGTGTAGGTCCTGTACTTAGCAGGGAAGGAGAGCTAAAAACTGATGACATCAAGAATGCTGAAGTGTTTAACACCTAGTTTGCTTCACTCTTCACTAAAAAAAGGTGACCAAATACTCAAAATATTAACAAGGGGTAAGGAATGCAAGTTAAAATAGGGAAAGAACAAGTTAAAGACTATTTAGATAAGCTAGATGTATTGAAGTCAGCAGAGACAGATGAAATTAATCTAGGGTATTTAAGGAACTAGCTGAAGTTATCTCAGAACCGTTAGCAATTATCTTCAAGAACTCATGTAGGATGATGAGGTCCCAGAGGACTGGAAAAGGGCAAACATAGTACCTATCTTTAAAAAGAGAAACAAGAGGACTAAGGCATTACAGACTAGTCAGTCTAACTTCAATACCTGAAAAGATACTGGACCAAATCATTAAAAAAATCATTTAAATCTAGAGGAGAATAAGGTTATAAGGAACAGCTACATGGATTTGTCAAGAACAGATCATGCTAAACCAGCCTTATGTCCTTTGTTAGCAGCCTAGTGGATAGAAGGAAGCAGCAGACATGATATATCTTAATTTTAGTGAGGTTTTTTACACCATCCCACATGACATTTTGAGAAGGAAACTAGGAAAATATAGTCTAGATGAAATTACTATCAGGTGGGTGCATAACTGGTTGAAAGACTGTTCTCAAAGAATAGTTATCAGTGGTTGGTGTCAAATGGGGAGGGTATATTTAGTGGGGTATTCTGGGGTCAGTCCTGGGTCTAGTACTATTCAATATTTTCATTAATGACTTGGATAATGGAGTAGAGAGTCTGCTAATCAAATCTGCATCTGACATCAAGCTGGGAAGGGTTGCAAGCACTCTGGAGGACATGATTAATATTCAAAATGACATTGAAAAATTAGAGAATAAATCTGAATTCAATAAGATGAAATTCAATAGAGACAAGTACTACATGTAGGAAGGAAAAACCAAACAGGGAATAACTGGGTATATGGTAGTACTGCTGAAAAGGATCTGGGGCTTATAGTGGATCACACGTTGACTATGAATCAACAATGTGATGCAGTTGCAAAAAAGGCTAATATCATTCTGGGATGTATTAACAGAAATGTTGTGTGTAAGACCTGGGAAGTAATTGTCCCACTCTTCTCAGCGCTGATGAGGCCACAGCTGGAGTACTGTGTCCAATTCTGGACGCCACCCTTTAGGAAAGAGGTGAACAAATTGGAGAGAGTCCAGAGGACAAAAATGATAAGATATTTAGGAAACCTGACCTATGAGGAAAGGTTAAAAAAACTAGGCATGTTTAGTCTTGTGAAAAGAAATAGAGGGGAGACTTAATAACAGTCTTCAAATATGTTCAGGGCTGTTATAAAGAGGACGGGGATCAATTGTTCTGTATGCCCAAGGCTGGTAATGGGCTTAATTTGCAGCAAGACAGATTCAGGTTAGATATTAGGAAAAACTTTCAAATTAATATATCAGGGTAGTTAAGCTCTGGAAAGGGTTGGACATCACTGGAGGTTTTTAAGAATATTTTGTACAAACATTTGTCAGGAATGGTCCAGGTTTACTTTATGCTGCCTCAGTGCATGGGGCTGGATTTGATGATCTCTCTGGATCCTTTCCAGCCCTGCAGGACTCTGATACTATTATTGCTTTGTTAAGGGAAAAGATAACCAATAAATGCACATTTGTTGAGGACCGCATCTTTGCTTTTAATCATACCAGTAGAAATAATTTGATGAATATGTCTTTAAGATGTTTTCCCTGAAATGACAGTGATCTTGCAATTCCTAAAGGTAATGAACAGTGATAGAAATAAATTAGGTTTCAGAGTAGCAGCCGTGTTAGTCTGTATTCGCAAAAAGAAAAGGAGGACTTGTGGCACCTTAGAGACTAACCAATTTATTTGAGCATGAGCTTTTGTGAGCTGTAGCTGTAGCTCACGAAAGCTTATGCTCAAATAAATTGGTTAGTCTCTAAGGTGCCACAAGTACTCCTTTTCTTTTTGGAAATAAATTAGTTTTAATAAATTTTGTTTGAACTTTTCTTATGAGTTACTATGGAATGTAAACAGCAACTGTAGTTGAAGGGTGGGATTTGCAAATATGATCGTTATTGCCCAGCTCTGTTTTCTGTTAGGGAAAGGCTGAACACATTTGAAAATCTCACCCAAAATAATCAAACTTGTTTGAAATGTACGCTCTAAAGAGGATAGCAGATTACAAGAACACGGGGAGAGATTAATATAATAAATTGCATTCAGATATTCATGCAATAGTAGAATAGAAAGTTTACATTTGTTTTGTTGAATATTTCATTACTTTGGGCCAGATTCTGGAAGCAGTGTTTCAAACTACCACAACTGTATCATGAAACTTACGGTAGCTGAAGTTTTCCTTGAAACCCAAGATTCTGAAGTTGCACAAATACATGGGAATATCAGCTTCCATTTAAATAAAAAAGCAAGTTTCTCGTCCTCATGGTTGCAGAGAAAAGCTGGAATATGTTATCGCAGTACATCCTGGAAGCTCGGAAATGAGAAGGTAAATAAAAAGAAGCCTAAATTTGTTGTTTTTTAAAAACAATCTTGTACTATTTAAGTCAATCTCCTGAGTTTTTGGGACTTGGCTCATGGTTTTTCCAAGCTTGGGACTGGCAAGTAGTCACACTGATGGCCTCCTCTACAGGTAGTTCCACTGTAGTTAAAGATTATTTGTAAAGTAATGTACTACTAAACTGAAGTCAGGGAATCAGAATTTGGCCCCCATATAATGTATCAAGAAGCAAGGACTGTTCAGAAGAACTCACTTCTGTTTTCTAGATTAAATTATGATTATTTGAAATAAACTAATTCATTAAAGCAAAGAGGCTTGAGAAACTAACTTTTTTAACACGTCAACAAATTGTTGAGATCTTAATCAAATATGTTTACACTTCACAAATTTAGAATGATACAAAGTTGGATTGAAAATGGCAAAATATACAGCACTCATGTCTTATGGGGTTGAAGCTGCATTTTGTGTAGCATTTGCTATGATGTATTTGACTTCATACATATATTGGTCTTGCTACACTGAGAAAAGGTGATTTATTGCAGTAGTTAGTTGCCTGCATTCAGTATAAGGGAAAAAAAGTGGCTTCTACCAACCCAGTGATATGATCGTACTTTGCTAGTACTGTATATCAGAAACTGAGCCCATATTTATTCCATTACACTCCTGCAGGATTTATCTCAACTGGGAAAACAACCCAAAACCAACAACAAAGCTCTACAAGATAAATGGCTGCCCATATGTGGATTTTATTAAATCTGTAATTACAATATAGCAGGTTTCTAGCATAGACATAATTCCTGCATAGAGTTTCTTTATTCCACTATTTCTGCTACACTTTTACAACACACACATCCAAATTACACCAGATTTGGATACAAATTACGTTGGTGCAAATCTGGAATGGCTGCACTGAAGTCAATGAAAGCTGAATCCAACCCACTGTCTTTGAATATATCTACTCGTCTTCTATACAACTCACATGAAATATGAGACAAAAAGTTAATGAAACTTTTATTTACGCTTAGAAAAAAATTCGATTCTGGTAACCCGGTTTTGTTTCCACAGAATTCATAGGAGCTAGTGATGAAAGAGAGTTATTAGACACCATATTATTATTCCCCACCATATAATTATTAATGTTTTGTGCACTCTAGATTTAATTTTAGTCTCAAGTGATGGGCCTCTACCAGTTGTCTTGGGAAGCTATTGCACAGCTTAGTAAGTCTCATTGTCAGGACATCTACATTTTTTCTTTAAATAGTCTTTTAACTTCATCCCATTACTCATCATTATGCCCTGGTGCACAATGCTAAATAATCCTTTAAATGGTTATAGATTGTAAGTCTACATTTCCCCCATCTGTGCCCCCACTGCATTCATTTTCCCTTAGCAAGCTACATGTGCTTAGCTCTTTTAGTCTTTCCTCAACTGACTCCCTCCAGTCCCCTACACATTTTTTGTTGCTTTTCTCTGATCTCCCTCCAAATTTGTCAATATCTTTCTGATAGCGTGGAACCCAAAAACCGATGTAATATTGGAGCCAGTCACAATGGAGACATATAGACAAGGATTATTACAACTCTGCAGTGTTATGTGAGGTCTTTAAATCTGATGCTGAAAATAGGCCTTTTTTTACAACCATATCACATAATAAAATCAGGCTAATATACTGTTCACTATTGCCTCAGAGCCCCAGTTAGCATTACTTCATGTCAAGTGGCTTCCAACTATGTTGTTTCCAGTGTGTCTTTTTGATTATTTCTCTAGATGTTTCTATACCTAATTACTCTTTCTTTACCATTTCTTTTCAAACCACATCACAGTGTTACTCTCCAAACTGATTTGAATTAATTTTCCCAGTTAAGAGTTTGTAGGACAAGGTCAAATGTTTTACTAAAATCCAAATATAGTGTGATTGCTGAATTCCCTTAGACTACTAATAATCTTTGCATTCTTTTTTAAAAACCAATCAAGTTTGTCTGGCAAGATTTGTTCATTAAATAGATGGTTTCATTTTACTGTAGAGTAAAAATTCAGACCTAGTGAAAGCAAGTTAAATTCCAGGGATATGAGTAGAACTGACCTGTTTATGCTATGTCTGAATTTGCCTCAAATGATTTCTCTTTTAATAATTGTCTCATTTCCAGTTAAAATAAGAACCAAGCCAAGATTTTCTTTCGAATTTTCCTTAACTTCACCTGTTCTGCATTTCCTATTATTTCAGTCTCTAAAAGCCTGTTTCTCCATTGCCCTGCACCTTATAGGGCCATTCATATCCACTCAATAATTTTAATGCAGCTTATTTTATGCAACTTGCCATACATCATATTTGAAACGTATTGTATATTCATCTTCTATTGTAATTTTTAATCAAAGCTTCTTAAGTTTCTGGACATCTCTCTGAAGAGGCACAGGTTGAATTTTAGATTACTGAAATAATGGTACAGGTGCAACAATCAGATGGACTCCTTATGAAGGGGTTTTGA
Organism: Natator depressus; assembly: GCF_965152275.1. Lineage (NCBI taxonomy): Eukaryota > Metazoa > Chordata > Testudines > Cheloniidae > Natator > Natator depressus. Next base: position 75,493,131 of record NC_134235.1, read on the forward strand.
GTAAAGGTACTGCTGAGAATAATCTTGGCTCAAGATTATTTCAGCCACAGCAGTATTATTGCTATTATATGACATTTAACAAGGACATGGATGCAAAAATTAGTTGATAACTGGACAAGTAGCATTGAAGAGAGCCTAACCCTGCAAGTAATTATAAACACTTATATCCCTTTTAGTCATTATTTGGCCAATTTGTTTCTTTGACCATGAGCTTTCTACTTGCCCTGAGCATGGTCATTTTTTTGTGGAACACTGTCTGCCTACTAATTTCAGTAATGTTGCTTCTTTGCTCAAAAAGCCTTAAATTGTTATTAGAAATCCAAGTCCAAGTTTTGCAGCTGTGTCTCATCTGCATTTCTGAACATTTGGCTCCTTTGAACCACAGCTGGTTTCTTCTATCAATATTTTAAAATCTGTGCTGTCTCCTATTTTTTAAATTCTGCTTTCTGTGAAAAGAATAGGGAAGGGTTTTGACTTTGAAGAGTGAAAATTATGGGCAGCAAAAACAAAGAATAGAGGTGAATATATTTAGAACTGGAGCCACAGAGTGTAATGCAAGTGTAAACTCGAAAATTAACTTTTAATATATTTTAATATAAGGCCAGTCACAAATACAGCTTAGCTGAAATTGATATACCTATTGCTATTGTTACATTGATGAATTACCATGTTACCTCAGCAATGTAAGATCAATAAATGTTCTTCAACAGCAGGTTGATGTTACCTTTTTGCTTTTATACGCTGTCTTGAAAGGGAAAAAATGCTTTACATTTTTAAGCTCTACCATCCCCCAGGGCCACAGACTTTGTCAGGTTAATGAGAAATGGGAATATTTACTTACAGGCTTGCCTTAGAAAGGTCCTCTAAACAAATGGGTATTTCACACCGAGTAGTTTTGAGTCAAATGATAGGTCTTTAATTCCGACTTTCTAAACTACTTTCCTGATCTTTGAAATTGTTTTGTTATTTCCTACAGACAAGAACACAGACATATATTGAAAGAGGCTGAGCTCTTGCACTTCCTGTTAAAGTCCATGGGAAAGCAGGTTCTCAGCAACTCTTTGGATTTATCCTGAGATGCTTAACTATGCCATGGTATAAATGCTAAATAATGTGCCTTATCCCAAGTTCATTGACATATCTTTTTCTTGGTCCACACAAGTATATAGAACTAAGGATTGAGTAAAAATTGAGTAAGCAATAGAATATGTAATACATTATTCAAATATTCAAAGCACTGTACAAATAGTACATCCTGACAACAGTCGTAATCTCCCTCCCTTGCCCTTTACAAATGGGAAAACAGACTCAGAGAGATGAAGTTACTTGCCTAAAATCTCTCAGTCCCTGGCAGAGCTAGGATTATATTGGATAATGATTGTGGATAGAAAGGAGTCAAAATATATACATAGCACTGAAAAGCAACATATATAAAAACTGAGCTCAAATTGGGCCTGATCCAAACTACATTAAAATCAATCTTGATAATGGATGACTTGAATGGACTTTGGAGCAGGCCCGTAATGGATAAAGTACAGTAAATTAATACCTCTGTAAAAAACCTGAGTAATCCATGTCTGTGTAACATGTATCCAATATATGTATATGCGCAATATATACTGTGCATCTAATATATCTGTGACGTTGCACTCCGTATGTTTATGGAAATATGCTTATGAGTGTGAATATAATGTAACTGGAATATGCTTTATGCCAAAGGTCTCTTGTAATGTATAATTATGAAGCTTATGATCTACTGAGTGTGATCATCCCATTTGTTTGCATATAGTATTTGTACGTCTGGAGTTAGGAGAATAAGATAGAAACTTCTATTACTGATGTAAACATGTTAAGTGGAAGCCATTAAGGGTGCTTCAGAATCCATCACCTGTAAATGGCTCTGTTTATGTGCAAACGTTCCGGGGTACGTGCCGACCAGCCCTGGAAGAATGGAGACTAGGGGTATCACAGGACATATGACCATGTCACAGGATACTGGAATCCATCTTAAACCTGGTGCTTTTCCATGTAGAAGGATGGGTGGGGACCCAGAGAGACAAAAGATTCCCGCCTTGTGCCAAAGATATAAAAGAGGGTGGAACAGAACAAAGGGGGCTGCCAGTCATGAGAAATCCCCTAGTTACCATCTGACCTGGAACTAACAAGGACTGTACCAGGGGAAAGGATTGAGCCCAGACTAGGAAGGAGTCTAGTCTGTGAAAGAAGCTTATTGAAACATCTCTGAGGGTGAGATTTACCTGTATTCAATTTCTTAATGTATTAGGCTTAGACTTGCATGTTTTGTTTTATTTTGCTTGGTAACTTACTTTGTTCTGTCTATTATTACTTGAAACCAATTAAATCCTACTTTCTATACGTAATAAAATCACTTTTGTTATTAATTAACCCAGAGTAAGTGATTAATACCCGGGGGAGCAAACAGCTGTGCATTTCTCTCCATCAGTGATACAGAGAGTGGAGAATTCATGAGTTTACCCTGGATAAGCTTTATACAGAGTAAAACAGATTTATTTGGGGTTTGGATCCCATTGGGAGCTGGGTGTATGGGTGCTGGATATAGATGGCCTGCTGAACAGTTTTTGGTTAAAGCCTGCAGCTTTGGGAGCTTGGACCAGACCTGGGTCTGTGTTGCAGCAGGCCAGCATGTCTGGATTAACAAGGCAGGGTTCTGGAGCCCCAAGATGCAAGGGAAAATGGGCTCAGAGGTAATTCCAGCACATCAGGTGACAGTCCCAAGGGGGTCTCTGTGACTGAACCCATCACAATATCTTCACCTTTCAATTGGTCAACCATCTGACCAAATATTAGTTAATCATTTTATCTAATTCTAGGTGGTATACATCTCTCAAATGCATTTCCTGAGTTATAAATATAGGGATGGGCTCACTGATTTAAAGGGAGCTGCAATATGTACTGCTGCACTATTTCCGTAGGGCTATACAAATGCCCTATCAAAAGACATATGCTGAATACCCAAAGGAGGTAAAGCAAATTTTAGCAGTTACTTTGTTGCATCAGGTTATGTATCTTGCATTTCATCATATGACAATATGACATATTGGAACCCCACATAAGTGATATCATAAAATGTGACTTAAATCAAGTATCCAGATCTTTATTTATAAGAAAGAAACCAGTTCTCCTAGCTTTGTTGACTGGTTATTCTGTCGTCATTTACTTGCCTATTTATTATGTTCTTTCTCCAGTTAATGTAACTCACATTTCTCCCAAGCACTGAGGCACCCACTGTAAACATAGAATGCTCACACATGGTGTATTTACCATTTGTCAATATGAAGATGTGTGTGCCTTCACCTTTGAGGGCTCTCAGGGTTTCTATTAAATGTAAAGAAATTTGACACAGGTTGCAGCCTCACAGGTTACAAACTTTTATTGAGTCCTGCCTAGAAAAATCCAAGTAACTGTTGGACAATGCACCATAAGCCTCTTCCCAAAATACTGAGCTGGTTCTTTTCTTTTAGTGGCACACGAAGCAATTCTCAAAGGCACTAACCAGTTAGACAGGGATGTCAGCATTCATTCTGCTTGGCACTTTCTTCCTATCTTATTTCTTTTTGTACATCTGCAATTTTTCAATGAAACAAACAAACAAAAAGATTTACAGTTTTACAGATCCAGGATTGATTGGCATACAATGGTGTTATTTGTCTGGCATAGTCCTATGCAGTTCCTGAGTGCATAACTTATTTTGACCTATGCTGTCCACTCTAGCATTTATCTGACTGAGTCAAAGAGAGGTCACATGAGGAATTCCTGGCACTAACTGAATGGTGGCAGACATCTTTGAAAGATTTGTGCAGAATACTCATTTATTCCTGAACTCTACCCCAGGCCATACACTGCAATCAAATGATGTTTCTGGAAGCCATGTTTTGCAAAGCAACTTTAGGTTTTATCTAAGGAAATTTGATCCCAGTAATGCCTAGCAGGAAGACAAAGGTGGGTAAACAAGGGAGCCTAACTCATTCTCTTCCAGAAAAGTCGTATGTAGCAGAAATCCTAGGAAAGTGCCGCATTTCATCTTGGAATGAAAGTTACTGGGTCAAATTAATTGTGGCATAAGCAGGTGCTACTGCTGTGCAAGTTTCTGGATCAAATTCAGCTGTGATCTAAATGGTGATGTAATATACATACATTGGTATAACTTGTATGTAAGCGATAAGGCAGTGGCACATATACTGGTTTGGAATTCAGTGAATTTGTAAAATGAAATGGAAACTATGTAACACTGGGGAACAGTGTAGGAAAATCAACTAATGGGAAGAAGAAGTATAAAGAAGCTCATCCCCGTCCCCACCACATCTTCCACTCTCCCATTATTTGCTTTTCCTGTTGCCGCTCACTTTCATCCCCACTTAGCTTGTTACACTTCTGTTGCATACCTAGGGCTTGAATTTCAGAGGTGTTGAGCACAAACATCATCTGTTGAATGTAATTAGTGTCTGGGTGTTCAGCACTTCTCAAGATTAGGCCAAAGCTGTCCACATTAAATTACTTCTCTGCTTGCACCTATTTTCTGACTCACCCAGACATTTAATTTACACCACTGAAATTTCCCAGCTGTTTTCTGTGTAGCAGTAGCACAAGTGAAGTTTGTTTATATTCATTTAGATATTTAAAACCAAACCAAAAGAGCCACATATCTTAAACCTTTGACACCACTAAAGATTATTGACGGCACAATTATATACATAGAAGAGAGACAGGTGCATCTACACTATGTATAACAGACCTCAAATAAAAGCAGACCACATAATAAATACCCAACCCACAAAAAAACATCACCCATCAAAAATATCCCTCATCCCCAAAAGATGTTCATCCATGAACATCAGTGAATCAGGGCTATTCTAGATGGGGGAGTATAGTCCAAAGGACAGAGCCCTTAATGAAGAGCAATTAATTGAGAACTAATATGATCCTTGGATGTATAAAAAGAGGAATCTTGAGTAGGAGTGGGGAAGTTATATTACCTCTGTATTTGGCACTGGTGTGACCACTACTAGAATGAAGTGTCCAGTTCTGATGTCTACAATTCAAGAAAGAAGCTGATAAATTGGAAAGAGTTCAGAAAAGAGCCACGAGAATGATTGGAAAACATGCCTTATAATGATAGATTCAAGGACCTCAATGTGTTTAACTTATCAAAGAGAAGGTTAAAACGTGATTTGATCAGAGTTGATTAATAGCTACATGAAGAACAAACAATTGATAATCAGCTTTTCAATCTAGCAGAAAAAGGTATAAGATGCAATGGTTGGAAGTGGAAGATAGGCAAATTCAGACTGGAAATAAGGCATGAATTAACAGTGAGACTAATAAACCCTGGGAACAACTTAGCAAAGGTTGTGGTTGTAGACTTTTTTGACATTTTAGGGCTTGCTTGACATGAGTAAATGGAAGTGGTCTCATTTCTCGGATTTTTTTGGAGAAAGGATTAAGGAGGTAACTGGGTCATCTAATTGGAGACAAGATATCTGTGCTATATGGTACTAGCTGAGATAAGGGGGAACACCCTGGTACCACTTACAATGGATGAGTTGAACCTGAAATGTAGTGAGACAGAGAGTAGAATAGGTATACATAGTGTGGGAACTGGCACATGCTGTACGGAGATTGGTTAAGTAACCCAGTGAATCCTGAAGAATATGATGTAATATGTAGTAATGCAATGTATGTGTATGTAATGTATATATATATATAAAAGGGGAAGGTTTGCTATAAAACATTGGATCTGTGGCATGTCCTATATCCACCCCCTGCATTAGAGTCTGATCAACACTACATAGTCTTTGCTGTATGTCTGTCACAGGGTTCACTCATTGCTGGTGGTGCCTTCTCTTGGCCACTCTGGGGATTAGCTCCAGCCAGGCATTGTGCCTTCTTCTGGCAGTGTCTCTCCCATCATCCCATGGACCTTTTCGCTCCAGGAACCTAGCCTCCTCTTTGTGATTTGGCCCTCTGGCCAGGTCACCATATGTGTTCTCCACTTCCATGGTATCAAAGTCCTGCTTGACAAATGAGCGCAGGCAGTCTTCCTGCTCACTGCCCCGCCAGCACCACTTCATCAGCAGCTGGTAGGGAGACCCAGGCCTACCCTCTACTCAGGGTCCCAGCTCAGGGTACCTCTCATTGGCAGCCAAGGTTTGACCTACCCCACACCTTTTCCCCTGCGCATTGCCTACCTCTCTAACTCTCTCCCTTCTCTGAGCTTGCCAAGCCACACTCCCTCCTCCCAGGGAGTAACTGTAGGCTACTTGCCTCTAGCCCCAGACACCCTTCTCTTCTTCCATGGAATGACTGAAGACTCCTTCCCTTCAGCCCCTTCTGTTGTTAGCTTCCTGGCTTATGTGGGATTCACCTGTTCCTGCCCAGCTGAGCCTGTTCTACTTAAATCCCTGCTCCCTGTCTCCTTCTCCACGTTCAGCCTAGGCAGTTAATTGGCCCACTTAGCCATCTTAACCTTTTTGGGCCCTGTATGGGGTGAATGTACCATCACAATGCTCCATCATAAGGATACCAGAGAGATGAAATCTGGAGTGGAACTGAGTTCTTGGGAAACTTAAGTGGAAAAGGTCTCAGAGGAAATCTCAACAGTGGTGAATTCTCACTCACTGGCAAGTTTTAAATAAAGATACACTCTAGTTTAATCAGGAATTATTCAGGGAAGTCATTTGTCCTTTGTTATATAGGACATCGGACTAGATGATCACAGTAGTCTGTTCTGGCCTCGTAATCTATGAATCAGCCATCACTGGTAACTGCCACAGTTTCCCCTCAGTTAGTAATGAGGCTTGGGTATGGCCCTCCATCCAAACAAATAAAAGTCCTCTCCTTCCAAGGTAGAACAAAAGTCCATCTGAGACACAGTGGTCCAACTGGCCATCTCTAGACTCTAAACAGTTCCTTGGACCTTCCCTATGTTCAACAGTCATTTGCAGGCTCAGCAGTCTTTTTCCAGGCTCTGTCCTGGTCCTTTGTCCTTCCAGAAAATAAACAGTTCAGTATTCCTTTGTCTTCGTGCAGGGCCCACCAGGTTCATCACCCATGGGTCACATTTGTTTCTTTAATGTCCTTCCCCTTGTCAAAAGAAATACAGTATTAATACTTGGGCCACTGTGGGGGTATGCACTTCCTTCATTACTGGCCTTGGAAACTTGTTCCTCTTTCCCAAAGCCACTTCCTACAATACCTGTCTGTCTCTTTCCATGATCTTCTTCCCAGCAATCTTCCATTAACCATTCACAGACTTCTTCCCTGGCTCCCTCTCCAGCAGAAGAGAAGCACACCACCCTGACCCTGGGAGAGTTTCTCCCAGATTCTGATACCCTTGAATAGTATTGCAAAATCAATACTGCTATTTGAGAAATAAGTTACGACTCAAAGTGAGTAAGCATTCCAGAATCTGTCCCCTACTATCCAAGTAATATATGAGGTTGAAGTATTGTGACTTTATTTATTATATAGAAGTTCATTAATGTAAGGGATGAACCCACCTCTCTTCTGTAATCTCCTTGATATTAATTTAGATTGCTGCACAAATAAATGGGCTTTAGTTTCACATTATCCTATTCTATCCTATCAGTCTGACACAATTTAAGGGGTAATTCATAATGGCCCAACAATATACATTAACAAAACACACGTTGGGTCAGACTGTGAGCCTTGCTGTGAACCTGCACTGGAGCTAGAGGGAGTAAGGCAGCATAAAGCAGGCAACAGTGCCGGAAGAAGAGCAACCTCCATAGAACTGACACTCCCCCCTCCACGCCGGTGGGTGGGGATTGGGTGGATCCAGGGCTCTACCCCTGCCTGCAGGCGTAACCAGAGAAGTAATCTCCACCAGTTACAAGAGGGGTGAAGATTATTTCCTTCCTCATGGAAGGGAAGTCACAATCTGATTCCTGTTCAGCGCCCAGGGCAGCACCGCTATGTACTGCCCTTTGTTCAGGGCTTGCAGGAAAGCCACAATTTAGCCCATTAGTTGTTTTAAATTTCTGTCTTTGCTGTGTTTCTTCACTGTGTGCTGATGCTTCAGCTCCTCTGCAAAATCTCCCATATAACATCCACTATTGAGTTTTTCTTTGACATGTCACTGCACGGTACACTAAAACCTCCATCTCCATTTGGATCTTTTAGGAAAAAAAAATCTCCTATATGACAACGACCATTTTCTGGCAAAAATTGCCATTATTCAAAGAAAAACTTTGTGAAATGAATAAGTTATAATTAGTCATAGATTTGAATTCAGAATTACTCTACCATTTGCTGGCTTTGTGATGTTTGAATTATGAATTAATAGCAGTGCCTGCAATATAAGAACAGACTAGACAAAGCTAAAATTAGCACTCATATATGCGCATATACAGACAAAAAATGATGGGCAAAGCATTGGAAAAAAATGAACTGAAAAGGAACGAAGATCTAGTATTAAGAAAAGAAGAGACAGGTGAATTGTTTCAGATAAAATAAGAAAAAAACCTGAGCCTTGTTCGGAAAGTGAAGTGAATGTGTACCAAAGCTTTTGAGGTTTGAAAAAGGTCAGTGTATTTGTTTCTCCTCATTTTTGCAGTTTTGCACTTCCCATTTTTGGAGAAGACTTGAAAAAGAGGCAACAAGATACCATATGAAAGGCTTTTCTTGTGGTATCTATAACTAGGTCAGACTAAAAAAGGACTAAAAATCTCCTGCAAAAATTTTCGGAGGAGGTCTTCAGTCTGGTTTTTAGACCTAAGATATGCAAATTAATATTCAACTATTTTCATGCTTTATCCAAATTAATCCTCTGAAGTTTGCTCTGTGATGATTATGGGTGGCTTGATGGTATGCTGGATATTTCAAAGTAATTTAAGGGGCCAATGCTCTCCTTCTGTGGAAGAACTTGTAGGAAGATAAAAACTACTTCAAAATGTCTATCGTGTGAACCTCGTCCATTTGGTTCATTTGTTTCCCACAGAGGGGACGGTTTGTGTCTTATTGGACCAGTCAGGAAAACTGAAGAATTGTGAGGAAACTGGTCCTCATTCCTGTGGATTCAAGGACATTGAAGGAAAGGACTTATGGCTAGATTCACCAGGGAGATCTAGGCTCTGCAACACCTAATTTTTAGGTGCCCTGCAACCTAGTGGAATTCACAGCTGTGAAACTGTTTCACTTTGTATAAATAATTAAGTAGCCTTTGAGCCAGTGAGAATTATTGTAACCTAGTGGTTATACTCACCTAGGAGATCCCAGTTCTAGGCCCTGCTTCAATGGCTATTTAAGTATTTATAGTGAAACCGCTTCAACAGGAAAGCTTGAGAGCGATCCATCCCAGAAAACCCCATAGCCCAGGGGTTAGGTTACTTACGAGGGAGGTGAGTGACCTGGATTTAAATCTCTGCTCTACAGTGTAGATCTGAACTTTGGTCTTCCACATTCTGTATGAATGCTATACCCACTGGGCTATTGAGTATAAGGGGAGGTGAGGGGCAGTGATGGCTCCCTGAAGAGCAGGTTAAAAACAGGTCAGGATGGGGGAGTTGAATGGGTTATGGTGGTGGGAGGATGCGGGGGGGGGGGCAGAAACAAGCCCTTCTCCTGGAAGACAGCTGATGGTTGCACTGAGATGGGATCACAGTGCTTGTAAGATCCCACCCCTTCTTCCCGACACAAGCAATGTCAGAGGTGATGGGGGGTTTGTGGAGTCATGTGCCCCCCAGATTTACTGCTTGGCTTGTACTGAGCATGTTCACACGGACTGAACATACTCAGTAGCATCTGCTCAAGCTGCTGCCCTCACTCTGCCCCCCACTATCGGCAGGTACGGGCCATCTCTGGATAGTGCCTTTTCTAGCCACCACCCCTTTTGAGAACCAGCAAGCCCTGTGGGCCTTTGCTCATTTTGGGCTCTGTTATGCTCCTCATTGTTTGGACTGTAGGGATCATGCCCCAGACTGAAGGAGAGTATAAGTAGGAAATAGTCCAGGGTGGCGGACTAGAAGTTCTGGTGGGGAGGACTCTGAAGATATGCCTCCTCCATCGGACCATTGGCTGGGACATGGTGTATAGGGAGACCCAGGGTCCCCCCACCACACCTGGTTGAGAGCAAGTCTCCAAAGCGGACTGAGAATGTGATGCCTGCTGTCTAGGGGTAGAAGTTAAACAGCTCTTTCTCACTTTTGCCTGGGAGATGAGAGACTGGAAACCAGGTGTGCTAATCACTAGACCACCTGGCCCTCAGAGGACTCTACTACAGGCACCTAAAGGGGCAATTAGTTAGCTCTTCGCTCCTCCATAGTGCTCTAATGACCTTCACCTTTCTAGCACAACTCCCTCAGCAGCAGCACACCAGCTCCACTCTTGAGAAAGGTAATATAATCTGTAAAACCAGACAGGGTTAATGTAGATCTGATTAGTTTTTATCTCCCAAGCAGGTCTCACCTCTCAGAAATCGATCGGTTGCCACATTTAAGGGAACATTTTCCCTATTCTACCCTTTTCAATCATGAAACATCCCCCAGAATCTGTACAGCCATGATATGTGGTTTTGGTCCTTAGGATCCCTGTGAGAGGGAGTGTGTCATGGTGCCATCTTTACCACCTCCTGTGAGTTTTGGGCCTTTAATGTCAGTTGTGCATATTTGCTCCCCTTGACGCTGAGCAATGGAGGAAGGGAATCGATGCCTAAGTGATTCACAGATTTTTTTTTCTTGGTGAATTAGAGGTTGTGAAGGGAAGAACAGCATTGGCTAGAATCATGTGGCATGAAGGCACATTATATTTTGGCCTAACGCAAATTCTGCCAAATGCTCCTGATTTTGGTCTATGCCACTCTTCTGGTTCTGCCTGTTGCACTTTCCTATCTACTCTTGCAGACGGCTCTGTACAATTAAAGGCGTCAGATGAGGCCTGTGGTTCTGAATACATTGACCTGCTAAAACAGTGATCTCGTCTCTAAGTTCTTGAGAATACATCTGTATTTACCAAACTAACCATGCTTGGAGCTAAAATATATTTCCAGGAGTCTACATCAGATGAACAATAAAGAAACCAGTATTTTGGTAGCGAGTACTGAAAGTTTACAGTATTGTCATTTGGCTCTGTGTATATATTTTACCCCCTTAAAAGATCTTTGAAGATCTCTTGGGGCGGGGAATGGAGCAGAGGAGGAGTAACAATTTGCCTCCTGTTCTATTTTCTGGCCTAAACTGATGTTTTCAATTGAACTGAAACAAGATTTTTTAAAAAAATAATCCAAGACACAGCATACAAGTATTCCACCACAAGATAGACCTTTTTTCAGAGTAACAGCCGTGTTAGTCTGTATTCGCAAAAAGAAAAAAGAAAAGGAGTACTTGTGGCACCTTAGAGACTAACCAGTTTATTTGAGCATGAGCTTTCGTGAGCTACAAGATAGACCTTGTTACTGTTGCTTAATAGAAGCAGCTTTCTCTTTACCAAATGATGTTCCTACTGCTAGAAAGCACAAAGCTTCAAATCACTGGTTCAAAAGTATCTACTGACACAGACTTTATTCCTTAGGCTTTCTAGATATTTCCTCCTATCTATGGAAAACTGGTCTCTCCAGTAAAATGGGTCCAATTGACAGTATAAAATCATGCTTTTCTTGCCAGGACAATGCCATTTTAAAATTTTACTCTTATTGATGGTGGACGATTTTTTAAATTCCTCACATATATTTGTCTGCACCTTCATTCTATGAAGGGACAATATTCATTAATTAGATTGTCATAAAACCTTATTTTCATTGCACAGTAAGTACTTTTTCACTTCCATGACTTGTCAGGTATGGTGACTGCACTGCTGAATGACCTGAGAGTTAAATGGTGATACAGTATTAATCATTATGAGAGGTAAGCTTGCAAATTCATAAATTCACAAGAGAGGGCTGTTTTCAGGACAATTTGCTATTCAGACCTCATTCGCACTGTGAATGATTGTAATTACATGCTGTGACAATAACACATTCATAATATGGTACAGAAATGAACTCATATTTTTAGTTCATTATTTAGAGCAGCAATTCACAACCAGCCATAGAATTAACACCATGTACTGAAAACAATTTCACTATCAAGTGCAAGTTAGCAGGGGAGCAAATGAGTTCCATAAGGTTCCTGATCCCAGCTCTTGGAAGGAGTCTATTAGTTTAGTAACAAACGTGCTTAAGAACTCTTCACTGCGTTACCACAAGTAACACAAAATTGATGCCCATGGAATAGAAATTTCTGGGAAAGAATTTTTGTGCTGGATCAAGCAACATTCAGGGATTTGTAAACAGCATGACCCTACTCATGCTGGCAGGTTTAGAAGTCTTCATCTTTCAAATAGAATGAAATCTCTGTTTACGGGGAATTGTTGTACAGGTCCAGACTGTTGTGAAAACACAAGAGACACTGTATTGTGTGTTATTGTGGTAAATTACATTCATTTGTTATAGTGACAGCTAAACAGATATCAAAACAATTTTTTTAGCTGGTATTCACTTTTTTCTAATATGTATTATGATTTTGAACTGTGCAATGATTACAGCTGCTATGCCATTGTTTCAAATACTCATGGCTCCTCCACCCACTGCATAAAAGTTGTGAGGGTGAAAATAAAATCCCTGTAATATTAGGTGTTTTTTTTTAATTTGCAATATAAATGATTTCTAGAGGAATAATTGTACTACATTAAGAGACAGCTTATAGAATGCAAACTAGCCTTTAGCTGGGTCAGGCAACTTAAAAATGTCTAAGAAAGAAAATTAAGTGTCATTATGCTGGGATGCAATCGCCTGGTGATCCAGGTATTTCTGGGAGTACATGGCACTGCAGATCTCTGGGCTGATTTCAATACAGTTCCAGGAGCATTTAAAACAGTAATTCCACATTCCTACGCTGAAGATAGCTAGATCCATCTCCTGGTCCAACATGCCTTGCTCCTTGTTGGAAAGAAATGCTGGCTACGTTAAAGGGGAGCAGAACTGGGGGTGATGGTAGAGGGGAGTCTTGGTTTTCAAAGTGAGCACAACAGGTTTGCTAAAGTAATGGGAGAGCAGCATGGAGCAGAGCAGGTGATGGAGGTAATGGAGGCTTTCCAAGTGAGGAAGTGCATTACCCAGGACCTCCTTCCTCCTCTGTATCTTGTAAATTATTTGGGTCCTGGACTTGATTCTTGTGTCTTGTACAACTCTGAGAATGTTATTGGTGCTCAATAATAAATAATGGCAATTCCACCGAGTGGAAAATGAACACTTACTGTTGACTGTGCCAGCTTGCTCTTTCCCCAATTTGGGCTTGATTCCAAAGCCCATTAAAGTCAATGGAAAGACTCCCAATAACTTCAGTGGGCTTTGAATCAGGCCCTTGCTGTGCTGCTTCTGAAGGGAGTATCAGGAAGAAGGAATTTGGTCCTGACCATGCCTCAAAGAGTCATTTTCATTCTTAACACAGCACCCAGAAGACTAAGAGAAACCTACAAGCATTGCTTTCCAGCCCCCTAACACACAGCATTGTAGAGTAATCCTTCTCTGGTATCTGAATCTCTTTTTATCCACCTGCTCACTTACTTTCTGATATGCACCATGCACATGTCAGGATTATGAGTCCCTAAGGACCCCTTACTGGTAATGTTTTGTGCAACCTATGTTAGACCAATGAGCTGACCCATTTCCAGATGATTTTATGTATGCATCCTTTTCATGAGGTATCTCCAAAAAGTACTAATTAAGTAGAGGTGGTCCATAGAGCACTGTTAGCCTGTGCAGAGCTGAGTGGTCACACAGTGTTGGCTCCCCTTGTTTCCAGCTGCCAAATTGAATTAAAAGACAGCTAAAAAATACATTAAATACTTTGCCGGTATTTCTTTTCCATATTGCTATTGTTGTCATGGGGATGGATCTTGTTGTATGACTGTGAATGGGGCGGGGATGTGATCCATGTAACTGTGACTAGGAAAGGAGGTGTGCCCAAGACAATCACTCCATTAAGTTGTAGTTCACCTTATGAAAAACTTGAGGACCCTGTGCTAAGGGAAAAGGTTACAGAATTGTATTAATGACTGGGTGAAGAAAAAAATATTCCAAGCCAAAGCATAAAGAGAACACTAGAATACATTTGAATAACATGGAGGATAATAGATGGCCCTGGAGTAAACACAAGTCTGTATTTCACTCAAGAACTCAGCTGCAGTCATAAACCATGAGAGGTTTATGAATGTCAGTAGAGCCTCAGGTATTAATTCAGTCTTGTATTCACAGTGAGGCCATATGTTGTTGTTTACAAAGTATACTTTATAATTCCTACTTTTTAACCGTTTAATATTTGTACTTATAATCTTTTAAAGTCTAAGCTAATGTCTTAATTTTTAATGTTCCCTTTAAACAACATCAGTGAAAATATATTTTAACTCCCTCTCACCCTCTCACCCTTTCCATATGCCTTTTGCGGGGGTGGGGGACAGATTCTGTAGCATCTTAAACCATAAAGAGCCCCATTCTCTCCAGGAAGACTATCTGTGGACTATCAAACATGAGTAAAAGTAACAATCTCACTTTCTGACATCAGCGGGCATAAATATCCATTGATGTCAGAAGGCTTTTACACTCTGCATTGATTTACAGAGAAATATTATTAAGGACATATATATATATATATATATATATATATATATATATATATATACACACACACACAATATATCCATAGCTGTTCTGTACAGTTGTTAGATATATATTCTTTTATAGTATTATATATGTTAATTAGAGATAACATATACATGAAGAAAGTCATCTAATTTTTCTATGAAACTACAGAAATTGTAGAACTAACTTTTCTTTGCATCCTAAATTGAGTTATAAAAAAAAAATAGGGCCAAGATTTCAACAGTCCCTGCTGGTTTCCCCCCAAAAATATCCCTGCAGACAATAATTTTCTTGGAAGTAAACCATAACTTTTCCATTCTACGTTAATATCCTTCATCGGGGTAGTTCTTGGCCCCTTCCCATATATGTAGCATTTTGGGTCCATTTCCAGGCACAAGAAATCAAGCGTGGGTCAGAGGAAAGCTTTCCTGCTCTCAGAAGCAGCTTGTGGTGTCATGCTGCTTGAGCACAGTTGAAAATCATATTTAACAGCTGTGTGGAGCCAGAACCATCTCAAAGAAATCTACTTGACACATCTACCCCCATCTATATTTGTCCTGCTTCTTGTTTTTCCTTTATTTTTTGTGCCTTTTAATTTTTTTGGAGTATTTTTTTCCTCTGTGTGCTTTTAGCTTAGATCATACAAAAAGTGTACACAAAAGAGGCCTTGGTCTGGTAGACATTATGAAAGGGCCTCTTGTTGTTCAGAATGCATTGCGAGTTTCAGTGGAACTTTGTAGAAAAGTTCTTTTTATAGAAAACTATGTTAAACTTGCACAAGTACCCGGCCTAAAACTCGCACGTTACTTTTGTACTGATAGACTATTTACTTATTTGGTACAGAACATTCTGTACTTTCTCATTGTTCTTGCTGGTTATGTTTCTGTGCTCATTGATATGTCAAGTTAAAAGCAGGGAGAGATGATTAAGCAAAGTATGATTCCCAATTCAAATGTTTCCAAAGTCTAGGGATATTCAGACCTAGGCTTCTTCCAAATATGGGGCCAGCTGAGACCTTGGTATCTGAATAGCCCCACATTTTGGATATTGGGGAAAGCTATTTTCCCCCCATCTTTGCATTTTTGGCAGTTATTTCCTTAGTTACATTTTGCAGTATCTGTATACTGTTGTTCTTTAACTAAGCATGTGGTAACTGGGATTTTCAAAGCACTTATGGGGGTTAGGTACCCAACTTCCACTGCACGTCAATGGGATTTGGTTGCCTAACTCCCTTAGGCTCCTTTGAAAATCTCAGTTTCTATCTAATAGTTCTGCTTTATTTATCATTTATGCAACTAAGAAACAAAAACAGAAATGTAAAAAATCTCCAGTAAAACTTTTGTAGATTCTTTTAATAATGTGGATAAATGTGCTCCCATACCTTGTAGAAGTCAACCTCATATTTCTTTTTGTCTTGGTCATTAAATGAGAATTTCAAGGAAGGAAAATATATCCTGTCTTAGTCTGCATTGATCTTTAATGAAAAGTGCTTTATATGAAATTTCAAGTATTATGATTTTCATTATTTGATCTTGTGAAGCCCCTGCTTCACTCATGCATTTATTTTGATCATTTTCTCTGTCATAACTGTCAGTGTAAAAGAAGAACCTGGAAAGAGAAGCTGCGGTAAAAATTTCAAAACTTGAGAGTGATGTTCACAATTTTCTATTACTAACACTGAATAGTTGTTTCTTCAGATTTTTAGTGATAACTACCTAGCAATTTGGGGTATATATGAGGAAAGGTAAAGTCTCTCACATCTGCTATCTGACTTTCTGTTACAGATCAGCTGAAGCCAAAGAACTTTACCTACTCCCTGACTGTCCCTAAGGTTCCAAAAGGGCTTCATTCACTCCAGTATTGATTCTGGACAGGTAAATATTGTAAGTAAGGTATAGTGTTTTAGCTATATAACTCCCATTAGAACTGATGTAAATCACTAAGGGCCCAATGCAAGGCCCACTGAAGCCCATGGGAGTTTTTACATTGACTTTAATGGACTTCAGATCAAGGCCCACAATGAAAATGCCACAGCACTTTGAAAATCTATTCAATAGTTTTATAACCTTTGTCAAACTAATTACAGTGGAATACTTCCTTATTCAATGATTGGCCCTTCTGAAAACATGGGTCTTGTTAGTTTTTCAACATACAAATCAATTTAGAAATCATTTTGGAATAAGGTGGACTATAAAGTTCAGGTCAGCTACTGTGATTACATGATACAAAAGAACCGCATATGTGACGCTAGGTAAGCCTGTCTGGCTCAATGTAGGCTCAATGGTGGCAGCTGAAACACAACAAATCAATTGACTGAAAACCAAAGTGCAGGGAAATGCACTCTAACAACCTGTGAAGGTCCCTTAGGGTTTTGCAGGTCCCTTAGAGCACAAACAATGCATTTTAATAGCCCTGGTACAGCTTTCTGCTGGTTTTGCAAGCTTTCCCACTGTTCAGAAACTACTACCCTCTAGGCACATTTTAAAAATAGGAAATAAATATGGGCCCATAAGTGAAGTGGAGTTTATACAGAATTGGTATAAGGATTAGACCCACTTTTTGGTTTGGGAAGATATATATTGCCGACTTACCAAATAGGTTTGATAATAGAGAGAGGGAAATAAAACCATGTTCAAATGGCTGTGTACAATTACTTAACGCATGCATATCCTACATGCACGCATGGTGTGTGCACACTGGGAGGTTTTCAAGCCAGTGTGATAATTTGTGCCTCAGTCTCGAGGCAGAATTCTCCTCCTATGTACACTGTTGGATTCTGTACACTATGTACTTTGTTCACTCTGGATTTTTACTCTTGGAACTGAAAGCAGAATTTAGCTCTCCCACTTCACCAAGTCTATGGACAACAAAAAGTTGGTATGACATTCTAACAGAGATTTATACCTAGCCAAAACTCAATGTATTTTGCATAATTTACTTGCTCAGAACTCTAGGCTGGCATGACTTGATGGATTATCTCTGCATCTGTTGTCTGAATTTAGGAACATATGAATTGCCACAGTGGTTAAGACCCAACATCCAGGTAGTCGAATATCCTGTCTTTCATAGTGGCCAGTACCAGATGCTTCAGAGGAAGGTGTAGAAACCCTATGTAAGCACATGTGGGATAATCTGCCTCCTGATTAGGTCTCCTCATGACCTCTGTTAGAGGTTATCTTAAATCTTGAAGCAAAAGGTTTAATATCCCTTCCGAAATTTGTTAATCATTAATTATGATATCTTAATGTCTATATAAATGTTGAATCTTGTTAAGTTCTTTGCCTCAGCAACTTCCTGTGACAATCAATTCCACAGTCTAATTATGCATTGTCTGAAACTGTATTTCCTTTTATCAGTCTTGAATTTGCCGCCTTTGAATTTAACTGAATGTCCACTTTTTCTTGTGTTCTGAGACTGGGAGAACAAAAGTCCCCATCTCACTTCTGTATACTATTCATTATTTTATATACTTTTTTCATGTTCCCTCTTCTTCTTTCTAATGTAAACAACCCCAATCTTTTCAACCTTTCTTCATATGAGAGATTTTTTTAGGCCTTTGATCTGAACCCCAGGTTGTTCTGCAATATCTTTTTTTGAGATTAGATCAACAGCACTGCAACCACAAGGCCACACCATTGATTTACATCAAAATATTATAATATTCTTTGTATTAATCACGTTCCAATTCCTTATTAACCTACCTGCTGCACTTTGATGTGACTGTCAGTCCCAAGCCTGGATAAAGTGGGGAAGGTTGAGCACAGGGGTGTACAAACAAACAAAAACTAATTGGCAATAGAAACAGAACCAGGCTACCATTCCAGTAAAAATTGCTGCTCAGTAGAGAATATTGCTGACTCCTCATGCTGCAAGAAGGCTTCTGGTGAAAGCCAGTCTCTGAAAGCCAGGACCCCCCCAAAATTGATGTTAGCAGCATAAAAACACTGACAAGTTGATATTGAAATGTGAGAACATTTCAAACATTGAAGATCTCACAAATCATGATGGGCAACTATGGACTTGAAATCCGAGGCAGCAGTGAGAGCAAACTGAGAGATGCAACAAAGAAGAACGTCAAGCAAGAAAAGAAACATCCCAACTAGTCAGGTCATAGCGACAACATACAATCTGAGGGAGTAGTGCTCATTCTGACAGATTCTATGAGAAAATCACCATACAGACTGTAACAAGAGTGATCAGGTAAGGTGAGCTATTACCAGCAGGAGAGCGGGGGGGGGGGCGCTCTCCCCACTGTATTTTCCACTACATGCATCCGATGAAGTGAGCTGTATCTCACGAAAGCTTATGCTCAAATAAATCTGTTAGTCTCTAAGGTGCCACAAGTACTCCTTTTCTTTTTGCGGATACAGACTAACACGGCTACTACTCTGAAACCTCTCAAGAAAGAAGTGACATCAAGGATAGGAATGGCAACCACAGCATTCACTAAACTCAGCAACATATGGAAATCAAAGCACCAAAATAAAACTGAGAATTTTTGTATCAAATGTAATCTCTGTGTTAACATACAGCTGTGAGAGCCAGAGATCTACTAAAATGTCAGGCACTTATTTTCAAAACATCTAGTTTTCTATGAAAGATTCTGGGTATTAGATGAAGAGAATTTATCACTCAGAAAGATCTGAACAATCAACAAGAAGCAGTTTGTTTCCACTAGAATTAGAAGGAAGCATTGGACTCATTAGAGGCATGTGCTCTGGGTGCCAACACACACACTCCCACATAGAGTTGTCAAGTGGAAACCAACTGGTGTGAGGAAACAAGGAAAACCTTGAAGATAAACCCATAGCAGGGAGGGCAGAACAGTCTATCGCAACACCACAAAGCAGATGGCAGAAGCAGCTAATTACAGGATGGCAAAGACTAGTTTCTGTCCTGCATGCCAACATCAGCACAAGAATGATGTAGTAACAATAAATATTTCCTTCTGCATCCTAACATCTTGTTAGCTTTTTGTTCACAACCTCTGTTGTGTGCAGCTTTTCATTGGTCTGTCTACAGTGATGCCAAAGTCTCTTTCAAGAGTCAATGTAGTTAATTTAGAACTCTGTAAGATGTAAGAATGGCTTAATTTTTTCCCCTCCAACGTGCATTACTTTTGTGTTTATTGGTATTGAATTTCATTTGGCATTGCCTTGTCCATTCACCTTAGCTTGTGCACATTCCTCTGAAGTTCTCAGGTCCTGGCTAACTTTATGCCAGCTACAAATATTGCTACTTCTACACTACTTCCAAATCATTAATAAATATATTAATAACCTGGGACCTAATACAGAACTCTGAGGCAACCTGCTGCTAACCTTTTGCCATGATGAAAATAGACTATTTAATTCTATTCTTTGTTTTCTATTTCCTAGCTAGTTCTTGAGAACCCTGACTTCTGATAAACACTTGATGTAACAGTCCTCCAATTTTACATCACTTATTAACTAAATCCCTATCAATATTTATCAAATATAAAAGTGTATCACTAAAAACTACTTCCCTTCCACTTGCCATAAGTGGGTTCCTTATTCCCCTTTAAGCTTCTGAGAAACCAAAGCCACAATCTAGTCCTCAGTTCATATTAGCATTAGCCTAAACATCAGTCCCAAAGGGTAACTGAACTTGCAAGGCAATCTTTGTAAAACTGCCATTTTTTTCCCTTTTCCCATCCTGTGCAGTAAGTGTGGAGAGTGATAGTGTTGCAAATGCTCAGTGTGAAACTTGGGGCTTTTGTAGCCAGCATACAGAGCTTTAAATGATTAAAGACTCTGCTGTTCCATCCTCATGAGTTTCACCATTTTCACACAAAAATGTCACCCTAGTCACACAAAGAACAGGAGTACTTGTGGCACCTTAGAGACTAACAAATTTATTTGAGCATAAGCTTTCGTGAGCTACAGCTCATTTCATTGGATGCATTCAGTGGAAAATACAGTGGGGAGATTTATATGCATAGAGAACATGAAACAATGGGTGTTACCATACACACTGTAACGAGAGTGATCACTTAAGGTGAGCTATTACCAGCAGGAGAGCTGGTGGGGGGGAGGGGAACCTTTTGTATCAAGGTGGGCCATTTCCAGCAGTTGACAAGAACGTCAGAGGAACAGTGGGGGGAAGGGGGGAGAATATACAAGGGGAAATAGTTTTACTTTGTGTAATGACCCATCCACTCCCAGTCTCTATTCAAGCCTAAGTTAATTGTATCCAGTTTGCAAATTAATTCCAATTCAGCAATTTCTCATTGGAGTCTGTTTTTGAAGTTTTTTTGTTGAAGAATTGCCACTTTTAGGTCTGTAATCGAGTGACCAAAGAGATTGAAGTGTCCTCCAACTGGTTTTTGAATGGTCACAGTGACCATTTTCTGCCAGCAGAATCTGACTGAAGTTTTTGCGGTACAAATAGGCTGACCAGATAGCAAGTGTAAAAAATCAGGACGGGGGTGGGGGGGTAATAGGTGCCTATATAAGAAAAAGCCCCCAAAATCGGGACTGTCCCTATAAAACTGGGACATCTGGTCACCCTAGGTACGAACAATAAAAGTGTTTGTCTAGAACAGTGATACTCAAACTGAGGCTCGTGAGCCGCAAATGGCTCTTTAATGTGGCTCTTTGCAGCACATAATATTAAAACACTGTGTGATTTCATTATTACCCCATCAAAATTATTAACCAATCAGGATGCTTTTACTATGTTATTAACCAATTAAGTTATTAATTTGCACTATGTTATTCATCAGTCAGGATACTTTTACTCTGATTACATTTCCTTGCTCATAAAGAGTTGTTGAATACATAGTATTATAGTAAATGAAACAATGAATTCACACTACTGTGGCTCTTTTGTGTAACGTTGATCACTAATTTGATTCCTGAACCAATGAGGTCTGAGTATCGTTGGTCTATAAGAACCCTAGAAATTGTGGTTATTTAGGTCAATTTCAACAGAGTTAAGAATTGTTTTACATATCTCTACTTACAATAGAGGCCCTCCTCACCATTACTAGATTCCAAGGCCAGACTGTGTACATCTGGGCTTTTTGGATGCTGTTTATAACTATGTGAAATGTTTCCAACTGGCTGGTACTGCATTGACTGGTAATATTTTTCCTTTTCAAAAGGAAAGCAATGTCTGATTTATTTCCTCTCCCTCTTATTGATCTTTGCCTTATCATCATCCCAGGATTAGTGGGCAATGGTCAACTAATCATCTACCTACACATAACTCCATCTCTGATGGCTTCTGGCAGAAACAAACAAAAGATATACATGGTCTACTTAGCAAGAAGGAAAAATTCTGATTTTTAAAATTCAAAACAAAATGATATATTAAATGAAACTTCAACATAAATAATTAAAACATGAAAATTTACAGGTCATTTAGTTCTGTTCTTGAATGTTTCTACTTGTACCAGAGTGGTGTCTTTCTTTCTCTCTAAAAGACAGTTCAAATACTGCATAAACCGTCACTGCAGTTGAATGCACAAATACATCCTGCATATAAGCACCTTCGAAGTTAGTTTGAAATAGCTATTTAAAACTAACAGCCTTTTCTAGAGAGACGGATGTCTAGCAATGAAAAGACTAAAATGTTCCATTTTTGCATTTTTGAAGAATTGGACTGTAAATGCTCATATAAAATATCTTTACTTTATTCTACAAACAGGTGAATCTGAATGAAAGCAAGCCTACGCATCCAAACAAAAGCAAGTTAAAGGATCACTGAAGCTGTGGTGAGGCACTGGAAAATACAAGCAAAGGCAAGACATGTCTCCCTAGAAATCTCTCTTGCTCATAGTGAAGTCAGTAGAAATGTTGCCATTGCGTTCTACAGGAGCAGGAACAGCCTGTTAAAGAGAGAGTACTGTATGACTCTTAAATATTCAGGTAATGTCCATGCACTTGCCAAGCTGCCATACTGTGGTATGATTCATTCCCTTGGTTACTGGTACTTCCAAGAACAATGATACAGTTCAAGAAAGAATATATTTGAAAAGAAAGAAAGACACTCGGTATTTCCCTGTGAATAGGCAAAGATATGGGACTCAAAATACACACAAATGGCCAGATTTTCAAAAATACCGAGGGTCCACAATTGGGGCCAGGTTTTCAAGAGAGTTCAGTTTCCATATAAATATTCTAGACATTGGAGCTACTCAACGTCAGTGTCAGAATCAGCCCCCTTACTTCTTCATGGGGATACTGACAGATTCCATTGTTCAAAGATAATAGAAAATGAAAATATGTATATTAAGAATCCGTACATGGCCCTTTCTCCCTGTTCCAAACTTTGTGCCGAAGATCTGGATTCTCAACCTCTACTTCATCTTCTGGAAGCAAGCCTGTGATTTTTTTCCCCTCAAATTAATGTGTCATTATCTAAATTAAAACCCTTCAGCATAATTATAGCAAATGATATTTTCTCCTAAATTCACTTTGTCATCCGTTGCACTACTTTAATAATGTAATGATGAGCTTCAGACATGGTGCATTCATCAGGACTTATTCCCGTGCACTTTTCTTTTTTTAATCAAAGATGTCTGAAATGAGAAAAATACATCTTCACTTGGAAAATGGATGTTTTCATTACAAAGCTAGCATTAGCGCTTAATTAGATTGCACACACACACAACTACATATCAGACCCTAGCAATACACATCATAAACTTCAAATATAATTAGCTGACCTTTTCCCAAGCTATTTTCAGTGGCATAACTATGACCTTCTTAGATTGTGTTCTGAACTTTCAGCATGCCATTGATTGCAAAAGCAGTGCATGTAATGAAAGCAAGGCTTAGGATGCCATAAACTGTTTCACCAGGCAGTGATGACAGCATTTGAAATGCGTTGAAAGCTCCAGTGTAAATTATTTAGACTGCTTGCAAGATGCAAGCCTCTCCGCTTGAAGAGACTAATCAGTTCTTTCATTTGATAGGAATTTTAATTGGAGATAACAGCCAGAGGTGCAAATATTGTTCAGCCACCTAATTCCCTTGCCATTCTGCAGTTTTAATTGAGGCTACCTGGATATTTTCATTGTTGCTGAATTTATTAGGCAGGGGAATAGAATCACATTAGGATGATTTAACCAGAGATTCTACAACAGGAAACCCTTAAACCTTAAACACTATGTTAAAAATATGTACATTATGAGGATAATTATCCAGTCTTGAAACAATATGGCATAATGCAAACTCCTATCCATCACTAGTGATGGAACATAACTTTCAATGATGTCAGCAGTAACCTAAGCACTTCAAGTTGGAGGAAACAGCTGCACAAGATTTGCTTCATTGGTTTGTCAATTGACTGCTTCCTATTAGTTTCTTAAGCGGATAGTTCAGCAAACATAAATGTAAATATATCTTTACTTGGTGCTTTCCTAACTCTTGGAAACGCTGATTTCTCTTACAAAAAGGCTTTAAAGATTATCCATTTAAAATACTGTAAATATAAATATACAGCAAGCAGTATCAGACATACATCATGGTACACTTTTTGTGTGTGTGCTAAACTATAGCCTAAAACAGTTTTGCAAACAGTTAGAAAAAAGGTGTTTAAGATTAATTAGAAAAATGATGCAGTTATCATTGAAAGTGTGCATATCCTGAGGTTAATGAATTCAGAAACAGAAATGTGGGGAAAAAATTCTTCAGAAAATAAAAAAAGACATGCCACTGCATCAAGGTCAAATGTGTCCTGTACAAAATATGGCTTTCATGTCATAAAGGCCAGCATCCTCCAGTATTCCTCCACAGTTTAAGAATGATTATTTTAACCTAGCTTTTATCTCTAGAAATAATGTTTTTGCAGAAGTTAACTTAATGAGGTAAGGCCTGATGATCTGCTAATTAAAAATCTAAAAATAGAAATAGTGATAAATGTGGTGTCAGAATTTCCTGGCTAGGGAAGAACCCATAAGTTAACAGTGATCAATGCACAGTTCTGACTTCATGACACTGCATATTCATTTAATGAACTTTCTCTTTTATCTGTTAATTACTCCAACTCTCTGGATTAAGACTATTACACATTCTTAGGAGGATCTGTGCATTGTCTAGTTCCAGTTTATTTATGAATATTTATTAGTTTGCTAGCATTTTCTTGGTTACCTGACACATTTACCCTCATCTCGGACTACTAATAGCTTTTGTTTTGACATGAAAAACAGTTGCCTTACATTGGAAAGACCCTAAGTCTTCGCTTGTATCTCCTATACCTGAAAAGCAAAGTTGGAAATCCAAACACATAGGTGGAATTTTCAAAAGGGCCTAAGGGAGTTACGCTCCTACTCCCAATTGACGTTCAAGGGGAGCTGAGTGCATAAAAGCCTTAGAAAATCCCAGCTTTAATTTTAATATAGGACATAGGGCTGGCAACTTTAAAATGAGTGGTAAACAGTCTTTGCAGTTCTGCTGCTGGAAACAACACTTGTTCTAAAGTTAACACAATAAAGTTTAAAAAGAACAGGAGTACTTGCGGCACCTTAGAGACTAAGAAATTTATTTGAGCATAAGCTTTCGTGAGTTACAGCTCACTTCATCAGATGCATCCACTGAATGCATCCGATGAAGTGAGCTGTAGCTCACGAAAGCTTATGCTCAAATAAATTTCTTAGTCTCTAAGTACTCCTTTTCTTTTTGCGGATACAGACTAACATGGCTGCTACTCTGAAACCTGACAATAAAGTGTGTAATTCTCTGGTGGTGCTGATACTGTATATCAACCTTTTGTTTGGGTCAGATTGTGGAAAGAGGCTCATATCGTGTTAGGATATTTCAAAGAGCTATTCTCAACCGAAAATTAATTTTCCTAGATGATGATATTTTATTTTATACAGTGAGGTCTAGGGTCCCCACCACCCCTTTTGCTAGGAAATGTGCAAACCAGTTATGAAAAACACATTCCCTTGTAACCTAGGATTATGGCAAAAAGCAACATGTGGAAGAAACAGACAAAATGATGGGTTGAGAAGGGGTGGAAACAGTAAAATAAGCACAGTTTGCATAATAATTGGTAGTCTCAACTTTTCACCTGACTTATTATTGTCATATAAAAACGTAAGAACATAAGAACGGCCATACAAGGTCAGACCAAAAGTCCATCTAGCCCAGTATCCTGTCTTCCAACAGTGGCAGTGTCAGATGCCCCAGAGGGAATGAACTGAACAGGTGATCATCAAGTGATCCATCCCCTGTCTCCCATTCCCAGCTTCTGGCAAACAGAGTCTAGGGACACTATCCCTGTCCATCCTGACTAATAGCCATTGATGGACCTATCCTCCATGAATTTATCTAGTTATTTTTTGAAACTTGTTATAGTCTTGGCCTTCACAACATCCTCTGGCAAGGAGTTCCACAGGTTGATTGTGCGTTGTGTGAAAAAATACTTCCTTTTGTTTGTTTTAAATCTGCTGCCTATTAATTTCATTTGGTGAAATTCTTGTGTTATGAGAAGGAGTAAATAACACTTGCTTATTTACTTTTTCAACACCAGTCATGATTTTACAGACCTCTATCATATCCCCCCTTAGTTGTCTGTTTTCCAAGCTGAAAAGTCCCAGTTTTATTAATCTCTCCTCAAACAGAAGCTGTTCCATACCCCAATCAATTTTGTTGCCCTTGTCTAAACCTTTTCCAATTCCAATATATCTTTTTTGAGATGGGGTGATCACATCTGCACACAGTATTCAAGATGTGGGCATACCATGGATTTATATAGAGGCAATATGGTATTTTCTGTCTTATTATCTGTCCCTTTCTTAAGGATTCCTAACATTCTGTTTGCTTTTTTGACTGCCGCTGCACATTAAGTGGATGTTTTCAGAGAACTATCCACAATGACTCCAAGATCTCTTTCTTGAGTGGTAACAGCTAATTTAGACCCCATCATTTTATATGTATAGTTGGGATTATGTTTTCCAGTGTGCATTACTTTGCATTTATCAACATTGAATTTCATTTGCCATTTTCTTGCCCAGTCACCCAGTTTTGAGAGATCCTTTTGTAGCTCTTTGCATTGTGCCTGGGACTTAACTGTCACAAGTAGTTTTGTATCATCCACAAATTTTGCCACCACATTGTTTATCCCTTTTCCCAGGTCATTTATGTATATATTGAATAGGACTGGGCCCAGTACAGACCCCTGGGGGACACCACTATTTACCTCTCTCCATTCTGAAAACTGACCATTTATTCCTACCCTTTGTTTCCTATCCTTTAACCAGTTACCAATCAGTGAGAGGACCTTCCCTCTTATCCCACAACAGCTTACTTTGCTTAAGGGCCTTTGGTGAGGGACCTTGTCAAAGGTTTTCTGAAAATTTAAGTACACTATATCCACCGGATCTGCCTTGTCCACATGCTTGTTGACCCCCTCAATGGATTCTAGTAGATTGGTGAGGTATGAGTTCTCTTTACAAAAACCATGTTGATTCTCTTCCAACAAATTATGTTCATCTATGTGTCTGACAATTTCATTCTTTACTATAGTTTCAACCAGTTTACCTTGTACTGGAGTCAGGCTTACCAGCCTGTAATTGCTGGTATCACCTCTGGAGCCCTTTTTAAAAAATTGATGTCACATTAACTATCCTCTAGTCATTTGGTACAGAAGCTGATTTAAATGATAGGTTACAGACTACAGTTAGTCGTTCTGCAATTTCACATTTGAGTTCCGTCAGAACCCTTGGGTGAATACCATCTGGTCCTGGTGACTTGTTACTGTTTAGTTTATCAATCTGAGCAGTTATAGCGACAGTTTGTGGCTATTATGGCAGAGGGAAGACTTAAGGAGGGATTTGAAGATGAGCAAGACAGTGGCTTTATGTATTTTGAAAAGGAATTTTTCCCAGACACATTAGAAGTAGGATAGAAAAAGGCTCAAAGGTGCTTGCGTGCTGACTAATGGGTGATAAAGGCTGACTTCAGTGACAGAGTGAAGATCTGGCTAAACATCACTTCAGGAATCTGTAAGATGATGAGTCACTCCTGTGCTGGGTTCCAGACAATCTGCAAACCAGGAACTGCTCTGGTGATTCCCAGGGCAGGTATATAAACCCCACAGGAGAAACAGCAGCTCAGTGGCACTCCAGGACTTGGAACTCTCTCTTGTCTGATGGCGGTAACAGACTCCCCAAGCCTTAGCCTGTTCTAGCCTTGCTCCCATTCTAGCTCTGTTCATAGTCCTGCTCCAGCCTTGCTCCAGCCCGGCTCTGGACTCCTGATTCTAGCTCTGGCCCATGGCTTTAATCCCTAGGCCTGACTGTTGTGGCTCTGACCACTATGTCTGACCATCCCCATCATAGCTTCTGACAGAATCTAGCTCTGATGGGGTAGGAGCACACGTAAATGGTGAAGACAGAGGTCATAATTAAAAATCAAAAACAGATGATACTAACAGAAGCATATTGAATGAACTTGAGAGGTTTGAAGTTGAAAGTGTCAAGGCAAGAGGGGGATTACAGTGTTTGAAGTGTGAGATGATAAAGGTCTAAGCAAGCCCTGGCAGCCTGTGTATAGATGAAGATGGTCTACTTCTTCAATGAGATCAGCTCATGAATGAAGAAACCTGAGAAACTAAACTCAAGCAAGACAAGGTTATGTTGGTGGACAGAGGAAAGCACTTTGAATAGTTTGCAGTCTCCTTGGATTGAAGTCCCACAATTGTTCTATTCAGTCTGTAATTTAGGAGGGATCCTGGAATTCCTTGTTGCTGCTAAGCTCTCACATCGCAGCATTGGTGAGTAACGCTTTCTACCATCTCCAGATGGCTAGGAGATTCTCATCCTGGTGAATCATGACTTGATCTCAGTTATACAAGCCTCTGTTACCAATTGTCTGGACTACTGCAGTGCCATATAGCTGGGCATGAAGCCATCAGCCTTTAGGAATCTCCAACTAGTACAGAAATAGAATGCTATAGCACATCAGACCTGTTCTCCATTCTCTATGGTGGATTCCCATAGACTATTAAGTCAAGTTCAAGGTCTCAATCCTTAACTGGAAAGGATAAATGGTCTGAGCCCAGGATATCGAAAACATTTCCTAAAGCTCTAGAATGAGGACTGCAGTTGACAGTGAACTTTCTAAGGATAAATCTTGTCTCTGCAGGAGACCGAACTTTCTTGAGGGGTCAGTCCAAGGCTGTGGAACAAACTCCCACAGGAATGAAAGACCATCACAAAAGACTCACCACCTTCTGTACTAAGTGTAAGGCACACTTCATGAATCTTGTCTTTCTAATGGAAATACACAGCAGTCTAAACATTAAAAACAAAAGAAGCAAACACAAAACCCACTATGCGGGACGGAGTTCTCCCCATGGGGGAGATGATAAGAGAGAGAATGAACCACACATGGCAGATGTTAGTCATGTTGCTTAATTCATTCACAGATTAATAGCTTAAAGCCAGAAGGGACCATCAGATCATCCAGCGTGACTTCCTGTTTATCCCAGGCTTCTAAATTTCATCCTGTTAACCCTATATTGAGCCCAATAACTTCTTTGACTAAAGCATACAAATTAATGCACTATTGGAAGATGCTCCACTACTGTGGTGATGAGGGCAGCATAGGAACCTATGTAGACTAGCACGTAGAACAGAATATAAGAAAAGGTTGCATTTTTAGAATGTTGCATAGGAAGAAGCAGCAAAACACAACCTATGTGTATGGGGCTGAAGAGACACCCTAATTATGAGCCTAAGTCAGGAAAGAATTACAAGGACTAGTCATTATGAATAAAATAAGTAACTTCTAGGCATTCTTTGTTTACTCAAGATATAAAAGATATCCAACCAAGAACTGGAAGCATAAGATCCATAAGGGGAGAGGGATAGCTCAGGGGTTTGAGCATTGGCCTGCTAAACCCAGGGTTGTGAGTTCAATCCTTGAGGGGGCCATTTAGGGATCTGGTGCAAAACTTGGGGATTAGTCCTGCTTTGAGCAGGGGGTTGGACTAGATGACCTCCTGAAGTCCCTTCCAACCCTGATATTCTATGATCCCAAGAATCAAAGGTCTGGTGACTTCTAAATTAGTCATGGTCAAATACTACAGGGAGAAACCAAGACATATATGCAAAGAGAACTTTCATGTTGTCTCAACAGATTTGCATAGAACAATTTTAATAACAAATCAGCAATTATTTAATGTATGCTTATTGTTAATGCCTGTCAGGGATCTGCTAACAGGCATTTAATTTTCCACTCTCTGAATCATCTTGGCTGCAGCATGCTTGTCTTTCCAATTGTATCTTTTCTCTGATTTGACCCTAGAGCAAGATGATTTACCACCTGTGCTCTTACCTTTGACTGTATCCGCTAAAGATTTAATCAACCATCCACAAAGTAAGTGTCTCATTTTCACTTTTGCTTATTTTGTCTGAAATGACATTGCTCACTAGTCTAATGATCAACTGAGATTATGTGCCTTTGTTTGCATTTAGATACTAAGGTGCCTCTGGTTTTTATTTCAATATGTAGACTCCTTTGTGATAGAGATGCTCTTGTCATGAGGGCTGTATTCATAACCCATATATTTTTATGACTGCCCCCAGAGTAAAATGAAATGCAACCTTTCTATTTTGCATTCACAAACTTTCATAATGATTGTGTCTTCCCATTTTGCAGATACACTGTTTCTACATATTGTGTCAACTCCACAGTGAGCTTGGTAGGAAAGATGTCTGGCACCAACGTGCATTTTCTGCCACAGGGAGGTAATATTTTTCTGACGTTATAAGGGGGTCTATTTAAATAACCTGGAATTTGTAAGCCAGCTTTAATTATGGTGTTGGGAACCATTGATTTCCACTGCAGCTCTCATTGATTTCCGACTTGATTTCCAATAATGCACACTTAGTTTCAATAAGGTTTGCACATGAATAAGGGCAGTACTTGGGCCCTTGCTAATAACTTTTCTAAAGGTCGCTGTACCCACGCTGATCCAGGTGGACTTGTGGGATGAAATGCTAATTCTACTGAAGTCAATGGCAAAACTCCCATTAATTTTACCTTGGGTTGGGCTAGAGCTTCTGCAGTCTCTGGGGACTCCAGCAGTTGCACTACAGAGACAGATAGTGTGACAGATATGTCAATTTCCTGCAGCATCCTTGAAAACCTTACTGTATTAAATGCAAAGTTTATGTATTATTGTGTGCTGGGATTGTACGTATCCTCTCGGGTGTGGGGTTTGGGGGATGTGATGTGAGGCCTGGGAGTTCAAAGGACTATATTGAAACTGGGCCAAACAAGAATGGACTTTTGGACCTATAAGTGTGAAGTGGATTTCCTGGGGAATACCTAAGGAGAGGTTAATGCAAATTTCCCACATTTGGTTATGCAAATACAGCCTTTTTGAAGCTATAAACTGAGGAGAAGGTAATTGTCTGCTGATTACCTGTTCCAGGAGGTTGGAGATCAAAGGGCTGAGCTGTATAGAAACAGGCGGATCTGCACAATCTGGGTTCTGGTTCAGAATCTGAGACAGTCACATACTTGTAATAACAGGAAAAGCCCAGTTGTGGGTTTTGAAGGACTGACACCTACCGGTGCCTGAGGGTGGAGTTGGGGTGATCTCTGATAAGCTTTTTAACATGTGTAGGTTCTCTTCTTGTTTTTTAAAGTTTTCTGTGCAAGGCTTAAGATTAAATTTGCTTGCTTAGAAAGAGCTGGGTGGTAACCTGTAACTGCGGGCAATTACACTCTTCTTAGCCTTTGGAGAGAAAGCCAAGTGCAGATGCTGCCCTGTGTAGGCAGTTGGCTTGCTGGGAATTTCACAGTGTAAATCCAGGAGCTGTGCAGCCTTAACATCCTGGTCAGGAAGGCGAGACAAAAGAGGTGACAGCTGAGGAGCCAGGAGGCTAGAGTGAGTGCCCTTGAGGGACCATGAAGTGGGAATATAGATGGAATTGCCCTGAACTGTGACAGATAGTGCTCCATAGATTTTATTGTGGTAGCTAGACAGCCTCTCTGGGCTTGGTGTAACAGCAACAAAATTGTCTTCCTGCTTCTGCTAAAGTATGGGTGGATGGGGTGCGGCTTGCCTGTTTTTAGGTTTCTTATTGGACATTAATAGGGCTAGGACCATCTGGGTTCAGGGTACACAATGTATTTGCACATCACTAGAGAGGTTTAGTAAAGGAGACAAAGCAAATACTGCATTAATTTTTAGTTTACCTCCTTGAGAGAATTACTCTCACTTGGGGCCATTTCATTCATTTTGACATCAGTGGGAATTTTGGGAGCTCAGTGAGTGCAGCCTTGGGATCTTAACTGCCTCCTGCAGAGAGAGACCTTGTGTAGAGAATGCAGAGACCCAACACACCAAGACTGGGATGAATGCAAGACTGACTATATTTCTTGTTTATACAGACTCTTATCTCCTTGCTCTATGCTCCCCTTGTGGTCATTGTGAACATTCACAATTAACACCACATCCTCCTTCCTGCAAAGGGAAGGACAATACAACTCTTACCTAGGCTTTACATTACATTAAACAACAACATGTAACAGGAATAAACTAGGAATCAACACAAAACAGATAGGATGAACTATCTGATCCTTCAGCATTGTGTTGGGGATTTATTCTACCTTTTTAAGATATTTGTCTGCTAGTCCTTTGATGTGCTTGAACTCTCAAGATCTTGTGTAATCCTCCAGTCATGCACAAGGCCATTTTTCTCTTGCTAGATACTTCCTGACAAGAAGAAGATCTGGAGAACATGCTGGCAGTTCTTATGTGAGCAGGAGGGATGTTCTTCTGTCTCAGGGGGCAATCAGGGTATATGGGAGGTTCACCTTATGTAACAAGATGACAACTATCCAGACAGATGGTTCCTGCTGGCACCCTAACAAAGTAGGACCAGGATGTCCCGGCACATCCCTGTCCTGTCCTCCATTCCTTTATATTATAATTATAGAAATGTAGGGCTCGAAGGGACCTTGAAGTCATTAAGTCCAGCCCCCTGTGCTGTGGAAGGACCAAGTAAACATAGCCCATCCCTGGAAGGAATTTGTCGAACCTGTTCTGAACCTCCAGTGACGGGGATTCCATAACCTCCCTTGGAAGCCTATTCCACAGCTTAACTACCTTGTAGTTAGAAAGGTTTTCCAAATATCTAACCTAAATCTCCCTTGCTGCAGATTAAGCCCATTACTTCTTGCCCTACCTTTAGTGAACATGAAGAACAACTGATCACCGTCCTCTATGTAATGGCCCTTCACGTATTTGAAGACTTATCAGGTTCCCCATCAGTCCTCTTTTCTCAAGACTAAACATGCCCAGGTTTTTTTTAAACTTTCCTCATAGGTAACGTTTTCTAAATCTTGTATTATTTTTATTGCTCTCCTCTGGATTCATTCCAATTTGTCTACATCCTTCCTAAAGAGTGGCACCCAGCAACTGTGTCTATTTCAAAGTCTATTTTATACTTTCCCAAGGTGACTGTGGTGATTGGTCATCTCCTATGACTCCACGGTGTACAATTTCAGTGTCTTTTGGGTTGTCTTCTTCAAAGACAGTGGCTACCATGTGTTCAGACCAGCATAAAGTCCCCATTTTTAGACATTTCCTGAATGTGGTGTCCCTTGCTAGATAAAGCCATTTTCTGTGAGGTGGTTAGCTACACTCTGGGCATTTTTTCATGGTCTCAATGTATTCCTTTTCTTTACTCCATGTTAGCATAGCCCTCTCTAGATTTCTGTGTTTGTACTGGGCAAGGTGGGTATAGTTTCTACGCATCCTGAGGGATTTTCCTCCCAACAGCTATGTATTCTACAGTGGTTTGCTCCTATCAATTATTCCTAAGAAGAGTCTGCCTCTTTATGTATTAACTTTGGAGGACTATGTACGTGGCTGTCTCTAGTGTGAGGTTAGGATCATTTTGAAGTCTTGCAGATAATTGGCTGTCCCTCAGCCCTACATCAAGCCTGTATCTGCTAAAGTCTTGACTCATGTCCCCATAGCCACAGTGTGAGATTAGGTTGTACAGGGCTGTTATGAAATCATTTACTGACTCCCCTTTCTCTTGCTTGCATATGTAAAATTGTGTCCTCTCAAAAATCACATTGCTGCATGGTTTGAATGACTTATTGCATTATCAAGATTGGTGTGCTTTATATTTTTGCCAAGAAAACTCTACAGTGAAAACTACGTGAAAGGTGTTTAATCCAAGCCTCCTTATATTTATTCACATTCATGCAGGACATAGTTGCAGAATTGCCTGTGTGTGAATACGAGGGAGACCAATCATAACAAGAAATCGGGGAACTAATTGTAAATCGTTTACTGGAACTCTGTGAATCAAAATTGGAAATTTTGTAGGCATCTGAGAATGTCCAACTTTGCAAGATGGGCTTCCTATACTGCACAAAGAGTGCACCTCCTGCTGGTTGTCCAGGGAATTAGCTCAACTCCAGCTTTGGCACACCCTCTGCAGGCCAGTGTCTCGCCTGCCGCTGGCCCCGGGTCCCTCCCAGACCCCAAGGCCCTTTACCTCGGGGTTCTGCCCCTGCAGTACCTACGGTCTGGGTGTCCCCTACGAGGGGAACCCCTAACCCTCTAAACCCACCTTGCCTCAGTGGCTACTGCAAGTCATCATCAAGCCCCTTTCACTGCAGTCTATAATGGCCACTCATCATTGGCAAGAAGGTTGGACCAGCTGCCTCTGCCTATCCCCCAGGACCTGTGCAGGCCTGCAGCCTGGGGGTTTACCAGGCTGGAGCTCCCCAGCTCCCTTGCCCTATTTCCCAGCACTGCTCCAGTCCAGGTACCTTGCTCCCAGGCAGCTAGCCCTTCCCAGTCCAGGGCTAGAGTGAGACTCCTCCAGCTTCTGGCCCACAGCCCTCTTATCAGGGCCAGCTGGGCCCTAATTGAGCTTGCCACAGCTGTGGCCAGCTACACAGTCAGTTTCCCCAGATGTGCTTAATCCCTTTTACCCAGCCGCAGCCCTCTGCAGGGCTGCTTTTTACTCCTGCTCTGTGGGAGTGAGGCAGCTGTCCCACTACAGTGCTACATAAACAAATAGTCTACAAATGCTTGGGAATAATTAAACACATTTAAACAAGGTGGGGGGAGGAAGGGCAAAAGACCTCTAATATGCTTATAGGTAATGACCTCTGACTGCATAGTTGTTTGTCAATTAGCTACAAATGTGGAATATGGGGAATAAATAGAATTTATAGCCTTTGCCCAAACTACAACCATCTCCCTCTTGGACTACAGAAGAAGATCTATTAATAAAGGAAATGGCAGGGGTAATGTATTATTTTCAAGCTAGCCAATTACAGGGCTAAATCAATATATCAGCAGGCACTACTGGACATCCACAGTAGGACCGCATTAAGGTATTGGCATTATAGCCCTTATCTAGGGCTCCAGCTGCTGGAGTCTTGTGATTTCATCAGACTCAAATCTTTCATTTATCTGTCCCCCATGATTGCTAAGTAAAGCTTGAACACCTGAACTAAGAATATGTAATGTGGTGATATCTTCCTGAGGCAGCAGCTAGCCTGAAACAATTGCTATAAGAGGTGTCAGGTATAACATACATCTCAATGGGATGCTAACTCTGAGATGCACTGCTCTGGGGACTCTCCTGCCACCATCCCAAAAGGGGACTGTATGTGGCAGGAGGAGGTGAAGAGTGCAGCAGGCTCAGCCCACACAATCAGATACACCCTGCTAGCTGTAATAAATATTTGCCCTTTCTTTCCCCTTACCCCAGTGGTCCCAGAATCTCTGAGATGGGGGGCAATTGTCAGATGCCACCTCTGGGTGCAGGTGTGATCATGGTGTAGGGGCGAAGCAATAGAAGATGAGCCACTGAGGTTAGGGCCCCAGATTGCCGTAATATAGCCATAACTCACAGTGCATACAATCTCCTCCATCATAAAGTTTATTCTTAGTGGTTTGAGAATGTTTCCTATCTCACCTTTAGGGTGATATTACAGCACCCTAAGTTCTTCTGTAACCCTAAGCCTATAGAAGGACACACAATTTTGAAACTAAATGTAGTGCTCATGAAAGAAGCCAGACTTTGCAATTCAAATCCTCTCCCAACTGACAGAATGTCTACTGCACAGGAAGAGGTAGGAAAGCTTCCCAACACTGCCTTAATCTTGACCTGAAGGAAGCACCTGTAGAAATCGAAGGGAATTTTATTCTTTGTACCCTTTCAAGCTGTGGCCTCTGCAGACATGATGAAAGGTTCAGTTTACAGTCACTTAGGAGGTTGTTTTTGTGATATCAACAGGAATCCACTAAGAAATATATGAAGACCACCAATTCATTTCTGATAGGGTGATGGACATCCAATAATAACTTTCATTCTGTCATGCTGTCTAGAGTGGTTCATTACTGTGAATGCTAAGCTCAGGGCAGACTGTTAAAAAGGCAATGCAGAAACCCCAAACGGGTCATATGTTCCGTAGTGTGAACTCCTGAAGGGCTATAACAGTCTTACCATGGAGTCACAGACAGTCCCCTTGGGCATTCCAGTCTATCTTGCCACCCAGGACTTAGTGACAGCTGATTGCTGTACACCAAAGATCACAAAAGATTAAGGTTTCTTCCAGTCCCAAGACATCAGTCATTTACTTAGGTCAATTTGTACTATGGATCTCACACCAAAGACAATGTTTGTAGGCAATCCTACAGTAAATTAACTAAGGATTTATTAACTAGGGCAGGGGTTGGCAACCTTTGACACGTGGCCTATCAGGGTAATCTGCTGGCGGGCCATGAGACATTTTGTTTACGTTGACCCACAGGCACGGCCCCCTGCAGCTCCAAGTGGCTGTGGTTTACTGTTCCCGGACAATAGGAACTGTGGGAAGTGGCGGCCAGCATGTCCCTATGGCCCGCGCCACTTCCCACAGCTCCCATTGGCCGGGAACGGCAAACCACAGCCACTGGGAGCTGCGGGCGGCCATGCCTGCGGACAGTCAATGTAAACAAATTGTCTCACGGCCCGCCAGCGGATTACCTTAATGGGCTGCGTGCAGCCCACGGGTTATAGGTTGCCCACCACTGATCTAAGGCAATTTGCCAATACCCACAAGTCAAGTCCAGAGTGATTATGAATTTTGCACACACCTCCAATAAATTCCGTAAGTCCTCTATTCAGAGCGTAGGACATGGGTCAGGTTGGGTGATAGCATTTAACCTCCTAAAGTCAACTCAAAACCTCATGGTTTTATCCTTTTTAGGTATTATCACAATAGGAGATGCCCGGGGCTTTTTTGACATAGTAATTGCCCCCCAATTCCAGCATGCTTTCCACTTCCTCCTGAATTTGCTTCTGCATCACTCCTTCAGTATGATATACTTTGCTAGAGGCAGGGCAGGGCCCTATAATTTCAATGGAATGTAAAAATGTCCTGCTTTTTGTTGGGTTCAGTTGGGTTCAAACCTTCCCAAATCTCAATGTTCCCTATAGGATTCTCTTTCTTACTATCCCTGACCAACTCAATGGAGCAGGCACTAAACATTTCCTCCTCAGCACAGCAAATCATATTCACTGCCATCTCCCTTTCATGGGAAGCTTTTCATCTATTGATATGTACTGTTTGCACAGCTCCCCTGCCATGGGGCTTCCTGACAACATAAGTGATTTCATTCATTCTATCACCTCAGAAGGTCCTTCCCAACAATCTCGCTGCACCAGACGTAAGAGCGCCAACTCCTGCCCTTACTCAGCTCTCATCAGGGATACTTTCCTTCAATGCCTTTTCCAATCCATTTTATCCAGTAACTGTATGCTTCCATACAGAGTACTTGCATGGGACATCTGCTACACAGAGGTGCCAGCAAAATGCTTGGTTGCCTGCCCCCAACCCCACTGGGTTCTCAGATATTCATTGATTCCTTCCTCCCTCTCTCTCTTTATCTTTTTAAAGAAGGCCTCTCTAGGATTTAAGGGGGTATAAATAACCCTTCACACTCTACCAGTCAGTTGGAAGGGCAGTGCAGTGACATTGTCCTGACCTGGCCCGATCTGCTTCCTGCCCATCCCTGTAAACTTTCCCTCTTCTCCCCACCTGTTGTAAGAAGGTGTTATAGAGGCAATGTCCCTTTTTTTCCAGCTAGCCAGACAAAGACCTCCTCCAGTGAAGACTGTAGTGGGCACATTATATAGAGCCTGTTAAATAGACTGTTTAGTCAAACACAAGCAAACAGATCCTTATTCAAATTCATGGCAGACTCCTCAGTTCATCTGTACTATAAAGAAAGATCCAGTAAGTTACAGCTCAATAACCTAAACCTTTTGTAACTTTTCTTTCCTTCCAGAGCAAGTTCCTGTGTGCTTATCAGGTTTTTAGGTATCACTTCAGTTATTACTGCACTGATTTAACTTCCTTTCTCCCAGAGTATTAAGATAAAGACATTTATTTAATGCTCCTGTTCCCAGATTCTTAATACACACTAAAACTAAGTCAGTGAGAGATGACTACAGCTCCTGACATTTCAAACTAGAGTATTATACAGAAAATGCCATTTAATTTTAATCAAAGGGCAGTCTGCCTCCCAAAAATTTATATCTTTTACATTTCAAAACAAATTTCAAAAATATTGCAATAATATTTGCTGCTTAAGTACATTTAGATTAAAGAAGGGAGTTTTTTAAAGCTTCTTTAGTGAAAAATGTTTTCTCTAGCAACATTCGTACTTTTGAATACAACATTCAGTTACAGAATCTGGTTAAAGAATCTTTTCATTATTAATTGTCATTAACTTGTGGCAGGCCTGGTATTTGTCCTTATGACAGTAAGCTGGGAAATAAAGGGGTGGAAGGCCTTTATTTCAGAAGAACGGCCATACTGGGTCAGACCAAAGGTCCATCTAGCCCAGTATCCTGTCTTCCGACAGTGGTAAATGCCAGGTGCCCCAGAGGGAATGAACAGAACACGTAATCATCAAGTGATCCATCCCCTGTCGCCCATTCCCAGCTTCTGGCAAACACAGGCTAGGGACACCATCCCTGTCCATCCTGGCTAATAGCCATTGACGGACCTATCCTCCATGAATTTATTTAGGTTTTTTTTAACCCTGTTATAGGGTTACGCACACAGTGAAAGGGCTACCCACACAGCGGGTCAGAGGGCAGACTCCATGAAGTCAAACAGGTGAGGACCAGGCTGTCAGTAACAGGGAGTTTGTCAAGTCTAGGCTCTGTCTCCTCCATGCAGGTCAGTGAAATAATCAGCTCCTGGTATAGACCACAACCACGTTTGCTATCCCTTGATGCAAGTGAAAGCCAGGGAATAAATCATTCCCTGGTTTGCTCCTGGAATAGTGTAGGTGTGTGCTGCCCCTTACTCAGGGCAGATTGTAATTGTTCAGTCTCGCTCTTATGTATAATTTCAGTTGCATGCCCCCATCCCAGTAAGAGGATGTTGTTATTGTGCAATGAATGACACGGCTGAGATAAGTGTTCTCTCACAATCACACACACGTTTGTTAGTCTTGTCACTGAAACAGAGTCTGAGTCGAGTTCAGTGTCCAAATTACATCAATAGGTTTACTTTGTAATGTTCTGCATATATTCATATTTAATTCAAATTGAAACCAAAATGCATTCTAAATAGTTAACAACATTGGTCTGACCCCCAATTAGGTGATGCGTGTCCACAAGTTACCATTAGATACAGCATGTTTTCAATGTTTCATTATCGTCTTTTTTTCCAGTCAGCCTTTCCACTACCTGCTCAACAGACAGATGAGTCTCTTATCAGAAGTAGCAGATGGCAGCGCCAGTCTGTTTGAATTTTCAGACATGCACTTGGAGAACATTTCCCAGAATTTTGTTAAAATGTGTTATATTACAGAACCATTGGGGATGTAAGAGAAGGATAGCAGAACTTCTGTGTAGGAATGTGCTTTTAAATCTTGCCCACACAGTTCTGTAGCACAAAGTTTTTATGGGGTAACCATACGGAGCCAAATTCTACCTTCACTTTCCCTCTGTGCAATCCCTTTGATTTTTGGAGGAGCACTGCAGTGTCTGTAAGCAAAGTCTGAATTTGGCCCATTGAATTTATAGTTGACTTATGTCATTTGGGTGAATCAGCCCATGTTTTACATACCTGAATACTATAGAATTTTAAATTGTACAGGTACATAAATGTCTGGATCAAAAAATCTCACACAGGTACCTGACTGATCACCAGGTGCTAGATTGCCAAGCACACCACATGCACAGCGAAGTTAGGGCTACCCAGAGCATGGGTCCAGGTCCTATACAAATCATACTAGTTGTTCTCAAGATGTTCCCCTTCTGGGAGCAAGTGGGTAGGATGGAAAGGAGTAGGCAGAACTACTGCAGCAAATTACTCCCCCCTCCCATACAGAGCAAGAGGGGAACACAGGAGGAATAGTAACTCCCTCGGGCAGTGAAGGTGCATTTATGCCTATTACTCAGAGCTTGGTGCAAAACGCACATCCTCATTTTTTCCTCCTAATAGAAAACACCTGCAAGGCCCTGAAAACTAGCTAATTGCTTTGGTCAAAAAGGGTAACTGTAATTCATGAAATAAAAGTGATTAACTAGCAGTAGTATGTATTCCTGGGGCATGCTGGTAAAAGGCTTGATCTTTTAATGGCACATTTCTGTTTCATGGGAGTGTATCAATTGGGTAGCTTCTGCTCTATAAAGGGCCAAATTTTCCCTTCAGACGTAAGTCTGTGTTTTGTATCTCCCAGCGGAGTCATTACAGGAGTAGTCAATTATTTTTTGTCAAAGTCCAAATTTCTTGTTCAAGGTATAATCTAGGTACAGGCTCCAGAGAAACATTTTTCACAGTGCAAGTTCCCCTGTTCAACAAACACATACAATGCTGGGTATGAGCAGTATGCCCCATTGCTTATATTTTTAGTGCATTAAATAAAAAATAAAATCAAGCCACTGTATAACCTAAAAATAACCCCCAAAAGAGATGATAGCTCAAATTAAGCAAATAAGGAATTAAGGAGAACCAGTCGATCATTACTTTACAGTACACTGTGTTGGAGATCATACGGAGAGAGAACGAGAGGGTTAAAATAATAAAAAATATCAATAATGATAATAACTAAATACAAAGATGTTGTGCTCCATTCAAAAGTATCTGGCAGTCTAGATTTGGCCTGCAGTCCGCCTATTGACTACCCCGATGTAATACATATCAGAAGGAATAATTTAGCCTCGACTATTGCATATGTGAGCTTGTGTCATATCGCCACATGTAGATCCAGATATGATAGTATGTATAAGACAGGTATTTGCACATGCACATGGCCAATGATGTACTACTTGTATTTTATATAGACCAATGGGGCGTAAACTTTTCCAGTTGTGCCCCCCGCCTGCATCATTAATGGAATCTGTCTGTGCCCTCAGCTCCCCCTCCCCCCCATTATTGCAAAGCCAAGGCTTCCTCAGGAGCAGAGATGAGGGTGGAAGTGGTGGTGGAGGAGGAACTGGGGCTTGAGGCAGAGTTGGTCTGGGGACAGAGAGAGAATGAGGGCAGAGCTGGGCTGGGGACAGAGCAGGGGGCAGAGTGAAACTGGGACTGGGGGGCGGAACTGTCCTGGAGGCAGAGCTAGGCTGGAGACAGAGCAGGTCTCGGGGCTGAAAGGGGGAAAAATCAAGCACTGAAAATTTAGGAAACGCTTAGTGAGTTAGTATGCTCAATGAGACCAGAATCTTTGGAGATTTTAGCTGCAAATTACTAACAAGTATCTATTGAGCATGTGCAAATTGATATTTTCCAAAGGTAAATAACTTGGTCAAATTTCAGATGGATTTTTAAGAGACCAGCAAAAGGCACCTCCCTCTTCTAAAGGCTATCTTCTACCAAATTTAAAGTCCTGTTCCAGAGTACGGAGCATTGAAGTTTCTCAATGAAATGCTGTTAAGAATTTTTTAACATAGCAAAACAACACAGTTTTCCTTAACTTCATTTTCAGAACTATCTGAACAGTTTTGACTGAAGTTTTCAAAAACAAAATAAAATAAAATGAATAAAAAATTCATGAATAAAAAATTTCAGTGCAAACACAACGTTTGGCAAAGAAAAACAAAGTCTTATAATGGGAAGGGTCAGGCAATCTGAATAATAAGCTGTACTGTCAGCTCCTCCTGATATATATATCTATAGATAGAGAGAGAAATATATATATAATAGTCAGTGTTTGCATCAACAGCTGTTCAAGTATTGTACCCATGGGCACAAAGTAAGTCAATATTTTAATCTAGATTAGAATCCATTTTCCATCTGATAACTGTTAACCATGTGTCTTCCTTTTTAAGAGAAACCCCAAACTCACCCAACATGGGAAAGGACAGTCTTTACTTCGCATGTGTCCCTTCACATTCAGAAATGATCTTGGGAATACTTATGTATTCTATAAGTATTGTATAATACTTATGTCTTCATAGTTATGTGCTATATTAATGAGGTTTTGTTTTCATTGTCTCCTTTTGGCCTTCCCAGTGTGTTTGTATCTAAATTCTGGTAGCATTGCTTCCTTTTCTTATCACCACAGAAAAGATGGAGAGGAAGGGGTTATCTGTGTTGCGTGTGGGTTATTTTATTTTATTTTTTAGCTGTGTGTTTCAGTGCTGATAAGCAGAGATGCAGTAACTATGATGAAAGTGAAAATACAAGAAATGATGTTTCTAGCTCAAGCATTTTTGAAAAAAAATATTACAGGCTTCAGGGCAAGATTTATAAAGATAATGTTTCATAGTAACTGAAGAACTTGAAAATCTAACAACTCTTTTCTGGAAATGATGTGCAATCTTCAATTACAAGTTGAACAAAGTCACTGGGGCTGATATCTGTAACTAAAACAAGGTGTGATCTATATTAGCTAGGTTTAACTCTAACTTGCACCTTGTCAAAGATACACATCAGTACAGCAGGTAACACAGTTACTTTGTAGGTGATAGACATGATTGAGTATTTGGTGTAAGTGACATTATCACACTAAGAGAGAGAAAAAGTGACAATTTCTTAGGTTGGTAAGTTTGCAAATGCAAATAATTTGAGAGCCTTCTGTAACACTGTCTAAATACCATATGCTGAATGTCTAGTGTGAGATATCACTTTAAAACAGACATTATTAATATTTACATCTATGTTGCTAAGATTTTATATTCAAATAGTTATCTATTCACTGACTTATCTGGTTCTGCCCAAGCTATCTAAATAGACAGCTTGCTGAAACAAGCTGCAGGAATTTTGTATCCAGTAGTTCTTGATCAGAGGACTGAATTTATGGACTCTCCATGCAGTAGTAGCTGTAACATGAAATGTGTCAATAACTACTTGATTATCTCAGAAGGACCTCAAAGCTTGGTGGGCATGAAATACTGAGCCTCTTTAAATGAAAGGTATCAGAATATTCAGCACAGTTCATAAAGCGTGACAGTTCTATTATGCAAGCTTGATCAAGAATCACTGATGAGAAAAACCAGAAAAGAAAAGAGCAGGGTGGAAATATATAACCTGGTGATATCAGAGGCCATCAAAAACATACATTGCCAGCCCTGGTTCAGTGCCAGAGGAAGCCTAATACGTTAAACGACAAACACCATTCTACTATGCCACAGAGGGACCAAATACTGTAGTCCTTGCTCAGTGCAAATTTCTATTTCAAGTCAATGGGTGTTTTGCCTGAATGAAAGGAATTGGGGTGACCCAAACAAACTGGCTACTGATTTGTGCTGCTTTTAGGACTCAAGAGGCCAGATTCTTCTTCATTTTACAGCCCCTTTACCGGACCCTGGGAGAAATGTAAAGGGCTTTCAAGTCAGCACAAATTAAGAGTTACACCCACTTTAAGGCCTCTTTACACTGCCAGCATAGTGTCAAACTGCCTTTGTGTAAATGGGAATCTGACACAATTTGGAAGATTAGACATGTACAATTTGGAAGATTAGACATCGATGAACGCTCGGATTACGTCTGAGTTTGAGTTCAAGTTCTGCATTAGGCCGTAAACTTCAGCAAAATGCAAGCCAATAAAGTTGACAACACACAACTGTTACTTTGTGACCCCTCCTGAACAGCATACAGGGATGGAATGAGTGGCATGTGAAAGCCAGCCACATAAGAAAGCAATGACCTTTCCCCTACACTTCGGGATAGTTCTTCTGGATAATACGAAGATCTTCATGGTGCTATCACCAATTAGAGACTATTGCATTCAGATACACAATGTTTGGATTTAGCCTGGCTGTATAAATGAATTAATGTAGTTAACTGAGCCGTTCATTTAGCCTTATTCCAGGTCATATAGGTACTTTACCTTTAAAGTAGAAACAAACAGCTCTCATGTCCCAAACTCACCATAAATTGGGCAGTGATTCATTTTCAGATTGCTACCTGCTTTCTTCATTGTAATACTGAATACCTGCCACAGCAAAATATTATCAAATTGAGTTAGGTTAGCCTTTATTTCATGGTTGAACTTGCAAACCCAAGAATCCAAAGAACTAAAGAAAATGACTGCTGATTATGAATGATTCATTTTAGTTAGTTTGATTAATTAATTAGCTACATCACCTGGTAACATTTTTGTTAAGGGCGTTATTTAATAATGAACAAAGTTGCAGTGATAGGAATACGGGAAGGTCTGCAGCACTCAAAAGTAAAAGATGCTTCTTTTCAGCTGAAAACTTTGACTTCTCAGAAATCATTTCTTGTCTCAAACACCAGAATGCCTGTTCTCTGTAGAAAGGTTGGTGACACACAGATGGAACTCGTTACCTGCCGTGCCACATGCTGCTCAAGAGAAAGTTTAATGAGAGTAAGAAAAATGGCTCAGACTTTTCCCATTGTCTTCCATCACCAATCATCAAGACAGCTTCAGAAGGTATGACATCTAGCACGGTTCCCGTGAACGGATTTGCATACACGGATTGTGCTGCATACTCCCCCTGCACCCCCCCCCCCGCACACACACCAAGGCTAAGCTCTCAAAGCAAGTTTGCCTGTCACATAAAGGAGATAGCCAAACTTTCCAGTAGCATTAGCAAACTCTGAGATAAATTTACCTTCAAAACCTAAGGCATCCAATCTTCTTAAGGATAATCTGTTAGTACGAATTTTAAATGCATTGAGATGAATTGGGCATCTGAATGTAGATTAAGCACCTAGGAATAATTTTAAAGCACTCTGTGTTGCCAAAAAACAGGAGCAGCA
This sequence comes from Natator depressus, assembly GCF_965152275.1. Classification (NCBI taxonomy): domain Eukaryota; kingdom Metazoa; phylum Chordata; order Testudines; family Cheloniidae; genus Natator; species Natator depressus. The sequence continues at coordinate 75,537,996 of NC_134235.1, forward strand.
TTTTTTTTCTAACTGAATGGCAGCCACTGCTTTTACGTATTTATTTATTTTGCAACACGGCCTTCACAAATACGAGCAGTACTCACCTCCCACTTCAGAAAAAAGAGTGCCAGTTAAAGAGCGGGGCTATTTGCATTAGTTTGAGCCAGTGAAAGCTCTACCGAGCTGCTCTACCCCTGCATTTCAATCTTGCCCTGCAATGCACCTGCTTTCCTAATGTGGGGCTGCTAGGTTAAGGGACCAGAATGAGAACACAATGTATCCGAAATAGTGACTAGGGACAGGAGTGAACGATAGCTGGGCAAACCATGTAGGATTTGTATTGTGTGGGGTTTGCAAACAAGCCTGAAGGATAGATGGCCGTCCAGTCCACCGTGCACATTTGGCTGGAGGTTCTGGTTCGAAAACCCAAAATATCCCAGGGGAAAGCTACCTAATCAATGATGCCAGCCTCAATATCCCATTGGTCTATTACTCTTGCAATCTTCTTAATGCTTTTTCCCACACCACTTTGTAGGAGTGCTGTGGTTACTAAATCTCCCACCTCTTCACTCAAATCCCTCTTTAGACCTCAGTTTGCTTACGTGTGACATGATGGGACAAGTCTGGAAAAGAAAAGCATTTTGTTCTTGACTAATTAAGAGGATATTACGAAAAAAATTTAAAAGCAGCAAATCATAAAAGCAAATGTTGGTCATCACTTGCTCTGGGTCTTGCTTCTCACAGGCTCAGAAAAAAATCAGATCAGTCTACTCCTTGTGCAAATAGAACCCCGGGAACTTTCCTGTACACTGAGAGTTTTAGGGAACAGTCCAACAATTGATGCAGCTCCACAGACACTAGGAAGATTGAAATTGATAATGCAGAACCACTGGGTTGCTTAGGGCTTGGTCTATATTTAAAACTTATACTAGCTTCACTAGTGACATAGCTATGCTGACAAAAAACCTGGGACAGATGCTGCTATACTGAGATACGAGTGCTCTTGTTGGCATAGCTAATGTTTGGGGGGGTGGTATTCTTACATCAACAGAAAAACTTCATCTATGCTGGGGGGGCTACGCCAGCATAGGCGCTGGCGTGTAGACTCAGGCTAGGGTTACACTACATCTTAAGTTGACATAAAGTGATGTCGCTTAGGGGTGTGAATTAGCCATTCCCCGAGTGACATAACTTACGCTGACTTAAGCACCTGTGTCGGCGGGAAAGCTTCTACCACCGACATAGCCACCACCGCTTATGAGGGCTGGAGTAATTAAGCTTGTGGGAGAACTCTCCCTTTGGCTTAGAACGGCAACACTAGATTTACAGTGGCACCGCTGTAAGCTCTTTAGTGTAGCCGTAGCCATAGTGCAGGCCGTCTCTGAACAAGGTTAGATGAGAGAAACACTTGCAGCCTGTCTCTGCAAGCACTCCCATCATTGCTATCCACAAAGAAGCTACACCAGGGATAGATAATGGTGCCAGAGGCAGCTCTGTCTTCAGCAGAAGTTTTTCTTGTCTAAAGAATATGGAACATAGCCCTTAGTAGCACATACATACTTCCACTGCTGCTATTTCTGCTTTTTCAGTCATCATTGGAGAATATGAAACAAACGAACACCTGAAGGATGGTGCTGAATGCTAACTTTAGAAAACCAGTAGCACTGTTGAACAGACCCATCAGCACCAACACTGTTTTTCCCTGACTGTCTAAAGGCAAGTTGTGGTGCCAAAATGTTATCTGACACTTTTGTAACCTTCAGTTTGCAGAGATGTAGTATTTGTTGTAGCTTTAACAGAGCAGTGATCTGTGGCAAGCCTGGGACATATCCTATTAAATCAGCCACAATATCAGAGGCTCGTTCACCTGCACATCTACCAATGTGATATATGCCATCATGTGCCAGCAATGCCCCTCCGCCATGTACATTGGCCAAACTGGACAGTCTCTACGTAAAAGAATAAAATCACAAATCAGACACAATCAGACGTCAAGAATTATAACATTCAAAAACGAGTCGGAAAACATTTCAATCTCTCTGGTCACTCAATTACAGACCTAAAACTGGCAATACGTCAACAAAAAAACTTCAGAAACAGACTCCAAGGAGAGACTGCTGAATTGGAGTTAATTTGCAAACTGGATACAATTGACTTAGTCTTGAATAGAGACTGGGAGTGGATGGGTCATTACACAAAATAAAACTATTTCCCCATGTTTATCCCTCCCCCGCCCCCCACTGTTCCTCAGACATTCTCATCAACTGCTGGAAATGGCCCACCTTGATTATCACTACAAAAGGTTCCCTCTCCGTCCCCCGCTCTCCTGCTGGTAATAGCTCACCTTAAGTGATCACTCTCTTGTTACAGTGTGTATGGTAACACGCATTGTTTTATGTTCTCTGTGTATATCAATCTCCCCACTGTATTTTCCACTGAATGCATCCGATGAAGTGAGCTGTAGCTCACAAAAGCTTATGCTCAAATAAATTTGTTAGTCTCTAAGGTGCCACAAGTCCTCCTGTTCTTTTTTCTTAAAAACTGTGTAGCAGCAGCTCAGCTATGGATGTGTAGTTCCCGTTGCAGGGACTGGAAAGGCACAAGCATTTGTTAAACTTAGGGTGGACTGGAAGGGAGTCAATTGAACAGTCCAAAATAAATAAATAAGTTTTCTTTACTTCATTTTTTCTCCTCCTCTTTTCATCCAAAAAATGCTACTGCTGCATGAGATGCTGATAAAGTTTTTGATTTCTGACATGGTTCAAAATTCTGTTCTTCATTACCCAGTTGTAAATCTGGCATAACCTGACTGGTTTCAGTGGTGTAAGTGAGATCATAATCCGGGCCATGCTATTCATGTCAATTTGTTACCAACCAAGTAAAAGAAAAAGGCTTACTACTTCACTTTGCTTTTCCTTATCCCGTGCAGTGTTTGATGTATGTACAGAAAACTAACAATGTTTGATGCATGTCCAGAAAACCACCACTCCGTATTGCCTTTTATACATATGCCAAATATTTCACTGATGTTTCCCAGTGCATGATTTATTCCATGTTCACACTGGTGTAAATAAAACCAGAACTTGCCCGTTATACCCACTGATTGCATCCCAGAAGGTGGTCAAGGGACTACTAGACTATGATTCTTTTGGTAAAAAGAATGTATTTGATTGTGAGGCTGGAGTTGTGAATAGGAAGGCAGAGTGCCATACTGTGATTGGGGGCAGTTGCTGGGGGCTCCTGCATAGTGGTCACAGCTCAATGTGCAGCCATCAGGCCAAGTGGCGATAGTTCATAGTGGCAGCAGTCCCATCTAGTGGCAATAGTTCATTGGCAGAAATCCCAGTGAATGGCAATAGTTCAGTGGCAGCAATCCCACCAAGTGGCAATAGCTCAGTGATGGCAGTCCCACCCAATGGCAGCCAGATGGGAGAGAGCTGGGGAACCTGGGCCCTCCCTACTCCACCAGGTTTCGACCCAGGGCCCTATGAGCCTGACTCAGCTGCTCACCCACCTTCAGGTGGTGTTCAGCGTTCCGTTGGCTCCCCTGGGTCACTTCCTACTCCCATCCACCTCCCCTCCTGCTGTTGTATGGCTCCATGGGACATCTCTTTGAGTGCCTGATCTGTGTCTCCACCGTTGGTTGCTGTGGCGCTCTCTGCATACCAACTCAATGCTGGCTCTGCTCTGATCCTCCCTGGGAGCTCCTGCATCCTGCTCCCTGGTTTGCCAGCCCTTGACTGAGCTGCCTGCCTGGCTTTTAAACCCTGCCTCTAGTCTGAGCATGCTCGACAAGGGCATGGGGGAAGAGCCTCTTTAGTCCATAACTGTTCCTTAACCCTGTGATTGGGAGTGGGTGCAAGGGGCTCCTGCCTAGTAAGGAGTTCATATACTCCGTCACACATACCTTTAACTTCAATGGAGTTATGACAATTTACACCAGCTGAGGATCTGTTCCAGTAAGTGGATTGCAGGGAGGGAGCATGTCTAGTGGCTAGATTATGGATTTTCTTGAATTCTCTTAACTCTGTTATTGGGCCAACATATTCAAGTTGGGTCCTTATGGTTAGGTAATTAAATCCCTATTTAGGCACCTAAATAAATGACCTGATAATTGACCTGTTAACTTATTTATATGTCTAAATATTAATTTAGGTTTGAAAGGCTGGTCTTTCCCCACACCCTCATTAGTCCCTTTTGTGCAACTCACTAATATGTCTCTTAATGGTGCTAAATTATTGTTTGGAAAATGCTTTGAGATCCTCATATGAAAATTATCAGTAGTGTGATGTATGCTGCAGTACGGGCATATCACTCCATTATCAGAACCTTTTGATATTCTTATTCCCATGATTAAGTTGAAATACATAGAGGAAGAGAGGGAAAATTTCAGACATTCTTTCCAATAGAATCAAGCATAAGATGAGTAGCAACAATTGTGCTCTACCCTTGCTTGTTCTGCAGTTAGGGCCTGATACAAAGCCCGCTAAAATCAGTGAAAAGACTCTTTTAGACAGAAACCTTGCCACCATTCAAGTCCTTTCCATTCCCACATGACATTGCCTGCCTAAAAATAAACAGATAAATAAATAAATAAAACATAGGCATCAGCTTGCCAGTTTTCTTCTGGTTTAACAGAAAGTTTTGATATTTTTGTTAGTTTTGCTCCTCACATAAAACTTTTTTTAAACACTTACCAAATATTTAGTTTTATAATCTGGGAGAGTTGTCTGGAGTTTTCTGAACTTTGCCATGTGCAGGCTGCTTTCATGGTCTCTTGCTATGCCTGTGCACCAATTTTATAAACACATTTTATTTTGTTCGATACAGTTTATAGAGTGCTTTGCAGTGAAATGCTGAATTATTAAGCCTTGAATGTAATTGTCTTTCATCCACTGTAGTACCTTTGTCACAGTCCCATACTTCAAAGCTACTCTTTGATAATGAGCTTTTTCTTTTTCTTGTGTCTACACTTAATATAATTTTTGCTGTTCAAATTGTAGCCCCACATCTTTATGAAATTATTTTCCAAATCCACATTTTTTAATGTTTGATGTCAACATCTACAGAGAAGTTTCTTTTCTTTTTCTCTCTCCAACTTTAAAAAAAAAACTTTTGTAGATATGCATATTTTTTTCTTTCATTCAGGCTCCAGCTGTACTATTCTCCCCATGCTATTTTTAATTAGTGTCTCTTTTAATTAATAATATTATTTCAATCTGATTTTAACAGACTGAAATCTTGCCTTTGAAACTCTTCTTTCAAGGGTTTTAGGATGGTTTTGAAAGCTCAATTCCAAGACAGTGCTGTGGAAGAATTGGGCTCTCTGTTCTCAAGTTTGTCATGAGTCTCAAGTTTCTTCTAGAACTTGGTTTGACCTTTTCCACTTCTGATGTTTTTTCATATTCCTGAGGTTAGCAGGTTTTATATCTTTGTTTCCATGGGAGCTGAGATCTATAAGAATTAGCAGGGGATATAGGAGATATTTCCCTCCCACCCACCTTTGATTGTTCTTCTGGATACAGTAGTCTTACTTTTCACCTGACATGTTTTCGTGTTAAGTCCAGGATTTTGTAGTCTGTATTTCATGTTTTTCTGACGTGTCCTCTGTTTTACTTGAACTTTTTTCTTTACTTTTTGCACTAACCAGTTCGATTATTTTGGCTGTACACGCTCATTCTGAGTGTCTAGCCAGTTTGGGTAAAATAGTTTACAATTTAGGACCTTGCAATAGTATTCCATTCATATTTGTGTCACTTTGGCATGATTTTTTTCTCTTTATGTAAAAACTGAGAGTGACCCAACAACACTTTTCAACCTGCACTTAAACCTTCATATAGTGGGTTTTGCTCTCATCTATCACTCTCATAGATTCACAGATTCCAAAGCCAGAAGGGACCATCATGATCATCTAGTCTGACCTTTGTATAACACGGGTTATAGACCTTCCACAAAATTATTCCTAGAGTATATCTTTTAGAAAAACATCCTCTCTTGATTTAAAAATCACCAATGATGGAAAACCTACCACAACCTTTGGTAAATTTTTCCAGTGGTTAATTACTCTCAGAATTAAAAAAAATATGACTTTTTTCCAGCAAGAATTTGTCTAGGTTCAACTTTCACTCACTGGACTTGTTATACCTTTCTCTGCTAGATTGAAGAACCCATTATTAAATATTTGTTCCCCACATAGATACTTATGGACTATAATCAAGTCATCCCTTAACTTTTTTATCATGAAGCAAAATCGATTGAGCTCCTTGAGTCTAACAGTATAAGGCATGTTTCCTAATGTTTTAATCATTCTTGTGGCTTTTGCTGAATCCTCTGCAATTTAGCAACATCCTTCTTGAATTGTGGACACCAGACTTGGACACAGCATTCCAGCAGAAGTTGCACCAGTGCGAAATACAGTGGTAAAATAATCTCTCTACTCCTACTCAAGATTGCCCTGTTTATACATCCAAGGATCACATTAGCCCTTTTGGCTACAGCAATACACTGGGAGCTGATGTTCAGCTGATTAGCCACCATAACCCCCAAATCTTTTTCAGAGTCACTGCTGATGGACAGAGTCCCCCATCATGCAAGTATGGCCTATATTCTTTGTTTCTGGATATATACATTAATATTTAGCCATATTAAAATGCATATTGTTTGCTTACATCCAGCTTACTAAGAGATCCAGATCGCTCTGAACTGGTGGACCTGTCCTCTTCATTATTTACCACTCCCCAATATTTGTGTCATCTGCAAACTTTATTGGTGATCATTTTATGTTTTCTTCCAGGTCATTAAATAAAAGTGTTAAATAGCGTATGGCCAAGAACCAATTCCTGAAGGATTGAATAGAATAGAAACACACCTGCTCAATCATGATCCTGTTGTTACAGTTACATTTTGAGACCTGTCCGTTATTCAGCGCTTAACCCATTTAATGTGTGCATTTTAATCGTTCTCCTTCTCTCAAGCTCTAATTTTTAATTGACATTTTTTTCATGTGAAATTGGAGATTTCTCATGTTTTCACAAAGATTACAAATCTGGGGCATGATCTGGCACTCACTGGCTGCCTATTGATTTCACTGGGAAATCTGGGTGTGCAAAGGATTAAAGTAAACTTCTGCTTATTTATGTGTTTATTTTGTAGCAAATAATAATAAAAAACGACTCCGAATCAAATAATTTTTTCTTACCCTTCTCCAAGATGAAAAGAGTTAGCATTCTCATCAAAGGCATTTAGCTGTTTATACAACTCCCCTGTCTCCAAATAAGATTTTTCTTTTATGGGAAACATCCAAAAATGTGAGCCAAAACCAAACTATTTCTTGCTTTTGCCAGACTTGAGAATATGTGAGCTTTCTGGGGTTTTATCCTGTGGTCAAATGGTTTCACTTTGATGTGATCACTTTGTTCTTTCTTGGTACATATTTTTTATATGAATTTCTTCCCATCCATTGATATAAAAAGTATTTAAATGCAAGGCATCCCAGAGTGCAGAATTTGGCCTATATATGTATATTGCTTCATGTCAGAATGTATTCAGAACATGTAAAGTGCCAGAGAATCCTAACACAGATTGTGGATGAAAAAGATCCTTCGGATTCATGCTCATTTGTGTCATAACCCTACATAATTTGGCAGCCCGTGGAAAGGAATCACTTAGGGCTTGATCTAGCACCCAATAATGCTGATTGAAAAACTTCTTATTCACATCAGTAGACTTTGGCTTGGGCCCATTGTGTGGGGCAAAAAAACTCGTTTTGAGCTATTGTCACGCTCCTTGTATAGAAAACAAGAGGGAAATTATCAGCAACATTATGACTTTCCCTTTGTTTAGTTGCTAACTCTGGCAGTGCTAGTGATGGCATTTTCCATGGATTTAATGAAGTTTATCCCCATATGTTTTAGGTAATAAGTTATCAGACAAATATCTCATTTTGCAACATGATCAAACTAGCCCATAACAAAATGTGCACATCCAAGTGGAGAAGTCTACACAATGCTGGTGTGAGGATTTAACACCATCGTAGTGACTGCACTTGTAAAGAACATATGGAAATACCCAGTTTAGTACTGGCATTGTGTTTTATTTTTGCATTCTATCACTGCCATTTGGCACCCTGAAACCTCCACAGTTTGTTTTCCAAAAACAATTAAAAATCCTTGTTCCTAACCCTTTCAGTTACAAAAACAGCATAAGGGGGAGTTTTTCTAAGGCACAAAGGGCAGTGAGGCATTCAGCTCTCACTGATAGTCGAAGAGTGTTGGTTATCTTACTCCCATTTGTGCCTTTGAAGATCTCTCTTGCATATTTCTTTATTCCAAGGTCAGGAAGGGGACTAGATATCTCAAGTGGTAGCGATGCCTATAGTTATGGTTGCCCGGCACTTCCCATTATAAGACCCTGTCTTCAGTTACTGATAATTGGACCAAACTTTAAATGTTTGGATGAAATTGTCCATATTGGGTGTATGCCTCAGGCTGAATTGTTCATGATCACTGCCCCAGAGCCACAGACCCTGGAAGCCCTGATGTCCCTCACTTAGGGACATTCCTCATGACTGATGGCTATGGAGTCCTGGACCTTACAAGCATGGGGGCCACGGGACAGTCCATATGGCTGGTTTCTTTGGGGCAGTGGACTCTGGAAGCCCAGGGTGCTGCAACAAGTTTCTGATGGAAGGTTTTGAACCATGCCTGAGTTCCACTGAAATTCAGCAAATTTGTACCGTCTCCACAAAGTGTCCTGATTGTGCCAGATCATTAAATTCTGGTGAAACACTGGTTCATTGGAATTTTTCCAACGAGCTCCAATATAAATATTATTTTCTTCTGTTAGATTACAGGGTAGTTGAACACACACTTTTGTAGAAAAATGCTATGATGAGAATCTCATAAGATAGGATTTCAATTAGGAAAATAAGTGCTTAATAATTATAAGAATAATATAATTGCATTTATGTAGCATTTTCCATGGAAGGGTCTCAACAGTTTTTACCAACATTCATCAACCAAAGCTCAGAATAACTCTGGAATAGGGAACTATTATTATTAGATAGGGAAATGATGGTACAGAGCAGCCAAGTGACTTGCCCAAGATCTCACAAAGTCAGTGGCAGAAGCAGGAGTAGAATGCAAATCTCTTGATTCCAGTACTGTGTTGAAGCCACAAGACCATTCTCCACCTCCTGTTTATAGTTGATAAGGTCTTTTTTCTTTTCCTATATTTGGTTATTTTTTTAAATCTTAATTCTTTGCAATTGTAATTACTCTTGAAAGTGGGGCTCATTTTTACTATTTTTATTATTGTCAATACAGTATATAGCAACAGTTGTGTTATGCTTGAAAATTATTGTATATAAACTTGTTTTTTCTTTTTCCTTGTGGTTGCATCTGTAACAGAAATTAGGACAAGGAAGAAAAACTAAGTCCTACTCGGCTGCATCTGAAATATGGTCCCAAATATCTCAGGAGGATCACCAGGAGTAAATTCTCATCTAAAAATCTAATAGGTTTGAACTGCAAGTTGGAATGGGAAGCTTTTCCCCATATGGGTCACTTATTCAAATGTGGAACAGATTAATAGTGATTAAAACTTATTACCATGATCTGGTGAGGTCTATGTACAGAAGCCACAATCTAAGGTGGCTCTAGGTAGTCTCAACAAAGAGGCTATGCACCCTTGTGTTGGGGCTGACCCCACGTTACCTTGGCCTGTTGTTACAGAATGGTTCGGGGGGAGCTAGTAGTGAACTGGCTTTGACCGGCCGGGGCTGGCTTGCAGCCACTCATTTGGGTAAACAAGTAAAGAGATAAGGAGGGCCTGAGAGTGTTAAGTGTGGGAATAGAAAATAGTAGTGTTTCCTGCCAGAGCCTGCTTGTGGATGTATACGCCCCCCTTAGAAAGAGATGATGATTAAAAAATGGCTATGAGAATTGCTTTAGATGAACAGTCTCACCTGCGGACCTAGACCTTGTGTGTGCCCAGGAATTCCCCAAGCTGGAGCAGCGCCTGCTACGAGCCCTCAAGGACAAGGCTGGAGGGTCCAGGACTGTCTGTAGAAGAAGGGGCGTAAGCACTGATTCTTGCTTGCTTGGTTACTGGAAAGCATGTATTTAGTAACGCGTGAAGGCTGGGAAGCTTATTATACTTTGGCAATAAAACTGGTTATACTTATGCACCTGGTGTGGCTTCATTGAGTGTATCCGAGCCCCCCACCCCCCTTTGGCCTGCACCCTGCTCCTTCTCACTAACACTGAGGTTTCTTGTTTCCTCTATACTCTACTCCCCTCGAGATCATCCCCTCCCAAATGCTGCCCTTTTTAGCTGCTGCCCTCTGTCTGGCCTGTTTCACTCAAAAAACATCTATATTCGACTCTCCCACATCCTCAAAAAGCCATCCTTTATGCCAGTTTCTCTCCAACCACCATTCCCATCTCCCTTCTTTGCAGTTCTAAAATAATTGAAACACTGTTTACACGATTGACTCACATTCCTATCATCCAACCCCATCCCCTCTCTACTCTGTCTTCTGCCCTGTCCCTGATCTGACACTGTTCTCACCAAAGTTTCAAACCTTCTTGGACACATCCTAAGGCCCATATTCCATCCTCACCCTGCTTAACCTCTCCAATGCTTTTGACACTGTTAATCACACCCTCCTTAGCTTTCAGGAGTCTGTGCTTTCCTGGTTGTACTCCTGTCTCTATTGATAGTTTCTTGAGCATCTCATTAGGAAGGCCCCCCTCATCCTTCACCCATCCACCATTAAAGTTTCAAAGGGCTCCATCCTTAGCTCCCTACCTTGCACCCTCTGTCTGAGAGATCTCATCTGCTCATGTGGCATCAATACACCAATGACTCACAAAGCTATCTTTGCACTCCTTCCTGTCGATCAGAACCATAACCTTCAACTTCTCTGTCTGTCCTCCTACTCACCTAGGCTGTCTCAATATCTTGCAGATTTTTTCTCCATAACATGTCTTAGATATGATGTTCTTTTTCCTTCCAGACATCTTAAACTCCTGTCCAGGTTCTCATAATCTACTGTTTTTATTACCGCAACCTCCTACTCTCTGGTCTGTCTCTCACACGCATTGTCCTCCTCCAATCAAAACAAAATACAGCCTTGTCTCAGACCATATCATCTGCCTCTTTTAATCACTCCATTGCTTTCTCCTTTTATCACCAAATCACATTCAACCTTCTATTCCTAATCTCCATGGCCCTTCACAACACTTCTGTACCTATCAACATGGACAACTATGATTTTATTTAAAGTAATCAACACACATGAAATTCCCTGTGGTTTCAGTCCTGAAGGTCTTTGTGATGCTTTCTCAGGGTGCCCAGGGCCATACTGGGTTAGATTAATGGTCCATCTGACCCAATATCCTGTCTTCTGGCAGTGGCCAATGCCAGGTGCTTCAGAGGGAATGAATACAAGTAATCATCAAGTGATATATCCCCTGTTGTCCACTCCCAGCTTCTGGCAATCAGAGGCTAGGGATACTGAGAGCATGGGGTTGCGTCCCTGACCATCTTGGCTAATAGCCATTGATGGAGCTATCCTTCATGAACTCATCTAGTTCTTTTTTGAACCCCATTATAGTTTTGGCCGTCACAACATCCCCTGCCAATAAGTTCCACAGAATGACTGTGCATTATGTGAAGTACTTCCTTTTGTTTGTTTTAAATTTGCTGCCCATTAATTTCATTGAGTGACCCCTGGTTCTTGTGCTATGTGAAGAAGTAAATAACACTTCCTTATTCACTTTCTCCATACCGGTAGTGATTTTACAGACCTCTATCATATTTCCCCTTAGCTGTCTCTTTTACAAGCTGAAAAGCCAGTCTTTGTAATCTGTACTTATATGGCAGCTGTTCCATCCCCTAAAATCACTTTTGTTGCCCTTTTCTATACCTTTTCCAATTCTAATATATCTTTTTTGAGATGGGGTGACCAGAACTGCACACAGTGTATGAAAGTGGGCTTCCATTGTGTTGCCTTAGAATGCTTATTTCACATGTGAAACAAGGCAGACCGGGGAATATACATGCTTTGGTTTGTTAAAACTGGCTTGTCAACCCAGCTTTGATTCTGACTGTAAAACATATGTTCCAGTATATTTATATACAACTCCTTAAATATCAACTATATATACAACTCAGAGCTATATGAAGATCAGTATGACATAAGCTTCTATTAGATACCTCACTTGACCCTCTTTGTAGAAGAACTATGAAAGCACTATGTGTTGGGTGTAGTGAATTTGTCAGGCCTGTTAGGCGTTACTGTTGCAGAACAGTGAACCCTTTGCTAGCTGGCACCAATGGGTCTCTGTGTCACATCCTCCTTCCTAGTCATCTTAATATCCCAGTGAAACTAATTATATTAAAATAATCTATATTATTATTTATTCAACAAGTACCCAAAGGTGTCCCAGATGCCATCAGGACATGTAAAACAGACAAGCCTCCAAGAGCCAGAGTTAAGACAAGACACACTGAGTGGGAACAAACAGACCAAGGGGAGAGAACAGGAGAAAGGATGGGAGTGTTACAAAAATTTCAGCCAGCCCTGAGGATCCTGCCCAATTCTTTTTAAAACTGACCCATGGTTGCATTTTAAAAAAAAAAAAAAAATAGATGACTATATGAGAGTTTTGCCTGAGCCAGGACTTCAGGATTTTATCCCCTTAAAGGCTCAATGCAGCTCCCATTAACATCATTGGAAAGACCCCCCCTTAATCTCCATGGACTTTGGATCAGGGCCGGAGTGCACATTCCTTTTCTCCTCTCTTGTTCTTGGGTTTGAGAGGCTGAACATAGACATAAGTGAAACAATGTTCTTTGGTTTTGCATTATTCCATAAACTGTGCACCCTCAAATTAAATGATAAAGTTGAATGAGTTTCAGTTCATTACCAGAGCTTCATTTGGTAATTTGGGACACATTTTTAATGGATCCCCAAGGGATAGCAAGACAAACATTTATTTACCTGCAAGCTAGCAATACTGTGACAACTCATAATGTTCTTTTTTTTTTTGTTGTTCACAGCTGATGCCTCACCGTTTCTATTATTTATTGGTTTTGGTGGCTGGCTTACCATGAACAATTATTTCTAAGCTCATGGATCATGAATTTCAATTGTTATTATGCACAGCTTTCATTTCAGGGCATTTGGGGATGTTTGACAAACTTCTTTTCATACTGGGTGAAATTCACTCCGTGCTGGGAACTCACATAAAGCTCCATGCGAGCTTTAACCACATGTTAAGGGCATAACTGGAGATGGAGTAAGCAGGGCATGTGGTAGAGTAGACAATGCACTGGACTGGGAGTCAGGAGATCTGAGTGATAGTCCCATCTCTGCCAGCTACCTGGTGTGTACCTCGGCAAGTCACTTGACCTTTTTATGCCTCAGTATGCTCATTGGTAAAATGGGGGTCATGATTCTTCTCTTGAGATCTGTGGAGGAACAGCACTGTATGAGAGTTTCCTAGTAATTAAATGGGGCATCAGAGCTTGTCCAGGCCTTCTGCATTGGGATGATTGTCTCAAAAAAAAGAAGAAGAGAGACAGCTGTTTTCAGCTAGATTTGAGCTGTCCTAGCACTTGGATGTTATGGATAGCAACACCATAGAAAAACCTATCAATACATAAAAGGGTTCTGTGCATGTATCTGTACCTATAACATTCACCTTCCCACACACATATACAGAAAGGTGTATTTCATGCCCTGTGCATAAGTTGAGAGTTTCGACTTGAAACTTCCATTGGTGCCAGCTTCCCAAATACGTCCCACAGGACAACAAACCAACCTTTTGAAGTGAAAAGAAAATTACCTGGTTTTGGAAAGAGGCCATAATTCTTTGTTCTGTCTACCAGCTCAATTCAGAGTCCTTTTACAGAGGCCCTCAGTGACCCTAGATTGCTTACTCAAACAATTTCAAACACAGAAACCAGAAAACAAACAGTACATTGCATGGGTTTGTAGTATTGACTCAGTCACCAATCAAGCCCTCAGGAAAAAAAACAATTTCCTCCCAGAAGGCACAGTTGCCACTATTATATTTTCCTTTTCTGGAAATCTGGTCCAACTATCTCCCTTCCTTGCCTCCAACAAATGAAGTTTGGATCCACTGGATCATGCATGAGTTCCCAGTTTCCTTTCATAAGGTAAATTGGAATATGGAGGCATCTGAGGTCCCAAGGCTCTGTACCATCCATCACAAAATCTCTCAGAAAAAGGACTGCAGGATTGGGCCCCAATGTCTGTCAGTGATGTTTAGGAAATATTATGTTATTTCCTACAGAGGCTTTGAGAGATAGCGTATTTTGGAAATGTCTGAAGCCAGTAGGGTATAGCACTTCAGTACTGACCCTTCTTTACTCATAGCATAGATTCATTAGTGGGGAAGCACCCCAAAAACTCTTTAGTTTGTCTGACATTTTCATGCACTGGCTTTACCGAAGTGTTAGTCAAAGCAGAGGGCTTGAAGAGATAAGTATGGTGGAAATGGGGCTGCTCTGTAATAATTTATGAGTACTGTACTGTTAAGCTGGATATTGGGGTGTTTCCTTCATGAATATATTGGGATATATACTGTTTGAATTTGTTGGGTTAGTTTAATATCGGGCTTTTGGAAAAACAAATGGGACAATGACTCGAGACAGCCACCTATCTGCCAAACACTTATGGGACAATTCAGGAGACATTTGTTTTGATATCCTATCTGTGATACCCTAGAGACCACCAAACTGGTTGTGAGCAGTAGGATCCACTCCTGGAGCAAATGAGGAGAACAAAGACCCTAACTAGTTTTAAAAGGACTTTCTGAAGTGTCGGGGATGGGAGGCAGAGGGATGGTGTGACTGCGAAGCTGTTTGGAAGGAATAGGCTGGCACCCACAAACGCCTTCAAGAGTGTTTGAAGAAGGTAGACCTTTCTAGGTGTTTCATTCACAGAGAATGGATCTACTAAGTAAGCTCAGTTCATCCACAGGGTATTGTACCTCAGGACCCAGTTTAAAATTGGGGAAATTGCATGATTCCACCCCAGGACAGGTAAAGGCATAATTTCTGATGTCTGAAGGGGGTGCACTCAGAGAGCCCAGAGAGGAGTCAGAGGTGCAGCTAGACCTGTGCCCAACAATAAGAGGTCGGATTATAAAAACCATGAGCTGTAGCCTCCATTATTCTGTAAGTTACACAAACAAAAATGGATGCAAAATTTGACTAAATTAATTTTGGGTAAAAAAAATGCAGATTCAGATCAACTGAAAGATTTCACAAATTCATGTGGATTTTGGCAAGTGGTTTCAGTAGAACAAAACTCTGGCCGCCCCTTCCCCCCCACTCAAAATGTTTCATTTGGACACTTTCTAAAACAAAACACTTCAACTTTTTGATTCACCAAAACTTTTGAAAAAATTTCAGTTTCAGATCACCTAAAACTTTTTTTTGGAATTGCCAGTGAACAGAAAAATCAATTAATCGCACAGCTCTCATGACTACATGAATAGCATAGTTTGTGGAAAATACTGATCTACAATATGGCTAAAGTCTAATACAAGGATCGGCAACCTTTGGCACGTGGCCTGCCAGGGGAAACCCCCTGGTGGGCCGGGCCGGTTTGTTTACCTGCCTTGTCCAGAGGTTGGGCTGATCGCAGCTCCCACTGGCCGCAGTTTGCCGCTCCAGGCCAATGGGGGCTGCAGGAAGCAGTGCAGGCTGAGGGATGTGCTGGCCGCCGCTTGCCACAGCCCCCGTTGGCCTGGAGCGGTGAACCGCGGCCAGTGGGAGCTGTGATCGGCCCAACCTGTGGATGTGACTGGTAAACAAACCGGGCCGGCCCGCCAGGGGGCTTACCCTGGCGGGCCGCATGCCAAAGGTTGCTGATCCCTGGGCTAATAGTTGCAAGGGAAAAATATTGGGACTCTAAAAAAAAAAAAGTGCCAGAAATACTGCACAACCAAAATTCCCCCATGAAAATGAAAACCATGCAATGCCTGATGGTTTTGGTCACTTACATGTTGTTGCACCAAAACAGACTTGCGTGAAAGCACAGATGCTTTCTTCAAAAGGGTGGCATACCTGTCTTTTTTCACCCTCCACTGACCTTGACAAACTCACTTATGGAAAATGCAAACAGAGTCCCACTCTTTGTTTTTCCAAATTACAATTATAGAGACCCCAAAAGGTACTTCAGAGGGTTAAAAGCTTCTACACAGGGTAGACAGAAGTCTGCAATGAGTTACTATTGTTGTTACCAAAACAGAAAAAAGCACAGAAAACTCCTTGCATGCCCCAAAGTAGGATGCCCCATCACGCATATATTCTGCAGTAGGGTAGCAGTTTCTGTAGAAGACAGTATGGGAATGGGGCTGTGCACGGACCGTCAGGATGGAAAGTCAGAAGGAGTTTGAGAACCCGCTCTGTATCAGTTATTTGGTTCCAAATGGATTTTCAGTGCAGGTGAATGCTGGCCAAATTAGCAATACCATTGTTAGCAACATTTATCCAGTAGCTTATGAGGACTGATAAACCACAGTTTGTGCCCCAGTAAATTCAGTCTATAGATTGGTTCACCAAAGCAAATAAGCTTGCAGGGAGACCTATAGCTCAGACTGGTTCTGCCTCTAGGCAAGGATCATGTGCTGCTGTTTTGTGTGACCAGATTTTTTGAGACAGCAGGAGTCTCATAATATGAGGATCATGGGTAAATATACCCAGCACATCCCTTTGTTCTATACCCATGGTTCCCTAGGGTTCGTACCCAACTTCCTGTGACAACTTTTGATGTGTTACTGTTGAAGGCTATAATGGCACAATTTCCACATTCCTTTTCTTTCCCAGCATGTCATGGGAATAAAGAGTGTATTTAGGACTCACTAACAGAAGAAATAAAAAATATTTAAAACTGATTCTTCATTCTATTAAACTTCACATTACACCATAAGGAGTAGCCATAATATCTCTTCATTTAATTCCCTTATTTATTCCCTGTAGTGTCCTAAATCACACTGACATATACTGATTGAACTACTTGATATCCATTTAGAATTAGATTTGACATAGTTCCACTCTTAAAAAGGATACAAACTGCAAGCAGAGACCTAGCTAGGAAGTGCAATACACACAGTTCACATTTGTATATAAAACTGATGTTAGACTGATCAGGGAAATGAACAATTTGAAAGTAACCACTTATATATCAGTTTATTGTATCAGAGTTCTGACTGCAGCAAAATTCTCTGAGTCACATAATCATTCAGCCTCACAATCTGTCATATTTATGCCTGTTGGGTTTTTTTACGTCCTACTGAGAACTTCAGTTTTCTCTATGTTCTGCAATATTCTTTTCAAGATTACCAGAGTACTTTATCACTAACTAAATCAAATTCAAAGCTGGGTTATCACTCCCATAAGTTAGTAAGTTGGTTTTCAGCTGTTTAGAGACATTTCATTTATTTCTATCTTCAAGGGTTGCATGGTCCTCAGTTGGTTTCTGGCTGATCATAGATTTGGATTATTGAAAGTGTCCTTTCTGTGCACGAAATAGAATTTTTAATCACTTTATTTCTTTAAAGAATTGAGCTCTAGTGCTATGTTTCCTTTCAATATATTGCTTGTACCTTCTGTGCTTTCATTTGACTCTGTGAGAAATCTGTTCATCATTTATGCAATTATTTGCTATGAACAGCTGAGATCTTGAACATATTTCTACATTTTAAAGGGACACTGACAAGGAGTCATACACCCACAAGGCTTAATATTAATAGAAATATTTTTATGAATTAAACTTTAATGGAAAGAGTGGGTTGGGGATTTAAACAATCCTCTGCATCATTTATAACCCAAAACAGCAGAATTGTGCAAACACATGAGAAGCAGGACATGAAAATGACTATCTATAGAGAAGTCTAGTTTCACTGTCCATGCTAAGTGATGTGCTAAGAGTAAACAAAACAGCTTAAATGGATTGTAAAAGTTTTCAGTTTCATAATCTGTAGAACAAAAAAGATTTATGTAAAAAAGTATGGTTTAAAGTTTGACAGTATTTCTACAAAAAAAATTAGTAAACCTTGTTTGGGAAATTTTGAAGTTATGGCTATGAACCACACAAATCATTTAGGGCTCAGTGTTGAGCTCTGCTATGCACTCTCGCAGGTGAATAAGGTGCCATAAAGGAGCATCTTCCGATTTTGAATCCACGTGGACACAATTCTGTAAAATACAAATCTGATTTGTCTCCCTGAAATTTATGTTGGGGAAGGTCAGCTGTGAGATTCCAGTTTAAGCCTGTCTGTAGAATGATGTGTCAAAATGCAGGTCTCTGGACAATATTTTTCATCTACCCTAGCTGAATATGGATTACTGCTGTATCACATGGAAGATGGATCCTGAATCCACCAATATTTCATTTCAATGACACTTTGGCACCAGCTGCAGTATATTGAGCCTTGGTCCTTGGATGTACTTCAGTGGAACTCTGCATGAGCTGCAGGGAATCATAGGAACATGAGACATATGACTGGAAGAGACCTGCTGGGTCATCAAGTCCCACCAGAGAATCCCATTTATAAATTTATCAAGGATCATCTTAAAATTAGTAGGTTGTTTGCCCCCACTAGTTCTATTGGAACTGTTCCAGAACTTCACTCCTCTGATGGTCATGCTAGTGGATAGGACTGCAGGATCTAAGATGGCCATTCCCATTTGGATGACAACATCACTGCTTTAGTAACTGTTCTCAGACTTAAGTATTATTTATATTTTTCCATTATTTGCTCTTAGCTCATTTTTTCTACTAGGCTAAAAAACCCCAGACAGTTAGAAAACATTCACGTAACACAGTTACATACCTGACAGCAAGGTTCTTACCTCTCTGGTGGGCATAATGTTTTTTGCAACAACAATTATAATTGGATAAAAGTGTCCATCAGGACTTGCTTTATCAGACTGCAAACAACCAAGAGCCAACCACCAGCTCCAAAACAAAAATGGAACACAAACAGAGCGGGAGGATGTTACCACTGGTCATTGCAAAGTACCTTTTGTCTCCATGCACTAAATAATGAAGAATTTCTCTACGGATCTCTAGAAGATCTAACACTATTGATGACACCATTGATGATGATGGAACAGCTTCCGTATGAGGAGAGATTAATAAGACAGACTTTTCAGCTTGGAAAAGAGAGACGACTAAAGAGGGATATGATAGAGGTCTATAAAATCATGACTGATGTGGAGAAAGTAAATAAGGAAGTGTTATTTACTCCTTCTCATAACACAAAAATTAGGGGTCACCAAATAAAAAAATTAATAGGCATCAGGTTTAAAACAAACAAAAGGAAGTAATTTCTTCACACAATGCACACTGTGGAACTCTTTGCCAGAGGATTTTGTGAAGGCCAAGACTATAACAGCATTCAAAAAAGAACTAGATAAATTCCATCAATGTCTAATAGCCAGGATGGGCAGGGCTGGTGTCCCTAGCCCCTGTTTGCCAGCAGCTGGGAATGGGTGACAGGGGATGGATCACTGGATGATTACCTGTTCTGTTCATTCCCTCTGGGGCACCTGGCATTGGCCACTGTCAGAGGACAGGATAAATACTGGGCTAGATGGACTTTTGGTCTGACCCAGTATGGCCATTCTTATGTTTTTATGACATTTATTTAATAACTTCCTCTGGTGTCAAAGTAGAGACTGTTTCATCCATATATGCAGTAAAGAATGGATATGGCAACACCTGAGTCATAGCTGACTTCTAATTTGGGCAAAGAAAGGAAGCAATGATCCTCATTGGCTGGAGGACTGAGCATTTGACTGGGGTGCAGAAGACCTAGGTTCTATTACTGGCTTTGCCAATGGCCTGCTGGGTGACCACGTGGCTCAGTTTCCCAGTTTCTAAAATGGGGCTACTGACATTTATTCCTCCTTTGTCAAGTGCTTTGAGATCTACAGATGAAAAGATAAGAGTTATGATGTATTATAATATTGGGTTTGATCCTGGTGAAAATTACTGACCTCAGAAACAATGAAACTATTTCAATTTATATCAGCGAGGATTTGGCCTATCATGGGCCAGATTTTGAAAAAAGTTCAGCACCCACAATGAGGTCCAGATTTTGAAAAAAGCTCAGCTCCCATTTAGCTACCACAGGAAATGGCCCGATTTTCAAAAGAGTTCTACTCGCTGCGGCTGGGCTTCTTTAAAAAGCCGGCCATCAAAGTATCACAATGGGAGCTTCTGGGTACTCTGCCTCTTTGAAAGGCTCAATCTTACTTAGTCTGAATAGGAGCTAAGCTCTCTTCAAAATCTGGCTCTGTGTTCAAGCTCAGTAAAGTAAAAGTTAAGATGCACCAAAAGTAGGATTCATTCAATTCACTTGGGCCCCAATCCTATAATACTAATGCAAAATTAAGAGACATGAATCTAAGATTTAAAAGATACAGTTTCAATCCATTTTAACCTTTGTTTTATTAAGCCCAAACATAATACATTAAGCAATGAGGATCTCTTTTGCCCTTTAGTGAAATGTAGTTGTTTAGTGCTTGCAAAATCGGGGCCTTGTTTTGTCAGCAGCTGCCATATTGTTTATTTCTTTCACTGTCTTTCTGGCACAAGATCTCTCCCTAGTGACCTAAATTGCATATTAACCTACCTTGACCGTACTGTTAGATTCATTAAGCATTCAGTACAATGCTATCCAATGATGTGTCCTCTACCCACCACAAAAGCAAATGCATTGTATGCTGAAACAACCACAATCCTTGAGTAGCAAAATGGTATTATTAGCAAGAGCATCATGAAAAGTAATGTCTGCTAATTGCTCTTGCATAATGCTGCTCAAACTTTGCCTAGATGCAAAATACTGCTGGGGGAAACTATTTTTATAGAGACAATTATGATAAAGAACATTTTGCATTTGAGGATTTTTACTATTAATAAGTAGAGAGTAAAGCTAGTCCCCTCAAGTATTAATTCTGCCACACAATAACCAAACAGCATAGATGCCAATTAACGTTTGTATATCTTGTTTTTTAATTAGTGACAGACAATACCCCCCATCAAGCCATGGTAAGTTTATGTGCGGATCTTCACGTTGGAACAAAATGATTCTGATTAGGTCCATGCTGAGAAGACGACTGACATGTGGCTGTTTGCATGCATAGATGCATCAGTCATAATAAAAGGCAATTTACTACAGACAACTAGTGTCTGCATCTTAACTGGAAATGGAGCTACTGAGTTTGAAAAACAAAATTCATTAATTATTGACATGAATATTCCAGACTTTAGGGTTTTCTTAACAGAATTATTTCCTATTCATTAGCATTATCCAAAAGTCATTAATTTTAATGTGCATTTGGGTGACAGTATTTGAATTGTAAATAATTCTCCAGTCTCCATATTTTGCATATTCATGAGACAATTTAGTCACAAGATGAAGCAGGATAGGTACTGCTTTGGGTGTCTTCACATAGTATAACTCTATGGTACAGTGTTGCTTCAGGCTTCACCTCTTGAACTGAGCACCCAATAATTTGAGAGAGGCTATGCATCAGTGTCTCTTGTAATGGATCTGAACAGGCACCAATAAAAACTGTGGTTCACGTGTGCTAATATAAATTTTAAGCAAAAAAATCCATTCACTTATAAACATGAGTGAAAACATGACCAATATTAATGTACATAAATAGTGGACATTTTAAATGTATGTCTTTGTATTTGGTTTTTAATATTCCTCTAGAGTAATAATTTCTTCATGCTGGCCCTCCATGATGGAGTAGATGGTACCTTTCTCATCATGGTATAGACAGTAATAACCTGTGAAGGTGAAGGGACATTGCTACCTTTGTGGGCCTTAAAATAGACCATCATCAGAGGGCTAGATGATCACTGGCTAAATATGGCCATGCAAGGGACAAAACGACATACCCACCTATCCTGCTACAGAGTATACTGATACCACGGGTTGCAATATGGGATGGAGTGTATGCACTGACCCCTTATACTTCCTCTCTGTAGCACTGGAGTGACCAGAGTGCTGATTGTGACCCTGAACTGCAATATGCTCCCTGACTGCTCTTCAGGCAATTCAGCTACACACTGCCCTTGCTGAGGACTGATTGTAAAATGATCATTTCACCTAGAAAGAATAAGTCTTTGTTTTGATGACCAGACATTTGTTAAACTGGTGTCTGTCATGAAGGTGGTACAATAGAGGTGTGTCTTGATATGTCTCAAACACATCACAAAATGCAGAAGAAAGAATACACAGAAAAAAAAAAAGATGTTACAAACAATGTATCATGCTGCCTCTGTGTATGCAGTGGCTAGACCTCTCAAAGGAACCAATAATCAGAGCAGGAAAGCAATCATCCTTGAAAGGAGAAGTTACCAAGGTTAGAAAGTGACAGATTGGCAGGACAAAGGAAACTGAAATCCACAAGCATATGTGCAGAATAGATAGCAGGAGCCAGCTCAAAAGGTGGACAAAATAGCCACTTAGGAAGTGGCAGTGCCCTGAAAAATAATATACCCTCGGACCTGATCCAGAAGGCCCTGAAACACAGAGGACATGATGGTGCATCATAAATTGTTGTTTGGTAATGTATAGTGCAAAATGTTGGGAACCCAGAGTCTGATCCTCCCATCCAATGTAAGTTATGACTCTTCGAATAATGGGTAGTAGTACTGCAGTTCTTTCTAATAGGACTATGTACCCAAAATATCTGATAGAGGGAGAGCAAGGTAAGAGTGACCTCAGTCTAGCATCCCTTCTTGCACTGACAGTGCTAGCCAGAGGAGTCATTACCAGTATGACCTCTGTTACATGCATTTTCTAAAGAAGCCAAGGGTGGTTTTAAATTGAGCTGTTCTTGCACTCTCTGAAAATATGACTTATGATTAGGGCAGACAGTACAGTGATAATTCCCCCTGGCCATGCCTTCTTTTCTGTTTCTTGGAGTTAACCTCAGTTTGAGTGCAGGTGGTGTGCTGTGATGCCTACGTTCTACCAGCAGGGAAGGATGATGTGGGGTTGAGGAGACAGAATGTAATGATGCTTACTTTGGTCCAAGTTACTCACCATTCTGAAAATTGACAACCACACAAGGAAATGAAAAAGAACCAAATGATATAATGATCAGACCCAGGAATATTTTCCTGAAAGCTGGTTGAATCATTCCTTATTAGTTTAACCATTTTTTGGTTTAAAAATGGTTCATAAACCAATCCTGATTTTCTTCAAATGTACTTATTGTTCATATATTCACTGAATATTTTGGAGCAATACTTTTCAGACTATGGGTTGTTCACAAATTGCTCACTTGGGAAGCACTGCTTGGGAATTTTCCACTGGACTGTTTTTCCAGTGGAAAATTCAGTGTCTGAAAAATCAAAAGTTTTAGTAGGAAAAATCAGTTTTGCCAATTTTTAATTGAAATGAAATATTTTGTATTGAGTTGGTTCATCCCAAATCAGAATATTTTGTTTTATTGAACTGACCCAAAATGTTTATGTTCAAATTAATTAAAAATAAATTAAACTGCATTTCCCTAGCACATTGACTTATGATAGTTGTAGTTTGGACCCCCAATGACTTCCATGAGCTGGGTTCCCTGAAGGACTACATCTCCAACAATGCAATGCAGATTCAGCTGCGGTAGGGCAACGCAGTTGATGCTGATCGGACTTGAAAAGAAGCCTTACATTAAACAAAACATTTTTATTTCAAGAATGTCAATGCATTTCAATCAGAACTGTCCAACATGTTGACATTTCTGAATTTCCTGAAATGGGGAGAAAGAAGTTGAAATGTTAGAATTTCCCATAGAACAGAATCTCTGAATTTCACTCAGCTGTTTTTTAGCCACTCATTATTAGTGATCTGCTATTGGCCTTCTACGTCAAATAGTTTCTGATCACATCAACATTTGTAAACCAAGGAACAGTGAATATTGAATAGTGAATCTCAGACAGGAATTTTAACACCAATAATGATTCAGGCTAAAATTTGCAAAACTCTTGAGACTTGCAGTTATTTCCATGAATAGCCATCTGTTCCCTGAATAATTGTGAACAAATAATTGGGGCACACAAGTCGCAGTGAACAGTGTTCTTATTCACAAATCCATTTTTGCAGTGAGCTTAACTTTCCCTCTTAATTTTTAATGTATAAAAAGAGCACTTCACCTAGGAAGAGAGGCACAAATATTCTAAAGAGGATATAACAGAGAGAATGCTAAATTATTTTTAAAAGGATTAGTTCACAGGACCTTTGTTACTCTGAAAATGAAGCTGTCTTGCTTTTTGTAATGTAATTAATGATAATGCTTTTGCATACAAATCAGGAAGCAATTAAAATTCTGCTATTTTAACAATGGATGTTTGGAAATAACCAATAAAATAGCAAGCTGCTTCAAAGGAAAGAGGCTAATTTAGTGAGGGAACAGATTTGAGTTTACAGTTTCTAAGGAGTAATTAAAAAGACTAGAGTTGGGCAAATTCTATAAAAAATGTCCTTGTGACTATTCACAAAAGGGATGCAAATACATCCAAAAATGTGTTCACTTTCCTCACACATTCCTGAGATTGAGGTTCACTAGCATGCATGCAAATAGAAAGCAAATTGTTAGTTCACCCACTCAAATACTTGCAGAAAGCAATTTTTAAAATTCATGCTCTGTGAATATGTATGCCAAAAAGCTGGAGTATAAAAATCAATATTTAATTGCACCAAGAGATAGAAACAATACCATGTGTTTCTGTGACCAATCACAACCAAAACAGTTTAACTTTATTACATTACAGACCAGAGAATAAGCAACATGTATGAAAAAAATTGAATTTGAAATTTCACCAACAAGAAAAAAAAAAGGGAAATATTCCAATTACCATAGATTAATTCAGCTCCATTAACTAGTATTTAGTTAAAAGACAATGAAATACTACTGTTTGTGTATCTATTACCTGATACAGGATTACAAGTCAGTAGGGTAACTTTTGGGTAATAGCATCTTCTCTCAGAGGCTAAACACAAATAATTATGGCATCGCATTGTATAAGCAAAGCGGTCAGAATATATCTGCTATTATTCACCACAGAGTGTGCTATATTCAACAGGTGTAGCTACAGAATGGCGAGTAAAGGGTGAGAGTGATGAAGTACCAGCAATATCTTCAGCTTCATTCCAGTGCCGTTTTAACATTTAATTAATCTGCTCCTTTGAATCTGGTTGAAATGGTTTTGCCTCAGAGATAAACTTTTTAAGTGTATCTTGAAATCAGCAAAACTGGTCTATTTTTACTCTAGTCTGAACTGTTGGTCTGAAATAACTTTCTGTACTACATAGATGCTATCATCATATTTTATTCACATTGAATTAATTAGCAAATCTTTTAATGAGTTACAGGATTTTCTTTTAGGCAGACACTGCTTATCTCTAGCTCTGAGTTTGTTTTCATTTGTTTCCTCAGAAATGCAGAGCTTCACAAAGATCACATCAGATACATAAATGTATACTGGCACAGAAATAATCTTATGCTATATGTGCATCTGCAGTGTAAGGAGTTTTCCTCTTCCAACCCCCATTCAACCCTCATAAGTTATTGTGAAGTAAGCATTTCCTGGTTCTGAAGAAATTATTCACCTCTAACCTTGACATTCAATGCATTCAGAATGGTGCAGACCTTTCAGTGTAATAAAAGCAAAATCTGGATTTAAAAAAAGAGGCTGGAGAACTATATATTAATCCAAAAATGCTGTTATGTACTGTAGAAATTTCCAATCAAAATGTTTTCAGAGCTTTTTTTAGTAATGGGCATTAGTATAAACAGTAGCATCTCTCAGACCTTCGTGTACATGGAATAATAAAATGTCCTTTCAATACAAAGATCCACTTCTATAAAGCATTAATATTACATGTACAGCTCACAGATACAATTTACATCAAAGTACTTCACATCCTGCTGGAAGTCTTAGGAGGAAGGTCCAACTTAAAAAAAAGTCAGAAATTTATCTTAAATAATAATCATTTCAAAGTAATAACCTGCTGAAGAATGACAGCTTTGTGTTGCTACATTTGGTATGCAGCAAGCAGTCATCCTGTCACAGCTGCCACTGCTGACTGATAAGTGTTCAAAAGAGTTTAGGCGAATATTGACAAACCCTCAACTTGTGTGTGTAATATGGAGATAAGGACACCAAAATTATATTTACTTATACTTCTAGTGCAGCAGGAAGCTTCACAAAACGGTAAAACTAGTTTTTCTACCACTGTGTCCATTTTGTTTATATACCGCCATGCACTGGCAGTTTCAACTCTTGCTGAATGATCAGGGAAGTGATGGATGAAGCTAATAATCTCCTCTGAAAAAAACAAAACGCAGTAAAACCCAAACCCCATAGCATCATCCTCTGGATGAAATAAAGGATTAGGTGGAAAATGTCATTAGTTTGTAGTTGTTCTACTGGAATCCCAACAAGAATAAATTGACCAATTATGTATGCTGCCACTATAGTATTTATCTAGATCAGTTAGATTAGCAGGCTTCTTCTCTCTTGATATATGTGGAAAAAAATCTAACTAATGATTCCTAATAAATTATCGCAGTTTTTATATTAAAGACCACATCCAGCTTTGTAATGAAGGGCCCGGAAATTTGTTGGACTTTCCATCCTAACATTGAAAATTGGGGGCTTTAGTCTCAGACATATATTCCACAGAAATCTGACGTTTTGTGTAATCTGAATGGAAATTACACAGGGGTACCGAACACAGCTCTTTCATCTAATTTATTTCAAAGTTGATATTCTGCCTCCTATATACAGAGACAGGGAAAGACCAGTTGTATTAATTTACAGATGCCAAAGTTGCAAATGTAACAAAAAAATTCATATATAGTAGAAAATTCCCAATTCATACTATTGGGAATTCATACTAATGACTGGTAAATCAATTGCAGAATACGACTTGATCCAAAGCCCATTAAAGTCAATGGAAATACTTCCATTAATTTTCGTGGTGTTAGATTGAGCCATTAAGGCCTGCTCCAAAGCCCTTTGAAGTCAATGGAAGTCTTTAATCTGCTTTAGATCTCACTCTTTGTGATTTAATCAAGCAAACAATAAGAGAAGCAAAGGTACTGCATCACTAAATGCACTTTAGTCACTTGGCAAGTGTGTGTTGGTTTTAATTAGCACAGAAAATACTTCATAGTATACGCAGCACCCTGCTTAATAAAGTCTTAGTAATTCAAAAATTCAGTACCACACTCTCCCATTAAATCATTGCTGAGAAGTTGAGAAAGGAGGCCATTTGTGTGTGCAAAACATGAGGTATGTGATTTGGCAAAGTGAGAATTATTGTGGGTCTGGTATACCAACCTCGTGGGGGAGGGCAGAAGGGAGGAGAAGCTCTATGTCAGAAATCCGAGAAGGAAAATCTTTAGGGTGACCATAAGTCCTGTTTTGGCCAAAACGGTCCCATTTTAAGCCCTGTCCTGGCCTTCCTGACTTTTTTTCCCAAAAGGAGGCATTTGTCACATTTGCTCTTGATGACTCGATCAGATGGTAAGAGCAAACAGGACAAATACCCACTTTTGTCAAAAAAGTGCTCACCCCCTCCACACCCCATCCCAGAGATGCCAGGCCCCCCGCAGAGGGACAGAATGCAGGGGGGAGAGCATTCCAGCATGAGGGACCTGTGCAGGATTCCAGTGACCGGCAACTGCATGGTGGGAGGCCCTCGGGCAAGCAGCTGGGGGTGTCCTGTTTTCTCTTTGGGAAATATGGTCACCCTAAAAACCTTTAATAGATTGCAGTGGGGATGTACTCGAATACATCTCCCCCACAGTAGCTGAATAGTCATAATTTCAAAAGATTATATACTTGACATTGGTAAGAAAAGAGAAGTTAAAGCCTTCTGAATGGATTTAAATTATGTAAAGGGCACAAATGCTGCAGAAAACACAATTCACTGCATTAGGATGAAAGCTTAGCTGCCACATTAGGCAGGCATGTTTCCTTGTTGCTTGCACCTATTTTCTTGAACAAAGATTTTTGGCAAATCATACGCTTCATGTATATTTTAGGTCACATTTATATCAGGGCAGTGAGGCAACATAGTATTTCTTTCCCAAATTCGATTAATGTTTTGGGGTGTCTTCCATCACAAATAATTTATCTAGATTAAATAATTAGAAGTTTGGAAAAATTCAAGCAAAATTTTTTGCCAGGTCAGTGAAATCAAACCATTTTGCAGAGATGGCTTGATTTTGCCAAAGTTCTGACACAAAGTTTCCTGCCAGTTCTCTCACCTGGCTCCTTGGCAACCCACAGGGCCAGATGCTGGGGGCCCAGATTTTTCAGGGTCCATAGCTTTAGGAAAGCCCATCAGGTGGACTTTCTTGAAGCCAGAACTCCTTTCCCTTTCATGGAGACTTTCAAAACTTTTGGTTCTCATTCTTTATTGGAATGAAACCAGGTTTTGAAATAAATACTCTTCAAAATGTAATTACTTTTCTCCACCCAGTTCTACTTAGGAGGAAGAATGGATAAAGTCTGTGAAGGCTGATGTTTTGTGAGTATCTCAAATTATTTCTTGAGCTTCAACTTGTTCACAAAACTCATTCAAGTTTGTGGTTCACATGATGTACATTAGACTATAGTTACACTGTAGTCTTTGATGCATATATTTATTTGCTATGGGTCACTATATAGTAAATAGACTGGATCGAATCCAAAGAGCAGGGGCTGAGCTGCACAGGAGCAGGGGTGAGCTGTGAAGGTAGCTGTTAGCTTCCTTTATGCTTCTGTGATCCTTTCTTTGATGGGGGATGAATCATTCCTGGGTGTGATTTACAGTAGTGTAACATCTACTATGGGGCCATGTCAAGGTTCCTTCCCCACTCTGAACTCTAGGGTACAGATGTGGGGACCTGCATGAAAACCCCCTATGCTTATTTTTACCAGCTTAGGTTAAAACTTCCAAGGTACAAACTATTTTTCTTTTTCCCTTGGACTTAGATGCTTGGTGGTGGCAGCAATAAACAGATATATAACTGGGAAAGAGCCCACTTGGAAACGTCTTTCCCCCCAAACCCTACACCCGCTTTCCTGGGGAAGGCTTGATAAAAATCCTCACCAATTTGCATAGGTGAACACAGACCCAAACCCTTGGATCTTAAGGGCAATGAAAAAGCAATCAGGTTTTTAAAAGAAGAATTGTAATTGAAGAAAAAGTAAAAGAATCACCTCTGTAAAATCAGGATGGTAAATACCTTACAGGGTAATCAGATTCAAAACAGAGAATCCCTCTAGGCAAAACCTTAAGTTACAAAAAGACACAAAAACAGAAATATACATTTCACCCAGCACAGCATATTTTACCTGCCATTTAAACAAAACAGAATCTAACACATATCTAGCTAGATTTACTAAGTTCTAAGACTCCATTCCTATTCTGTCCCCAGCAAAAGCATCACACAGACAGAGAACCTTTGTTTCTCCCCCACCCTCCAGCTTTGAAAGTATCTTGTCTCCTCATTGGTCATTTTGGTCAGGTGCCAGCAAGGTTATCCTAGCTTCTTAACCCTTTACCGGTGAAAGGGCTTTTCCTCTGGCCAGGGGGGATTTTAAAGGTGTTTATCCTTCCCTTTATATTTATGTCAGGCCATGTCTAGACTACAAACTTTGGTTGACACAAGTTACATTGGTGTAAAGGTGCCACAGTTAATATATTGCTTGTGTGTGCATACTTGACTGCTTGAGTTGGCACAGTGCATACTCACAAGTAGTTCTTGTGCTGATGCAAAGTGCAGTACACCATGAATGTGTGCGCCAGCTGCTACCAACCAGCACAATGCCTATTGGGGGATTTTCACAATGTGCTATGGGGCATATGGGATAGGGGAGCTGGGAGCAAGTGGTGAAGTAATGCAGCTTCCGCCATCTTGGGATGCCATTCCTATCCCAACATTTTTGCATCTGTTTTTAAAATCCTAAAAAAGCTGTGCAACACTTGTGGCTGTCCGCGATCCATGACAGAAGTATGGCATCTGCACAGCTCTGCACTGTTATCATGAGCACTGGAAACATATGAGAAACTATCCTTTGGTATTTGCAGAGTCATGGGAATACTACAGTAATGGGGGACATGGTGATTTCTTTGAGGACTGATTACTAAGGGACATGGCAAAAAAGAACACAGGGTTGTTGGTGGCAAGGAACAGTTGCCGATTGTGGAACATGACTTCTGGACCTGAGAAATGAGCACTGCCTGGTGGGATCACATTGTAATACATGTTTGGGACAATCAATAGTAGCTGCAGAATATTTGGAGGTGAAGGACCACATTCCTAGATCTGTGTGCCAAGCTTGCTCAGCCCTTCAGCACATTGACACCAGAATGACATCTGCACTGACAGATGAAAAGAGAGTGAGGATCACACTGTAGAAGCTTGCAACACCAGATTGCTACTGCTCAGTGGGAAATCAGTTTGGAGTTAGAAACTCCACAGTGGGGGCCAGTGTCATGCACGTGTGTAGGTCATTAATCATATCCTGCTATGCAGGACTGTAACTCTCAGCAACATGCATGAGATCATGGATGAATTTGCAGCTATGGGGTCCTGAACTGTGGTGGGGTGATAGATGGCACGCACATCCCTATTTTGGCCCCAACCCTCCTTGCCATAGAGAATTGGCTACTTTTCTATGGTTATGCAAGCATTGGTGCATCCCCATCAATGTTTCACTGATATCAGTTTCTTTAAGAACACATGACTGTACAGAAAGCTACAGGCAGGGACATGCTTTTCCAGCTTGTGGGTTATCACTGGCAAAGTTGAAATGCCAATAATGATCCAGGGGGATCTAGCCTACTCTTTCCTCATGAAGCCACACTAGCCACCTTGACATTGCTAAAAGATTCAGCTACCGGCTCAGGAGGCGCAGAATGTTAGTTGAATGTGTTTTTGGTGGTGCTGGCATTGTTTACTCACTAGATTAGATCTCAGTGAGAAAAATATCCCACTGGTTATAGCTGCTGTTATGTTCTGAATAATAGCTGTGAAGCAAAGAGGGAAAGGTTGCTGCCAGGGTGGAGGGAAAAGGTGGAACGGCTGTCTGCTGCCTTTGACCAGCCGATGACCAGGGCCGTTAGAAGAGCTCAATGCACAACTATGCGGCTGAGGCCTTGAAAGAGAAAGTAATGTGATGTGCTGAATAGGTGCTCCACCGGCCCTGGAGTTTTGGGGTTGTTAGGAATTGTGTAGTGCTTGGGGTGCATTTATGAATATCACACTTGGTTTTAACAAGCCTATGAATTATGCCATGCATATGTACATTTGTAATTATTACGCTGTGGTTTTCACTGAACCTATGAGTTCTGTGGTCCTGTTCTTCTACAAGCAATGTGTGATTAGAGTAGAACTAGGCATCCTACAGTACAGTATTGTTATGAAGTAATAAAGATGAATTTGTTTCTTGACTTTAGCAAAGCTTTTGACACTGTCTCCCACAGTATTCTTGTCAGCAAGTTAAGGAAGTATGGGCTAGATGAATGCACTATAAGGTGGGTAGAAAGCTGGCTAGATTGTCGGGCTCAACAGGTAGTGATAAATGGCTCCATGTCTAGTTGGCAGCCGGTGTCAAGTGGAGTGCCCCAGGGGTCGGTCCTGGGGCCGGTTTTGTTCAATATCTTCATAAATGATCTGGAGGATGGTGTGGATTGCACTCTCAGCAAATTTGCAGATGATACTAAACTGGGAGGAGTGGTAGATACGCTGGAGGGGAGGGATAGGATACAGAAGGACCTAGACAAATTGGAGGATTGGGCCAAAAGAAATCTGATGAGGTTCAATAAGGATAAGTGCAGGGTCCTGCACTTAGGATGGAAGAATCCAATGCACCGCTACAGACTAGGGACCGAATGGCTAGGCAGCAGTTCTGCAGAAAAGGACCTAGGGGTGACAGTGGACGAGAAGCTGGATATGAGTCAACAGTGTGCCCTTGTTGCCAAGAAGGCCAATGGCATTTTGGGATGTATAAGTAGGGGCATAGCGAGCAGATTGAGGGACGTGATCGTTCCCCTCTATTCGACACTGGTGAGGCCTCATCTGGAGTACTGTGTCCAGTTTTGGGCCCCACACTACAAGAAGGATGTGGATAAATTGGAGAGAGTCCAGCGAAGGGCAACAAAAATGATTAGGGGTCTAGAGCACATGACTTATGAGGAGAGGCTGAGGGAGCTGGGATTGTTTAGTCTGCAGAAGGGAAGAATGAGGGGGGATTTGATAGCTGCTTTCAACTACCTGAAAGGGGGTTCCAAAGAGGATGGCTCTAGACTGTTCTTAGTGGTAGCAGATGACAGAACGAGGAGTAATGGTCTCAAGTTGCAATGGGGGAGGTTTAGATTGGATATTAGGAAAAACTTTTTCACTAAGAGGGTGGTGAAACACTGGAATGCGTTACCTAGGGAGGTGGTAGAATCTCCTTCCTTAGAGGTTTTTAAGGTCAGGCTTGACAAAGCCCTGGCTGGGATGATTTAACTGGGAATTGGTCCTGCTTCGAGCAGGGGGTTGGACTAGATGACCTTCTGGGGTCCCTTCCAACCCTGATATTCTATGATTCTATGAATTTCCAGGAAATAAAAGATTTGTGTACTAAAAACAGTTAATGTGCAATTAAAAAATACAATGCAAAATTATAAAGTAAATTACTGGAACAGAACTTCAAAATTAGAACAGTAGAAAATAATTGTGTCCATTGTAATCCATTTCTGCCAAACATCCATCAACCATGGATCTCAGAGCTCAGTGTATGTGAAGCTGTGATTTTTCTAGGCTATCCCCCCAGTGTGGAATGGTAGGGATAGGAATGTGGTCCACAATGCCATGTAGAACTTTGAAGGGTGTAGGGAGCTGAAGAAACTGAGTTCTCCATTGACTGCAAGGGAGGTAAATGGACCTGCAGATTATCAACAGTCTATACCATTTGTGTTTGCTGCCTGAGAAGACCCATAAGCTGGTACATTTTCTTCTCCTTTTCCTGGACCTATCTGCTATACTCCCCCTCTAGGCCCTCTATTCAAGGTCCAATGAAGCACTGGCTTGCAGAATCCAATTGAAATTATCCTCCCTAGTTGGTCAATACTTTGGTGTTAGGAACATAAAGCTACATTTAGGTTCCTATAAATAGAGTGTAAATTCAGAGGTTCACAGCACCCAATTTATGGATATCAGGCCCCTTCCTGGTGTCTTCAGAAAAGGAGGCATCAAAAATCACTAGTCACTTTTGATAATCTTCACCCATGTTCTCTCTAGTTCCACTATTGTCCAGCACTAATAATCCCTACATCCCTCTTCCATTATATAAGAGGCTATAACAGGTAAGAGTTATCTAAATGTAACAAAACCGTAACTCCTCTCAGACTGTGATAAGCTTACCTAACTAGGGGCTTGTCTACATGGTGCCACAATGCAAATTAGAGGGATGTGAACTGTGGACTGCTTTCATGGGTTGTGCTCCAACTGCCCTGTTTAGACTTGATGGCATAAACTAAAAGGTATGTTTATGTTATCATAGTCCTGTTTCTTACAAAGGATCTTCCTCCTTACCCTTCTGTCTGAGGCTCTGTCTACCTTTAAAATGCTACAGCAGCACAGTTGCAGGCTACAGTTGTATGGTTTTTAGTGCTTCAGTGTAGACACTTACTACAGTGATGGGAGGGGTTCCCTTGTTGCTGTAGGTAATTCACTTCTCTGAGAAGTGGTAGCTAGGTTAAAAGAAGAATTCTTCCATTGACATATTTCTGTCCACCCCGAGGGTTAGGTTGACTTAACTTCCTCTAAGAGGTGTGGATTTGTCACACTGCTGAGAGATGTAGCTATGCCAATGTTGCTTTTCAGCGTAGGCCAGCCCTGAGTAAACATCCTCTTTTTTTAAAGTATTTCTTAGGCTTAATTTCCTTCTCCTTGAGATTGACTAAACCTCCTCCTGAGAGGAAGGTATATTACAATGTTAATGGTTCCCATCATCCCAGGAACTGTTTTTTCACTCTAAATTGTCAGTTAGCATATCTTTTTAGACAATCTTAAATTGCTATAATTTTAAAAACAAATACAGTTCACATCAAACTGTCAAAGTTTAGACAGTCTCAGTGCTCCAAAATAGCTTTATAATTTTACAAAGTTGCATCCTCCTAATAGGTTAATAATCTGCATAGACTGAGTGCACTGTATCTTTTCAAAAGTGCGCAGGAGACTTGATTACAGACAACTTTTCCTTTAAAAATAGTCTTTGAGGAATTCCCTGACCAACAATCTCTTCACAGTTATGTACTACACAAAAGTACTTGGAAAAGTCAGCAACCTCTGGTTAAGGAGCTAGACTAACTCAGGAGACCTGAGTTCAATTCCCAGCTCTCCTACAGATTTCCTGTTGTGACCTTGGGCAAATCACTTAGTTTCTCTGAACAACTATTATTCCATTTTATAGGTGCGGTTGCAGGGGACATTCTTTCACAGGGGTGTTGTGAGAATAAATCCACAAATACTTATGATGCATTCATCTAGTACATTGATGGGGTCCTACAGATTCTTTTGTTTGCTGAAGCTATTAAGAAGTGAGGACATACTCATAATATCTGTACGGCAGCATTCATGGTATCCTAGATTACTTGTCACATTATCTTTTCAGTAAGTAATGGGAATAGGAAAATTATAAACATATCAGCTTCGCTTTTGACCTCATCAGAACTCACGGAGTAAACAGGATTGAGCTTGTACAGTATTTTAATGGGAGAGCTTCAAGGAATTATTAGATAATGCAAAAAGCCATTTTGGTACTCCAATGAGTCAGTATTATAACAGTGCACCTGCAAGTGATATTGGTGCTGTGCAAACAGATTTTTTCTTTTTGCTTGCAAATCTGAAAAAACTGAAAAAAATTGAGTCAAACCACAAACAATATTTTTGAAAATGTTTGAGAAGCAAAATATATACATTACAATTTTGTTTCATACTGAAAGAAACATTTTGTTTTGACAAAATGGAAATATTTTGTTTTAATTTTGACCATTTGAAATTATTTTGATTAAAAAACAAAAGGAAATTTGGAAGCAAAATCTGTGGAAACCAAAAAAACCAAAAACATTTCATTCTGAAAATTTCAAAAAAAGTTTGTCAAAAAAATTTCACCCATCTTTAGTACTATGTTATTGAAAGGGCAATCATTAGGATGGGATGTACAACTATACACTATAATGATGTTTTTCTTCAGCATGATAACATTAACCCTAGCATCTTCACTAAATTTTGGGTTTGGTTATTATATTATTAATTATTATTATGCATTTATTTACTCATGACCCCCTATTTATTTTCCAATAGATGAGTTACAATTAAAGCTGTGCAGAGGACAGAAATTTCGTTTGACAAGGGATTTTGAAATTTCAACATTTGTGTTCAATCTAATTAAGAATCAAACCCACAAATTTCAAAATTCTCCATGAAAGAAATCACCCCCCCCCCATTGTTTTGGTTGATAGAAATTTTTTTTGTCGAAATGAAACATTTCAATTTCACTTTTATTTTATATTATAGTATAATATATTGATTATAATAAAATAAAAATAAATTTTTGAAACAAAGTCATTTTACAATGACAAATCAAAACACTTCATTCTGAAAATGTCAAAATGGGGTGGAAAATGGTTCCATTCAAGCTTTCCTGACTAGCTCTACTTACAATATTCTCCTTCATTTCCTATTGTTCACTGTTGATGCTGTTTTAACAGCAGCTACCTTCCATCTCAGAAGTTGCTGCATTTCTTTGGTGGATAAATCAACCCCATTGGAAGTTGAAAAATGCTTGAAATCCTTCTAGATCAAAGACACCACTTCACAGCATTTAAGTGTAAGATATTAATATTACAACAAAGAGATCTGTCCCACGTCATCTGTCTGTTTGTAGGCATATTGTTTAATCACTGTGATGAGAATATCTATTTACCCAATACACTTCCTGTAACAGGTAAGATACTTCAATATTATTTCTCAGCATAGAATAATGGATTATAAATATAGGTGTCTCAATTACCATGAAGAAAAAGTATCCAGAACCCAGCAACTGTAATCAAGCATGAATCTTACCTTATCATGTGATCAATTTGTGTCTCCAGCCTTCACTGCTGATTAGTCCATCTCTCCCACAAGCACTTCCATACTTTCTTGTATGCCACCTTTTATATGTGGCATAACCACCTCTCAAAAGTCTTGTAAATCCACTACATTACCCTCTTTCAAATTCAAACCTCTCCTTAAAACTTACTGCTGTCACAATGCCTGCAGAACACTGTCAGCTGATAACACAGCTAGGAAGGTGAGTCCAGCACCAGTCCCAACAACATAAGATAAGAGGCAGCTGAAGGATAATTTAAAGTTCTGTAACATTCTTCTCAACTTTAATTATTCTTTACTCACCAGGCAGGTGATCTGCAGGAACCTTTATCCAGTTCATTCATCATGCTAGTCTTATACATTGTGGCAAGATGGCCAATTTTAGTTTGGTGGGTCCTGCACTTTTCTTGCCAGGGAGCTAAGATGCCACCCTTTGCCCCTGCTTTTGGGTGCCAAGGGCCCTGCTACTAGCCCAGGAAGGTGGTAGTGAAGGGAAGGGGTCTGGGTTTGCTCCTTGCTCTGAGTTCCAGCCCCTCTCAGTTTCTTACCCTCATCCCCCTTAGGTGGGGTTACCCTCAGTCCTTAGATACCAGGGGAAGGGAGTCTCCTTTTCTCCAATTCTCAGGTCTTCCAAATCTCTCAGCACACCTCCCAACTCCAGCCTTTGCCTTGTCTGCCTGAAGCAGGAGGTTTTTATTAGGTTCCTAACAGGGCCTTAATTGACTGCAGGTGCTCCAATTAAGCTGCAGCCACCTTCCCTAGTCTACAGGGAACCACACCTTAATTAGCTTTGAGCTTATATATTTCCCCTCTAGCACTCTCCCACTGCTCCCTGGCTTTCCTGTTTCACAATATATATACACAAAACAAAACAAAACAGTCAGGTTGCTATGTCATTTACTACCATTTTAGGGGTGGTGAAAATGTCTTAAGCAAACACACAATTAGGGAGGCACTAGCTAACTTTGCCAGCTAACACAATATCAAGGTTCTGATTATGCACTGCATGTTGCACAGCATCCCTGTCCAGAAAATATTCTCTCTGGTGACACACTATGAATATACAGGGGAGACAGAACCTCTGCCACCTATTTCTTCACAAACTTAAATGATATGGGAAAACAGGAAAGGTAGAGCCTGATTCTTCACTGATTTGCATCTTGTGCACTCATTTACACCTGTGCAAAGTGGATGTAAAAGGCTACCTTTCTGATAGACTCACTTTGTATTCATTTTGCACAGCTGAAAGGGACTACAAAATGTGCAAGTCTGTAAAGAACAGGCCCAGCCTCATGAAGAACTGTTTCTACGTGCATCTGCTTTATAAACACTTGCATTATTTTCTCCTATTTACTTGCCAGAATATTTTCAGCAGTTTGACTATATAACTGGAACCAGCATAGTCTTGAAATGCATGAACACATATTTACACCTTCAGGCAGGAGAGTCACAAATCAACAAGTGCCATTTTTATGGTGGTTTTGTGCTTTAATGCCGATGGAGGGGGTGAAGCTGATTGTGCTCGTGGTTCCGTTGACAGACATTCTTCAGAGCATTCTACAGTGGGTTCAAAATTGTCTAAATCGTTTTCGGGATAATGCAGGAAAGTAAGGACGAGATTTCTTTTCTTTCCACTGAAGCTATTATGGAAAAAGTTGCCTTTGCAATAGAAGAACAGAACTATTAAGGGAGAATTGCTTTTTATTGTTCCCCAAACTTGGCACTTGAGTACATTTTTTTCCCAAGCAGTCTTCAAGTTTATAAAGCCATGTCAGACAACATTAGCCAGAGTGATAAATTCAAAATCACTGTCTCCGTCTGTTACCCAAAAATATCTAATGCTAAAGACAGAGTGAGCATGCTGACTCGCCAAAGCACACATGACTCAGAATAGTAAATTCTCCTCTTCTCAGAGCAGTCTGAAGGATCATATCACTGTTGTTCATGAGTGACTGATAGTTGGCTGGTGTAGGCATGAGAAAGAGTAATTAAGGCAGAACATCTGCTTTTTTTATACTCACGTTGAGACATTGTTTCTTAATGCAGATAAATATGGACCTGATCAGTCAATGTAAATGCTCCTACTGACTTCAGTGGGCTTTGGATCAAGCCCTCTAAATATCATGAAAAACTAGGGCTGATTCAGGTAAGCTTAATTTTAAATGTGGGCTTATGTCTTATTGACTTCAATAGAATTTATGAATGTGCTTTATGAATGCTCTTCCTGAATATGAACACTTTCCTGAACCAGAGCTGTAGTTGGGAGAGTAATGATTCTCATTATCCTGAAGACATTAACTAAAGCCCTGATCCTGTAAATACGTACAGCTATACTTAACTTTATGCATGAGGAGTCTCTTTGACTAGTCATGTGGAAAGCTTAGCATGTGCATAAGTGTTTGCAATTGTGATGGAATACCAATGACCTGTAAAATTGATCAATGACTTATGTTCATTTTCTATACACAAGATTTAAAATTCTTTTAACAGGATGTCTTGGACTAGTACGATATTAAAGGAAAAATCAGCAACTAGGTTCTGTGCTTCACCACCTTTGGGGCTTGTGAATCTGGGCAGCTCCAAGCTCCACATTGGCCTCAGAGTTAGTCGAATGTATGATAACCTCCAAATGGCTGCCTATTGGCTGCTCTGCCGTTCAAAATTGCAGGATTGCAGAGCACTCTGCCACTTAGCTTGCTCCTGTATAAGGGGAATTTCTCCATGGGTCATTGCAACTCCTTTATAGTAACTCCATATAATTTGCAAGTCTGTTCAAATGTATATATTTCCCCTAATATTTTATTAGCTCTTATTCATGATGCTGTGGAAAAATTTCTTACAAGGCACAATGGTATAGGAACTGTAGGTCCACAATAACACAAGGATTCAAGACACTTTTTTGTAATTACCCCATCACAGTTTCAAGGTAACTGAACCAGCATTCCTTCTCCATGGTTCTTTGAGAGCACCACTTAAGGTTTCCAGCTTTGGAAAGAGACCTGTATCTCTCCCTCCTGACCAAGGTTTTAAAGCTGCACAGCTCCCTGCCTTACATTGTGATTCTGCAGCAAGCCAGTCTACCTAAAGGCCAATGCCTGTGCCTTGCTTTCATTACAATGGCTGTGAACAGTGTATTGCCAGCAGTTAGTTACAAGTTGCCACACAGCTCTTTGTAAGCAGTCATATTTATTCTGAAGGTAAAAGCATTACAGAGAACAGAGAACACATGTAAAAATAATAGAAGTTCCTATATACATGCTAAAAGCTTTCTAGGGGTTACCCTTCAGTCTCATGAAGCCCTAGTAGGACAATTATTTCAACCCCTTTGCAAAGATCAAGACCCTTGAACAAAAGGTCCTGTCCATTTGCTGGATCAGAAAGAAGGTCCTGTCAGTTTAAACCAAGCCTTTTTCAGCCCAAATCCCTTTCTTTGCCTGTTGTTCTCCGGAAAATCCTGTTTAAGTCAGTATATGCAACCTCTCGAGGTGGTGGTACCTCTCTGGAGATGTTTAAAACCCAAGTGATACACCTTAATCTCTCCTTTCCCTACCATTTTAGTTTCTGAAGGAGCTGTGGTAACCCTCCCCAATCATACATACTGCTCCTGGCCCACAGTGATACATAAATATAATACAACATCTTCCCCCAAAGATACTGCACATGGTTGCAAGATCTATCACAATCCATACCTGTGCTATACAGTCTGTGGCTACCTTTTACAGAGCCCACACGAAGTAGTAATATTTTAACAATTGATTTTAGCGGCCACCAGTGTATTTTAGCTTCAGTAAAGAGATAAGCCATGCTGTAAACATGCAAAGTGAGTGTCAGTAGGAGGGAAAACTAATATAGAAGCCAACAAATCATTCCATGTGCACAAGGTAAGTAAATTTTGCCAAGAAAAACACATATTTACAAGTAAAACCCCACAGGGGGATAAGTACTACATTAGAAATCCCATAATTTTGTTATAAATCTATCAAACTACAGCAGTTTTATCATAATTAATTTAAACACTTAAAAATCAAAGCAGAAAAATGACTATAACTAATGCTCACTGAACTCTAAAGGGGCACAGGTTGGTTATGGTTCAGAAAAGTATTAGTGCTTATTCTGAACTTATCTGAATTATCAAAATGTTACGAGGGTTCATGCACTCTTCCTCATTCTTCTCAGTAAGTCTTGAATAGCTGGTTCCTCAACACAAATTCCTTCTCCGAGGAAGGCACCATGATTCTTTCTTCCCTACCCACTGAGACGCTTTCTCAAGGTGTCCAGGGCCTTGAATTACCTTGTTCCCCCAACCCCACTTCATCTAAGAGGAAGAATTGCTTACATTTTAATCTTCGATAGTAAATTTATGATTATTTTCACTATAATATATCCCTGTTCTCTGCTGTTATATAGGAGCTGATCCCCAGTTGAATCAAAGACACTAGTGTGAACACTGTCCCCTTGGGGATAGCAAACCTAGTATTTCTGTGAGTAGCCTGTGGCAGGGGCTGGATATCACAAGGGAACGCTTCAAAGGAGTTTGGGGAATGGGGTGCACC
Source organism: Natator depressus (assembly GCF_965152275.1). Lineage (NCBI taxonomy): Eukaryota > Metazoa > Chordata > Testudines > Cheloniidae > Natator > Natator depressus. The sequence continues at coordinate 75,578,735 of NC_134235.1, forward strand.
TATTATTAACCTGCAAATCAGAGTGTGGGCTAGCATTGCCCTGAGGAGATTGATTGGGTGGCTAACAGGCAGTTGGTGTCAGGGAGCTGATACCTAGTAAAGCACAAGCAATTCTTCCTTTGGTTGGAGGCAGGAGGTTAATAAGGTGACTCACTTTCCTGGGCACCCCAAGAAAGTGTCACAGAAACTCGTAGTCAATCCAGGGCCCTGTAACTCTATGCCTTATGAAGGATGGCTGGCTCATCCTTGCCCTCCCAGTTTTTGCTTATTTATGGACAAAATGATGGGTCAGCTTCTCACTTCCCAATCCCCCATCCTCCCCTCCTCACAAGCCAACCTGGAGTAGAGAGAAAATATTGCAAACAATACTTTTTAGTGTGATGCTGACTTCAAGAAAAAGTGCAAACACATATATTTGTGTTTATGAGAGTGAGGGTTTCTGCCTTCCACAAGATCCTGGATTCTTCATGGGGCCAGGTCATCTGTTCATAATGTAATGAGCTTTCCCTCTTCTATTAGCTGTATTGCAAGTGTGTGTGCTTTGACACAGAGGGGAATGGGAATTGAAACTGTGATTTTCTGAATTGTCTGACAATGTGATCTTGCTTCATTCCTTTAGGTACCCCAATATTACCATATAGGAGGTCTCTATATTCTGACACAGTAGCAAATTCCAAACCAACAAGAAACTTTTAAAGCAACATCAATAATGTGCAAAAATTATCCATGTGTGGTGAATAGAGCTGGGTGAATACAGAGAGAGAGAGAGAGAGAGAGAGAAACTTATATGTGTCTGAATAAAACCCAGCCATTTGCTTTCTTTGCATTCCTACCTCTGTTTACACAATTGGGTGACATCGCCAACCTGTGCAGAGGGATAGCACAAGCGGCCTTATGCCTCTTATGCCTTAAACTCTCAGAATAGGGCTTAAGGGATACTTCAGTAGTGCCGTCTTTTCAAAATTAAAAAATAGCTTTGTAACAACCTTGTTAGCCTGGAGAAGGTGTGAGTGTTCCAAGATAGTTAAGTCCCATGCAGACTGCGAAGAGCTACAAAAGGATCTCTCAAAACTGGGCAACAAAATGGCAGATGAAATTCAATGTTGATAAATGCAAAGTAATGAGCATTGGAAAACATAATCCCAACTATACATATAAAATGATGGGGTCTAAATGAGGTGTTACCGCTCAAGAAAGAGATTTGGAGTCATTGTGGATAGTTCTCTGAAAACAGAAGGGCAACAAAAATGATTAGAGATATGGAATGGCTTCCATATGAGGAGAGATTAATAAGACTGGGACTTTTCATCTTGAAAAAGAGACGACTAAAGGGGGATATGACTGAAGTCTATAAAATCATGACTGGTGTGGAGAAAGTAAATAAGGAAGTGTTATTTACTCCTTCTCATAACACAAGAACTAGGCTTCACCAAATGAAATTAATAGGCAGCAGGTTTAAAACAAACAAAAGAAAGCATTTTTTTCACACAAAAACACAAAGAACGAAGTTCTTAGAACACAGAGGCATCATCCAAAGTCCCAGGACTGGCCTAGTAAAACCTTTATGTATGATCTGCTTATGCACAAGATTTTTGCTGACTGTACAGGGCTGAATTTCACCCTATTCCACTTACATTTGGGTGAGGTGAAGTTTTATTCATAAGACTGTCAGACTCTAAAGGATGTAAAACACACTGAATTATAATATTCCTTTAATTTAAAGGGGGAGGTCAAATATTGTGAGGATTAATTAGTTCATATTTGGACCCTGCTTTTAATATGTAAGGTGTTGCCTCTTTATTTTCAAGAGGTGCTATAGCTGCTCAGAATGTTTTCTTTTAAAATATTGTTTGTGGAAAAATTGAATGCATTATTCAAGAAAACTGATCTGATGTGGTTATTTTTCTGTTTTCTGGCCAGCTATATAATTTTGTGGGAAAACTTTTAAATTAAAACTCGAAAAAAATCTTTCCATTATTAAAATGTGTGGAAATGTGTTGTTGTTGGTTTTTTTAACCTGCTCTATTACGAGCAGATTGGAGCACAAAAATCCATCCCTGTATCCAAGTAGTAGTACCATTTACAGACCCCAGAGTTGGGTGAGATATGTTGTCTCTATATTCTTTAAGAAAAAATATTCAGAGATTATAGGAAAGGCATTTTCTAGAAAGAGAGAAACAAACAGGAAAAAAAATGAGAGATAAGGCATGATATCCAAGAGCAATGATGCTTTTAGACTCTAGTGGAAGGATTAGCTTACTGAACTAAGCATCAGGGTTTTTAAATCTTTAGTCTCCTTGGAGTCAAAACCAGGTTTACACATGGTTGCTTCAGCCCTCCTTCCTCAAGGTAGATAGATTGAGTTCCATGCAGGAGTTATGTTGTAGATTATTCAGACAAGATCTTAAAAACTGAAAGTCCTTTTGCTTATGTGGAGAGCCCAGGGTATATTTAATAAGAGTAGTGCACCCTAGGGACTGCTACATGTATGTAATTGTCTGGCAATACCAAAAGAAAGACAGGAGACCCTTGATATGGTTTTAATCAGGCCACAACTTTATTATTAGATGTCTGGTACTACCCAGCAGATAAAGTAGACAGTGCAGGTAACTCCATGTTCATTCAATAACTACCCAGGGGACTTCTGCCAGTCCCCCTCTTTTTCCATCCAGGTCCCCAAGGCAACCCACTGCTGGGACTTTACCATCTGTCCCCCATGATAGGAGGGTTAAGGTGGGCTATAAGAAAGGGGGGTTGTCTGCCTTGCCATATCATTCATAGGAGTCCTGAATCCTCCTCCCATTCCTTTATCTACACCTCCTCTTTAAGTCCTTTACCAGGCCATTTATCTGGTCATGGTATAGCTTCCCTATGGATTACCTGCACTAGACATCTGCCCCGCACTTACATAATAAGTTGCACATATAGCCTACCTCCCTTCATGCCTCACATCAACAAAGCTCTCCCTGAACCTGCTGTGGCGAAGGGGAAAAGCCACTACTCTGCCTCGGCCAATCTGGTGGTGAGGGAATAATTCCTTACCAGCCCCTTTTAAAAGGGCTGCCTAGTGCAATGTCCACAGCAGATCCTGACCTAACCTGATATTTTGCCACCTAAAGGGGAGAGAGGATGGGAGCTGCCACGCCAGCTCCATGGAAGGGGGTTTCTCCCACCCAGGCTTGCTCCTTCTCAACCCTTCTGTTCCCAGGGGATGAGTCATCCTCACCACACTGACCCGTTCCCCCCTTTTGCAGCAGCTTCTAACCTCTCTGCCCCCGTTTTCCCCTGTAGAGCACTCTTCCCGTTCCCTCGGCCAACCGGACAACATCCCCCCTGTTTAAAGGTGTGGTGAAGTCATTTGTATCAGCATTGAAGGTTTTATGTAAATATATTACTAATGTATACACTATTTAATTGGGGCATGCTGTGTCAATACAGCTGCTTTATTCGGCTGTCTCCTGGGAAACCAATTTAGCCTACTGATAGTGAATGGTAATATGGAAATAACCACTGCTTAATCAAGACAGTAATTAACATCATTTCTGTTTAACTGAACTAAATTTGACTAGTGTCAAGTAGTAAAATACCGATTAACCTCTAAATTCTATTGATCACTGATTCTCCAAAGACACAGAATAATTATATCAATAAATGACAAATGTTTAGTTCCAAATTTTGTTTGATTGAGCAATTCAAGTACAACATAAATATGGCATATATAGATATATCTCCTATTTCCCTATGCAATATTAAATTGCATATAATATATATGTAACAATTATTGTTTTTACACTTTATATTGCTTGACGCAAACTTACATGGATGAAGATACGATTTTAGCAGTAGTTTTTACTAGGTGTGGTGGTGGTTTACCACAGTGAAAGGGTATTGAAAACTAGCATTGTGTCATTATTCTAGTATTCGCCATTCTTGAATTAATTTAACATTAGGATTAGAAAATTTAGGTTGTGAAGATGGCTCACACAATGGTTCCTCTTGCTCCTTTTTATAACATTTATTATTAGCTAGTGAGTAGAAATAGCCCTATTAATAAGTGCTTTGATAAATTATGGATAAATCCATGTAGAAACTTAACTGTATTAGAAATGATGGCAATGCTAAATATCTTAAACTGTTATTTATTAAAAACATGGAAGACAGGGGATATTTAAACACTAAATCCTCTTAATTTGTCATCTGATTAGTGTAATTACCTACCTCTGTCTCTACATCAGCTTGGACCCCCAGCAGTCCCTCCAGCATCCTCTTCACTCCCTGGAAATGGGGTTTCATTGGAACCATGGTACCAGAGCTGCCTCTTGATTCCAACTGCCCAGTGGTGGGTCACTCCACCACTACAATAATATAGCCCCAGTCTGCCTTGTCCATTTTGGCAAATTCTCATTATGCCAGAGGGGAGATGATGCGTACTCCCCCTTATCCTGCCCACTTCCCCCTCTGACTCACTGAGTGCAGACACAGGTTAGGTTAGGCCCATTTGTAGGTCTGTGTAATGCTGCTGACTTTGCTACTGCACATATTGGACCTATTTTGTGAATTAAAAGGAGCCTTTCAATCTCTAGAGCTGTCAATCCAGCATCTCTCACAAACATTACATTTACTCAATCAATATCGAAAACACTTGATGTGATTGATAAGAACTGGAGATATCACTCTGTCTACAAGTGATTGCTGTAAAATCCATACAACTGGAAATAGAACATAGAGAAAAATATTTATGCACTTTGTATTTGTGTGTGCACTCAAAAGCACCATACTGGAATCACATACATAAAACCGAAGGGTAAAAATATGATACTTCAGTCAGTATTTTCTCTAAACTTTTATCCCTGCAGGCTTTAAATGAAACACTCCTATAAATAGAATAGGAGTACTTGTGGCACCTTAGAGACTAACCAATTTATTTGAGCATAAGCTTTCATGAGCTACAGCTCACTTCATCGGATGCATACAGTGGAAAATACAGTGGGGAGATTTATATATACAGAGAACATGAAACAATGGGTGTTACCTTACACACGGTAACCAGAGTGATCACTTAAGGTGAGCTATTACCAGCAGGAGAGCGGAAGGAGGTGGGGGGGGGAGGAAACCTTTTGTAATGATAATCAAGGTGGGCCATTTCCAGCAGTTGACAAGAATATCTGAGGAACGGTGGGGGGAATAAACATGGGGAAATAGTTTTACTTTGTGTAATGACCCATCCACTCCCAGTCTTTATTCAAGCCTAAGTTAATTGTATCCAGTTTGCAAATTAATTCCAATTCAGCAGTCTCTCATTGGAGTCTGTTTTTGAAGTCTTTTTGTTGAAGAATTGCCACTTTTAGGTCTGTAATTGAGTGACCAAAGAGATTGAAGTGTTCTCCAACTGGTTTTTGAATGTTTTAATTCTTGATGTCTGATTTGTGTCCGTTTATTCTTTTACGTAGAGACTGTCCAGTTTGACCAATGTACATGGCAGAGGGGCATTGCTGGCACATGATGGCATATATCACATTGGTAGATGTGCAGGTGAACGAGCCTCTGATAGTGTGGCTGATGTGATTAGGCCCTATGATGGTGTCCCCTGAATAGATATGTGGACACAGTTGGCAACGGGCTTTGATGCAAGGATAGGCTCCTGGGTTAGTGGTTCTGTTGTGTGGTGTGTGGTTGCTGGTGAGTATTTGCTTCAGGTTGGGGGGCTGTCTGTAAGCAAGGACTGGCCTGTCTCCCAAGATCTGTGAGAGTGATGGGTCATTCTTCAGGATAGGTTGTAGATCCTTGATGATGCGTTGGAGAGGTTTTAGTTGGAGGCTGAAGGTGATGGCTAGTGGCGTTCTGTTATTTTCTTTGTTGGATGAAGGGTTCATGTAGCGTTCATGCACCTGGAAACAGTCAGGGCACACCCTGACTGTTGTGTAGGAGCAATGCACACATTGCTCTGTCCAAGGACATGGACCATGGGAAGTCAATTAAAGGACAGTAACTGTGGGAAGCTTCCTTGGCCTGGGCTCAAGGCCTGAGAACTAGGATTGTAGTAGATAGAGGCTGGTAAATAAGAATATTAATCAAAGTCATATTATTTCCTTTGTTGATGCCTTCTGCGGTTGGAGTATGTAATGTGTAAGGGGGAGAGAAATAAAAGGGGAGCTGGAAAAGCTGACGGGGGCGATCCAGTCAGCAAACCAGCCTGCTTGCTTGCCTAAAGCCGTGTCCTGTCTTGTATTGAACTGCCACAGTTGGACCTGTCTTGTAGTAGGTGACTTCTGGGTACTCTTGTGGCTCTGTCAATCTGTTTCTTCACTTCAGCAGGTGGGTATTGTAGTTGTAAGAATGCTTGATAGAGATCTTGTAGGTGTTTGTCTCTGTCTGAGGGGTTGGAGCAAATCCGGTTGTATCATAGAGCTTGGCTGTAGACAATGGATTGTGTGGTGTGGTCTGGAAGAAAGCTGGAGGCATGTAGGTAGGAATAGCGGTCAGTAGGTTTCCGGTATAGGGTGGTGTTTATGTGACCATCCCTTATTAGCACCGTAGTGTCCGGGAAGTGGATCTCTTGTGTGGACTGGTCCAGGCTGAGGTTGATGGTGGGATGGAAATTGTTGAAATCAGGGTGGAATTCCTCAAGGGCTTCTTTTCCATGGGTCCAGATGATGAAGATGTCATCAATGTAGCGCAAGTAGAGTAGGGGCATTAGGGGACGAGAGCTGAGGAAGCGTTGTTCTAAGTCAGCCATAAAAATGTTGGCATACTGTGGGGCCATGGGGCTACCCACAGCAGTGCCGCTGGTTTGAAGGTATATATTGTCCCCAAATGTGAAATAGTTATAGGTGAGGACAAGGTCACAAAGTTCAGCCACCAGGTTTGCCGTGACATTATCGGGGATACTGTTCCTGACGACTTGTAGTCCATCTTTGTGTGGATCATTACACAAAGTAAAACTATTTCCCCATGTTTATTCCCTCCCCACCCCCCACTGTTCCTCACACATTCTTATCAACTGCTGGAAATGGCCCACCTTGATTATCACTATTATACAAAAGTTATATTAGTTTTATATAAGTTTTATTATACAAAAGTTCCCCCCCCCCCGGTAATAGCTCATCTTAAGTGATCACTCTCGTTACAGTGTGTATGATAACACCCATTGTTTCATGTTCTCTATGCATATAAATCTCCCCACTGTATTTTCCACTGAATGCACCCGATGAAGGGAGCTGTAGCTCACGGAAGCTTATGCTCAAATAAATTGGTTAGTCTCTAAGGTGCCACAAGTCCTCCTTTTCTTTTTGCGAATACAGACTAACACGGCTGCTACTCTGACTCCTATAAATAGAAATTTATCCCTTTTGATTAAGTATGCCTATTTTCATGTGAATTTGAAGAAAAGTGCTGTTGAATACTATATGTGCGCAAACTTCTCCGTGACCTTTTCCATCTACTTTTGTAAAACCTATTCCCTGTATATACCGAGGCCTCTGTCCTGTAAATGGATCATCACAAGTGGACATGAAGTATCAAGGGCCATAGATATAAAATCTACAGAAACACTACAAAGATTTTACTCCTCTGCATCCATCTGCTAGCAGAAATAACAACCACCCTATGAATGTAGCTGAGGTGAAAATTAGGAATTTCACACATGAATGCATGCCTGCAGATCAAGAGTTTTTATCAAATTTTATGAACATTTGAAATTTGTCTAATTTGTGTCACAAAAGAAAGTGTTTGCCTATGAAAATGAATGACAATATTTCAACTGAAACTGAAGAGAGAGGTACTTACGAGAAAAGAAAAGAATTTGTGAAGATACCATGTCTTTTGGTTTTGATGAACTGTGAAGGGGAAAAAATCACCTTTGCACTAGTTCTGGTTGTGTAGTCACAGCAATGTAAAATTTGTATAAAATAGTATTGATTTGATCTGGCAGTGTTTTACATCCATTTTGCACTGGAATAAATGACTATGTAAGGTGCTAGGCACTGGCGAATCAGACCCAATATTTGTAACTGAAAAATAATGTTCTGTACTGAATAATGAAAGGTGTCAGTAATTCCAAGATGAAATGTTACTTGATTCTCATTTAAAGGAATCCTCAAGAGCTAGAGCTCAGTGTCTCTTAATGGATTACTGAGTAGAGGCTACATTTCCCCCCATGATATTCTGAATTGCCTTTCATGTATGACTAATATGTGAATCAATGAATCAACATCCAGATTTTGTCAATTCTTTGTCCCATTGTGTGCACACTTTAGAGAGTGACCTTTGCAAACAGTGGCTCAGAATATAAATGGATACTGACTTTCAAAGCTTTTCACAAAGTTAGCACAGTCAGAGAATATGCTGCTATGAAATTAACAGTTCTGCCAGATGGTTTGTCCCTGCAAGCTCTGCAATAATTACAATAACCTCATCATATTTCTGGGCTTTCATCACCTTGAATATTTTTATTGCAGTTGTGAAGACATCTTTAAACATTTCACCTCAAAGAATGAAACTTCCTTTTGGGTGAGACATTCTATCAAAAAACTGCAAATTGAAGAAATGAATCATCTCAAATTAATTATATGTTTTAGTTTCCTTGCCACCAGTTAATCCATGCTGGTGGGACTGGAAATATACTGAATGGCTCAGGAGAAATTCTGACATCCCCAAACTTGGGACTTCCACTAGGTATACAGTACATTACGACTTTTTGAGTCCATTCATGCTGTCACTACACTCAGTGACAAAAGTCCCACTGACTCCAATGGGAGAAGGATCAGAATTCCTGTTTTGTCGATCGTCCTTCATTCAAGCACTATCCCACAGCAAGTAGGTTCCTGTCAGTCTCATTCACAATACAAGATTTCATTATAATTATCACAGGTGTATCCTAAATACATATTCAATGAAGACTTTTTAAAAAGTATTATCTGTGGGATTGCATTTTCCCCCCAGCCTTTGGAATAGGTAATACAGGTAATTGTTCATTCAGTTTCTCAATGTCATAAAACAAATATGTGAAGCAGGATGATGATCATAATGTATCCATGTGGTGAAGCACACACAGTATTGTACAAAGGAAGGAAGCCCCAGTGGTTATAGCTGTAGCCTCTGATTCTGGAGACCCAGGTTCAGTCACTGCTCTGTCACAGACCTCCTGTGTAACCTTGGGCAAGTCACTTAGCCTCTCTGTGTCACACTTCCCCATCTGTAAAATATGGATGATAGCACTTCACTACCTCACAGGCTGTTGTGAATATAAAGACATTAAAGACTGTTCACATACTATAGTAAGGGGGACCATATAAGTACATACCTTAGATAGATTACACAAAATAGAGAATTAAAGGGACACTACTGACTTGAAATATAGTCATTTAAAAACAAAAAGTTAAAAGTAATTCCCAGCACCTATCCCTAGATCACTGGGCTGGGTTTTTAAGAATTCAGATTACATTTTCCTATTTTATTTTTTTCTCTCCCCTGTTGCTTGTGTGAAAGACCGACACAAATATGCAGTGAAGCTAGGAAAGGGAATTTTCAACTCTTATTGAAATTAATTAGACTTTATCCATTGACTTCTATGGCAGCTGGCTCAGCCCCTAATTGATTTTACAGGGAAAAAGGCAAAACTCACACTGCTGTTAAAGAGCAAAGTATGCAAGCACCAAAATTGCAGACAACTATTTTTTTCTAATCTCTTTTAGCTGTAGTAATCTTAAGTGTTAATTGTAGCAAAAGCTGGTAAAAAAATATCAGATTAAAGTAAAATTTTAAGTCAATGATGAGCCTTTAAATATCACTATATTACATGCACTCATCCAAACACTACAGTTTGCCATTTAGCTGCAGAGTAGTTTAAAGCCATACAAACAGCTCATCAATTAACAGATACAAATGCTGCCTTCTTATATAGAATATTTTGTTTCATTCCCATCTGACTGAGTTCACTCTACATTGGATCATTTCAGCCTAGCTGCAGGTTGCTAGATGGCTAAGTAACAACCATTTCACAGATTCAATTTTATACATCAGGCTAAATGTAACCATATGAAGAAAATTCAAGTTCACCTGTCAGAAACCATCAGACAATGTTTTAGGGACTTTTTGGCTTACTAAGCAACATAAACCTATAGCAGTTGTCTATGAAACAATGTTGCAATGGAATTCTCATCTCCCACTAGCTAATTTGCAGGATAAACTAGAAAGAGGACATCATGGGTGGCTGGTGCCCTGGCCCTTGTGGGAAGCTAGCCCCCGGCTCCTCAGCTTGTACCCAAGGCCCGCTCCTCCTCTTCTCATACAATCATAGAATATCAGGGTTGGAAGGGACCTCAAGAGGTCATCTAGTCCAAGCCCCTGCTCAAAGCAGGACCGATCCCCAACTAAATCATCCCAGCCAGGGCTTTGTCAAGCCTGACCTTGAAAACCTCTAAGGAAGGAGATTTCACCACCTCCCTAGGTAACCCATTCCAGGGCTTCACCACCCTCCTAGTAAAAATGTTTTTCCTAATATCCAACCTAAACCTCCCCCACTGCAACTTGAGACCATTATTCCTTGTTCTGTCATCAGCTACCACTAAGAACAGTCTACATCCATCCTCTTGGAACCCCCTTTCAGGTAGTTGAAAGCAGCTATCAAATCCCCCCTCATTCTTCTCTTCTGCAGACTAAATAATCCCCGTTCCCTCAGCCTCTCCTCATAAATCATGTGCTCCAGCCCCCTAATAATTTTTGATGCCCTCTGCTGGACTCTCTCCCATTTTTCCACATCCTTCTTGTAGTGTGGGGCCCAAAACTGGACACAGTACTCCAGATTAGAACTCACCAATGCCGAATAGAAGGGAATGATCCCGTCCCTCGATTTGCTGGCAGTGCTCCTACCTATACAGCCCAAAATGCCGTTAGCCTTCTTGCCAACAAGGGCACACTGTTGACTCATATGCAGCTTCTCATCCACTATAACCCCTAGGTCCTTTTCTGCAGAACCGCTGCCTAGCCATTCGGTCCCTAGTCTGTAGTGGTGCATGGGATTCTTCCGTCCTCAGTGCAGGACTCTGCACTTGTCCTTGTTGAACCTCATCAGATTTCTTTTGGCCCAATCTTCTGATTTGTCTAGGGCCCTCTGTATCCTTTCCCTACCCTCCAGCATATCTACCACTCCTTCCAGTTTAGTGTCATCTGCAAACTTGCTGAGGGTGAAATCCACGCCATCCTCCAGATAATTAATGAAGATATTGAACAAAACCGGCCCCAGGACCGACCCTTGGGGCACTCCGCTTGATACCGGCTGCCAACTAGACATGAAGCCATTGATCGCTACCAGGGCAGCACGGCACCAGCTACCCTGAGTCCCTGCAGCAGGCAGGCCAGCCAGAGCAGAATGCTGGGAACTACAGGATGGGGCCTAGTTTGGGGGTGGAGCTAGGCTATTTGGGGATGCACAGCCTCCCCCGGCCTATCATACCCGTCACCCATGGAGGACATGAGAAAACGCAAACTGAATGTGTCTGAATAGTCAGTTCTAGTATAGGCAGGCACTTCTAGGAAGGCTCTGGTTGCATTTCAGAATTTCTTGAATTTCATAGAAGCATAGACTCAAAGGAGTGGAAGGGATCTTGAGAGGTCATCTAGTCCAGTCCCCTGCACTTATGGCAGGACTAATATTATCTAGACCATCCCTAACAGGTGTTTGTGTAACCTGATCTTAAAAATCTCCAAAGAAGGAGATTCCACAACCTCCCTAGGTAATTTTATTCCAGTGCTTAACCACCCTGACAGGAAGTCTTTCCTAATGTCCAACCTAAACTGCCCTTGCTGCAATCAGATCAACAGACACAGAAAGACACTTTTGGATAAATAGGCTGAGTTTAAACTGACTCAAGGCCTTCTTTCTGATCCAGCCTGATCTCAAAACTGGACCTTAACAGATTACTTAACTCTAAATTTAAATTTTGGGGCAATAAGAATACCTTTTCAGATAATTAAAAGCATCCTAAAGAGTGACATTTCAATACAATAAATTGAATACATATTTGTTTTAATCTATGCAGTTAAATGAATTCTTAGCAAAAATTATATATATTATGCTATATTTCCCATTCTCTTTCTCAGAAGACCTAGGGTAATAAACATTTGTACACAATACAAAAATAGTTCACAGAGAAATTTGGAATTCTTTTTAAGCCAGGATTTCTACAGTCAGTCTCCTTTCTGAATCACTTAATTTTCTATAAATCCTTTGTCAAAGAGCATCAGGGACCACAGTTTACTGTAGAGATTGTCTCATAGTTCACTTCTTCTTCAGTCCTTGATTGCATGGATCACATCTTGTTCTAGACACAATTGTATAACATACATGTAGCAAATATAACAATTTCTTAAATAGAAAAGTAAAAGTATAAAATGCATTTTAAGCCATCTTTTAATTAAATATAGCAGCTAAAAATAAGAAGCCAGCTCTATGTGATCAGCCAGCTTTCTACAGTTCACCAACAAGTGCTCGTCAGGACCTCAGTATCAAACCTAGAACCTAGACAGCATCCTTAGCCTTTGTACCACATTAGTAATGCTGAAGTACCACAACTGACCAGCAACTTTAGCACTAAGGGTCTACAGCTTAATAGCAGCCGTGCCCCAAGCCCCTGATTGGCTGGACAGACAGCCTTTCCATTAGATACCTGGAACATACAAAGACCTCCAAAAGCAAGAGGAAGCTGTCTGAGCAACAGGACATTGCCCCCTGGTTGCTGCCTAGACTCCCTTGTCTTGCCACCCTGCTGTCTCTCCTGACCCTACCTTGTGACCTCACCTGGTGTCACCTACTTATCCTGCCAAGCCGCCCCCTTGGATTGGATCTTCCAGCTACTGACCCCTGCGAGAACTCCAGCCAATGCTCCAGATTGCCTCTAATACCGATTGACCTCCCGTCTAGCTTGCCACCTGCATCACCACTTGACTACAGCTTTGGACTGTCCCTAGCCCACTTCAGCCACTGGGCATTTCAGTTTGCTCAGACCTCTTAGGTCTCCTCCTACGCTTGTCTTATCTCAAAAGGGTATGGAACCCATTCATATGGCATTACAGGCACCCCATGGGACATGGAGCCCTGGCAGCAGATAACTTGCCTAACAGGCAGAAAACCAGGTCTGAGTGGAAAACCATGCCCTTCAGGAACATCTCACAGAACTGCAAGCAGGAACGCATTCCCTTGCCCCACATCCCACTTGCCTTCTAAACCTGAACCCAAACACATGGTACCTTTATCAGAATGCTATGACAGGACCAGTGGTGAGCTTTGAGGTTTTGTGGACCAGGGCTCTATTTCCTGTTAGCCCAATGACTACAGGATGGACCAGGCAAAGGTGAGACTAGCCATCAGCCTTTTAACAGATGTGGCCCTGGCCCAGGTGCCCTCTCTGCTAGAGCAGGATCATCTCATACTAGCTAGCAGGGAGATCTCCCTGATTACCTTTGTGACAATTTTCAATGACCCTCACTGCAGAGGCTGCCTTACAAAGACTTCCCCAGGACTCAGAGTCAGCTACAATATATGCAGCCCATTTCTGATGCCTGGTAGTGGATACGGCTTGGAGCGAGTCAGCACAGCTACACCATTTCCGTCTTGGGCTCAGTGAGGAACTAAAAGATGAACTTGCTCTCATGGAGCCTCCCATGGGACTAGACACATTTATTCAGCTTTGCATCCAAATCAACATCATACTTAGTGAATGGTGACTTGAGAGAAGATGGATTCTGCCCCAGATCTAGGCCCTGCCAGCAACCCCTGAGAAGGTCCCTTTGTGCAAGCCCATGCAGTCCAGCTGGACCCTTCCAAATGGGAATGCTGACATCAAGAAAACTTGTGCTTTTAATGTGGTAGCACGGGCCACAGGATGTCCGTTTGTCCTGCCAAGTCCCTGAACCACACAACTCTGGGAAAACGACTGCACCCAGACTCCATAACGGGGTTGAGCCTGGGCAATACTGTGAACCAACCCATGAAGTCCCCTCCAGCAACCCATGCCAGGTGCCTGGCCCCACACCTCAGAGTTGTCCCATACCTACACCTCCGGTTGTAACTCCAGCTTTGGGAATCTGGACAGGTACTTCTTCCCAGAAGGTCTTCACTAACTCGGGGGCAGGTGATGAGTCATGGGAGAATCCATGAAGTTAAGTACTTGGCCTACCTATACACCCCATAGTCTCTTCTGGTTTAGTTGAGACAGGTGATGGGTTGCTGCTCACCTCTGGTCCCATCAAGAAAGAAACTATAGTTTTGGAGATGATGGTTGGGGAGCACCATGAGCTCCTCCAATTCAGCCTGATCTGGTCTCCACATTTCCCTTTGATACTTGGAATGCCCTGGTTGGCAAAACATGACCCACGTATCTCCTGGCAACAGCACACACCATGACATTTAACTCTGAGTTCTGCTCGGAAAACTGCCTCCTGACTTCCAAACTCAAGCCCTCAAGTCAGATGCCTTGACCAAGCTCTGGAAACAAGGAGAGATGCTCAGGCAACAGCATGGGCTTCCCTGCTACTGATTAAAGAGTGATCAGCCATCACTCTTCCCACAAAGTACCAGGGGTATTCAAAAAACAAAACACAGACATATTGGCCCCACACTGGGAATACGACTGCCTGATCAACTTACAACCTGGAACCCAAATTACCTCATTTTAAGGACTACAACCATGAAAATCTGGAGAAAGGAAAGTGGAACACCAGATAAAACTTAGCTGGAACCCTGTCCTCTTTGTGAAAAGGACAGGCATCTCTTTAAGACTATCTTTGGACTACCATGTCCTAAATAAAACCACAGTGAAGAATTGATACCTACTACCTGATCCCAGAGTTCCTGGCTTAGGTAAGAAGAGCCCACGTGTTCACCAAGTTAGATCTTAGAGGTTCATACAACCTAATCAGAATCTGGTCAGGGGATGAGTGGAAAAATCACCTTTCAAACAGTCCCTCAGCACCCTGAGGTTGCCACAAGGATGGGAAGTGTGATGTCAAGACCCTAGCATCAAACCCAGGCCCACCAGGTCTCTAGATAGTATCCCTAGCTTCCACACCATGGCAGAAACACTGACCCATTCCACTTGACCCACGGCCTTAATGCTAAGGGTCTATAAGTCCACAACAGACATACTCTAAGCTTCTGATTGGCTGGACAGAGAGTCTTCTCATTAGATACCTGGAGAATATATAAATCCTAACTGGAAGAGGAAGCTGTCTGAGCAATATGCCATTGCCAACTGACTGCCCCCTCACCTGATCTTGTCTACCTATCTCGCCAACCTGCCCCCTCAGATTGAATATACCCGATACCAACCTCTTGCGAGAACTCTGACCATTGCCCCAGACTGCTTCTAATAGAGATTGTTTTCCTGGTTATCAGGCCACCTGCATACCATTTGACCACGGCTCTGCACTGTAGCCTGCTTCAGCCACTGGCCCTGACTGTTCTGTAGACCATCACAAATGGTCCATGGACCACAGTTTGGAGATCTGCGCCTTGAAGTGTTCATGAAAAAGTAGGTGAGACTTCCCTCCATATTAAATTATAGGCAGAAATAATCTCTTTTCACATTTTTCAAAGAAATAAACCTCTGCCTATGGTCAAGTTTCTTTTTGATGGAGACAATAAAGCAGGGTTTGCTTTTTTCCCCCTGTAAAGTCTTTACACGAACGATCACAAAATCTTGTACAGAAAGAGAGGCAGAATAAAAAGCAAATGCTTTACAGAACTGGGGACAGTGACTGATGCAGAAAGTGAGGGGGGAATGACATGCTGTATGGGAAGAGTAAAGTACAAAAGAAAATGTGCTGAAAATTTGAAAGCACTGAAGATGCAAGTATTTTTCCGCAGACTAAAGTGAGCGTAGAAAGGAAGGGTGCCATACTGAATAGAATATTGATTCAATTGTAGGCTAAAGTGAGAAAGGAAGGTTATGGGGTGAAATATATTGACAGGAACTAACTCAGTGGGAAGAAGAATTCAAGAGTAATGGGGCAGCACAAGTGCATGTGTGACCCCCAACTGAGGAGACTCCTAGGGAAAAGAGAGAGAGGAAGCTAAGATGGGCGGGGTAAGAGGGGGAAGAGGGATACAGTGTGGGAGTTAGGTGACTAGAGGGGCTATATTCTGATTTTCTCTGATTCTACTGTAAATCTACTGGATTAGATTTTCATCTCTCAGCTGTTGTACAGAGGTAACACTTTAATGGAATTACAGTTGTGCACACCAAGAGCAAAGTAAGGGGAGAATTAGGCCCTTTGACTTTAGTGGAATTACTGTCGATGTATACTGGAATAAGTACTTGATATTCAAAATTTGAAATTTAAGCTGTTTTGACTGGACATGTATCAGTGAATCCTGACTGGATGAATACCAAGTCGATTCAGGTTTCCAGTGCTTGTGACTATAATTTAGAAATTCACTTTTTGAACGTGAGCTGTTTTGGTAAACTAGTTTGACAGAGTACACATAGAGAACAAACCCCAAAAGGGAATATTTTTGACAGTCTAAACAATTAGTTAAATAATTCAAATGAATATGCATGGATGTTGTGGTGTATAGATATATACTGCCCTTCCATGGTTGATTACAAGATGAATAAACACCAGAGAATTTCAGAGTAGCAGCCGTGTTAGTCTGTATCTGCAAAAAGAAAAGGAGGATTTGTGGCACCTTAGAGACTAACAAATTTATTTGAGCATAAGCTTTTGAGAGCTACAGCTCACTTCATAAGATGCATTCAGTGGAAAACACAGTGGGGAGATTTATATACACAGAGGGTATGTCTACACTATGAAAATTAGGTCAAATTTATAGAAGTCGGTTTTGTAGAAAGTGTTTTTATACAGTTGATTGTGTGTGTCCTACACAAATGCTCCAAGTGCATGTAGTCGGTGGAGTGTGTCCACAGTACCAAAGCAACCATCGACTTCCGGAGCGTTGCACTGTGGGTGGCTATCCCACAGTTCCTCCAGTCTCTGCCACCCATTTGAATTCTGGGTAGAAATCCCAGTGCCTGATGGGGCGAAAACATTGTTGCGGGTGGTTCTGGGTACATATTGTCGGGCCCCCGTTCCCTCCCTCCCTCCATGAAAGCAAGGGCAGACAATTGTTTTGCGCCTTTTTTCTTGAGTTACCTGTGCAGACGCCATACCACGGCAAGCATGGAGCCCGCTCAACTAACCATCACCGTATGTCTCCTGGGTGTTGGCAGATGTGGTACTGCATTGCTACACAGCAGCAGTTTATTGCCTTTTGGCAGCAGACAGTGCAGTATGACTGGTAGCCGTCGTCGACGTAGTCCTGGGTGCTCTTTTAACTGGGTGCCTGGGCAAACATGGGAGTGACTCAGCCAGGTCATTTCCCTTGTTTTGTCTCATGGCGATTCAGTCCTACCGGCAGTGCACTGTCTTTTAATCTGCAGCTAGCAGAAGATGATGGCCAGTAGTCACACTGCACCGTCTTCTGCCGAGCACCCAGGAGATGACGATGGCTAGCAGTCGTACTGCACAGTCTGCTGCCAGCAAGATGTATAAAGATAGATGAAGTGGCTCAAAACAAGAAATAGACTAGATTTGTTTTGTATTCATTTTCTCCTCTCTCCCTCCCTCCCTCTGTGAAATCAACGGCCTGCTAAACCCAGTTTTGAGTTCTATCCTTGAGGTTTTGAGTTCTATCCTTGAGGGGGCCATTCAGTTTCTCACAAAGCCACCCCCTTTGTTGATTTTAATTCCCTGTAAGCCAACCCTGTAAGCCATGTCGTCAGTCGCTCCTCCCTCCGTCAGGGCAATGGCAGACAATCGTTCTGCGCCTTTTTTCTGTGCAGATGCCATACCACAGCAAGCATGGAGCCCGCTCAGATCACTTTGGCAATTAGGAGCACATTAAACACTACACACATTATCCAGCAGTATATGCAGCACCAGAACCTGGCAAAGCGATACCGGGAGAGTAGGCGACGTCAGCACGATGACGTGAGTGATGAGGACATGGACACAGACTTCTCTCAAAGCACGGGCCCTGCCAATGTGGGCATCATGGTGCTAATGGGGCAGGTTCATGCGGTGGAACGCCAATTCTCGGCCCGGGAAACAAGCACAGACTGGTGAGACTGCATAGTATTGCAGGTCTGGGACGATTCCCAGGGGCTGCGAAACTTTCGCATGCGTAAGGACACTTTCATGGAACTTTGTGACTTGCTTTCCCCTGCCCTGAGGCGCAAGAATACCAAGATGAGAGCAGGCCTCACACTTGAGACGTGAGTGGCAATAGCCCTATGGAAGCTTGCAATGCCAGACAGCTACCGGTCAGTTGGGAATCAATTTGGAGTGCGCAAATCTACTGTGGGGGCTGCTGTGATGCAAGTAGCCCACGCAATCAAAGATCTGCTGATATCAAGGGTAGTGACCCTGGGAAATGTGCAGGTCATAGTGGATGGCTTTGCTGCAATGGGATTCCCTAACTGTGGTGGGGTGGTAGACGGAACCCATATCCCTGTCGTGGCACCGGAGCACCAAGCCGGCGAGTACATAAACCGCAAGGGGTACTTTTCAATAGTGCTGCAAGCAGTGGTGGATCACAAGGGACGTTTCACCAACATCAACGTGGGATGGCCGGGAAAGGTACATGACGCTCACATCTTCAGGAACTCTGGTCTGTTTCAAAAGCTGCAGGAAGGAACTTTATTCCCAGACCAGAAAATAACCATTGGGGATGTTGAAATCCTATAGTTATCCTTGGGGACCCAGCCTACCCCTTAATGCCATGGCTCATGAAGCCATACACAGGCAGCCTGGACAGTATTCAGGAGCTGTTCAATTACAGGCTGAGCAAGTTCAGAATGGTGGTAGAATGTGCATTTGGACGTTTAAAAGCGCGCTGGCCCAGTTTACTGACTCGGTTAGAACTCAGCGAAACCAATATTCCCACTGTTATTTCTGCTTGCTGTGCACTCCACAATATCTGTGAGAGTAAGGGGGAGACATTTATGGCGGGGTGGGAGGTTGAGGCAAATGGCCTGGCTGCTCGTTATGCACAGCCAGACACCAGGGTGGTTAGAAGAGCACAGAAGGGCATGGTGCACATCAGAGAAGCTTTGAAAACCAGTTTCATGCCTGGCCAGGCTACGGTGTGAAAGTTCTGTTTGTTTCTCCTTGATGAAACCCCCCGCCCCTTGGTTCACTCTACTTCCCTGTAAGCTAACCACCCTCCTCCCTTCGATCACCACTTGCAGAGGCAATAAAGTCATTGTTGCTTCACATTCATGCATTCTTTATTAATTCATCACACAAATAGGGGGATAACTACCAAGGTAGCCCAGGAGGAGTGGTGGAGGAGAGAAGGACAAGGCCACACAGCACTTTAAAAGTTTAAAACTTTAAAACTTATTGAATACCAGCCTTCTGTTGCTTGGGCAATCCTCTGGGGTGGAGTGGCTGGGTGGCCGGAGCCCCCCCCACCGCGTTCTTGGGCATCTGGGTGAGGAGGCTATGGAACTTGGGGAGGAGGGCGGTTGGTTACATAGGGGCATTTGATCCTCCAACAGCCTCAGCATTGAATCCTGCCTCCTCTCATCACGCTGCCACCACCTTTCAGCTTCAGCCCTCTCTTCAGCCCACCACTTACTCTCTTCAGCCCACCACCTCTCTTTCTGGTCCTTTTGTGCTTTCCTGCACTCTGACATTATCTGCCTCCACACATTCGTCTGTGCTCTGTCTGTGTGGGAGGACAGCATGAGCTCAGAGAACATTTAATCGCAAGTGCAATTTTTCACCTTCTAATCTTCGCTAGCCTCTGGGAAGGAGAAGATCCTGTGATCAATGAAACACATGCAGCTGGTGGAGAAAAAAAAAGGGACAGTGGTATTTAAAAAGACACATTTTATAGAACAATGGGTACACTCTTTCATGGTAAACCTTGCTGTTAACATTACATACATAGCACATGTGCTTTTGTTACAAGGTCACATTTTGCCTCCCCCCAGTGCGTGGCTAGCCCTTCCCCTCTCCCCCTCCCCGTGGCTAACAGTGGGGAACATTTCTGTTCAGCCACAGGCAAACAGCCCAGCAGGAACAGGCACCTCTGAATGTCCCCTTAAGGAAAGCACCCTATTTCAACCAGGTGACCATGAATGATATCACTCTCCTGAGGATAACACAGAGAGACAAAGAACGGATGTTGTTTGAACACCAGCAAACATACACTGCAATGCTTTGTTCTACAATGATTCCTGAGTACGTGCTACTGGCCTGGAGTGGTAAAGTGTCCTACCATGGTGGATGGAATAAGGCTGCCCTCCTCAGAAACCTTTTGTAAAGGCTGTGAGAGTACATCCAGGAGAGCCGCGAATGCCAGGGCAAATTAATCATTAAACATGCTTGCTTTTAAACCATGTATAGTATTTGAAAAAGTACACTCACCAGAGGTCCCTTCTCCGCCTGGCAGGTCCGGGAGGCAGCCTTTGGTGGGTTCAGGGGGTACTGGCTCCAGGTCCAGGGTGAGAAACAGTTCCTGGCTGTCAGGAAAACCAGTTTCTCTGCTTGCTTCCTGTGAGCTATCTACAACCTCATCATCATCATCTTCCTCGTCCCCAAAATCTGCTTCCATGTTGCCTCCATCTCCATTGAAGGAGTCAAACAACATGGCTGGGGTAGTCGTGGCTGAACCCCCTAAAATGGCATGCAGCTCATCATAGAAGCAGCATGTTTGGGGTTGGACCCAGAGCGGCCATTCGCCTCTCTGGTTTTCTGGTAGGCTTGCCTCAGCTCCTTAAGTTTCACGCGGCACTGCTTTGGGTCCCTGTTATGGCTTCTGTCCTTCATGCCCTGGGACATTTTGACAAATGTTTTGGCATTTCAAAATCTGGAACGGAGTTCTGATAGCACGGATTCCTCTCTCCATACAGCAATCAGATCCCGTACCTCCCATTCGGTCCATGGTGGAGATCTCTTGCGATTCTGGAACTCCATCATGGTCACCTCTGCTGATGAGCTCTGCATGGTCACCTGCAGCTTGCCACACTTGCCAAACAGGAAATTGAAATTCAAAAGTTCGCGGGCCTTTTCCTGTCTACCTGGCTAGTGCATCTGAGTTGAGAGTGCTGTCCAGAGCAGTCACAATGGAGCGCTCTGGGATAGCTCCTGGAGGCCAGTACCGTCTAATTGTGTTCACAGGACCCCAAATTCAACTCTGCAAGGCCGATTTCAGTGCTAATCCCCTTGTCGGGGGTGGAGTAAGGAAATCGATTTTAAGAGCCCTTTAAGTCGAAAAAAAGGGCTTTGTCGTGTGGACGGGTGCAGGGTTAAATCGATTTAACGCTGCTAAATTCGACCTCAACTCCTAGTGTAGACCAGGGCAGAGAACATGAAACAATGGGTGTTACCATACACACTGTAAGGAGAGTGATCAGGTAAGGTGAGCTATTACCAGCAGGTGAGCGGGGGGGGACCTTTTGTAGCGATAATCGGGGGGGGGGCAGAATAATCATGGGGAAATAGTTTTACTTTGTGTAATGACCCATCCACTCCCAGTCTTTATTCAAACCTAAGTTAATTGTATCCAGTTTGCAAATTAATTCCAATTCAGCAGTCTCTCCTTGGAGTCTGTTTTTGAAGTTTTTTTGTTGAAGAATTGCCACTTTTAGGTCTGTAATCGAGTGACCAAAGAGATTGAAGTGTTCTCCGACTGGTTTTTCCATTGATTTTCCTGTTATAAATTGTGACGCACAGCCAGAAAGAGTTAAGCATCCTGTAGGATAAATGACACAAATTCAACCCTTAAAAAGATATGGGGAGATAATGTTTGCGTATTTACATATATATTAGTAGAGGTCAACAATGTAATCAAAAAGTTCCTGTCTATGCTGTATTCTGTTAATTCAGAGATGAAAAGAACATCTTAACATTTAAATGAACTGTAAACATAGGATATCGCTGTATTCATCTGTCTTTGAAATGTATAGCAAATCATCTGTGAATGGTGGAAAAACAGGCAATTGACTCATGTTAATCTGTGTGAATAATTACCAGCGATGCTTAGGAAATGAGTGTCTATTGTTCACCAAGGGATTCCGAGCTTCACAAGAAGGCCTGAAACTGTATAAAAAATGGCTTGGGTCCTGATCCTGTCCTGTCAGATCTGCTTGCAGTTTCATGCAGGAGAAGCCTAAGCCATAAGGACTGAGATCCCAGTTTTGACTGGACCACCCTGAATATAAACATTGGACTATAACCTATGGACTATTTCTGAAAGAACTCTTTGCATCTACAAAGCTCTCCATCTCTACTATGAATCTGAATCTCAAGATTGACTCCTGTCTGTATGTATAATGTTCTTTTAACCAATTCTCTCTCTTTTATTTTTTAATAAATTTTAGTTTAGTTAATAAGAATTGGCTGTAAGCCTGAATTTGGGTAAGATCAGGAATATTCATTAATCTGGGAGGTAATGTGTTCAATCCTTTGGGATTGGTAGAACCTTTTTGTATATGATGAATAAGATTTTCAGTAATCCTCATCATTTTTGACTTGGGTGTCTAGGTGGAGGCCTGAGGCTGGGTTACCTTAACAGCACTCTGTTGTTGACTTCTGAGTAACCAGTGAGGTATAATAGAAGCTGTTTTGTGCTAGCTTGGTAAATCTAAGTATTGAAATATCCACTAGCTTTGGGGATTGTCTGCACCATTCTTTGCAGTTCACCCTAATTGAGTAACCTCAGTTGGCTCCCCTGGGATTCCGGTCACATAGATTTTGGTCAGTTGGTCATCATGCTTAAATGGAGCTACATCACTGCCCCCAATACCTGTGACTGTGGCAGAGACCCTCAAAATATGAAGCATCTCCTGCAGTGCTTGAGTGTGAATGCTCTTTCAGTAACCCGGCAGAATGCAATAATGGGGCACTCACATGTGCACGAATGTGGCAGGAAGCTGTACGAGGATACAATAAGAAGATGACAACCCAAGTTATAAAGCAGCTCAGAAATTAAAAGTATGTCAAATTAGCTTTATCAACATTTTGTAACTAACCACTTTGCAACAGCAAATGTGTTAGAAATGGCCCAAAACTAATGAGATGTCATGTG
The DNA here is from genome assembly GCF_965152275.1 of Natator depressus. Classification (NCBI taxonomy): domain Eukaryota; kingdom Metazoa; phylum Chordata; order Testudines; family Cheloniidae; genus Natator; species Natator depressus. The sequence continues at coordinate 75,601,827 of NC_134235.1, forward strand.
AGATTTTGGCCCAGAATTGCAGAAATTTCTGGGAGCTACTGATCTCATGAGATTTCTGCTATCTTAGATATATAAAAAAACACAAGAAAGTATTTTTCCTTATGAAATTTACTTGATGTTTACACTAGAATAGACCTTTATTTTTTAATCCAACCAAGGACAACAAGAACAGATGTGGCTCCTGAATTTTCAATCTGAATTTCTTCCAATTTCAAAAGGGTTTGGATTCAAGATTTTGGTTTTTGCCCATTTCTAAATAACACAATAATAGCATAACTGATATTAATTAAAATATTTTTCCCTCAAAATGTTTCAATTTAGAGCATAAGTACCCTAAAATATAGTTACACTGACTTCAGCGGTTTCCAGATAGCTAGGTGGAGACTTTCAAGTGTTTGAGGAATATAGGAACACAAGTCCTTGAAAGACAATAGGACTTGTGCCCCTCAGTCACTGTGATGCTTTGAAGAATCTCACTCTTATTTATTATTTTTGCATAATTGTCACCTGTACTAACAGATTATTTGGTAACTAAAGCCCCATAAATTCCTTTGGATGTAATCATGCTGCTTTTATTCGGGCAGAACTCTCACTAACTTCTATCTGTCCAGATTCTTGTATGATCGAGTAATATCTGAGTTGTTTCTTTTTAAATGGATATAGCAACAAATTTCACTCTGTCTTTCCCTTCTCATCCTGTAACAATAATTAGTGTAATTCACTGTGTGAGTGAGGGGGGCAAAGGGGAAGGGAGTTTTAAATTTAGTACTAAAGGCAGCGAGGCCTGTGGTCATTTTTCCATCTTCGGATAGTGCGTTCCATATTCTAAGGCCAGCTCCTAGGTAAGTTCTGCCCCCTGCACTCATTGTTCCAATGAACTGCTGCCATAGGAGTTCATGTTTGCAGAGGAAGAGATGGTATTTCAGGTAACTAAAGTCAGTTCCTTGGAGGGCTTTTGGTGTCAGGGCAGATACCTTGAACCAGCCTTTGTATTCAATGGGAAGTGTGTATAGAGAACAGATTATTGGGGTGCTGTAACTACATCAATGTGTGTTGCTCAGGAGAGGAGCTGCTGCATTCTGTTCTACATGTAGCTGTTCCAGGTTGTGTGGCTTCATTCCTAGGCCTAAGGAGTTGCAAGAATGGTACATGCAGGTCATGAAAGGGTGGATTAGCATCGCTTGGTCTGAGTCCAAGAGGAAGAGAAGAATTTTGCCTAAGTAAGACCTGCAGCATTTGGCCCTTTGTAATTACACCATATTTTTTTTTCATTATACTAGGCATGTCATAGTTTTTTGCTTTGTAAATGATTAGTAGCTAACATAGAAGTGCCAAAAATTGACTTGACATACGAGCACAGTGAAATACAATATTACCGGTAACACTAAGATGACTTTCAGGAATTATATGTCTTTATGGATTTTCCAGAGCTTTTGCTGACAAAATGAAGGTGTACACATTCATGCTTACTGAGGGAAAACAATTTCAGTGGAAATGTGTAACCGTTGTTCTGAAGTTGACTTTATTCACTGGTATTGGGATACAGTGGTGATATTTCCTGACAGATTATGTAGACAGAAAACGTTTGTAGGAGTAAGCATTTAAAGACTCTCTTGAACATGCTGAAAAAAGACTGGTTAGCTGATGACAACAGCTGTTCTTTTTTAGTATCACGAATGTGGTTTACCAGATACCATTCTGTGAAACCTGTATTCTGTGACAGACTATTTGGTTTGCTAAAATATGTGGATTTATATCTTCCTTCAAGTGTGCCCCTTTGTCCTTATTTAGATATGCCAGTAATAACCCTGTATTACATCTTCAGCAAGAGGTCTGTTTCCTTGACAGTACAGCTGGTGAAGTTATTTAATTAGATAACTTACAATAATGTAAATCATACTTTTTCCTTGTGAAACATTCATCAGACAATCCTGATTTCTATGAGCCACACAGTGAAGCTGTTATATAGCTTGGGAGTTGAGAGTAGTTACTCAGATGAGTTGTCTGACTAAATGTAATGGGGCTACTCATCTGAGCAACTGCTTACCAGTGTGAGCAAGAGGTTCACAGTTTGGCCCCATGAATGTATTTTTTCCATCAACTAGTTCATGCAAATGATATTCAGCCTATGGATCGCAAATCTTTTTGCTTTTGCAACTTGCCATTCACTGTGTGTGTCTGGTCACCTTAATCACCTCATTTTAAGTAGCTAATAGTATATTTTTAATAGGTATGTATGAGAAAGAGAAACTGAACTAGAATCTTTGTATAGTGCGTAATATGTGCATGAGAAGTAGACATTAATATCTTTCTGCTTTCTTGGATCTCTGTGGAGAAACACTGATAAAGATATCTGTAACTGTATAATATGGGCCAATATTTTTTTTCCCTTTTACATACCCTATTGTACATTTGGAGTAACTCCTTTGACTTCGATGGAGTTACTCCAAAGCTGAAATGGTGTAATTTAAGATTAGAATTTGACCCATGGGTTCCATTCTTGAACTTCATAAACACTTCTGTTCATCACATTAATTTCCCAAGCTTGAAGAATAAAGTTATATTTAAAATTAAGCTATTACTTTAAAATATGAAAACTCCTGTGACAATGTTGCATTTAGCTGAAGCTTCCACTGTGGTACACCCTCGAGCTTTAAGATCTCCTCATAACAGGCTTTGAAGCCAGAAAATATATTGAATAGAGTGATTGCAACTGAACATTTTAGGATTTGGTCTAGTCTTCAAAATAATAAGCTCATTTACACTACTGAGGCTGTGATAGAAATTATACCTGTCACTTTCAGCTATGCCGCACTCTTGCTTTGTTACTTGTTTGAGATGTGTCTATTCTGATAGTAAAAAGAAAAGGAGTACTTGTGGCACTTTAGAGACTAACAAATATATTTGAGCATAAGCTTTTGTGAGCTGCAGCTCACTTCATCGGATGCATCACTTAAGTGTGATCACTTAAGGTGATCTATTACCAGCAGGAGAGCAGAGGGGTGGGGGTACCTGGGGATGTCCTTTTCTAGTCAAAGTTGAGATTAGAGCTGGACACAAAATTAGGGTTTATGCCACAGAAAATGGCATTAAAATGACTTTTTGTCAGAAACCTGAAAACCAAGTATTTTGGCCAAAAACTATTGAAAACTAAAAATTGTTAGACAAACCCTGAGAATTCTCCGTCAAAGAAAAGATGTCAACAGAATTTTTTCCACCAGCAGATAACTGCAGTATTGCCAAATTCAAGAGATCAAAAATCATGAGATTGGCCTCAAAATCACGACATTTTAACAAAAGATTATATTGTGTTTTTTTAGGTCAATCTCTTGATTTTTGAACGCCCGCTGCCCATCCCCAGAGTGTGCGCATGTGACAATTAGTGTTGCCCTCTTTCCCACATGTACTGGATAAGGTGATTTTGGCCCCTGCTGCCCTCACATCTGCCCACCTCCTGCCCTGCGATTAATCCTGTCCCCCAATCCCTCATAAGTTCTGTCTCCACCCAACCCCCCTGAATTCAGCTCCCCCTTCAATTCAGTCCCCAGCTTCCATCATCACCACCACCCCATCAGTTCAGACTCCTTGACTCCATCAATCCCTATTGCCCTCAGTTCACCCTTCCAGCACTCACCCCATCTGCTCAGAACCCACAATCAATATAAGCCCACCCCACTCCATCAGCCCTCACCCTCCTCACTTCAGCCCCACTGCAGCCCCCAGACTTATCTCTGCTCCTAAGTGTTCTTTATCCTCTCCAAGCCTTTACCCCTCTCCCATTTCTCAGGGTGGCAGGGGCGTAGCCCTGGCACTGACAGGATTTCTGACAGTAAAATTAAGCCTCACTTTCAGACCTCAAATATCAGGATTTTTTTCTTTTTTTTTCTTTTCTTTTTCAGTTGATTCAGTAGCTTATTTGCCATCACGTGCCAGAAATGCCCCTCTGCCATGTACATTGGTCAAACTGGACAGTCTCTACGTAAAAGAATAAATGGACACAAATCAGATGTTAAGAATTATAACATTCAAAAACCAGTTGGAGAACACTTCAATCTCTCTGGTCACTCGATTACAGACCTAAAAGTGGCAATACTTCAACAAAAAACTTCAAAAACAGACTCCAAGGAGAGACTGCTGAATTAGAATTAATTTGCAAACTGGATACAATTAACTTAGGCTTGAATAGAGACTGGGAGTGGATGGGTCATTACACAAAGTAAAACTATTTCCCCATGTTTATTCTCCCCACCCCCACTGTTCCTCAGACATTCTTGTCAACTGCTGGAAATGGCCCACCTTGATTATCACTACAAAAAGCTCCCCGCTTCCCCCCCGCCCCCCGCCCCGCTCTCCTGCTGGTAATAGCTCACCTTAAGTGATCACTCTCTTTACAGTGTGTATGGTAACACCCATTGTTTCATGTTCTCTATGTATATAAATCTCCCCACTGTATTTTCCACTGAATGCATCCGATGAAGTGAGCTGTAGCTCACGAAAGCTTATGCTCAAATAAATTTGATAGTCTCTAAGGTGCCACAAGTCCTCCTTTTCTTTTTGCGAATACAGACTAACATGGCTGCTACTCTGAAACCTTGCTTATTTGAGGTTTCCCTGCTGGGGTGTAGCCACTTGTTGGCTTGATAGCTTTGTTTATCTGATATGTAAATGAATTCTCAGTGTCTTTCAAAGTACTTTTGGAATTAACTGCCTGGTGGAGAAGACACATTCCTCTGTTTAGGGTGCGGTAACTCCTGTTTGACTGGAAACACATTAGATTGTGCTGAGGCTGTGGAAAAAAAAAAAAATCCTGACAATTGGGAGATCGTGAGTGAGGTTTAATTTTACTCAGAAATCACGATTCTCATCAATCTGAGAGCTGGCTTGTCTATAACTGTGCTCTGTCCATGCATCTTCCCCACACTATGCCTCCTGCACTAGGGCTGGGAATGGTAGAGTGAGATAGCCCTGCACCACCTACTGACTCCCCTGTGTAACTTGGAGAATCTCCATGTAGCCAGTTAAGCTGCTTTAAGAATTCTTAGACCACCAGAGTAGCACAAAGCAGCCTTGCCACAGGGTCTTTTTTCCAATCATTTGGCCAAATGCCTGGAAGTTTTAGTCATTTGGCCAAATTGCTAGCTTTAGTGTGTGACTGTTGCGTAGACGATATTCAGGGTAGTCATCTATGCCAGCCTAGCTTTTGGGGGAATTGTTCATCTCCACTGATGCTGGTATGGAGCAAAGTTTCCCCTTCTATTAGAAAAACTTATAATTAAAAACAACAAAAAACCTTAAGAAACAAAATGTGTTTAAATAAAAAGAATGATTTCATCACTTAGGGTGCTCTAGTAAGTGGCTAACCAGTGATTCAAACGCTAAAGGGGAAACTGGTAGGTTTGCATGAAATACATGAGCTACTCCTTCCATTCACTGAGGGTTCTTTTTACCCTGCTGATACTTCACAATTTTCATCCTTGTGACTATTTTAAAGGCTAGACTTTGGTACTTGGGGAAAAGAAATCACTGGAGATAATGAGGTTGCAGCATACCCTTGAGATCTGGCACTTGTATTATACCTGCTTCTGATATAATTTAATTTCGATATACTATCAGAATAGGTTTCAGAGTAGCAGCCGTGTTAGTCTGTATTCGCAAAAAGAAAAGGAGGACTTGTGGCACCTTAGAGACTAACCAATTTATTTGAGCATAAGCTTTCGTGAGCTACAGCTTACTTCATCGGATGCATTCAGTGGAAAATACAGTGGGGAGATTTATATGCATAGAGAATATGAAACAATGGGTGTTACCATACACACTGTAAGGAAAGTGATCAGGTAAGGTGAGCTATTACTAGCAGGAGAGCCGAGGGTGGGGGGGAAACTTTTGTAGTGATAATCAAGGTGGGCCATTTCCAGCAGTTGACAAGAATGTCTGAGGAACAGTGGGGGGTGGGGGGAATAAACATGGGGAAATAGTTTTACTTTGTGTAATGACCCATCCACTCCCAGTCTTTATTCAAGCTTAAGTTAATTGTATCCAGTTTGGAAATTAATTCCAATTCAGCAGTCTCTCCTTGGAGTCTGTTTTTGAAGTTTTTTAGTTGAAGAATTGCCACTTTTAGGTCTGTAATTGAGTGACCAAAGAGATTGAAGTGTTCTCCGACTGGTTTTTGAATGTTATAATTCTTGACGTCTGATTTGTGTCCATTTATTCTTTTATGTAGAGACTGTCCAGTTTGACCAATGTACATGGCAGAGGGGCATTGCTGACATCCCCAGGGATGAGAGAACAGATCAGTCTTTATTCAGTCCTTTGGCCATCTTTTCTAACTGCTAATAAAGGACCTGCTCCAACACCTATTGAAATCAATGGCAGTCTTTCCTTTGATTTCAATGGGAGCTAGATGGGCAACCAGGCTACTAATTTAGGCTCTGATCACCACAAGTTCAGCTTTGAGCATATTGAACTCAATGAGACTACTCATATGCTTAAGTGTTTTGCTGCATTGGCGCTTTAGTGCCAACTGTGAAGGTAGTTTTTTTCTGATGTGGTAGTTTCATCTGATTGAAAACAAGGCTAAGTGGTGCTCAAATTCTCCATGACAAACACTACCCCATTAATATAGGACTAACTTGGTAGCATGTTTGTACTGTGCAGAACAATTGCTTCAATGCAATATGATTATAACAGACCTGCAGTTTATATTTAGGTTTTTTTTGCATTGTCCAAAAGGTTATGCATTATATAAAATATCCAGACAAGCATTCCCTTTTATTAAAAGCAAAAGCAAAAGCTTTCAGCTTAGCAACAGCAGCAGACAATTAGCAGTTCTGAAAAAGGTATATCCAAGGCATGTTTACCTTTAGAATAGAAGGATTTCAGATTAATCAGTGCAAAAAGGCACACCAGCAGCCTGGTTACCACTTACAATCTTCTAGATATGTAGATACACAATCCAGAAAAGCAAGGATTAACCAGATCTGTCTGTATTAGACTTTATTGTATTGATTCAGTCTTCTGCTATTAAAATAAGCCATTTACTGATAATGAGAAGTGTCAATCTTCAGCTATGTGAACATATCAGAAGTTAATGTTACTGCTATGATATATTAATCAGGCCTTCTTCCCAGACTCTTAATTTGTGACAGTTTATCACAGGGAAAAACATCTCGTAGATTTGAATGGGCACCTTCCTTTCAGCAATATAAAATATCAGAAGAAACAATAGGAGTACTTCTGGCACCTTAGCGACTAACCAATTTATTTGAGCATAAGCTTTTGTGAGCTACAGCTCACTTCATCGGATGCATAAAGTGGAAAATACAGTGAGGAGATTTATATACACACAGACCATGAAAAAATGGGTGTTTATCATACACATTGTAAGGAGAGTGATCACTTAAGATGAGCTATTACCAGCAGGAGAGTGGGGTGGGGGGAGAGAAAACCTTTTGAAGTGATAATCGAGGTGGGCCATTTCCAGCACATTTCCAGGAGTTAACAAGAACGTCTGAGGAACAGTGGGGGAGGGGGGGAATAAACAAGGGGAAATAGTTTTACTTTGTATAATGACTCAACCACTCCCAGTCTCTATTAAAGCCTAAGTTAATTGTATCCAATTTGCAAATTAATTCCAGTGCAGCAGTCTCTCGTTGGAGTCTGTTTCTGAAGTTTTTTTGTTGAAGAATAGTCACTTTTAGGTCAGAAATCAAGTGACCAGAGAGATTGAAGTGTTCTCTGACTGGTTTATGAATGTTATAATTCTTGACATCTGATTTGTGTCCATTTATTCTTTCACGTAGAGACTGTCCAGTTTGACCAATGTACATGGCAGAGGGGCATTGCTGGCACATGATGGCATATATCACACTGGTAGATGTGCAGGTGAACGAGCCTCTGATAGTGTGGCTGATGTGATTAGGCCCTATGATGGTGTCCCCTGAATAGATATGTGGGTACAGTTGGCAACGAGCTTTGTTGCAAGGATAGGTTCTTGGGTTAGTGGTTCTGTTGTGTGGTGTGTGGTTGCTGGTGAGTATTTGCTTCAGGTTGGGGGGCTGTCTGTAGGCAAGGACTGGCCTGTCTCCCAAAATCTGTGAGAGTGATGGGTCATCCTTCAGGATAGGTTGTAGATCCTTGATAATGCATTGGAGAGGTTTTAGTTGGGGGCTGAAGGTGATGGCTAGTGGCGTTCTGTTATTTTCTTTATTGGGCCTGTCCTGTAGTAGGTGATTTCTGGGTACTCTTGTGGCTCTGTCAATCTGTTTCTTCACTTCAGCTGGTGGGTATTGTAGTTGTAAGAATGCTTGATAGAGATCTTGTAGGTGTTTGTCTCTGTCTGAGGGGTTGGAGCAAATGCGGTTGTATCGTAGAGCTTGGCTGTAGACAATGGATCGTGTGGTGTGGTCTGGGTGAAAGCTGGAGGCATGTAGGTAGGAATAGCGGTCAGTAGGTTTCCGGTATAGGGTGGTGTTTATGTGACCATCGCTTATTAGCACCATAGTGTCCAGGAAGTGAATCTCTTGTGTGGACTGGTCCAGGCTGAGGTTGATGGTGGGATGGAAATTGTTGAAATCAGGGTGGAATTCCTCAAGGGCTTCTTTTCCATGGGTCCAGATGATGAAGATGTCATCAATATAGCGCAAGTAGAGTAGGGGCATTAGGGGACGAGAGCTGAGGAAGTGTTGTTCTAAGTCAGCCATAAAAATGTTGGCATACTGTGGGGCCATGCGGGTACCCATAGCAGTGCTGCTGAGGTATTTGAAGGTATACATTGTCCCCAAATGTGAAATAGTTATGGGTGAGGACAAAGTCACAAAGTTCAGCCACCAGGTTTGCCGTGACATTATCGGGGATAGTGTTGCTGATGGCTTACAGTCCATCTTTGTGTGGAATATTAGTGTAGAGGGCTTCTACATCCATAGTGGCCAGGATGGTGTTTTCAGGAAGATCACCGATGGATTGTAGTTTCCTCAGGAAGTCAGTGGTGTTTCGAAGATAGCTGGGAGTGCTGGTAGCATAGGGCCTGAGGAGGAAATCTACATAGCCAGACAATCCTGCTGTCAGGGTGCCAATGCCTGAGATGATGGGGCGCGCAGGATTTCCAGGTTTATGGATCTTGAAACAATGTTCAGCATCCTTATTTTATTGTTGATATTTTCAAAAGGACAGAGTTTTCTGACATTGAAACAATTATGGAGAGTGGATCCCATGCTAGCTGGCTTTTAGAAAAGATCAACACAGCCTTTTAAAAAATTAGTATCTTTGCTTTAGGAAAGAACTCTGTTTTTTTAATGTCTTTGCATTGCAGTATTCTCTCTTACTACATTTGAACAATAGGAGATGACATTCCATGTGTTGTAATGAGTCCTTAAACCTTGCTCCCTCAGGTTGCATTATCAGGCATGAGGTAAAGTGAACTGCTCATAGCACATGGCCTGGAGTGTCTTACTATGATGATTAAACATGTTTTATACTGATGGAAATGTTTTCTAAGAGTCAGAACAGAAGATATAAAGACTGTTTCACAAATTGGTGTCCTTCTATGAATATGCAGAAACAGATGGTTCAGGAATGGAGAAGCCCATGTTCCTGAAAACAATTCCTCCAAAATAGTGCTTTGACAATATTAGTTAATAATAACTACAACATACACAAGCTCTAATGGACACTTCACCTCACTTGTAGATGATATAGGTCATGCATCATATTTTGCCCTATTTACATTCTATCCAACTTCAGTGGAGTTACATCAAGTGTAATTGTTTAGATTACTTAGATAAAGATTAGAGGGTGGAGAAAGCATAAATAAGAGAAAAGAAATAGCTGCATTTGATGTGAAGGAAAACACAAAGCAATCACAAGTGTGTAGTTAGTTATCAGAAAAGTTTTTTTTTAATACTACAATGTGAGATGAGACGTGTATAAGCAATTTATATAGATAAGCCTAGTAATACGTTCTTAGATGTTTGTATTACTTTTGAGTTTTTTCATGTAAAACACTTTTGAATTAATCCAAAGTATTCAAAAATGTGTGCTTTATCTCGTAGAGAAAGTTGAAAGTATTTACCCATTCTGTTTAACTAGCTTTCTAGCTTTAAAAAATTCAATTAGATATATCTTTGTGTGTTTTATTTTTAAACACATCTTTGATGGAGCCTCAAGGTAAGAAAAAATTATTCTCTCTCTTCTTGAACAAAATTAGAAACCAAAAATAAGAAACAATTGAAGTCACAAAAATGCTATTAAAACTTGTGGTCAAGCTAATGCAATTACAATGGCAGGGGGAAAGGTCAACTTTGAAGTATTGTAGAGTAAAGACATCAATGTAGTTATGGCTTTTACTATCACCTTGCCTGCTCCACACCATTTTAAAAAAAAATTAAAATGGAACACCTCACAATTTAGTCATTTGAAGAAAAAGTGAACCTGTAAAAGTACCATGGTTGAAAACACACAGCTTCAAAATAATGGGTCAGCTAGCAAAACAGCTGATTTCAACAGGTTTTGGATTAGATCCTAGCTGGGTTAGAACAAATTGAAATGTGCGGCTACAGCACTCTGTACAAAAGGATACTAGTGATCATATGATGCAATTGGTCAGACAAGCCATGAGATCTTGGAGAGAAGGATCCTGCCCAGAGGTTTCTGGCAAAACTTTCACCAACAGTAGATGATTTGTATGCACAAGTCTATCTATTGATCCTTCCATCTCTGCCTCTATCCAGGTTCTTCATACTCATCACTGCAATATCCTCCTGTGCTTTTGGATATACCAAGTTTAAGGATATGTACCTAGGAAATCTGCACAGTAGAGAACAGAGTAAAATGAGAAGGATGCTATAATATACACCTCTGTGGGAGAAATCACTTAGTCCCATTACTCAGACAAAGGGAGTTTTGCTTGAATAAGAACAGAATTAAAGACTTGCAGGATTTGGCCCCTTTTAAATTGCCTCCAAGTGATATAATGTAGGAAGACTACAGACCAGTAAGTTCTGTAGTTGCATATCTAATATAGCCTGTTTCCTTTCCCTGAACCTAATCAAAGGTTATAGTAGCTCAGGCACAGTATAAAAACAGCAACATATTAAGTTGTTTGTCATGAGAAAATAATTACAAGAAATATAAAATTAATATTATTTATTTTATAATAGACTGTTTAAAATTCAGTAGATAATATTCAGCGCAGTTTTAAATCCATATGCCCCTACATCAGACATATAGGGCCAGATCTTCAGCTGGTGGAGATTAATGTCGCTCCACTGATACCAAGTTACACTAGCTATACCAATTGATATCATCAGCTGAGATTTTGACCGACAGAGAAACTAACCACAGAGAAGCATCATTTCAGGAGTGTGTAGGCAGAATGACAAAGACCCTCACATCTTTGGTGAGAATTTATAATGTAACATGGTTTTTTTTTTGGCATGGTGGGTCACAGGCAAAACAAACAAATAATGGCACTGTGACTCTTTACAGAGCATGGTGTATGTGTCAAGTTCTTTGATTGCTGCTGAGTCCGATGTGTGAGTGACAGGCCCATCCACAGGTAGGGCACACCCAAAAACTAGCAATGCTCCGAAACTGAGCAGCAGATTCTTTCCTCCTCTGACGCCAGCCATCACAAAGCTCGATCCAGTCCTTCTCACAATCCCTCATTCCATCGACAAGCTGGCTCCTCCAACCAGAACAGTGTTCTGCACTCCTTTCCTAATCATCCATAGAAATTCCAAAAGATACTAAGTCATCCTTGCAAGAATCCTGAAATCTGTGCAGCAGTCTGCCTTTCTTTCTAGTCCCTTCGTGAGATTCAGAGTACAGCACACTCTTCGGGATCCTGAAATCTGGCATTTGCTTGACACGTCCAAGCCACCTGAGGTTTTTCTTACTAATCAACATTCTGAGGAATGACATTTCAACACAATTTAACACTTCCACATTTGTCACCCTATCTTCCCATCTTATTTGAAGAATTTTACACAAGCATCTGATATGAAAACTGTTTAGTCTTTTGGTATGTTTGGTGTAAGTCATCCATGTTTCTGAGCCATATAGAAGAGTGGATAAAACATCTCTCATAAATACAGATTTTCACTTCAGTTGACGATTTGTTATTGTTCCAGGCTCTGTCTTGCAAAAGACCAAAGTTCCTGACTGCTTTGCTGATTCTACTAGTGATCTCAGCATCAAGATCGATATTGCTGGTAACAGTAGAGCCAAGGTAGCAAAATTGATCAACAACATCTAGATGAATACCATCTAAGGTGACATCTGGAATTGGTTCTGAAGAGCCTTGGTGCATGCATGATAACAGTCTTCTTCAAGATTATTGCTAGCCCAAAGATTTTGCATGAATCAGAGAACTTGGAAACAAGATATTGTAGAGCATCATTGTGAGCCACGAGGGTTGCATCATCTGTAAACAGGTCCCTTATGATGATCTCCTTCACCTTTGTCTTGGTTCTGAACCTTGCAATGCTAAACAAATCTCCATCATGTCTACTGCTAAGATAGAAACCTTCCTCCCCACCCCCAAACATCCCGGAACACATGTTGAAGCAGGAATGAAGTAAATATTAACTAATGTAGGAGCCAGCATGCAACCCTGCTTCACTCCACTGTTGGTGTTAAATGAGTCAGACTCTTGGTTTTCATACATTACAGTTGCCTTCATGCCATCGTGTAAGGACTTCACGGAGTTTAGCAAAATATGTGGACAACCAAGCTTCTTCAGAACAGTGTTAAAGCCCTGACCAACTAACCTTGTCAAAGGCTTTTGTTAAATCTACAAATGTCATGTACAGTGGAATACACTTCTGTGATAAATAAAGTGGGGGGATAACTCCCTTTGATGAACACTCAGAGAGCCGGTTAGCTGTAAAATCCCTTTTGGTAGCTGTTTTTACTTGCTTTATCTGTAAAGGGTTAAAAAGTCCCCCAGGTAAAGAAAAAAAAAAGTGGGCACCTGACCAAAAGAGCCAATGGGAAGGCTAGAACTTTTTTAACTGGGGAAAGAAACTTTCCCTTTCTCTGTTGTTCTCTGGGGTGGAGGGACAGAGCAGCCATGCTATAAGCAGCTTTAAGCCAGGTACGATCATAAATAGAACTACTCATCGGAACCCCAAATGTGTAAGTAGATCAGAATGTTTAGCTAGATGCAATCAGGTTTATTTCTGTTTATTTTTTAAGGCTTGTGGATCTCCTCTGTGCTAACCCCTGATGCTTTTGTTTGCTTGTATCCTTTAAGCTGAACCCCCAAGAAAGCTGTTTTGGGTGCTTAATTTTTGTAATGGTTTCTTTTAAGATCTAGCAAAAAGCCTGAGTTCCAGATGTATTTTTCGCCCTTTTTGTTTTTAATAAAATTTACCTTTTTTAAGAACAGGATTGGATTTCTGGAGTCCTAAAAGGTTTGTGCATGTTGTTTGATTAGCTGATAGCCAGAGATTATTTCCTTTGTTTTCTTTCTCAGCTTTTCCCCGGGGGGGGGGGTGGTGGTGGTGGTGAATGGGCTTGAGGGGAGGAATTCCCAAGTGCTCCTTCCTGAGTTCAAAGGGGTTTTTTTGCATTTGGGTGGTGGCAGCATTTACCAAGCCAAGGTCAGAGAAAAGCTGTAACCTTGGGAATTTAATACAAGCCTGGAGTGGCACTTATTAATTTTTAGAATCCTTGCAGGCCCCTACCTTTTGCACTCAGAGTGACAGAGTGGGGATTCAGCCTCGACTGAACTTTTCCTGCAGTTGTCTTACAGAGAAGATCATGTCTATGGTGGACCTACCCAAGCAGAAGTTACACTGGCTCTCAGGATAGATTCTCTCAGCTAAAGTTTGAAGTCTAGGTAAAAGAATACAGCCTAAGATTTTTCCCATGATGTTAAGAAGAAATATACCTCAGTGGTTATTACAATTACTTCTGTCTCCTTTGTTTTTATAGAGTTGGATGAAATGAGTATCCTTAAAATCTTGCGGAACAGTTTCTTTCTTCCAACAGAGTAGCAATGCCTTGTGTAATCTTTGCAGCAACTCTTTGCACATTTCTAGATTTCAGCAGGTAAACAGACTGATCTTGAACCTTTGTTGTTGGGAATCTTTTTTATGCTTTCTTCAAGTTCCTCCTGTGGAAGTTTGGCATCCAGTGAAGGCATAACTTCAAACCCAGGCAATCCATCTAATACAGGCTCTCTTGAGTATATCATTCCAGTGCTGAATCCACCTCTCCAGTTGCTTCCCTTTATCAGTTATAATATTGCCATCTAGATCTTTCAGTGGAGCTGTCTTTTTTCTTTATTGGCCCAATGGCCTTCCTAATGCCCTCATACAACCATCTACTGTCACCTGCATCAGCCGCCTGTTTGATGCTGTTGCAGAGACCCAGCCAAAATTCTTGAGCACACCTTCTGGAAGCTATTTGAACAAGCTTACAAGCTTCTCTTAGGTTGTTGAGTGAATCAGTAGTAGGAGTAGACTTGTAGGTGATCAGGGCAGATCTTTTCCTCTTAATGAGTGGCAGCAGTATCTCCAGATGGTCTATGAACGAGTCGACATTTTTCTTAGTACTCTTTCCAAAACTCTTGATTGCCACATTGTACATACTTGTCTTGCATACTTGCATCTGAAGCAGTTTCATTCATTCTAGCTGTCTTTGCTACTTCTTCATTAAAAAGCCATTTCTTGAGAGGATCATTGATTCAGCACAAGTCAATACGAGGTTGAATGGCAGTTTTATTATAGTGGATCTTCTTAACTTGAAATTTCACTTTGCAGCAGACAAGAAAGTAGTTTGTGTCGTAGTTTCCACTTTAGAAGGATCATGTATGCAAGATACCTTTCAAATACGTACGTCTTGTCAGTACCAAGTCCAGCTGGTGCCAATGCTTGGACCTCGGTTGTCTCCACAATGTTCTTCTAATGTACGAGCAAACATGTTGGTCACAGGTAAGCTTTGACTGGCACAGAGCTCAAGAATTCTCTGATCATTGTCATTCATATGTTCAATGCCATGCCTACCCAGAATCCCAGGCCAGATCTCAGCATTGGACCCAAATCTTGCATTGAAGTTTCTAAATCCTAGGATGGGTTCCTTCTATGGAATCTTGCCAATCAGTTCTTCCAGATGTTGGTAAAAGCTATCCTTCTCCTCATCACTAGCTGCAGAATTGGAGCATAGACACTGACGAGGTTGATGAATCCCTTCTGTAGACTTACTCGAAGTGTCGTGATACATACGTACATTGCCATCGGAGCTTCATACAATCACTTAAGATAACTTCTGAGAGCAAAACCTACACCATACTCTTTCCTCACTCCTTCAGGTTTGCCATGCCAGTAAATGGTGTAGTCATTCTCCCTTATGAAGCCTGTGTCTGAGAGCAGAGTTTCCGAAAGAGTTGCAATATCAATTCTGAAACATGCAAGTTTGTTACTCAACACAGCCATTTTCCTCAAATCTGAATTCAGGTCAAAATCATATTCAGGGGTCAAAGTCCCGAATATTCCAGAAAGCAGTTCTGTTTATAATAAGAGTTGAGCACCTTTTCTGTCGGGGTGAGATCCCTTAGCCTTTCTTCAACCAAGAACTATCCACAAGGCAGTGGAGGATGCAGTTTAACATCATGCGCAAGACAAATGTACAACCTTTTATATTATGATGATGATCTATTATGGGCCTGATTCTGCCAATCCTTGCACAAATTCACAGTATGTTGGGGGAGGGGAGAACGAAAAGAATATTCCCCGACTTGTGCAGCCATCAAAAAGGTCAGGAAGAATTGCAGCCCCTGGACTCCAGAGAGTGCAAGGACTAATCTGTACCTACTTGACCAAATAGGCTGGGATGGAGGTGGGACTGTAAACTTGCTTTCCCTGACTCTGAACTGGCTTGCAGAGCAGGACTGGCACTTAGGAGAGGATAGGCACTCTCTAAAGGGGTGTAATAGCGAGTGCATTCCTTTCTGTTTCATGAAGCAGAATGCCTTCCTGTGGGTTGTGCTACTCTCCAAACCTCACTATCTAGTGCTATAGTGGTAGATGTACCTGAAACGTTGGAATAGTAAAACATACGCATCAAAGGCTAAATTAAGTCACAGCTTACTTTTGGGGCCAGTGCTGAGGAGCAGTGCCTCAGCAAGTCTTCCTGGGGTAAGTGTCCTTTAAAAAGGGTGTAGAACAGGGCCAGTCAATAGTCAAACCGCAGTCCAAATCTGGACCACCAAACACTTTTCACTGGACCGTGGGGGCAGAGGCAATGTGTGGGTGAGGAATGTAGGGTTACATGCCCCCCCCCTCCATTTCTTCAGGCCCTCTGGAGGGTACTCCCAGAAGCAAGGAGGCATCACTTCCCCTGGCAGGGGCACTCTCCATGTGCCCGTCCAGTGTGGGGAGGGAGGAAGAAGCAGGGTGGCTGGCTGAGCTCCTCCTCCTCCCACCCTACATGGGGCTGCTTTGCCTTCCCAGCTCCTGGAGTCCCACCCATTGCCTCTCACCTGTAGATGGTCGCAAAGCAGGCAGCAGTGCTGGGACTCCAGCAGCAGCGAAGGCGAAGCAGCCCATGTGAGGGGGAGGGGAAAGGGAGGCGCTCCGCCAGATGCCCTGCTGCTTCCTCCCTCCCTGTGCTACAAGGAGACACGGAGAGCACTGCTGCTGGGGGGAGTGCTGCCTCCTCGCTTCTGTGTGTCCCGAGATATTGGCGGGGGGGGCATTCCCCCCACACACAACCATAGCTACGTGTCACCTCTGCACACAGGCTGGGCTGAGCTGAGCTGGGGCTGGAGTCATTAGGAACTGTGCTTGTGCTTCAAGGAGTCCCTGGAGCCCAAGCCTCTGGCCTCATGCTCCCCAGAGGGGCCCCCCCTCCTCCTAGTGCCCTCTGTTCCCAAGCAGTCTCCACAGTCTCCCATTCCGGCCCCGTGCCCCCACCCCCAAGTGGTCCCCAGAGACCCCCCACCATGGCCTCATGTCCTTCCCATCGCTCCATCCTTCAGTGCCAGTCCCTGAGTCCTCTCCAGCCCCCTGACCCCAACTAGCCACTTTTTCACTTCGGTCTGCCTGCAGTCACCCGCTTCTGCCATACCTGGGCCTCCCCCAATCTCCCGAGGGCTGCTATCTGATCCCTCCTGCTACCCAGAGCCTCTTTCCTGCCCCTCTGCTAACCTGACCCACAAAGGAGCATCGCACCATTAGCTGGATCATAGTCAAACAGCTTCACCTCTTGGCTCCAAGCTCAAAAGTACTCTCACATACTCACACCCTGCTTTGTTGCCCAGATCCCAGCCCATTCACATTCCTCTTCCTGCTGCCCCATCTCTGCTACTTGACTCAATTGGGGGCATAGAGGAACATTTTTTGTGGGGAGCAGCAATGCCAGGTGGCTCAGGGCAGCCCCATGTATCTTGTTTTTAGTTTAGGGAAATAAGGTCACCTAACTCTCTGGGCAGGGCAGGCAGAGAGTTGGCAGGCACTTGGGGAGCGTGGAGGGAGTAATCAGGCAGGTTAGGGGAGGGGAGCTGGGTGCAGGTCTGGACCTTGACTATACCTTGTCCAAGAAATTTGGATCTTGAGAAAAAATAATTGATTACCCTTGGTGTAGAATGTGCTACCTGTTCTTCCCTACCCCATCCGGGGAGACTAGCACCATTTCCAGCAATCGCCCACAGTCAACTATTAATGTTTATGATCCAGGGAGTACCACTGTGCTCAGCCTGGAATAGGCACACAAGGTTTTCTCTCTCTCCACAACCCTCTTGTTCACCTGCACTGAGCTGAGAAAAACGAGCCCTGAACAGGTAGAGTTAAAATTCCGATTGGAATATCAACTCTAAATTTTCTGGCTTACTTTTGTTCAAAATCTCTACTATTACTGCTGCATTAGCATGGCTTTTGTTATTGCTACATTATATGAGCAGATAAAACTGGTTGTGAGGGCGATAACAGTTTTGTGCACATGATAGGTTTATCCTAAGGTGTACTTGTCTGTTGATTATCTATTCCGGTATTTTTGTTGGAGTGGTTTTAGGGATATTTAAACTGGTATGCATCGATGATTAAGATACCATAAAAGATCAAAGTTAACACAGGGTTAAAATGTGACACAACTAACGTGTTATTTACTAGGGCAATAGTAGTAAGTATCACAAAGGAGGGATACTATAAATGGATTTCATGATTATTAAACAGCTGCCTCTCACATTCTCTCACACACTCATTCTATCTTATGTACCCCCCTAAAGGAAAGATCATATAGCTTCTGATCAGGATGAAAAACAGGATTCTACAGAAATTCAGTATGGTACTGTGGAAGTTACTTCAGAAACCTATAGAATTCCACACAAAAATACTGCATTTCCCCAAATAAATAAATAAATTAATAAAATCACCTATGCAATTTAAGAGAAAATTATATTCCCTCTATAGAATTCTATTAGACAAGCTAGTTTAAATAGCTTATATTCTCTCTGAAATTCAAGTTTCTGAAAACTATTTTTTAAAAGACAGGAACACGTTACAGCTGATATTTGCAGCTTTAACTTACATAGCTAGTATGAGTGCATCAACTATCCTAAGATCTCTTTGACTTTAGTTGGATTATAGAAGTAATCTTTATGTAAGGATCAACTTTCCTTGGGTAGAAGCTCCACTCTATCAGTACAAACAATCTTTTCTTCAGCTTCAAGCATACAGGTTTTCTGTATCCTAGTGATGGCTTTTTTTAATAAGCAACAAATGTGTAAGGAATAGCACATTATATGCATTATTTATCAATGACATACATACTGTGGTATTTCTAGAAGTAAACATCTTTTTAATTAGATGGTTAATGTTGGCTGCTAATCTCCACAATATATATAAACATTTGTATAGACTCAATACCGTGAAATTGACTGAAACCAACAGGTGAGAAAGAATCTGTTTTCTTCCTGTAAAACATGCTATGGAATCCAAAATGAAAGAATCTTGCACTTAAAATCTCCAGTGTAGCCATGGTGCTCATGAGTTTTGCTGGCACTGGTAAGTGAAATTATATATTAAATTGTTGTATCAAAGAATAATTGCTTTACCTAAAAGTGATTGAAAATAGAACTTTTACAAGGTGTAGAGGAGCCTTTGTCTTTTCAAGCTTGTTTCAGACAGAGAGAAGTCAAGAGTTCATAGTAAATCAGCAGTCCTTACAAATGAGTTAATTAAAAAGAAGATACCATGGATATTTATAGAGACTTATATCCAAGTAAATAATGTCTCCAAAAGCACCTTTGACTGATAATTGTGTCAAGAGTTGGTGAAGGCCAATCAAAAGCTTCATGTGTCTTGTGGCATCATAATAGAAGGTTCCTAATTCGGTTAAAAGGAATTATGTCACTTCAGATACCAGAGGGTTTGATTACCATACGAATTACTCAGACTTCAAGGGCCTCTGAGCCTGGGAAAATGAAACTAATATTTTAAATTAAACCCTAAGCCTTCAAGGCTTGGTGGGAACAAAGAGAAATTTTGAAAATCTTTTAACTAGCTTGGAAAAAGGCTACAAACTATTGAAACAAAGCTTTTAATAGCTTTAAAGGATATTCTTAATTCTTATTACATAAGCTTCTGAGTGAATTTAAAAACTCAATCCTAAACCAGGAGTTTTGCTTTTTTAAATCAAGAGAGATGGACCAAAACATTTCAGAAAGTTTCAGTACTACAAAGCATGAAGATAGCTGCATCATTGGAATTATACGAACAAACAGTGATGTACCAGCTGCCTATTGTTAGATCAAGTATTCCAGACATGCTTTAATCAGCAATACAGGAACTCAGCATCAATGAAGTTTGTTAACAATATCAGTGGAGTTGGAGTCTCCTTGGCTTAGAAACTACTGCTTGTGTGCTCTGATTTCCTTTGCTTTCCAAGTACTGTTGTCAGCTGTAATTCACAGAAAGGGTTTTTAAGGTGGCCTCTCTATTTAGATAAGAGGGCCAACTATTGTGCTTTATTGCTGAAAATGTCAGCCTTGTATTTTTTCATTATTATATATCCTGAGGTACCCCATGAAAACTGAAATATTATACATAATACTATGAATTTTGAACTCATCTATAGGATTATACATAGATTTTGTATCAGTCTCTCTGTATTTCGTTATTAATTCCAATCTTTGAAATTGAAAATATAGATTATAGGGGTATATATTTATCTGTTTAGGTTTTTATACAATACTCTTTACCACACTATCTTCTTCATGAGAATCCTAAGTGGTTGCAGATTTTGTGAGCACATATGAAGGGCCTGATTCTGATCTCACTTGCAGTTGTTGTACACTAAGGTAACTCTATCGACTTCAGTCAATGAATTTATACCTATTGAAAGGAAAAAACCCACTTCACTATGGCAACATAAAAGCTGTTACAAAGGCATATCCACAACATTGCAAAGCCCTTATTAAACCTTTATTGTAGATACATTTATTTCAGTACTTCCTGTCACACACAATAGTGATTCATAACCCAACACTGTGGTAAAACTATCTTGCTTCTTGCTTGCCAACTACAGCTGACAGTTAAGAAACCGTTTTTGTTTGTTTGTTTGTTTGGTAACAGTAGGAACTGGTATCAGTGCGTACTCAGACCTGCCACATGATAGGGCTATAGCCCTTGTAACCCTGATGTATGTCATGTAAATAGGGCCAGGAAACAAAGTCCAGTCTCTTACCAGCACTCAGTTGTGTAAGACTTATTACAGGGGTCAACTTGCCATTCTGCAATTATGTTAGGCTTAAGAATTTCAGCTTCACCTAGACAGTGAAATATGGGATAAGGAGAGATTGCTCAAGAAAGTACAATGCCTCCTTGCTGACTCTTTCTTGTGAAGACTAACCAGCTGTCCCTATATTCACACTTGGGAAAAAAATTAAAGATGTGGCTATGATTTTTCTCACTGGGTGGCAGAAGTTTATACCAGTGAAATCTTTTATTTTTGGCAGGTTTCAGAAAGGATTTCTGAAATCCAGCTCACCTCTGTTTTCTTAAAGTAAATGAGCCTGGTAATTCCTGGTTAATTAATGTGTGTCAGTCTTTAATTTCAGTTTAACTCTGTTTTCTTAAAACAAAAAGATAAAATTACTTCTTCCTGATGACATTGTCAATAATGTCATCAGAATATTTCTCTTTACTCTTTGACAAGAAAAGTGTATACATTCTATTGTATTACAGGTTTTAGAGAGTCACAGCATGCCAGACTGACATTTTCCCTGATACCTTTTATACAGGACCATCATTTTAAAGGATAGCCTGGCCAATAAAAAGTATTTAAAAAAAAACTTCCTGCTGCTGTCTCCCAGCCAAATCCTGTGAGATGTTGAGTGCCCTCAATAAGAATAGAAAGCACTCAGAAACTTGCAGGGATCAAGCTCAAGGAATATGTAGCTTAAGCTTTTAGTGAACTTGTTTTCTTCCTGCATTTCATTATGGACTTATTCTGTCTTCCCCAGAGCTAAATTATGCACTAGCAATTTTAGCATAATCAAAAGGATTCTGAAGGAAGAAAAGAGCCTTCTCCTAAACTGTCATTGTTACTGACAATGGGTTACTTAAACTGCAAAAGTTAGATTGAAACACTTTTAAATGATCATATGCCTCTTTTCCAAAGGCGCATTACCAAGAGAGATAGGGAGAAGCTGCAAAATGTGAATCTGAAGTTTGAATACCCCGAAGTTGGACAGTTTTCACACGCAGAGTTTCAGTTCAGACTTACGGAGAGAGGAGCTAGCTGTAACGTTGAGATCCGACTTCAGACTTCAACCCCTCCACTTTCCAGGGGTGTCTGGATCCAAAGTTTTGTTTGGGGCTCAGTGTAACAAAAATGGCAGGAAAATGTTTCGTTTAAAATGTTTCCTTTTGATAGATACAAATCTAACGTTACACACCCATCATTCATAAGGATGGTGAAGCCTTTCTTAAAAGACCAATCAACAGACCAGCAAAAATTGGTCACTTAGTAATGGTGGCCTTTAATTAAAGATCAAATACAATTATACTAGAAACCACTGAGGAATACTTTAAAATTATTACTAGTGACTCCCTTTTGGAGGTGGTAATATATCCTTAACATTCACATAATATATTCACACCCCTAATATAACTAATATATGACACAGAAAACAATACATGAGTCACTAAGTGCAGTACCAGTCATGGTATGTGTGCTTATGGTCTCTGGAAAGCAGATCAAGCCATAGTCCAAATCCACGCTGCCACAGAAAGTGAGCCAGAGGCTGAGACTTTTTCAAAGACATTAATACACAGTTAATGACATGTTAATGGCACTTCTCCTGTTGTTGACATAAGAAAATAAGCAACTTGCATATGTAATGTCATCTGCCATTGAGAGTTACTAAATGTGCATGTCTATCACTAGCAAAAGAAAAAGCAAATGGGTCTAACCAGTTGACCAGTGTAGAGAATCTAATGGTGTCTCAAAGTCAAAGGGAGAAAGTTGAAGTATGGGCTCAGCCAGCTGAAGGAAGATGGAAGAAATATTTATGGAAAGATTTGATTCATAATTACTTTGGCAAGAAGGCAAGAAACAAAACACCAGAGGGAAAGATTGGCTCTGGATTCACCCTGGGAACATAAAGAAAATTTGATTTACAGCTTTTATTTTAGGGAATGTCTTTCTTCGTAACTAGCCATTGATGCCGCATAGATCAAAGAATTCTAATCTGGCAGGTATTTTATCATTGATCGAGTGGCAAAAAGGTCACTGAAAAAGAACTTGCATTGTCAACAGACTGAGATTAAAAAGGAGGAGCCATAACGAGTGCTGTTCAAAAACCTAAATGATCTGATCTATTCCCCTGAGACTGAGAAACATACAGATGACACCAGAATATTTGACAGCCCAAGTGTGAATATCTCTGGTTCATGGTATTGTAAAACAATGAATCGCCCATCTGCCCTGGTTTGAAATAAGTACATTTCAGTGCTCAAATGTGAACTAATATTACCATTACAAGGAGTTTCTAGCAAATTTTTAACTGCAACACAGCAATTTTATGAAGCCAATTGCAGAACAATTCATCGCAGCATGTGGATGAAACAGCCGCCTCCTGCTGCATTCCTGCTAATTTATGCTCATGCCTGAATTGCAACAGGAGCTTTAGATTGGAGGGATTATTTCTATAGATATATAGTGGTGTGCTGGCCTTTTACAGGAGTATATTTAGTTTGCTAGAAATTAATCAATTAAATTAAAACAATGTGCCTCTCCTTGCAAAAAACAAAAGCTTTGGAAATCTTGTGCTGCATGAGAGCATGCTGCAGAGACTTTGTACTTCCTCCACTGTTGTGTGTAAAACAGCATTGTTTGCAAATGACATTCAGGATGGTATATTGAAAGCACTATTTGGGAGAATCAGGCCAGAACTAGGGAAATTTCAGACAGTCTTCAAAATAGTAAGGGTCATTATAAAAAGGACTGATCTACTGAAGGTAGGACAAGAAGTAATAGGCTTAATTTGCAGCAAAGGAGATTTAGGTTAGATGTTAGGGAAAACTTTCTAACTATGAGGGTAGGTAAGCTCTGAAACAGGCTTTCAAGGGAGGTTGCGGAATGCCCCTAATTGGAGGTTAAGAACAGATTGAAGAGACACCTGTCAGGGATGATCTAGGTTTATTTGGTGTTGCCACAGCGCAGGGTGCTGAACTTGATTATTTTTCAATGTCCCTTCCACCCCCAGATTTCAATGATTCTATGAATTAAGTGATTCCCTTTGGATGTTCACTCTGTA
Organism: Natator depressus; assembly: GCF_965152275.1. Lineage (NCBI taxonomy): Eukaryota > Metazoa > Chordata > Testudines > Cheloniidae > Natator > Natator depressus. The sequence goes on from NC_134235.1 coordinate 75,625,588, forward strand.
TGAGGATAGGTGAATGGTATGCCTAAACAAACATGCCTTCAAATATATAGCTACAAGCTGAGAGCTTGATCCTGCAAGTGTCCCCTGACTACAGTCAGAATACTCATGTTAGGCACTGCACCCACTTTTAACTATTTGTTTTTAGTTCTGAGTCAATAAAAATGTTCTTTTCTTTGTAGCTAGCACCACAGATACCGAGTCTCATTGGGAACTATAAACGCTTTCGTGATCAAGAAAGGCTTATCAGAAATTAGAACATTTGATATTTGTTGGTTCTTCCAACCATATGTCTGACCACTTACGATGAAGCACTAGATTTCTTATAAGTACTTTTGTATAAGCTTGGCAATGAAAAAAAAACAGCATAGGAGTGAAGAAATATTCTTGAAGAGCCTGTTCCTACATAATCCTGAGTACTGGGTAATATTATTATGTATTCCTGACTAGACCCAGTGGAATTTTGGGGGCAAATAGTTTATTCATAAAAAAATGCAGTTTCAGGCAATACAAAACTATTTGTGAATAAGCCAATTAAAAAAAAGGGTGCCACATTCACTGAAAAATGGCTTACTTTCTTTGTTGGTTATTCCTTGTAACCTGATTATCCTCTACTTGCTTACAAATACATAGTTGAATAATCTGTTTGAGTATAATTCCCCAGGTCTTCTTTGTTCCCCTTTTGAAGATAAGTACTGTTTGCCCTTCTCCAGTCCTATGGAACTTCATCCATCCTCCATAAGTTCTTGAAGAGAATTGCTAATGGTTCAGAAATTCCTTCAGCTAGTTCCTTAAGTACCCTCGGGTGAACTTCATTGGCCTTGCTGACATGAATACATCTAACTTACCTAAATATTCTTTAATTTGTTCTTTCCTTATTTTGGCTTTCATTCCTTCCCCTTTGTTAATATTAATTGAGTTGAGTATCTGATCACCTTTAACATTTTAAGTGACGAGAGAAGCAAAAGAGGCATTAAAACACCTCATTTGTCTTGATGTCATCTGTTATTAGCTCTTCTTCTCTGTTAAGTAGTGGACCTGCACTAATCTTCTCTTTCTCCTAATGTTATAAAGAATCTTTTCTTACTGCCTTATGTCCCTTCCTAAGTTTAACTCTATGTGACTAAGCCTTTCTGATATTGTCTCTACATGCTGGTGCTATTCTTTTGTATTCCTCCTTAGCAATTCCTCCAGGTTTCCACTTTCTGTAGAATTCCCTTTCGATTTTCAGGTAATTAAAGAGCTCCTGATGGAGCCATATTGGACTCTTACTATTCTTCCTATCTTTCCTACTCAGCTGAGTAATTTGCATGTTTGCCTTTAACAGTGTTTCCTTGAGAAACTGCCAGCTCTTGAACTTCTTTATCCCTTAGATTTTCTTATCATCAGATCTTACCTATCAGTTCTCTGAATTTTATGAAAGTCTTCTTTTTGAAGTCCATTGTCCTTATTCTACAGCTCTCACCCCTTCCTTTCCTTAGAATAATGAAGTCATCATTTCATGATCACTTCCATCCAAATTGCCTTTCACCTTTGCATTTGCAACCAATTCCTCCCTGTTGGCCAGAATCAAGTTTAAAAGGCTGTCCTCTAGTTACTTCCTCTACTGTCTGAAACAAAAACTTGTTCACAATATATTCCAAGAATTTACTGGAATTTTTGTTTGTTTGTTTCACAGTATTACTTTTCCAAGAGATGTCTGGCCATTACTACCAGGTCCTGTGTTTTGGATATTTCTGCTATTTGTTCTAGAAATGCCTCATCCACCTTTCTGATTTGGTGATCTTTATAGACCCCATCCATGATGTCACCTCAATATTTCCCCTTTTATCTTTACCCAGAGACTTTCAGCTGGTCTGTCTCTCACCTCCCTATTAACCTCAGAACAGAGTATTGTCAATGTATAATGCACCACTCTTCCCCTCCCCCGCCCATCTTTCTTGAACAAGCTATACCCCACTATGCCTATATTCATGATATTTATCCACCAAGTCTCTGTGACACCAATTATGTCATAATTTAGCTAATGTACTAATACTTTCAGTTATTGCTGTTTATTTCACATACTCCTTGCATTTGTGTATAGATATCTAAGATATAGAACAGATTCCCCCACTGATTTCCCTCTTGTTGCTCCTGTGATGCTATTGTAATTTTCTATGACCCCACCCCAACAGCTAGCCTTCTGTTAAGGTCACCTTTTTATGCTTAATTGTGGGATTTGTCACCTGCCGCTTTTGAACTTAGTTTAAAACCCTCCTCTTTAGGTTAGTGAGTCTGTGTGTGAAAATGCTCTTCCCCTTCTTGGTGAAGTGACCCCCATCTCCTCCCTGGTGCACAATGCCTGGTGATGTGAAGGCAGCTGGGAGACTAAAGAAGTAAACCAGCTGAGTTTGCCAGTGGAGGAAGGCAGGGAGGTAGGGGTGTGTGCTTAGGTGAGGAAGATGAAGGCCTCCTGTCAACACCATCTGCAAAGCCATGTATTCATTTCCAAGATGCATGTGTTTCTGCCTCAGCCTTTACCCTCAAACCGGACCCAAACCCTGATTCCTTCACCCTCCCTCCCAGAGCCCCGTGTAATCAGTGCTGATCTGCTCATGGTCATATCTGGCAGTATCATTCAGGCCGCCTGGATAGGTAGCCTGGGGTAGTGGATGAGGAATGGATGAGCCTCAGAAACCTTTCAGTAACATCTCAGATGCGGGCTCCAGGCAGACAGCACACCTCCTAGGACATCATGTAAGTTTGGCAGATGGATGCCTCCATCCCCTTCAGAATGGACTCCCTGATCACCAGCACTCTATGCCCCCTGTTCCTGGGTACAGTGGCTATGAGCCTCCCAACCATGGGGGCAGGAGGCTCTTCCTTCTCAGCCATTGGGTCTGCTCCTCACCTACTGTTGCTGGTAGAGCATACCTGTTCTTGACTGCAATGGGCAGAGGACCTGGGTGGGAAGTAGAGCACTGTCTACTGCTCGAGGTTGCCAGCAGCCACTCTTCTCCCCTTAGGGCAATGGGTATTCCTTCCTCTTTTGGTGCTGCTGTCACTGGCTAGCATCCTCTGTCCCAGATGTTTCCATGTCCATCCTGCCTATGAAGTTCTTGTGCTCCCAGATGCTATGCCAACAAGCCACCTCCTTTTGCAGGTCTCTTACCTGCTTCTCTTACCTGAGGGACTCCACCAACAGAAGCCTTTCCTGTTGAGTGTTTCCGCTGCCTGGCTTTCATCGGCAGGGACATGCAGGCCGCGTTCCCAGCAAGTCAAGATGAATGGAAGTCTCCAGGGTCAGGATGCTTGTCTGGCCGGGGTACCCACAGGTGCAGTCAGAGGAAGAGCTAGGAGTGGTGTTGGTCACATGCCATTTTCTTCTCATTTAGGGTTCTTCTTTGTAGAGTACCTGCAAGATAAGGAAAGGGGAAAACAAAACAGACAAACAAAAACCACACACACACACGGGTGAAAGTGAGCCTGTACAGGCCGGTACGGTGTATCGGTAAGAACCTGCACCGGCCCGTACCCAGCCCACGTTAAAATGCTGCCATGGCAATGTTTTAAGGATGGTCCGCGGCAGGACTTTAATGGCGGGGAGGCGGGGGGGAGAAATGTTAAAGCAGTGCTGTGGCAAAGGACCCTGCAGCGATTTCATGTCCCTGCCCCTTTTGCCCCCCCCTCGGCCGCCGGGCCCTTTAAATCACCACGGGAGCCCTGGGCAGCGTGCCAGGTGGCCTTAAAGGGCTGGCTGGGGAATGCTGACCCCCCCCCCCCCAGCTCCACCCTTCTGCCGGAGGCCCTGCTCCTTCCAGAGCCGGTCCCGTACCGGTAAGTGTTACTTTCAGGTTACTGAGTTACTTTCACTCCTGCACACACCCCTACCTCCCTGCCTTCCTCCACTGACAAACTCAGCTGGTTTACTCCTTTAGTCTCCCAGCTGCCTTCACGTCACCAGGCATGTGTCTTACCAGCCACAGGGAGCCTGCATGCTTTTTGGAGCCTATGCCCCACAAACCTGAAACAATGTGTCAAATGATGAATCCTCGCCCCGCGCAGCACTAAATATATAACAGTCTTATAACAAATTCTAATTAAAAAGTGCCATGCTATTTGTCATGCGTTTGTCATACTCGGTTTCAATAAAACTATATTGATGCCATGAATCTTATAATTTATATTTCTAGCCATGTTAACTGTAAGGATAAACTGCATAAAATTAAACATTGTAACAGCTTAGAAATGTTCCTGTACAGGCTACTTAGTGATAAAGTAAGTAATAAAGTCAGCATAGTTATATGTTAATTATAGGGGGATGCTTAATTTAAGTAACCCTTAATGGATTAAATGTATTGTGTTCTGATCAAATGATCTTGATATAGTACAAGTCCATAATTACCTACTGTTAAGAAAAGACCCACAAAGAAGTAAATTCCAAGAAGTTTCTTTACAGATTTCCATTGACACCTGTTTATTAAAATGAAGAGCCCACCACTGAAAATGCCCTACTCAGGGCCCCCACATTATTGCATCAAGAGAATATGGGCCTGATCCAAAGCCAATTGAAGTTATAGGAAAGATTTACATTGATTTCAGTAGGCTCTGTATTAGATGCTATTAGCAGGGAATTCCTAGCTAACACCACTGCTGTGGCAGTTTATGCTGGAAATGTGGGGTCAGGCAGCCTCTCAGAAAGCCAGGGCGCAAACCATTTAATTGTGTGCCTACTACATTCTGGATAGAAATTGGCATCTATGGCTGTGCAACCAAGACTCTTTATGGAGCTCTTGCAGTCTCCACAATGAGGAAGCTGGAGTGTCCACAACTAAGCTACTGGAGAAGTGATTTAGTTATAATTTTCAGCAGAGCTGATAGGAAAAAGTTGACAAAAAGAAAACATCAAACAAAATCTTACCAAACATTAATTATATTTGTTTTCTATTTTGTGGCCAGATCTAATTTTCATCCTTTTCTTCAGATATCTTCTTATTCACTTTCCCCCCAGCCACTTAAGACTTTCCTGATGTTAAGACTTGTGCATGAGGTTTCCATGCTCACATGGAAACACACGAATGTAGTTGTCCTACCATGTTTAATCATCCAGTCTTGACTCCTCCCTCTAAAGGAAGGTGAATCCTCACCCCGCATAGCACTTAATGCATTCTTGTGCAAAGTTTTACATCATTTATGTATAAGCATTGTTTCTATCTCAACACCTACAGGCAGATCTTACTCTCTGAAATGTGAGACTTGATTATCTCTTATCTGCTTCCTTTGCTCATCCAAAAATATTGTTCATTGTCAAAGCTATTCAGGTGTTGTTTTTTAATTCAACCAAAATTTTTGTCTCCACCACCTCCTATGGCAGTGAATCCTACTGTTTGACAATAGGCTGCATAAGGAAATATATACAAAATCAGGTCAGCAAAAAGGAATGCTTTTCAACAGATGAAAATAATCAAAAACAGTGGTAGTTTATTTCTCTGTTTATTCATTTCCAGCCCGTTAGCAATAAATTGCAAAGAGTGGTTAACTATTTTTTTAAATACAAGAATTCAGTGTGTTCTAATCAAATCCACTCTGCAAGGTCAGATAACCTTGGCAGGATGGGTGGAGTTTTAAATCTCTAAGAATGTATCTACATTTTTGAACATAGGAATAGATCCAAAATATCTAAACATTAAAATGTGAAGGAAAGCACTCAAAGAGCAGAATTTTACTTCTTGCCGTTGAATCAGAGTGAAACCAGAAAACATAGGCACATCTCTCATTATGTAACTATTGACTACATGTACACTACACTGCTAGAGGCATTTGTGAATAGTTTATATCAGAAGGAAAGTAGAAAGCAAAGATTTTTTTAACCAGAGCTACAGCAAAGTTTGTTCAAATAGCATGAAGTCTTCATAATTAAAACTCTTGAGGGTAAGCTTTGTTAAGTTGATATGAGAAGTCCAATAGGATCAAAGCTTTTCCTTTTCAGTCCTCAAATAATGCTATTCAGCTTACTAAGATATTATTATGAAATGCTTATATTAAAATTCAAAAATGTAGCTAATGCAGACATCATAAGGAGGAAAAGACAATTATGGTGCTGACATGGCTCTGTGGCCATCAGTTCTGCTGAATTCTCTAAAGAGAGAAACAACTAAACAGAGCATAATAGAAGATTGACTTCATATAGGACTTTGTTCTAAACAACCTGAAACATTATGCCCCAGTTGACTTAATTACGTTATGGTATTTGAACACAAGCTTCCCTGCATGTTGCAGAGCTCCTGTGGAGTTCCTCTGTAACTCCATTTCTTAGAAGTTTGGCTAAATTCATCAAAAGCTGCTTCACCTCAGCTATGCTGCTAATAAAACCAGCAGCTCCCACTGGCAGCTAGAGCAACTGGGTCTGCAGGCCAGAAGTGTTTGCAGTAGGGTGTCTGAGCACGTCTACAGTAAGCCTTGCACCTCCTTACTACTTAGGGCTATTCTGCACCCTCCTTTCCATCTGCCCTGTGCTGGGGAGAGTTAAGCTGGTTTCAAACTTGTAAAGTTCTTAAGTATTGTAGGGCAGAAGTTAAGATCCTAAGTTTTGAAGGTAGGAAACTTCAGAGAAGATCCACAGGAACTTAGCTAAAGCCCCATGGAACATTATGATTTCTCCAGGGCTTATGTTCCCAGTTATTCAAACTCTCTGTGCTATTGCTTTTGTTCATCAGTTTTTTAAAAAAAGTTTAACAGTTCATTATTGACCAAATGGTATATGATATATAACGCATGGCCAGGACAGGTAGGTGGTTTGTAGCTATTACACCCAAGTATCTTTCAGAAGATCCAGGTCCAGCTGAGCCTTGAAAATGCTCTCTCCTTTGCTGGCAGATGGTAGGGTGCAATTCCAAAGAAACATATGCTTTTAGGAATGAAGAAATTCTCAGCTCTTAAGCTTCCATTTGCATAATGTTAAGTCTGAAATCTATATCAGAAGGCATTTGTTTGTGTATTAAAATAATTGGACCAAACTATTTCTGAAAAGTTTTACAAAACAGGAAGATATTAGCTTTATTGTGATTAGAGAAGATATCTAGGTACCAGCTATCTATCCTCCCAAGGCCAAGTAGAAATCTATCAATCTTCCCTCCCCAGTTCACCATCATTAGTGGTTATATAGCTAGCCCAAATATTTCAGAGTCACTTGCTCCTCCTTTCTGGCTGCTGAAAGATTAAAATACAGTGTTAGGGATAGTTGACAGCTATCAAGGTTCCTTCCCCACTCTGAACTCTAGGGTACAGATGTGGGGACCTGCAAGAAAACCCCCTAAGCTTACTTTTACCAGCTTAGGTTAAAACTTCCCCAAGGTACAAATTAATTTTACCCTTTGCCCTTGGAATTTCCACTGCCACCACCAAACTTTAACTGGGTTTACTGGGAAATGTAGTTTGGACACGTCTTTCCCCCCAAAATCCTCCCAACCCTTGCACCCCACTTCCTGGGGAAGGTTTGGTAAAAATCCTCACCAATTTGCATAGGTGACCACAGACCCAAACCCTTGGATCTTAGAACAATGAAAAAGCATTCCGTTTTCTTACAAGAAGACTTTTAATAGAAGTAAAGGAATCCCCCCTGTAAAATCAGTATGGTAGATACCTTACAGGATAATTAGATTCAAAACATAGAGAATCCCTCTAGGCAAAACTTTACGTTACAAAAGAGACACACATACAGGAATAGTCATTCTATTCAGCACAGTTCTTTTCTCAGCCATTTAAAGAAATCATAATCTAACACATACCTAGCTAGATTACTTACTAAAAGTTCTAAGACTCCATTCCTGTTCTGTCCCCGGCAAAAACAGCATACAGACAGACACAGACCCTTTGTTTTTCTCCCTCCTCCCAGCTTTTGAAAGTATATTGTCTTCTCATTGGTCATTTTGGTCAGGTGCCAGCGAGGTTACCTTTAGCTTCTTAACCCTTTACAGGTGAGAGGATTTTTCCTTTGGCCAGGAGGGATTTTAAAGGGGTTTACCCTTCCCTTTATATTTATGACAACAGCAAAGAGAGAGATGAGTGAAATCCCTTATGTCTCCCACCTTAAATCAATGTATCTAGGAATATATGGGCAGCCTTGGAATAATTCCCATTCCCATGGTCTGATGGGGAGACAGATGCCAAGGGTGACCCACCTCTCCAAACCTGTACATATCAAACATGGAAAGTAAAAAAAGAAGAATCCATCTCTCTTCCCTTTTCCTTGCAAAGTCCCACTTGTAATGATTTCTTTTCCATATTCCATACTGAGAAGCATGTTATAGAAATACAGGACTAGAAGGAATCTCAAGAGGTCCGGTAATCCAACTCCCATTGCTGAAGCAGGATTAATTATACCTAAACCATCCCAGACAAGTGTTTTTACAACCTGTTCCTAATATCCTCCAACAATGGGGATTCCACAACATTCCTTGGTAACTTATTCCAGAATTTAACTATCCTTATAGTTGGAAAGTTTTTCCTAATTTATAACCCAAATCTCCCTTGCTGCAGATTAACCCCATTACTACTTCTCCAACCTTCAGTGGACATGGAGAACAAATGATCACCATTCTCTTTATAACAGCCCTTAACATATTTGAAAACTGTTATCAAGACCCCCCCCTTCAGACTTCTTTTCTCAATACTAAACATGCCCAGATCGTTAAGAAAGATGTGGAAAATTGGAAAGAGTCTAGAGGACAGTAACAGAAGTTTAACGTGTGACACCCAAAACTGTACACAATGCTCATCTGAGAACTCACCAGTGCTGAGTAAAGCAGGACAATTACCTCCCATGTTTTAAATATGACACTCCTGTTAATATAGCCCCCAAATGACATTACCTTTTTTCACAACTGCATCACATTGTTAGTTCATATTCATTTTGTGACCCACTCTAACTCCCAATTTTTTTCAGCAGTAATGCTGCCTAGCCATTTATTCCCCATTTTGTATTTGTACATTTGATTTTTCCTTCCTAAATGAAATACTTTGCATTTGTCTGTCTTATGTTTCATCTTTTTGATTTCAGACCACTACTCCAATTTGTCAAGGTCATTTTGAAGTCTAATCCTCTCCTCCAAGGGGCTTGCAACCTTTTCCAGTTTAGTGTTATCTGCAAATTTTATAAGCGTAATATCCACCCCATTATCCAAGTCATGAATGAAATTTTGAAAGGTACTGAACTTAAGATAAACCCTTACAAGACCCCACTAGATATATTCTCCCACTTTGATACCATGGATAAGTCCTCTTTTGAGTATAGCTTTTCAACCAATTGGGCACCCACCTTATACGAATTTCATCTAGACCATATTTTCCAAGTTTGCTTCTGAGAACGTTATGTGGACCGCTATCAAAAGTCTTATTAAAATCAAGCTAAATCATCTACACCTTCCCACCCCCCCATCCACTAAACCAGTAACCTTGTCAAAGAAGAAATTAGGTTGGTCTGGCTTGATTTGTTCACGACAAATCCATGTTAGTGATTACTTATCACTCTGTTATCCTCCAGATGTTTACAAACTGAGTGTTTCATAATTAGTTCCAGTATCTTTCCAAGTACTGACATTAGGCTGACTTTTCTATAATTCCCCAGGTCCTCTTTGTTCCCCTTTTTAAAGATAGGTACTATATTTCCCCTTCTCCAGTCCCCTGGGACCTCACCCTCCCTCCATGAAGTCTCCAAAATAATTGTTATGTTGGGTACTTTAAAATATTCAATGGACACTTTTATAATTTTGCCTGTGTATATTCAGAGCTGTATTGTGGTGTTTTCAATATTCCCTATACTTAGTATAAGGGATACTTTGGTAAATGATAGTTACTTGCAAAGGCAATTATAAAGATTTTAGTGGTGATCACCCAATGGGGCAAAATTTAAAAACAGTAAGTCAAAAGGGTCACCTATATGAAGTGTTAGTAAACAAAGCAGTGGTCTTGTATGCCACAAGTTCATTGCCTCAGCTTCAGTCACTGCTGAGGTTCAAAATGTCTGGTGGGTCAAGTTTATAAAAGTTGCATCAAAGCAATTAGAGGATTATAAAGGGTTTTAGCACTTCAGCTCTCTGACAAATGGTCTTATAACAACAACTGGTCAATTTATCTCCTTTTCTGTCAAGTATTCACCTTCAGCAGAAGCTTTGCATGCATTTTAATTTATCTTAAATTTATGCATAACTAGATTAGCAGTTCCTGGCAATCATTTGTTTTGCTTTTCTGCTTTCAGCCATCTCCTCTTTTTTACCACCTGCTGTTATTTGCCTTCTGCTCGAAGTATGCTGTTGACAGTTACTAATAATGCAGATTAAATTTACTTACTATGACAGGCAAAACAGTAAGTTAAAACAAAACAATAGAATCCCACATTCTTTTTCTCTGTTTAAGCAATGGCTTAAAAGCACAAACCAGATTTGTAAGAGCATTAATTCATTAACAATCCAGGAGTCTTACTGGACTTAAAATATAGACAACATGCAGACCTGATAATAATTGCACAATTTCTCAAACAGAGCTCTGCTTTTTAATAGGCATAAGCACATGCAGTGTGAAAAATATCTACAGGTCACTTTCAATTTTTTCAGAGTTCAATAGCATTCACCACTAATCAAATATAAATGTTATTAATAAATGAAAATGTTCATGTTTCAAATAACTCATTTAGGTTAAGTTCAAATTCTTGCCATATATTTCCCTTGTCTCACATACCTCTTCCAGCTTATTGCTCGTGATTTAGACCAAAGCTAAAATCAAGTACTTATAGCCTTTAAAATACAGTGATTAACCACATTTCAAATGTATAATAAATATAGCCTCTGGCTGGACTTATTATACATTTGAAACATGTGGTTAGATAGTGGCAGAAATGATGGATATAGAAAATGACTGTCCCCTGAACCAACGTACTACTGGCCTACAGTATCCTCCATGAAACAGTCTGGCAAACCTCTTGTTTGAATTGCAGCAGTCCATGGCTTTTCCATTTATTTTAATTGGAAAATACATGAATCACAAGGATCATGCAGTGTAACTTGTTGTATTCTATGCTGCATTATAATAAGATTGTTCCGCAACTGGCATTGCTAATTGGAAAAGTTTTTGTCTAAATCTAGGCCAAGACAACATAAGAAAATTAGATATAATTTAGCTCCCAGCTATCAATATGGGAACAATTATGTCACTTGGGAATCTGAATACTTTAGGGCTAAGCTACAGACAAGAGCAAGAAGGCATTTGGGCATATGAAGCTCAACATGGAAATACAAGATTATAGAATACATATATATTAATGAGGGATGGATACTCAGTTATCTAGCATTCTAAATTAGCTTCATTACCTGCCGTGTTTTTAATTTATACTTTTATCCTGAATTTCTGATCTAATTTGTTTTGTGCTTTTTTGTAGTCCACCAGGGTTGATTTTAAATAAATCTGGGGCTCTTTATAAAGCCATTCAATAGGACCCACAGGCTTCAAGGAACAATACTCCATCTGCAATCTTGGCAAGCAGTGTATCCCAAACTCCTAATATGAGGCCAGTTTGGGGTTTCAGGCCTCTGGGAAGATGGGCAGGATGGCTAATATGTCCAACAGATAGGTGTGTGCTTGTGAAGAGAGAGAGAGGGGAAAAGCAGATGGGGTTTTCTTAGACCACAGGTGTGAGGAAACTGATTAAGTGCCCCACTAAAGCCAGCAGTTAAAGAAGAAATGTGCAGATTCCTTAGGGAGCTCAAGCTTCTGTCACCACAGGGCTCTCAACTAACACAACTCTGCTTATTCTCCACATGATGTAGCATTGGAACATGAGCAGTACATATCACACCTAGATTGCAACCGCTCCTTGGTGACATGGTCCTCATGACCCATGGGCCTCCAGAAGCTGCAGGTTAGGCATATTGTCTGAACTCATCCTGCAATCCATCACTTCACACTGTGGGGTAATCATACGACAACAGGGCATGAAATGGAATACCAGATGGGGATGACTCATATCACAAAAACTGATGTGAAATTTCATTTCAATTTTTCATCAGAATTTCATCTAACTAGCTGTAGTCATGGCATGAGAAATGTGGTTGATTCTTCTTTTTTAAAGAATAAGTTGTACCCAATCACTTTTTGATAGATAGCAAATTTGGACCCTTATAATTTTCATGGAGGGTGACTGAGCATTGCATGGAGGCAATGGTGCCAGGACATTGGTAGGGGGCTTGGCTCTGCAGTAAGAGGGACCAACAAGGAGACTTGGAATTAGGTTAAAGAGGTGGGAGGGACCCAAGCAGTGGAAGCAAAGAACGGACTTGAGGAAGTTGGAAGGTGATTGCCAGGCAGCGGGAGGGATGGTGCTGGGGAATGAAGCACTAGGCATAATCCACAGCAAAAGGAAGGGGTTTGGGGACTCAGGAATGAGAGTCAGGTGATGGGAAAGGACTAGCTGGCATAGGAATCACTAGTGAGAGGTAAAGTGACTCAGGTAGTCCATAAAATAACCCATACAATGTGGTAGTAGCTATTATACATGTCCAAAGTTTGTAAGCTGTTTAGTTGTATTTGTGTTGGTCCCAGGATATTAGAGGGACAAGGTGGATGAGGGAATATAAAAGATATTTTATACTGTGTATCTCCAAAATTTTTAAACAATTTGATATTAGAATTTCAATTTTAAAAGATTGGGCAAAATAGTGAGGGGATGATCACTTTCATACATGACACAGTATAATAATATGAAACCACTCAACAACTGTAGTCCTAGATATCACGCTAGAACATACCAGTTATGAAATCCACATGGATGTAGCTTGTACAATTCTGTGTATGCTTTTTAAAAACAAATAGCTCAATGTGCTAACCATGAAGCAACTAAAATGAGATAGGGGAAGAATGTAGCAAAGGAAACCATCAAGCATGCATGAATATTATATTATTCAAGAGAGAGAGAGCACCCTAGGGCAGTGTTTCCCAAACTTGGGACACCGCTTGTTCAGGGAAAGCCCCTGGCGGGCCGGGCCGGTTTGTTTACCTGCTGCGTCCGTAGGTTCGGCCGATCGTGGCTCCCACTGGCTGCGGTTCGCTGCGCCACTTCCCGCAGTCCCCATTGGCCGGGCACAGAGAACCGTGGCCAGTGGGAGCCGCGATCGGCTGAACCTCCGGACGCGGCAGGTAAACAAACTGGCCCTCAGGGGCTTTCCCTGAACAAGCGGTGTCCCAAGTTTGGGAACCACTGCCCTAGGAAATATGAAAAATAAACAAAGACATCAGGAATGTTTTTAAAAAAATTGGATCTGATATATTTAGAGATGACATGTATTGCAAGAGTGCCAGAAAGGTTTCAGAGATAACAGAGAGATGCGATGGAAAGATGGGAATAAAAGCACGAAGGAGAAAAACAAAATATGTCTCCTCACACAAACATATCTACAAAGCTAGACCTAGACAATTAAAATAAACCATAACATTAATATGTACTTTACCAGTTAGAAATATTTGATGACTGATAGCTGCATAGCTTTCTACTGTGAGGGATTGTTTTATATGATCAGGACATTTTGACATGTTGCAGTTCAGTATCAGGACATACTATTTGAACTGGATGGGGAGCAAACTATCAGTTTTCAGGTACATTTACCCTTTCTCTTCAGATTTAATTAAAACTTAGTTATGTATTAAACAAATGTAAAAAGGACCACCTTTCCATTGTATCATCTGGGGTGTACTTACAGTACCGTAGGGTATATGTACTCTGCATTATCTTACACCACCCACCCAAACGCCTCCTTCCTCCCACCCAAACAAACAAAACAAAACTAGGAGTATACCAAATGAGAGGCTTTTGAGTTTAAATTCTGGAAGCTTATGGACATTATGAAGGACTCAATAAGCAAAGCAGCTTCTGAATGAAACAAGTGCATCCATCACATGGGCTGTGTCTTCTCCTTCATCACTCTTAGTTCCCAACAGAAATCTATGAGCCACCTTGTCTGACTTAGGTCATGCTTATTGTGGATCACAACTTGGTTTTTTAACATCTCTTGCCAGCTACAAACTCCCTTTCCCCATTTGTCCCTTCCCAAACTTTTGGGAATATAAATATTGTCCTTACATTTCAGTGTATAATATATAGAGCAGTATAAACAACTCATTGTCTGTGTGAAATTTTAGTTGCACACTGACTTCGCTTGTGTTTTTATGTGCCCTGTTCTAAAACCAGGCAAATATCTGGATGAGTTGATGTACCCCCTGGAAGACCTCTGTGTATCCCTAGGGGTATATGTACCCCTGGTTGAGAGCCACTGGGTTGGGACACTCACCGAGGATATGGGTGAGACTGGTTCAATTCTCCCCACTGCTTGATGTGGATAAGAGATACAAACTAAGCTTTCCCCTGCTCTCAGCAAACTGCCCTAACCACTGGGCTATGGAGTATTCTGGGCAGAGCTCTCCACCTCTCTTGTTGAAGCTGTTCTACTTTTTGTTAAATATTAATTGGCAAAGGGATTTGAACTTGTGGCTACCCACTCGCAGGTGAGTGCGTGAACCACTAGGATATAGAGGCTATCATAGGGCAAGGCCCACTCAATCTCCCCTGTTGAAGGTGTTCCACTTTGTATAAAGAAATAACCAAATATTTTGTAAAATCATCCCCCCAAAATATGGAGAGATACTAGATCTCACAGAGGTGAGATATTGGTACACAATGTAGCTAGTGGTCCAAGCCACTTTTGAAATATGACAGTAGTTAGGACATTTTCCAAAAGTCAGCAAGTACATTTGTCAAACTTTTATACCTCCCCAAATCCATGGCCAATTAACTTTAAAAAGCAAGGCATCACACATGAGAAATATTAACCAGAAATATTTTTTTATCCACTTAGCTTGATCTATAAGAGATCTATTAGAAAAAGTTAATTACAACCTTGAGTACAAAGTTGCTCATTACAGAGCTGCAGTGGCATCGCAGAAGTGAGAGTGGCATCTACACGACCAAGGAACATTCCTAAAATAAAATCTTTGGGCCCACTTGTGTAATATATATAATCCTCAGTTCTGACTGTGTGTGACTATTTACACATGCACTACACCTATATCATCCTCCCTCCCACCCTCCATATTTCACACCACCTCCTCAGGAACAACCTGCAAAAGCAGATCAACTGTACAACATATCCTCAAGGATAACACATTTTGAGTCTGACCAAGTGAGGGAGACAAATTCCAAAGGTGAGAAAAACCTGCCTCCAACTCTCAAACATACAAAGGAGGGAACATCTAAATCGGTTACGTGAACAATTTCAGAATTATGACTTTGTTCTGATTTGGAAATCTCTGTATAGTAAAAGGGACAGAATCCCTTCTCCTTTCCTCCCCCAAATCCCTGTTGGATTGGGGATTCCCCTGTTGTGGCCAACTGACTGGTTGGGGGGTAGTCCAGTTGGCCAACAATAGGTGACAACAAGGGAGATTAGGTACTGAGATAAGATGTCCTTGGTCAGATGCATAAAGGGAGTTCTCTTTAACCCTTTCCAGGCACTTGCCCCATTCCCGAATTACATAGACCCCTGAGCAAGGATCTTTGGATGGAGAGTTCTAGAGCTGATCAGAAAACAGACTCTCTATTCTGCAGGAAATTACAACATTTTAAAATTTGCTTTTATTCCAAATCAGAACAAAGTCATAATTTTAAAATTATCCATGTACCTGTTCAGAAAAGCTTTGATTTTGAATCATCACAATGTTTTGTTTTGATGAGGTAAAAATGTAATAGATATTGTATCGAATAGATCTTTTTTCAACCAGCTCTAGAGGCATCCCTCTTATATCCCACCAACTTCTGAAAAATGAATGTGCTGCAGGTGACTTATGAAATCAAGACGGTTTCCTCTGTAATTTCCTATGCAAATTTGGATACTGCTGAAAGGTGGGAATGTGAATGCCCTGCTGGGCAATGGAGCAATGTTGATTTTGTGGTTTGCTTATTTTTCTATTTTATTTTTCTGATAGTCCTACAAGCAGGGAAATAATGTAAGGGTGAGGAAGATTAATTAATTATTAATTATTATTATTATTATTATAGCAGCATAATTCCACAAACATGCAAGGGCAACTTCCAAAAGTATAAAAAAATCTATATTCCTCGACCATGAAAATCTAAAACAAAAAGCAAAACCCAGATTGGTGGATTGAGTCCTTGTACCACTGAGATGTAGTTAGAACGACCTCTTGAATCCATCCCCACCAATATGTGAGGCTCAAGAGTTCAGATAATCTTCAGATAAACATCCACTCTTGTGTTGCAAATCTGAACGGAACCTTTTGAGATTTGCTTCCTCTAATAAAAAACACTTATTTCAATTATTTCTTACTGACAAATTCAAAGCAAGCCCATTACTTCCCTGGCTGCATGTCACAGTGTTAGCTATGCTAATGTAATGCTTTGGGATCATAACCCCCTACCTATGCAACAAATTTCAAAATGTTAACAAAATATCCTCTGAGCATTATAGAAAATGTAAAATAAAAGGTGGTTGTTTTCCAAATATGCTCTTCTTGAAACCAAGCTGTGGAATTCTCAGTATGTATATTCTTCTCATATCAACTTATTTCCAAGATAATTATGCAATTTAATAAACTCTGCAGGAACACGAAGAATTGCTGTTCCTCTTCTTATATGGAAACAGTAAGAAGTGGCTTTTGTTTTCTTAAACAACTTGGGTTTCCAGAGCCTTTTATACTTAAAACTTTGAAAGGTTCATGTTCAAATTGAGAGGGATTCATTGCCTCTTTAACACCTACTTCTTTGGAAAATGGAAATACTATTGATGCAAGGCACCAAATAAAGGCACTCTTCCCATAATGCACATAATTCCTATCTGGGAATCCATTGACATGAAATTATTCTTCATAAAAAAAGACCACACAGCATTTTTAAACAAAACCAGTTTCCAATAAGTGTGATATAATATATTGAAATTCAATGAAACCGTGTAATTCAGAAACATAACTCACTCTTTTTGATCCCCTATCCCCAATGGCATAATATATATCTGAGTGTAAAAGAATAAGACAGTCAGCTGAACAGCAACAGATAATTTCAACTCCCTCTAACTGCTTCAGCAATGGATTATCCTTATGTTAAAAAAAAAAAAAGAAAAAACCCAACTCTAAAAATGAAGACGTGAGTGCTGATGAGCATGTTTTTCCTCTTTCAGGATTCTTTTTTTTTTTTAAATTGCACAGAGTTTTAGGAAGCAAAGTGAAAAGTGGTTTTAAGTGACAAGTGCAGTGTTTCATTTTCTGTGGCAAATTGTACATTTGTTTTTTCTTCCTCATCTAGTACAGTACAGGCTTTTAGGGAAGAAGTAAACAGATAAATGGAGGTCCAGTCCAAAGGGAATTGCAAGAGAAGCAATTTTATTTTGTCTGTATGGTTCCTTTAGCTCTGTGTTGTTTGTTGTTGTCTTGATGTTGTTAATTACTTACACTTTCTTGGCTCTTATCTTCTAATTGATATCAAAACCTCTTTAGATTGTTTCTAAAAGCTTTTTAAAACGATAGATCAACAAAAGGGATTTATACACTTAGATTTCACAATGGTAACCTTTCATGATTCACTAATAAAAATTAAAGTAAATTTGTTATTTAATTATGAAATATGTAACCTCATTTTATCTTTCAGTGACATGAAACCATTGACGCTGACACTTCAATTGCGTCTATTCATGGGTTGATGAGCTCTGAGAATTAAGCACAGGCAACTGTTAAAGCATAAAAAGAACAGGAGGACTTGTGGCACCTTAGAGACTAACACATTTATTTGAGCATAAGCTTTCGTGAGCTACAGCTCACTTCATCGGATGCATTCAAGCATAGGCATCTTCCCAGGTTCCCCATACCTAATTACTACAAGTTAAAAGTTTCCTCCTGAGAGGGACCACTTTCATTCTCTATCTGACAGGTAGAAATTAGTTGCCTAATGGAATGGAATAGTTCTGCAAATTGAAGGAATTAAGTGAGCTTTTGTTTAATTTAGACTCTTTCTAAATTTGATTTTAATTTGGATTCAAATGTGAAGAGGTTGATGGTATGAAGCAGCTTAGTTTGGCCCATTTCCAATAATTTTATATTGCCCTTTTCCAGATTTCATGTGTCTCTTATTTCCACTGGCCTTTACATAGTAGTGAAAGCTATCATGCCTAAATCAAGGAACAATTATTGAACTAGCTGATTGCATCATTGTGGAATAAGGCTAAAAGTATTGCCTTTTCCCCCGCCAAGGAATATTAGAGTCAAGAGACGTCAGAGATGGAACACAAATAACAGAACAGCTGACTTCTTTTCCTGGTTTTCTAAAGCTGTGAGACAGGAACTGAGTGTGTGGACATAGAATCATCTAGAATGTGCACATTTGATTGGGGCATGCAAATACTAGCATATACATGTGTGACTGCACATGTTCTAGGTGAACAATTCAGTGTCCACTCTGAAAATTCAAATTTTGAATCTCTCTTGCGCCTTCTGGGCAACTGTGATTTCTAGAAATCCCTTTGCAGACAGTTTAGTAGCCTGCTGGAAGAGCCCCTGAATGGAACGGGCTGTATATTCTTGTGCTACCCTTGGAAAGCAGGATTACCTTGAGAGAAAGGACAGAGAAGAAGGAGAAAAACAGGAAAAAAATAGTTCTAGTATTTTCAGACACATGATCTGATATGGACTTGGATCAAGTCTGATAGATGGTGTGTCCTTGAGACAGGGAAAAGAAAAATCTTTGACTTTCCAAACAAAGCAAACAAGAGAGGGTTTCTCCTGAATCTTTAAGAAAAAGAAAATCAGGAAATTGGAAGGCTGAGTCAGAGTTTGCTATCCAGCAATACCTTTTGTAATTCTGAGGACACCCTTTTAAGTAAGGAACTAAACTACAAATTAAGTGTAACTTTGATGACATCTGAATCCAGAGAATGTGGAAATAGAACATTTTACCACAGAGGGTTCTAAAAGAAACAGTACAATTCATGGGGAGAAAGGGGGTGTGTGTGGCGGGGAGAGACAATCTCACATTATAAGGCTAAGACACTTGAGGTTAAGCAAAGAAAAGCTGTAAAGTGCCCTGAGGAGGTTTATACTCAAAAGAAAAACACATCCATGAAAGGAGAAAATGAGGTCAGGCAAAAAAAGATATTTGATCTCATGGTTCATGATTTAAGGCTCACTGACATAAAAGAACAGACACTAGAGGGACATTGCCATCAGAAGAAATGTTAATTCCAACTCAGACAAGAGAGACAAAATACTGCAACCTCTCCAGACAACACTCAAATCTGCTAATAAATTATTGTCAGGTCTGTGGCTCACTGTACAGCAACAAATGCAATATATAATCTACTGTGTCAACTGGGGAGGGCCCAAAACAGGTAGTCATCTGTCTTTTCCCTTTCACCCAGCATAAGAAAAATCCTTCACCTCATCTCAAATCTTAGAGAAATCTAAAAACTGGAGGGGAAAAATACAGCTTAAAATAATGATTTTGCTGGGGTATGGTAAAGGGAAAATAGGAGATCGCCTTTTGGGGTGGTAATGAATTATATATATTTCTTGTGGGAGTGGGGGAAGTTTTTAGGAATCAAACAGATTCAACTTCTGTTATAAGAGGGCTATTTATTTATTAATAATGGTCTCTGGTCACAGCAATAAAACCGCAACAGTGACACTTGAAGGCTTTATGAATTCTCCAGAAGACTGAGCTCAGATGACAGCTTTTCAATGTGCACTTTGCATAGAAGTTATTTCAATAGAACACTTGGAGTAATCAAAAAGAAGAAGAGACTTGCTGCTTCAGACCTTCTGCTCCTTCCACTGGGGAAGCACAGCGAGTCTGTCACAGATATTATGACATCAAAGTATTCTAGAGTAACTGAAATTCTTTTGAAAAATGAATTGGTTTGGATGTGATTTCTTATATTTTTCAGCAGGGACATTGTGAATGAAATGCCATACAAGAGTAAAACTTTGGAGTTTGTAATACTCAGATCTCCCTCTTCCCTATATCTAGACACATGCATGTGTGTGTATGGAACATGGAATGAGAGAGTATAAAGTTTTTGTCAGCATGACAGCAAGTGCCCATGAAAACCTTTTGCCACTCCACACATTTTATTACACAAACCATACCAATGGAACTTTTAGTATTTTTGTTTGTTTGTTTTTCATTCCTCCAACTGTAAAGCGATGTGTTAGTTACCATAAGTCTCACTGTACAACTCTCAAAAGGAACTATAAAAGACCTCTAAAAATGACGTAAAATACCTTGTCTATACAGAATGTCACACTTTTCAGTTCCAGTATCTTGGGATCTCACAGCAAGTGCAGTGTGGTCCACTGCAAAGGAAAGCTGGGAAGCTTCCCTTCCCAGTGATGTGAAGCTTCTGTGTCTAACCTTGCTGGGTCAAATACCGCTGCCACTGATCTACATCTGAATATTGCCTATCCTAGGCCTTCATATAGCAATGGAGTGAGTGGGTGGGACAGAAGAAGTGATTTGGAGAAGCAAGATGGAAATATTTTGGTGACAGGTTGACTTAAAACAGTGGTTTTCAACTTTTTAGGCTGTGTACTCCTTTCCAAATAATGTAGTCTACTGAATACTCCCATCTGAGATAGGGTCATACTATAACTATGAAAACAGAAAAATAGCCCTGTAAGACAATATGTTGTCTGCCATTGCAGGATTTTTCTCGCATATCCCCTGACGAGAACTCATGTACCCCTAGCTGTACACATATTCCAGTTTGAAAACCACTGACTTAAAAGAAAACAGCTGCTACTTGAAGCTGCCTAGAGATTTGAAATATTGGAGTAAGTTCCAGAACCAGGTTTATTAGTAGATCTGTGGGGGAACTTTTCATTTTGGTGAAGGTTTCATTATTTTGAATTTTTTTCTGTTTTGGAATTAAATGAAAACAACAACAAAAAGACATTTTCCATGAACCAAAATTCTGAACAAATTGCATGTCAGGTCAGTTGAAAATGTTTAGTTTTGACAAAAATTAAAACATTGTCAAAGTTTTGATTGTCATGTTATATGTATTTTATAACAAAATACCATTGAAGTGGAAAATCAGCATCCAATTCTGAAACAGTCAGAATGGATGCTTTTCTTTTTCTCAATTTTCCTTTTGAAATGAATTTTTATCAGAGGCGATGCATTTCAGTGAAATGTTTCACTTTTCTTAAATCAGCATTTTCTGATGGAAAAAAAATATTTCATCAGAAAATCTTCAACCAGCTCTATTTACACTCTAGTCTATTTGACAGAAGTGCTGAAAGGCGCCTGATCAACAAATGTACCACACGGCCAAAATTTTCAAATTTGGGTACCTAATGATAGGTTGCTAAATCCATACATAGATGCCTTAATTTTTTTAAGTACCTAAGTATAATTTAAGGAGCCTAATTTTAAGCTTGAAATTTATTGCATATATACACACACATTTCTTTCTGCCTCTAGAAACAAGAACCAGAAACATTTAAAATATATAACTGATTTGCCATCTTAACTGTTCCTTTAGAAAAAGCCTTACATTTCTCCATGAATAATTATTATTTTGTGGATCCATATCATTCTCTAGTATACTGGATTTGTTTTGCTTTCCTTTTCTTTTCTTTTTTTTAAATGTATGATTTAATAGTTAGTGAAATACGATTTTTTTTAAAGCATAAAGAAACTACACAATAACTTTTAACTAAAAGGATATCAGAGTACAGCCCAAAGGACCTAAAGTTATTGGTATGATTATTTCTGAGTTACTTCTTGTGTTTCCATCCCACCACCCATCAAGATGCCTTGAGCTTGATGTTATTGAGCTAATAACTGTCATGAAATTGTATTGTAATTTAACCACTGAAACACCTTCTCATTTTTCTGTTTGCTTTTTCAAACAAACACATTCATCCAAAATATACACAAAGGAGAATTTAGGGCAAAGACTGCTTTACTGCAATATTGCAATGTCATGCA
The DNA here is from genome assembly GCF_965152275.1 of Natator depressus. Lineage (NCBI taxonomy): Eukaryota > Metazoa > Chordata > Testudines > Cheloniidae > Natator > Natator depressus. The sequence continues at coordinate 75,647,600 of NC_134235.1, forward strand.
AATCCATAAAGCACAGCACAGGAAAAATGTGTATAAAGCTATGCATTCTAATTATACTCAATTATTAGAGTTCAGTGTTTTTTATATTAGTGATCCTGCTATTCTGGAACTATTCAAACACCTAAATAAAAATGTGATCAAGAAACAATTTTACTTCACCAGTCACATCATGGGAATGTCTCAGTTTCTTTTCTCCACAGGATCCTAACATGTTCAGTGGCTCTATATTTTCTGTTCTTCAAATGGTGGCATAACGGAGGGCGGGGAAGGGGAGTCCAATATACACAGAGTGTCTGAAAGCAGCTGGTTAAAACCATTTCCTCTTCAGAGACTCTTCAGCGAGTGGCTGGCAGATCTGTTCTCCCTATTCTGAACAAGGGGTGTGCAAGACAGGCTTGCTTCTCACTAAATCCCTTTTGGGACAAGAAACCAGTCTATCCTGCCATCCTCTAGTAACGTGCATGGAATGACTCATGTTCCATCTGTTTCTGCTGCTCAACTTATCATTTGTCTCTGGGTCTGAGATGCCCAGCATGCTTTGGGGCCAGAGGAAATTCCCATTCTCTGACATGAAAATGGGGATTTCCTAAGAGGCAATACCCTTCTCTAATGTGTTTCTGATTCAAAGTTAGAAGTCTAGCTGAGCAGCTGCAATAACAAAGGCAGGAGGGTACCACTCCTAATGTTTCAAGTCAGGGGTCAAGATACCTCATTCCAGAAGACACACTGTGGTAGAGGGGGACAGATTCAAGACAGGAAGAATAGACCTTCCAGCCAAGAATCAGAAAATGGCACGTGAAGTTGCTACTACAGATATTGGAAGAGAAAGACAGAAAGTGAACCCCACTGGCTACCTATCCTCAGAGCACTCAGGGGTCAGTGGGCTGGGGAGCCTGTGTGATATAAAGGTCCTGTATTTTGTTGTCAGGAAAGAGATTTTAAGAACTTCTTGCGGGTAAACCCCTGCACCTACACAGAGTCCTTCTGAAGTCAAAGGACACTGCTAGTATAGGATGGAGAGCTAAATGTTTGAGTGCAAGACTGGGCATCATTGTTTTCATTGAGATACTGTAGTATGAAAGTTTGTGACTGATTGTAAAATCTCAGACTACACACTTGTTACCCTAACTACAGAATATAATTGTAGGTCTCTCATCTCATGACAATATAAAGCAGAGAAATTTATTTTTTTAAGTGAGAATTTAAACGTCTCATTAAAATAATCTGCAAAACCCTTCACAACAAGAGTGAAATACTTGTGTGAAGAGTGAGATGTGTTTTTAAATTCCTCTAAAATGAGTGAGTTTCTTGTCATCTCTGCAGTTGTTCTGGAGGTCGGTGAATTACATAATTTGGGGGTGGGAGAGATTGTATAGTGCAAAGTAGGATTTTTTTTTTAAAAAAATACCTTTAAGACATTTATTGAAAGCATTATAAATTTTCAGTTATTTATACCTGATTGATAGGTTAGCACCTTAGATATCAGGTTTAAAACAACAATGGCCTTTAAAAAAAATCCCCTGACCCTATTCTCCTAATCAGTCTCACATATATAGCGTGATACCCATAATAGTCTTCTTCAAGATAATGCTATGCATTTCTCTCCTCATGTGCTCCTCCCATGGCAAAAGGCTTATTTGGGTCCCCTCCACATACAGATGTGCAACCAAAGACAAATATTTAGCAGTGCTGAACAGACATCTACCAGAGAGCAAGCTGAATTCTATTAATAGAATCAAAGAAGATTAGGGTTGGAAGAGACCTCAGGAGGTCATCTAGTCCAACTCCCTGCTCAAAGCAGGACCAACCCCAACTAAATCATCCCAGCCAGGGCTTTGTCAAGCCAGGCCTTAAAAACTTCTAAGGATGGAGATTCCACTACCTCCCTAGGTAACCCATTCAAGAGCTTCACCACCCTCCTAGTGAAATAGTGTTTCCTAATATCCAACCTAGACCTCGCCCGCTGCAACTTGAGACCATTGCTCCTTATTCTGTCATCTGCCACCGAGAACAGCCTAGTTCCATCCTCTTTGGACCTCCCACCCCCCGCCCTTCAGGTAATTGAAGGCTGCCATCAAATCTCCCCTCACTTTTCTCTTCTGCAGACTAAATAAGCCCAGTTCCCTCAGCCTCTCCTCATAAATCATGTGCCCCAACCCCCTAATCATTTTCGTTGCCCTCCACTAGACTCTCTCCAATTTGTCCACATTCTTTCTGTAGCGGGGCCCCCAAAACTGGACACAGTACTCCAGATGTGGCCTCACCAGTGCCGAATAGAGGACAATCATTTCCCTCGATCTGCTGGCAATGTTCCTACTAATGCAGTCAAATATGCCGTTAGCCTTCTTGGCAACAAGGGCACACTGTTGACTCATATCCAGCTTCTCATCCACTGTAACCCATAGGTCCTTTTCTGCAGAATTGCTGCTTAGCCAGTCGGTCCCTAGTCTGTAGCAGTGCATGGGATTCTTCTGTCCTAAGTGCAGGACTCTGCACTTGTCCTTGTTGAACCTCAGATTTCTTTTTGCCCAATCCTACAATTTGTCTAGGTCACTCTGGACCCTATCCCTACCTTCCAGCATATCTACCTCTCCCCCCAGCTTAGTGTCATCCATGTCTTCTGACTCACATACTCCCAAAACAATTGTTACATACTGTATATTGCAGTGACAGAATCTATCATTGGTGAGTATGTAAGTCTGAAAGAGCCGAGCTCGACTCTCAGATCTCAGGCTGGGTTTGCATAGAAGGCACTTACAAAACACTTTTTCTTCTTTTCTTTTTCTTAATTTACTTCCAAACAGAGAAATTTTGATCTGGAAGCTGCTACAAACATTTTACCATTGCTTCTACCTAATGCCATTTTTATAGTTATTGAAGAATAAAAGAAGAGGAAAAAGATTTTTTAAGGGGGGGAGGAGATATTTCTGATCTTTTGTTTGTTGATATCATCATATCCTTCCTTGTAACCTAAATCTTGTAGCCTTTTACGACCAGTTTTGATTTTCTGGGGGAGAAGCAGGGTGTAACCATTCACCTCCTGTTTCACTTTCTTAATCTATTTTAGGCAACTTTTAAAAATTAATATTTTATACTCCAGGATTTTTTTTCTTAAATGTCCATGTATTTAATCAGTTCTTTAAAAATTATGTTTTGTTGCTGATGTTTTGGGACACTGTCCCAGTAATGTTTATGAACTCCACTGTAATTATTAGCTGAAGAGGTGTACCAGCTGTAAAAATAATTCTCATGAAAACTCAGAGAATAAACTTACAGAGCACACAAATGAAAAGTTTTAAGCTACTCAACCTCAACTGATTTTATTTTTCAAGTACTAAAAGTGATTAGTGAAAAATATTATGGAAAAATCATTTCTACATTTTTTTCATTGGTAGCACGTTCAGATTAAGAGTTCAAAAGCAAAATTAGTGAACTCCATGTTTTATACATCTTAAAATGGGTAAGGGTATTGCTAACAAAAATTAATTCCTATCTAGAGGCCTGATTTTGTAAACACTTATCCACATTAGTGCCATTGATTTAAATGTAACTACATACAGATAAGTGATTGCAGGGTTGGTCCTAGATCTAGACTAAGCTTGTCTACAAGAAGATATTGACTGGCTATTCCAGAATAACTGGAATAATATTCCACTACAGCTATTCTGGAATAACTGCCTGTATGGACACACTTTTATTCCAGAATAAAATCCATTTTGAAATAAATTACTCTGCTTTGGAAGTGGACTAATTATTATGGAATAGAACAATTTATTCGGAAATAGAATGTCCACACAGAGGATTTATTTCAGAAAAGCATTGTGATGGGTACCCAGAAGAGTAGGGGCACTGTTAATGCTTTGCAGACCATTCTGAAAAGCTCACTGTATTATTCACACAATGGATTCTCCTTTATACAGCTTAAGGAATCCAAACAGGAAGCAGTAACTATGCAAATAAATATATATATCAAATACTCAAACTAATCACTTCGCAAACACACTATAGGTTGAATTTGTTTGAAGAAAGTGTTCATCCAAAAGTTGCTAATAATCAACAAATTAAAAAAAAAATCATTACCTCTTTGTTGTGAATTTGCAAAGAGAAAAAAGATTAAATGTAATAAAAATGTATTGGTTATGAACAATTTGATCAACCCTCATCCTGACATTGCTAGCTGAGTTCCTGCCCAGAGTAAAATTTTATGGCCAAGTTAAACACCTGAAAATAGGGGTTTATAAATGGTAGCATCATCAGAGCCTTCATTCTAGTAGTGTAAAGAGCTTTGCTAGAATACATTTTATGGATTTTAAGTGAAACATGTACTGTATCACATCCTACTATTATATTACCAGATGGCTGTCCATAGAGCTGTACAACTGCAAGCAGATCATGGAGGGTGGGGGAACAGAATTCTATGTCCAGCCAAAAACGCTTACTTGCTTACTTGATATTTGTATTTGTTTTGAATACAAACATACATTCTTCTCATATACAATAAACCTGATTCAGATCAAAATTCAATCATAATTAATGCTCAAAATTCTCCAATAATTATGCTGACGGCAGCACACGCACACAGTGATAAAGGAACTGTGGATTAAGCTGTGCATAAATTCACTAATAAGAGAAAAGGTCACGGACTGATATTACTGAAATTTGATTAGACTCAGGATCTATGTGCTAGAAATCAATGTTTTCTTGGCTTTGGCATTTCTGCTCTGGAGTTAGCCAATCTCTAGGGGCCCTCCATCTAATCGCAGGATGTACCAGTGTTACATCCTCTCCTGAGCACAAAGACAGCAAGAAATTAGAAAGGATTTACAGGTCAGAACAGATAGGCTTTGCAATTCCTACAGCTGAGTAGCTTGGGAAGCTGAAGAGGAAAAGCTGCAGCTGTGACTGTGAAGCTGAAGTAACTGTCATGTTGGTCAATGCCCACAGGAAAGGTAAGCCCAGTGTTGGGGATTTTACAGCTCTTTCATAGCTTCCAAGAACAATCTAATCAAACAAGGATGAGTCCACAAACGGTTCTGCACATAAACATTGCTGCAAAGTGGTTACAAAAATGGGAGTTACAACAGTAATTTAATCCCGAATAAAAAATAAAAAAGGCCCCCAAAGCAGGATTTAAATATATGCTGCTTCTATAATATGAAACCTGACAGATAAGGGGAAATAATGAAAGTTTCCTAGCTCTCTCTTGATCCATATGTTGTTCTCGGCTTGAACGTTAGGCTGAACTCCTGCTGCATGATTTGGTTTGCCTCTGCATGTTCACCAAGCAATTAAACTGACTGTCAAATGTAAAGTATTGCAGTAGCAGTTTTTCATGAGGAGGAAGAAGAGAAACAGTGATTTCTGAAACTAATAAAAATATAGAGAATATAAATATAGGGCCTGATTCTTCTCCCTCACTGGCATAAAACAGGAGTAACTCCACTGACATCAGTAGAGTTACACAGGCGTAAATGAGAGGAGAATCAGGCCTGCACGGCCAAAATTAAAATGATCGGTAACAGAACAATAGCTAACAATAATCAAGATAGCATCTGCCCCAGCTCTGCTGGCTGTTAGAAAGGTGAATGATCTTATTGACTAAATCAAATGGAAGCCCCAGACCTAAAAGGCTTATTGGGGGGGCGGGGGGGGCGGGGGAGGAACCCTTCTTCCCGTATAGGAAACACAAAACAACACAAGAGCTAGATCTGCCAGTTTAATTGACATCAGCTATAATTCTACTCCACTTTGTGCAGTATTTTATGTTGTATTGTTTGGAGTCTGTGCTCTGGATTTGGAAAGGATACTATATGGTGCATGTAAATGTATTTAAGAAAGGGGGGAAAAACTGAAAAGTTATTACGGGGGAGAGAGAGTGCTGATAGGTAATGGACTGAAATTGGGTAAAGAGCTCAAACTCAACAAAGGGAGAGAACAGGCTCCCTCCAGATGTCTTGTTTTGTACTGGGTTTCTTTCACAGATATTCTGAACCCTGTCTAGAGCTCACTGGACCAAGCAGCTGCTCAATCTGGTGGAGATGACTTTGTGGAACCCACTATGGAATTGGACTGGAAAAGTGCAAAGTGGAGTGGGACCTGGTGGTGTGATATTTGGTGGACTGGAGCAGACAGGGTAAGAGAGCTGCCTCCTGATGACCATGTGACCACCATTGAATCCAAATGGCTTTGAGAGTGAGATTGGAGGTGAATGGGGATTATTGGTGAAGCAGAGTTCTTGTCTTCAACAAGCTGGACAATTATTCACTGGGACCCTCAGATACTGCTTAGGCTTTGCTGGTTTCACTTCTTTATATGGTTATGTTTTTCCCAAATAAAAGATATTGGTGATTTTGTATTGATAAGGAGCCCTGGATGCTTTTGACTGGGGAAGAAATGCCTGTAAAGTTGACCGAAGGGGCTACAACCTGAGAGTGGATGAAGTTTTATAGGATGCCTGAGCCAAAACATTTATCAAAGGACCCATGGATAGCATTGAACCTTTTTATACGGCTACTAATGCCACCAGGCAATAGGGTTCCACAAACCAAAGAGAATTAAGCATGAATATACCCCCAAATAATGAAAGCCCTCACCATGCTTCAGAGACCACTTTTTCCTCCATACCATATGTATAGCACCATGGAAACCATTTAATTTCTCTGGATCTTCTTATCCAGACAATAGTGTACCTGTGGCCTCAATATTTCTAGTGATATGAGATACTCAGACCAGTTTGAGATGTGATTAAGATAGGGATGCTCATCCCCACTGTACTAGGGGAATTATGCACGGGAAGCTTTTATTTAAATAAAGCAGCTGTCTTTTCACATCAGGTGAGAGTTATCATTATCCCTACCTTATCAGAATGTTTAGATGGAGCTGCCACTTGACTGGAATGGCTGAACAGAATAAAACTTTTAAACTGTGCTGTGAACCTTAAAATTATACTCTCCACAAGACCCAGATTTAAATGGAGACTTGTATCATGATATTCTAGATGGGCTCTCATTCCTGGAAACTGTCTCCCCCACTGGTCCATCACAGCCTAAATTTGTTCAGTCTCAAAGGTTGATGTAAGCCACCATGTGTCACACTGTAGTCAGTATGAGTGAGCCACTAGTCAATACAATAAAGGGAAAGAGTAGAAAAAACATGAAAATATAGAAAAATAATTAAAATCATGTAAGATCCTGTGGGAAGAAAGATAATTCAAACCACAAAAACTCAAACAGTGTCACAGAAAGTATCCCTTTATAAATTCTTTCATGAAAGATAGAAAAACAGTTGCAATCCTTACTATTGTCTCCCAACTCTCCCAACCACCCAGAATAAGCTCCTTGAACTCAAGCAAATTCCACACTAAATAAATCTTTTGGGGGCCAGAGCAGATGTCTGCCTAGGCTAAATTCGTGAAGTGAACTCATGGATGGAGAATACTTTCCTATTCCTTAACTCAACCCCTAGAAGATGATTTTAGAAAGGATAGAGTTATTTTGGTGAGGCAGTTTTTGTATTAATTTATATAGAATAATTAGACCAAAGATGTTAACATAAACCAGTCACTGTCCCACATGAAGTAGTGATAAACAAGGTTTGGGGTTTGGCATACAGAGACCTTAGCCTGCTTTTATACTTTTATTAAAGATAAAGCAAAGAAGGAAAAACAAACAGTTACAACATTTGAAATGTAAATCAGGCTTTCATTTTAACAGCATCTCTTGTTCGCTTTTCCTTTAGCTGGAGGGAGTTTTTGGAAGGAAAAACTCTTGCTTGACAGTCTCTTAGATGGCATCAAAGATGATAACTGTCCTTTTGGGGAAAAGAGAAAAAGTTAGTTAAGAAGAGCTGGAACTGTTGTTGTTAAAATCTGTTCCCATTTCATCCAGTGTGGTATTAGGGATTCAGCTGGAGCCGGTAGAGGTGGTGATGTCATCTGGCTCCCTTTCTCTGGCCCAATCTGGTCAGGACCTCTCTCAGGATCAGGATGGCAAAAGCCCAGGATCTCAGACAATGTTCCCTTTAATTTTTCCCATCCATGTGTGGAATGAATTTTGCTCTGTGCATCAGTATGGAGGTGATGTGTGGCAGGGATGGGGTGGAGGGGTTCGTAGTGTGGGAAGGGGCTCAGGGCTGGAGCAGAGGGTTGGGGTGTGTGGGGGGTGAGGGCTCCAGCTGGGGGTGCAGGCTGCCCTGTGGCTGTGGCAGGGAGAGAGGACTCCCACCAAGCCCTCTCTCCCTGCAGCAGCACCTAAGCTGGGGGAATGTCCCTCCCTGCCACAGAAGTCTGGGACTGGGGCCTGGGGAGAGGCGCCTCTCCCTGCCGCTGCAGCTCCGGGACTAGGGCTGGGGGGAGAGGAAAAGCATGTCTCTTTGCTGCACCACAGCCCCAGGGCAGTGTGAGTTAAGTGCTTGGCCCTTTGTGCCCTCCTGTGCAGCTGCACACTTTAGAGGAACTGATGTCTCAGAAGACCATAGGGATGGCAACCATGATGGTGAAGCTCACTCTAGTAGCCATTTTTTTCTCTGAAAGTCTCTTTCTTTAAGAGGGTAGGTGGAACAGCCCATCCCCTCATTATTTTGTCTGCCAATTAGGCCTAGTTTCTGAGACACCAATTTTGGTTCACTGATTTCTGGTGCTATACTTTTGTTGTTCACCAAGCATACTCTGAATACAATCCTGAAATGATATCTGTAGGCCTTTTGTTTGGACTTACTTAGTTTTTCGGTCTCCCTCTCATGACTTTTCCCATCAACATTTGTTGTGACATCTTTTAAACTTGTGCTCATTTATGACAGTTGAGCTCACAACCAGGGTCAATTTGTAGGCCCAATCATCACAACATTTCACTGGATATTATTTATGAGTTGTTCGGAGATTTTCTTTATAAAAAGACAAAAACAGTAATTAAATAGAACTCATTTGATAATAATCCGATCCAATAGCTGCCTGGAAGATATATTCTCTTTCACAGGTAGCTATCATCCCGCAAGGAACTTCATGAAACTGCAGCTCCCAGGCAAATGTGATAAGTGGCATGAGGCCAGCCACAGAGAATGTTTTGAAACACTTCAGGTTTCCTGGTGTTTAGTGTCAGAGCGTATTCCAGCCCAAGGAAACCAGGGAATGTAAAAACTTGGGGAATATGTCAGGATACAAGAGTAAGAAATGGCAGGTGTTACAATGATGGCTCTCTCATAATGCATTGGAAAGCAAAAGACCCTAGGCCCAGATCCTCCATTGTTGATGGGCTGCACTTGGCACAAGACAGTAGAGGCAAAGATCATGTCATGTCACAATGAGTCCTGCATCAAAACACACTTGTCTGCCTTTTTGTAATGTAATTCATCATTGCATATTTTGATGGGTATGAGAAACCTAACAAAATGTGCCCTCCACCTTCATTTTTTCCTAACATTTCTCTCTAAGTGAGAGTGTTGCAACTGTGTACATCGGGATTCCCAACTAAACTTTAATTTAAATAATACTGGGCCTGACCTTGGGACAAGAACCTACCAAACCTCAAAGTGTTAATGGGGAATTCTTAAACAATCAATAGATCAGGCAACAAATGTACATAAATATATAGGTGCTCTGATTCAGTTTATGCTCATTTTTATATATTTGAAAGAGTTAACAAGGGAGAACAGTTGTATATGGGAATTATGGCATGTTAATTCTGGAGTGTCCCAGTAAACTTGGAGATTGATGAGGATAAAAAGATTTGCTTTATACAGTGTTCATGGTCCATGTCTTTCTTAGCATCATGCTGAGCAGCCACAGTAGATGAGCACTGTGAAAGCATAATGCTACATTAAGTTGTTGTCTTGACTTCAGAAAAGGCATGTGGAGGACTGTTATTATGACAGTCCTTTGGGTGTTCAACCAAGAGTTCCTATTACTGCATGCCTGCCTTTTTCCTATATCACAAGCTACCAGCGTAACCTTATCACTGCAATTTCCTACACCTCATCTTCTCAGCCCAGCAGCACTTACTAGCCAGAAACAAAACTCCCAAACATCATGAAAAAGATGAAATAATAAAACAGAATGTTAATGGATGGGCCTGCTAGGGTGAGCTTCACTCCAATGTGTTCTGTCAAATGAGAGGAGTTTGAAGAGCATTATTTTGCTAGTATACCAATGCTATAGTTGCTACAATTGTTGCTATGTCCAATGCCACTAGAATAATATCCAACAGATAGCTACGGTAATGACTCTGTAGTTAAGGTTTCTACTAGCTCCCCATTATGAGCCTAATTTCAATATGTCCTATCGCCAGCTGAAATTTTTCATGCAAGCGTGAGCCGCAGAGCTAGATGGCTTAGAGGGATGGAACTCGCCATTCCACCTAAGAGAAAAGCCAGTTCTGGCCAGCCTTATTTACATAAACTATAATATTGCTTATCCATAGTTCCACATACTGGGTTTTGTTGATTTAGCTGGAATTTGTCTATGTTCTGATTGTTACTGTAATTGCACACATGATGCAGCACAGGAATTGTTCAGGATATGCCCTGAAGCAAGTAGGTTACCCTGAATTTACTGGGAATGGACTCTGATTTGGGAACTGGATTCAGGCTCAAAAGGGAGAGGTTAGAGGATTCCACCCTAGAGCTTTATCCCAAAGAAAAAGGGCTCTTACCAAGAGCACAAAAAAAAGAGAAAAAGAGATCTCTGAGGCAAAGACTTAACATTCTAAACTTCCCAAAACCTTGCACCCCACTTCCTGGACAAGGTTTGGTAAAAAGCCTCACCAATTTGCCTAGGTGACTACAGACCCAAACCCTTGGATCTGAGAACAATGAAAAAGCATTCAGTTTTCTTACAAGAAGACTTTTAATAGAAATAGAAGTAAATAGAAGTAAAGAAATCCCCTCTGTAAAATCAGGATGGTAGATACCTTACAGGGTAATTAGATTCAAAACATAGAGAATCCCTCTAGGCAAAACCTTAAGTTACAAAAAAGATACACAGACAGAAATAGTTATTCTATTCAGCACAATTCTTTTCTCAGCCATTTAAAGAAATCATAATCTAACACTTACCTAGCTAGATTACTTACTAAAAGTTCTAAGACTCCATTCCTGGTCTATCCCCGGCAGAAACAGCATATAGACAGACACACAGACCCTTTGTTTCTCTCCCTCCTCCCAGCTTTTGAAAGTATCTTGTCTCCTCATTGGTCATTTTGGTCAGGTGCCAGCGAGGTTACCTTTAGCTTCTTAACCCTTTACAGGTGAGAGGAATTTTCCTCTGGCCAGGAGGGATTTTAAAGGGGTTTACCCTTTCCTTTATATTTATGACAGGTGCTCTCACTGTGTTGGTAAGCTTTTCTCATCAACCAAAAGACTTGTTTAAATGAAACGTTTTCAGGCAATCTCTGGATTTGAGCAGCTGGGTCTTTAACTAAGATACCAACCACCAGGAGTCTGGCAATGAAACAGTGAATTGGCAAAACTGTTTTGACTAATTGTCCCCAAGTTCGTTAGAAAATGCAAATGGAGATGTGGCATTTGAGAGGCTTTGATCTGACTCATTGGCACAGGTTTGAAAACCAACCCAGGAAAATTTTTATGGGCAGGGGTGTGATTGAAATCAATTCAATTCCATGTATTTTTCCCCTCCATTATACAGGGAAAGGCTTTTTAATTTCCTGGTGCAAGCCAAAATGGAGCCAGGATCAGTGGAGGCTGCACATGAACTCATTGTCATTTTATAAGAGTGCATGAGTCAGGATGAAGTGGATGATTGAGAACCAGTGTGACACCTTCTACCATGCAAGCATGGCAGTCCTGAGGATCTGTCAGGGTGGTATGGAACTCCTCTGAATGATTATAAAGGGTTTACACTATTTGGTTCCTTGTGTCTGCTGTTTAATTCTAAGACGCAGTAATAGAGGACAGAGGGAAGATAACCCAGCTGTGATACAGTTTTTCCCTTTCAATAAGAAACATCAATCTCCCTTGTTTCAGTCAGTTTTCCCCAAAGATACTGCCATGGTTACAGCAATTGAAAAGATGCAATGCATTAGAATTGAGAAATTCTAAAACTGGATAATGCAATATGCACTTGAGGGCCTCTCATTTCTTTGTGCCTAGTCTTGCTTTGAACCTGAGATACAGTATCATAAGCTTTCTACTCTGGATTTCTCATTTGTGACACATTAGTCGTACCACTTTACATCTTCTATTAGCCACACACACGTATTTGTATTCTATGTACTGTAATCATGTCCTTCCACCGTCACAATCAATGCAGTAACTCAAGTTAGAGACCTACAGCACAATATTGCTACACTCCCATTGAGTCTCATTGAAATCCACTTACTCACACTGCGTGACTCAGTATCTCACTCCGTCATTCCCCTCAGTTTCACTTATAGACACACTCACCTATTAGTTTGCATATATAAAAACAAACCTAAACAATGGCAGTATGTATGAACTGTTGTCTTAAGTCTAAAAACCTTTAAGAATGGAACACCACAAGCAGTACATAAGAGCACCAGCAGCTACATGTAACGAACTGTACGGAATGTGTTTGCATTTGGTTCAACCAAAAAGTGTTATGATTCACACAGATGAAAGTGTGTGTTGTCCTTAAGGATATTTGAAACAAACAGTTGCATGAAGGTATAGAGTTAGAAGGGACACTCATACTCCAGGTGCAAGTACATTGTGGAGCAGTTAGTTTCCCACCAAATGGTCGCTCCTCACTTCTAATCTCTTATTGCTTCCTGCTGGCAGTGCACTGTTAGTCACACAAGGGCAGAAACTGAGCCACTAGCTTCTTACATATGTCACTGATATAGATACATCTCTGCAAATGAGCCCAAGCAAAAGCATGTACAGTCTCCTGTTGACATCTCTGAAATCCCAACTATGTTCATGACATTCAAAAAACAAAAAAAACAAAAAAGCCCACTCCATTTCATGTGTAACTTCTACTACACCCACTCATTGTATAACATAGTCTCACTATGAGCACTTGAAACTCCCACCTCCCCCCCAAACCAAAAAACAAATACTTAAAGCAGCACTCTTTCCCTTACTACCAAAAGCAGTCAGAGGTCCAGGTTGTCTATATTTGATACAGAGCATTCCAGAAGACTTTGTCTGGCATATATCCTCATGGAAGTACAATTGCTTCCAATTGGATATTATTTTCCAATCCAATATATTGTCTTGAGGCGAAGTCAAAGAAGAAGAGAGAGTTACAAATCCAATCTTTTATTATTGGTCATTTCCAACAGTCTGCTGCTTCTTCTAAAAATTGTTCTAGGAATGTTGGGGTTCCTATATAAGTGATGTTCACCTGCAAGTTACACTTTACAACATTACAATTGTCATCAGCACTGCCCACATCGCATCCTCCTTTTTTATTTTTAAGGGCAAATGAATTCTCTGCCTCAAACTTTGTGTGTGTCCAAACTAGACAACGATTATATTATTGTCCATATGGGCTGAGGCTAAATGCTACAATCAAAGAATCTCTTATGAAGTACTGCACACAGACACGTACACACACAGCCCACCCATTAACTTTAATTGGAGTTGTGGGTGCTCAGCACTTTGGAAGTGAGACTTAGTTCTTTACATATTGCTTTTCCGTAATTTCCCTTTTACCCTTCCTCCAGCATGTTCCATGATGTTTTACATAATGAGCCAAATTCATCCATCACATAACCCCGTTAAAGTTAGTGAACTTAAGCTTCTCTAATTTAGTTGCCAATCCTTAACAGGATCCAATAAATCAGACAGTTACATCTTGAATGATCCTTTGCAGTGCAAATGGGTCAGCATTAATGGGTTCTCAGAGTGTACAATTCTCATGTTAGGCACCATGGACAGAACACAACTTGTACCAGAGCTAGAACCAGTAAAAGGACTGGGAAGAGGCACCTTGTGCCTATTCCATTCTGCAGCCTGCACCATTGCTGTAGTGACTCCAGGACCACTACGGGAGTGCAGAATCACTGGGGAGGAAGAATGCCAATGGCCACTCACTGCCCCAAAACAACACTTCTGCTTCCTGCCTGAAAATGCCCCTTATGTTAGAGCACCCTGAGCGCAGGAGTCAGGCAGTGAGCTGAAAGATAAGGCTCTTGCTCAATACAGGAAACCTCTATTCCGGGGGAAGAGTCTGACACTTAGCCTACAGTACAGTTGGCACAAAAGGGACTGGAGGACAAGCATGAACACCAATTTTTTCTTACTTGTGGTACAATAAATAATATTAGATTATTGAAGCCTTAACAGACCTAGTCTGTTACCAGAAAAAGCATATTTGTCCAATAAGCTTATTCACTCTTATATTACTATAATCCCTGAATAATTCATTCACTCAATAGTATTCAGTCAGCTACAGAGTTTATTGAGCATTAAAAAAATAGTGAGTAAATTAGTCAATGAAAAATTTTTGTTGAATACTCTTTGGCCAAACTCTACTCACAAATCATCTTACAATAAAGATCTGAACTCTATTAGGATAGATTTGTCAGACCAAATAGACAACATATTAAATATCCGGGGCTCTAAGTATACTTGTTTGTGACTTTAAAAATACTAGTTGTGCTTATCCTAAAATATATTACCGAACAGAATTTATACCTATTATTAAAACACTATTTTACACTGAAAGAACAAGTCCATTGAGATTATCATTCCAATATAAGCAAACACATTCTTTCAAAGTCAGTTTCTAGCCACTTATTAGTTCAAAAAAAAAACAGAAAAAATAGTTTCCATTCTAAAACTGAACAAGGGCATCTCTCATGCAGGGTCATAATGACTCTCAGACCAGTTACTTTCACAAATTCCATGTAAATGCACAAAGGGTAGGTCTACACTGCAATTAGACACCCATGCCAGCTACCTCAAGCTTGCGGAGCTGTTTAATCATAGTGTAGATGTTCCAGCTTGGGCTGCAGCCTAAGTTCTGAGACTCTCCTGTGATGGGCTCGGTCACAGAGACCCTCTTGGGACTGTCACCTGACATGCTGGAATTACCTCTGAGCCTATTTTCCACTGCCAGCTTGGGACTCCGGAACCCTGCCTTTTTGAGCCAGACATGCTTGCCTGCTGCAACACAGACCCAGGTCTGGTCCACAACCCCAAAGCTCCAGATTTTAACCAAAAACTGCTCAGCAAGTCACCTAACTCCAGCACCAAGACACCCAGTTCCCAATGGGATCCAACCCCCACATAAATCCATTTTACTCTGTATAAAGCTTATACAGGGTAAACTCATAAATTGTCTGGGCTCTAGAACACTGATAGAGAGAGAGAGATGCACAGCTGTTTGCCCCCCCTCCCAAACCCCAGGTATTAGTCACTTACTCTGGGTTAATTAATAAATAAAAGTTATTTTATTAAGTATAAAAATTAGGATTTAAGTGGTTTCAAATAATAACAGACAGAACAAAGTAAGTTACCAAGAAAAAAACAACAAAACATGTAAGTCTAAGCCTAATATATTAAGAAACTGAATACATGTAAATCTCACCCTCAGAGATGTTCCAATAGCTTCTTTTACAGACTAGACTCCTCCTTAGTCTGGGCCCAATCCTTCCCCCGGTAAAATCCTGGCTAGTACCAGCTCAAATGGTAACTAGGGGATTTATCATGACTGGCAGTCTCCTTTGTTCTGTTCCACCCCCATTTATATCTTTGGCACAAGGCAGGAATCCTTTGTCTCTCTCTGGGTTCCCACACTTCCTTCTAAATGGAAAAGCACCAGGTACAAGATGGGTTTCAGAGTAACAGCCGTGTTAGTCTGTATTCGCAAAAAGAAAAGGAGTACTTGTGGCACCTTAGAGACTAACCAATTTATTTGAGCATAAGCTTTCGTGAGCTACAGCTCGATGAAGTGAGCTGTAGCTCACGAAAGCTTATGCTCAAATAAATTGGTTAGTCTCTAAGGTGCCACAAGTACTCCTTCAGGTACAAGATGGATTTCAGTATCACGTAACATGTTCATATGTCCTGTGAGACTTCATTACCCACTGGCTGGCCCACAGGAGGATTTGCAGGTAAATAAACCATCTACAACCAATTGTCCTAGTTAATGGGAGCCATCAAGATTCTAAACCACCATCAATGGCCCACACTTTGCATAATTACAATAGGACTTCGAAGTAATAGTTCATATTTCTAGCTTCAGATACAAGAATGATATATTCATACAAATAGGATGACCACTCTCAGTAGATTATAAGCTTTGTAATGATACCTTACAAGAGACCTTTTGCATAAAGAATCTTTATCACTGCAATCAAACAGCCCCATAGCCCAAGCCCGGGGAGTCAGAGTCAGATGGCATGGACCAGCTGCAGGTTTTTAATTACAGTGTAGACATACCCATAGCCATGGCCTGCATTTGGGATGGAATGTGTGGATTGGCACAAAACTGAATGTTGGCACTGAATCCCCACAAAGGCAGCACCAAGTAACTCCTTTCAAAGCTTACACCACCTGCTGTCTCCCACCCTCTGAGCCAGTTTGAGGTGGTTGAAGGGCTCAGGCCATGACTGTTCTCTCCTCTCACTGTACTAGAACTAGTAAATTTTCTTATCAGAAAAAGATTGATTAAGATTAAAATTCTGTGGGAAAGTGATTTCAACATTTTTCAATTTTCTAACAGGGAAATTCTAAACTTAAAAATGTTGATGTGTTCCAAAAGTTTTCTGTGCAAAACCAAGATTTTTCAATTGAATGTTTTTGAACTGGGTGTTTTTCCTGTGATTTTTTTTTTTTTAGTACAGGAAAAATTAGTGGGTTTCAAACAGCTCTTCCTGGTACGCTCTGGATTTTTAGCATTGCTAATTTGTGCTTAGAGCACTGTATCCTTGTGTGCCAGGTATGCAGGGCCTAACAGCATGCCTAGCCTCTTGCAAGATCCCTTGTGGCTTGATCCCTTCCTCATTAGTTCATCCACACAGGATAAGGAATGATCTAATCATATAGAAGAAACAAAATTAATAAAGATCAAGCCCTGAGAAAGTAAATTGAAGTATTGGGTTTTTAACAGTTATTTTTCTAAATGAACACCCCAAAAATCAAAGGTTTCTTGATTACAAATGTCCTCTTTTTACTACAGAGGAGTTTGATGGATGTTATTTCTCTATTTTGTGTTTTATATTTAGTAGGAGGCTTAATCTTGTTGGCTGTCAGGGGACGAGCTGTTAAGTTTGAATTTTATTTTGGTTTTTATTTTGGTTTTTCTAACTGGTGTTCAGGACATTTGGCTCTTTTTTATTATTATAAAAAATAAAAAAATCATACATATTTTTAGCAACATCGGTGGGAACATTACATCTGCAGGATTTTGAAAGCCTAAAATGATTTACTTTGATATCCATCCAAAAATGAGCCCCAGCCATTTTTAACGTTTTGTAGGCATGAATTATCAATTTTTTAGCTTCAGTATTATTATACTGTATATTTGCCCCAGTGTATCAACTGAGCTCTCAGGAATTATCTTTTAGAGAAAGCAGAACATTGTACATCACTACCATTCATACAATATATAAAATAAAAAAAAATGAAATACAGGCTTCTTTTTGGTGCCACTGAGAACTCTAGCCACCATAAAAGGGGCAGGGAGAGGTGAGGTCATGGTCCCTTTCTCTGAACACACAAAACATCAGAGTTGGCTAGCTGTAGAAGTGAGCACACACTGCAGCACTTAAAGGAGCATAACGGCAGGCAGTGCTCTCACTATGCACTAGGCAGGTCTGAATAGTGTTACTGCTTACCTGAGGCACACTGCCTCCCACAGCTCCTACTTCAGAAGTGAAGCTCCACACCACCCCCAGCATAGGCCAGTGCCTTAAAGGCACAACTGAGTGTAGGAGGCACAAAGACTGGGGGGGGGACAAAAAACCCCCCCACAACTGAGCTGTTTCTTTGGTGTTGACTTGTCCTAGGGGAAAGTGCAGCTTCAAAATCAGACAAGATCTTTTCTAAAAAGCATACTGAACAAAAACACAGCTTCTTTGGCTAGATCGCCTCCCTACTTGCACTGGAAATGTTAAAGATCTGTTACATGACCCAAAAAAAAAAAAAAACCCTGTGTCAGCTCAGCTCTTGCACAGTTAAGAAATAAACTACAAGAGATAAAAATCTCCAGAGGGAAAAATAAACTGGATGAGAAGAGGGGGGAAAAAGAAATCAAGTCTCTTCTAAAAGAGAAAGGCCATACAAAGATTCTTTAGGACCTGGAAGGAGCCTAGTAACAGAGATGCTTAGGCCTGTTCTACACTAGGAGCTGAGGTTGAATTTAGCAGCGTTAAATAGATTTAACCCTGCACCCATCCACACGACGAAGCCCTTTTTTTAACTTAAAGGGCTCTTAAAATCTATATCCTTACTCCACCCCCAACAAGGGGACTAACACTGAAATCGGCCTTGCCGGGTCAAATTTGGGGTAGTGTGGACACAATTTGACGGTATTGGCTTCTGGGAACTATCCCAGAGTGCTCCATTGTCCAGAGAGTGCTCTGGACAGCGCTCTCAACTCAGATGCACTAGCCAGGTAGACAGGAAAAGGCCCGCGAACTTTTGAATCTCATTTCCTGTTTGGCCAGAGTGGGAAGCTGCAGGTGAGTGCAGATCTCATCAGCAGAGGTGACCATGATGGAGTCCCAGAATCGCAAAAGAGCTTCAACATGGACTGAACGGGAGGTATGGGATCTGATCACTGTATGGGGAGATGAATCCGTGCTATCAGAATTCCATTCCAGTTTTCAAAATGCCAAAACATTTGTAAAAATCTGCGAGGGCATGAAGGACAGAAGCCAGAACAGGGACCTGAAGCAGTGCCGCATGAAACTTAAGGAGTGAGGCAAGCCTACCAGAAAACCAGAGAGGCAAATGGCTGCTCTGGGTCAGAGCCCCAAACATGCCACTTCTATGATGAGCTGCATGCCATTTTAGGGGGTTCAACCACCACTACCCCAACCGTGTGCTTTGACTCCGTCAATGGAGTGGGAAGCAACACAGAAGCAGGTTTTAGGGGACGAGGAAGATGAGGAGGAGGTTGAAGATAGCTCACAGCAAGCAAGCGGAGAAACCGGTTTTCCCGACAGCCAGGAACTGTTTCTCACCCTGGACCTGGAGCCAGTACCCCCTGAACCCACCCAAGGCTGCCTCCCGGACCCGCCAGGTGGAGAAGGGACCTCTGGTGAGTGTACCTTTTTAAATAGCATACATGGTTTAAAAGCAAGCATGTTTAATGATTAATTTGCCCTGGCATTCATGGCCAGTACAGCTACTGGAAAAGTCTGTTAACGTGTCTGGAGATGGAGCGGAAATCCTCCAGGGACATCTCCATAAAGCTCTCCCGGATGTACTCCCAAAGCCTTTGCAAAAGGTTTCTGGGGAGGGCAGCCTTATTCCATCCACCATGGTAGGACACTTTACCAGGCCAGACCAGTAGCACATAGTCAGGAATCACTGCAGAACAAAGCATTGCAGCGTATGTTTGCTGGCATTCAAACAACATCCGTTCTTTATCTCTCTGTGTTATCCTCAGGAGAGTGATATCATTCATGGTCACCTGGTTGAAATAGGGTGCTTTTCTTAAGGGGACATTCAGAAGTGCCTGTTCCTGCTGGGCTGTTTGCTGTGGCTGAACAGAAATGTTCCCTGCTGTTAGCCACGCGGTGGGGTGAGGGATTAGCCACACGGTGGGGGGAGGCAAAATGTGACCTTGTAACGAAAGCACATGTGCTCTGTATGTAATGTTAACAGCAAGGTTTACCATGAAAGAGTGTAACCATTGTTCTAGAAAATGTGTCTTTTTAAATACCACTGTCCCTTTTTTTCCCTCTACCAGCTGCATGTGTTTCAAGGATCACAGTATCTTCTCCTTCCCAGAGGCTAGCAAAGATTAGAAGGTGAAAAAAATGCAGTTGTGATGAAATGTTCTCTGAGCTCATGCTGTCCTCCCACACTGACAGAGCACAGATGAATGCGTGGAGGCAGACAATGTCAGAGTGCAGGAAAGCACAACATGAACGCGGGGAGAGGTGGCGGGCTGAAGATGATAGGTGGCAGCAGCATGATGACAGGATTCAATGCTGAGGCTGCTGGAGGATCAAACTAATATGCTCCAGCGTATGGTTGAGCTGCAGGAAAGGCAGCTGGAGCACAGACTGGCATTCAATAAAAACTTTAAAAAATTAAAACTTAAGTTTTAAAGTGCTGTGTGGCCTTGTCCTTCCCTCCTCCCCAACCCCTCCCAGGCTACCTTGGCAGTTATTCCCCTATTTGTGATAATTAATAAAGAATGCATGAACGTGAAGCAACAATGACGTTATTGCCTTTGCAAGCAGTGATCAAAGGGGAGGGAGGAGGGTGGTTAGCTTACAGGGAAGTAGAGTGAACCAAGGGGGGGGCGGGTTTCATCAAGGAGAAACAGAACTTTCACACCGTAGCCTGGCCAGTCATGAAACTGGTTTTCAAAGCTTCTCTGATGCGCAGCGCAACCTCCTGTACCCTTCTAACCACCCTGGTGTCTGGCTGTGCAAAACCAGCAGCCAGGCAATTTGCCTCAACCTCCCACCCCATCATAAATGTCTCCCCCTTACTCTCATAGATATTGTGGCATGCACAGCAAGCAGTAATAACAGTGGGAATATTGGTTTCGCTGAGGTCAAAGCGAGTCAGTAAACTGCGCCAGCGCGCTTTTAAACATCCAAATGCACATTCTACCACCATTCTGCACTTGCTCAGCCTATAGTTGAACCGCTCTTGACTACTGTCCAGGCTGCCTGTGTATGGCTTCATGAGCCATGGCATTAAGGGGTAGGCTGGGTCCCCAAGGATAACTATAGGTATTTCAACATCCTCAATGGTTATTTTTTGGTCTGGGAAGAAAGTCCCTTCCTGCAGCTTTTGAAACAGACTAGAGTTTCTGAAGATGCGAGCATCCTGTACCTTTCCCAGCCATCGCACGTTGATGTTGGTGCAACATCCCTTGTGATCCACCAGTGCTTGCAGCACTATTGAAAAGTACCCCTTGCGGTTTATGTACTCGCCGGCTTGGTGCTCTGGTGCCAAGATAGGGATATGGGTTCCGTCTACCACCCCACCACAGTTAGGGAATCCCATTGCAGCAAAGCCATCCACTATGACCTGCACATTTCCCAGGGTCACTACCCTTGATATCAGCAGATCTTTGATTGCGTTGGCTACTTGCATCACAGCAGCCCCCACAGTAGATTTGCCCACTCCAAATTGATTCCTGACTGACCGGTAGCTGTCTGGCGTTCCAAGCTCCCACAAGGCTATTGCCACTCGCTTCTCAACTGTGAGGGTTGCTCTCATCTTGGTATTCATGTGCTTCAGGGCAGGGGAAAGTAAGTCACAAAGTTCCATGAAAGTATCCTTACGCATGTGAAAGTTTCGCAGCCCCCGGGAATCATCCCAGACATGCAACCCTATGCGGTCCCACCAGTTTGTGCTTCTTTCCCAGGCCCAGAATCGGCGTTCCATGACACGAACCTGCCCCATTAGCACCATGATGCCCAGATGCCTAATGGATGGTTAATGTAACAACTAGAGCTGGGAGGAGTTTTTTGGACAGTTTATTTGCTGAAAAAGGCAGTTTTGGGTTGACTGGAAATATTCATCAGATTGAACCCAAAATTTGTAACTAGTTTCTATCAAAATGAAAAAAACCCAAACAAACAGAAGAGTTGAAGTGAGCCATTTCGGCATTATCTACTGAAACATTTTGATTTTAGGGGTTAGATTCACAAGAGGATTTAGGCAAAAAAAACCCCATCAGAAGTAGGAAGTGGTACCACTCATACTCAGCAGCTCAAGGGTTAGGTCATTCACCTGGGATGTGGGAGACCCAGGTCTGAATGCCGACTTGGGAGCAGGAACTGGAACCCAGGTCTTCCTCCTCCCAGGTGAGTGCCCTAACCACAGGGCTACTGGCTTTTCTGGGGTGGGTCTCATTGGTCCATAAATTTTTTAAAAGGGCTCATATTTGTTGCAATGAAGAATACAAACAAATTTTGAAACCTGAAATTTGTGATAAAACATAATTGCTGCTTTCCAGCAAGCACTACTCTTGAGCAGGCAATGCAATTGGAAAGGTCGTGTCAGAATTTCGATCACTACTTTGGGGCCATCCTGGTCTCTTTCAGAGCTAATGAAGTTGCATATTGTTCCTGCACTTGCCAGTGCAGGAACATTTCACTTTGGCATCCATACCCTCTCTGCCATCTTGTGCTTAAAAATGTGAATGAATGGATGTATGCAAAAGCTTCCATATGAGGAGAGCTTAAAAGTGCTAGAACTGTGTAGTTTAGAAAAAAAGATAGATAAATAGTAAAGGCATAGAAAATGACTGGTTTACTTTCTCTACATCAGGTTACTCCTTTTTATGCTCCCCCCCAATTCAAGAACAAGAGACACAAATTGAAAGACAACAAATTTTAAAATTAAAAAAGGAAATACAATTTTTACCATGTATACAACCATGTATAGTTAACCTGTAGAGTTTCCTGCAGTTACACTAGTTAGAATAAAGTTGAGAAACATAATCCCTCATGTTTCAATACATAAACCACCTCCTAGCTTCCTGGGGTTATATTTTCTTTGTACACTCCATTGATTGCAGTGCAGAGGACAATGTGCACCATCCCTGCCCCCCCTACATCAAACATGCATAGTCTTCTGGGAACTGTTGCACCAGCCAGTGACCACAGCTGATGGCGTCACACCAAGAATCACATAATGAAATTCCTGGATCAGGCTCAATCCTGCAAATCCATAAATCGGTGGGATGGCCCCACGGGAGACATTAGGGAAGATCAGGATGTGCGCCTCTTTGCGCATCAATGGAGCGTTTGAGGGCATGGTGTGCTGGGGTGTTTGTCTCCATCCTGTCGACATGACTGAAGAGCATGCAACGTTACTTGTGAATATGACAAGTGATTGAAGGACGGACTGTAGGAGACTGTGACATCTGGCACAAAGTCAAATCACTTTATGCTCAGTATTTGATGCTGACAGCACATATGGAATGCCTCCAGCCATTCCAAGTCTGCCTGTAAGAGGGTCCAGGCCTCTAACCCATATGCAATATAGGCAGTACATAGGTTTGATATATCCTTAACTTTGTCTCAGCCCAAAGACATTACCCTGGCCTCCTATCCCCCAAGCCAATCAAGTTCTGGTCCTTTTCATCACAAAGCAATCTCTGACTTGCAGAGGACCCTTAAGATTTGGGGAAAGCAGGGAGTTATCACCCTTTGTTGCAGAGTAAAGCTCTTATCAAGATTATGGCTCAGATTCTGTTCTCACCTACAGTTGGCATATACAGCTCTGATTTCAGAGGGAAATGGACTGAATATACAGGTACAGAATTTGATCCTTTCTGGTCAGAAGTGGATCTTCCCAGGATTTGTGCTTATGAGGGGAAGGGCCCTTGGGTTAGAATACACTATTTTCAGATAGATGCCATGTGTGTGAGAATGTTTGCCAAAACTTTGGGATAATATTAAGATTAAAAAAATATAAAACAGTGGCATAGGCCTTCTTAAAAACAGGTCTTTCTTAAAGCTCTTTATCATTCAGAGCTCTCTTTCAAGACACAAAAATGAACACTGCTGTCTGACAACTCATCCTCTCTTACCGAGTGTCTAAAATACTGAAAAAAATAAAGAGGTTTCCAAGCAGAATGGGTTTTGGATGAGCAGTTCCTGAAGTGGTTACTATTTCTGATCATTATAGCTCTCAGTTTTGCATAGTATTATTATTATTATTATTTGCAGATCTTGTGTTTCTCCAAGATAGTTTCAAATTGCAGATCTCTGTGTTCAGACAATATTTTCACAAGCTGAAAAAGAATTTTGCAGGAGTGCTAATTTCCTTGAGAAAAGTGAATGTACACCTCAATGCTAACCTCTTTACCTTCTCCTTGAACAGGCAACCAAATGCTGTTTTCCCCTCTACCCCTCCTCCTCCACACACACACTGCAGGCTCAGATTCTCTTGAACTTGGCTTTTATTTTTCCTTCTGTACTATTTGCAAACCCTAGGATTGACATTCTAATTTATGGACCAAATGAGATTCTCAGCATAGTACAACCAAAAAAGTTTCAGGTTTGTGTTTTACCAGCCTCACAAAGCTTTCTTAATACTTAATTACTTTTCTGTTCCTTTCAATTCTCTGCACACAGCAAATAATTATTTAAACAAACCCTATTTTAATAAACCAAGTACCTTGTATTCATGTAATATTAAAATACCAATTAGATTCAGCATATACAGTAGAACGCAAAGACATAAATAAGGAGTGAATCTGAAACTACCCTTTAGGGGGAAAAATACTCTTCATAAAACTTAGAGTGGTCAGGACTCCAGAAGTATTGACATGATACAGTATGTCTCCCCATATGTGACTGTATGAACGTTTGCCCAGGTGTTGGGTCCTGGGTCATACAAGTAAATCCAACTGTCAGCTAGCTCAAACACTTTTTAAGGCCATTCAGCCATCGCACACTGAATATGGATATTATACACTATTTCTGACTAGTGTCAAATCAACTCTGCATTTATAATTCCCATCATCAATAGAGTATTTTTAGAATTATACTTGAATATATCTGGACTAAGTTTCTGACAGCAAATGACATGAGCTAGTCTAAGGTTTAGCACACAAATATTAAATCAAAGTGGAAGTCTCCAATTTTTCTTCTGTCATTGGAAGATGCATCTGCACAATTTATTGCATTTAATCAATTCTACCAAGGGAGAGTAGAATAGCAACAGTTTACTGAAGTGGGAACACCACTGAACAATATATTCTCTCTGTGTGCAAGCAGCCATGACTAGCTACTACAATATGAATATCTTTCTAGTACTGAAGTTAGATTAGCCATTTCTATTTTAGCTATTCAAATCACTGAGCTCTAGGATGCAGCTCTACAGCAATATATGTTTATTGATCTTATTTGCAATCTCTCCATGGAGTCTCTGAAAAGATTATACCATACTGTTCCAAACCAGATGAGAAATATAATAATCATAATTCATTTTTTCCTGGTGAAGTAGTATGCAATCATCTATTTTACATTATTAATATTTTATTGTGCAAACTTTATTTTAACCAAATTCAAATAGAGCAGATTTCTTTAAATGAAATCAAAACTTTCTTCCCTGATCTATAACTACATTACATTCTGTTGGTAGATTAATATTTTCCCTTTGTGAAGAAAGAATAAGTGTATAAGGTCAACTGGTGTAAACTCAGTATGGCTCCATTGAAATCAATGGTCCACTTACACCAAATGAGGTTCTGGTCCATTTTTTAGGCATGGTGTATACTGATGCCGTTGAATATAAACTGGAGTTTGAGGAGCACAGACCAAAGAACCATACACACTCTTCTAACTTTAACCTCTAGTCTAGCTATAGTGTATTTAAATGTTTAGCTGGTGTTTAGACTGCATTCGTTGTCAAACAGTGGTTAGGTTGGACAAGTTCAACCAGTAGGTGGCAATACTGCTTATTGCAGTCTTTCCTACTTTATGTTTGGACTGAATTTGTGAGTAGTATTTTCTCTAGTAATGAGAGCAGATACCACCTCAGCCTTAGGAGCAAGCTCAAACTTTTAGCATTGTTCTGCAATGTAAACTTCTCATTATCCCATTATATGTACATCAAGGTGCTGCATCACAATATTGCATATCATGATGCAATGTGGTAATGTTCCATAGAAACCTTGTGTGACAGGGTCAGGCCAGATGGCTACAGGTTGAAGGTAGATGTATTAGCCCCAGATTAAGCAGGTCCCTTTCCCCTGAGTAAGATAATGGGCTGTTCCAGAACAATCAGGAAGTTGCTGGAACCAATTAAGGCAGGCTAATTAGGACACCTGGAGCCAATTAAGAAGCTACCAGAATTAATTAGGACAGGCAGGCTAATCAGGGCACCTGGCTTTAAAAAGGACCTCACTTCAATTATTTAAGTGCATGAGGAGCTGGGAGTAAGAAGCTGAGAGTGAGCAGGCGTACTGCTGGAGGACTGAGAAGTACAAGCGTTACCAGACATCAGGAGGAAGGTCCTGTGGTGAGGATAAAGAAGGTGTTGGGAGGAGGCCATGGGGAAATAGCCCAGAGATTTGTAGCTGACACACAACTGTTACAAGAGACACCGTAGACAGTTGCAATTCACAGGTCCCTGGGCTGGAACCCGGAGTAGAGGGCAGCCCAGGTCATCCGTCCAACTCCCTATTGGATACAGGAGGAGTTGTCCTGGACTGTGGTCCCACCAGAGGGTAAGGTCCCTGGCCTGTCCCCCTACCCACTAGGTGGATCAGCAGAGACTGTGGGGATTGTTCTCCTTCCATTTCCCCCATGCTGGCCAGTGATGAGGTTAGCGGAGTGAACAGCAGGTTTGAGCCACTAGCAAAAATGGCCAAACTGAGGGCTGCCGTGAATCTGAAGTGAACAAATCTGCCAATAAGTGCAGGACCCACCAAGACAGAGGAGGAACTTTGTCATACTTTCATGTTGCAGGTCAATACCATGTTTTCATGACACTGTTTTGCTACACTGTGATGTTGTCCCACCCCAAAAGACTTCAAGACACTTCAGGTCATCTTGCTTGCACTACACAGAAATGGCAGTCACTGTGCTGAAACGGACATAACCCTGCACAACTCAGTCAGAGGCAACCCTAGTCTATGTGCTCCCTAAGTGGCAGTATCTTTGGTGTATTTATTACTAAAAGGATAATCCCACATAATTAAAAACGTGACACTGACCCAAACATCAGAGATCTGCAAAGGGTTGGGACTCAGACATTATTTTAATCTTCATATGTCAAACATTTCACATACATTTAAAGCAGCAGTTCGCAGCCTGTCGGTTGTGACACTCAAGGGGTTTAAGCATTTATCTGTGGGTCATGAACCTACTGGCTTTCCCTGCCTCCAACTTTCTGCTCAAGTAGATTTGTTTTGACACTTGTAACCAGTCCTCTAAGGCCAAAAGCACCCCAAGAGCCATTGTGCCAATTGTTTTAAAGAAAACAGAGGGTCATGGTATTAAAAAAAAGTTGAGAATCTATGATTTAGGGATTCATTTTCATCAGTGCCACTTTATCTTTTCTGAAGGTCAGAAAAATAATAAAAAGCTTCTATGGTATTAGGCTATGAGCTAGCACTTATCTACTCTGGAGACAGTGATGGAGGGAGAGAGGGGAGATAAATCAACTCCAAAATGTTTTCTCTTCTGAATTTTATATTTAAACAGTGTTTGATCATTTGTGCTACTTTGCCTTTCACTGAACCTTTTTGTACGTGCAGTTCTTTCATTGTGTGGCAAGCAATGCACAGGAGTTTAGCAGATAGAAATGCAGTACATAGAATTTTCATGTAAATTACACGGAGATCAGCCTCAGGCAGGTTGTAAATCATTAGTGAATAGAGCATCTGATACTATAAGCAACAATTTGATGACCTCCTCGTTTCCTATCTTTGTCATTGAATATATGTAGCACAGGGCCTTCAATAGGTGCCAGACATGCCAGAAAAGAATCATCTAAGGAAGTTTAAGTGGAGGTCAGTTATAACAGAACTTCCAAGACCTCATGAGAGCTTCTAAAATACCAGTTACAGTAGTTCACTATAATTAGCAATACCACAGTGCGCAATGAACTGATTCATAGTTGCCAGACACAGTCTTGAAGTTCATGTGTTCTTGAATATGAATTTCCTACTAAACCAGTTCAGTAATGCTGTAATACCCTGGACCGCTCATTACTGGATACTTTTTCATTCTTCTCCTTCCCAAGCCCCTTTAGAATGAGGAGGAAAAGGATGGGTCCAGACATTCTGACTAGGTCCTCACAACCAGGCTGTCTAAACTTTACAGATTCTTTCTGCACAATATCTCTAAGATACAGTGTTTCCTATCCCTCCTCACAGCTAAAACTCTCAGCTGGGGTCTTATCCCATGTCTTGATTACTGCAACATCCTTTTTTCTCTTCCATCAAAACCCTCCTCAAAATTCTCCTTTGCCATGGTGCTTACAAAAACTTAACATCAGTTAGGCTGCTAGTATGCTGATACCACTGCCTATCATGCTGAACAACATACTCATTTACTTGTACTCACGTCTGTCTGAACCCATCTGTTATCTCTTTCCTTATACTTAGACTCTAAGCACCTTGAGGCATGGACCACCTTTTTGTTGTGTTTTTGCAGCTCCTATCATAATGGGGTCTTGATCCATGACTAGAGCTCCTATTAACAATAATAATAATTCTGGGTAAGAGCAAGCACCCACCCAAATCAGACTTGTTAGTGGAGGGCAATGTGGAATCCATAATGACAAGGAAGTGGCATAGAGAGGGTAAAGAGGATCAAGCCTAGAGTTGGCTGGAAGAAGATGCTTTTGTGATCCTTTTTTCTTGATTTGTTTTCATTGAAATTTTGACATTTATCAAAAATATATTCAATTTAAAGAAATGCAACCAATTCTATCCAGGCCAGAGAGAGTGAGATGAGTGCTCTATGTATGGCAGAATTGCATCCTAATAACTTACATCTGTAAGCAGCTTTTATGTATATTTTTGTATTGGCTACAAGAAATATCAGGGAAAAGGGCAAGACATTTTCACAAGAAAAATATTATACGTTTAGCAAGCACTCCAACACTTAGTGTACCTCAAGCATTAAGTACTAAAAGACCTGCAGACAAAAGTTCAAGTTATCATCATCGTGATACTTTTCTAATGGGAAAAAAAATCCTGTTTTCATAACATTATTTCAAACAGAACTATGTTAGTGTGCATTGGGTAGATTTTAGTTTATGCCAGCAGAGTCTACATGGACCAGTTATAGAGTAACAAGGTTAGAGCACTCTACAACTCATGCAACTCTGGTTCACACTGTGGCACCATGTCGACTAGCCCTCAGCCTGAGGTATGTCTAATTGAACCTGAAAAATCTAACTGAAAGAGATAATGCATATATTAAATACTGTTCATTTTAACAATGCATCAATTATTAAAGATCTTCAGAATTCCTATGCCAACAGGATACTTATTATGTTATTCCCAGATGAATTTATCAAGGGGAGCTGCTGTTTCTCTGTGTTATACATTAACTAACAATGACTGGACATTTAAAATTATACTAATGGAATTTAAAAATCTAACATACATGTTTACTTGCAGAAATAGAATAATAAGAGATATTGTATATCCTGGGAATCTTCATTTAGAAGCCAAACGTTAACCATTTCATTTTTGGCCCTCTTTATCAGCCAAACCATTGTCATGCATGCTTAGAATTACAAGCTACAGGGGAATTACACTCAACCACCACATAAGTTTTAAAGCCTCCCCTTTATAAAGAGAATAGTATTATCCTACAATGAAAGGTCTGAAATACTACTGTAGATAGTAATGTTACAAGCAGTGTTGGACCCTTAGTGAAGAATATTATAGTATTTTTCATAATAGCCAGTGTAAAACACAGTAGGTAGTAACTGAAGATGAGAAATCAAGAACTCAGAAGTTATTACTTAGTTATTGCACTGCCAGATCTTTTGAATGAAATGTCCTTTTTTTTTTTAAAGGGGCGAGTATGATTGGACAGTAGAGCTTGTAATTTCTATGAGGTTCAATGCTTCCAGTATGCTATCATATTTAAACGAGGCCAATTGAAGCCCACAGGCAAACGGAAACACAATGCTCTTAACTGAAGCCACTAAACCCTACCCTCTTTGAATGAGATGTTCTGAGTTGCCTGGAAAATGTGCCCCTAGGTCTATAATGCTGGAAGCTTGGGTATTAGAAGACCAGAGCTTGTTGTACACTCAGTTCTTCCTAGTGCTCCCTCAGCAGCTCCAGAGTCACTTACTCTACCCTGTGCCTAACAGGTATGATCTAACCCATAGTGATGCTTACATTCATTGTTCTCTATTTAGGTAATGAAACATAAGCAAAACATTCCAGAAAAACAAAATAACCAACCAACCACCTACCTTACTCCTCCTGTGCACGAGAGAAATTTTAAAGTAAGAGTTTTCAAAAATCTTGAAGACCAAGTGCTTAAAAATGTCTTCGTTAGGAATCAAGGAAATGTCCAAAATAAACCACTTTTTGAGGTCAAACTTTTTGAGGTCTTCAAAGTATAAATATGACATAACATGAAAAAATTGAGCAACCAAAGAAATTTTCAGAAGGCACTCAGCATACAGTTTCTATGCAACATGAGAGGCCAAGAGGGACATTAAAATTCTTAGCCTGAATCACTGCCTTCAAACAAATCTTTTCAATGGGCCTGATCCTAAGACCATTGAATTCAATGGAAAGACTTATTTACTTTGATGTTTTTCAGATTACAGTCAATTAGTGGGGGCAGGAAGGAAAACCGAGGTTCCTCATCATAACTATGACTTGCTCATCCTGAGCAAGACATTTGATTTCATGGGAGCACAGCCAAGGTACCTTTAATGGTAAAGTCATCCAGATCTCTCTTTAAATCAGAGTTCTAGGCTGTGGAGAAGTGTGTGAAGTGATGATATGCCAATATTTTAAAGAGGACACCAATACAATGTTCCCCCTAGGCCTGCAACAGAAACCTCATGTCCCAGAAACATACATCAGTTTGTTATTGCAGTACAAATATTGGGTCAATCCCACACAACTTTCAGTCAAACAGTAAAGAGAAACCAGCTCAGAGTGAATCTAGGTTTATCAGTATAAAAAGGTAACAAACCAATCAAAGCAATTCATGGAAAGGAACAAGAGTGAGACACTATCTTCAAGAGCCAAGCTACATGGTTCCTTGTGATATTGAGGAGAATTAAACATCACTTGCCTTGTCTACACTATAGGGAAAAGTCAATCTAAGCTACGCAATTTGAGTTACGTGAATAGCGTAACTCAAGTCAACGTAGCTTAGATCTACTTACCTCCGGGTCTACGCTACGCAATGTCAATGGGAGATGCTCTCCCGTCGGCTCTCCTAACTCTTCTTGATCCAGTGGAGTACAGGAGTCAATGGGATAGCGATCTGCGGTCGATTTAGTAAGTCTTTGCTAGACTCACTAAATTGACCGCTGATGCATTGGTCGCCACGCGTCAATCTCCCAGTAAGTGTAGACAAGCCCTTTGTCTCACCTGCACAGAGGCAGGAGATCTGATTTTCAGGTTTCTCGCCTCAAATCTGCATTGCCCTGATCAGTGCTACATCACAGTGGCATCCAGGCACAAGAGACAACTAGAGCACTAAGAAGAATTGAAGAACCCCTCCATCAGCTGGGTGATATTCACCTGGTTAGCTGATCAATACTCTGGTTAGAACAGGGTGGGGATCAGACATTAAGCACCAGTTAGGAAACCACCAAAATCAGTAGCATTCAATAGTCTGTTATCTTA
The DNA here is from genome assembly GCF_965152275.1 of Natator depressus. Taxonomy (NCBI): domain Eukaryota; kingdom Metazoa; phylum Chordata; order Testudines; family Cheloniidae; genus Natator; species Natator depressus. The sequence goes on from NC_134235.1 coordinate 75,679,017, forward strand.
TTTAAACTACTTTTTATACAGATTATAGTTTCACTAGACAAGAATTGTTCTCAGCTTTATCTCCAAACATTACCAGGATCCTCACAGATAGAATTAGTAACTATTGTATTCATTCCTTTATGTTAAAAAGTGAGGAAAATCCTTGCTGACAAAGTAAACGTTACTTTCTACAATTAATTTTATTTTTCTCCTTGAGTTCCCACATGTCCTCCACCTGCATCAGCCCATTTCATTATGTTGCCTCCTGCACTCTCTTTGGTGGGAAGAAACAGGTTCACATGATTGTACAGCCAGTCCGAAGTCTTAACTGCAGATCACGCACCTAATTAGCCATTCCCATGGGGAATATGTTCAGGCGAGTAGATGCACCAGTTAGCCAGCAATAAAATGATTTCCAAAGCGTTCTCAGCATCTCTGCTGCAGGAATCAATCAAAATATATTTCAGTAGAAAGTGTAATTGCAAGGATTAAAATTTTAATCATGAGTATTCAATTAACAGTTAATGTTCAGATTCACCGTTTAGATTTTTATGCAAATTCTTATATAAAGACATGAAGATAAAGGCAGTTCATAGGAAATGCCACTCTGTTTCAGCTCAGCAAGTCACTGATAATTTACTTTGTTGAATATTTTGCACCTATGATGACACATGAAATTGTGGAAATAGTTCACTTATGTCTCTTCTACTGAAAGTAATCTGCTTTGCATTAGCTGTGTGAGGCAACTCATAGAACTGGACTGGCTGCAACAAGCTGTCTGGTATGAAGTATAGAGTTTCTTTTTCTTTTTTTTTAAAGTTACATTAGAAAGATTAGATTTGATAACGTTTCAAATAAAAAAAATCCTGCTTTTACTCATGTAAATTTCTCCCATTGTTGTTGGTGATTTCAATGGGAGCAGGATCATACCAATATAATGTATATATTTCTACTGTCTCTCCAATCTCAAAGCAATGTGCGCCAGAACCTTAGCTGGTTTAAACTGGTATAACACCATTGGCTTCAATGGAGAAATGCTGGTTACAATATTTACATATTTGAAAAAAATAGAGAAATGGAAAAAGAATTGGATTTCTGATCATAAAACTGCTGACAATGACTAAAAAATGTCAGACAAAAAGTAATCTTTTGTAGAGCTATATACAAATGGAGTTTATTCAATGGAAGGACTCCCACTGATTTCAATGGACTTTAGAGCAGGTCCCTAAGCTCTAAACAATACTTTAATATGCTAGATTCTACATCCTAAATTATTTATTAGGGCCGTCAATTAATTGCAATTAACTCAAGCAAAACTAAACACAAATTAACTCAATTAAAAAAATTAATCTTGATTAACTGCAGTTTTAATTGCACTGTTAAACAATAGTAGAATAGCCATTTGAAATTGTAATAAATATTTTTAGATGTTTTTCTACATTTTCAAATATATTGATTTCAATTACAACACAGAATACAAAGTGTGCAGTGCTTACTTTATATTGTTATTTTTATTACAAATATTTGCACTGTAAAAATAGTATTTTTCAATTCACCTCATACAAGTACTGTAATGCAGTCTCTTTAGTGAAAGTGAAATTTACAAATGTAGGATTTTTTTGGTTACATAACTGCACTCACAAACAAAACATTGTAAAACTTTAATGCCTACAAGTCCTCTCAGTCCTACTTCTTGTAAACAAACTTGTTTTTCTTTGATTGGTTGAACATTTATGGGAGATACTGCTGCCCACTTCTTATTTACAGTGTCACCTGAAAATGAGAACAGGTGTTCTCATAGCACTGTCATAGCCAGCATTCCAAGGTATTTATGTGCCAGATATGCTAAACATTTGTATGCCCCTTCAATGTTTTGGCCACCATTCCAGAGGACACGCTTCCGTCTAATGCAGCAGTAAACCAGACTTACTGTGAAATTCTGTCAGAATTAAAGTTTTACCATTCAAGTGTTTCTACTACCTTGATAAACTTGTATATGGGTGATAGACTGCTGGGTTTTCTGGGGGGAGGGGCGGTGGTGGTGGTTGGGGGGCAGACGAATTATGACACCAACATTTTAAAGATGTAGGGTCAAATTCTGTCCCCCTAGAACATATACCTGCCATCCAGTGAAGAAGTTCATGGGAACTGCACACACAAATGAGTATGGCGTGGCTACGCGATGTCAGAAAAGACACACAAACAATTTTCCACTCCTTTCATATGGATTTGGAAGTAGCCAATTGGTACAGAAAGTCCCACAAGTATTTTAGGAGCGTAAACAGTAAGGAAGGACATGAACTGCTCCTACTAGTATAGGTGGATATAACTAGAAGTAATGGGATGAAAATTTAACAAAGATAGATTCAGGCTGAATTGCATGAAATATTTCATAACAATGAGGTCTATTAGATTGTGGAATGGTCTCCCAAGGGAAATATTAGATGATCAATTGCTCAAGTAATTTAAAATGGACTGGGAAAAAGTACAAAAAAATATGCTCTAGGGAAATATCCTTTGCCAATCGGAGCACGGAATACATCATCACGTACCTCTCTTCTATCTCTAAGTTTCCATGGACCTGATCCTTGAAAATTTCTAGGAGGTGCTAAGTGGTATCAAACCGCATTGACGCCATGGATATGGAAGAACTCAGCACCTTGCAGGAGCAGGTTCTACAACTGCAGGAAAAAGGATGGAAAACTAGTTTTAAAGGTTCTCTGCTACTTTGCTCATACTATTGATGTAGACAAATGTCAGTCTGATTAATGACAGGTACCTTGTTGAAACCTAGAAGTATATCTATTCCATGCAAGAATTGATGTCTTGTACATTTGTATATCTTGGCCGAATGACATTTTTTAAAAGAAAAATCTCTTCATTTTGTGTGTGCGTGAGAAACTCAGTCAACACAAAATCCACTGTACCAGGTTGAGTGCAAAGATATGAGAATTTGGTTAAATACTTTAGTAAACTTACATTTGTGCATATTGAATTATATGTTATATGTAAGATGTTTGCAGTTGTGAGTGCTGCTCCTAACGAAGGCTTTGCATAAACTAGAATGTATGAAATTTCACTTCTCTTCCCCCCCACTTTTTTCTAGATATTTTTAGAAGACTGAAATTAAGGTTCTTGTATATTTTAGCCTTTAAGTTTGGCTGTTTTTAATCTGTATGCATAACAAAATCAGTCCAAGTGATTTCTTGGCACCACAACGGAGAGGAATTGAAGAAATTAGAATAAACTGAACATTGAACAGTGCAGTCTCATGTGCCTTTTGTATAATCAAATACTCCCCTGCCCCAAACGTGACATTAAAATCAAGGGCAATCCACAAAAGCAGTGAAATTCAGGATTGAGGCTGAAAAATCTAGGATGGCCATGTTCTTAGGCCAAACCTACTGTGCTCACTTATTGTAGACAAAGTTAAATGTACTATTAATCATTAAATAAATAAATAAATAAATAAATAAATATCATTACCATATTTCCTAGAAGACCCACTCAGGGAGTAGAACCCTATTGTGCTTGGCACTGTACAACACACAAAACAAAGAAATGTCTCCTGCCCCAAAGAGCTTACAATGCAAGTATAAGGCAATAAACAATACACAGCTGCAAAGAGACCAATGGGAGAGTACAAGGAAACAACGAGACAATATTTTGAAATTGTCAGCATGATAGGCAGGGGTATCAGCACACGGGTGGCCTAACCATTTTCAGGTATTTTTGAAGGCATCTTGCCAAAGGAGAGTTAATGAAGACTTTGAAAGAGGATAATGAAGTACTGGCAATTGTTTACAAGAAGTTCCTGCCAAGCAGGGGAGACAGCATGAAGGTGCTGGTTTGAAAATTTAACAAATGGGTGATGGAGATTGGGATTATTGGCCTAGCAGAGGCAGGAGTTCACATTTTGATACTGAATGAGATTATAGGTGGAGTGAGGATATGCTGTGAAGGGCCTTGAAGGTGAAGACAAGCAATTTAGATGTTTGATGCATAGAGAAGGGAAGCCAGTGGAGGGATTCAAAGAAAGGATGGACATGATCAAAGCAGTGGGATAGGAGAATGCTCTTTGCAGCAGTATTCTGAATGGATATGAGTGGGGCAAGGATGCATTTTTCAAAGCCAAAGAAAAGAACACTGCAGAAATGAAAACATGAGATGAGATCCTAGGTGACAGTTTTTGCTGAAAAGGTCCTACCTTAGAGGTGTTATACAAAAAGACTACACAAGATTTAGATATACTCTGGATGTGAGGACCTAGAGAGGGGTTTGAGTGGAAGAGGATGATGCCCAGCTACCAGGGAAAGTTTGAGAGTTCTTCATGCAAAAATGGAGAGGCTTCTTGTTAAGTCAAGGCCCAGTCCTATAGCGCCTACTTAACATCAGTTATACTTACTCGGATGAGTGATCAAGTGACTTCAGAGTACAAGTATGGGTTTTCTAGATCACCTTTCAGTCACAGGTGAAATTATGCACCATAATTCACAGCAGAAAGAGATGAAAATCTACCCTGCAATATTATGCTTTCCATATAATGCACACAACAGATGAAATTTTTACAAAGAAATGGATACTACCATTTTCGGTAGAACTCAAACTAGTGATGAAGAGGGGAAGAAACATATACATGAAAAAGAAAAAGTTGATATTGCACAATGCAGGATCTTTTGAATCTTATCCCAAATATTATTCTTTCCAGGTTCCTTATCAAGAAAGGATAATGTACCCTTAATTCTCATTCCAGTATCCCAGTTTTATTCTCCCAGTCACGCTCATTGTTCTTACATATAGTGAAATCCTGGGAAGGACTATCTCCAACAAGCAACCGTCTGTCTTAAATAGAGCAGATAGAAAATAATTTGATCAATTTTGCATTAATTTCCCCCATACATTGTAATTTGGTATTTGCTCAGTCATAAGCTGGGCACATAATTTGTAGACATGCTTGCCAAATCATTCAAAAATAGTGTTTAAACACAGGTTTCAGAGTAACAGCCGTGTTAGTCTGTATTCGTAAAAAGAAAAAAGAAAAGGAGTACTTGTGGCACCTTAGAGACTAACCAGTTTATTTGAGCATGAGCTTTCGTGAGCTACAGCTCACTTCATCGGATGCATAGCATATCGTGGAAACTGCAGAAGACATTATATACACACAGAGACCATGAAACAAAACTTCCTCCCACCCCACTGTCCTGCTGGTAACAGCTTATCTAAAGTGATCATCAGGGAGGGCCATTTCCAGCACAAATCCAGGTTTTCTCACCCTTCTCCCCCCCCCCCCACAGACACACATGAGAAAACCTGGATTAGTGCTGGAAATGACCCACCTTGATTATCACGCGCATTATAAAGAGAGGTTTCGAAGAGGGATGGGCTATTACCAGCAGGAGAGTGAGTTTGTATGTGTGTCTGGGGGGGGGGGGGGAGAAGGGTGAGAAAACCTGGATTTGTGCTGGAAATGGCCCTCCCTGATGATCACTTTAGATAAGCTGTTACCAGCAGGACAGTGGGGTGGGAGGAAGTTTTGTTTCATGGTCTCTGTGTGTATATAATGTCTTCTGCAGTTTCCACGATATGCTATGCATCCGATGAAGTGAGCTGTAGCTCACGAAAGCTCATGCTCAAATAAACTGGTTAGTCTCTAAGGTGCCACAAGTACTCCTTTTCTTTTTTGTTTAAACACAATAAATCCTTCAACCAGATCATTTTACTTATTTACCCAGCTCTTTAAATCATCCTCAAGCTTCCCAGCATCTTATTAAGTTAGACATTTAAAGGTTAGCTCCACTAGACAACTAATTTTTGCTGGTCCACTGGGTGGTGACAACATAATCAGGCCTTCCTGTAGTTGATGTACTGAACTTTGGTTATGTTTGTAATGGGTTCAGTCACAGACCCCTTGAGGCGGTCACCTGATGTGCTGGAATTAACTCTGAGCCAGTTTTCCACTGCCAGCTTGGGACTCCAGAACCCTGCCTTGTTGAGTCAGACATGCTAGCCTGCTGCAACACAGACCCAGGTCTGAACCACACTCCCAAACCTGCAGGCTTTAACTGAAAACTACTTAGCAGGTTACCTATCTTCAGCACCCAGACACCCAGTTCCCAAAGGGATCCAAACCCCAAATAAATTCGTTTTAGTCTGTATAAAGCTTATACTGGGCAAACTCATGAATTGTCAGCCCTCTATAACACTGATAGAGAGATATGCACAGCTGTTTGCTCCCCCAGGTATTAATCACTTTCTCTGGGTTTGTTAACAAACAAAAGTGATTTTATTAAGTATAAAAAGTAGGACAAAGTGGTTTCAAGTAATTACGGACAGAACAAAGTAACTTACCAAGCAAAATAAAACAAAACACGCAAGTCTAAGCCTAATACATTTAAGGAACTGAATACAGTTAAATGTCAGCCTCAGAGATGTTCCAATAAGCTTCTTTCACAGACTAGACTCCTTCTCAGTCTGGGCCCAGTCCTTTCCCCTGTACAGGTATTGTTAGTTCCAGTTCAGATGGTAATCTGGGGATTTCTCATGACTGTCCTCTCCATTTGTTCTGTTCCACCCCCGTTTATAGCTTTGGCACAAGGCAGGAATCTTTTGTCTCTCTGGGTCCCCACCCCTCCTTCTAAATGGAAAAGCACCAGGTTTAAGATGATTCTAGTATCATGTGACCTGGTCACATGAGAGACCTCATTCTTCATTACCCATGTCACTACACAGGAAGGGTTGCAGGTGAACAGAGCCATTGGTAGCCAATTGTCCTAGTTAATGGGAGCCATCAAGATTCTAAACCACCATTAGAATTAATGGCCCACTCTTTGCATAATTACAATAGGACTTCAGAGTAATACTTCACATTTCTAGCTTCAGCTACAAGAATGATACATTCATACAAATAAGATGAACACACTGAGTGGATTATAAGCTTTGTAATGATACCTTACAAGAGACCTTTTGCATAAAGCATATTCCAGTTATATTATATTCACATTCCAAGCATATTTTCATACAGCACATGGAGTGCAATGTCACAACATTGTATTATTTTCAATGGACAAATCTTGCCCCTACCATGACCCTAACAGAATACCAAGGCCAGAGGGCAAGGGGACCCTAGAATCTAGCAATCAATCTTGGCTGGTGTGACCAGCTATGTGTACCCCAACTCACTGTTTTCAGAATCTGTATATAAAACGGTGCCATGTAAGGTGTCATATGCAAACCAGTAACATGAATGTCATTAATATTAATGTGCGTGGTATATGGGTGATTTGTGAATAATTATAAATGTGCTGGAAATATGGATTCCATTTAAAAAGGTGTCTGGCAAATAAGTTTAAGTCTCCCTGCCCTAGACAAAGGAAGGTAGTCCTGCCTTCTTCGATGTGTCTCCCACATAAATTGAGAAAGGAGTGACAATGCAAGTACATTTACATAAAAAGGTAAACAAAGCCATCAGACTAACAAGGGGCATAGTTGAGGCTATCTTGAATGGGGGAGGAGACTGCAAAAAATTAACATAGCATCAGCTCGCTGGTGGACACAGTGAACTGAACCCCCAGGAGGGCTTCCTGACTTTGAGGAGATAAGGAGAGAGAGAGAGAGAGAGAGCGAGCGCGCGAGAGCCATTTTGTCATCCTTCACTTGACAAGGAGTCAAAGAAACCAAGTGCTTTGCACTCCATGCGTTGGGTCCTGGCCGAAGTAAGAGCCAGCCCAAGGAAATTTTGAACAAAAAAGACTCTAGTTTGTTAAGCTGAGTTTTAGTCTTAGAAGCACACTTAACTTTTGTTTGTAACCATTTCCATCCTTATTCCTTACACTTGGTGACATTTACACCTGTCCTTTTTGTTAAGATGTGAGAGCCACATAAGGCTCGGACGTAGCTGAAGTGGTTCAATTCATTTGTAGAACTGGTGGCAGGATTTAGGGGGATACAGGGTTTTCTCTGACCAGCAGAGCGGTTTATGCCTGAGGTGGACTACTGGAGTAATGCAAGGGCCAATGTATCAGCAACCATGCTGGTCCACTAACCATTCATCCCATATGGTTAGAATTCATCAGCAGTGCTGACTGTTGCAATCCTTGTACTTGTCATCATGTACTTGCAATCCTTGCCATAATGTAGTGTACTGGCACTTTGTGCCCTGGAGAGGAGGCTTCCTTCATGCTATCCCCAATGGAGATCTCAAACAAACAGACTCCCCAAACTGCCTCTTGGCACAGCTGCAAGTCATAACAGTTCCTCTGAACGTTCTTCTAGGACCTTCCAAGGTCTTTAAAGCAGAAGAGGAGAATGACTGTTGCATTCAATTCTTCCTCCCTCTTTTGCAGACACTTTCTCAGTTTGTCTCCCCGAATACTTTCTCATCTTGCTTTTGATGGTAATCTCTGGGCTGACAACATTCTTAGGAAACCTCACTTGTTCTTAGTCCTCCATACACTCGCAGGAATTAAAAAAGAATATTTGCTCCTTTTTGAATTTTGAAGTTATAATTCATATCTTTGCTGGCAATTAATAGACAATTAGTGCACTGATTTCGTAAGCAGTATCTGGTCAGTTCCTACATGAACTGTGAAACTGAGTCTGTATTATAGCAAAGTTGTGATTTCATAACATGCAAACCTGATTCTTGTATTGTTAAAGAATGTATTGTGAGCATTGTCCTTTGCACTTGACATTTGGCAGAGCTCCTATAAAGTATATTTAATTTGCTGAAGTGCACTAATAGAGAATGACACCAGCTTTACCATGTAAAAATTGATTTTAATGTTTGCTCTGATATATGGCTGAAGGCCATACTGCTAACTTCAGAGATTTATTATTGCTTATCCAGTGATACTACAATTTAATACTGTACCAGTAACTCAGCATTTTTATTATATTGTACACAGAGCATCTCTATTCCATAGATAAATATAAATATAAACAGACATAATGGATCTGGTTCCCTCAGTGTTGGTAATATTGTATAGTCAATTGCTTGACCACACTTAGGTTCATTATGAAATATATTTGAGACACCAAATAACCAATATCAGCTAGGTTTATTGCTTAAAGTCAATGATAGTATAGTACAGGGAGAAAGGTTCAGTTCTATACCAGGTTCCGGGAAGCTGTCTTATGCAACATTGTTAATTTCATCTTAATTCATGTGTACTCCGAGTTGCACATTTCATCCAAAAGTATTTATAGGATGATTTTACAAGTTAAAAGTTGTGTACCCATCACTAAAAGACAACTCATCTGTTTTTTCCCCAGTTCCTTAACTTGTTGTGTACCTTTCATAATCTTTGTTTTGGACAGTAGTATTCCAGGTACTGGTCCATGAAGGTACCTCTGCAGCTAGTCACAGAGCAGAATATTAATGTATTTTGCCTTTGACAAGTTTCTTGTTTTCTAATGCCAAAGCTGACTTTAGCTTTGTGAAGTGTTATGGGATGTTTAGCACAAGTGAACAGGATTATAAAAAGACATAAGCCAATTTAGGCCAGGTGACGGCTTGAAATATATCTCCACAATACGCTATATTGATATTGTGTGCTTAATGGGGGTATCAGTAATACATATTGATAGTGTGAGACTATATTAGCCCACAATATATTGGTTGAAACAGAGAAACTATTATTTAGAAAGTAAATAAATGTATTTTGGTATAAAAAGAATAGTTACTACCTTATGGTAACTGGTTAATCCAGATAGGTTGTCAACATTGACTCCACTCTGGAGCACATGCACCCCAAGTGCATGAGAAAGAATTCTTTTTATCCAACAGTGTCCACGGGGGCTGTGCCTGCAACCTGGATATCTTCATGTCCTACCTCCCCAACCCAAGGCCGTAGCAGGCCTGACCAAGTCAGTTTCACCAATCCAGAAGCCAGGTGATTCAAAACTCCACAGTTGTGGGGAAGATGAGTGGGTCATGGAAGACAAAGAACATCACATCTCAAAGAACTACAGTTACCATTCTTTCTTTGTGGTGTGATTGTCCACATGGTTTCCACTTCTGGTGACTTGCAGGTTAGGAAGTCTGTGCTAGGAGTCCTGTGTAAATAGTTATTGTAGGACAGCTTTACCAAATTTGGCATCTGGTCTTGGAAAACTCAACTAAGGAATAGTGCTGGGGATCAATCAACACTTCTGTCCAGGTAGCTGACCTTCAAATTACTAAAATCGGTATGCTTCTCAGAGAAGCCACAGAGGCTGCCTGAGCCTTAATGCAGTGGGCTGTAACCTCGATGGGTACATCTAATCTAATAATTCACAACATGATTAAGTACAAATTAAGTACCCCTTTAGATAGTCTTTGGTCAGCTTGGGGGAGCTCCTGAAGGCTCTTGTTTGGCCAAGGTTTAATATTAAAGAGCCCTAAATCACATCAAGGGTGTGTAGTTTGGCTTCCTCCAGTTGGAAGGGAATTTTGAAAAGAAACCTGGCAGTTGGATTATCTGGTTTAAATGAAAATCAGAGACAATCCTTGGAAAGAGTCACCTTTTCTTCTTGGAACAACACATAAGGTGGATCAGCAATGAAGAACCAAATCTCCTCTGCTCTAACATTATTGCTACTAAAAAGGCCATTTTCCTAGGTAGCAAGTTGATATGGACAATGAAGAAATTCCTGAAAGGTTTTGAAATCTTCAGGATGAGGGGAAGCAAGGGGTATTACTGCCTCATCTGATGAAAAAGAGGATATCACTGCTGGGAGTAGATACTAAGATGAATGCTCACCAAGATCCGATAGTCTAGTTTGATAGCTTCAGCTCCTAGATTCCCCCTCAGACCAGAAAGTAGTCATATAAATGGTTACAAGGAGAGTGGGTCAGGCAATACTTACCTACCTACCTACCCCCCGCCCCTGCCTTCCAACACAAACAGCTCTGCAGGAGAGGCAGAAAATGAGTACTCCTCCACTAATGGCAGCATTACACTTAAAAGTCCTAGTGTAGCGTGAGTCTCCCTCCCCGCTGCGGCGAAGGTGACTGGTACCATGACTGTTCTAGTTACAAGGTACAAGGCATTATTGGTGGAGGAGTCACTGCAAGGTTACTCAGTACTAAAATCACTTCAGTGCCAAGCAAGTCTGTGCCAGGAGTGGCTGCACCGCAAGGGTGGCAGCAGAGTCAGTACCGAGAGCTTGGTTGCTGGGCAAAGTCCAGTCTGCTGCCTGAAATTGTACAGTGATTGGGTCATACTGAGGTGTCAGAAGGACCCAATTTAGGCCATGAACTACCCTTCACTAAGTAGCTTGAGAAGTGTTATGAATCCTTTACTAGGTCCCAGAGAGGGTGACAGAGGTGTATTTTCACTGTGGGAATGATATCCCTTCCTATTTCTTTCAGATGATTGGGTGGAGGAGGACTTAGCTGCTCTGATGGGTCCTTGCGAAGTGAGCCCAGGAGCTCAGAGTTGAGCTGTAGATCATAGGGGCACTGGCCAAGGAAGCTTTTCTATGCCTAGTAGGCCTTTTTCTCTCCAGTTCTGAGAAGGCTCTTGTTCAGTAGAGAGAGAGTTTAAGATGGATCTCTCTCACCTTCATGGTCTCCAGCAAAGAGCTATTTACTGAGTATTTATCAGTGATATTCCCCTCTGCAAGTTTTAAAAAAAGGCACCTCAAATACAGTTAATATGTGAAATAGCCGCATCAGAGAAGGTGCAAGTTTTGAGCTCCAGGGATTTAGTTTTATTAGTCCCTCGTACAAGGATTTAGCCATTATGTTTGAAACTAAACCTAATAATTTTTTTAAATATAGGCAATTGGCATAAAAAATAAAAACATACACTATACTAATATCACTGACACACACACACACACACACACACAAATCAATGAAGTTGCCACAGGCGCTGAGGAGTGGACACAGAAGGGGTTCATCTCACAGCTCCAGGCAGTAAGAAAGTACTGAAGGGCAGTTGGACCCACTTTACCTTGTGTGTCTTCAGGAGGTAGGACGGAGTCATGAGGGACTCTAGGGTACAAAGACAGTTCCAATGGACTGGCCATAAATAATTCAGTCTCATATATTCAGGGTGCACCAGACTGGAACAGATGTGGACAATCACTTGAAGAACCACCAATGTTAGCGGGAGAACAATTAGGTCCAGTGTGAGAGTGCATGACTGTCATAAATATAAAGGGAAGGGTAAACACCTTTAAATCCCTCCTGGCCAGAGGAAAAGCCCTTTCACCTGTAAAGGGTTAAGAAGCTAAGACAACCTCGCTGGCACCTGACCAAAATGACCAATCAGGAGACAAGACACTTTCAAAGCTGGAGGGGAGGAGGGGGAACCAAAGGGTTCTCTGTCTGTGTGATGCTTTTGCCAGGACCAGAGCAGGAATGTAGGTCAGAACTCCTGTAAAGAGTTAGTAAGCAATCTAGTTAGATTCTGTTTTGTTTAAATGGCTGATAAAATAAGTCGTGCTGAATGGGATGTATATTCCTATTTTTGTGTCTTTTTGTAACTTAAGGTTTTGCCTAGAGGGATTCTCTATGTTTTGAATCTGATTACCCTGTAAGGGATTTACCATCCTGATTTTACAGAGGTGATTCTTTTACTTTTTCTTTAATTGAAATTCTTCTTTTAAGATCCTGATTGCTTTTTCATTGTTCTTAAGATCCAAGGGTTTGGGTCTGTGTTCACCTATGCAAATTGGTGAGGATTTTTATCAAGCCTTCCCCAGGAAAGGGGGTGTAGTGCTTGGGGGGTATTTTGGGGGGGGGAGACGTTTCCAAGTGGGCACTTCTCCTGTTCTTTGTGTAACACTTTGATGGTGGCAGCTTTTAACCTAAACTGGTAAGAATAAGCTTAGGGGGTCTTTCATGCAGGTCCCCACATCTGTACCCCAGAGTTCAGAGTGGGGAAGGAACCTTGACACCTGACATATGGGACCTAATTCTTCACTCCTGTACTGGTGCATGGCAGAGTAATTCCATTGAAGTCAATGTAAAATAGGAGTAAGGGATAAGTTAATTGGTCCCTTTAAAAAAAATCTATTACAGTGACACATGAAAGCTAAAAAGAGTTACAATGTTTAGGGTGAGATTTCATATTTTATTTCCTTTTCCTAAAAAGGAAGTAAATTTCAAAAGGATTTTTTTAAAATGACCAAAAAAAAAAGAAAAAAAAAACTTTCCTTGACACTTAATTAAGGTGAACCTACATGTGTTCTTTTGACTATCACCATTACCTTTGTGACACTTTGTGGGATTTCTAGATACAATAGAAAAATGGAGCATTTATTCAGGAGTTCCAGTCACTAACCATTGGACACTTGTTACAAATCAGGAGATGTAACTAGTGAGACTAATACATCCCAAAGTAAATCAGTAAGGAAACTTGTTCATTGCATTTGACCTAACTAGCCACCCTACAGGGTGCCAGTGTAGATTCCTTGAGATACAGTTACAGGATCACTTCTTTGGCTATGAACAAACAGTTGACATGTTTAAACAGAAATTTTGAAAGGGCAATTTGCAGGTGCTTCGGGCATCTCTTCTGTTTCAAGTCTTTGAAAAAACTATTCCCCCCCCCCCGCCATCTTTTGCATCAGCAATTTAATAACTGTGAAACTTCCTTATTTCTCTTTTTTTCTTTTTTTTTTTGAAGGCACTAAAGGGTATTTTAGTAATGTGTTTATCTACAGCTAACCACCATAATTAGCTTCAGTTATGGAATGTCCTGAATACATGAACAACTATAAACTGCTCTTCTGAAGCATAGTTTGTGCTGCTGCTATTTTTTTTTAAGTATTTGCAGAAAACAGGATATGCATCATTTACAAGTTACATAAACCTTTAGTAATTATGGCCCAAGGTATTATCCAAAAGTTATTTAAGTAATTCCCAAAGATTGTTTCTCAGCGCACCAGGCATTAATCATCTGTTGTGTCTCTTATAAATGCAAAAGCAATTAAGCAGATCTGTGGTGAGAATAGGTTATTGCCATGTTTATATAGAAGCCTTTTTCATTGGTGCAGTTACCCATGACTAATTTATTTAATGTAGTGGATAATAAAAATACTGCATTATGCCAGAAATGCTTAGGGTTTTTTAAAAAAAAATTAAAAAGGTAAATTATACAGCAGTAAACTTTTGTGGACAGTTTTATCACAATCTGAAAAACTGAGAGAGAGATTCTAATTTCATTTGCAACAGCATGAATCTGGGAGAGAATCTATTGGCATCAATAGAGTTACTCTAGATATACATAGGTTAGCAGAGCAGAACCTGGCCCAAAGGGTGGAGAAGAGAAAAAAAAAATCTACTCAGCATGACAAGTTAATAAATTCCTTCAAATATTGATTATTCATATTATATTTGCAATTTCACAAACTCTGCACTGGATTTGCACACAAATTAGGCAGTTGCGTAACACACACTTAATAGGGTGTGCAATTACATATTCAGTCAGTAACATCTGAGGCTAAAACTTGCAGTTCTTATTCTGTCAATCCACTGAAGTTAAAGAAAATTTTACTTAACTGTTATGTATTGCATAGTCCCATTTGAATAGGACTAAATTTACTCAGCCTTTTAGTTTCTGTTACCACCATCCACATGGGGGAGTTACAGCAAGCCCAGAGTTCACTGTATATTTTTTCATGCCATATAAAAATTTCAGAAGTGATTCAATTTTTTAAAATGTTTGTCTTACTAAAGGAAAGTCTATGCTTTGTATTAGGGACAGCAGAACACTGACCCAAACTCTGGACTTCCACAACGAACTGGACTGTTTTCCTATATTTCTCTTTGCTGTCTCCTTTCACAATCAATCCCAAGCTGAACGTAAATTCATTTTTTGAGATGGTCATTCAAACAAGGTAAGAATTAACAAAAGTGGACATGTATTGCAAATAGGAAAATTCAAGTACCCCACAAATCTCATAATTAACACAGCACCCAGATTTAAAGAGGAAAGATGGTTTTGTGATTAAGGCACTGGGCTGGGATTCAGCAAATTTGGGTTCAGTTTCTAACTCAGATCTTAGGCAAGTCACACTCTCTCTTTATGCCAGATCCCCATTTGGGAAATGAGAATATTTCTTTTTCCTTCATGTGTATCTTGCCCATTTAGACTGTGAGCTCTCTGGGTCAGAGACTGTCTCATAATATTGTCTGTCCACAGACTAGAGCTGGAGGTATGATTTCAAGCCCAGGTAGACAGACCTGTGCTATCTCTGATTGAGCTAGTGTGCTAAAAGCAGCAGTGTAGCCATGGCACAGCGTAGTTGCTTTGACAGGCTAGCTGCCCCAAGTACATATCAAGCTTTTCAGATGGGATTGTACTCAGGGTGATGCTGCTATTTTTAGCAAGCTAAGTGGATCAGAGCTAGAGGGAGTATATGTATGACCTGGAAATTACATCTCCAATTCCAGTGTAGACGTGCCCTATGTGGGCCATGCTGAGATTGGTCAATTAGGGCCAACGGCAAAGAATGGGGCAGATAATCCCCATTCTTTGCAGTTGGTCCTAATTCAGCAATCTCTGGTGGATGTGTCTAATCCTTTGGGATTGGTAGAACTTTTAAATATGATGACAAGATTTTCAGTAATCCTCATCATATTGGACTTGGCTGTCTGAGTGGGAGCCCAGGATTGGATTGCTTTAAGGGAACTGTGTTTTTAGCTTCTGGGTAAGCAGTAAGGTATTGTAGAAGCTGTTTTGTTGCGCACTTGGTGAATCTAAGTATTAGAATAACCACCAGTTTGGGGGATTGTCTGCCCCATTATTTGCAGTTTGCCCAGCATGGCCCCCCTGGGTCCCTGGTCACACCTAAATCTTGGTTGAATCCACCAGGGCACACTACAGTAATGTAAATAATCATAAAGCTTCATTGTACCAAATAACTTTAAATTAACATGAGTTTCTAATACTTCATTTCTAGACTGAGCAGCGATCTCCTTAAATGAAACAACCTTAATTGAGTCCACTTCTTATTTTAATCTCTTATTCAAAATTACTCAGTTTGTTAATTTTCCTGAAGATGATTAACTGAGTCTCCTAGCGTGGAAGTCTTGGGCTGTAAGAATCCATTGTTATCCATAGGCACTGCAACCTGCCTGTTACCAGTAAAGATAGTTTTCAATGAGATTTCCCTAAACTCTTCACCAGGCCATAGCCCCTCCCACCAACACCCCAGAATGCAACTGGAGGGCTGCATTTTCAAAAGGTGGCTTGCAGTGCCCCTGTCAAGGTTCCTTCCCCACTCTGAACTCTAGGGTACAGATGTGGGGGCCTGTATGAAAGACCCCCCCTAAGCTTATTCTTACCAGCTTAGGTTAAACGCTGCCACCACCAAAGTGTTACACAAAGAACAGGGGAAGTGCCCACTTGGAAACATCTCCCCCCCAAAATACGCCCCAAGCACTACACCCCCTTTCCTGGGGAAGGTTTGATAAAAATCCTCACCAATTTGCATAGGTGAACACAGACCCAAACCCTTGGATCTTAAGAACAATGAAAAAAGTAATCAGGTTCTTAAAAGAAGAATTTTAATTAAAGTAAAAGAATCACCTCTGTAAAATCAGGATGGTAAATACCTTACAGGGTAATCAGATTCAGAACATAGAGAATCCCTCTAGGCAAAACCTTAAGTTACAAAAAGACACAAAAACAGGAATATACATCCCATTCAGCACAACTTATTTTATCAGCCATTTAAACAAAACAGAATCTAACGCATATCTAACTAGATTGCTTACTAACTCTTTACAGGTTTCAGAGTAACAGCCGTGTTAGTCTGTATTCGCAAAAAGAAAAGGAGTACTTGTGGCACCTTAGAGACTAACCAATTTATTTGAGCATAAGCTTTCGTGAGCTACAGCTCACTTCATCGGATGCATACTGTGGAAACTGCAGAAGACATTATATACACAGAGACCATGAAACAATACCTCCTCCCATCCCACTCTCCTGCTGGTAATAGCTTATCTAAAGTGATCACTCTCCTTACAATGTGTATGATAATCAAGTTGGGCCATTTCCAGCACAAATCCAGGTTTTCTCACCCTCCGCCCCCCCCCACACAAACTCACTCTCCTGCTGGTAATAGCCCATCCAAAGTGACCACTCTCTTTACAATGTGTATGATAATCATGATAATGCTGGAAATGGCCCACCTTGATTATCATACACATTGTAAAGAGAGTGGTCACTTGAGCAAAGGAAGATGGAAATCAGAAGATCCTGGAAATGAATCACTGGGTAGGTAAGTGGTGTAGGGTGGATGGCTTTTGTGGAACATTGATCCACCTTCTGTAATGAGAGGGCAGAGGGGGCTGCATAGTTCGATAGTTTAGATGGCCTCCACCACAGTAGAAAGGGGTCCAATTTTCTTGGTGACAGGTTGGCTAGAGTAATCAGGAGGAGGTTAAACTAATACCAAGAGGGGAGGTTAAAGAGAGGGAAGATATGAGAACTTAGCACAAAAATCAAGATGTTGACAACAAAAAAAGGAACAGAAGAAATTCCTGAATTGCCTATACACTAAATCATGACATAACAGATGCACTATAGGACAATATCAATGAACCATCCTAAATTAACATTGGTTTTGCCAATATAATTCTAATTCATATTAAAAAAAAGTTAACTTTCCGCAAAATTACAAAATGCCAAGATTAAGATCGCTCATTCAACTTCAGTTCAGCCTCCTTTTGTGTATGGATTGTGATCAGGGATCCTAGTTTTCTATGATAAAAACAAACTTCTCTGATTAAAAATGTCTGTTTTTCCACAAGTAAAATTAAATGCTGAATTTTAGTATCGCTAGCCACAATATAGAAGTTGAACACAATATTTTATGGATATCTTTACAATTTAAGTATGAAGCCCACCAGTGCCATCAACCATTATAATAAAATAAAATGAATATAATGATCCGGTCACAGTGCATTGTTTCTCTACTGTTGTTGATGGCCTTGCTGTTTCAGCCTCTTGTTTTCATTTCTTTTCATTCAGTTGATGTTTAGCACCTTCTATGGGTTCTACAATTGTCTGCCTTAGAACATAATCTACAGCCTTGCTATAATACAGTACAGATGAGCACATTACAATCAACATGAAATTTGTCCTTGCCAAACTCAATGACACAGTTTTAGGGGAGATTTTTAAAGTTTTTGGCATCTTTTCATAACTAAATTACTCACATTTGGAGGCTAAAATGAAATTTGAGATGCATTAAAATACAAACCTCTATATGCCACAAGCAGTTTATTGGAGTATGTTTAGCTATGCAAATTTAAAGCACACACACACACACACACACACACACACACACACACACACAAAAGTCAACTGGAAGAGGGGGAGGTGAATGCATTAAATAAGCAACACTGGTACTTTCAGTAAAAATTTATATATATAGGTTTTTATTTTTTCACAAAATGTAAAAACTAAAGATTCTCTGTAAAAATGCAAAAATTTCATTTTTCCCCATGACAATGAATTTCCAGGATCCTTAATTTGATATACCCTAGCTACACAATCATATACTGGTTTCCCACAGTACTCCGGGCTCAGTTAGTGTACAGAGCACACTGAATGTGTAGCTCTTCAATATTTCTTTTTATCCTCATTCAGTGTGTGGCCCCAGGACTTATTTCCTGTACACTATTGAAACCCTACTCCAAATACAGAATTATTATTTTTTTCCCTAGGCTTTTCTATGGTGCTTATTACTAGAATGTTTGAGTTCTTTACAAACATTAATGAATTTTTCTTCACAACACCCCAGTGAGATGAGGCCGTAGTATCCCATTGTACAGATGTGGAACAGAGGCAGAGCAATTAAACCCAAAATAGTCAAAAAAGTATCCATTACATTTGGTTGCTTACCATGTGGCTTAGGGACTAATTTCGGAGCGTTACCTTTAAATAAAAGCTCTCCAGATGATCCAAGCACAATTTCTAATAATTTCAGTTGCAGTTGTGAAAGGATAGCACTTTTGCAAATCAATCCCCAAATGTCTTAAATTGGGCAATTAGAAAATGAGTAAAAGTTAATGGTCACCTATGAAAAGTTTGGTTTCCATGACTTGCCTAGAATCACACAGGAACTCTGCAGGAGAGACAGAGAGAGAATTTGGTTCTCGGGTGGCATTCAATTTCCTTAAAGATGAGATGATCTTTTCTCTTCCTGAAATCCCCTGCCTCATTCACTACTTACCTTCCAAGTTTTGCAATAAATGAAACAGGATCCTAAGACAACAGCCTTATTTACTACATAGTTCTGCTTCCTTCCCTGAATGCTATCCGTTCTCTGCACTGATTAAGACAGAGATCCCAAAGGGGGTAGTGGGTGAAGCGTGTGATCATGTAATTAAAGACCATCGTAACACATATGACTAAGGGACCAAATTAAGGTTGCACAGGCAGTCTTCATTCTGGCACTTCCTAACTTTTGAGTGCTTGACTTTGAAAATCTTAATAAAAAAATAAAAAACAACCCCCCCCCAGGAAATTATATAAAAATCTAAAAAGCAGAAATTCCATTGTGTGGGATTGACCCCCCATCAGCAGGAATAGAACCTTTTGATCCAAAGCACTTTTGAGTTCACAGATTAACTCGACATAGTAGAAGGTTGTTTGTGTGTACCAACCACTAGAGGAGGAGGAGACACACCCTTTGCCACTGAGTTTCTCAGGTATTTGCTAAACAGCAAAACAATGTCAAAACTCAAGAACTGTGGGTTCAGTTCCAGGTTCTGGAAGGAAGTGTGTTTTAGTGGTTATAAATTATTCTGCCCTGTTCCTTCACTTAATATATAAAACACAATTTGTGGAATTTTTATGACCCATAAAACTTGAAGCCATCCGCAGTGCAAAATTTGTGTATAGCTCCTTACGTGCCGCTCTTAGTGGTGGTTTTTTTAATGTTCAAAGTTTTTACCTTACATCCTTTTCAGAAATGGTGGAACTATTTTTATGGAACCTTTCCAAAATAATTCAACATGAAGCAGATGCCCAAGATGGAAATTTTCAGATTGAACAGTTAGAGTTTGGCAAAGTTGTAAGTAACTGAAAAGAAGGTTTTAAAATAAAAAAAGTGTTAAAAACATTAACTAAAAGGCAGAGCTGGCTTCTCTGCCTATAATGCATATAAGCTAAAGTCAAGTGTGTTCCTTCCGGATCCAATCACCTCTGGGATCACAGTCCCACCATTCATTAATAAGTGGTTCTCGATCTTGAAATCAGACTAAGTATAAACGCATCTTAAATATTTACCACACATCAGAAAGTCTGCAGTAAGCAGAAGCTTAAAAGACAAAAAAGTGTAGGCTTGTAGGGGGCATTTGTATGTTTTTCATTAAAATGCTTGTCAGTACAGTCACTCTTAGATTTGACATTGCACATTGTTCAGTGTTTAAATCAAGAGACTCAAGCTTTTTGACAAAAAAAAGTTTGATTTTATAGATTTGCACCTAGAAAGCTTGACACAAAATATGACCTGATTCTGAAAACCTCTACTTTAAGTGCAGTAGTTGCGCATTGACTTCAATATCATCGTTTTTACAAAAAACTAATTTCCCCTTGCTAAATACTCACACCTTCTTGTCAACTGTTTGAAAGAGTCCACCTTGTTTACATTAGCCTCTAACACTACAAAAGTTATTTCCACTCCTTGTCAACTGTTGAGAATTGCCTATTTCCAACTTAAATTGAATTGGCTTGTTAGTACTGACCCCCCACTTGGTAAGGCAATTCTCATCTTTTCATATGCTGTGTATTTATACCCCCCTACTGTATGTTCTACTCCATGAAGTGGGCTGTAGCCCATGAAAGCTTATGCCCAAATAAATTTGTTAGTCTCTAAAGTGCCACAAGGACTCCTCCTTGTTTTGACTTCAATATGACTACTTGCATGACTAACAGCTTGAACAAGTGAAGGCTTGCAGGATTTGACCAGAAGATTCTTATTAGTATGACTTATGCTGATAGTAATAATTATGGTAGCACCATGCAGATATTGGAGCCCCATGGTAGTCGAGTCCTTATACTAAAGGAGTCACAAGCTAACTAGACAAAACAGAGTGGGAGATACAGAGGTAGAGCTCTGCAGAGAAAGTCAAATACATTTCAGAGGACTTAGAAATATCTTAATCTTTGTTTCGTTCCAGGTAGGACCTTAAAATCTCCAACTGTGATGCAGTCTGCCTGGTGAGGATCTGAACCAGTGAGCTGACAGGTAACCAGCCGGTTTTGAAATTTGCCTGGTAGGCATTGGAACCTTGCCTGGTTTCTTCCGGAACTTTGTTGAAGTTGAAACATCTCCATAAAATTATTAGATTTTGACAAAAAGCAAGCCTGTAATTTTACCAACCAGCTCTAGAGAGAGGCAAAGTGACTAGCTCAAGGTGTCACAGCAGGTGAGTGGCAGAGCAGGGAATAGAACCAAGGTTTCCTGGCTCCCAATCCAATGCCCTAACAGCACTGTTTTTTTGTCCCCCACTCTCAAAATCAGTGACAAACGAATGATATTTTAAAGATACATAATCTTAATACTGGAGTCTTAAAATTCCACTTACTCTGTAGGATGAATCTTTCAAAGATCAGGTTCCTGCAATTCACTACATGTCCTGCAGAAAATGAGAACTGTAATAATCTAGTATTTCTGATTAGTAAAATCATTTTTGCATCAAACTGAAACCAGCTTGTGGCAAGATTCCACAGTAACTGCTTTAAAGTTTAAACATTTTTTCTAGCCCTAATTAACTCTGTTTTGTGGCATCAGTTGCATATTTTAATATAAATTTGTTTATGCGTTTTATTTTTATTTGTAATTTCTAACAGTTTAAGTCCACATAATTAGTAATCGTAATACTTCTACCTAAAATTAGCATTTTACAGCAGTAGAAGAGCTGATGTGTTTATTATACTTAATTGCATTCTGTAAGCTTAGATAATTTTGTGGGAAATAATACCAATTAATTTGATTTTCTCTGTAGTTATTGAATTTACCAAAAATAATAAAAGGTAACCCCCCACCAAAAAAAAACAACAACAACAAAACCCAGGAGAGCTGTGGGAGTTTGCAGACAACAGACTACAAGCTTCTAGGAAACAGTTTGCAGCTGTAAAAAAAAAAAAGAAAAGAAAAGTCTGCTCAACTTTGATCTCCACTTTGGCTCATATGGGAAAAAACTAGAGAGACTTTATTTAAATTCCTCTGGTACCATGAAGGTAGGAGGAGAAAAAGCTTTAAAAAAATCACTGTTATTCTTCATGCAGTCCTCTCAGGAAATAGAAAAAAAATTAAGGCTGAGCTATTTAAATACTCATTAATCATCACACTGCAGCACTTCCAAAGCCTCTCCCATTCAAGGCCAAACTGGAAAGAGTGAGGTCACTGGAATAGACCAAAAAATAATAGCACCATGATAACACCGATAATGAGGCATGTCACAAACTTGACTTTGTTCTGAAGATCATCAGTGATGAAAAGAAGAACTCAAAAGAAATTAAAACTTAGGCTATGCGAAGTCAGGGAGAAAAGACATAACCACAGCAATTTCAAACAATGTTTCAGGTTGGTCCCCATTTAACCTAATGGGATTAGTCTCCTAAGTGAGAATCTGTTCCATGAGAAAAAGTTATTCTGTTTGAGCTGTGCACAAGCCTGAAAAACCAATCAATTCAAAAGGTAAGGAAGTGGCACAGAGTATCTGTAAAACGATGGTAGCTAGACATCAGAGGATTGTGCCTCCAGTGGCAGGAATCCTCATCAATTTTCCCTTCTCTTCGCTTCCAACTGCTCCAGCTACATCCCCTCAGAGGTCTTATGGTCATCCCTTCCTATCATTTGTCCCATTAGGCTACTAATAACTAGTACTATATAATAGTGTAATTTAGAGCAGCCTTCAATGTATGTCAGGACTGGCACACAGCCACCCCACAAAAGAGGACTGCAAAAACCACCTTTTCACCCCATTTTTAGCTTCACTTTGTGCTCTCCAGCTGTAGAAGAGATTTTGGGGTTTTGACTCTAGAACAGGAAATGGTGATCACAAACAGCCATTTCAATTCCAAATGGATTTGTTTTGAGCATGTTTGGATCCCATGTTATTCTTTACTGAGGGATGCATAGCCTTGGTTCCTTTCCCTGCTAGTCTTCACAAGAGGGCCAGCACACTGCAGGGAAGAATCTGCTCCATTCTATCAGATGGAGTAGACCACATGTGCAAGAGGCAGCACCTGCTGAGATTACACACAAAGTACAACCTCTGGTTTAATTCAGGGATGGTGCCTCTTTTTATTGCCCTGTGTGCAGGGTTGGGCTTTAAAACCTGCAATCCAGTTTAGTGTGAAGGAACCTTGTAGCTGCATTTCTGATATGCATGTTTAATATAATATCGGATGGATTCTTTTTTCTCCATAGACACACACTTTGTTAACAATGGCATGGCTTTGATATTTATCAGAACTCCCCACAATACGTTAAACAGAACCACAGACTTGCCCCTCCATTGTTCCACCCCCCACAGACAACTCTTTGACCTCAGGAACAGGAAGCCCACAGAGTTGCGGTCACTGGTGCACAGGGGATGCACCTTTTTGCAATAGGCTCTCCTTGTAACAGAATCGCATTGGACTGCAGTATGGCTCCTAAGGTCAAGGGTCTCCATTCCTGCAGAGTGGAAGTGAGAAGTGCTGGTGCATTCAGTGTTATCTTCGGCTACTTATTCTCCAGAATAACCGCCACAATCTCAGGCTAGTAAATGTTGCCCAGTAGTTATGCAAAATGGGAGTTGCCACATTTTTGCGTGAAGGGCTTGTTTATTTTAAAATAAGAAAGAAGAGATTGATTGTAACACATTGTATTTTAAAGAAGATACTTAAATTTTACACATTGTTTACACATGTGATATTAAAATGGTCTTCTGCAGGATAAGCTGAAAACACAGGAATGGACCATGAAGGACCTCTATATAAAATAATTCAAATATTTGAGCACACTACAAATCTTTTTAAAAAAATAGTACATATGATAGCCTTGTAGGATAAAGAAATAAAGTCAGTTAGATCAGAGCGTGTTCTCAAATAGAATGGAGTCATTCTGGCTTTATACTAGTGTAACTTAAGTCAGAATTAGGATCCTGTCTCTATGCAAGTGGAACAGAAAAGGGAAAGCCTACCACCAGACAAGTCATTTTCTCAACCCAGTTTAATGAACTATCAGATGAAAGGGAAACACGACTGTTAACTTGGGCCAGTAGGCAGCCATAGCTATCACTGTTAGAATTTGAAAGCTCTCATCTTTAGATTAGATAGAAACCACCCCCCCCCGCACAAAATCTCTCTCAAATCTGCATTTTCTTACCAGTCTTGTGATACCTATAGCTGTTTTTTTACTGGTGGTTGTCACACATTCATCCCTTACTACTAACATTTGTTGATAGAAATACATGAGCCTACATCTTTATTTGTGCTTTCTTTAAAATGTGAGTCTTATTAGGAATTCCACCCCCCCATCCTTTTTAAGGATTTCACTTTTGTTAATACTGAAAAAAAAGTTATGCTTGCGTTACAAAGGTTTAAATAAACTTAAAAACAAGGTGGGTGAGGTAATACCTTTTATAGGACCATCTTCTGAGCTTGTCTCCTTCTCCAAACAGAAGGTGCTCCAATAAAAGATATTACCTTGCCCACCTTGTCTCTAATATTCTGGGACCAAACACAGCTATACCACCACTTTTAGCACACATGTATTCAATGGTATGCCTACACTGCAATAAAAGACCCGTGATGGCCGCATCTGGCCTAGGTCAGCTAACTCAGGCTCATGGAGATCAAGATGCAGGGCTGTAAAACTTCTGTGTAGATGCTGGAAATCAGGCTGGAGTCCAAGCTCTGGGACCACATGAGAGGGAAAGCCCAAGCCCTGGGAATCCAAGTCAGCTGACCTGGGCCAACCACTGCCATGTACAAATCTTTTATTGCATAGTACGTGTACTGTAAGTGACAATCTGTATGTCCACTTAAGCAGTCAGATATACCTATGAGTGTTTCCAATTCCTCCACTTTCCTACTAATGTACAATTTAAGGGTGACCATATCCAGCTGCAAGAAACACCACAACATATTGGAACAGACAGACATATTTTTTCTTCTAGTTTTAATAATATCTTCTAGGTCTGTGCTTCTCAAATCTTTCTTGTATTGGGCATCCCTCTCCCCCAGAAACTCCCATCCCCTCCCAACTGGGACCCTCTTCTCCTTTGAGCAAAATGAAAAGGGCAGGATGGTTCTGACAGCCTAAGGCAGCGGTGGCAACCTGTGGCCCATGAGCCGCATGCAGCTCAGCTGGGTGATCTGACTGAGGGCAGCAAGACATTTTGCTGATGTTGACAGTCTGCAGGCATGGCCTCCCCAGCTCCCAGTGGCTGCGGATCGCCATTCCTGGCCAATGGGAGCTGCAGGAAGAGATGGGATGCAGCGATGTTCTGGCTACTGCTTCCCGCAGCGCCCATTGGCTGGGAACGGCAAACCGTGGCCACTGGAAGCTGAGGGGGGCCGTGCCTGCGGATGGTCAATGTCAGCAAAATGTCTCGTGACCCGCAATCAGATTACCCTGATGGGTAGCGGGTTGCCCACCACTGTCCTAAGGGCTGGATTTAGGGGCCGATGACCACCTGGGGTGCCAGGCTTGGGATGCTGTTTTTGTTGTTAGCGACAAAAGGGAAAATAGAATGTTTGACGTAAAATGTTTCATGTATTCCATACGTGGATTCATTTTTCCCTAACCTTGATGTTATGGATCTTTGTAGAATCTCAGGGAACTTTCCAAACTTTGAGAATTACATTTTCCTTGAACTCCTAGGAGGTTGTCAACCATGCCCGTGTGGGTATATAAGGGGCAGGATATCAGTCAGTCAGTCATAAGAACAAAGTGAAGTGAGAGCCCAGCTGTGGTATTGTGAATCTTGTTTTATTGTGCAATTGTGAAAGTGTACTTGTGTTTTAAGACTTTAGGAGTGTAAGTAGTGATTAATAAAGGTCATATTTAATGAAATGTCAGAGATACCTATTGAACCCCTATCTATGCAATATAAAAATACCATTACTTCTTTTGTCATGTTTACATGTAATGTTTGATAACTTTAAGACAGCGGAACATAGACTTTTGCTCTTCCTAATACTATCTGCTCCCCCACCCCATAGAAAATAAAAGATGCCATCGAAGAAGCCTTCAGGAGGTTCAGTATAGGAAACAAAAAGGTCAATTGCAATCTAGTTTGCAGAAAGGGGCTTAAAGCAGTAGTGATCATCCTAGTGCAGAAGAAATTGAGGAGTGAAGAATAAATAATGGAAGTCCTATTATTAAGGAATTAGCAAATTTACTGGAAAATAAAGAATTGAAATGTGAGCAAAAAGTGATGGAGAATCATCCAGTTTTTCTGGCGGAGAGTGATGACAATGAAGAACGCGGCTCACGTGAAAAGGAGAGCAACAACAACAAAAAAAATCTAGTTCACAGGAAATTGAGAGAAATGATAAAGAAGAATCAGCCTTGCATGATGGCAGAAAGTGAGTTAAATTGAACACCACAAATTAGTAGATCAGATCCTGCTTTACGGTTGGTGATCCTAAACTCTGCCCATATTGGTTGTACAATTTTGAACGGGCAGTGCAAAAATAGAGGATATGATGTTTCCAGTAAATGAGCAGAAAGGACATCTCAAAAAGTCACACTGCAAAAGAGTGCTCAAGAATGGTGAGAAACTAAATGGACATTGACTAATTTACTCGAAATCAACTGACAAAGTGTTGCAAAATATTTGACAAGAGTGCCAAATCATTGCTTGCACTTTCTGGGTATAGTCACTGGCATAATTTAGCTGATGCTCTGAAGCCACATGAAAAATCACCCAGCCATTTTATGGCCTACTCCAAATGGATAGAGGTTGAGTCCAGGCTCAAGCTGAGTAAATGCACAGACGCAGAAAAACAGCACATTCTTATTGTAGAAACCCAGCACTGGAGGAATGTGCTTGAGCATCTGATCTCAATCACCCTCTTCCTTGCAAAGAATAATCTGGATTTCTGGGGATCAGATAAGTTGTTCACTGAACATAATGATAATTGCTTGGTTTGCTAGAGTTCCTTAGGAAATATGACTGTGTCATGTGTGAGCACCTATATCAAGTAGGTCAAATGAAGCTATGGACCATTACTTCAGCAAACAATTCAAAATGAATTGATTGATCTAATGACAAGGAAGGTGCTTAACAACATATTGACATGGCTCAGCAAAGCAAAGTACTACGTTGTAATAATGGACTGCTCTCCCAACATTAGTCACAGTGAAAAGATGTAATGTATAGTAAGTTTTGTTGATGAGGATGGCTGTATCCAAGTAAAGGAACACTTCATGTCCGGTCTGTGGATGACTCTACTGGAAGAGGCCTAAGAACTGTTGAATATGTTTTGACCAGAATAAAAACACTTCAGGATTGCTGTGGCCAAGGCTACAGCCATGGCCCTAACATGAAGGGAAGAAAGAATGGCATCCAGGCAAGGAAACTTGCAATGAATCCAAGAGCTTTTTTCATGCCTTGTCACTGCCATTCCTTCAACCTGGTTGTGTCAAATGCAGCATCATCTTCTTTAGATTCAGTATCTCTCCTTGGAGTATTGCAAAGGATATACATCCTGCTTTCAGCATCATCGGGTGGAAAATCCTCACACAAAATGTTACAGATCTGACTGTGAAGCTACTAAGTGACACTTACTGGGAGAGTTGCATTAACTGTGTAAGATAATGAGGTACCAAGTGATTGAGATTTACAATGCCATGATGGAACTGGTGCACTCGAGTAAAGCAAAGGCCAGAATCTGACATGAGGTGAAAAGTCTGGAAAACCAGATCACTGACTTCAAATTTCTGGTCTCAGTTGTGGTTTGGAATGGTACCCTGTTCGAAGTAAACATTGTAAGCAAGGCATTACAAATTTAGTCAATGGACATTGCACACTACTACTTGATGAAAAGTTGCCTTGATTTTGTTGTGGTTTACAGACACAACAGATTTGAAAAATGCCATCACTGCTGCCAAGGAAATGATGGAAAACTTAGGAGTTGAGTTTGTCTTCAAGGAAACTCATACTCATCAGAAGAAGAGACAGTTTGGTTATGCAGGCAGAGATGAGGTGATGGGACGTGTGGAAGAAAAAATCAAGAGGAAATTGTTTTGGTCGATCGTTGACATTGCTCAAGTGTCCATCGAAGAAAGGTTTGGACAAATGAAGCACCATGAAAAGACCTGATGCTTACTATGACTTTAGTAAGCTGCTGGCAGACAGGAAAACCACTCTTGAATAGTTGTATGGACCTTCACCAGATGCTGACAAATAGGGATTGTTTGGATGTCAATGAGAAAGATCTCGATCAAATTGGATAACACCCATCACATTTTGCAACATGGGAAACTCTGTCCACTCAAAGTTCCCCAATTCATTTCTGGTGCAGAGCTGAATGACACCTTTCTTAATGTGTGGATAGCTTTGAGGATTCTGCTCATGCTGCTGGTCATAGTCATGAGAGATGAGTGCAGCTTTTCAAAGCTCAGGCTCATTAAAACATATCTTTGATCAACAATGGACAATGAGAGACTGACATTGCTTGCTATTTTATCACTTGAAAATGCTGTTGGTCAGTCTTTGGATCTCCCTGATGCTGTGCTTCAGTTTGTGAGGCAAAAAGGAGAAAAGTGACATTTTGAATGTAAGGAATAGGGTTAACATTCTGAGGTGTCACCTACTGTAAGACTATTTAATACCGGCCCACCCAATGTTGGTGCACAATTCAGTTTCCCGATTTTACTTGATTTCAGTAATTGTTAAAATTTAAAAAAAGTTTCTATAAGCTTAGAGGAATTTGCTTATATGTGTCATGAATAAATACAGATTTACAGATCCTAGCATGCAATTTTATTGCCTTATATGACAGGGATAAATCATGCATGCAATTGTGCATCAGAGTCATGAAATGGGCTAGAAATGCAACAAAAAGATACTTAAGAGTTTAACAAATGGAGTGGGGTGCGAAAGACACTCCTCTCCTGGGGCACCATTTAGTCTAGGGCAGGCCCTGGACACCCTTCTGCTGCAAACTGTTTGGTACTCTGGTTGAGAGCCCATATTTTCTAGCTTTTAAAAGTGCTTCAGTAGCTGTTCATAGAAAAATGAAAACAGTATGAAAGTAGGTCTCTTTAGTTTCTGAAACAACCTTATCCACAGGGAGTGTCATGGGATAACTCTCTCATTGGCACATTCAACAGAGTGTTGATCACTGTCCTTTCCTACGGACTTTCAGTGGCTGTTCCAGGCACTCAGTACCTCACAGGATTGGGCCCTAAACACGGGAGGAACACAATGGTAACTTCAACAAGGAGTCCTTGTGGCACCTTAGAGACTAACAAATTTATTTGGGCATAAGCTCTTGTGGGCTAGAACCCACTTCATCAGATGCATGGAGTGAAAAAAAGTAGGCAGGTATAAATATACAGCACATGAAAACATAGAGTTGCCTTACCAAGTGGGGGAATCAGTGCTAAAGAGGCCAGTTCATTTAGGGTGGATGTGGCTCATTCCCAACAGTTGACAAAGGGGTGAATATCAACAGAGGGAAAAAAAAATTGTAGTGCTAACGAGGCCAATTCAATGGTAACTTGTGATCTGTGAAATCTTACACTGAAGCAGATAACCCTGGAGTTGCTGAAATGTCCACTGAATCCTAGAAAGGAATATTGTGTCTACTTTGTATTCAGAGTTGGATACCAATCAACTTAGAATCTCAGCCAAATTGTAAGGATAAAAGGTAGGGTGGGTGGACTACTTCAAGGCTGTCCCATATCTTGTTGTCCCCCCTCCAAATGGAATTCAATCTTTAAAGTGGAAGTACATTTATTTTCTTCTAAGTTCACTGTGACCATGGTCACTGGAGGGGCCTCACTCAGATTGCTCAATTAGGGCAAACTGCAAAGAATGGGGCAGAAGATCCCCATATATGGTGGTTATTCTAATAATTATATTCACCAAGTCAGCAAGAAAACTGTTGCTACAATACCACACTGGTTACCCAGAAGCTAAAATACAGCTCCCCTAAAACAATCCAGCCCTGGGCTCGCATACAGACAGCCAAGTCAAATATGGGAAGGACTATTTAAAAATCTTATTCACCATATATAAAGTTCTACTAATGCCAAGAGATCGGACACATTACTCACCAGGTCAATGAATATTTCAGATCTTACCCAAACACAGGCTTACAGCCAATTCTTATTAACTAATCTAAGATTTATTAGAAAAGAAAAGAGGTATTGTGATTAAAGATTACACATCATACAGATCTGAATAAATTTCTTACGTCAGTTTCATAGTAGAAGTAGTGAGCTGCTGAATCGCAAAAAAATTCTTCAGAATCAATTTAATAAATTATAGGACTGTCTGTTAATTGCAGTTAACTCACATGATTAACTCAAAAAATTAATCATGATTAAAAAAATCACACGTTAAACATAGAATACCAAGTGAAATTTATTAAATATTTTTGGATTTTTTTCTACATTTTCAAATATATTGATTTCTATTAAAACACAGAATACGAAGTGTACAGTGCTCACTTTATATTATTTTTTATTACAAATATTTGCACTGTAAAAATGACAAAAGAAATAGTATTTTTCAATTCACCTCATACAAGTACTGTACTGCAATCTCTATTGTGGAAGTGTAACTTACAAAAAAAAATCCATATTTGTGTTACATAACTGCACTCAAAAAACAAAATGTAAAACTTCAGAGCCTACAAGTTCACTCAGTCCTACTTCTTGTTCAGCCAATTGCTAAGAGAAACAAGTTTGTTTACATTTACAGGAGATAATGCTGGCTGTTTCTTGTTTACAATGTCACCTCAAAGCGATAACAGGCATTTGCATGGCACTTTTGTAGCTGGCGTTGGAAGGTATTTACGTGCCAGATATGCTAAACATTCGTATGCCCCTTCATGCTTCAGCCACCATTCCGGAGGATGTGCTTCCATGCTGGTGATGTTTGTTAAAAAAAAATAGTGCATTAATTAAAATTTGTGACTGAACTCCTTGGGGGAGAATTGTATGTTCCCTGCTCTGTTTTACCTGCATTCTGCCATATATTTCACATTATAGTAGTCTCATAATGACCCAGCACATGTTGTTTGATTTACAAACACTGTCACTGCAGATTTGACATAATGCAAAGAATGTACCAATGTGAGATTTCTAAAGAGAGCTTACAGCACTTGAACAAGGTTTAAGAATCTGAGTGGGACGAGGTGTGGAACATGCTTTCAGAAGTTTTAGAAGAGCAACACTTAGATGCGGAAACTACAGAACCCTAACCATCAAAAAAGAAAATCAACCTTCTGCTGGTGGCATCTGACTCAGATGGTGACAATTAACATGCGTCGGTCTGCTCTGCTTTAGATCGTTATCGAGCAGAACCAGTCATCAGAATGGATGCATGTCCTCTGGAATGGTGGTTGAAGCATGAAGGGACATATGAATCTTTAGCGCATCTGGCACATAAATATCTTGCAATGCTTGTTACAATAGTGCCATGCGAATGCCTGTTCTCACTTTCAGGTGACACTGTAAACAAGAAGCAGGCAGCATTATCTCCTACATATGTAACCAAACTTGTCTGTTTTAGGGATTGGCTGAACAAGAATTAGGACCGAGTTGACTTGTAGGGTCTAAAGTTTTACATTGCATTATGTACAAAAAAATAACTGCATTCAGAAATAAAACAACATTTGTAAATTCAACTTTCATGGTAAATAGATTGCACTACAGTACTTATATTAGGTGAATTGAAAACACTATTTCTTGTTTTTACAGTGCAAATATTTGTAATCAAAAATATGAATTGAGCACTGTACACTTTGTATTCTGTGTTGTAATTGAAATTAACATATTTGAAAATGTAGAAAACTTTCAAAAATATACGGTATTCTATTATTGTTTAACAGTGCGATTATTTGCGCGATTACATTTTTTTATTTGCACAATTACTTTTTTTAAAATTGCTTGTCAACCCTAATAAATTATAATCCAATAGGCAGCCCATGGACAAAATCTGTATAAATTCTTTTGTGAGAAACAGAAGGGTAATCCAGATTGGAGCTGGAAACCTCAGTCTTGCGACTCAAAACCTCCCTGATAAGGTTTAACAGACATGAGATTAAAAAAAAAAACAAAAACAAACAAACCACCAATCAGATTCCAAATTTATTTTATAGATCTCTGGCAGACTACTATAGTCTCTTGACACAGATAACAGAGTGGGCATTCCTTGAGTGACCAATAGGTAATATACATGGTTGCTCTGAAGTAAATTCCTATTTCCTATGTATACACAGGTAATTAGTTGCACTGCTTAGCATAAGGCCATTTACCATTCAAAGGTTCATAGAGGGTGTACTACAAACTTCAAAGAGAAATATAGACTGATGTTATTATACCATATGTTTCCATCTAATTGCTAATGTTGCCTTTTGACCTCTGAATCAATAGATTACGGTAATAGACAGGAACTGAAGTTTAGCATCTACAAGATAATCTGGTTACATTGTTAACATCTAACAAGATATAGGTAAACACAAATACATTCACTATCTTCTGATTCTCTAATGATAGAAGTTACATTTCAAAGCTGTAATCAATCTAACCTGGCTTTGTTAGCTATTAATAAGGAAGGGCCCTAATTTACACACTTTTAAAATACGTCTTTAAAATGTTAAATTTAGGTAACTTAGCCTGCTAGTTGCTAAACCCTTTCTGGCTCAATGTCACACTCACCCACTTTTTGTACCATGAAAATTGTCTAGCTTTCACCTTCCTCTTTCTGACAGTACAAGATTCTTGTTTGATGTGCTCCTCTATTGATTATGCTTCATGCCCTTAATGATAGCCTGAGAGTTGTAGGTATTAAGTTACCAAGTGTGTTAGGGGAGATCAGTCAAACTACCAGCCTTGCAGGTGAACTTTATGACTTATAGAACTGAATATAAACATACCTTTGTATATGAAGATTGGACTAAAAAAACCCCAAACAAAAAAACAAATACAGAATTCAAATCTCAAAACTCTCTTTTTAAAGCTTGGATTGATTCACATTAATATAACCACCTCCATCACTTTAAAACTCACCCTCAGGGCATCCCCTTGCATCAATGCGGGACATTGCCAGTATCTTTGGCTCCAACACTTTCTGCAGGCCACCGGCCTCTGGCTCAAAGTCCTCTATAGCTCGGCTCTCTGGCCAAGTCACCTAAATTCAGACCCCCTACCAGGGTATCAAAGAAATTCAAATGAAACAAGGTTTCTTCTGCCCTCTTGGGCTACCAAAGTCTCTACTTACAAACCCTATCTCAGGGCTTCCCTTGAATGAATCTATGCTGCCTTATAGTGCACTGCCTGCACTGTCTGTGTACCATAACCCTTGGCTTCTCCCAGCCAGAGAGACCTGTGTCTTCCAGAGTCTCTTCCTCAGGTGAGCTCCTTCAGTCTACTTATCATGGTTTAGCTCCATGCCCTCTTGCCAGGGCCCAATTAGCTATTCACCTTTCCAGGTGCAAAGCATAGCAAATGGGTTCACTAGCCTTGCCAGTGATGGGGGTTAAGCCTCATCATAGAATCATAGAATATCAGGGTTGGAATGGACCTCAGGAGGTCATCTAGTCCAACCCCCTGCTCAAAGCAGGACCAATCCCCAACTAAATCATCCCACCCAGGGCTTTGTCAAGCCTGACCTTAAAAATATCTAAGGAAGGAGATTCCACCACCTCCCTAGGTAACGCATTCCAGTGTTTCACCACCCTCCTAGTGAAAAAGTTTTTCCTTATATCCAACCTAAACCTCCCCCACTGCAACTTGAGACCATTACTCCTTGTTCTGTCATCAGCTACCACTGAGAACAGTCTAGCTCCATCCTCTTTGGAACCCCATTTCAGATAGTTGAAAGCAGCTATCAAATCCCCCCTCATTCTTCTCTTCCGCAGACTAAACAATCCCAGTTCCCTCAGCCTCGCCTCATAAGTCATGTCTTCCAGTCCCCTAATCATTTTTGTTGTCCTCCGCTGGACTCTTTTCAATTTTTCCACATCCTTCTTGTAGTGTGGGGCCCAAAACTGGACACAGTACTCCAGATGAGGCCTCACCAATGTCGAATAGAGGGGAACGATCACGTCCCTCGATCTGCTGGCAATGCCCCTACATATACATCCCAAAATGCCATTGGCCTTCTTGGCAACAACGGCACACTGTTGACTCCTATCCAGCTTCTTGTCCACTGTAACCCCTAAGTCCTTTTCTGCAGAACTGCTGCCGAGCCATTCGGTCCCTAGTCTGTAGCGGTGCATGGGATTCTTCCATCCTAAGTGCAGGACTCTGCACTTGTCCTTGTTGAACCTCATCAGATTTCTTTTGGCCCAATCCTCTAATTTGTCTAGGGCCCTCTGTATCCTATCCCTAACCTCCAGCGTATCTACCTCTCCTCCCAAGTTTAGTGTCATCTGCAAACTTGCTGAGGGTGCAATCCACACCATCCCCCAGATCATTTATGAAGATATTGAACAAAACCGACCCCAGGACCGACCCTTGAGGCACTCCACTTGATACTGGCTGCCAACTAGACATGGAGCCATTGATCACTACCCGTTGAGCCCGACAATCTAGCCAACTTTCTATCCACCTTATAGTCCATTCATCCAGCCCATACTACTTTAACTTACTGGCAAGAGTACTGTGGGAGACAGTGTCAAAAGCTTTGCTAAAGTCAAGGAACAACACATCCACTGCTTTCCCCTCATCCACAGAGCCAGTTATCTCGTCATAGAAGGCAATTAGATTAGTCAGGCATGACTTGCCCTTGGTGAATCCATGCTGACTGTTCCTGATCACTTTCCTCTCCTCTAAGGGCTTCAGACTTGATTCTTTGAGGACCTGCTCCATGATTTTTCCAGGGACTGAGGTTAGGCTGACTGGCCTGTAGTTCCCAGGATCCTCCTCCTTCCCTTTTTTAAAGATGGGCACTACATTAGCCTTTTTCCAGTTGTCCGGGACTTCCCTGGATTGCCATGAGTTTTCAAAGATAATGGCCAATGGCTCTGCAATCACATCCGCCAACTCCTTTAGCACTCTCGGATGCAGCGCATCCGGCCCCATGGACTTATGCTCCTCCAGCTTTTCTAAATAGTCCTGAACCACTTCTTTCTCCACAGAAGGCTGGTCACCTCCTCCCCATGCTGTGCTGCCCAGTGCAGCAGTCTGGGAGCTGACCTTGTTCATGAAGACAGAGGCAAAAAAAGCATTGAGTACATTAGCTTTTTCCACATCCTCTGTCACTAGGTTGCCTCCCTCATTCAGTAAGGGGCCCACACTTTCCTTGACTTTCTTCTTGTTGCTAACATACCTGAAGAAACCCTTCTTCACAGGTGCTTAGCACATTTTGGGGTGTAATAATTGCTATCTTAGGTAGCTCTAGAACACACAAAAATTGAAGACAGTGGAGAATCAAAGTACAAAAAAGATAGTACCACATGATACCCTGATGAATATCCTAAAGAAAAACTGACTTCTGTGGGAAAGAGAAAGCTGAAGCTGTTTGGGGATTGATGAAAAAAATGGGACAGAACCCAAGTCCCTCTTGAACAACAGAAGAAAGTGGCGATGACCAGAGGATGATGAGAATTGTGCATGCAGGAAGAAGGATCTTGTTAGGCTGAGAAGAGGAAGGACTTAAAGTAAAAAATAGAAGAGAATGGAAAATAGCAAGCACTGGACTGTTTCAGACACAAAGCAAATCTGAACTTTAAACTTATCCACATGGAATCTCTGAACCTTGTCTGTTGGCCTATCATCTATGTTGACTGTTCCCCCTCCACTGTGAAAAAAACCTGTGGGATCTGTCGCCAAGCCTGGTATAACCCAGGATCTGCAGTAGTCCGAGGGTAGATGGTGGCAGGTGATGCAACAAACATGACTCAGCCTCTGTTCCATGTGTGGACTGTGGAGGATCCTGTCAGTTCAGGAGATCTAAAGTAGGGAGACAATTTGGGCCAAAGTATGTTTTTCTATAATATCCTGTTTCCTACTACCAACACACACAGAGATGAAAGTATCTAATCTGTCACAAGATGGGAGAAATACCACTGAATAGTATCAGAATACCTTCTGATAACTATCATTTCCTATTTTTTGTTTCCTGCAGCTCCTTGGAGTTACTGTCATACATAAATGGAAAATACATATAAAAACACACATGCACACACACAGTTTAAAAGCCAAGTATGACTTGCATATTAACTAGATTAGAATAGAAGAGAGAGCAAACAGTAACTTTTAGCATAAATATTATTGGAAATATGTTGCATGTGTTTTCAGAACATATCCCCAAGAGTTCTGCATGTATTTGGAACGACTAAATTCAAGCAAATTCAAGCAAACAGTAAGGCATTAATTAAAAACAAATTTAAATTGTATATTATAATAAAATACATTGTGAGCAGTTTATTATCCATTGTCAATACAAAAAATTATTCAGAAGTAGAGTTCGGCGGAAAGTTTCCATTGAAATACATTCTAAATGAAAATGAAGACAAAACTTTTAAGGTGTGGGGTTTCCCCTTCCCCATTCTCTGACCGCAGCTATCCAAAAGGAATTTGATCTGAACTTTGTACCTATATTAAATGTTCTGGATGCTGTCCAGATGTTAAACTAAACCACTGAACCCAACACATTCTCCTTCCATATCAGTTTCCTGTATAATAGCCATAGTTTTTTAAAAAAGGTAAGTTCAATCATACAAATGGATATTTAATACATGTGAGTTTTATGCTTCAGCTTTAGACAGATCAGTTTTCCGTGGCTTAAATTAATTTCAATGATTAAAATTAAAACAAAACTCTAGTGATCTGGGAAAATGAAGTGACTATATCTTGAGCCCACATCTGTCAGGACAAGGGGTCTAAGATAAGGTTGGGCATTTGACTGGTCCAAAAATTACTGGTCAATTGACCAGTTAAATATTGGTCAAAAATGACCAAATATTTTGAAGCACTAACTTAATAGAACGGCAACAGTAATCCCCAAAAATAGTTAGACTTTGTTGTCTCCAACAGGCTTAGCCTCAGATACTTATGGCAAATTAGAACAAACAAAAAACAAACAAAACAAAACTAAAAAAGAACCACCACACCACATAACCCTCCCACAATTACCTGAGTTATTTTACCTCAGAAAAATGTGACAATGAAATAAAGTTCTAAAAAATGAGGGAATGGCACCATGATGCAGTCAAAAATGTAGGCTGCTGGCTACATCAGAATATTTGTGCTGGAATATTTGAAAATATTTGACTGTGGACAAACAATAGGCACTCAACTGACTGGCTTGCCAAATCCTAGTCTAACGGGGTAGTATTATTTATGATTGGCATTGTGGCACAGTAAGTCCAGGTCTTTAGATTCTCTCAGTGCTTAATGGATGAAAATGACAAAGTTGTAACTGAATAGCTAAATTCAGAAAAAAAAAGTTATTGAGGCAAGGGAGGTGGTTCTGTGAATCTGGGAATTGTCTCCAATCATCATTAGGTGTCAGGTACTGTTCAAGAAAATTTCCAGACAGAGACAAAACAAATATAAAAGGACAAAACTCAAGCTTGATGTAAATGGGTGTAACTCCATTGTTAGAGTACAAGATCCCTGGGATACCTACTGTACTATCCTATTTGTGTAGCACCTACCACCTTTTGAACACTACAGGAATAAAAATACTAATCTTGCAGTTCATTGGGTTTGTGTGGGGGGACAGAAATCAAGAATTATAAGCTTCCCTTTACTAATCAAAGTCAGCTCTGTACCTTATTATGTCAAAGTCAACCTGGCTTTGGTCCTGGGGATTTAAGATTACTTTGCAGTAACCATGGGCTTAATTCAGCAAGTGTCCATTTCCATAAAGCAAAACACAAACATAGTCAAATACACTGTTAAAATCAGGGATAATGTACTAACGGGTTTAACGCTAGCAAGTGTTAAGACCAAAAAAAAGTCAGCTAATGGGCCAGCTATAAGACTAAGGTCAGACTGTACTCAACCACTGTAGTGAGAGAATATCAGGAAGCTCCTTTCCTCCTCTGCATCATAAGTAGAAGAAGCTAGGCACAATCATCCTTTTACTCCTGGGCTAACACTGCTGCCCCTACTGGCTGGCTCAAAAACAACAAAGAAAGGTGGGAAGGGGATGGGACTATAGCCACAATTGCTTCTGATCCACCTGTACTATCCAGCTGAGCTGGCCTGGCTTAGGAGGGAGTGCTGTACTCTCCAGAAACTTTGAGGAAAGATGTACATGTACAATTCCAGCCATAGTTCCTACTGAGGACTGCTTCCACTGATTCGAACGACATTTCCCTTCATTTCCGTAGGAATAGGATTGTGATCTAAAGGCCCAATCCAACAGGCTGAAATCAATAAGAGTCTTTCCTTTTGCTACAAGTTCAGGCTCTAAATGCACAACGGCTCCCTTAGCCTAGTAGATGTTCTCCTTTTGATGATATGCTCAAGTCCTGGGGATGCTGGTTTGTGGCTTCTTACTGCTGTGAAGCTGAAAGTATTTGAACCTCTAATTCTACCAGAGACTGAACTTCAGAGGGAAACAAACCTGGAAGAGCAAGTTTTCAATACTTTGCCTATAAAGGAACATTTGTGTGACATTACCAACTGAGTACAAAATATCAGTTCTAGTGTACTTAATAAATCTTCCTGCCGGAGCTTTAATAGTTATTGGAAATGGAGTTACGGCCTCTGCCCTTCAAAATAAGGGGGGGAAACCCATTGCATTCATGCAGAATATACATTTGTCATGGTCATGGTCAAATCCATCTGAATGTCTCTAAATCCAAGATGTTCAGAAATGGATGTGTTATTTTACCAACATTTTGCAGCACTCTAAGCTTTAATGTATATAACAAACTGTCAAATGTACAGCTAGGCTATTACTTGTTTAACAGCTTTAATTACTGAGTGCTTCAAACATTCCTGTACTATGCCATCTGGTGCACAGGAACCTTAATGAATTTATAAACTTAATGGAATATGTCCTGCATTCAGAATATCTGAAAATTAGTTGCTAACCACTAGTAAATGACAGATTTATCAACACAAGAAAAAAAAAATCAGTTATTTTCTTTGGGTCATTAAGGAGCCAACCAATTGTTAGCTGCTGGTAATTATTGCTTAAATGTGTAGTCTGAAGTATATAAGTATAATACAATTTATCCTACATTTCCCAGTTCTGGGGATCATTTCTCATATAAGCTCCAACTGTGTTAACGAATGCCCTTTTGAATGAAAAATCGCTATTAAAAATTTCTATTTTCAGCCTATATTTATTTTTGTTTCATAAAGGCCTTTGTAAATAGCCTCCAAGGACAGATGAAGTTTTCCGACTAGAATGGAACCAATATGAATCTCACCAAACATACAAATCAAATCTTTTCTAAGTTTGGGGAGAGTGCAGTAAACTTTAAAAGGATCTTTTCTTTATCTGTGCTTTTGACCAAAAAAGTGTAAATACCAAAATATCAGTACCAATGATTTTAGAATCAGTAAATTAAACTATTGTAGATCTTATTTACACCAGGAAGGACTGGAAATACTATGATCATTTTCTATTCTAGATAGAAGCCTACTCCTGCTCATTGAAATAAGCTTGGACAACTCGGTAAAATTTGCTTCTTCATTTTAGCCATTTCTCTGGAAAAAAACAAAAACTCAGGTGTATTCATTATTGATTTTTTTTCAGAATTATATTTTTGGTCTGTAGCTCATTTGTGAGCTGCTAATTGTGAGTGTTTGAGATTCAAAATTATTTCTCAGTATTTATCCATCTGTATATAGAAGTTAATAGGAGCTTTTCCATTAATGGTATATAAAAATGTAAAGTGATGATCTGTGAGAGAACAATCAAGTTTTCAACCATGACTGGGGAGGAAGAAGGGAGACTAGCTTTGTGACAAATGAACTAATTGCTAATGATGATTATCTATATAACCTATGCATGGGGTATCCGTTATAAACAATGTTTTAATTCAGAGCAAGTTAAGTTGATGGAAGAGGAAGGCTATAATTGACTTCTGAGGGACAATGCAGAAGAAAGAGACCTCTATAATATGACTGTAGAAATATGCATATCATAGAGACAAAAGGCCAAAAAGACAAAACAAAGAAAATATCCTTCAAAGCACATTTCTTGAAGGTCTGCCATAAAGAGAGGCCCCAACATAAGAGTATGGGCATGCTAAAACTACACAGAGGAAGAAAGTTATGTGAACCAGAAGCCAAGGCAGGAAAGGAGAGTATCCTTGAATAGCACATTATGCCCTCAACTGCTTTACAGCATTTCCCCATAAACGCAATAGGAACTGTACCCTCATATCAGTGGCAAACCTTGGTGCAGTATTAGTTCAGCTGAAAAACAGCATGACTTGATTTACAAGAAGAGATAGGAAGGACCTAAAGTCGTCAGAAAAAGGAAGTACAAACGAGTCAGAGACAAGCAAACAAAGTCAACCATGCAAAAGATAGATTATTGAAGGAACGAGGATACACGCTCGGGGAGGAATAGCTCGGTGGTTTGAGCATTGGCCTGCTAAACCCAGGGTTGTGAGTTCAATCCTTGAGGGGGTCATTTCGGATCTGGGGCAAAAATTGGGGATTGGTCCTGCTTCAAGCAGGGGGTTGGACTAGATGACCTCCTGAGGTCCCTTCCAACCCTGATATTCTATGATTCTAAGACACTCGGGTCAGGACAAAAAGGAAAGAAAAAACAAAGATTAGGCAGGGCAAAATGGAAATCTGTTTAAGCTGAGCAAGACTGAGGAAGCAGCATGGGAGTTTTCCACTGAAAACAGTTTATACAAGGGCCAGATCATCATCTGATTTAGCTACACTGACTTCAGTGATGC
Source organism: Natator depressus (assembly GCF_965152275.1). Lineage (NCBI taxonomy): Eukaryota > Metazoa > Chordata > Testudines > Cheloniidae > Natator > Natator depressus. The sequence goes on from NC_134235.1 coordinate 75,720,008, forward strand.
TACACAGATTTACACCAAGTGAAAATATGGTCCCATTTGTCTGCCATGCCAGAAGAACAGGGAACAAGAGTGCAGTCACATAATACATACAATAATAGACCATTCAGCCTGATATCAATTTCACCTGCTATAAAAATATTGAGGATTTTGATCTCTATGAATGCTTCTCCCTGCCCCATCCACACCCTAACTGCACCCCTTGATTTTCAGTGAGAGGTGTTGGTAATTTAAATATCAGGTCCCCTGGTACTTAAAGTTAGTGTGTGGCCTAACTTTCAAAGTTTGGGCCCTACTAAATCAACTATTTGTATATGCCCATTAGATATTTGTGTGCATGGGTTAGGTGCTCTCGAAGGCGTATTTAGCAAATGTTAAAAGAAGTAGAAATGGAAGTATACTTATCAATTTCACAAAGCTAGCATTAAGTTTCTGACTCCACAGCAGCCTAAGAGAACGTGTAAAGTTTTGGCAAATTGAGCTGACTCTTTTACCCATGTGATCTTGCAAGGTTTCTGCTCCTGACCTTCTATTCACCCTAATACAAATGATTCATCCTAATAAAACAAGCATTATAGCCTTCCATTCTTTCACTAATGCGGTTATCACTAGTGCATGCCTATCTCGTATACAGAGTCAGAAAGGAACTAGGAACATGACTCAAATTTATTTGATCAGAGAAAAGCAGTCTGTATTTAATAGTCAAAGTAATCAGATAAATGCTTTTATTGTACCCCATCTTGTAGGTGTGATAGGGAAAGGTTTTTACAAGTAATACACTGGTATATTTAAATTGATTATTCAAACAAAATATTTAAAATTTCTTGCAGCACAAATCAATGGCAACTGATTAAGCTGTTCAAAAGCATTACTATGAAGTCTACATTTCAGAGTCATATTTAGATACAAAACTGTAAAGCATCTGTCTAAATATTTATCAGAAGTTCAAGCACACTATGCTACCCTAGCTTTTCAGAAGATTTAGGAGATTCCCTCAAAATATGCTGTTATAAGCAAGAACCAAGAATGTAACAGGAAAAACTGGGATTATGGAGTATTTGTGGCATGCAGGCATGAACAATGGTTTATGAAGGAAATGATATTTATACGGAAATGAGTTATTGCTTTGCCTTGAGGCAAAACATCCAGCTGGTAATTTTTCCATGTTTCTATCTTAAGTCTAACAAATTAAAAAAGCCACCAACACAGAGCTGAAATTAATGCAATATAGCCCACTGATAATTTCAGAGGATTGCTCATGTGCCAGTGTTGTTATATTTAAACTGTGTTCCTGTACTGTCTCCCAGAATACACTTTGGGCTATGAGATCAGAATACTTTCATCTTAAGAGCATTGCAGCTAGGTGGTGCCAGTTATCTTTCATAAGTGTCTAGGTTTTTAAATACAACCTAGTGTCTTCGATTTGGAAAGATAAGCCATTGCTATCAAGGCTAGCAATAGTTACTAGGAAAAATAAATGCATATGCTAGTAATGCTTGAGCTATGCACTACAATGCCCTAGCCGCGAGGGATAAAGGAAGGGATAACAGTTTCAGTACTTTGGAACACACCTTTTTTTTTTAGTGGTGGCAGAAAGGGGCTGTTTTCAGTCTCTAAACGACAACATGGAAGCTACAATTTCTTCTCTGTCAATAGGCCTCTTTAGTCAGCTTAGACTCTGAGAAAAACCTAACTGTCAAGTTTCAAAAACATATAGCTTATTTCCTCCCCTCCCCCTTTAATACTCCCACCAATCCCCACTGCCCAATAAGCAGCACAGGAAGCATAACAAACTCCCTTACAGCACTTTTTGGTAACAATAAATTGTAGTTCCATTATCAACGTAGGGGTAATTAATGATAGCACAGAGTACTCCTGCTATGTATGAACAGCCCAACTTCACCTTCTGATTCTAGGAGCAAGATGATTAGAACACCGATGCTTCTGATTTATTTTCATTTTCAGAGGCTATTATATATCCAAGTTACATTGAAAGTGCTTCAAAAGAAAGAAACTAAATTCAACCCCTCAACAGAATCTGTTGCCAGTGTTATTTTAGCACAAATGAGATCCTGGAAAATTGTACAGCTCACTTGTCACACTTCTCAATCCTAGTGGAAAAATTGGACCAAGGAACTACAAGAAAATATTGATTAAAAGGTGGTTCACCGAATGATACAGGGAGAGGTCTAGTCAAGTTGTATGTTACAGAAAACAAGAGAAATGTTTTTTCAATACTATATCACAATGGTGTCCGTCCAAACTGAGAAAGAAATTTAAAAAAAAACCCAATACTTTGATAGCGTAAGCAACAGTATGTGTACAGCTCTCCCCTGTGATCTTCTATAATGGCAAATACGGCCTTGGTAACTAACAGGCTGATGAAGAAACAGTATTTTTTCCAGTGAAAGTTTGGCACACTTTTCCCCCCACACTAAATGGATGACCTCCCCCCCTCATGAAACAAAAAACAACAACAAAGACATGTTTTTAAAGCTTAGGAACTTCCCAGAAAGGTTGTGTCTGTAATTACATCAGTTGTACTGGCAACAATTTAAGAATAATGTATGATAGCAACGTTATTTTATAGAGTCCACCCTTTGGACACAAATATTAACTAGACCATTATTTTCCAGCACACCTGTCTTTAACTTCTCATTTTTATTTCTTCTGATTACCTTTGAAAAATGTAATGCAGGGTTCCTTCACATCTAGTCCAGGTTACTCTATTGTTGCATAAGATTGAGAATAATCTAGAAACTATGGCATAGCAGTACTTTATTACAAATTTGAAAGCACCTCTAGGGCCTAACAACTGGAAGCATAGCTTCTTGGTAACTTACTCAGCAGTGATTTTTCTGTTGGCTTCCCTGAGCCTCTAAAGACAGACATAATAGGCCAGGTTGTCAAAGAAAGTCTCCAATTTTGCAAGATCTGTTTTGTGAGTGCAAATAATTGTGCCACAATTCACCAGGGGTGCAAAGAAGTGTCTTACCTTTCTAGCATTATTATTTAGTTTCCCACACAAGTTCCTCCTTAGTTTTTTAACTCAAGGCAGTTTCCTTGTTGCAGTTTGCCTCAGTTTCTCTTTTTGTACAATATGGTTGGGTCTTCCAGTCAAAGCATAAATTCCTCCCTCTACAGGGCAAATAAAAATGTCCAAACTGCAAAGCAATCCCTTAGATCTCCTCAGGCTCAACAGTCCATTGAAACAGATTTGCTCAATAGTAATCATGATTTACCCTCCCTAGGTCAAACAGTTGCTTTCTCTACTCTTTCTGGGCAACAGGGCTAGTACACTCACTTGCCATCCCCAGCTTAAACCATTTCTTCACCCTCTCCAGGCTTACAGTCTTGAACCTCATTGATGAAGGACTTCAATAGTCATTTAGCTTACTTAATATTCAATGGTTTCAGAGTAGCAGCCATGTTAGTCTGTATTCGCAAAAAGAACAGGAGTACTTGCGGCACCTTAGAGACTAACAAATAAGCTTTCGTGAGCTACAGCTCACTTCATTGGATGCATCTCTAAGGTGCCACAAGTACTCCTTTTCTTTTTGTTAATATTCAATATTACATAGAAAGATTTAACTATGGGAAGGCTAATTCTTAATGCTGGAGAGCAAAAGATTTTCTGCCTCCTTTTCTCGAAACACTGTATGTAGGCCCTTAATTAAGGACAGGTGCAACCATTAGGCCTAAAGCCCACAGTATTACTTTAATTTCTCCCAGCTTTTTTCTTCAGTTGCTTTGTCCCATCCACAGGTTTTCTATATCTAGGCTTCCTCTGAAGCCATTATTTACAACCTTTTTGAGGCTGTTTCTCCATTTCTCTTGTTGAGAACCTTAACTGTTTTCTGGTCTCTAGCCTTTTTGAGGTTCAGGCAGCTCTTTTGTAATCCTGCTGTCGCATGAGACCCACATTCTCCTCAGTCCCTGTAAATGTATTATCTTTATTTAAAGATTAAATTGAAGTTGGCCATACCTGACTTCTGGCCTTCTTTAAAAGGCAAGTGTGCTCCCAGTTAGAAGGTGAAAATGAGAGCATTTAGATTTCCAGTTCTTACTGTGTTCTGCAAACAGCTGTATTGCCAACCTCAACAACTCAAAAATCATGATTCAGACCACAACAAAACATGATGATGATTTAATTGGGGATTGGTCCTGCTTTGAGCAGGGGGTTGGACTAGATGACCTTCTGAGGTCCCTTCCAACCCTGATATTCTATGATTCTATGATTGGCTTCAAAATTATGCTTTTAAAAAATAATTATAGTTTAGTTTCTCTGGTCTGAGTTTTAATTTTTGGATCCCCCCTGCACATTCAGGGTGTGCTTGATAATTGGTTTTGCGAACTCTCCCAAATGTATACAGGCAGGTGAGCCTGCTCCCAGCTGCTGTGCTCTCACAGCTACCTGAGAATGAAGAGTTTCCAGCTACTCCCCTATTCCCAAATTCTATTTAATTAAATCTGTGTTCTCCCCATAGCTGCCTCTTCAATTAATTATACACTCCTCAATCCCCACATCTGCTTGTTGCCAGCCCCCACATCAACTCTATAACGCCAGCTACATATCTGTCTGGCCCCAATCCATCCATTAATTCTGCTCCAGTCCCTCACTTGCCCATCTCCCAGCCTATTCGTTAAATTATTCACCTCCAGCCCCCACATCAATTCTGTGCCCCCAGCTTCACCTCTGCAGCTCCAGGTGGAGGTTCTGTTGTGTGAAGGCCTGCAGTTTAAGTTGCCCAAGTTTACAAAAGTCCAGATAAGCCTGTTACATTAAATTGTTTATAAAAATCTGCAAAAGCTGGAGACAAATGCACCACTGAAATCCCCCAAAACTCTGCTCAGCTACTATCTAATATCTCATGGCACCTAAATTTCTGCCAGTGAGCATGTGCCCAGCTGCTTCAATCTAGGTGCCCAGCTCATGCCTAAGTCCCAGCAGGATCATCAAGCTAGTTGATTTCCTATCTATTTTGTCTGCAGAGCCCACACAAAATGGAAGAGGGGGAGGAGGAGTCTCTTATAACTTTTGTCTAGTGGTTAGGGCACTCGCCAGTGAGGCAGGTAATCCAGGTTTAATTACCTGGAGAAGGGTTGTGAACTGGATCTTTCACTTCACAACTATGTGCCCTTTCACTGGGCTTTGGGCTAGTCTTGTATAGCCCTCTCTGTCTCTCCTGTTGAAGCTGTTCCATTTGGTGTAACTAATTAAATATACGTTGGGCTAGAGGGAGACTGCGAGAATGACTCTATAGTCCTGTGGCTACATCACTCACCTACCCTGTGAAAAACCCAAGTGCACATCAAGAGGAAGGGGAGAGAATCTCAGTCTACTACATCCCAGGTGAATGTTCTAACCACTGGGAAAAGGCTGTAAGACCGTCCTCTTCCACAATGTTTCTGGTAAAAAAATGTCTTCGGTGTCAAACTCCAGGAAAGAGTTTACAGCTGTGGTTCCCCAGCAGATATAAGTCCTTGAGAGGGGTGGGGCGTAGGTCCCTCTTCAGCATTTCCTAGTGGCTAGTTCAAGCAGCTCTCCACTGCAAATCCTGGCTTTTATGGATCCAATTCTTAGGTGACTATCCATTCCCAGACATTGTAGAGGGAACCTAGTTGCCTAAATCTGGGCTGTGGATTCCACTGGGTGGAAAGGCACCTAAAAGAGTATTGCAACACTGAGCTGTGTGTTGTACCTACTTTTCTCCAGCAGCAAAGCTGTAACTGAGAGTCAGCACCAGAGACACAAGTTGCATTTTCTATCTTTGCAATTCTTTTCTCTCCCCTTTTGTGTGTTTGTCTTGTTTTGTCTTTAGAGAAACAGAATTGGACTTTAAGAACAATAGCTTGTCAACTAACTTCTGCTTCCCCCCAAAAGAACATTTATTACCTTTTATTATTATTTGGGGGGAGGGATAGCTCAGTGGTTTGAGCATTGGCCTGCTAAACCCACGGTTGTGAGCTCAATCCTTGAGGGGGCCATTTAGGGGATCTGGGGCAAAAATTGGGGGTTAGTCCTGCTTTGAGCAGGGGGTTGGACTAGATGACCTCCTGAGGTCCCTTCCAACCCATATATTCTATGATACCATCTTTAATATCACCTAATAGACTGCCAAACAGGGGGTTCCTAGAACCATAAAATTAGAAGAGGCTGCAAGGGTCATCTAGTCTAACCCCCTGCCCAGATGCAGGATTTGTTGGGTCTAAACCATCCAAGACAAATGGCTCTCCAGCCGCTTTCTGAAAATCTCCAGCGAATGAGCTTCCACCACTTCCCTAGGCAGTTTGTCCTACCGTTCTTACAGTTAGGAAGTTTTTTCTGACATTTAATCTAAATCTGCTATGCTGTAGTTTGAACCCACTGCTTCTTGTCCTGCCCTTTGTGGCAAGAGAGAACAACTTTTCTCCATCTTTTTTATGATAGCTTTTCAAGTATTTGAAGAGGACTGTCATGCCACCGTCCAAATCAACTCTTTTCCAAACTAAACATACTCAGTTCCTTCAGCCTTTGCTGAAGGCATTCCATCGTGTTATCATATTGTCCCTCGCCTCTGGATCCTTTCCAGTTTCTCTACATCCTTTCGACACATTGGTGAACAAAATCAAGCACAGTACTCCAACTGAGGCCTAACCAGCATCAAGTAGAATGGTACTATCAACTCCCATGACTTACATGCTGTGCCTCTGTTAATGCAACGTAAAATTTCATTTGCTTTTTCTGCAACAGCATCACATTGCTGACTCATGTGGAGGTTTTGAACCACCACATCTCTCAAATCCTTCTCAGCAATGCTGCTGCCAAGCCAGTTATCCCCCATTCTGTATTTGTGCATTTGGTTTTTCTTGCTTAAGTGTATTATCTTATATTTGTCTTTGTTGAATTTCATTGTTTTGTCTATAGCTCAGTTCTCCAATTTATCAAGGTCCCTTTGAATTTTATCTCTGTCCTCCAGTGTTTGCAATGCTCCCTAGCTTTGTGTCATCTGCAAATTTGATCAGTATGCTCTCTCTTCTTACATCAAGGTCATTAATAAAGATGTTAAATAACAGCAGATCCAGAACAGATCCCAGTGGAGACCATCTTTCAATCTGACATCATTCCATTAATACAGGGATCGGCAACTTTGGCACACGGCCTATCAGGGAAATCCGCTGGCGGGCTGGACCTGTTTGTTTACCTGCAGCATCCACAGGTTTGGCTGATCGCAGCTCCCTCTGGCCACGGTTCACCGTTCCAGGCTACTGGGGGCTGTGGGAAGTGGCGGCCAGCACATCCCTTGGCCCGTGCTGCTTCCCGAGCTGGCTATTCACCATGATCCCCAAATATTTTTCATAGTTACTGCTTTCCAAGATATAGTCACTCCTCCCATAAGTATGGCCGTCAGTCTTGATTCCTAAATGTATACATTTACATTTAGCTGTATTAAAATATATATATTGTTTGCTTGTGCCCTGTTTAATAAGCAATCCAGATTGCTTTGTATCAGTGACTTGTCCTCTTCATTATTTATCACTCCCCCGCATAGAAACACAACTGCTCAATGAAGATTCCCTTTTTACAATTAAATTTGAGACCTATCAGCTAGCTAGCTTTTAATTAATTTAATGTGTGCCATGTTATAACTCTCATTCTAGGTTTTTAATCAAAATTTGGTGAGGTACCAAGTCAACCAAATCAAGTAAACAATCAAAAAGACAAAGATATTCCCTACTTCATAAGAGTGTTCTTAATATAAATATATTAGAGATTGTGAGGTGCTCAGGTACAATGGTAATAGGGTCCATATAAGTACCTAACATAAATAAATAATGGGGTGAGGGAAAGTTCTATATCATAGAACTAAAGTGATTAGGGTAATGAAAAGATTATATTTTATTAGTTACATGTTTGTTTCATTTTGTTTAAGTTAAAAACCTCAAATTCTCTTTCCTCACCTGACCTCCACAATCCAGACCCTCTCACCATTCCCCCCATCCTGATTCCCAACTTTCCTCCCAACTTTCAAACGTTTCCCTCCATATGAATGAGCTGTTCACTCACAAGATAAATAATTAAAATAGATAAAAAGACAAATCTACCTTATTGTCTGTTTTTTCTTTTCACCAGTAAAGTACATGCCGTATAATGACAATAAAATAGATAATAAAAAGAGAGTATAGTGTTCTGGGAATAATCCCCCCAGATTTCTGACTCAAGGAAACCAAAAACCTCTTCCCCCCCCTGAGAAGTTATTTCTCCAAATCTAAACTGCATGCAGCACATGTGGGGACAGGACTTTTGGAGGGTAGTCCGAGCTGTGCACACTGCATAACCAGTGCCGGTACGGTTAATAAATCTTATAGTTATGTACCATATTATCAAGTCTCAGTGCAAATGTAAGGAGTAACTGGTAACTAGGGTCTCGGATTACAGTGAATACAGTTTTTGTGTCATGAACCGTATCAGTCGTGAGATAAACCAAATAATAGAAAGTACAGAATTTCTCAAGAGAAAGTTATTGAGGCTATAAGTCAAATAAGGTCAGTATGGTGAAAATTCACAGACGGTCAGAGGCATTTTAGCCACAGTGTTTTTTCACAGTGTGAGATAAAGAGAAACTAGGTTGTGAGATATCAGTGATAAATATCTCCAGAGAGAACAGTACAACACAGACATAAAGCTCAGACAATCACAGCCTTAATATCATCCACAAATGTAATTTATTTGGTATTTACTGTTTTTTCTAGATAATTAATGAAAAATAAGACTTGACTGCTGTAGTACAACTCAATACTTTGCCCTTTGTTTATAGTCCTTCAGCCAGTTTTCAATCCAAGTGTTTAATTTCAAATTGACTTGAATTGACGTTTAAAGTAAGGTTTTTGTGGCAGTCTCAAATACCTTATCTGATATATTATGTCTACTATGTTTCTCTGTAGAGCTGTTTGGAAAACTTTCAACTGAATGTTTTTTGATCAGAAAAGACTAGTTAGTCAAAAGCAAATCATTTTGCCAACAAGTGGAAATTTTGACAAAAATTACTTTTGAAACACCCTCCCACACCTTGACATGAAGCATTTAAATAATGTTGAAGTGTTTCTACTCACCGTTTTCACAATGGAGCATTTTTATTTTTCATTTCAAAATGACTTCATTTTGAAATTTCTTTTAGCTTATATTATTTTAAAAAAATAATATAAAAAATGAAATGAAACACTTTGATTTAATCCACATTAAACCATTCAATCAACCACAATTTTTTTTCCCAAATTTTGTTTCATGGGAAATTTTTGTTTTCATTTCAGAATGAAAAAATATTCCAAACTTGTGTAATTTTCCATGAAGCATATAATCCATCAGACATGTCCCTCTCCCTTCCCTGGCTTTACCGCTCTCATCTACTAAGTTTGATCATGTATCAAATAAAGAAATCAATTTTGTCTGGCAAGGATTTTTCTTTGTAATTCCTTTTGATTACAGCTTGTGGCACCGTTATTCTCTGCAGGGTTAGTGATGTTAATTCATAACAATCCATATTATCTTCAGTTGGGCCAATCCTCAGGCCTCCACTTACTTTTTGCTCAGTTCTTATTCATGAACATCCCCATTGAATGGAACAGGAATTGGCATGAGTGAGGACTTCAGTGCCCCAAATTTTTAAATAAAATGTGTCAGAGTGCAAAAAAGGTCATGAGGCTGAATTAGAAACTATGAGTTTCTTTTTGGGTTCTTTTCATTTGGTCTTTTGGTTTTTGAGCCTTCAGGATGGATATTGGTTACATTTTCAAGCTTTTCTCCATAACCAACTTACTTTTCTTAAAAGGAAGTTTGAGATCCAATCAGAGGCCTCTAGGAGGTTTAAAAAACACAAATATAGTGAGACTCATAATCAAATGGCAAGAGTTGGCAATACTGAACTTAGACTAATTAAAAACTGAGTAGGAGACCTCAGGATTTGATCCTTGGTGCCACCCCAATCTTCTACATATCTGTTCTGACCACAGCTGAATTAATCATTGTTACTATACCTCTGTTGCCTGTGGTTTTATTAGTTGTCTTGTTTTGAATGACAAAATCCTTAATTTTATTATTTTTTTCGAATGGTAATTGGGGTAGTTTGTATGTAGTCAAGATTTGTTGTAAGACCATTTTATTTTTATGGAATATGTACCCTTGTCCCAGCCAGCCACTGCTGCTGTTGTTTGCAGGTTTAAAACATGAGTTGTCATGAATAACAGTAAGTTGAAAGGGGCCTTGTGGGGATTTTGAATTGTTGTCTCAAACACTTGTTTCTGCACACTGTTCTGTGGCTCAAGCCACTTCAGACTGAATGGACTGAGTTCAGGGAGCAGCACATGACAAGAGTCATGTGACTGCAGCTAATTCTTCACATATAACTAGAGACAGCTTGCCATTAGTAGAGGGAGACCTTGGGTCAGGTAAGTACCTGAGAGAAGCTCTCCAAAGTAGGTAGGAAGGCCTAGGAAGGATTTGTTCTCCCCCTTCCCAGATAGCAGAAGGTGGGAAAGTACTTCTGTGATGCTCCCCAGAAATACCCAAGTTCGTAGCACTAGCCATAGGTGCTGGAACTAGCGGTGCAGGGGGGTGCTGCAGCACTCCCTGGCTTGAAGTGGTTTTCTCCACCCTCATGAACATGATACAGTTCTGTGGTAACCTAGAATCCTATTTTCGATGACTCCGACTCAAGGAATATTTCCAACACACCTCTGAACAACATACTAACCCACAGAGACCTTCCTACCAAGACTACAAAAAGAAGGATTCTGGGTGGACTCCTCCTGAAGGTCGAAAGAACAGACTGGACTTCTACATAGAATGCTTTCGCTGACGTGCACGGGCTGAAATTGTGGAAAAGCAGCATCACTTGCCCCATAACCTCAGCCGTGCAGAACACAATGCCATCCACAGCCTCAGAAACAACTCTGACATCATAATCAAAAAGGCTGACAAAGGAGGTGCTGTTGTCATCATGAATAGGTCGGAATATGAACAAGAGGCTGTTAGGCAGCTCTCCAACACCACTTTCTACAAGCCATTACCCTCTGATCCCACTGAGGGTTACCAAAAGAAACTACACCATTTGCTCAAGAAACTCCCTGAAAAAGCACAAGAACAAACCCGCACAGACACACCCCTGGGACCCCGACCTGGAGTATTCTATCTGCTACCCAAGATCCATAAACCTGGAAATCCTGGACGCCCCATCATCTCAGGCATTGGCACCCTGACAGCAGGATTGTCTGGCTATGTAGACTCCCTCCTCAGGCCCTATGCTACCAGCACTCCCAGCCATCTTCGAGACACCACTGACTTCCTGAGGAAACTACAATCCATTGGTGATCTTCCTGAAAAAAAACATCCTGGCCACTATGGATGTAGATGCCCTCTACACAAACATTCCACACAAAGATGGACTACAAGCCGTCAGGAACAGTATCCCCAATAATGTCACGGCAAACCTGATGGCTGAACTTTGTGACTTTGTCCTCACCCATAACTATTTCACATTTGGGGACAATGTATACCTTCAAATCAGCGGCACTGTTATGGGTACCTGCATGGCCCCACAGTATGCCAACATTTTTATGGCTGACTTAGAACAACGCTTCCTCAGCTCTCGTCCCCTAATGCCCCTACTCTACTTGTGCTACACTGATGACATCTTCATCATCTGGACCCATGGAAAAGAAGCCCTTGAGGAATTCCACCCTGATTTCAACAATTTCCATCCCACGATCAACCTCAGCCTGGACCAGTCCACACACGAGATCCAATTCCTGGACACTACGGTGCTAATAAGCGATGGTCACATAAACACCACCCTATACTGGAAACCTACTGACCGCTATGCCTACCTACATGCCTCCAGCTTTTATCCAGACCACACCACACGATCCATTGTCTACAGCCAAGCTCTACGATACAACCGTATTTGCTCCAACCCCTCAGACAGAGACAAACACCTACAAAATCTCTATCAAGCATTCTTACAACTACAATACCCACCCGCAGAAGTGAAGAAACAGACTGACAGAGCCACAAGAGTACCCAGCAGTCATCTACTACAGGACAGGCCCAACAAAGAAAATAACAGAACGCCACTAGCCATCACCTTCAGCCCCCAACTAAAACCTCTCCAACGCATCATCAAGGATCTATAACCTATCCTGAAGGACGACCCATCACTCTCACAGATCTTGGGAGAAGGCCAGTCCTTGCTTACAGACAGCCCCCCAACCTGAAGCAAATACTCACCAGCAACCACACACCACACAACAGAACCACTAACCCAGGAACCTATCCTGGCAACAAAGCCCGTTGCCAACTGCGTCCACATATCTATTCAGGGGACACCATCATAGGGCCTAATCACATCAGCCACACTATCAGAGGCTCGTTCACCTGCACATCTACCAATGTGACATATGCCATCATGTGCCAGCAATACCGCTCTGCCATGTGCATTGGTCAAACTGGACAGTCTCTATGTAAAAGAATAAAAGGACACAAATCAGACATCAAGAATTAAAACATTCAAAAACCAGTTGGAGAACACTTCAATCTCTTTGGTCACTCGATTACAGACCTAAAAGTTGCAATTCTTCAACAAAAAAACTTCAAAAACAGACTCCAAGGAGAGACTGCTGAATTGGAATTAATTTGCAAACTGGATACAATTAACTTAGGCTTGAATAGAGACTGGGAGTGGATGGGTCATTACACAAAGTAAAACTATTTCCCCATGTTTATTCCACCCCCCACCGTTCCTCAGACGTTCTTGTCAACTGCTGGAAATGGCCCACCTTGATTATCACTACAAAAGGTTTCTCCCCCCACTCCCTCGGCTCTCCTGCTGGTAATATCTCACCTTAAGTGATCACTCTGGTTACAGTGTGTATGGTAACACCCATTGTTTCATGTTCTCTATGTATATAAATCTCCCCACTGTATTTTCCACTGAATGCATCCGATGAAGTGAGCTGTAGCTCACAAAAGCTTATGCTCAAATAAATTTGTTCGTCGTTAAGGTGCCACAAGTACTCCTTTTCTTTTTGTGAATACAGACTAACACGGCTGCTACTCTGAAACCTGGCATTCTATACAGGTTTTACAGTTTGGTTCCATGGCTCTCAGCACCGCCACTATATAAATTGTTCCAGAACCCCGCCACTATCTGCCCTTAGTGCAAATTAGTCTTGTCAGCACCTGCTGTGGATCTGCTCTCGGAAACCAAGCACAAGCAGCACAAGTGCTACCTTCCAGGCCTCCACAGACCTAGCTCTCTCTGTGCAGATTGCAATACGAACACACCAACCCCCAAATACTGCAAGTGTTCTCTGCAGCATCCAGTCCCTTATCCACCGAATGCTCACATATTTACATGGCCCACTGACCCCAAAGGAGCAGTACACACCAGCTTGTAGGATTCAGCTCAGGACCAGCACTTCGCTTAGCACCACAGCACTGAGATATACTGTATCTATAGAGAAAACAAGAACACATTTTTCGGAAAAAATAGAAATTCAAGTGATAGTGAATAAGAATATTGGAAACAAATGGTTACACGTATAACAAAATCATAATACGTTGTCTAGAGACTAAACTTAACTAACAGGTTAGCCTCCTGTATAAAGAAGTTTCTCACCCAAAGTTACCTTTCAGCATTTTCAGCCAAGTCTGGATGAGACCCCTTTTTCATGAAGCAAAAGCTTCTCCCTTCTCCTCCTCAGAGAAATGTGCCTGGACATATTCTTTGCCCTGTTGTGTTAATGTAGATGGAATATGTGGGTCAAAAGTGTTAACATAATCCAGTCACTATCCAACACTAAACAATGTTAAACACGGCTTGGGGCTTGGTACACAGAAACCTCAGCCTGCTTAGTACCGTGGTAAGCACCCCATTAAACACCTTTTTGACCTTTTATTACAGATAAAGAAAAGGAAGAAGCATTGAAACATTTGAAATGTACAGTATTTAATACGTTTTTCATTTTAGCAACATCCCTTGTTCCCTCTCCCTTTAGCTGAAGAGAGTTTTTGAAAGGAAAAAAAACCCTTGTCTGACAATCTCTTAGGTGGCATCAAACACGGTAATACAAAGAAGTTAGCTGAGATGGGCTGGAGCTGTTGCAGTCTGATCCTGCTTCATCCAAAATGTTGTTTGGGATTCAACTGGAGCTGGTGGGGGAGGCAATGTTATCTGTCTCACTCTCTCTGGCCCAGTCCGGTCAGGAATTCTTTCAGGATCAAGATGATGAAGGTCCGGAGTCCCTGAAGATGGTGAGGGGTGGCAGCCATGATGGTGAAGCTTGCTCCACTAGCCAATTTTTCTTCCCAAAGTCTTTCTTTAAGGACCCACAAACGGGCTAGTGGGTGGAACAGCCCATCCCCTCATCATTTTGTCCACCAATTAGGCCTAGTTTCTGACACACTGATTTTGCTTTACTGATTTCTGGTTCCACACTTTCCTTGTTTACCAAGCATGATCTTAATACAGTCCTTGAGTTATATCAGGAGGCCTTTTTGTCTGGACAAAGTTCAGTCTGTCTCCTTTGTGTACCTTTTTCCATCAACATTTGTTATAGTTTATTTTGAGATCATATAACTTGGATATACTTTTTACAACTGAGCTCACAATTAAGGTAAATATGTAGGCCTAATTATTACAGCATAGCTCCAAGTAGGATTTACTCCCCACCTTCCCTTCCCCCCCCCCATTCCCATGCTGTTGTTTCTCTGCTAGTTTCTTTCTGAGGTCCCCATTTTTTTTTTCATTTATATTCAGTTCAAATTGGTGACTGGAGACTCACTGTGAAAAAAACAATATTTAATTTACATGTATACAGACGGAGGAAAAAAACATCTTTTGTCTGACAGAAAATCTGTTTTTCACCAGTGCTGGTGACCAGTACCTTGATACAGATTCTAAGAACAAATTTTCAGTATTTATACATAACTCCTTATATAATATCCATATTCTATATCCTGCACATACATTTCACAATGATATTGATGACCAGTGTGACACTGATTTTCATCTGACATCTCACATGATGTTCTCTGATGAACTAGAAGGTACATATCAGACTCCGGAGATCACTGTAACTTCTTTGCATCTTTTTGCTAGTTGGCAGAGATTCTTGGGTCATACCTTCTTACCAAGCATTTTATATTACTTTGTGACTTTAGTATCTTTCATTATTTAATAAAACTTGCCCTGAGGAAATGGAGCTGGAACCTGACTCAAATATCTGGGTGTTGTTTGGACTACCCAGTTGGTGAAAGGGTCCACTGGCCTACAGGGAGGAATGAAAAGAAAAGATGCACCAATAGATGCCAGACAAGGGAAACATATGAGGAGCAGAAGAAAGAGCAACAGGTAATTGATCTCTCCCAAAAGAAAGCAACATCGGGCAAGAAGAAATGAGGGCTCATTGGTGGAGGGTCTGGCACAGAGCTTGTTGGAAATGGATGGGCTGGGTAGAGATACAGGTCTGCATGTCCTGGGAGGGTGTAAGCAGATTCCCTCTCCAGCCCTGGAAACCATGTCTGGTAAGCCTCTTGGTAATTGAACAGCCCATGCACACCACCAGGATACCTTCACCAATTGTCTTTATTATATTTTTTTGCCTTATGCTCCAGGTATAACACAATGCGGCATCAGATAGAAGGGGGTCTCCTTCCTGCTCCCTGGGTCAGCTTTTTATACCACTTGATTTCTTCTCTCAGCTATGCAACTGGTGAGCTAAGCACCTCATTAGTTCATCAGACTCCTTACAGGTGCAAATGATTCTCTCTAATCTTCCAAACCCAATTAGACTACCTAGTTCCTCTCTACTATAACTACATCAAGTGCCCTGCATGTTCTATGTGACCAGGATGCTTG
The DNA here is from genome assembly GCF_965152275.1 of Natator depressus. Lineage (NCBI taxonomy): Eukaryota > Metazoa > Chordata > Testudines > Cheloniidae > Natator > Natator depressus. The sequence goes on from NC_134235.1 coordinate 75,735,898, forward strand.
CTCCCAAAAGGGCTCTATTTATAACTGCTAATAGCATGCTGTCACCTGAGGTCTCCATATTTTTGGTATAACTCATACTATGAGCAAACAAACCAATTGACCAACACTTCCAGAATGCAACAACCTTTTATACCCTGTTCTGAAATCCACAAGAAGTTGTACACTCAAGCCCTTAGTGTAAAAGAAATTGTTTAACTTTTTCATGACTTTAACATGGGCAGATAATATTGGATGCAGATTATTTATCATTTATTTTGCTAAGTCCCCCATCTACTGTTTCTGCCTTTTTTCTGGTCAGCTTCCTTTCTCTTTCAAATTCCAATGTCAGGTCCACAGTAGTGGTCATCAGATTTCAGTTCAAGTCCTCCTAATAAGCCACAAACTGCCATACTGGGTCAAACCAATGGTCCATCTAATTCAGTATCCTGTCTCTGATGGTGGCCAGTACCAGAGCTTCAGGGGAAATGTACAGGATAGGGCAATTGGAGTGATCCATCCATGTCTTCCCCTCCTGGCTTCTGGCAATCAGAGGTTTAGGGTCACCCCATTTCCATCCTTGACCACCTTGGCTATTGATGGACCTAACTTCAATAAGTTGCATCCAGGGCCAATGAGTCTCTGTTAAAGACAGTTATTAAGTTACTACATATTTAATTACATTCCTGTGTAATTCCTTCCCAATGTGCAATGTTTACATCTTAAATATTGTTTCCAGAGCGATTTTTTTTTTTAAAAAAATACCCTTTTAAACTATACACACCCACCTGTCACTTAAAATTCAGTTACTAGAAACCATAATATTTTACTGTAATAGTTCCTTTTTACACCTTGGACCCTGTGAAAGCTTTTCCCTCCCTCCTGGGAATGCATAAGTAAAGATCCCTCTTATTACTAAAGAGGCTGATATTTCATCTTTCATAAACACAACCGTAAACTCACTACAATTTATAGACCAAATACAATTTTTGTTGGACGGCCAGCCATGGATGGTCATACCCATGTATGCCACTGGCTCTGGATTCACACACAGTCCCACAGTTGCCAACTTTCACGTGGTAAATAAGCACCCCAAATTTCACAATAAGTCAAAAATCAAGCTAATCCTATTTCAAAACAAGGCCAAAACAAGCCAATCCCTAAGAACCCCCAAACTCTCTGTGACTAGATCCCCTCAGCGTGCAGTCTGGGACTGTGGTGGGCCCGCTGTGCACCCCTGACTCTCTCCCCTCTTTACCCCAACTTGCCCCTGCTTACCAGGAGCCGATCTAAAAAAAGAAGCAACAAGCTACAAACCAAAAACTAACCAACAAGCAACTCACAAGCCAATTAAGCCAAAAAACACACGAAAGCACAGTCCCCTTCTCTGCATCTTCTGCCACCTCGTGTATCCTTCCTGAATCTCTCTGCCTCCCTGCTCCTCTGTGTCTTATTAAATATAATCTCAAAACAGATCTTTTATTACTCTTATTTCTTTCTCCTTTCATTTTTTAAATGTTAACTTTATATTTCTATTACTCTGAAGGCATTTTCTTATACACTTTGTAAGAAAAAGACTATAACAATAAATCAATGTACTATTCTGGATTAGACTGTGTTGCTGTCCTTATTACAAGTCTAAATTGAGCATTCATGTTTAAAGCCAGATGTTTTCCAGATTGAATAATAGGTTTCCCGGTGCTATGATGTATTGGTTCTCACTGCTATGCTATGATTTTCACTGCTGTGGTCTTCTTTGCATTTGGTGCATAATTACTTGCACTCAGAATCAGCTAACAAAGAATCATGTGACTAAGTACAGTTCATGTTGTCCACAGAGGATAAGCCATTGAGGTTGTGCTTCTCTTTTGAATCCAAATATGAATAACCTGCGTGACTCTGAGTTTTTCAGGACTGGTTGTAGAAATGCATTTTGGAGCATCTTCATAGCTGTAACAATATGAACTGAATATCAAGTAGGAAGGCAATTTTTTGTTCCTTAAACAATATCTGCTCAGCCAAAATGATGACATGTTGAAAGCATTCTATGACTTGGGCACTCTAAATAATTTACGGTGTGGGGAGGAAGGAGTTCTTCATTTGGGAAACCTTGTCTCCCTGAACACCAGGAATGTCCCTCCTTTTAGGATGTTTTCTGAATAGCATTGGCCTTATTGATTTTAAGAACCAGTGTTATGTCAAGGTTTTTGTAAAGCCCGACACACTGGCGACTGAAGGAGATATTGAGCAGCTGAGCCAATAAAATCAAGAACCAGTATGTAGGGCAAAGACAACCCTATGACATGTTAACAAACTGCTCTCCTCTGCCTTAAAACTGTGTAGTGAGCCTTTATCCCCTCTTCCTCCATGGGTTCTTAAACCTGCCTTCACCAGTATATGGAGTCAAATCCACATTGAGAGATTACTTAGCTGAGAAAGGGTAGAAACGAAATCCCTTCATGAACACCTTCCCCAACTCATTGCTCAAATTTCTACCTTGGCTGATTTAGCATGTACTCAAGTTCCTGTCCAAATCTTAGAACAGACCTCCCAGACTAAATGCAAATATCAACCTCTGTGACAAGTGCTTCCCTTAGCATCAGATTAAGTTTTCCTCATTGCAAGACTGTTCAAAAGCAAAGTAAGGATTTAGTAAGCATAAATCGGTTTTCCCCGCTGGTTGTTTTATAGCTGATTTGCAGACTGGAAACCAGATAGAGCTTTCTGCGCAAGTCCATCATTGCTTTCCTCTATTTCCTTTACTCACTTCATTTCCAAGAAAAGAGATGTAGTGGCACGACTACATTCTAGTAATTCCATTGCCAATAAATAGTCAGTGCAGGGCAGCCAGTTCTAATCCTCAAGAAATGGGGCTGCATCCCGTAGCAATAAACATATTGAATAAACCATCACACACTATCTTTTTGTTTCTAAGAGACTGCATTTCATCTTCAAATTAATAAGAATTATGTACAGAAGCTCTTCTTGTCCAAACCAATTTCCTCTTGTAGTTTTCTTTTCTGTTCAAATCCCTAGCCGGCAGGTCATGCAGAGATAAAAACTCCTGAAGCTGCGCTGCTGCGTTTTAAATCCAGTGACAGAGGCAGCACTTCATGGACAGTCTCGAAAACACACCAAAAAAGTCACTCGCTGATTGGATTGACACGTCCCATCCCACGTACATCGTCACTAAGCAGTAATGATCATCTGTAAAGTCATCCGCATATAGGAAAAGAGAGCTTTTATTCGGACTTGTGTAAATGCTAAAAATAGTACATACTGGGAAGAAATTTAATAGCTTTTCCTTTTTTTTAAAAAAAAAAGTAAGAGTATAGACTTGTTGCAATGTCTGTAACCTATTTTTTGCTTGGTCAATTTCTGCCAAATTCACTTTAGCTCTCGTATACAGTTCTGAAATGAACTCTCATAAACCAATTCCAGAGACGTATATTACTTGTTTGTGCTACAGTGGGGTCATGCCAGTGTATGATTGGCCTGAGGTAGAACTAACGTTTCCAATTCCGCATGCTGTAATGTTTGCATGTCAGTATAAAATGGCATGTTGGTTTTGGTGTAATCTCCATGTGATTATAGTGCAGGGAAGATTTCATAAAAAAGTACTGATCCACTCACTGGATGATGTGTCGTCTACTTGGCTCAGTGTTATTATAATTTTTAGTGCCTAGGTCTTCTTTCTGCTAGGTGCTGTATAAACAAAAAGATAGTCCATGCTCCAAAGAGACAACAGATAGATGCAGCCCAATGGGGGAGTACAAGAAAACAATGAGACAGCACAAATGGAAATGAATGGCTGAACATTTTCCTCTAAAGTTCATTGTTATGAAGTAGCATACATATAATATTGTTTTTTGCTGAGATTCACTGCCTAATGGCTTCAAATGCTTCGTTGCATCATATGCCGTGCAACACCATCTACTTATCTGCAATCTTGGGCTATAAATTTGTGTCTCTTACTATCACTACTCATTCTGAAACTTGATTAATGTTATCTAAGTTTAAATCTGACAACCCCTGTTTGTTATCCCATTAGTGTTCTCCTTATGAAGTCAAAATTTCTACTGGCAGCAGTGCGAGGATTATCTGCATTAGGACTGCTGGAATGGATAACCATGACATTTACTGTTTTAGTGGGCATGAGGGATCCTCATATGAAGCTAACAAATTACACATCCAAACCCCACAAAATATTTATCAACTTATCCATGTCCTGATGAGAAAACAGTTTTCTGTGTTATGAGGAATTAAGGGAATTTTGTACAACACGTGCCCTATAGTGAGATGTACATCTGAAAGATACCTATGGACAACACAAGCTTGACAGTGGCTTCCACCTGTGCTTCGAGCATTAACCAGAGATATAATACAAATCCCAAAATGTAAGTCTGAGTCAGAAATGGCTGATGCTTTTCTTCAAATCAAGGAAGATGATATCATTTCTGTCATTTCTTCTGGCTAATTTGTGCTACTACCTCTCTCCTGTCTTGAAAAAGCCTTAGTCAGCGATATGCTCAGATATTATGGAGGTGTTCAGCAGAATGCTACATTGATAAAAACCATATAAATACCAAGATAAGTACATATATCACTAGATAGAAATAATATAGTCATGTCTGTGTTCATTGTCTGATCCCAATGACCTGAGAAGTCATCACCAATGCAAGTGATATTCTCTGAGAAGTACGGTAATAGTCCTGGTCTTTGAAGTTGAAAGGAGTAATTCTGGATTATTAACACAATTCATGTTGCTGAACAGTTCAACTGAGGCATAATCTAGCACCTGCTACAGTGGAGGCAAGAGGATTTTCTGGATTCTTCAACAGCCTGGGTGTAGGCTTTCAAGATTCCTTATGTCTTCTTGAATTTGCCCATGTTTTCTGCTACCCGTAACACTTGATTTTTGTTCCTTTGTTCTGCTTCTGTCATGTCATCAAAGAGCCATGGAGATTCACGGGGCAATCAGAAAGGTGTGGATACTTCAATTAAAATATTAATGGCTAGTGTTAGTGAGCTGTCAGTGAATCATTAAGTGTCCTGTTACATGGCTTTTGGTGAGGTGGAATTACCTAAGGTATATTTTGAAATTTGATTGGGTTAGTGAGCTCTTGGCTGCTATCTCTTGTCTGGAGGAGATGGTGGTCATTTTTTTTATTATTCCCTATATCAATGTCCAAGCTGAAAATCAGTCCTAGGGTGGAGCCTGCTAACTGTTGGTCCAGAGGTTACCTGTGAGGAACCTGTGAGGTTTTGGGCCATTGAATCAGAAATCCTGTCAGCATGGGTGATGGCGGAGTATAGGTTAGTAAGATGCACATATTGGGCTTGTCCTTAGACTCACACAGTAATTATATAATTTCAAGTAACTTTGTTCTGAAGTGGCCTTTCTTGCATCTGAGGGTGACTGGAATACAGTAGCTGTTCCTTTACATCCTTGTCTTGTATGGGAATAGGTCTGATGTTTTGAGTAACCAAGTGGGATGGGATAAGCTCTCACTGGGCTTGCAGTATCATCCAGCCAGGTTTCCATTATATAGGCCTGGTTCAAGATTTCTTTTGTGATCATAAAGATCACAGATCTTCCATTGCTCAGCTGAAGACTGAGATCCTGATGTTTGGCTTCTTTTGCTATAAGTTTTGTGAAGTGGCTATTGCATTTCCTGTGAGTGTTTCTTCCAGATGAGACCTGAATCAGGAAGGAGAAGCTTCGGGGTTGGGGTTGTTGGTATTCTAGGGATGTACCAAATGCTTCAGATATTGCATGTGTCTTGACAGCTCTGAGCATTGTTCTGGGAGAATGGAAAAGCCTGGTAAAGCAGAAGAGAGAGGGAGTACAAGTGAGAGGTGTTTAAAAAAGAAAATTAGACACACTCATTGCAGTGTTTGGAGACTTAATCTGTGGCCTGAGCTTGTGCTGCTACTTGGCAGTTGAAGAGAGGCCCCCACTCTGCTTTCTACTTAAATGGATAGGAGGAGACAGTGAGGAGCTATCTGTGTCAGGACCTCAAAGATCCCAGACATAGGAAGTGCAGCTGTTAAGTTAGTTCCTATGTGGGTGGTAAAAGGGCCTACTCTGCTTCCTGCTGGAGGAGTGTTGTACTGCTTTATCCTGCTATTCCCTGCCTCCTAACTTCAAAGACATCAATCAGTCCATGAGGATTATTTTGATACTATAGGCTCAGTATTATTGTATGTTAATGCACTAATGGTACTGTATCACCTTCTCGTGTTCTCAGGCAGCACTGGAGAGTTAGAGCGACACAGAAATAAATTGGAAGTGAAACTTAAGAGACCAAGCTAAGCAGGAGACAGAAGAGTCCAGGCAGAAGACAGATGAGACCAGCCACAAAGAGCAGCCCCAAGAGAGGGAAAGGAAACTACCTGCCTGACATTTAGCAAAAACCCACTGAAGAGGCAATGGGTAAGCATGCCAGTCTCAACACTGAATGAGCTTCTAATACTCAGATAACCTAGGTTTCAGAGCGGTAGCCGTGTTAGTCTGTATCAGCAAAAAAAAAAAATAAATGAGGAGTACTTGTGGCACTTTAGAGCCTAACAAATTTATTTGGGCATAAGCTTTCATGGGCGAAAACCCGCTTCATTGAATGCATGTCTCGTTACAATTGGTATGGCAACACCCATTTTTTAATGTTCTCTGCGTCAGATAACATAGTGATAGGCACAGTATAAGAACCTGAACAGAACAGACTTTTGAAGTTTTATCCAACAGAACATCGCAATTTTAAAGTAGTCAGAAGAAAACTGGAAAACAAGTGATAAACATCTGAGGCGTCACTGTGGCACTTAGCTAGTTTGCATTAGGGGCAGTGAGGAGATGCACTTCCCTGAAAGGAATTTACAGGAGGTCATCCTTGTCGAGCACAATGAACAGAGTCTCCTTGTGAGCTCTCCCTCCTTTGCACTGTTGGGATAGGCACAGTCTGGCCCCTGACGTTTTATTTTAAATGATTTGTTGATTTAGAGTATGTCAGAGATGTACATTAATATATTTAGCCTGCTACCTAAACCTTTGCCACTAAAGCCACAAAATGTATAAGATTATAACTACATTTACTGAATTATCATTGTCTTGTCTTTTCACTGTATTCCTGTAAAAGTCTCAAATTTGTGTCTCTCCTCCAGTGCCAACAGACCTATGTTGGCCAAAAAGCAGGATGAGTGTGCAGTTCAAGATCATGCCTTTGCTCAAGTGGAGTTGTCCATGGTGTTTGAGGAAATCAGGGGATATCCTTATAGTAGGAGGAAGCATATTTCAGTGACCAATCAGATTACAGCTAGGTCCTCCATAGGATCTTGAAAGAGCATTGTTCAAAATGGAGATCCAGTTGGATGATGTATATCCAGCCACTGGAATTTAGATGCACTCCATAGCATATAAACTCTTTATAGAAACAGCACATGGATAATGTCTCAAGCAACTAGGTGATCCTCTCTGCAAGTTCACTCCTGGTACACTCTTATAACTCTGTGGGAGAGTCAGTGGAGGGCAGTAACAGCCCTACTCCAGCTGGCTCTCATACCAGGCAAAGGGAAGGAACTTTCACAAGAGGTTCATAGTATGACAGGTCTGCTCATTTGTGTAAGATTGATGAAGAATGACAGAACAAGATCAGAATGTTTCCCAGGAAGATCATTGAGGAGCTGTCTGAAATTGATTCTTAAATACACGAAGCTTTATAATCACTGAGTCATGCAATCATTAGGCTAAAATGATAGAGCTTGCAGGCTCGTGATTGACAAGCGCCCTTCTCACAAATGGTGTGTGTAAGTGAACAGAAAATTTCTACACCTAACTGAGCAAGACCATCAGAACACAAAGGGTAGCATATACAATCTCCTAGGCCAGTGGTTCCCAAACTTGTTCTGCCACTTGTTCCCGGAAAGCCCCTGGCGGGCCGGGCTGGTTTGTTTACCTGCCGCGTCTGCAGTTTCGGCCGATCGTGGCTCCCAGTGGCCGCGGTTCGCTGCTCCAGGGGCAATGGGAGCTGCTGGAAGTGGCAGCCAGTACATCCCTCGGCCTGTGCCACTTCCAGCAGCTCCCATTGGCCTGGAGCAGCGAACCGTGGCCACTGGGACCTGCGATTGGCCAAACCTGCGGCAGGTAAACAAACTGGCCCAGCCCGCCAGGGGCTTTCCCTACACAAGCGGTGGAACAAGTTTGGGAACCACTGGCCTAGGCAAAGGGACAGAATAGTCAGCATGAGTAAAACTGAGGACCTAGTTCTGGTAACTCTTATTGCAATAAAGTTGAGATCTTAAAATTGATTTCTCTCGGTGTTTAGAATTCCTCCACACTTTGCCACAAAGTCAGTGTCACAGTAGAATGCCCACCCCAATTTTTCAGTGTTGAGTTGCTTAAGAATAGGTTTTGAGAGATGAAGAGGGATGTGAACAACCATCTGTGTCTATTGAAATGGGTAAGCTCCACCATAATGGGCGTAATGTGCAGTATATTGATACCTGTTTGCCTCCATGGAAACAGATAATGTTTCATAATAATTTTTACGCACATCTTGCATGCACTCTCACCTTTCTTCAGTCATAAGCAAAGGTGTGTTCATGGAAACCATGAAAGGAAGGCATGAATGGCAAATCCCCCTTTGCAAGCTGAGGTGAATACAGATGAATCTCTCCTCAGCTTTTGAATCTGATCATGAAAGACCAAGCAATGTATGGCATCCACATGGCAAAATGAAATCACACAAGCTGCATGTTGAGCTCAACCATAAAACTTATTTTTTTTTAAAGTTATGCATCGTGTCCAGCTGCCATTTTCCATTTGAATTTCTCAATGGTACAGGTTTCAGAGTAGCAGCCGTGTTAGTCTGTATTCTATACATTTCAGCGGAATTACACCTGATTTACACTTGCGTGAGTGAGATTAATATCGGGATCAATAAAATTTGTACTACAGACACTGAAAATTTTCTAAATTAAAAATCTGGCTTCCATGTTTTAATACCATAGTCAGGGACCATTCACATCACTCAGATCAAATGTGGGCTTATGTAGTGTAGAGAAGGCAGTCCATTTGTTGATCTATATTTCTTGCATTGGTACGTGCAGGGAAATCCTTTACAATGAAGGCTGATGAAGAATTGCACCCAATAAAAGCATACAAATCTAGCTTACCTTCACCTAGTGAAATTTAATGACAACTTGCCTGCTGAATTAGCCTTTTCAGTGAATAAATCTAAAATGCACCAGTTATGCAAAGGCAATACATATATGGAAACTTTTTAAAAGAGAAACATGCAGAAACATTATTTCTTGTATACACAAATGAACTAGGTCTGACGTTTTTCACCTTTGTGTAGGTTAAGAGGCTATTATTACCATTGATTACATCTATATAAATTTTTAATCACATAAACCATGTCTGTGACCATGTGGAAAAGGAATATCATGCAAATTAATGTTTGTGGATAGGAACAATATGGACAAGACCCTCAAATGGTATAAATTGGCATAGCTCCATTGACTTCACTGGAATCAATGAAGCTACACTGATGAACGTCAGGTGACGATTTGGCCTAGAAAGTAAAAGAGTTATTTCCTATCATGTAAAATTAATAAATGTTCTCAGCATTCATTCATATTTGGTCTTCATCCTGCCTACAGGACTGTGCATAGCGCTATATTTCTGGCTAATACAGCTCACATTTCCATCTGGCTAACTGCCTATGTCTCCCTTGGGAAAAAATATAGAGAGTGGGCCAATTTCTTCTCTTAGATACGCTGGTGAAACCCCACTGACTACGCCAACGTGCTTTGACATAAAAAGGAAACAAAACTCCATGATTTTTTGGTGAGCGTTTCCCTTGTTTTGGTCAGCTCTAAAAATAATAGAACTAGTTAATGTCACAACATTTAGAAGTCACAGCTTTCCAAAGGCAAGCAAGGTCACGGCAGGCATCTGAGCTGAGAGCCACATCAGCACAAAGGATGGTGAAATATATTACCTTTACATTTTTCCAATTATAATTGAAAGCCTTATGCACTGTAAGAAAACATTTTTTGCAGTTCTGACCTCACTGAGTTCAGTTACTTATTCGGGTTCCTACCCAGCTATCAGTGAAGCCCCTGGTAAACTCCCTCCTCCCACAGACTTCAGTGGGAGCATTTTCTCAGGGTCATTATATTGGCCATTCTAATGCTCTAAGTGCTTGTTTCCCCAGTATAATGGGCAATGCCCCACTTCCTTTAACAACCTGCAGTGTTAAGAATCTATGACAGTTCAGACCTCTAATATAAAGGACATCCTAGAATAAGCTTATTCACTCAGCAGATACATACAGCCTCCTAAGTGTGAAAGCAAGTAGTTGCTGTATGTGTGCTAATTGCACAGACATGTAAATATCTTAAATGCTGGGCCTGATTCTTCATTAAATGACTTGTTGTGTAATCATTAACATCAGTGCAGTTAGTGAAAAACTGATGCAAAACATTGCCAAGTCAGAATGGTAGCAATGTACATCTATTTTCCATGCATTTTGCACTGGTATAAATGACTATTGAATGTGCAGGGCAATAGAGAATCATAGAATATCAGGGTTGGAAGGGACCTCAGGAGCTCATCTAGACCAACGCCCTGCTCAAAGCAGGACCAATCCCCAACTAAATCATCCTAGCCAGGGCTTTGTCGAGCCTGACCTTAAAAACCTCTAAGGAAGGAAATTCCACCACCTCCCTAGGTAACCTATTCCAGAATAAGACCCTAGAGGGTGAGTAGGAATAGATTCTCCCTACCTAAGGGGGACATTCAAAGCATCAAAAATGATGCATATACTAGACTGCAGAGATCCTTAAAACTATGTCTGCCGTTAGCCTTAAACACTGGGGAGGAAGGATGTTCCAGTGGCTTGGGTGTGAACCTAGCACTTAAAAAACCCAAGTTCAATTCCTTGCTCTTTCCTGTTTGACTAAGGGCTTGGCTACACTTATATTTTATAGCGCTCTTACTTGCTGGCTCTGGGGTGTGAAAAATCACCCCCCTGAGCGCAGCAAGTCAGAGCGCTTTAAAGCGCTAGTGTAAACAGGCTTTGAGCGCTGGGAGCCGTGCTCCCAGCATTCGGCGCTAATCCCCTCGTGAAGGTGACCACACTCGCACTTCAAAGCACTGCCGCGGGAGCGCTACCAGGACAGTGCTTTGAAGTTTCCAGTGTAGCCATGCTCTAAGTCTCTCTGTGCCCCAGTCTCCTATGAAAATAATATTTTTCTACCTCTGGGGTGCTCTGAGAATAAATACACTGAAGATTGTGAAGTTCTCAGATATTATGGTAATGGGGGCTGAAAGACGGTACACCCCTGTATTCTTCTGCACACACAGACCACTAGGAGACTCTGCTTATAAACACCATGTGGAGTTTGTTTACAGTGTCCCCCTCCCACCACCTCTGCAGCATTGTCCAGCACCTTATTCACAACAGCCTCAGTCCCCTAGATCAAGGATAGGAAAGGTAGGTGATCTATCTTGGAACTAAATATGGGGTCCCATGTCTCCCACCCTTTCTTCCCCTGGCACTTCCTTCCTGGGCCTTTTCAACTTTCTGGGCTAATGGGTTAATTAGCTATCTATCTCTCTCCAGCCTGATGATGATCTCATCTATCACTAACTGGAGTTTCAGTGACTGGAGGGCTGGTTCAGCTTCTGTTGCCCAGCCCTCTATCACAGAGGCCACACCAGTACTGCTCACAGATTACATTGTACTACTGTTGTACACGTAACTCAGCACATACCATGTTTCTGTTGCTTACTTTGTTATTGTAATTGCCTCTTAAATCTTCCTAAAATGTCAGCACTAAATCAAATAAATGATGGTCTATTTTTAGGAATACAATATATACAGCATTTATTTAAAAGAAAATTTGCTCTTATTGCTAGAAGTAGAGATTTGCCAAACAGCATGAGGGAAAAAAAAACATGTACTGCTAAACACCCTGTTAATAAGCCTAGGGAACAGATGAATATCCCATTGTTAGTGCTACTGCTAATGCTAACCTGCTGTGAGTAACGCATATTTGTGACATCTCTTGAAACACTAACTCTGGAAGTGAGATTACAGTTTCAATGATCTTCTCATAAATAAAGCTAAATGACGATTTTAAAATTTTCAAAATTTCTACAAACTTTTTTGCCTTTTTGAAAATAATTCACAACATTATTTTTGTTTGTTTTTCAATCAGCTTATTGAGTTTTTGTAACATTTAAAATATCAACGAAAATGGTCCAATGAGTTCTACTGTAAATTCTGTGACATAGTTGCCAAAAAGCACTGATTTCTGGAATTGGAGTTTCAAGGAACACAGCAGTTGGTTTGGGACGTGGTAACCACAGGACAGGCTGAATGAAGTGAGTCCCAAACTGAAGTTGGATCTGCTATTAAAGTCAATGAGAGTGCTATGGGTACTTCTCCACACTTCTGCAGGGTCTGAGAATCCATTTGATTCCTATGCTGATATCATAAGCAACTTCTGTTTCCTATGTTTAGGAGAATTACAGCTGCACATCGAAACAAAGAAAATGTTTGACTTCAGATTTTGGGTAAAGACAATGAAATCTGTTGTTCTCTCCACTTCACTTCACTGTTCAGCTAGTGGGATTTCAGTTATTATGACCTTGCACAAAACTAAGATTTTTTAAAAACAAGTTCATTATGCTGAAAGTGTCATGGTGTATTCAGAAGTAGAGCTGACTGGGAATTTTTCAACAAAATATTGTTGATTTTTGGCCAGAAAAAGCCAATTCCTCAAAACTTTTTGTGGAAACTATTTGTGGGGGAAGCTTTGTGGGAGGAATGAGGGGAACCTATCTAATGAGATGCTCAAGAAACTATCAAGAGAGACAGGAGTACAACCAGGAAAGGACAGACTCCTGAAAGCTAAGGAGGGTTTGACTGGCAGTGTCAAAAGCACTGGAGTGGTTAAGCAGGGTGAGGATGGAATATGGGCCTTGGGATGTGGCCAAGAAGGTTTGAAACGTTTGTGAGAACAATGTCAGATCAGGGAAAGGGCAGAAGACAGAGTAGAGAGGGGATTCAGGATGGGGTTGGATGACAGGAATGTGAGTCAATGGTGTAAACAGTGCTTTCAATTATTTTAGAAATGCAAAGAAGGGAGATGGGAATGGTGATTGGAGAGAAACTGTGATCAAGGATGGCTTTTTGAGGGTGTGGGAGAGTAGAATATAGATGTTTTTTGAGTGCCCAGACAAAGGGCAGCAGCTAAAAAGGGCAGCATTTGGGAGGGGATGATCGGGAGTTGAGTAGAATATAGAGGAAACAAGAAACCTCAGTGTTAGTGAGTGGAGAGAAGGAGCAGGAGCAGCGGTGTGTATCCTCTTTGTTGAGACTACCTAGAGCCACTTTAGATGGTGGAAGCTTTTCATGAGGAAGCTTTCTTAGGTCCCAATGGAATAGTAAGAGAGATCTCCCCCAGAGTAGCCAAGAGTCCAGTGTTTAGGGCAACTCATCTGGGCTGAAACAGAACAGGGATTTGAACCTAGGTCTCCCATATCCCAGGTGAGTCCCCTAACCGATTATTGTTCTTGCTCTTTCATATATGTGTATTTTTGTTTTTCACTAAAAGTTTTGCAAGATCTCATTTGTATTCCTATGTGGAATAAAAACAAATGTCAAAACCTCAACATATTTGGCAAAATGGAGTTTTTGTTTTCTTGCTAGCCATATTCTGCAGTGCTCATACACCAGACAAAATCTGCAAACATAATTTTAAACATTGTCTGGTGGTTTAGTTAGCATACTAATTGTGAAGCTGATGCTTCAATAGCATTAACTGGGCCTTTGCTTAAAGATAGCTTCCATGTAAGTAATAATTAAGGTAACTGTGATGGCAAAAAATAATAATAATAATAATCCCTTCTGACAAATCAAAAGAGACAAGAAATTCCACACCTTTAATGGATGTCCATGGTCTCTTTTTTGCCCTTGGAAAGAAGGAATGGTTGTGTTTGTTTGCTAATCCTCAGAGTTACAGAACTTGGACCTTTGTTTCACTAGTGAGTCAAGCATAAAAGATTTTTCATCTCTAAGAAACAGACCATATTTTACAGCAGAATAGGATACAGAAACTTGATAGGGAAGTACAGTAACTTGATGTAACGGAGAGAGACAGGTAGAGGTCAGATAGCATGTCGAACTCAAGCAAACTTCTCTAACACTTGTCAGCACAGGTGCGAGAAAATTGATGTGTTCATTTATACCACATTAACATCTGTTGCCACAGTCCTTGGACAAAAATAAAATCAGCATAAGAAGCTGTGTGATTGTATGTGACAATGTAGAAAATATTTGTCAACTTTCGTCATTGTCCTGTAGAGAGCATGAAATTTACCGAGCAGAAGTTAAAGCATCAAATTGATGTTGATTCTGCTCTGTCTATTTACTGCAGCAAACAGTGAAACAAAGCATTTGGGCAACAGAACAGCGAACAAAGAAAATAAAAATAAGAGACAAAGGGCATTTCATCCAAATGGGGCCCTGGGTATCTATTTAAATGGCACTATTCACTTTTTTGATGTGCATTCTGGTGATCTTCAGAGTCAAAAAGTTATCTCTCTCGTCTGCTTACTTATATTTTTAAGCTGTGGGGTTTATAATTTATGTTTGAGGGCCTATTATTCCCGGGACATGATTCACTTGTTTGCTATGCTTAGAACAAGTCCAGATAAAAGACCCATTAAATGACAAAGTTATAGATAACATGCACTTTCAGCATCAGTGGAATTGAAAGCCATTTAAGACCTGGAATAGATGCCTATTTCATTCCAACAACAGACATGGTGGGGCCCTCACTTTTGGTTTCTGAACCCTTGCCTGATAGACCTTATCAGTGAGAGACGATAAAAGAGAATAGGGGAAACAAAGTAAGACACAACAAACTGACCTTGGCTGAACTGAGCACGTAGGCTTGATAGATCTCTGAATACTGTTCAGAACACTTTACTTTTTCCTACTCTGTCTGCTCCCACAGAACTCTTCGTGCAAAATTGGTGGTCATTCATTTAGAAACATTGCCAGACATTGACTCAGAACTACTGGTATTAAATCTGTCTAAACAAATGAGAGGCTGTGTGAGAGACAAGAGGGTGACTGTTTTTTTATGCTCGAGGATACTTTGTGATATGATAATGAGGCATTCTTTTTGAAACAAGCCAAAATATTATGTAGGTATGAGGATTTCACACACCAGCAACATTCAAAGAACTGTTTTCAGTATTCCAGGAAATTAAATGATACAACATGGCTTTTTACTCAGTATGCATTCTCTGCCCCCCACACCGTATACCTCTAATGCAATTTACCAGTGAATTAAGCATAAGATGTGATTTATTCCACCAACCTAATATTTCATGTTAGTCAGTAGGGTGACTGCTTTTATTGCTTAGCTTTATAATGCCATTATAGTTGAACACAGCCCTGCCTCAGCAGTATGCTTAAGGGGGAGGAGGGTCTCCCTTTGATATGTGCATGTAGTTCCTATTAATGGGGCCAAATTCAGCCTTTGTGCAGGAGGACTGTAGTCACTGGAATTACACCAGGTCTAATTGGCCCTAATGCCTAAGCTTTTGCCATCAGACCCTTATAGGCACTGTGTGTCCTGTGGCAAATACATTTACATAACCACAGCCTAATCCTAAGAGGTGTTGAACACCCACCACTGATTTTAGTGAGAGATATGGGTAGTTAGCACTACACAGGCTGAGGGTCTCAGAATTTAGGGTGCAGATTTTGCCTATTGCACTGTTGATTGGCATTGTATGGGTGTAACCCAGAGCCATATTTGGCTCCACATCCTCTGTGTGAAATGGATTTTATTCAGGAAGATTACAGTGAAGTTTACATATAATAGGGAGGACATACAGCACGATAGCCTGCAGTCATCATGGAGAAGACAAAGGCATTTTGTATTATAGAGAATTTTTTGAAATTGATGTTCATAAAAAATCAGAGTTTACCTGTAAAGAAACTGGCTTTTCTAGAAGCATTTTTCCTCTCTCTCTCCCCACAGGCCCAGGAGAGGAACTGGATTTTTATAAATTTCCCTTTAGCTACTACTTACAAATCTGCCCAAACTTCTCTCCACAACCACCTCTGCCTGCATATAGACAGCCTGCATCTTTTTCTGATCTCTCATGCACTATGACATTTTACATTTTTTGGGTAAAGGTAATAAAGTTTGTAAATTACTAAAATATTGAGGCTCTGAACATGACTTCGGCACACCATTGATATTCAAGAAGGATGGAAAGTTTCCGCGCCAGCCATGCTCTAGTCATTCTTTTCATCATTACTGCAGCCCTATCTCCCTTTGTGTGTGTGATGATTTACTTTGTAAAAGCTATCTATAGTACATGGAAATGGGATGAAAAAAACACTGGTCTAGTTATGAATTTCCCATGGATCTGAACTATCTTCCAAAGCAGTTTGGAATACCAATTTTAAGAGGACACTTTGAGGCAATATCTTAAAGCAGGGGTAGGCAACCTATGGCACGCGTGCCAAAGGCGGCACACAAGCTGATTTTCAGTGGCACTCACACTGCCCGGGGCCTGGCCACCGGTCTGGGGAGCTCTGCATTTTAATTTAATTTTAAATGAAGCTTCTTAAACATTTTAAAACCCTTATTTACTTTACATGCAACAATAGTTTAGTTATATATCAAAGACTTATAGAAAGAGACCTTCTAAAAACGTTAAACTGTATTACTGGCACGCGAAACCTTAAATTAGAGTGAATAAATGAAGACTCGGCACACCACTTCTGAAAGGTTGCCAACCCCTGTCTTAAAGAATGCACTACACTAAAGCACCTATAGAGTATTGCACGCAGAAGGTCACTTTATATAATCATGTGGCCCATCATAAGCAAGGGACTATGACCTAGGAGTTGAACAGGAGAAGCCAGATTTTCAAAGGAGCTCAGCTTCCATTTAGGCACCTCAATGAAGAAGTCAGACTTATAAATATGCTCAGTACCCAGCTATTCTTATTGAATATAATAGTACAATAGGTGCTGAGCAGTTTTGAAAATCTAGGCACTCTTTTAGCTGTTTAAATGGGAGCAGGTTAGGACCCAGTTTGCGTTTCCATCCCAGACTGAGTTTTCAGGGCTGGTAGTTAGAAAAAAAAAATCTTTCCAGCTGTAAGATGAGCACATACAAAATGGAATAAAAGAGAGGCAATAAGCATGAACTCTACAATGCCTTTTCACAGGATCATTTAATACTTTGGAAACAGCTTCTTATTGTGATGCTGTGCAAGAAAGCCACCCAACAGGGAGGAAAAATGTAGTTACAAATAAGCTGAGAGAGAAAGGAAGGATGAAAGAAAAGGGCTTGGGGAAAAAAAGAACAGTGAGAGGGGATGGAGTGCTAAAGAGAACAAAAGAAGTGGGAAAAGGCAATAGAAAGAAACAGGCAAAGAAGAGTTAAAACATGAGGAGAGAGTAAGGGAAGAAAATGAGAGAAAAAATAAAAGAGGAAATGAGAACCCACAGAGAAGAAAAGAAAGGGAGAAAAAGAAAAACAATGAAGAGAATGGGGCAAAGAAAAGCAAAGACAGAAACATAAAAAAATAATTGAAAGTAGTAGCAATGGGCAAGACCTTCCTACATGCTTTCTTACTCCCTGTGTGGACTACCTGAATTGCAGTTTACAGCATAGAATGGAGAATTCTGCACAAGTGGCAGGGAGCGGGTATGCAGGGAGCTTTGATCCCCCTCCCCAAACCCAGCACCTTTCGAGCTCCTGAACATGGCTAAGCCAGGGTGGAGGGGAAAATAATCTGTGGCAGGTAAAGGGGAAAGTAAGTTGGGAAGCAGGGCTGAAGTTGGATTTAGAGTCCCCGGTCTGCTTCTGGGGCAGCATGACCATGTACTGCCCCTTACTCAGTGCTAGTGATAACTCCACAGTCTAGCCTTACAGAAACAAATAATGAATATGGAAAGAACAGAAAGTGGGAAAGTGAATTAAACACAGAATATAAAAAAGTGCAATGAAAATAGCAAGAAAAAAAATCAGGAACTCTAATCCTTATTTACAGAAGTGAAACTGAAGCTCAAAATGCAAAGACCTCAGATGGGAGAACAACTTGTTATGTTTTCCTTTTAAAGAGATACATTTATGTGAATTTATGCTCCTCCTAGGTGCTGAACTGACAGCCTTGAAAAATTACATCGTCCCTCCCCCTGGCCCTACTTATTGCATTTTTAATTTTTTTAAAAAAGAGTTTGCCTGTGAGGCTTATATATATATAAATAAATCGAACAGCACAACTTCAACCAGCCTCTGAAATCAGCAAAGTAGTATGTTGCCATTTTCTCTGATTTCTCTCATGCTAACTTTAGCAGATCTTAACAAGAATCATTTAAACACACACAGCTCACCCAAGCCTGGTATAGCTGTCAAACTATCTTGATCCCTTTCACCTCCCCAGAGTACACTGGTTTTAAAGAAGTACCCTTCATTTAATCCTTCAGTTATATATTATAAAATGCTTTGCAGTCTCTGACTAAATAGTATCTTTTGGACTTTTGCCTTTCAGAACAGGAATCACCATGCCAATCTCACACTGTTCTCATGCATCAGCCATTACCACAAGGAGAAGGAGGTATCCTATTTGGGACTGGGGCCGGAGTGCCATTTGGACTATTTGACAGTTAATCTAGGATTATTATTTTTCTGAACATTGAGGACTTCTAGTCTTATTTTAGCTGTGTATGACTTCACTGTTAGCATGAGGGATTGAACCTGTGAGTTGGAATCTTAAAGCATATAGCCTTATTGCCTGAGTTCTGTGAGCAAAGGCTGTAGCAGACTTATCAAACTGTATACACGGCCCAGCCACCATTAGAAGGTGACAGAAAGTCACACTCAGAAGGTGCGGGATGCTTATAATTAATAATAATTAATTTCTTAATCCCCTTAATAATTTCTTTTAAGAATTGTGGTTTTTTGCCTCCCCAGATGAAGTCATTGGCATATATCTGAGAGTGGCATTTATTTGTGGTAAATTCCTGCCTCCTCAGAGCTTGTAGAAGGAAACTAAAAGGTTGGATCCTAGCAAGAGGTATGTGGGATTCTCCACATCAAGGCACATGGGTTGGAATTTCAGAAGAGATTAGTAAATTAGGTGCTTCTATCACCCCAAAATTCCCATTGAATGCAAGGGGGTGTTGGGTGAACATGGAATGTAGAATCAGGTCCTTAGTTCTTCCATGAGCTCTGAGTGGCACTTGCTTGTTTTAGGATCACATTCCTATCATGCCTCTCTCTGATGATGTGACCATGCAGGTATTTCTTCCTATGACCCCTCCAGAGCAGTTTAATTTTATTAAAGCATATTTTGTCTAAAATCAGAAACTTTGTATGGAAACTTATTCTTGTTGTAATGAAATTACTTCCAATGAAAGGGAGTTTGACTTTAAGAGGATTATTATAATCAACAGAAAATACTTGCTCCCCAAATCAGGTTTGTCTTGTGAATTCTAATATTACCTGACTATGGCATTTGAGAACACACACAGAGTTAACATTAGGGTAGGTATATTTTCATAACCAAAGAGCTATGTAGATTAAAAGATTATTTTTTATTTTTAAAAATATAAACGTTGAGAGACCTTGACCAGAGCAGGCATTGTACTGGATGCTTTACAAAGATGTGATTTTCAAAAGGAGCCTAAGAAAGTTAGCTGCCCCATTCCCACTGGCTTTCAAAGAGAGATGGCTGGGTTTCTGCCTCCTTCAGGTGCCTTTGAAATAGTTTGTGTGAAGAAAGGATATATTGGCAAATCCCCCAAAAAAAACAAAACTGAAAAGTTTTTAAAAAAGTTCATGTTGACAAAAAGCATTTTTATGAAACATTTGTTATTTTTAAAAAAAAATATTGAAGGACATTTTGAACAAAAAAAAATAGTGTTTTATGTCTAAAACATTGAAATTAAATGTTGTGAATTTCCCGCCTATTTTTAGGAGTCCCCCCCAAGTCAGTAAAAATCAGCAAAGCATTTCAGAGTCACTGTCTGGGGCTGCTGGTGTCTCCCACAGTTGAGCAGGTGTTATGGCAAGTCCATCTCAGTTTCCCACTTTGTTCAGAAAATCACCATTTAGCCCCATGTGTGGCAGTTCCTCACTATGACTCCAGCAGCTAACAGGCTCTCTCTTTTCAGGGTGGAGAACAGTCTAGTGCATCAGGAGGCTGGTAAACATAGTGAAGGATCAGCAGTCTCTAACATCTTGGTCCCCTATGCTCCAAAGGCCTCAATAACACCATGGCAGGAGCTGGTTGGAGAACCGAAGAGTACCCACTTCTCTGGGCTACAATCAGCGGATCTTGTATACAACTAGTTTCTTCCAAACCTTGACTGCTTCCAACCACACCCCTCTACTAAACTGTCTTCAAGTCTCATGCTCTGTGATCCTCTTCTTCTGGAGGTCTAGCTATCTGGGCAGCTTCCCACCAGTTGGTTGCTGAAGTACCCTGATATCAGTGGTTCCTCCCTCTCTGTAGCAGCCATCACCCCTCCTTTCTGACCCCTTTTTATCTCCATCAGCTGTTTCAGGGCCACCAATCAGCCCCAGATGAGGAGGCAGCTAATCTCCCTGCTAACCCTTTGTCTGCTGAGGCACAATGGGATGAGTATACCTCATGACAGTGACTGAATCTGCATTTTGCACTGAAAAAATGTCATCAAGCCTGTCATAAATATAAAGGGAAGGGTAAACCCCTTTAAAATCCCTCCTGGCCAGAGGAAAAATCCTCTTACCTGTAAAGGGTTAAGAAGCTAAAGGTAACCTCGCTGGCACCTGACCAAAATGACCGATGAGGAGACAAGATACTTTCAAAAGCTGGGAGGAGGGAGAAAAACAAAGGGTCTGTGTCTGTCTGTATGCTGCTTTTGCCGGGGACAGAACAGGAATGGAGTCTTAGAACTTTCAGTAAGTAATCTAGCTAGGTATGTGTTAGATTATGATTTCTTTAAATGGCTGAGAAAAGAGCTGTGCTAAATAGAATGACTATTCCTGTCTGTGTGTCTTTTTTGTAACTTAAGGTTTTGCCTAGAGGGATTCTCTATGTTTTGACTCTAATTACCCTGTAAGGTATCTACCATCCTGATTTTACAGAGGTGATTCCTTTACTTCTATTAAAAGTCTTCTTGTAAGAAAACTGAATACTTTTTCATTGTTCTAAGATCCAAGGGTTTGGGTCTGTGGTCACCTATGCAAATTGGTGAGGATTTTTTCCAAACCTTCCCCAGGAAGTGGGGTGCAAGGGTTGGGAGGATTTTGGGGGGAAAGATGTGTCCAAACTACGTTTTCCCAGTAAACCCAGATAAAGTTTGGTGGTGACAGTGGAAATCCAAGAGTAAAATAATTTTGTACCTTGGGGAAGTTTTAACCTAAGCTGGTAAAAGTAAGCTTAGGAGGTTTTCATGCAGGTCCCCACATCTGTACCCTAGAGTTCAGAGTGGGGAAGGAACCTTGACAAAGCCCTATTTTGAAAATTGCTGCCATAGTAAATGACTATCCCTCGCCCAAATAACTTACGATCTATGGCCCTGATTCAGGAAAACATTGTTGTGTAAGCATGTAGGTAAGTGATTTTCTGAATAAGGACTGAAATAAGGAGACAAGAAATGGATGAAACAAACAAGCAGGCAGTGGTGCATAAGGGGATGGAGGAACAAAAATAACAGGCTTAATGTCTACAAAATAAACAACCAGAAGCACTAAGACAACATGCCACCTGTCTTACTGTTATGAGATGGCAGTTTTCTGTATGCAATGTGGCAGAGCTGAGTTTACATACATAAATGTTGTGTAAAGGAAAAGTCTTTCTATGCTTTGCATACTTACAGTACTTTTTTAAACTTGACTTTTTAACTTAGAATATTTTTAATTCTCTTTCTTTGTATGCCCTTTGTAAACTGAAAAAAATGGTTTGCAAAAGTCACTGGAGGGTGTATCAGTCTCTGAGGATGTGTCTACACCATGGGTTCTCAAACTGGGGGTTGTGACCCCTCTGGGGGTCATGAGATTATTATATGGTGGGTCTCAAGCTGTCAGCCTCCACCCCCAAGCCCTGCTTTGCCTCCAGCATTTACAACAGTTTTTTTTTAATATGTTTTTTATTTATAAGGGGGGTCACCCTCATAGGTTTGCTGTGTGAAAGGGGTCACCAATACAAATGTTTGGGAACCACTGGTCTACACAGTGGGTGGCAATGAGTCCCGGAGCTTGAGTCAACCAGTAGCTAAAAACAGCTGTGTAGATGATCAGGCTCAGACTGGAGTTTTGGCTCTGAAGACTAGGAAGGAGGCTGGGCTTCATAGCCCAAGCTCCAGCCCAAACTGCAGCCTATATGCAGCTGTTTTAAGTGTCGTAGCACAAGACCCAAAAGCCTGAGTCTGTGAACCTGGGCTCTGAGACTCATAGCTGCTCATTGTGTAACATATACTCTGTGCCTTGAAGGCATTGACATGCTTCATTTTGTATAATGTCTCACTTGATATTCAAGCTAAGGATAAAAAAAAAGAATGATGTGAAAAGACATTTCTCTGGTTGTTTCTAAATGAAATATAATGCTCTGGTCCCCTGTATTCAAATATTTTAATTTATCTTGCACAGTCTCTGATTCTTTGTTTTATCTCCACAACTTCTGGGGGGCGCTGTCTTCCTGTGACTCTGGTACATTATGGGGTGTCTGTTCCCATGATCACGGCACTGGTTAGGGCTTCCACTCATGGGTATGGGCCACTCTTCCAGCCTGGCTGAAATTGTGCAGCTGTCCTGCTTTCTGGGCCTACCTCCTTGCCCTGGATTCAGGCTGTGTAGAAGCTGATCCTTCTAGTAGTAGCAGCAACAACATGAGCCCTCTGCCTAAGAGATGTAGCCTTTCCCCAGCACCGCCACTGCCCAAGCCAAGAGGTCCTGCACCCACCAGGTGGCCTACAACCAATCCCCTGTGCCCATTTTGGGATGAGCTCCCACTCTTGAGTAGCACTCCTCTCCACCAGTAGGAAGTGGGCCTACAGCAGGAAGTCAGGGATGGAATTTCCTTCCAATTCTCTACCCAACAAGGACTCTGGGACTAAAAGAGCCAGCCCCCTTTCTGCCCACCAATTACTAATCAGTCGAGGTCGTTAAAGGTAGAGATGCTTCTTTTACACTGTGGCCATATGCAGTGGGGACTCTATAATATTTGGAAAAAGCAAGGACACACACACACTTACTTGCACTGACAGGCAAGCAAATATGTTCTAGCGCAAATACAAGATCTCGACTTTCTGCAGGAATTGCTGGGTGAAATTTGGAGGTTAGACTAGATAGTCATAATAGTCCCTTCTGGCCTTAAAAATCTATGAATCTATATGTTTTACAGTTTCAGGGGAACTTTGCCTGCATAGCCTCCTCCATGGTCCACTACATGAGTGCCTAGTCAGGTCTCAGGTCTACAGCCACCACCTCTCTCTGGGTTGGGCTTCTTGGCCCCTTCCCTTCTGACTGGAGGTTTTTAAGGCTGCACGTGGCCCTGCCTTACACTGTGATATCCCTAGCAATCCAGACTGCCTAGCGGCCAGTGCCTGTGCTTTGCTTTCTCTCCACAGGCTATGAGCAGGGTATTGCTAACAGTTGCAAGTTACTACACAACTCTCCCTAACCAAGCACATTCATTCTTAAGGTAAAAGCATTATGGAGAAAATGTCATAAGGACAATAAACAGATTTAAACACACACTAAACATACCAGAAGTCATCCATCAGTCTTATGGGGCCCTCGTAAGCTAAAGTCTTTCCAACCCTCCTGCAATTGTTGCCCTCCATTCCCTTCGACAGAGTCCTGTCCAGTTGCTGGATCATAGAGAAGCCCTGAGTCAGTTTAAACCCAGAATTTTCATATCAAAAGCCCATCCTTTATCTGCTGGTTTCAGGAAAACCCAGTTAGAACGAGTATATACGAGCATCCCCAGGGGAGTGTTGCCTCTCTGGAGGTGTTTAGAACCTGAGTGATGCGTCTTCATCCCCCTCTCCCTTGCCTCCACCCCCTCAATACATCTAGTCCTTCCCAGCAGAGAGGGTCTGTAAGATTGCAGTGGCTGCTCCAGAAATTAGGCTAGAATAGCCACCTCACAACAGGTCTGCTGCAACTTCACAGCCTAGAGGAAGTATTGCTCTATCCTTTCCCCTGTGCAATCTCACACTGTCCAGCTGAATTACTAGGCATTAAAGGGTCAATTTCTTCTTTAAGGTAATAGTCACCCCTGTATAGAGGGCTTTTATATTGTCTATGCACCATTCAAGTCTCACTGAAGCCCTATTTTGAGGATTTCAGTGGGATTAAATGGTGTTTCGTTCTTGTTGGACCCCTCTGCACAGAGGTGAATTTCAATCATAGTACATGCTACAGACCCATGCTGTACAAGTTCTCACTGGCATCTTTGCAATACTGTAAGACTTAGTGTTATCGTAAGATTTTAAGACTTGCTAATACAATAAATCTTCATTCAGAAAACCTGAGAACTCTGGAAATTGTTGATAGCAGCAGCACCACCAAGTCCTTACGCTTTCCAAAGTGAGAAGAAATGTTTACATATTGCCAACTCTAGTTATAACTAGGACCCATGTGCATGCTGAAAAATTAACGACTGATCAGACTAGCCACATAGAGTATAAACAGCTTCAGGGTTCAAAGTGAAAAACAAAGTATGTATGAAAAACACTTTAGTAATAAGTGATGAAGGCCCCAAGTGAAATGGGGACATTTCAGCACCTGTGTAATTTATACCTGCCCCTCATTTCAGAAGGTTCTGAACTTCAGAAGTATGGGTGATCACATATTCCAGTGGTGTGACTCATAGACTTTAAGGTCAGAAGGGACCATTATGATCGTCTAGTCTGACCTCCTGCACAACACAGGCCACAGAATCTCACCCACCCACTCCTGTAACAAACCCCTGACCTATGTCTGAGCCATTAAAGTCCTCAACTCGTGGTTTAAAGACTTCAAGGTGCAGAGAATCCTCCAGCAAGTGACCCGTGCCCCATGCTGCAGAGGAAGGTGAAAAACCCCCAGGGCCTCTTCCAATCTGCCCTAGGGGAAAATTCCTTCCCGACCCCAAATATGGTGATCAGCTAAACCCTGAGCATGTGGGCAAGACTCACCAGCCAGACACCCAGTAAAGAATTCTCTGTGGTAACTCAGATCCCACCCTATCTAGTGTCCCATCATAGGCATTTGGGCATATTTACCACTAATAGTCAAAGATCAATTAATTGCCAAAATTAGGCTATCCCATCATATCATCCCCTCCATAAACTTATCAAGCTTAGTCTTGAAGCCAGATAAGTCTTATGCCTCCACTGCTCCCCTTGGAAGGCTATTCCAGAACTTCACTCCTCTGATGATTAGAAACCTCCGTCTAATTTCAAGTCTAAACTTCCTGATGGCCAGTTTATATCCATTTATTCTTTGTCCACATTGGTACTGAGCTTAAATAATTCCTCTCCCTCCCTGGTATATATCCCTCTGATCTATTTAGAGAGAGCAATCATAATTCCCCTCAGCCTTCTTTTGGTTAGGCTAAACAAGCCAAGCTCTTTGAGTCTCCTTTCATAAGAAAGTTTTTCCATTCCTCAGATCATCCTAGTAGCCTTTTTCTGTACCCGTTCCAGTTTGTCTAAAAAATCTGTTACTTTCTCAAAGAAGGAGATCAGGTTGGTTTGGCACGATCTACCTTTTGTAAAACCATGTTGTATTTTGTTCCAATTACCATTGACCTCAATGTCCTTAACTACTTTCTCCTTCAGAATTTTTTCCAAGACCTTGCATACTACAGATGTCAAACTAACAGGCCTGTAGTTACCCGGATCACCTTTTCCCCCCCCCTTTCTTAAAATAGGAACTATGTTAGCAATTCTCCAGTCATACGGTACAACTCCTGAGTTTACAGATTCATGAAAAAATTCTTGCTAATGGGCTTGCAATTTCATGTGCCAGTTCCTTTAATATTCTTGGATGAAGATTATCTGGGCCCCCCATTTAGTCCCATTAAGCTGTTGGAGTTTGGCTTCTACCTCAGATGTGGTAATATCTACCTCCATATCCTCATTCCCATTTGTCATCCTACCATTGTCCCTGAGCTCCTCATTAGCCTCATTAAAGACTGAGGAAAAGTATTTGTTTAGATATTGGGCCATGCCTAATTTATCCTTAACCTCCACTCCATCCTCAGTTTGTAGCGGTCCCACTTCTTCTTTCTTTGTTTTCTTCTTATTTATATGGCTATAGAACCTTTTACTATTGGTTTTAATTCCCTTTGCAAGGTCCAACTCTACATGGATTTTGGCCTTTCTCACTTTATCCCTACATGTTCTGACCTCAATAAGGTAGCTTTCCTTGCTGATCCCTCCCATCTTCCACTCCTTGTAGGCTTTCTGCTTTTTCTTAATCACCTCTCTGAGATGCTTGCTCATCCAGCTTGGTCTACAACTCCAGCCTCAGGTCCACATCCCGCATCTTAGCGCCCGGCAGAAGCACACCCCACTATACGCTAAAATAATGGGATGACACCCCATAGGTTAATCTTCAGGATATTTATTTGTTTATAGGGGCAAGGTATTTCACTGTACTGCATAGAAAGAGAATTTTACCTCATGTTAACTCTACCTGAAGCTCTTTTATTTCTTTTGTAAACAATCATTTTGCTGATCCCCTTTAAGGCAGGCACCAAAGTATGAACGTGGGAGCAAATTTGCCCCTAGCATCAACTAAAGGAAAAAGTGCATTCATGTGTCAATTGTATAACTATGTGGCCAGATTTCCAAAATTAGGCACATGCAAATCCACTTGCACTCACCTAATTTATGAAAGCTAATACCCGGTCTCCACCTGTAAATCAGTTATCAGCATATGCAAGTAGCCAGTTAGGCACATTTGGTATTTGCATGCATAGTTCAGGAGCTTATAATGAATGTACACAATTGCATATGTTTGCTTTGAAAATATGGACCAAGCACCATAGAAAATTTGGTGCATGTAGCTATGATTCATTTTGCTGTAATAAGCCCATCTGCTAAAGGACTGTCTGCCTGCCAGTCTGTGAGACAATCCAAAATTGAATATCTTACAGAGTAAGCTACTTTTTTCCCCTCTGAACCAAAGAATGAGAAAGAGGAAGGTTTTATTATCATTTTTTTCCTGAAGAAAAAAAAATTTAAAAAACCCTACAGCTATGAATTACACTTGAAATACTTGTGACCATAATTGCTGGGGGAGGCAGGGCATGTGTTATCCCACTTGGGCAATGTATTTTTTCTTTGTTATTATGCCATTATTGTGGGTTGAAGAGACCAGAAGTTAACATGGGAGGACCACTGACAGTGGGAAAAGGGAAAATAGAAACACTGTTGATCTAGCTAAGCAAGTACAAAACATGGGCCCATGTGGCTGACAGAAAGAGAGGGCAACAGGTTCAGAATGGATGTGCTTTCATCATTGTAAACTCTGTGAGGAAGAGACCTTCTCATCCTTTGTTTAATCTCAGCGCTTCTGGGTGATACTGTATTGCAGCATTTCTCAGCCTTTGCAGATTGGTGACTCCTTATTCAAAGTAAATCATTTTCATGACCCTTTTACCTGTACTAGAAATGCAAGAGTAAAACACGGATCAGTGATAACAATGCTAAGCCTACATAAATTATTTGTGGGTATGTTTCAAGAGACTATTTGACCTTAAAGGGTAAGGATGTGCAGGGCATGTAGGAGGGAGATTTTCTTTGCTTTGGTTGTAATAAAATTGTCAGCTCCTGATGACCTCCCTGATTGCTTTTGTCAGCATACAACCCCAGGGGTCATGACCTACCAGCTGAAAACATTGCTGAAGCATAAATGTTAAATAAATAATAATAATAAGGGTATGTTTTCTGTTGACCTGTGTGTTTTTAATGCTTCAAGCAATGCACTGTTTAATAAAGAGCTCTCTTTTTTCACTCAACCTCGCTGATTGTTTTGATATATGCAGAATGGTACTGAGGTAATCCAAATGAATATGTATTTTCTTGAACACGTTAAAATGTGCTTTTCTCATTCAGGATCACCATTAGGGTTCTTATCACAACTGTTGCCAGAAGAGCAATGATATATATAAGATTGCCAGGACACAGTATTCTTAGTTTAGATTATTGCAAATCAAGTTAAAAATATGCCATAGTAAATGCATGTTTTTTTCTTTTCATGCATATCTTAAAAGTAACTTCTGAGAGAATGGTTGACACATAGGAGATAGAACAAACAGGGAAGAGAAGAGAACTGGTTTGGATAAAATAAAATCCTTCTCTTTTCGTTACAAATCTTTTCTCCAAATTCAGTTGAACCCCAGCAAACACTTTGGCCTTGAAAAATAAGCTAGGAGATCACAAATCTGCATCTAGCTGTTTTCCTAAAGGGAATGAAACCAGGTGACTCAGTGGTTCTTTTTCATATACCCGAGGAAGTAAGGGTGCTAGGTACTAAATGGTTGTCCTATATCACGGTCATCTGTATCCTACCAGTGAAAAATCTGTTGCAGACATGACTGCTGGAACTGTGCTCCTGAGAGCTGGGTTGCTGCCTGTTCGTAATAGAGTTCTAAAATTGTCTGGTCAGTTTTGGTGCTGGATACAAAAGATTTAAAACTGGTATGTGCTATACCTGGTTTATACACTTGCCCTTTTAACAAGGAGAAAGAGCTTTGCTAAAGTCAAAAAGAAGATTTGTGAATTAGGTTTCACTCCTGTGATCCTATATAAGTCACAACTGTCGGCAGCGGTTGATGAGTGAGCATGTTATGTAGCAAACACAAAACCCTTACACATGGTCAGATCTGCAGACAGTTTTATATATATTAAGAAGATAAATATAATATGTGCTAATATAAATATTTTGGAGGCAGATTCTCTTCCGCATCAAAATCCACTCAATGTAGAAGAGCCTAGGTATGATAGGGGACCATAAGCTGGTTACAAAATCCCAGTAATGTGCATTGATGTATGCCTGTCCCAGCACAAATTAGAGCAGTTTTGGGGCTTCAATAGTTTATGCCAGCTGACTATGAACTGCAAACAAACCCCCACCCCATTAATGTGACTATTCATAGAACACAAATAGAAATGATTGTGAAGAATGACATGCCAATTCACTGTTTTTATTTTAACAAATGTTTGTGAATACTTTTTGAAAGAATTCACTGAAATGTATTTCTGAATTAAATTGTATTCAGACAAAATAACAGCGGTTCCAAAAGTCATCATTTGGAAGACCCATAGGCCTACAGCCTGAGATGTGAACATTAGATATGGACAGGTACCTCTTCTTAGCACAACTATTTGACACAAAAGTGAATTTGTAGTTGGTGCTGTTTACTGCATTCATAACAATTTTTGTCATGAGACTGAGGTATAACTTTTTCTGCTTCATCTGTTCTGTGAAAGGTAATATAAATGGTACTACTTTGACCTTTTTAGCATTCTGTAATTTGATTCGCTTGCCATTCCTATCCTCTCCTGTTTACAACCTCAGCAACCTGTGACTGGAATGGACAGTCAGTCAAAACACAGAACACTGAAAAGGTCAGAGCAATATCGTTTTCTAGGTATTCTTTTCAGGACATGGAGTATTTAAGTCTTGGTACCTGATTCTAGAGACAGATTGTCATGATGCAAGGAAAAAGAGACAACCTAGTTGCCTTCTCAGGACAACAGTTGTGACAGGAAAAGAAAACAATGGAAAACTAATGTACACTTATATACGAGTTATCTTCATAAGAGAATGTGTGTAAGCAGAGTCAGGATGAGCTCCACCCTGACATCTGGTGGTGAGTTGTGGCAAGTTGTGGAAAAGAACTTCAGGGGCTGATCTCATTTGCATAGGCACACCCACCCCGCCTAGCATGAGCCCATAGCTGCCCAAATGGTCACTTTGGCTGCTGTGGGATCCCCAGTTTCTCTGTTATTGGGGCAGGAAGAATAAATTGTTATTATCCTGATTATGTGAATCAAGGACAGTGGAACTGTACTTGGCCTTTTGTTATGATGGAGGGACTCACCATCAACTAAGTAGCACTCACTAGGCAAGGGACATGGGTTCCAAAACTCAGTGAATTGAGAGAAGCTGGGGGACAGGTGTTACTATGTGGTAGTATAGGCCCCTAGTGAGGATCCTATATGCTAATTGTACCTCCTTCTTCCTCTGCTGTGGAATGTCAGAGCTAATTTTGATTCCATTAGGAGTTTAGTTACAGGCTGCTGAGCTGAGTTCACTTTGGGCCAATGGTGCACCAGCAGTGAGGCTCCCCTACTACAAGCTGAAATCACAAAAGAGCTAAAATTACTAAGAGCTGAAATCACTGAGTGTTGTGTTAAGTAGTGGGGGAGCCTGAAGATATATTGAGGAGCAGTTTGCGGGATGGCTGGAGTGGCTCACGCGTGGGGGCTGGCAGAGCAGAGTGATTCGTGGGACAGTAGAGCCGAGTGGACAGTAGAGTGGAGCGGAGCCCCATGGAGAGGTGGGGCAATCGGCTTCGGACCACATAAGGTGTCCCTTAACCCTCCCATTTCCACCCAGGTTGGGAGGTAAAACTCTGCAGCTAAACTTTTGAACTCTGGGGCTGCACTGACCAGGGACAGAGACTTTTGAGTTGTTGGACTTTTGGGTTGCTGGACTCAAGAACCAAAGGGAAAGGACATGGCCCAATTTGCTTGGGATGGGTTTTGCTCATGGGTTGTGGTATGAATCCTTTTGGTGGTGTTTCCCCAACATAATGCCACATTGTTTCTGTTATTAAAAGGCTTTTGCTACACTCAGACTCTGTGTTTGTGAGAGGGGAAGTATTGCCTCTTAGAGGCGCCCAGCGGAGGTGGTATATATTTGTCCCAGGTCACTGGGTGGGGGCTCGAGCCGGGTTTGCATTGTGTTATTGGAATGGAACCCCTAGATACTGAACCCGGCCCTTGTTGCTGCCAACTGACGGGCAGAAGGGTTACATATGTGATGTAGGTTGTGAACAAAACCCAAACCAAAGTACATAGCACTCCTTTAATTTCATTCTATTTAAAATTGTAATAAATTCAATAAAGCATGTTTTCAAAGTCTACTGGCCTTTAAATTATTTTTCTTCTTCACTTCAGTTGAGTGGATGAGTAAATGAGGTGGGAGCTGTGCAGTTTATTAAACCAAGTTTGTTGGGATGGAAAATCATTATGCAATTAATGCAAAACATTTGCAATGGGCAGAGCATTCATAACCAGGGCTTCCATATTTGTCAAGCCGTGCAGCACATTTCATAAAATAATCTGTTATTTACATTTTGTGTTTGTGTACACACATCTTCTGCTCTGAGATAAAACAGTGCTTGCTGCTTTTTGCCTAGCATTTTTTAGTATGAGCATCAAATAGTCTCTTTCTTATAGCATGTACCCAAAAGGAGAATCCATCTATTAAGTTAGATCTAGGAATAATCTTTTTCAAATCTCTCGACAGGATATCAGGACATCCTCTTTAACTGCATGCACCTCTTATTCTTTAGAGACTGCAAGTATTGTGATGGTAGAATGTCTCTGGGAAGGGTAAGGGTCCACTACAAGATGGGCCAAAACCCAAAGATTGTTCAAGTCCATGGGAATCCTGCCCCTGACTTTATGTGAGCTTGAATGAGGCCCTTATAGTGACCAGTGTTGCTTTCATTCACCAAGATTGCTAGGGATGTTATTGTTAGCTATAGCAAATTTACTATAACATATTTGACAGGACATATGTGACCCATGACTCGTACTCCAGAATCCAAAAGCTGGCAGTCTACTAACACAGTTAGCAAATTCTCAGCGATACAGAATACATAATAGAGATTTTCTGCTTATGTTTTGGATTTATCCTAAATTGATTACTGATTAGCTCAAAAACATATATCACACTTGTGAAATTATATGGAGTCCACTCCCTTCAAGTATCATAATTTGTATACTGAACATGATGGGTTACATGAAAATACAAGTACCCACAAACCAGCTCTTGAGCTCTTTGTAACAACAAAAGTTGGTCCAATAAAAGACATTACCTCACATACTTTGTCTCTCTAATATCCTGGGACCAACATGGCTACAGAAACACTGCAGAAAACTAATGACATAAATTTAAACAAGATGAGTCACCTATATGAATTTACTTCCCAATTCTGCCACTCTTACTCACTGATAACAGTGTGGGCCTACTTGTGGAGTAAGGGACTACTCAATGCAAAGGGAGAATAATCTGGGGAGAAATCCTGGGGTGGAGTCAGGGTTTCACTGTGGTCCTTACTTATTTTGGTTGATTAAATGCATCCAACAGTTCCCTGCATGCACGCAGAAACTTTGTAACTGCAAATGCTAATTAGGACCATATGTCCAAAATTAAAAGCTTTCCAGGGAGTCTCTTCTGACAATGCTTCACACATGCTGTTTTTCTTCAGCTAAATTTCTTTCACCATTCTATATATTTATTTATCCATCCCCAGAAAAGGCCTGGAAGAACAAATAGGTTTTACAGCTTTGATCTGAAGGTCCACAAATTAGGGCATAGTCCCCACAGTCAAGGACTCATAATTGAAAATGACCTGCCTCCAGCCCAACACAAGCAGTGAGTTGGGCATTAGGTTTGGCCTTTAGTGCATCTGTGTAATAATAAACCTATATATCACCACATATTGCGCTGCAAAATAATTATGCATGAAGAGAAGTTTACTCACCCTTGTAGTAACTGAGGTTCTTTGAGATGGTTGTCCCTGCGGGTGTTCCACTTTAGGTGGATCTATGCCCCTGTGATGGTAATCAGAGAATTTCAGTTACAGTGCCTGGTTGGGTCAGAGATTCATTGTCCCTGTCTCATGCCACCTCTGGCAGTTACATAACGCTGTGTGACCAAACCCTCCTCAGTTTACACTCTAACACAGAGTGTCTGGTGCGAAAAATCTGAAGTAAAGGGTAGTTGAGCACCCAGAGGGACAATCATCTTGAAGAACCCAGTTACTGCATAGGGTGAGTAACCTTTTCCTCTTCTTTGCGTTGTCCCTGTGGTGCTCCACTTTAGGTGAACTTTAGCCCCTCAGTGGAAGGGAGGGGCTTCAGAGTTGCAGTTGTGGTGGATGATAAAGCCATAAGTCCAAACAGAGCATCTGATTACAAGTGCTGCTCTATGGCATAATGCTGTGTGAACATAGGGGTTGATGCTCAGGTGGCTGCTTTGCAGATGTACATAATGGGCACGTTGCTGAGGAAGGCTATCGAGGCAGAGTGCTCTTGTGGAGTGTGTGCAAGTCCCTGGTGGGGGTTGTAGCTGTTGATGGCGATAACATAGGTCAATGCAGCTGGAGATCCATTTAGACAGCCTTTGTTTGGATATGGAATCCCCCTTAGACAATTTTGTGATGGAAAGAAATAACGTTGGACTTTACAATAACTCAGTGTAAAATGTTAGTACCCTTCAGACATCCAGGGTGTGAAGCATTTTTTCTAGTTTATTTTCATGGGGTTTGGGGAAGAATGATGGGAGATGGATGGTCTGAATGAGGAAACTACTTTAGGTACCCTGGAGTTCATTTCCCGTTTGCGGTTCTGGAAAAAAAATGTATGCTCAGTGCATCTGCTGTGGGGCTTTGCCATCCTGGTAGGTAGGAAGCTGAGTTGTCGATGTCACAGATGCACCAATTCCATAATTTCACTGCTTCTATACATAAGGAGTGTGACCATGCCCCTCCTTGACAATTTCTATAAAAAATAGAAGCCACATTGTCCATCAGAACCTTTATGGTCTTGTTCCTGATCATGGGTAGGAAGTGCGAGCATGCTCGTAGCTCCAGTAGGTTTATGTGTAATGTTGATTCCAGTGGGAACCAGCAGCCTTCGATTGTGTGGTTGTGCAGATGCGCCCCTCCCCAACTTAGCAGAGAAGCATCCATTGTGAGTATCATCAATGGAGAGGTCTGTGCCATATGTCAGCAATGGAACTCCTGTGCAAATGTTGTGTGGCTGAGTCCATCAGTGTAGAGAATTTTTTACTTTGCTTGGCATCATAAGGTGGTTGCTTACACCATGTCTCTGTGGTATGTACGCTGGGGGGAGGGATAGCTCTGTGGTTTGAGCATTGGCCTGCTAAACCCAGGGTTGTGAGCTCAATCCTTGAGGGGGCCATTTAGGGATCTGGGGCAAAAATCGGGGATTAGTCCTCCTTTGAGCAGGAGGTTGGACTAGATGACCTCCTGAGGTCCGTTCCAACCCTGATATTCTATGATTCCTGAGCCAGCCTTGCAGGCATCTCATGTGTAGTCTGGCATGCTTGACCACAAATGTCATTGCTGACAAATGGCCTAACAGTTGGAGGCAGGTCCTGACCGATGTCTGTGAGTTGGCTTGCATTATAGCAATTAGATTGATTGGAGTGGTAAATCTGTGAGCAAATAGAAAGGCTGTAGCTTCCAGAGAGTCTCGATAGGTGCCGATGAACTCCAGTCTCTGCACAGGTGTAAACTTTGATTTTTGTTCATTTATTTGTAGACCCAGCTATGTGAAGAAAGTTACTGTCTTTTGGGAAATATCAGAGGGGTAGTCGTGTTAGTCTGGATCTGTAAAAGCGGCAAAGAGTCCTGTGGCACCTTATAGACTAACAGACATATTGGAGCATAAGCTTTCGTGGGTGAATACCCACTTCGTTGGAAGCATGTGGTAGAAATTTCCAGAGGCAGGTATAAATGTGCAAGCAAGAATCAGGCTAGGGATAACGAGGTTAGTTGAATCAGGGAGGATGAGGCCCTCTTCTAGCAGTTGAGGTGTGAACACCAAGGGAGGAGAAACTGCTTTTGTAGTTGGCTAGACATTCACAGTCTTTTTTTAATCCTGAGCTGATGGTGTCAAATTTGCAAATGAACTGAAGCTCAGCAGTTTCTCTTTGAAGTCTGGTCCTGAAGTTTTTTTGCTGCAGGATGGCTACCTTTAAATCTGCTATTGTGTGTCCAGGGAGGTTGAAGTGTTCTCCTACAGGTTTTTGTATATTGCCATTCCTAATATCTGATTTGTGTCTTTTGGGAGGCTTTTAGTGCTTCTTCTTGAGTCAAGGCTTTACGTAAGCAGTCGTCCAGATAGGGGAATATTATGACTCCTTGCCTGCAGAAGTGAGCTGCTACCACCATGAGGACTTTTAAGAATACCCATGGAGCCGTAGACAAACCAAAAGGGAGTACTTGGTATTGGAAATGATCTGTTCCCAGAACAAATCTGAGAAACCGCCTGTGTGAAGGATGAATTGTTACATGGTAATATGTATCCTGGAGGTCAAGGGCTGAGAACCATTCCCTTCATTCAAGTGATGAGGAATTATCGTTGCTAGCATGACCATCCTGAATCGTTGGGTCTTCACAAATTTGTTGAGTCTTTTTAGGTCAAAAATGGGCCTCCATCCTCTGGGGTTTTTTTCTGGGTTAAAAATAATGGGAGTAGAAACCCTTCTCTCTGTGCTGTGTTGGTACTTGTTCTATTATGTCCAGCATATGAGATGCCTTCTGTCACAATAGGTGTTCATGAGAAGGGTCCCTGAAGAATAGGGAAGGAGCATTGGGAGGGGGAATGGAGGTAAATTGGATGGAATAGCCAGTCTCAATAATTTCTAATACCCATATGTCCAATGTGATGTTTCACCACACTGGGTGGAATGGGGTCAGATGGTATTTTGCAAGTGGGTGGAATTGTTGCTGGGGTCTGCCACATGGTCTAGGTTGAAAGCCTAATTTATTGGGAGGCAATCTTGGAGGAGGATGAAGTCTGGAGGATGTGCAATAACTTATGTTGGAACTTTCCAATTTCTTCCAGCAATATCTCCAACAAGTCTGTGATCATTTAAGCAGTTCTTGGAACTATTTAAAGTCACCCCCCATCATGGGTGATGGGGGCATGATAGCTTCATCCAGGGAGGAGGATGAAAAATTGGCATCTGGAGTGACTTCCTCATCCAAAGTCTCCTCCAGATCCTCAGTTGTCTCTTCTGGGGATTCAGAGGGTGCAGAGGGAGAGTGCCTTGACCTCTCCCTGTGTGGACTGGGAGACTTAGGGTAGTGTTGGAGATATGCTGTGATAGGAATTGTATTGGTGGCAGCATCCATGGGTGTCTGTACCATCTTTGAGTTTCAGGTCTGAGGTGGTACTGATGTTGTTCTAGTGGACCCGGTCTGTGGCTGACTGTATAGGCAAGAAGTGATGGGAGGAGTAGATTTCCCCTGCTTTCCCCATCATCATCTCTGGATAAAGTAGGAGCGCAGATTCACCCAAAGCAGAGCACACACAGGGACACTCCTCGAAGAACCTCCTTTACTTACCACCTCAAGTCACCCTGATCCTGCACAGTGTGAGAATGGCTTTTGCCATCACACCAAACTCTTTTTTTCCCCACAGACCAGGATAGTAGTATTGGACAATTGTTTTTCTCCTACCAAGGGATCTCTCACATGAAGCACCATAAGGACCTCTTATTCAGTCAATATATAAGGCTGTTAGGAGAGTGAAGGTCACTGTGTGCTGATATATTTTCAGTATGCTGATAACATCCAGTTTTATACTGCTACAGTCAAATGCATTTCCCAGTGACTATACATGATTGGGTGATGGATGAGAACAAGCTGGCTGCAGGTCTGTTCTAAGGCAATGGTGGTGGGTTGGCTAAAGTTATCACAGCCCTTTTGAAGATGCACATCTAACATCTGTGAACAAAGTCTGCAACTTTGAGGTCAGGCTAGACTCCCTGCTGCATTTGGATGATCAAACAGGGTTAGTAACCAAGATGGCTTTCTTTCATCTGTGTCTGGTAAGGAGGTCATGGCCTTTCCTTTAGGATAAAGGCCTTCCCACTAAGATTCATGCGTTTATCACCTCTGTACTGGACTACTGCAATGTGCTGTTCATGGAGCTACATCTTCAATCCATTCAGAAGCTGATGTTCACATTGCTTGATATGTGGAGTTTTTGCCATCAGCACATTAAACATGCTACAGGATCTGCACTGGCTGCCTATTCATTTTTGGGTCGAGAATAAGGTAGTGCTTTTAATATATATAGCCATAAGTGGCCTGGGATCTTCCTATTTGAGAGACTGCCTCTCACCCTATGTCATAGACATATTGTCCCAGTTGATATTAGCAGAGGTTCTCAAACTGGATCCCCCTTGTTATAAAAGTGTGGGGCACCTGGCAAACTAATCTTTGTACAGGGCTTCTTTCCGTTCAATTGTTCTGGAAAAAAGCTTGACTGTATTGACTTCCCAGGCAGGCATCTGTTTGAGTATTGTCTCCTGCAGGTAAACATTCTGATTAATAGCAAAGCGTAGTGCGCGGGGTAGGGATTTTAAATCATATTGTGTCAATTAGGGAGTTGGTCATTGAAAAACTCCCATAGACTTCAGTAGGAGCTGGATGAGGCCTTTGATGAGGTGTGGTAGGTTTTGGGGGAAGGAGAACAGCTACTATTCTGTAGAGTTAGTCAAAATGTTTTTGCCAGAACTGTGTTCCACTGGAAAATGCAGTTTTGCCAGAAATGAAACATTTCATAGGACTTTGTCAATTTTGGTGGGAAAGTCTAAACAAATGGTTTTGTTTCTGTAATATCAAAAATATTTTGCTTCAGTAATGCCCAGACACTTTGTTTTGATAAAGTAAAACTATTTTGTTTAGACTATCAATTCAATTTGTTTTGTTTTCACTTTCATATTACTTTAAAATATTAATTGTAATATCATGTTTGATGTATATGTAATATATTATTTTATATTATATACAGATTGTTATATTTTGAGATCTAAATAAAACATCTTTACCCAATGGATGTTTCCAAATTTACATTTTTTGGAATATCTGGTTCACAAGAAATTTTGACTTTTCATTCAAACTCAGAATGACAAAGTTTGAAATTGACAGAGAGAAACAAACTAACAAACCTGACTGTCAAAATGAAAGTCTGCTGGTAGACGACCATGTACACAACCAGACAATTTTGATTTTACACTCTTCTGTGTTGACAACATTGTCTTCCTTCCGATGCTGTCATTGATTCACAAAAATCCTTTTCCCACAGCTATCAAGTGGATCTGGACTCACAAAAGCATTTCACAAATGATATTTGAGCTCCCAGAAATAAATGCCAAATCAGCATTGCTGTCCTAATTCGTTGTCAGTGCCTCAGACCCACAGTTTATACAAGATTTATATTAATTTACCTGCCTTTGCATCTGCTAATTCTCAGTGTCCATGGGTGGGAAGGACCTGCAGAGCAATTGCAGAAGTATTTGGGTGGAAGTAATTGAAAACTCTAAAATCAAAAATAAAATTTGATACTTCCTTCTCCCTAGAGTATTTGAAAGTTGTGTAGTAACCAAAGAAGATTGGGAGCTCCTGAGATACACCATTAAAAAAATACATGCATCTGTAAAATCTGCCCCTGGAAATAATATTAAATTTCTGGGAGGCCCATTTTTCCTTAATCCTTTTAATTCTTTTCAGTTCATCTCAGTTTGAAGGGGATGAATATTATGACAACTACAACTACTGTTAATAATTTACATTTAAAAATATTACAGCTTCCATCCACAAATCTCAAAGTGCTCACTACAAATATAGACCCAATCTCAATCCCCATTAAATCAATGGAAAGGCTCCCAATTTACTTCATTGGACTGTGGCTGTTGCCCCTAAATGAGGTAGGTAAATGTGGTTATCCCTGTTTTACAATTAATGGAACTGAGACACAGAGAGGGGAGAAACAACATTTTCCAAAATGGGTACCTGTAGTCACCAAATTGCATATTTATGCACCTATATTGGGAATTGGGCTTGGATTCCTAACTACAGCACTTAATCATGAACTATTTGCCTAATGTGATATGTGCAAAGTGACACAAAAGCATAACTGAGAAACCTCGACATAGAGTATGTTGTTACTTATGCATACGTTGAAAGATTGTTGTGTATAGAGCAGAGGCCTGTTCTCATTCCAGTACCTGTACAGAACTTCCACTGAAGTTCATGGCAAATAAATAAGCCAAGCAACTGCAGCAGGAAGCTGTACATTAGCAATGGCCCTAGGAGACAATAATTAGGATTGTTGTTTCCTCCTGATTATTTTTTTTAGCAGTTTGTATCTAAAAGTTAAAAAACAGAAATACATTATCTAAGTTTTAGTTTCAGAAAGAATTGATTAGCACTGACAATGTGAAAGTGCTCGTCCTTTACTCCACAAATGCTCCTGTTCTAGCAAAATGTCAATTATAATTGATTGTCTGGCAAGTGTATCCCACTGCCATTAAAACAGAGAAAGCTACTTGTTTTGCCTCAAGCTAAGAAAGCTGACATTTTGACAATTCTTTATATATTTGACTAGAGTAAAATTTGTAGGGTTTTTTTACACTTAACAAGTCTTATATTTTATTCCCTCTTTCTTAATGATAACATATGCTTTCATCTTTTTTATAATAATCAATTTCTCTGAAATGCACCATTATGAAGGGTTTTATTGATTCATAGTACATACAGAACAGACATCTGTTGTTTGAGTAGATATGGTTACCCTTAACACTCTGATTTATTTTTATCCTGCTGGCTTCAGATTCTAAAACTGGGAAAAGGGAAACAAAAGCCCTCACTTTTGTTGAGGTACTTTGGTACTGCATTACAAATCAGCACTTTAGGGGTAGAGTTTCAATATAAGGCATTAAAGCAATATGGTTTTGTCTTATATTTATGAGCTGAGAATGTGACGTCAACATAATCTCCATGCAGATTAGGGCTATTATGCCACAACCTCTCTTTTTAATGTATTATTTTATTTTTTCTCTGTTTTGCCTTCTATGAAAATTTGACTTCGTACTCCAGAGAGTATTTAAACACCCTAAAACTTCTAAAAATCCTGCAAATTTGGTTCCGATAACTTAAAATGTATTCATAGCATACATTTTAAGTACCTGGCAAAGAGAAGACATTTCTGAAGCCATTCCATCCAGATTTCTTCTTCTAGCCTGATTAATTATTCTGCATCTGCACTGATGGGAGAGGAGGTAATATATCCCCAATCACCCCACTGTCAAAGAAATTCTTTGCAATCCAGTTAAATTTTATCTGGAATCAGATCTTGAAGAGCATATTGCAATGATTGGTTATTCAGTGCCAGCAAGTCATACCAGAGTTCTTTATAGGCATACAAACAAACCCAACAAAAACAACTGTGGGTATGTTTCTCAGCTGGTGCAGCTCTATTAGCTTGAATGGAACAATACTGATTTACATCCTGTAGGGATCTGGTCAATTTTCACTGCTGCTGTTTTTATTGACCAATGTGTATTCATTCTATGCAATGAGAAAAGCAAGAATCTACACCGATTCAGTTTTCAATTAGTTCATTATATCAGAGAAGAGAAGAGAGAGAGAATTAAAGTTCCTCTCATTTTGTTGGAAGGAAACTCAAAGTGAATCTTGCTAATATTATAAATTGTTGTGGGACATATTGTAATTATTGGGATTGCTCATATACCAGACCCCTAAGGAGCCAGTAGTGTGACAGGGTGTTCTACAAGCTGAAGGCAAACACTGGAGGTGCTTCAGCCACTGTTATCCAATACACATATGTTAAGCATAGCGGTAATATAAGAGTTGGGAAGTTATATTAACCAAATGTATTTATCCACCCATGTCAAGTAATCAAGAACACCTTGCATTAGCTGAAGTAGACAGGAAAACTGTCAGGATCCGCCCATATGAGTGTTTTTCATAGCAGCAGATAGGGAGTTGCTCTCAGGGGCTAATACTGGGAAGTTGCAAAGGGAAAGGATAACATATGTAAAGGTTCTATCCTGGAACAAACATAGGAAGTACCTTCAGCCCCTTGGTACCTAAAATGCATGTGTTCAGAACAAAGAGATAAAGGGTAGATCATAGGACCAGAAAAAACAAGGTGGAAAACAGATTAGTTAAATCTAATTTCAGATGACCTATACCATACCTTTTACTTGTAAACCAGAAGGGTATAAAGAAGATGGCTTCAGGGGTGTAATTTTCAGAGTACACCTTCTGTGTAACGTGACTGTAACCATGCTACATGAGATGGCTTTCCAGAGACTGGTATCATCCTGAACCTTTTTCCTGTACTCGATTATTATTGGCCTAGTGCAATAAACCTGACTGATATTGATTTTTTGGTCTCTTGAATGTATTCATAATGAACCATGTTGGGGGCTGGTTGAGTGATCCAGGCTGACAGAGCCGCTTAATGGCGATGCTCCAGCATATACCAATTAAGGGTGAGAGTCCAAAGGTTACTTTGCCAAGTGGCAATACCCCAGGATAGCATCACCCCATGGTGAGAGTCCCAAGGCCACTCCATCTAGCAGCTACAGTTCAGGGATAGCATTGCCTAGTGGCGAGAGAGGGAAGGATAGGAGAAACTGGGCCCACCCTAATCCACTGGGTTCTGACCCAGGGCCCTTCAAAACAGTGCACCCTGACACAGGGTTCAGGTCCCAATAACCCCAAGTGCATTCCCTGGGTGACTCCCTACCCTCATTCCAGTCCCTCCAGCATTGTCTTGGGGTTCAAGGTGGCATCCCTCTTCTGTTTCCTTTGATTTGTCTCCAGAGGCTCCTCTGCTGGCAACAGTGAGTTGTCCCCTTTGGTTCCCATAGTCAACTGACTTCCTGTGGCATGCCCAGAAGGCTCTATACAGGTGGCTTGGAGCCCTGGCAGCTTCCCAGCAGGAAGCTGTTGCACCCAACTTCTCTCCTTCTGAGTCAGCCAAGAGTGAGTTGAGCTGCTTCCTTTTGAATGCTCCCTCCACTGGGAGCAAGTGGGTGTGGCCTCTTGGGCCCAGAGCAGTTTGTTAACCCTTGCTTCACCAGTGCAAGGTTGGTATACCCTGTCATGAACCAAAGTGTGGTCAACCAGTTGACTACAATTTATCAACATGTGCCTTGTAGGAGCTAGTACTGGGTGGATATTGGGGCCCACTAGACAATGGGTAAGTGAAAAGGTATGTTAC
Source organism: Natator depressus (assembly GCF_965152275.1). Taxonomy (NCBI): domain Eukaryota; kingdom Metazoa; phylum Chordata; order Testudines; family Cheloniidae; genus Natator; species Natator depressus. Next base: position 75,777,993 of record NC_134235.1, read on the forward strand.
TAGGGCTGACAGAAAAAGGACAGTTTGCAAATACTCTAGGCATAGAAGCATAATCAGCTAAGAGTTCAAAGAAAACAACAGCAATTATTGTATGGGCTCCCAGGGTAGTCCAATCAAGAGTAAGGGATCTTCAGGACTAGTGCCTGGGATGCCCTCTCCAGTCCAGTCTCTATTCAAGTAAATAGGAGTTTCCAAGCGAGGCTAAGTTAGTATCTCTCATTGGGACCCTTCACTACTGGCTCCCTGCCCAGCCACTGCTGCTCCCCCCTATGTCAACACAGGCCTGCACCCAGCTGTAATGTCCAGCAGTCACACAAAGTGCCACATGTGGCTTTGCATACAGTTCCCTCTACATTCAGCTTCTCTACAGTTCCAGGCTCCGCATGTGGCCACTGCTTTCCAATATAGCCCAGACACTTACTGGTTCAAAATCTTTCCCCTTACCTTACATGGGGAAAGGGAAGTGCTACAGAGATGTGGCTGATGGGAGTTGTAGTCCCCTGCTTAGCTGCTCCATTGCACTATTCTGCTCAGAGGCTCTATTGTTGCCATAGGGGTCAGTGCAGTAATCTCTGAGTTTAACTGGATTACAATGGAAAGTAATGGAAAATTTTCAAAAACTAGCTGCTAATATTTGTACTTTTTCTCATCTGAACTGATGAAAATTTGGTTAGTTCCTCTTCCAATTCATGCAGTACTTCATAAAATGATAAGATATTAAGCTTTCGTGCACTATTGTTTATAAAATGGGTGTATATAATACCCTGAATAGATTGTGCATTGAGGTAGAATCTCTTCTCATTGCCCACACCCACGGTAACTGTTATTTAATATTGATGAGATATGCACTTGCACATTGATGGTGAAATCTTGGTGCCATTGAATGCAATGGCAAAACTCCCATTGACATCAATAGGGCCAGATTTTACCCCAAGAGTTGAACATGCTTCTTTGCAATGAAAAGCAGGTGCTGTTAAATAGGAAAGTATAGAAATTTTACATTGCAATGCACTTTGGGAAAGTACCACTTTCTGTAGGGGTACTTCAGAAAACTCAAAATATTATAGAATTAAATATCCATGGTACAGATGTGGGTATGGATAGTAAAATGCAAGATATATATTTATTGGTCTCTAAGGCACCCACGATAAAGTCCTCAGTTATTTCCAAACCTCACCAGTCTAATTCCGATCTCATCCCTATCTGCTTTGAATTCCTTATATTCTAAAACTCATATTACACACACATACAAACACCCTTTTATATATTTCTCAAATATTCACTGAATTGATCTGAGGTAATAATAATATGTTTGAAATATTTTTCGTTCTCCTTATGTGTATAATAATGGCAGAAACAATTCACTGTGACATAGTGTCTAGTTGTACTTTACAGTGGCCACATATTTCCCTAAGAGCCCGGAATACAAACTTTCATTTAAACATCTTTTTGTGGTGATTAATTTAGGTGTCTATTAAACAAATAATTCAGGCCATTAAGAGTCTCATGCTGACCATTAAAATCTGCATTAAATATGCTTTTGTTGAGATTTTGTTAGTCTCTTTTTTTCCCCTAGTAAACTAGTCACCTCCACTGAAAATAGCACTGGCACTAGTATTTAGTGCTGAAATGAAATCGGGCAATAGTATTTCACATGGACAGGTTATCTGCTTTTTACCCAGCAGTCTGATAGGACTGAGAACTGAGATGTAAATTTCTTGATGAAGCAAGAAAGAAATGCCTTTCCTTGATTGTGTTTGTTATGGGCCAGATTAGTTCTGATCTTCCCATTCAGACCATCATGCAGAGAACAGGAACAACGAGATTCTGGGCTCTCTCTATTGCTCAGGGTTTGCAATGAATCAAAGGGGTGAGATGAGGTTATATCCTCCATCCTCCACACTGGCCTGCAGAATTAGCTGGCTGTGCAGAGTAGAGTACGCTGCACCCCGCTATGCTAACGTATGTATACAATATTGCCTGGAGTGCCCGTCAGGGCTGTGAAGTTCCGTACTGCCCCACATGCTGGCAGTGCCTAATGAGCACAATCTGGTCCTATGTATATTGGATACAGTGTATTTAACTTGGTATGTCATCAGGTGAACAATTTAGATCGAGCTGGCCCAAATTAAACCACATCCGAGTTTGAAGTTCATCTTCTAACTGGAAACCCAATGGCCATGTACTGGCTGCCTTTTGTCAGGCATTGTCAGCTTTATTAGGTTATGGCAGTGCACAATGAATCGTTTCATTTCCTCACACATACGAATAATTGAAAGAAATGTGATCATTACACTCTCCCTTTTCTTTTGTGCAGTATATGGAAAGATTTAGTAACAATGTTTTTTGATTATAAGTAATGAAATGTAGGATGAATATGAGGAATATTGTATTGTGAGAACTATTAGAGGGTGCCATGCTGGGTCAATGTGAATGAAAGCTATTACAAAAAAAAGTATATGCAAGACTTAAATGTCAATGCGAAATAGGAACTCATGCCATAATGATGATGTGACAGGGTGCTCCAGTCACCACTGGTCTGCCACCTCCTTCTGGTCGCTCTGGAGATTAGCTCTTGAGGTCAACGCCCCCTTCTGTGGTTTGCATGCCATCGCTCTGTCTCTCCCTGTCGTCTGCACATCCTCTTTCATTCCATGAACCCCAGAGTTCTCTTCATGACTCAGTCCTCCAGCCAGGTCACTCAGTGTTCCCTCCTTACGGAGTAGCAAAGTCCCTTCTCCCTAGCAGTCCTAGGCAGTCTTCCCTCTCACTGCCCAATGGTGCCATTCCCTCCGTGGTTGGTAGGGGTACCTGGGCCTGCCCTCTACTCTGGGTTCCAGTTCAGGGACCCTCAGCTCAGCAGTTCTGGGTTTTCCTTGCTCACTGCTCCTTCCCTAGACTGCTTCCTTGACACCTGGTTCCCATTCTCTCTCTAGGTGTACCAGCCCCAAAACCCTCCTCCCAGGGAATTTCTGCTGCCTGACTTCCTGCTACCTTTCCCAGCAGCCCCCATCTGTTGCCAGCTACCTGGCTTTATACAGGCCCAGCCTATTCTTGAACAGCTGAACCAGCTTCCAGTTAGTTCCCTGCTCCCCTGTTCCTCCTCCAGGTGCAGCCTGTGGAGTTAATTGGCCTGCCTGGCCATCTTAACCCTTTCCAGTTCTATGTGGAATGCACACCCTATCGCAGATGGGCATAGTCAGAGAACCTAGACAGCTAGTTTGTAAACGACTTTAATATTTCTCCATAATGAGGGAATCTCCTTCAAAATGACTTAGGCGACTCATAATCTGTGGATTTTTTTTTTTTTGCAAATGAAAAAAAAGGTAGGGTGAAGGAGGAGGAATTTTTTTAAAAAAAGCAAGCAGTCATGTCATGCTTAGGATATAAAATTAAACACTCAAAGATCAGGAAACAAAAACAGTTAGAGTTTCTGAGATGCTAACTCTGCCAAAAGACTTCAAAGTGATGGAGAATCTACCACATCTTTAATTACTCCATTACAACTATTTGGCCCAGCACCACACTGGAATTCAGAAGATCAGGTTTCTGTTTCCAGCTCTGCTACCCCTGACATACTGTGTGACCTCAGGCAAATGACTTCACCTGTCTGTGCCTCTATTTCTCTTTTGTCTGTCTTGTCTATTTACAATGTAAGCTCTTTTGGGCAGACTGAGTGTTAGTCTAATACAAATAATGAATAAGAATATCCGTAACAGAGTAATTAGGGATGTCATAACCATACAGCTAAGGGCAGCCTAGAATTCCTCCTTACCTGTAAGGGGTTAAGAAGCTCAAATAACCTGGTTGGCACCTGACCAAAAGGACCAATGGGGAGAGAAGATACCTTCAAATCGGGGGATTGGGGGGGGGGGGGGGCTTTTTTGTGCTCTTTGTTTTGTGTGTTCTGTGGGGAAGCAGAGAAGCATCAGGTCAGAAAACTCCTTCTCCTAAAATCATCCTAAAATGAGTCTCAATATTGCAAAAAGGGTAAGTAAATAAGGCAAGGCACGTTAGATTATCTTTCGTTTTTAGCTTGTGAATTTTCCCTGTTTATCCCTGTTTTTTGTAACTTTAAAGTTTTGCCTAGAGAGGAATCCTCTGTGTTTTGAATTTGATTACCCTGTAAAGTTACCTTCCATCCTGATTTTACAAGGGTGCTTCTTTTACTTTTTTTTCTTTATAATAAAGTTCTGTTTTTTAATAATCTGGTTTACCTATTTGTTGGTATATTATTCTCAAGCCTCCCCAGGAAAGGAGGTGAAGGGGTTTGGGGGGATATTTTAAAGAACAGGAACTCCAAGTGGTCCTTTTCCTGAATCTTTGTCTAATTCACTTGGTAGTGGCAGCAGTACCCATCCAAGGACAAGAAAGGATTTGTGCCTTGGGGAAGTTTTTAACCTATGCTGGTAGAAATAAGCTTAGGGGGTCTTTCATGCGGGTCCCCACATCTGTACCCTACAGTTCAGAGGGGGGAGGGAACCTTCACAAGGGATGTGGTGGATTCTCCATCACGTGAAGTCTTTAAATCAAGACAGGATATCTGTGTAAAAGATATACTGTTTGCAGTGGTGTTATAGTCATGTTGATCCCAGGATATGATGGAGACAAGGTAGATAAAGTAATATCTTTTACTGGACCAAATTTCTGTTTGTGGAAGGTATAAGCTTTTAAGCTATAAGAGTTCTTCTTCAGGTCTGGGGAAAGAAATAAGAGGGTTTGAACTAAATGGAAATTGGATCAGATAGTTAAGCATTACAGGGCAAGTCCTCTTGGGATGAGGTTTTCTCAGGAAGTAGATATTGCTGGTTAGCCTGGCTTCACAACTTTTGCTTCCTAATGTAGCAGTGATGAAATGATTTCCTTTTCTGTTCCCAATTAAATTTAAAATGTGTTTTAATAGTGTTTGTATCATAAATGCAACGTTAAAATATGGTAATATTTGCCATGTGGCAAGTTAATTTTGCAGAAGAAACCTCATTTAGAATGTCATTACTTTTGAGGCCTTTATTTTGAGAGCTTGACAATTGAATTAGCACAAATTTTGGTGGTAGATTTCTTGGCCTTAATACCAATAAACATTGAGCCACTTAAACATTCCTTTGAATAAACATTCTATCAAAGGTTTAATACACTCTTACTGATCCTATTGAAAAAATGATATTATTTTTTTAAAATGTCAATTTGGGAGCAGTAGATGGTACTGTCACCAAGTGACAATGTAGGTTAGTGAATAATGCGCATTTACTCTGGACTCAGGTCTTGCTTCCTTTTCAAAGGTGAGAGTTTAAATGTCAGTCACACAATGTATTTATCATCCGTAGTTCAAATTTCAATGAATTTAACATCTCCAGCAATCTGTTAAGAACATCTTGCTAAATTTTTATTTCATATTGTTTTTTAACTTCTGATCTAAAAGGATCACAGAGTTTTCCTGTAGCTTCTCTCAGGCACAAAACTCAAATGTGTTGTATTTTTCCAAGTGCATCTAGGTTTATATTGTCATTCATCATGGGAGTGATATGTGGAAATAGCCCCATATTTCATTTTGTTGTAGCACTGCAGTAGTAATGGGAACATCTTTGACTCAATTCTCTACTTTAATGGAATTGTGGTTACCCTCTATCTTGAGGTTTCAAAACTCACTTCATGCTCACAATAACTCTCAGGTTTGATGATGCCAGCTATTGTTTATTAAGCAGTACAAAATAAAATATTACTTCAAAAGCTACACTATTAATACTCTGCATATCACCTGTAGTCTGGGTAATTTTGTCACTGGAGTTCTTTGTCATCTTTACACATCGATCTGAAGTAGTCCAGAGCTGAAACACAAGGGAAGAATTCTGGTTTGAAATCAAATAACTTAATTAAAAGTATACGAACTGCACACCAAAATTTGATATTTATTTAAATAATATCAGATGATGAAGGTGAATCTGGAATTTCAGAATAAAATGAATGTTATCCAGGAGTTAAAACAAAACAGAACCACTCTAGTTTGTTGTACTGAGAGGCAACAAAACCAAAAAGCTGTTAGTTTTGCTACAGTCACAAAATGACAAATATACTCCAAAAAGATTAGTGTGGTATATGCACAGTAATTTTTAAATGCTGCAGAGACACTTGTTTTATAATGCTTTAATTTTCCACTAAACGAAAAAACAAACATGGAAAGGAGGATTTATTTGTAATACTGTATCAATCCTACCTGGAATAAACAGACAATATTTTTTTTTTATATCCACATCTGTAATCATCCACAGACAGCTCCTTAAGGGAAGAGTTTGTGCTTGTGTGTAAGTGCACATGGCTCCATAGGAATTGGTTAGGAATTTGCCAGTGATTATTACAGCAGCCCACAAGGAAGTACTAAAACAAAAAAGATTCATTAGATTCCTAGAGCAGCAGAGCATCACTTGCTCTAAAGGCATTACTCCTGGCAAAGAACTTTTTTGGCTGGCTCTCCTGAAGTACTTGAAGAATTCCAAACATTGTTATCACATGGAGTAGGTGGCACTTGAGTATCCCCAGAACTTTTCATCAGGCTCTAATTGTACATCATCTCTGAGTAGCGAGGCTCCTGATTTAGCAGAAGCCTCATCAGAAATCCATTTGCCACAAACTTGCAATAAATTACTAGGCGTGATTCATAAAAATCACATTAAATATTTCTTCAGGGTGCTATTAGTACTTTAAGAAAAGAAACATAGCTCATTTTCATCCCAAATCAATGGGCCAACCCTATTATTCTAATAATGATGAGGCTTATGTCATCCAAGAAAATTTACCTACCTTTACCAGCAAATATATAGAAACACACTGTATCATGATCAGTGGAATTGGAGTCAAAAAGTCTCTGTTACTGACAGACCACTTGTGGAACAGGAATCATTGGGAGTTAGGCTGGAAAGAACTCAGCCACATGGGCAGAGCTGTCCACGGGGTTTAATAAAGTTCAATTTGTTCAACTAAACTTGCATTCAGCTTCACACTTTGTCAATGAAACATGGTGGCAGAGGCTGAGCTGTAAGTTCTTTGAAGTGCAGCAGCATGAGCCATGGAACTGGGTCTGAAGCCCCCTGGAGCTCTGCATTTTGCAGACACAAGCCTAGCCCAGCGATGGACCCAGTGGAAGGAAGAGTTCGAGCTTTACTTAGAACTCACATGCAGGAGGACAACAATAGCAAGAAAGTAAAACTGTTACTTTACCTTACTGGGAACAAAGCAGAGATGTCTGCAGCACTGTGAACCACTCACCACTGCCTCAAGCTTTACAGCAGTCCTTTACCATGCCTCCCCAAAGCAAAACAAAAAAGCAGAGTGACACAGGTTTTTCACTAGAGACCAATCTTAAGAGGAGGGGATAGACCCTTATGTTACTGCCTTATGCACATTGGCTGGTACATGTAATCTGGGGGACTTGACAGACTCCCTGATTTGGAACAAGATAGTCTTCAGCACTTGAGATCACCACTTGCAAGAGTTGCTGCTCTGGGAAGTGATCTCACAATCAACAGATGCTTAGACATGGGGCATATAGCAGAAGCCTCAAGAGAAAGGATGAAAGCCATGGGAGGCACAACAACCCCAGAAGTACATGCAGTGAGACAACTGTGAAGGACAGCATGTGACCATGGTTCCATACTCATAGTGAGATGCAGTTTCTGTGGGAGACAGTCTGAAAGGGTAAAGGAGAAGTACCTGCACTAGGACAGCATAGAAAGGAAGGTGACAAGCTGATCTGTGTTAGCAGCACGTAAGAGCAGAGGAAAGTCCCAGAAAGTTTCAGTCAGACCTGTACAAGGGTGGGTGGCACATCCAACAGCAATGATCGCAACTTGACTCTCTCCTTGAGACTGAGAGCATATCAGGTTCAGGCTGTTGGGTCAGATCACTCTGTATCAGTGACCCAACCTCTTCATTATTTATCACTCCCCAATTTTTGTGTCATCTGCAAAATTTATCAGTGATGATTTTATGTTTTCTTCCAGGTCATTAATAAATATCTTAAATAACATAGGACAAAGAACTGATCTCTGTTGAACCCCTCTAGGCACACACCTGCTCAGTGATGATTCTCCATTTATAATTAGATGTTGATGGCTTTCATTTAGCCAGCTTTTAATCCTTTTAAGGTATGCTATGTTAATTTTATATCTTTCTAGTTTTTAATCAAAATGTCATGAAATACCCAGTCTAAGTCTAAATATATTATATTAACACTATTACCTTTATCAACCAAACTTGTAATCCCATCAAAAAAATATCAAGTTCATTTGACAGGATCTATTGTCCATAAACCCATGCTGAATGGCATTAATTATATTACCCTTCTTTAATTCTTTATAAATCAAGTCCCATAAGAGCCACTCTATTATTTTGCCTGGAGATCAATGTAAGACTGACAGGTCTATAGTTATCTGGGTCATCCCATTTACCCTTTTTATATATTGATGCAACATTAGCTTTCCTCCAGTCTTCTGGAATGTCCCTGGTGTCCCGAGACTTATAGGATAGAGGGGACTCCTGCAGTGTGATTCCTTGGGGTGAATTGGACTTGAACACTCCCATTACAGACAGCAGGTGCAATCTAATATAGTACAATGAAAGCATAATGTAACCCACTGGAAAATATGGCCTCATAGTAACTAACCCAGAAAATGACAGATAGTACCAAGTGAAGTTTATGGTGGTGCCTGGTAAGCATCACAGACTCCTCTTGGGGAATACAGCTGTACAAGGGCGCAGTATCAGAATTTTATAGCTGCAGTGCATGAAGCCAAAGGGGGAATCCCATGGACAATACAGACAATTTTAAAAGCACAATAGGGTGTTTTCAAAAGAGACAGGTGTCTTAAAGGAAAGCTGGGACTGGAAGTAGACCCTACAGTAGAACTATGTGCTTACTACAAAGGAGAATTCCAGTGGCACTATGTAATTCAGTATGCAAGGAACTTGAATGTCTGCAGTACGGGGGCACCTTTAGAGGCCACTGCAGCCTGGGTAAGCAGCACAGTGGTGATAAAGATGCTATCAGGCAGATTATACCCATGCATAGAAAGCCACTAAAAGCCACTAAAGCCACTAAAATGGGTACTACCCACTACCCACAATTGATGACATCTTTCCAGAACTTTCCAAAGCCAGAGTTTTACAGACTATGAGGAAAAGGTTTTGGCACATAAGCCTGGATAAAGAGTCCAGCATGCTGACAACTTTTGCAACACCATTTGTTTGCTACAGATGGCTACGCATTCTGATAGACATAAGCTCAGCAGAGAGGTGTCCCAGAGAAGATTCACTCGAGAGCTGGAAGGACTGCCTACGATGAAAATAATGAAATCCTCATTTTAAGTGAAGGGATGAAATTGAATAGTGAAGGCAGATGAAATCCTCATTTTAAGTGAAGGGAACAATGATACAGAAGTTGAATGAGAACATGACCAAAAATTACAAGCTTGCCTCCAGAGATCCAGGGACAAGAACATAAAACTCAACCCTAAAAAACATGTGACTCAAACAGTGTGAGGTAACATACAGTGGACATCTACGCACAGCGGACGAACTGAAAGCAGATCCCAACAGCAGCAAGGCAGTCAGACATGCCAGCTCCAGTGGATGTGAAAGGGGTCTGGGCGCTTCATAAGCATGATACATTTTCTGTGCAAGTTCTGTCCACATCTGGCTGCAGTAGTGAAACATGTATGTCAGCTTACATGGTAGGATGTTTAGTGTGACTGGGCAGGTGCCCAAGACCAAACATTGGACATGTTGAAACAAATGATCATGGATGATCCTGTCCTAGAGTACTACCAGTCAAGAGAGCCACTGACACTTCAGTGTGATGCATCGGAGAAATGATCTTTTGCAGGAGCAGCCAGTCACTCATACCAGCAAAGCCCTGTCAGAGACTGAACAGGGTTATTCCCAAATAGAAAAAAAAAGAGCTTATAGAGTAGAGTGATTCCACCAGTACACCTATGGCCACCCTGTAATAATGCAAGCAGACCCACAAACAAAGTCTTGGCAAAGCCTCTTCTTACTGCTCCAAAGAGATTGCAGTGCTTTTTGGTGCAACCCCAGCACAGCCAAGTAGACATCAGATATTATCCAGGATGATTAGTGGTGTTCGCTGACATCTTGAACAGGGCATAGATACCCTGCATCAATGAATTGGGGGAAGAGGATCAAGTCATTGACTCCATTAACATGCTGCACTATCTTCCTCTTTCAACAGCGAAGTTGATGGAAATCAAAGAGGCAATGGAAAAGGATGTCCAACTACAGGTGCCCAAGAGAGTGACTAGAGTGGAGAGGACAAAAGCCAAGTACCAGTAGAAGCAGAACCACACTTTCAAAATGTAAATGAGCTGAGCACAGAGAATCATAGTTTGAGGACAGAGAGCTGTTGTCCCTGCCTCATTATGTAAGGAGGTCATGCAAAGAAATACATGCCTTATAGCTGGGCATTAGCAGCTTTCTTAGATAGATCTGAGAATGTGTTTACTGGCTGAGTAAGAATTCACCTCCACTCATTCATAGAAGAGTGTGACACCAGCCAGCCATGTGATAATCACCATCAGAAAAAGACTCTGTTACCTCATAAGCTCCCACCCCAACCATGGGAGAAGATAGGAATGGCTTTATTTACCTTCAAGGGAAAGCAGTACTTCCTTACAGTGAACTACAATTCAGATTTCTGAGAGGTCGACGTCCTCCCTGTACAAGAAGAAAATCAGTGCTTGGCAAACAGAACGCCTGCTTTGTGAGATATGGCATTCCAGACACTGTACTCATTGACAATATACCCCAATTTGCACCAGAAGAATTAGAGAAATTTGCATGAGAATGGGAGTTTGACCACAACACTTCCTCTCTAGCATACCCACAGCATAATGAATGGTAAGATGGAATCAGTTATGAAGACAGCTAAAAGACTGTTACACAAGGCTGTGTCTTCTGGTTCAGACCCCTTGTTAGCATTTTTGGCGCAAAGGAGTACTCCATTACAGGGATGCCGGCACAGGCACTATAATGAGGAGGACTGAAACCCTGCTACCAAGGAAGGCAGACCTCTTGCAGCCAGGAGGATGGAGATACTGCTGAGAGGAGATTGCCAGCAATCAGAGAAAGCAGGCACTAGAGTACAACAGGTCAGTTAAGCAACTACAGGTCCTAGAGCCAGGTACTCCTATGAGGATCCAGCCATTAGAGAGACACCAGAAGGAATGGACTAAAGGAGTAATGAGGAGTGAAGTGGCCTCCTGGTTATAATAGTTGACTACACAAGAAGGACAAGTGATCTGAAGGAACAGGAGGCACTTACAAGCCATCAGACACAATACTCAGAGAGACCCTGCAGAAATACTGAGATAATCACAGAATGGAGAGACAGTGAGCCATCTGGATGCCAACCCTATAGGGAGGGAGGAGTCTCCACATAAAGATAGTTTGCTAGACTTGGAGACGGATGACAGGGAGACAGAAATAGGTTATTCCCAGTGTGATCACCTGTTGAGGAGCCCAAGCTATCTCACAGACTGTGTAACTGTCTGAGTTTGTGGTAAAGAAGAGAGACTCCAATTCAGCTATATGCTTACAACCTCTGGCTGAGGTTGGAATCTGGCCATCAATTATTTGTTTTTAATGTCTATATTAAAACGTTTGTAACATAGGTATGATGGTTGATCTTTGTCATTCCCCAGGGTATAATGTGGACCATTGAACAGCTGTGGCCCCTTAATTCTCTACCCTGGTGTGTCTTTTACACTGCTTTGCTGTCAGAACAGCCACTCCTGGCCTGCTCATACAGCCTTCAGCATACAAATTCACTCCCAACTAAATACATGAGCACTCTGACCAGTCACTCATGAATTACATACTGGATGACACCCACAAATTCTTAGTCCCAGCCTTATTCCCCCAGAAATGCATGTCTTGTACTGCTAAGTACCCTTCTGACTAATACAAGCTAATAAAAAGTCCATCATTTCAATGGAAAATGATCATACCCCAACCTTGTTATCCTAAATGGAGTTCCCACACACTCTAATGCAAACACACTGGTTAAAACAAAACAATAAGGTAAGTTTATTAACCACAGAAAGATACATTTTAAGTGATTAATAGTAATGCATAAAAGTCAGGATTGGTTACAAAAGAAAACAAAAGGGTAAAATGCAAGCTAATACCTAACTTAACAAACTAAGTGAACTTAAAAAAATGTTTTTGTCGCACCGTATGATGCAGTAAATTTCACAGGCTGGGTCTCCTTTCATGCTGGCACCCCTCCCCCTTAGTTCAGTTCTTTGAGAGTTGTTGATATCCTAAGCAGAGATGAAGGAGAGAGGTGAGTTGGAGGCCACTGTCTCTCATTTTTATACCACTGTCTGCTCTTTGAGGATTACCCCAAGCTGCGGTGCAGACAACGAGCAATCTCTTGTGGACCTGAGGGTTGAACCAGCCTTATGATTAAATGTAAATTTGTCATTCACACCTTCCCATTGATGGGAATGGCTACTAAAGCTGGTGATAGCTCTTTAATACCTTGCTGGGGACTGAGTGTTTCTTTGTCACTGAAAAACTGGTTTGAGCCTGCTTTCCTTAACCTTGATGCATGTTATAACAATGCTATACAGCAGAATCTTATAACTTAACATACATGTTGATACGCATATTTTACCAGGACAATAATGTTCAGCAGACTATGAGTTTTCAAATGATACCTCACAAGGCATAGTTTGTACAAAATTTATCATAGTTTTGTAAAAGTGTTGAACATAATTGTATGACAATACAAAGAGAATAGGGAAGATATAACATGAGCAGTGTAACTTGAATCTGAAGGACAATCTCTGGAGGGACTTCTATTGATGGGACACTAGTGGAATGGGGAATGCAGGGAGTTAGGCTGGTAGTAACTCAGCCACATGGACAGAGCAGTATACACAGTTTAATAATGTTTCACTTATTCTACTCAAACTGCATTCTGCTTCACTCTATGTAAATGAAACACACGACTGCACACTGAAGAAGTGAAAATGGAAACGCAACAATTTATAATAGAAAACTGGCATATTCTCAATTCGTAAATTGGAATCTACACATAACATTATTATCTGTTGACTAAAAATCTTGTTAGGGAAGTGATGAGCTAATAAAACTATACAAGGAAAAATTATAAGATATTAATGCTCAGAACAAATCAAAATATGATGAGTATTAGGGTCTGGATATGTGTGTAGATACTTTACTTTCTTGGAAACAAAAGCATTGAAATTCTGGACCCATTGAAATCAGTGACAAAATTCTCATTGACTTCAACAGGTCCAGAACTTCATCTACCATACCAGTTTCACCCAAGTTAAGCTAACAGTTCCTCTGTCACTGAGAATAAATGGAGAATAAAGATGGGTTAGCATGTGATACAATGAAGTCATTCTACTGAGACTTTTTGACATCATAAAGCAACCAAATGAAGCTCAAGTGATTTATGATGACAGTGGGACCCTGAGGTGATATTTTTTCTACAAAAAAAACAAAGAAATGAAACTTAGAGATAATCTCATAGGTATTTGTGACAAAGCGGTCTATCTTTCTATGTAAATTTGCTGCTGTTCCTGTGAATTAGGATAATGGTCAGCCCTTCTACACTGGTGGTGTGAGCTAATGGGTCCACAGGATCCAAGTAAATACAAACCTATGGCCCCTTTATTGGGCCACCCCAGCTCTGTGTTGGAGTATTTCGGCCTGGGGTGCATACCCGACCTGTGGCTTTCCGATTGGCAGACCAACATTTCCTTGCTCAGACAGCCCCTATGCAGGGCTTAAATGGTGCAGAAGATCTTGTGACATGCCACCACACTTAGGCTTTCATCTTAAGAGGTGAAAATTACATTTTAAAAGAATTTATAGGAAAGTATTTGGCAATATTTTAAATCCTAAACTCCTGAGTCAGTTTTTACCCAGCCAATATTCAAGCCAAACTCCCATTGCTGCAGAGAGCAATTTGCCTGAATAAGGACTGAGTCACAATTCACTAATGGCTTTAGGATTTAGCCCCATGTTTATGTAACATTGTTAAAAGGAAAAAGAGAGAGAAAGGGGGCCTTATAAATTTGACAAATATCCAGACTGAGTGCTTAGTTTATCATCTGTTTTGATGTGAAATTTTAACCCCACTTGGTACTAGGGGACATAGCATAGACCTAACTTTTATCCCACCATAAGGTAAAGTTTATTAAATGAGAAGTAGTGCTGAGCCTGTTTTATTAAATGCAGAGCATGTATTTTTTTTTGTGGACAGTGCAATGCTGTGCAGAGGCCCTCATTGTACATCCTCTGTTTAACTCAGGGAGAAGCTAAACCCACATGAAATATGGTTAGTACATCACCAGCCCATTGGGACTCCTATAATGTACTAACAAAAACACTGGACTAGCCAGGAAACAGGGCAACATGTTTTCTTGCTTTTTACTAACGTACTGTACTTTGAATGTGCTTGAAATGACAATTTCCTTTGTACACGAAGAGAGAACAAAATCAACTGCGTAATTCAGACAGATGGTCCTGAGGGGTAGTCTGGAAGCTCCTTCAAATTAGTTTTTCATGTGACTCAGTAAGACCTGCCAGATTTCAGAAGAGCAGTTTAGTGAGAAAGAAAGACTTTCCCAACCTTGAGGCAAATTGCGTGGTAGGCAAGATGTCCTCACCTTCCCCAGAAGGTTGTCTTATTTCTCAACTCTCTTGGCTAGTCCCACAGTGATTCTTAGTGTTTAAAATTCTGGATTTGAAATGACAGGTTAAAGAGGCTGGCCCAGATCTGGAGGTGTACAGAGCCTGAACTATACAGAGCATAGGGCATGCAAGGGGGGCATAAAGCTCACTGCTGTACTCCTCTCATCCTGACACACCTGTGATCAGTGCTGCATCCCCCGCACTGGGTTCAAGCAACCTCCTGTGACCCCAGGACTCTTGTAGTTTATGATGACTGTAAATAGACCCGGGTTGCAAATGCAGTTAAGGACCAGTGCAGCACTGGGATTTCCTGGCAATGCCCTTTTTTCTTTTAGCCACACCCACATATCTCTGCTACAGCAAGAGCAGAGAGGGGGAGTTGTCTGAGAGCCTCCATGACAGCTCTGCAACAACAGAGGATCCTGCTCCTTGGGCTGGTTATTCTGACTTTAAGCAGTATTACTAATCCAAGGTATTTATAAATCACAAGAATTGGCTTTAAAATGATGAGATTTTAAAAGGGTAGTACATTTTGGGCTATTTTCATTCGCCTTTTGATTTTTGAACCTTTAGGGTGCAGTTGGGTCAAACTTTTTCATATCCCTTTCTTCCTTCTCTGGAGGAATTCAAGGTAGTGATACTTGTCCTTAGATTCTAGTATATCTAAATAAGAAAATAATTGATTTATTTCCAGCTGTTGGCACTTCATCTTGAACATCTATACGGTAACATGCTGGCAAACTTCTATAACTCTGGGAGAGCAAGTTGGCTTTTAAATCCTGCCAAGAATGAGTCAAGATTTGTTCAAGTTGAGCCTTGAATATATGACTGAGATTGGATCCAAACACTGCACAGTTTGTTTTCCTAGTCGATTATTTTTTACATTTGCAGAAAGCATGGTGTTTTATGCTCTCTGCAGGCATGCCGAGAAAGTGATTAATGCAACACAGATTTTACACATACAATACCAAAGGTGCTAATACAATTCAGAGATACATTCGCATTGTATCGTTCACATTTCTGCTCTGTTTGCAAAGAGTGCAAAAGTAAAAACTATGGAAATATGAAAATTTTAAAAATGCACTTGATGTTGAATTAAATCATGCCTTTGTAAGGCTTGTATGTTATTCATTTTGATGTGACATTGTTAAGGTTTTATAAATTCTGACTACTATATTTCTGTCTGTTCTTTGCATTCAAAGATTAGCTTTTTGTTGACACGACTTGTTCTTCGAAAAAGTACCAATTCCCAAGCATAGTGGGTTGGCTTATGCATATATTTGCTGTCTATCACTACAGCTTCTTGCAGACTACTTTGTGAAAGATCCTTTCAGATATCACCAATTTTTGTTACCTGCACTGTTGCTGTCTAATGAGATGAGAAATCCTGCATAAAAATATGAAAGAATATAAACTGAACAAAAGAGAAGGCTACACTACATTCCCTTTATTGCTTAAATTCAAACCTGCATGCATGCAAGTTTATCTCATGCAGATTCATCATCATGTAGTGACTGTCTTATTGAAAAATGTAGTAAAAGTGACAAAATGAAGAGTAAACAAGGAGAAAAGATGTCATAAGGATGAGAAGTAAAGATAGCAAGTTGTTTTATCTTTCCTATAAGCCTCACTGTTTACATGCTCTCCAGCCTCCTATACCATAGAACTTTTTATGACGTTTCTAGAGTTTACCAAAACAATTAAGTAAAAAATGACCTTGAGGTTTATGCTGCGTACAGAACAATGACTTGTCCAATCATTGCAGAGAAGAATGTCAGAGTGTGATTGATGTTTTTAAAAGAACTACAAAGTGAAGTGTACAAATGGTACCTTAGCTTCCTAACCATGTATGACAAACGCAGGCACTGTGAGAAGCTCTTTATCCCCAGATAGTGTAAAAGCATGGATGAGTCCATGAGAAGACTATCTAAGGAGCTAATCTAAAATCTCATTTTCAGAGTAGCTGGTGGTGTTTTAGACAAAAAACATATCCCTGAATATAGATTTTGTATCCGAAGAATTAGGATGTCAGTGATTAATATGAATTGCATTTTTAGACACCTTGTGGGATTTCTGTGGCATATATAAAACAGTGAACTTGTTGAACAGTATGTCCCTTGTCAATTACAGATTTAATGAGGAAATAACTTTCAGAAAAACTCTGAAGAACTTAGTATAATAAAAAGTTCCTCCCACCCCCAGGAAATTAAGCAAATTTGGTTGCTCTTGGCTGAAACAAGAAACAGTTTCATTATCATTACAGGCTGTAGCACGTGCTATAACACATTGGCCTGATTCTCCTTTCTGTTATCCCCCTTTTATACCACTGTATTTCCACTGATATTAACCAACTTACATGCACCACACCTTACACAGAGACGATTGTTCCAGCACACTCTAGGGTGAGCTTTTCAAAGGTACAAGGGTAAGTTAGGTGCCCAAATTCCATCGACCTTCTGTAGGAGTTAGATACTTAACTGACCTTTTTGTCTTTGAAAAAGTGCCCCGTCACCTTTTGGGTGCTTTCACTGCCAGTAAAAGATGTTGGACTGATAATTTCTCTTATCTACAGCATGGGTATGAGACAGGCAGAGGTTGTTGTGATTTACACCTGTGAAAGTGAGACTGGAATCAGGCCCTCTAAACCCAATTGGAAATAGTGGGAAAAATTCTGTATCCTATTATAGGCTCATTAGCCAATTTCTTCCGTGTTTATTTACAAAAGCAATTATTATGTGTTCTGTAAGCCAATCTAAAAAGAACAAAGTAAATCCTGACTCCACCATTCTCCATTTATTTTCATTTTAAATTTAATTTGGCTCTGCTACATGGAAAGGCAGCACTTTCTTCCATTTTGTTTTTATATGAAGCTGAAGTAAGTTTTTATATGAGAAGATGTTTTCTCATCTCTGGGAGATTTTCTGTACCACGTGGAAAGTTCATGGAATTTTTCCAGTAAGAATCCTCCATTTAAACCTGTGTAAAGCAGCATGAGCATTTATGGTCATTCATTTCATATTTTTAAGATACATTTTCCCCCAAACAGTTCTTTGAAAAATCTAGCTCCTTTGAAAATCAGGGTGGACTTGTTTGAGTTAAAAATTTCACACTGTGAAATGCCTGTGCTAAAGGATAATACACACTGATATAAAGTGACAAAGGCCAGGCTCATGTGGTCAGAAAATTATCGAAACTTACAGTCATAACTTCATATATTGTGCTCCTGTTTGAATGTCAATCACCAGGGAGGTATGATTCACATTTTCTTTCAGTACATTTTGTTCTGTTCACATTGTAATAAAACAACAACTCTGCATGAATTTCCTCCATGTAATGTGCTGAAATTGCCTTTTAAAAAGAGATAAAGTGCACATGATTGATCTTTTATTTTGCAATTTTGACTTAGATTGAAATGTAGAATGGATGTGACACAGAGAAATTGTTACAAAAGTGTCAAAGTTAGTGTCTGTTCTTCCCTTTGAAACATTAGTGTCAATTGAAGTTATATGTGCACAAAAAGGAAAGAATACACCCAATGACAAGAGATAAAGCTTGGTTTAAAATCATCAATACCTTCTTTCCATTATACAAGGCCTTATCTAAGTGGGGAAATTTCTGGCAGGGATTATATTCCAGAATAGTTACAGGGTAATGCCTACATTCTTCCACATGGGCCCTATTCCTCAGATGGACTATGTATCCCACGATCACTGTGGGATCTCCCTGGAGCTGCACCACCAGGGTGCATTCACAGGAGACCTATGAATGCATCTTGGGAGTACTCTGAATTCTGTAGGTATGATATAACAAAAGCATGACTCTGATAAAATAGCATCAAATTGAAATATTGCTGCAAATTTGAAAAGAATTTTAATGGATTGTGAAATTCTTTAGTGATTTCATTAAATTGCTTCAAGAATATTGTCAGATTATATATTACATACTTAACCTCCCCCCTCCTCCAAAAAACAAAACAAAACCCCTAATGTTGCATCTTAAATTAGATACATCACCTTAGATTTTTTAACCTGAACAAAAAGAAAAGGAGGACTAGTGGCACCCTAGAGACTAACCAATTTATTTGAGTATAAGCTTTGGGATGCATCCGATGAAGTGAGCTGTAGCTCACGAAAGCTTATGCTCAAATAAATTGGTTAGTCTCTAAGGTGCCACTAGTACTCCTTTTCTTTTTGTGAATACAGACTAACACGGCTGCTACTCTGAAACCTAACCTGAACAAAGTTCTCTCAACTTGTCATAAGAATAAACATGTCTCCCACTCACAGTATCTCTCAACAGTAGACATAGTGGCAAACTGTGCCAAATCCTCTTTATCTTCTTCTTTGTAAAAGCATAAAATACTTCTGGGCCTGACATGTGGAGAAAGATCATTGCCTGCACTTTAGGTGCTTTCTCGGCAACCCTGTCATGATGAGAAAAAAATTCAACTGTTGCTTTAATGGATGACATTTGTCTGCAAGGTGTCCTAGAAAATAACTTGTATGAAGTAATTGCTCTGTCTCTGATTTGATAGAACTTCTCAGAACATACAGTGCTAGGAAAGCAGTTAGATTTGTCAAGGGGGGAAGGGCACTGCACTTTCTATTAACTAAATAAACAGTAATGGGAAGTGGTCCGAGTCCACTCAATACCTAGTTTTACAACAGATATTCTCAGCATCCTATCAGATGTTAGCATAGTCACTCTGTTATTCACACCCATAGTAACATCACATCAGTGCTGAAAAATGTCAATGAATAAACAACAATCCTGGCCTAAACATTCAATGTTGCCAGCTCTTGTCATTGTATTATGATATTCCATTAAAATCTGCAGTCTGTTATTTTCATTTTTATAAAAGGTAAGTAGGGAAATGTGTATTATATAACCTTTACTGCTTGGGTGATTCTTTCTCAAATAAAGAAAGAATTAAGCATACTGTTTCCAAATTTTCACTGGTACCAGTAACAACCCTCCCAGCTGTGGGCCATTAAAGATCCGTTTCAACAAACCTCATGTAATTAAACCAGTGGTTCCCAAACTTGTTCTGCTGCTTGTGCAGGGAAAGCCCCTGGTGGGCCGGGCTGGTTTGTTTACCTGCCGCGTCCGCAGGTTCGGCCAATCGCAGCTCCCACTGGCCACAGTTTGCTGCTCCAGGGCAATGGGAGCTGCTGGAAGCGGCGCGGGCCGAGGGACGTACCGGCCGCCACTTCCAAGAGCTCCCATTGTCCTGGAGCAGCAAACCGTGGCCACTGGGCGCTGCGATCGGCAGAACCTGCGGACGCGTCAGGTAAACAGACTGGCCCGGCCCAGCAGGGGCTTTCCCTGCACAAGCGGCAGAACAAGTTTGTGAACCGCTGAATTAAACAAATACATTTATTTGCCTTCTGGGTTTTGAGCCTGCAGTGTTCATGGCTCATGATTTCAAGCTTTTTCCCAGCAACCATGAGGACTAGAAACTTAAGCCTCAATTCCTCAAGCATAAACCCTCAGCAACTATGTTGGTCTTACACAGTATTCTGATTGGCAAACAAAGCAGGTATACCAGTCCTAGATGGAGACTTTTCTTCTCTTCTTTTCCCCTCTCAGATAATTGGTCTGTCAAATATCCCCCAAAGCAGAGTCTTGGTTACCCCAAGGCCTTCTGATTCAAAAGTCCTACAAAAGTCCTTCATAGCAGGGTCTTGGTTACCCTGAGTGTCACAGACCTCTTCAGATGTTAACTGGGGAACACACTAACTATTTTACTCGGCTTAGCATTTATACCTTTTGTTCTCAAAGGAGTCACATGTCCCAAAAATATGTCCTGTGGGCGTTTCATTATTAAACTTCTCTAAATAATATTTTAGAAGGGGGCTGCAAAATGAGCCCAGAGCAAAGCTCAATCAATGTTTACCAATCATTCACTTGAGCTCCTAGTGGGGTGTCCGTCATAAGGGGTTATTTCGACCAGGGTCAACCTGTACCAAGTCCACTGATTGTGGGTTTTTGCATTTTTTTACTTTGTGAGCTGTTCAATAGGCTGACATTTTGGGCCCCACACTACAAGAAGGATGTGGATAAATTGGAGAGAGTCCAGCGAAGGGCAACAAAAATGATTAGGGGTCTAGAGCACATGACTTATGAGGAGAGGCTGAGGGAGCTGGGATTGTTTAGTCTGCAGAAGAGAAGAATGAGGGGGGATTTGATAGCTGCTTTCAACTACCTGAAAGGGGGTTCCAAAGAGGATGGCTCTAGACTGTTCTCAATGGTAGCAGATGACAGAACGAGGAGTAATGGTCTCAAGTTGCAATGGGGGAGGTTTAGATTGGATATTAGGAAAAACTTTTTCACTAAGAGGGTGGTGAAACACTGGAATGCGTTACCTAGGGAGGTGGTAGAATCTCCTTCCTTAGAGGTTTTTAAGGTCAGGCTTGACAAAGCCCTGGCTGGGATGATTTAACTGGGAATTGGTCCTGCTTCGAGCAGGGGGTTGGACTAGATGACCTTCTGGGGTCCCTTCCAACCCTGATATTCTATGATTCTATGATTCTATGTTTCAAAGTCTCATGTTGAAACACACACACAGATGGAGCCTCAATTTACCATTCAAGTACAATTTTATCACTCTCAGTAAATTTCCACACCAACTGTCTGATGCTAAGAGAATCCTGCCCCCCGAATCTCTAGCAAATTCAGACGTACCAAGCCATACCAAACTCCCGCTGACCACACTTATTCATATCAGTCACAGTAATTTATAATAATTCAGCACCATCCCAACAAGGTTTAAGCCAGTCATATGATATTTTGGAGGCCCGAGTCATGTTTTTTGGATACTTGGGGTTGGCAATAACCCCAATATCTGCAACTTCACTTTTTTATGTTGATCGACTGTAATGAAAAAAGATTTCATTTGCACAGTCCCACCCATACAAATAACCTGGTAATCATCCTTACATTGCTATCTTTTAGAAGGCTTCTAATTCTACATGCCTCAATGTACAACTGTGTAGTAGTGTAGTAAGACAGTTGTGTCTATAATGTAGTAGGCACTGTCCAAATATTTAGAAAACACAATCCTTGCTCTGAATAGCTAACCGATTGCAGTCCCAGTACTGCAAGCTCCTCTGTGCTAATAGACCGCTGTGTTTTTGTGAAGCCCCATTGACTTCAGACTTCCACACAGTCATAAGGGTAAGCCTGCATGCAGAAGCTTGCAGGATTATAAAGCTTAGCAAGGAAGACATTCACTCTTTTGAGTATTGCTGAGTTAAGATGTGGGACCTTTGCTCATAGAACATAAATATCATTCATTTTTTCAGGAGTTTTGATTCTGTTCTGTGCACAGGTGTGTGTTTATAACTGATTTGTCAGTTTGCCAGTGTGTTCACCCAAAATTAACTTTTTACTGAACAACTAAAAATTGTTTTCAGTGGAACAAAACATTTAGTATGACCTGAAACATTACATTTTATGCTTTTAAATCTCATTTTTAAATATAAAATTGAAAGAAATTTTGAAACAAAAAGGTGTTTTAAATTGAAAAATCAAAAATGTTTCATTTCAAAAATGTTAAAGTGAACCATTTTGATTTTTTATTTTTTTAACTAAAATAATTGTATGAAATATCTATCTATCTATCACTTATGCATGTATACACAGGCAGAAACTCTGAGAAAAGAAGAACAGAATTCCTTTTATCCTACTCTTCCGATCCTATATGTCTCACCTGATAATTGCCATCAAACTCTGTCTCATTCCCAAAGCCAACTTTTTTATAATCCCTGTCATAAATATAAAGGGAAGGGTAACCACCTTTCTGTATACAGTGCTATAAAATCCCTCCTGGCCAAAGGCAAAACCCTTTCACCTGTAAAGGGTTAAGAAGCTAAGGTAACCTCGCTGGCACCTGACCCAAAATGACCAATGAGGGGACAAGATACTTTCAAATCTGGAGGCGGGGGGGGGAACAAAGGGATCTGTCTGTGTGATGCTTTTTCTGGGAACAGATCAGGAATGCAGCCTTACAACTCATGTTAAGTTAGTAAGTAATCTAGCTGGAACATGTGTTAGATTTCCTTTTGTTTAATGGCTGGTAAAATAAGCTGTGCTGGATGGAATGTATATTCCTGTTTTTGTGTCTTTTTGTAACTTAAGGTTTTGCCTAGACGGATTCTCTATGTTTTGAATCTGATTACCCTGTCAGGTATTTACCATCCTGATTTTACAGAGGTGATTCTTTTACCTTTTCTTTAAATAAAATTCTTCTTTTAAGAACCTGATAGATTTTTTCATTGTTCTTAAGATCCAAGGATTTGGGTCTGTGTTCACCTGTACAAAATGGTGAGGATTCTTTTCAAGCCTTCCCCAGGAAAGAGGGTGTAGGGCTTGGGGGGATATTTTGGGGGAAGATGTCTCCAAGTGGGCTCTTTCCCTGTTCTTTGTTTAAAACGCTTGGTGGTGGCAGCATAGGGTTCAAGGACAAGGCAAAGTTTGTACCTTGGGGAAGTTTTTAACCAAAGCTGGTAAGAATAAGCTTAGGAGGTCTTTCATGCAAGTCCCCACATCTGTACCCTAGAGTTCAGAGTGGGGAAGGAACCTTGACAATCCCAAAACAAAGTTTTCCTTCAAACTCATGCAGGAGTTCCTGATGGCGAAGCCATATTTCTGATCATGTGGACTTGTGTTATCACTCAATCCAAATGTGCTATGTTAAAGTAAGACTGAGGTTCCAACAAATCAGAATAAAATGATTTAAAAGTCTCAGCTGACACCTGGTCCTTATCTCCCACTTCCATAAAGCACAATATAGATAGAGAAGATGGAGAAAATCAGCTGCCTCAGAGCTGAATTTTGCTTGTAAGGGTTATATTAAACATTTAGAAGCACACTTGCAAAAATGCATAGGGTTTTCCCTGTAAAATTCCCATAGACCTTAATGGAAGTCACATGATTGATTCCCACACACTCCTGTGGACATTTATTCTATTCTTTATGGGTTCTTATATTGGAGTGCCTGCCAGTAGTGTAGTGAGCAATGTGACTAACATCTGCCACGGTTCTTTCTTTCTCTCATCCTCTCATGTATTCCTTGTTAATTTAATTTTTAATGTGATTTTACTTGCCTGAACATAGTATGCTGTGGTTTCATTTCTTTCTTTGAATGTCATTTCTAAAATGCTCAGTTTCACTTGGCAGAGTCAGCAAAGGCCTGGGCACAGAGAGTGCATTACTTTTTATACTCTAGATCTATTGCTTCCAGTTCAGAATGATGGTTTGCAGTCAGATGAAGTACACTTACCCAACAGCCTCTCTTCATTCACTGAGCTTTCTGAGATGCAATTCCACGCCAAGCACTCCCTTTAGTGGTGACGTTCAGCATCGTCCCACCTCTGCTTTAGAGATGCAATGTAGCCCATTGGTACTGTGTGTGCCCAACTGTAATTCAGAGAGGACAATTTACTTGGCCAATTTAGCTCTCTTCACAGGTTGTATATTGTCTGAGAACACAGTAAATTAGTTTGATATTTGAAAAGGTTAGACAAATGTTATGTTGGCAAATTTCAGTGTGCATTGCTCACTGGCTGGTCACCAATCACTTCAAGGATCCAATATTTGTGATTTGATATAAGAGTTGTGTGATTGTCTCCTACATCAGATATTTTTGTTCCCTGATTGGATGTTCTAACCATATAAACAACCCCCTCTTCTGCACAAAATAAATTGTGTTGTCATGTTGATGTAATTTAGTTAGTTTAGATTGAAATTCTTACAAACAAAACATCACTCTCATGACTGTTCTTGAAGGAAATCCTTGTCAATGCAAAATTCTGTCTAGAAGTCACTAAAACTAGCTTTCTCGCTATTTGCCCAACTCTATCTGTAACCAGAGGGTGGCTGACCTATGTTTAAAGAATTGGTGATATAGGATGGGATTTTGAAAGGGCCTTATTTCCCACTGAAAGTGATAGGAATTGGGTGCCTAACTCCATAGGTGCCTTTGAAAATCCCTATGACACTTTCTCAGGGTGCCCAGGACTGGGAACCACCTTGTTACACCCCTGCCTCTATCAAACAGAAGACTTGCTGGTGCTTAACACTCACTGAAGCTCCTCAGGGCTCCACCAGTTCTTACATTGCCTTGCAGGTTAACAATTGGTGTACCCTACCTTCAAGCCCCTCTGAAAGCATCCCCCTGTAGCATCCAGCCCCTGTCACTGAACACTCCCAGAAGTTACCAGGTGAGCTGTCCCCAAAGGAACAATGCACACATCAGCTTGTTTGGTTCAACTGCTAGTCAACTCCTATATAACGTCATAAAACTGAGGTGCATTTATGAGGACAACCATAAGTTTATTATCAAAGGCTAAGATCTGAGATAGGGATAAGAATGAAAAACAGAAATGGTTACATATAAAAACAAACAAATAAAACAGAAACCTGGGATTACACCTATGGTTAGCTTTCCTATTTCCATCTTTTGCAGATCTAGTTGGTTTTCAGACTAGCCAGGATACAAGTGTTCATGAAAAACCTTGCTCTTCAAGGTGTTTCCTCAGTGAATGGATAACAAAATGTCTCCTTACACTCTATTTATATTCTTCAAAGTTCATTCTTCCCTCCCACACCCCCCCGCCCTCCTGAAACAGGACAACTCCCTGTGGTTTATTCTCCTGTCCCCCTGTTTACTCCATATGCAGATTTGGTTTCCAGTGTGTTGAGTTACAATGTTTAATTTACATAGCCAACAGGGAGACAGGTGAACCGGCTTCCTTTATCTGGCAAAACCTTTTGCCTGTTTGTCAACTCAGCTTGGGACACAGCTCCTTAAATATCATCCTGTGTTGATATTTAAGGAGCCATGGTCTTGCAATGATTATGAGGATCAGTATAACATGAGCTTTTATTAGATACCTCACATGCCCCTTTTGAATAAATATTATGCAAGCAATGTGTTGAATGTAGTGAGTTTGTCAGGCCTGTCAAGATTTACTGTGAGAGAACAGTGAATGCTTTGCCTGCGGGTCACAAAGTGTCATCATCAGTTGGATGTGGCAGACAGTCTCAGCAAGGGTCAGTGAAAGGATATATCTAATTCTCTCACTCCCCTTCCAGAAATGGTCTCTCTACAAAAGATCTAAAACATACAGAGTAGGCAATGTGGGGATGTGTGTACTGTCATCATCCACGCCTGGGGGAATAAAGGACTTTGTAGCAATTGTGAACATTCCAGTTACTATATAGCAACCTCCAAGGTTAAAATTATAAATGAGGGTGCATGAGTGAGCTGGTAACCAGGGAATCCCAACAGTTGAACTTCAGTGGGACTTGTGCTCCTAAATCATGTAGGTGTATTTGAAAATCTCCTCCAGCATTTATATGATGTTCATGAATACCCATAAATACGCCATGGTACCCCAGAGAACTGAGGTACAGAGGTGTGACAGGGTGCTGTTAACAGCTTCAAACTGGGTTCTATGGAAGGTAGCACCCTGGCAACAAAAGGGCACTGGGTGTGCATAAAATATAAAGGAGCAATTACACCTGCTGGTAGCGTGATGAGTTAATAAGGTAATTAGTTCAGCAGCTGGAGAACCCAGGAAGGAAAACAGGCAGTTTAAAAGACTAACCCAGGGAGCAGGAAAAGACTCCTCATAACTGCTGCTATATGGTTGTATTGCACCAGAAGTTTAAGAAGGAGACAAACAAAAGTGATGTTGGTGGATCTGCGTGCTGCTTATTTACCAAAAGGATTTACAAACCAAGGCTTTCATGGAGAGGCAGGGGGATGGAGAAATTATACCCCAATTTACATGGTAGTGCAACAGCATTCTGCTGTGAAGGGGTTAGGCCAAGTTATTCCACTGTTTTTTTAGTTGAAGTAAGCCTGGTATAATTCTTGACAAACCCAGAACTTATTCAGACCGATTCTTGCTGTCTATTAAAAACTCACTTCTTTGCCTAGCCAGATGGAATGGAATGGAAAAGTGGGGAGAAGGAGGAGAGAATCAGCAAAGTATGTAAATAAATGACTTTGATAATGTGATAGGGCACTAGAGAAGGATCCACATGATATCTCAGTATGCTGCACTTGGTGAATCTGGACCTAGTTTTTATGACTGGTCCATAGCCCTGTGATATGATGGGCTGAAACAAAACAATAGCTAACCTCTTGTCACGGGGTTCACTCACCAATGCAGCACCTCCTGCTGGTTGTCTCAGGGATTAGCTCGCTCAGCCAATGCACCCTTTCCTGGTGGTGCCTCGTCCATTGTCATCACCGCTTGCAGACTCGCTTCAGTCCATGCGTCCTTTTCATGATTCAGCCCTCCGGACATGTTAATGTCCATGTTTACTCAGTTCTATAGTCTAGCCACTTCCCTAATTGCGAGTGGAGGGGACTCGGGCCCTCCCATTAATCCAGGTCCCAGCCCAGAGACCCTGTAGATAGCAGCCTTCTGCTGCCTCTCAACTTTTCCTCCAGTGCTATTTCAATTCCCTGGGCCACTTCCCCAGGGCCCCAGAACCTTCTTTGCCATCTTCTCAGGGCCTTGAGTCTGCAAGTCCCAGCAGCCAGCCAGGAGCTCTCTCTAGCTCCCCTGTCCATGCTAGCAGCTGCCTGTTAGAGGTTTTACCTTCCTTCAGCCCTCTAGGAACCCAGTTCTCTCCCTTGGACTCTCTACGACAACTGACTGCCTCTGGCCCTTTTCATGTGGGCCTTCTGGGCCCTGATTGACTGCTCCCTGTGCAGCCTCCCTAGGCTGCTTTTTAATGCCTTCTTTGCCAGTGTGGGGCCAACGCCTCATCACACCACTTCAAAAACAAAACAACAACAACATCATCATACCAAATATGGTGATGCAGAAGCTTCAAAATCCAGATCATAATTTTGAAACTTGTGCCTATATTTTTAAGGAATGGCTTGGCTTAGCGTTGCAAGGACTAAGTGCTCGAGACGGCACTGATTATCAATGGACATCGTAAGTCACTTAGGTCTTTCCAAGCTGAGTGAAACATTGATTTAGTACCTTTAAAAATGGGTTTCAGAGTAACAGCCGTGTTAGTCTGTATTCGCAAAAAGAAAAGGAGTACTTGTGGCACCTTAGAGACTAACCAATTTATTTGAGCATGAGCTTTCGTGAGCATCCGATGAAGTGAGCTGTAGCTCACGAAAGCTCATGCTCAAATAAAATTGGTTAGTCTCTAAGGTGCCACAAGTACTCCTTTTCTTTTTACCTTTAAAAATGTTAGCACTGGATTCCAAGCACTACTAGAATTACACATGAAATGGAGATCCTTGTTGTAAAGTACCAGTGTCTTCCCCATCCTCCAACACTAGGTTTCCACTAAAAATAAAAAAATAAAAAATATGTTTCTGATAATAAACAACTTCAAATAGAAGTGCATCAAACAGACCCCAAAGATATCTTATCTGTATTTATTCTGAGAATGTAAACTGTGCTTTATAAGCAATGATTTCCATTCCACCACAAGCAGAAAGAGAGTTGAGAACAGAGGCTTTTAAACCCAGGGAGCCTTTGAAAGCTATTTTAAAGAATTGTTTTTTTTCCCCTGCAGGGTTCTGTTGAGCTTAATGAGCCTGGTGGGCTTGGCAGGCTCTCCTGCAGCCTGTGGGAAGCATGGCTAATCTGGAGCTCATCCATCTCTACGTCTCATCTCATAGTAGCAGGTCTACCAGATGTGCTAATGGAACAGCTCAGCCAGCCCATCTGATAAGCTTTTATATTTTTAATGCTTTCTATGCTAAATTACCCCTGCCTTCTCTTTAAAAATATTGGGCAAGTCACCTACAAGCCCAGTGAGGATCACAGCACTGAGATGAAGGCTTCCAAGGCCATTTGCACGTCCCTTGAAAATTCCACTTCAAAGCAGACTCCTCATTAAACTTGTACACAAAAAGTTTCTTCACAGAAAAAGAGAGCTACTAACTTTCTTCTCTTTTGTTAAGGCTATCTTTCTGCATCACACCCAGCACCATCATCATCCCTGTTTGCATTCACTGACTGTCATGCAGCAGCCGGAGTCAGTGAGAAGGAGAAGCAACAGTGATGATTTGCTACTAACTGGTATGGTTGTAAAACTCGTATTAAAAAAAAAGGTGGGATTTTCAAAAGCCCCTATGTGATTTAGGAGCATGCATCCCATTAACAGTGATTGAGACCTGTGCTTCTAAATCACTTTTGCATGTTTGAAATTCCCCACCCAGACCAAGTAAATCATTGATAAATAAGATCACAGTGATAAGTACCTTGAATTTTTATTTCACTCTCAAGCAAGGAGCCATCCTACATGTTTAGCATTTGGGAGAGCATATTGATTTCTTCTCTGTTCTGGAGCTAAGTGTAGGATTTGTTATGGAATAATTTTCTTGCATAAGGCATTTACTTTTTTATTGATGTAAAACAGCTATACCATTTTTAGCAAATTCATGCATAATAGTCTGAGGTCTGCCATCAGGTGTGTATTTACTTTTCCAACTAACTTCAATGAGGGTAACTTCTGTGTCGCCAATGGAGAAAGCCTGGCCCATCTTAGTTGCCTGTCATTGTCCCATGTCCTTTCCTCCCTTCCCCCTTACTTACCTTTTAATAAGCTTTTGTGGTATTGAGAGTTGTTTGATAGTCCATATGTGCCACAAGGGATGGATCTTGTTCCCACTGAAACGAATAGCAAGGTTCCCATGGAGCCTTGGAGAATGATTAGGTCCTATGCCACTATGATATTTTAAGAACTGTTCTTAGGTAGTAGCTTATAAAACAATCCATTACCTATGATATATCCACCACATGTGTGCAATGATGTTAGGGATTAAATATGGCTGGTAGACTTCAGTCATAAGGAGTCCTATATTCCAGGTACATTCCACAGTTCTTCTTTTCCCCTCTCTATTCTTCATCTCCAGCAAACACACATACTCTTGATAACTTGAAAGTCACAAAAATGTTTGCAGAAGGTAAGATGAAAAGTTCATTAAAACTATTAAAATGGTCTGGCCAGGTAAAGGCCAGGAGATAATCAACTGTAAGTGTGTGGCATCTGCTGACTGACATACATTCCTTGCAAGATACTTTTCTTTCTTTCTTTCTTTCTGCATTTATACTTAGCAAATACTGAAAATACCATTTATACATTTACAAGTGGTATACTTAAGAAAACTTGCTTAGTTCACATAAATATACATCACACTAATTCAATATAATTTTGCATAGCCCCACTGCTTAAAGAGTAACACAGAGTGCTTCACTGCAGATTACAGTCTAAACATGGGGTAGAGTCCAAGATCACTGTATGAAGATGTGCTTTTCTTAAGCTCCTTTGTAAGCCTTTCACTTCTGTTTTGTTTTCTAGCCGTGCATTTTTTAAATTTACATTTACCATGGTTTCACTGGTGTATGACACAAGGAGATTGTTGGGGATGGAGGCAGCTGAACAATGGGGAAGAGCTGAACTGAAAAATTAGATTTCTTTAAGTTTTGTGGACCCAGTGCTCAACCTCTGAACTTTAGTTGCCATCCGTATCCTTTCACCATGTCTCCTTTCTTTCTATCATTCACTAAAGATGGTCAGAGCTCTTTGATTGGATGATTACTGAAATTACTCTATTTGAAAACCAACAAATTACAGACTGTTTTGTCTTTAAAGTAATGAAAATTAGCAACATTGATATCACTGGCAAAATCTTCGAAGATTATGTGACTAGAGCAGCAGGAGGCCAGCTCAGTGGAATAGAAAAATCTGTCTTTTCCTTTAAACCTGGTGCTACAAGCATTCTGGAATTCACCAAAGCAGTTTCACTGAAAATCTGTCAGTGTAAGGCCAGTAAGTTAAAGATGTAGACAATCAGATCTGGGAGGACAGTGTGTTGATATTTGGCATTCTGACTGGTTGTGGAAAAAGAGCCTATTGATTTTGCTGCCACAATTATTCACTAACATTCAGATTTAGTTATGTGGGGAGATTTGATCTGCATGGAGTGGAGCTGCTAGCTTTCTAATACGATAAAAGAAGACTCTGTTGGCAGAGTATTTTGACATTGGTAGTATTTCCATGTAAAAATGAGAAAGAGTGTATATAAACTATGTGGTGTTTTTACTAGTGTGTGATGGATTGGGAATGAAAGAAGGAATTTTGATTGAACTAGCCTGACCCTGAGAAGAGATTTGTCTTTGGTATGATTTGCTTTAGTTTTAGAGGTGACCAGAAGTTCAGGTTGGTTCTAGTTTTCTCAGAATTAGTTTTCCATCATCACAAGTCCCCTAATTAATATTGGTTTAGATTCATTGGCACACTCTGGCTGCTTTGTGCTACCACAGCTACACAAAGCATTATCTGTCTGGCTATGCTGGGTTTAAAGATGCTTTACAGGCTGGGATTCAGACAATCCAGGGCCAAGGGGCATTATGATGTGTCCTGCAATGTCTTCATCTCTGTGCTCTGACCCTGCTCCCTCACTTGAAATGCCAATAGCAGAGGGCCCTGCCCCATGCTCACAGAGGAAGGGGCATGGGCCTTCTTCCCCTCACCCAGTTCATGCTACATGGGTCCTAGGTCTCTTAATGCACAATTCTGTGTGCCGAGCCAGGATACCAATCAATTTGTTGAAGCAAAATCCCTTTCAATTTGATACCTGATAAAACAATAAAAGTATTTCCAAAGCAAGGAGAGATCTAATAGAAAATTGGCCATATAATATATTACCTGCCTGTGAAAGAGGCAATAGGTCTCACACTGGCTGCGATGGAGTTAGTGAGGTAGACAGATCCACACTGTTGATGAAAGGGTTAAGGGTTAAGTGGTCCCAACTGACGCTGCCTCCCTCCACCTGTAGCCAATGTCAGCTGTGGAGATGGGAGACAAAAGGAGAATCCGTAGCACAGTTCAGGTCTGACCAGAAAGAAGGACAGAGCTCTGCTTCCCTTGGTGGAAGAGAAGCCAGTTGAAGCAGCCCAAAGATTGAGCTAGCTTGCCAGCTGGATAAGCCCTGCAAAACCAATAAAGCCCTGTTTGTTTTGTTCCTGATTCCCTTTTAACTTTATCACCCTGAGATGGGCAGGACTGAAGGGTGCTTTGGCTGGAGGGAACTTAGAGCGACAGAGCCATACATGGGGAGACCCACACCTGAGTGCACTGTGCCAAGAAGGGCCACACCCCAGCAACAGTTTACAGGGCCATATCATCAGGGATGTTGGGTGCCTGCACCTCCCATTGATTTCAGCTGGAGTTGTGGGTGCCCAGCACCTCTGAACACCAGACCCTCGATATTTTCTGTGAAAATATTTCCTCTGTGCCAAGTATAAATAGATTAAATAGCAGACGTACAGTTTTAAGGTTACGATGTATGGATACAATGAGTCAGCACCCCCTTTGGTCAGAGAGGGCATTGCACTGAGTCTGCTCAGACCAGCAGGGCAATCAGTCTGTCCTTCTTGTCTGAATCTCTACAATCCTATTCTAGGGCTAAGGACATTATTTTCTGTCCCACTGGGGTGTATGCACTTTCCTTTATGTTTTTGGAGGGGTTATCTGGTTCTTGTCCTCAGAAGGCTATAACCCCATTCTTAAGTCCCTGTTAAGGGGTCAGTAGGGGAACCCAGGCCCACCCACTCCCCTGGGTTCCAGTTCATGGCCTTTAACCTATACAGTCAGAATCAATCCTCAACAATTTCCCTGCTGTACTTCAAGGTCCTTCCTATCTCCCTTGGTTATATAGGCTTCTGTGGCCTGTGGCTCTGTTCATCCCATCTTTGGGTTGCTATCACTCTAGGGCAGCTTTTCACCAGCTTGCTGGCAGGACCTTCTTTCTCTAACCTGCTTCCTCCTGTGGCAGCCCCTCTGTTTCTCCACCTTTTTATTCTTCCAGCTACTGTGAGGCTGCCAACCAGCATTGTCTGGCAGTTCCTGCATTAACTGCTTGGTTACCAGGCCTGCATAAGGTCTTTACACTCCCAGGACACCATGATACAATTTTAGTACAAGAAGATTAGTTATTAAATAGATACCTTGTGAATATCTTCGGACATAGGGATTTGGCTGATGGAGTTGGGATTGGTCCTGCTTTGAGCAAGGGTTGGACTAGATGATCTCCTGCGGTCTCTTCCAACCCTAATCTTCTATGAGTCTATGATTCTAAATCTAAGAAGAGCTTTTCTCAAGAGACTTCCTAAATTTGGGGGGAAATCTGATGAACACAGCTTTGTCAGAGGTTGACATGGATTAATCCAAACCCAGATTTTGCCATGCCATCGACCCTGCACTCTAGTTTAAATTTACACAGGATCCAGATTTCAACATGTCCTCCTTGATCAGACTGTTTTTGGAGAGCAGATACAAAAGAAAAAATAACAGCAAAATTCTACTCTGCCAGGTTTCATTCAGCCTACCCCTTGTCTTGTCATGTTAACTTGTGTTTTATGTGATGTGACTAGATATGAGTTAGCATAATCCAGAAAAATGTGACATAAAATGATGTGACATACTGGAAATTTGAAAAAGAGGAACCAGAAGGTCCACTGTGCCCGGGGGACGAAGGGTCATCTCTTTTTTCCCTTCTAAGCCATTTATTGCATCTCTAACATGCAGAACCATTGTTGAATCTTTTGAGCATCAGCTGTTGATATAGTGCATTGACCCTCTAATGATCATATCAACTCGATGGGGCATCATTATCAATATAAGCAAGAAAGGAGAGTGATGACACCCTTTCATCTAATACTTGAATAGCCATCTTTAACATTGTCATCTGCCTGGTCGTTTGTGCATATACGGTCAGATACTTAAATATTTCTAAATTTATAGTAGGGATCAAAAGAAAACAAACTTACTCTGAGGTAAGTGCACTAAGCACAATGAGATGATCGCACATGCTCATTATGATCCAAGATTAGGATATACAGTGTGTGTATTATATATCTATATATAAAGGCACCACAATCACTGGATAGTTACATATATTGCTTTTAGATATGGAAACAACAACTGATGGTTCCAAAACACAAGCTTCTAAAGTGAATTAAAGAATATACGATCTGTTATCTTAACCAATGGAAAAAGATGATAAACTGTTGCCGGAGTGGAGATATTTCATCCAGAAGACAACTATAATACATACCCAAAGAACACACTTCCCTTATAATCTTTAACATTATTTTTTTTATTTTTAGCCAAATGTTCTGATGATCACTTTGGATCCTTGACTGGAGTTTGCTCTTCCAGGTGAAATGAATGGTTTCAAAAATGTTTTTCCTTTTATATGAACCATTTTTATTTACAGTTGGTACAATATTTTGTATTTTAAATTAGTTTACAATTTTATAAAACATAATGACTGATCAAAATCCCATTAAAGTAATCAGAAAGAAATTTATTGACTTCAATGAGTTTTGGATCAGGTCCTAGATGAAGGGTGTCTTATTTTTCCAGCCAGAATGCAGGGCCTGATCCAAAGCTGACTAAAGTCAAGGCGGTGTTGTTGTAGCCAGGTTGACCCCAGGATATTAGAGGGACAAGGTAGGTGAGGTAATATCTTTTATTGGACCAACTTCTGTTTGTGATGGAGACGAGCTTTCCATTGACTTCAGTGCGCTTTGGATTAGACCCAGAGGGAATTGCCTTTCCACAGAATCCTCCAGTATAACAAAATGAGCAAGACACAGGTTAATTAGATCAAAAGTTGCTTTCGAGCTTTTTCTTCCCAGACTTCAGATGTTTCTGTGACTTAAACACACATGTTTTTTTAATTTACTCAATTTCATTTATATGTAAAACAGGACAGCTTTTCTCCTGTCTTTTGCCAATCAGTGTTTTTTCCACTCAAACAGCCCTCTATTTATTCTGTAAGAAACTATTCACTTGTGAAAAAAATTCTAGCTCTTCCAATTTTCATTTAATTTGCTTTAGTATCTTGGACTGACTCAGATTCAATTTTTCCAAATGTCATTTTTAGTTGTACTGCTTGAGATGTAAGTAACACAGGAAGCATAAAGCAGATGCGGAACAAGAAACACAAATAATATTGCTTTTGTCACCAAAATTAAGACCTGCAACAGGAGAAACTTTGTAATTTAATGCCCACAGACAAATCAAGGTACAAAGTTGCCATAAAGGGGAAAGGATAGTGGTGAAAGGTTGCTTTTGTTACATCTTGCCTTAATGTAAGGAAATAATGATTACCTGAAGCCCAAAATGTTAATCTAAGTTCAATATTCCAAAGTGTTTCCCATTTCTAATCAATTCTGAAAGCAAAAATCACAGGGACTATTGTAAGCAACATCAGAGTGGTAGCCGTGTTAGTCTGGATCTGTAAAAGCGGCAAAGAGTCCTGTGGCACCTTATAGACTAACAGACGTATTGGAGCATAAGCTTTCATGGAAGTTTATGCTCCAATACGTCTGTTAGTCTATAAGGTGCCACAGGACTCTTTGCCGCTTGTAAGCAACAGAATACTGAATAGAAATTCAGGCATAGGCAGCATACAGATGTTAACTATCTCCATCAAGAAACCTCACGACCAGTAAAACTGAGGGCAAAATTTCTGTCCTGATTTGACTTCAATGAAGTTTCAAGAGGTGTAATTCGATATAGAATTTGGCTAATAGGCTCTAGTACTATAAATACCAGATTTATTTATGGCCTTTAAACAATTTTTGGAGCATCTTTCCTTGTGGGTGTTATTGTGGCAAAGATCATGTCTTGTAAGAGTGCATTGCATTCTGTTCATTGGACCAGTTTAATCACTTGTCATTTCTTACCATGCCATTGTAAGAATGATATTCCAGAGGTTAAAAGTAATTATCAGATTTTCTTTTAAGGAATTCTGCCAGAGTAGTGTGTTTCCATTTCCATGGCTGTAAACAAACCATTTCAACCAGTCCATAGAATGAAGAAAATGATCAGTTATCAAGTGAGTGGTGTAGATAGGTCATGAACCTGCTTCCATTCTTCATCTCTTGTCTTCCATGAAGCAAATTTGCAAAGTTGCTTGCAATTGGTCTTCCGGTGCTGCTATTTTTGCTTAGGAAATTATTTTGCCAAACTATAAAACATATCAGAATATAAATAACCCGAGAAAAGAGGAAATCCCACTTGGGAAATTAATAATAAATGAACTAGCTGGTGATGTTTATAGTGTTCTTGAAATTACACTAGTCCAGATTCTGTGCTGACTTTCACTCCCGTAGACTTTCCTTTAAGTCAGAATTTCTATTAAAATCAATGAGTAAGAGAAAAAAGAAGGAGGGAGGGAAGAGTGCAAAGGGAGAGGGAAGATTGTGATTCTGTGTGTGTGTGTGTGAGAGAGAGAGAGAGCGAGAGGGAGAGAGAGAGAGAGGGATGAGGCTGTAACTGCGGAGGGTCAGGATATTTGGGGTGTGACTAATATCACATGAATGGTTCAACTAGAGTAAACAGTAAGGACCTCGGAATTTAGCGCCTAGTGCATGTCTGAGAGTACTTTTTAAAAAAATCTGATATTTATAACAATTGCTCCAGCCAACATAGTGGATAGTGGAAGACAAATGTGGCATTTACGCCCTTTTTCAAACAGTGCATGGTATCACTATTGCATGGGAGCTGGGATCAAATGTACTAGCAGCTCCACATATATTTGTGATTTCTTTAGCCAGTATATAAAATAGCAAAGGCTCAGAACGCAAACAGCAAGAGTAGATGCAAGGGTGTATGCTGTAGAGGTAAGCTCTGGGAAGAGAGTGTTTAAAGCCAGCTTGTCTAATAGAGTTGAGAGAGAAGAACCTCTCAAAGTG
Organism: Natator depressus; assembly: GCF_965152275.1. NCBI lineage: Eukaryota > Metazoa > Chordata > Testudines > Cheloniidae > Natator > Natator depressus. The sequence goes on from NC_134235.1 coordinate 75,814,493, forward strand.
TTCCACGGCCCGCAGCATGAAGTATGTAGCATGCTGTAGAGTATTCCCGAATCTTTGCCATTTCTCTCAGCATGCCAGGTTGCAGGAAGGCACAGGAGGCAATTAGTTGTCATGCATACCTCAGAGATGTCAGGAAAAAGACCCGTGACAGGTAGAAGAGGAAGCACAGCTCACTACAGAAAACTAACACTGTTCTTGGAGCTATGAATGCGCCGATTGTAGAACTGGGCTGCATGTTACATTAAAGCAGTTCCATATAACCCGTCCCCAATGTGTCCAGACCCCAAACCCTGCCATGATATCAGTACTTATTTCACTTTTTTTAGGCCTTTCTTGTAAATGGGATATAGTCTTTGCCTTGAGAGACATTTTTCCACATCAGCTTTAGATTTTTAAACTCCTCAAAGCCTGTGCCTTGACTTCAGATTAGTCTCTACAACACCAAGCATGTTAAACTAGAGTTGGTAATATTTTGACAGAACTGTTTTGTCAGAAAATGTCAGTTCATTGAAACTGGAACTCTTCATGGGAGATCTCATTTTTGACAAAACTTTAATCAGGAAAGGCTTCTCAGAGAAAGACTGTAACTCATCTTAGAACAACCAATTGAATAGTGCCCTTACCTGCTTTGTAGGAGACCCAGGTTCATTCCATCCTTGCATTGCCCAATTCAGAGCAAGGACTTGAAACTACATCTCCCATCTCCAAGGTGAGTACCCAAAGCAGCAGGTTAAAGAGTCACTCCCTCCTGTTGAATTGTTTCAATTTGTATGAAAATATTAGTTGGTCCAGAGAGAGACATTGACTTTATAGTCTGGTGATCAGGGAACTTACTGTGGATGTGGGAGACATGAGGAGACCTGGTGAGAGCCCTCACCACCAGGCTATCCCCTATTCTTCCACATTTGGAGTATTGCATCCAGTTTTGAGCCCCCCACTACAGAAAGGATGTGAACAAATTGGAGAGAGTCCAGCGGAGGGCAACGAACATGATTAGGGGGTTGGGGCACATGACTTACGAGGAGAGGCTGAGGGAACTGGGCTTATTTAGTCTGCAGAAAAGAAAAGTGTGTGTGTCTGGGGGGAATTTGATAGCAGCCTGCAACTACCTGAAGGGAGGTTCCAAAGAGGATGGAGCTTGGCTGTTCTCAGTGGTGACAGATGACAGAACAAGGAGCAATGGTCTCAAGTTGCAATGGGGGAGGTCTAGGTTGGATATTAGGAAAAAACTATTTCACTAGGAGGGTGGTGAATCACTGGAATGGGTTACCTAAGCCTGCTTGACAAAGCCCGGGCTGGGATGATTTAGTTGGGGTTGGCCCTGCTTTGAGAAGGGGGTTGGACTAGATGACCTCCTGAGGTCTCTTCCAACCCTGATATTCTATGATTCTGTGATTCTATTGCTGGTGCACATCTCTCTCTCTTTCTGGTTTTTCACAAAAAAAATTTAAAAGTCTTAGTTTCATCCCAATGCACAGAAAGAAAAAAATTGAAATCTATAATATTTTCCCCAGAACAGGAAATCTGCTTCCTGCCCCACTCTGTACTAAACCTTTTATTTACTTCCATCATTAATTATTGCTTAACTGTTATTGCTGAAGCATTTCTGGAATATGGAGCTTTGTCAGTGATCTGTAAGGCGAGCAACTGTTCCTGTCAGCTTACCTCAGAGATGCAGCTAAAAGGAGCACATCAGGTGCTCGGTTCAAGCAACAGTCACTTCTGATTTGTTGCTCTTGACTTTGCTATGTCTTACTGTTTCCTTTTATGGGCAATTTTGTTTGGGCACCTCTGTAAAAAACAAGCCTTCAGTTCTTCCTCAAGTTGCTTCTTTGAGGTATGCAGTCATGCAAACAATGTAAGAAAACTGTTTGAGACTGCCACTTGCACCAGTCAGCGATGCTAATCAGTGACAAACCACAGAGGTTCAGATTTGTTCTATTTAATACAAACCTTTGATGTCTGGGGAGATCTTCAGCTCGGGAAGGAAATATAGTAGGTTTCACAGAAGCTATCTTGCACCTCACCAAACTTGTCCCCAACAAGCAAAACAGACTGGCCTTCAGAGCCTACAGTTGAGTGTCCTGAATAAAATGTTGACCATGTGATCTCTATTACCCTGTCTTGTTCCCAAACCATAGAAACAAGTTTCAGTGTTTTGGCAGTCAGGGAGTTTCGCGCCAGTGGAGACAGATGGACAGTGTGAGTATGATACAGATTTGCCACTATAGTCTTCCCTTTCTGACATTTTGCAAGGGGAAAAAAGAGTCCCCTTTGGCTAGTTTTTTGGCCATCAGTTATGACATTTTGTCATTAAATTATGCCTAGAGTGAGTGCTACTTCCACTGAAAGGAAAAAAAAAAGCCTAGATTTGGAAATGTGTCAAGATAAGTGCATTGTGAGCTCCACTCAATTATCAGAATTGTCTGTGTTTAAATGCTATACATGTCAATGCTGACGACTGAAACTTACAGAATCATAACTAACTATAAAATTGTCACATTTTAAAACACCAACTTTGCATCATGTACAGGGGGAAGTTTTTCTACCTACCTCTACAGTTGCCACTTAAAATACTGTTAATCTGAAGACCACAACCACCTATGTCTCTGAAAACAAAATCAAGTCAAAAGTACCTGCTATAACATAAGGTACCAGTTATGTGTTTGGAATCTCCTTAAAGGGGATGTATTTTCTGTTGATAGGAAATACAGACCTGATACAATTTTGTAACTACATCTGAACAATCAGGGGAAAGATTCTGGGATGTAATCATTCATAGGATGAGGTGCCTCACACAGAGCCATTGTGTGCTGAAGGATGGAGGTATGCAAATGGACTGAGTTGTGGATATGGTGGTGTTGGGAATGGGCCTTTTTTCAGAATTACCCAGAGGCCACCTAGGCAAAATATACATGCGAAAGCTATTTGTGGTTCTGGTGGGTGCCAGCTTGGAGGTAAAGTGGAAAAGGGCTGCAGTTAGTGTAAGGCCCAAAATGTCAGTGGGTAAAGTATTTGTATGCAATTGCACATCTACATTCATAAGAACACTTACAAGTTTCTGGACCCAGTGCAGGAGTAACTGAATGAAACCCTGTGGCCTGCATTATAAAGGCCATCCAAATGGTCCTTTCTGGTCTTAAACATCTATTAATTTTTGATGAAGGCTAATCTGTGTGGGTGCACATCAGACCTGATTTCCCCCGCAAAAATACATTCATGTAACACATCCCTTAATTTTTAAAATATTTATTCAGGAATATAGAGTGATCCAAATGAGAGACTTCAGGATGTGAATCATGCATAGAGAGTGCCGAGACACTGCTCACTGGTGGCTGTTTCACTTGGACTTCAGCTTTAAGCCTAATCCATCAGTTCAGGCAGGATGATATTCCAATGTGACACACACCCTGTCATATTCATAGATTCATAGATATTAAGGTCAGAAGGGACCACTAGGATCATCTAGTCTGATCTCCTGCACAACGCAGGCCACAGAATCTCACCCACCCACTCCTGCGAAAAACCTCTCACCTATGTCTGAGCTATTGAAGTCCTCAAATCGTGGTTTAAAGACTTCAAGGAGCAGAGACTCCTCCAGCAAGTTACCTGTGCCCCATGCTACAGAGGAAGGCGAAAAACCTCCAGGACCTCTTCCAATCTGCCCTGGAGGAAAATTCCTTCCGGACCCCAAATATGGCGAACAGCTAAACCCTGAGCATATGGGCAAGATTCACCAGCCAGATACCCAGGAAAGAATTCTCTGTAGTAACTCAGATCCCACCCCATCTAACATCCCATCAGAGGCCATTGGACATATTTACCATAAACATTTAAAGATCAATTAATTGCCAAAATCATGTTATCCCATCATACCATCTTCTCCATAAACTTATCGAGTTTAATCTTAAAGCCAGATAGGTCTTTTGCCCCCACTGCTTCCCTTGGAAGGCTATTCCAAAACTTCACTCCTCTGATGGTTAGAAACCTTCGTCTAATTTCAAGTCTAAACTTCCCAATGACCAGTTTATATCCATTTGTTCTTGTGTCCACATTGGTACTGAGCTTAAATAATTCCTCTCCCTCTCTGGTATTTATCCCTCTGATATATTTATACAGAGCAATCATATCTCCCCTCAACATTCTTTTAGTTAGGCTGAACAAGCAAGCTCCTTGAGTCTCCTTTCATAAGACAAGTTTTCCATTCCTCGGATCATCCTAGTAGCCCTTCTCTGTACCTGTTCCAGTTTGTCTAAAAAATCTGTTACCTTCTCAAAGAAGGAGATCAGGTTGGTTTGGCACAATCTACCTTTTGTAAAACCATGTTGTATTTTGTCCCAATTACCATTGACCTCAATGTCCTTAACTACTTTCTCCTTCAAAAATTTTTCCAAGACCTTGCATACTACAGATGTGAAACTAACCAGCCTGCAGTTACCCGGATCACGTTTTTTCCCTCTCTTAAAAATAGGAACTATGTTAGCAATTCTCCAATCATACGGTACAACCCCTGAGTTTACAGATTCATTAAAAATTCTTGCTAATGGGCTTGTAATATTGTGTTGCTTAATTACAAAAAGCCGTACCCTAAAGAAGCACAGATATTTAGCATGAACCAATAATTGTTCTTAGAATAGCAATTTCCACAGTCATGGCCAAGACCTCTGAAGCTGAGATTTGGATCTGACTTATTTACTTTGAGAAAGCAAAGACACCTGACTGTATCTTTGGTGAAGTCTTTTCTAAGGAGAATTTTTGGTAATAAATGACAAGCATATATAAATTCACCCCCTCACACAGACTCAGGTGCCATGCACTATAAATTTAGATTTATATTCCTTGTAAATGGCTGTTAGTGTAAGCAATTCATTTCACCATATTCAGAAATCCTTTGGAGGAATATACCTATATTTTATAATGCAGCAATACATACATGGCATTTTAATTTTTTCTTCCACCTATAACGAAGATGAAATTGGTATTGGTAGGAAAGGAAATAAAAACCGATCACCTTTGATCTTTAGAATAGATAGTTCTGATGCCTGAGGGAGAGCAATACTAGATTATTTTTTCAACCTGAAAGTAATCACCTCTCTCTTTAAATCAGTATCTATAAAGGCTATTAGCACGTTATGCCAAAAAGTTTACACTCCATTACTCTATGCATGAATAAATAAGGCTTCCCTCTTCATGGCTTGATTTTGAACCAGAAATACTGACATAAAAAGCTAGGCCATTATAAAAATATAAATTTCATTTAAATATTTCCCAGTAGGAAAGAGGCTTTTTAGAGGCAAAGCACAGAGCTATAGACATAATAATATAACTGTAAACGGTCATATTTTATTTCAATCATATGAGGACTGTGTGTATTATGTATTTCATTATGGTACAACAAAAAAGGTGAATCTGTGTGACAGCTGTTTGGAAATGCAAATTCCATCCCATGGGAAATTCCAATTTTCTGGCATTTCATTCCAAAATGGGACAAAAATTCTGAAAAACATAATTCAGAAATGTATAAATGAAAATGTTTTCAGCATTTTGAATGTTGACATTTTAAGATGACAAAATGTTGATTTGTAATTAAACATTTGTTAGAAAAATTTGAAAGGAAATAATCAGAAAATTTTGGCAAAAATGAACAATGACAAAAAACACTGATTTAGATGAAACCCTGTATTTTATTGGGAAAAAGTGTGTGGAACACTTTTTACACACACACACACACACACACACATATTTCCTCCTAATTTGGGGAATCAGAGTTCAAGGACCTAATGGTCAGTTTTGAGAGGTTCCCAGCATATCTGAAAATCATATATAATGTGCGTTAATACGTTTGAATAGAACAAGTCCACAGAGAAATCAACTGCTTAGCTCAAGAGAAGTATCCAACGTCCTTAAATTCCCAAGGATGCTACATTATTTTTGAGCCTGTGAGAATGAGAAGTACTATGTTCTTGAACCTGGGACTCATAGCTACCAAGTTGCATCTATTCATGTCTCTGGGTTTCTAGTAATATTTTATGAGTGTCCTGTCACTAGAACTACATTCTGAAGATAATACTTCAGAGGTGCCGTGTCCTTACTGCTGCAGATACAACTACTCCTCTGAGTAAATCTGCAGTGTTTATATATATTTCAAAACAAACTCTGAATGTATTGCAGAATCTGCAACTGGAATCCAAGCATCCCGTCCTGAACTTTAGAGAGGTTCAGATCCAGATCTTATTCAGATTCCACTGTTTTTTAGGGAAGCCAATTCTGTTACCTTGGAGGATATACATAAGGCTAGGTAGGAGCCATGCCAGTTCTCCAGCTAACTCTGATGCTGCAGGAAGAGTTGTAAACAGAAGCAAAATGATTTAGCAAAATATCAATATCCCAAAAGGAATCCTAGTGTGTTTGGGTTATATTAGTTTGGCCAGGGAAACATGTCCAACACGTAATCATCAATTGTCTCTTTGCTCCTCTAAATTGGAAGCTATCTCCCTCTAAGTTTGTTTGTAAAGGGCCTTTGGGAAAACCACACCTCTGCTGACATTAAAACATAAGAAACATCGGAGATATGCAACACTGGAGAGATAGCAGAATCTGGTGGAGCTTTACTTAAGCATTTCAGGGCACAGCAGGTTGCAATTTTTAGAAATAAAATATATTTTAAACCGCCTTTTGTACTTTTTATCACTACAATGTTGTATCACATTTACTGCACTTTCTCAAGTGAAAAAGCTGCATATTGCCCTGTTGTTTCACAGGTGGAACTCTGATTGAAGCAGACAGGAGTCATGCATAAAAATCCCTAGAAGCTTTTAGCCCACAGAGAGGAGGGGTATATTAACTTTAATAGGCCAAGATTTCACCCTAGAACTCTGCAAGAAAACTCTTCGATGTGATGTACCTACCTACCTTTCATGTTAGTGGAATGACTAATGTCAATCACAGTTTTGGGCAAGGATAATATATATCACATTGATTAATTTATGCATTATTTCAGGATGTTGTTACTCACAACTGAAAAATATCATATCTTCTGGATTAGGTGATCTATTCAAAGTTTAATAAAACGTGAAGTGAAAAAATATTTCCTTTCAGTACATCCCATATAAATAGAATGATATCCTATACTTACTTTCTTTCTTCAAAGCAGGGAAAGAGAGCAATGGCTATTGTAATAGAATATTAAACTGTATTAGGTGCTGCCATGTGTAACATACCTTACTTACATTGACAACAGCCATTCCTATCGGTGTGTTAAGAAACCTTAAAATGAACATATCATTGCATAGTTCTAGGGCAAAATCTTGACCTATTAAATTTAATGGGAGTTTTTCCATTGACTTCAATGGGACCAGGATTTCACCCTTACTGTATTATAGGGACCTGTGATAGCAACACAAGGAAGCTCTGTAGCCACTCCATACCTGGTACAGAAGTCTGACCTGCCAGTAGCAGCCCTGCAACCTACCATGTACAAGAAGTACATGAGATTGTATCAGAAGTAAACTAGTGACAGAGGAGAACAGAAATAGAAGGAAAACAGCAACAAAGGTTGCAAACAAAAGGACCAAAAGCAAAAAAGGTACTCATCATCAACATGCCACTCTTCAATGCCCCAGAGAACATCAGCTTTGATAGACCTTCAAAATGGACAGACTGAAAGCAAGATTTTGCAATGCTATGAAACTCCAGCAGGAAACTGGAGATATTCATGTATCTTCTTTAATTTATGCTGTGGGGTAAGCTGGCAAAGCATTGTTTAAATCTTTTGCCATTCTGGAAGACAGTCAGGAAGATAACTATGAAAGGGTTGTGGCTATGTTTAATGCATACTTTATACCTCAAAGAAATGTGGTTTATGAAAGAGTATGTTTTTATCAGAGAATTCAAGAACCAGGAGAAAACACTGAATCTTTTATAAGAACTCTGCATGTACTGGCTGGCTGAAAACTGTGATTTTGGGACTGCAAAACATGGAAATATCAGAGACAGTCTAGTAATTGGGTTGACAGACTAAAGCCTCTCAGAGCAACTATAATTAAAGACAGACATAAATCTACCCACAGCTACAGATGTAAAAGTAGTCTGAACTAGTCAAACAACAGAACAAAAGGCAGGAGCAACTTGCAAAATCTTAAACTAGCTTAGAAACTAGAAACAGACTTATAATGAGTGCTAAAAGCCATTATCATAAAAGTCTTCAGGCTATGATGTAGTCCCAGACTAACTATAAAGCATTTCAGACTAAATGCACAATATGTAGAAAATTTCATAGCTCAGGATGTGTTTCCAGCTGAAGGTGAAATATGTAATAAATGCACAAAATATGGGCATTTTGTTGCTGTTTGCCATTCTAAATCTGTCAGGGAGATGACTATGATCAGAGACAATCAACAACCATTTTTTCTGGGATCTATCATGTATGATGACATGAAGCCTGCCTGGAGAGTAAAACTGAATGTTCATGGGAAAACTATTGACTTTAAAATAGACTTAGGAGGAGATGTGGTCATCATCTCAGAATCACTCCCAACCTCTCCTAGAGCTGAAATCACCTGACACAGTCTTGAATAGCCCTAGTGGTATTCTGAACTGCATGGGCCAGTTCACCACAGAAACAACTTACAAACACAAAAGCTTTCTGTTCAGAATCCTCCTGATCAAAAACCAACAACTTTTTTACCCTCAGTGTAGCAGTGATGGGCCTAGTGAGAAAAATTCTGTGATTTGAAAGGAGATGTGGTACAAATAACCTAAAGAGACAATGCTGAACCATACAGTGTACAAACACCTCTACCAGATTACCCTTGGAAGAGACTAGATGCAGATTTATACAAATTAAGAAGACATCGTTACTTGGTCATAGTGGATTATTTTTCAGGTATATAGAAATAATGTACTTGAAAGACATAATATGTCACAGTGTTATTGATAAACTGATAATACATGTGCTCATTTTCATATTCTAGGCTAACTAGTGATGGACAACATAACACAATTCACTGCAGCCGAATTTAAATAATTCCAAATAAAATACCTACATTACCCACAAATATACGGAAAGGCTGACAGAGCTATACAGACAGCCAAGAAGATCCTGCAACAGGAAGATCCATCCCTTGCTCTTCTGAATTATGGATCATCACCAGCTACTGGATATAGTCTAGCACAACATCTGATGGGACACATCAGAACTACTGTTCTGGCCTTGGAAAAGAACCTATCTCCAAAGTGGCCAGACATGAAGAGAGTAGCCAAATTGTATAAAAAAGGCAAAAACACTTTTACAATAGATATCACTCAGAGAACTTCTGGATCTAGAACTGGTGACTGTGTTTGTATCAAACTAGACGGAGAAAAAGGATGGAAAACTTCAGCTGTAATAAAGAAAAATAATTCATCACCCAGATCATATGTGATTGAGACCAACAGTGGAGAGTTCAACAGAAACCATCAACATCTAGAGTTTGTTCCTCAGAAAGAACAATCATCAGAGCAAACTCTAAAGGCGGCAGTTGCAGAATAAGAAGACAACTCAAAGATTACAAGCCAACCAGAGACAGTCGTTGAACTAATGGACAGTCAGATGACCAAGTTGTTACGTGTTTGGCTTGTGTAATTTAGAAAGCCAGTAGGTTCAGAGACACTTAAACTGATTTATACTGAACTTTAAAGATAGCATGATAATGTAAATTTTGTAAATGGTAGGAACTCAAAACTTAAAGGGGACAATGTAACAGAATGTTAAACTGTAGTACACTGTTCAGCCACTCGGTGGCTCATGTAACCTACCTTACCTGTTTTATGTTCTCTATGTATATAAATCTCCCCACTGTATTTTCCACTTAATGTATCCGATGAAGTGAGCTGTAGCTCACGAAAACTTATGCTCAAATAAATTGGTTAGTCTCTAAGGTGCCACAAGTACTCCTTTTCTTTCTACCTTACCTGAACTCATAACAGTCATTCCTGTACACAGTATTGTTGTAGACCTGTTGGTTACACAATATTAGAGCGACAAGATGGGTTATATCTTTTCTTGGACCAATTTCTGTTGATGAGAGAGACAAGCTTTTGAGCTTGCAGAGAGCTCTTCCTCAGCGCCAGAAAAAGATCTCTATGTAAGCTCAAAAGTTTATCTCTCTCCTCATGATAAGTTGATCCAAGAAAAGATGTTACCTCGCCCACCTTTACTCTCTATCAGCCTTTCCTGGCAGTTCATTAAATGATCTTATAGTGAGCATCTGGTATATCTCTAGTGCAAGGAATCTCTGTAGCCAGTCCATATCACATACAGAAGTCTGACCTGCTCGTAGCAGTCCTGCAACCTATCGTGTACAAGAAATACATGACAACTATGTCTTTTAAAATACATTTTATGCACTATATTACAGCATTAGTAATTCAGCGAAAAGAAAGTGGAGTGATACGCCAAACTCACAAGAGGTGATTTTTATCTGATTTCCTAACACTTACTGAATATGTCTAGATTTTCCATCTGTTTAACTGGGGTGAAAGTGTAGATTTCTGTCAATAAACTCTGCTCTCCACTCTTATAAAATTGATTTTTAGGAGCCAAACAGTTTGGATGGTGAAATGACAATGTTTTTAATGGATTTTGTTTAAGAGCCAGGGCACAGTAAACTAATATAATAGACATTTAACCTTATTCAATGAATTACTCCAGTTGGAGAAGTGCTTTCCTAAATATACTCAAACAGGCAGCTGAGAGTCAAAAACCTCTTTGATTTTATTAAAACGTAAGTGTACATATTCATCCATGGTGGAACTCCATTACAATCAATATAATTAATTTGGCCCATATTCTCTTAATATGCTTTTGGTAGTTTAACTCCATTTAAAATACGGAACAGTAGCTATGCCTTTAATACAAGTGATTTTTCAAGTTACCTGTCTGCTGTAATCCTGCTTCATTTTACCTATGAATCAATATATATTCTGAGGGTGTTTAAAATTGAAATCAAGCCAACCCTTGAAAGAACTTCCACCAGTATAATTTATTTATTCATTTAGTTTTGTTTATTGAGCTATATAACACGAGAGACACGTATCTGAACTCTTTGTGTCTCTGATAAATACACTAAAACAAACCAGCAGCACCCCAAAATAAATCTAACATACCGTTTCCACTATTTGCCATCCCCAATAACGTTTGCTTCTTCAGAAGTGCCCCTTAAAAGCTTAGCCTACCAGTAATCCCTGAAGATCAAAGATTTGACTATTTTGGACAAAGGTGGGGCTATAGCATTGAAAAGGAAAGGGGTGCTTACAGAGAATACTTCAACAGTAGCCCTTTCTTTTTTATAGTAAGGGGGCCCAGCTCAATGCCTTAATTGACCTCAGCTATGGTAGTCATGGGTGCGGGGAGGCAGACTTTCATGCAGGAAGGCCCTAAACAATGTAAGGCTTTGTAAATTGATGCCACCACCTTAAACGCTACCTGGAAATGCACAGGCAGCCACTTTACATCATGGCAAGATACTCTACTGATGGAGCAGGCTGCTATGTTCTGCATGGTCATCAATGAGGATTTACAGCTGCACCTGCTTAGTTTCCAGGCAGCCTATAAGCACTTCTGAGCCACAGCAGCGCCACCTGATTTGCTGAGGAAGTCAGTGAACATGTTCTTAAGCCTAACAGCAACAATTGGTCTCTGGCTGCTTAATACACATTCTTGCAGCTGCAATCTCTCCTATCCCTGCCTCTAGTCTTACTCCAGCCCTGATCTTCCTTTGTTCCCAACCCAGTCCTTTACAGCCCTGCTTGGTTCACGAGTCCATCTCTGTCTCCTGGTCTCTGACTCCAGCTCTGGCCTTCAGTGCTGTTGCTGGCCACTGACTCTAGCTCCAACCAGTAGGCCAGACCGCCTCTGCTCTGATCACTGGACCCACATCCCAGTCTGTAACATGCACTAGCTTTAGCTTCTGAATACATTTACAGTTTGGCCCCAGTAAAGCCCATTACAGCAGCCTCGTTTTAAGGTGACTGTGGCGTGAGTTGTGTTAATGAGTTTTGTTTCAGAATGGAAAGGTCAGAAAGGTCACAATTTCAACAACCTACTCAGTCATAAATTATCAGAGTTGTGTTGTCTACTGCTGAAAGATGCTCATTCAGTAATATGTTGGGAATTCAGTAATCAGTTGGAATCTAGACACACTTGCAGGCTGAAAACACAATCAAGAATTAGTGGAGACACCTTCAATTGGTGGAACTGATCATTTTTGCTACACATTTTGGCTACTTCCCTATGACACCAATATCACCTCCAGTTTATTTAGATTTCTCCTTCACTAATTCATGCTCAGTCAAGCCTTAGACTCTTCCAGACACTGGGAAAGGTGCTTATCTTTACTATCTGGGTCAGATGAGATAGAAAAATAACGCTGTGTGTCATCATCATACTGAAGACATTGCAACCAAGGGTTCCTCCTCTTAAAAGCCCCTCATACACATATTGAACAAGAGTGAGGATTAGATGGAACCCTAGGAAAGTCAACATGAGAGAGCAATTGCCCAAAAATACACTCTAGAATCTTCATGAGTGACAACAGAGGCACTCAATAGCAGCACCGTCAGCCCTTGCTGGTGTCTGTCAACAGCAAGTGGTGTTCTACTGTGTCAAGGATGGCTGATTAGTCTAATATTAGAAGAGATACTTGATCTGTAATGAATAACAGTACCAGGTGAGTATGAAAAACTCAATGATTTTTTTTTTAGGAAGATTATCCCACATCAGTTAAACATCGTGTTTATTATATAAGGTCTCCTGCCTTAGTGCAGTAAATAAACTCAATTCATTTCATGAACTATGCTTTCCAACAAGAGACCTGGAATAAGCAGTAATTTGGAACACTACCTAAATTTGCTTTAAGTGCATCAAAGTACTCCACCTTAAGTGACCATTCATCATGATTTTGCCTGACAAATACAAGGATTTGTCAGTTTCTAGAATTAAGACACTTGTTCAGTTATAACTCAGACTTCAATTTCTATTACAAATGATGATAAAGAGGTGAAGAATTCCAAATCTGCAAGGCAAGACAACACAATAAAATGATTCACATTGTGTTTCGAATCAGATTGCCCACAGACATAGTCAATATAATGGGATCCTTATACAATACAAAGCAACTATAAGGAATTAATTAATTCATATGTTTCTGTTCAGAATTGTATTTTTGTCATTCACTCAGTGGCTAACTGCAAGCTGTTGCCAAGTAGTTAATGGGAATATTGTATGATTGAGTCTGAGTGAAAATTAGGAATGTAACACAGATCATTAAGAAGGTACCATATTGGAATTGTACTGTAGTTAGATTTTAGACTTGATCTGGATATTTGGCAAAAATGGGCGATTTAAGTATTATCTGTTGTTCTTGCTCAATTCAATTATTATGGTGTTCTTTGTGACATCATACTGAAAGACATCAGATATCAGCTACAGCCTAAACATTGCGTTTGGGATATATAGATTCCCTGAAATGAGTTTTAGATCTAATACATGGTCAAATTAGTCTTTAAATTTTCTCATCTAAATTCAAAATGGTCTGCTCCTGATTTCATTTATGCTGGTGTAAATCATCAACCCCAACTCCACGGAAGCCAATGGAGTTATACTGGTTTAAGCAAGATCAGAATTAGGCCCTTTGAGTTTCAACCCATTTACCGTGCATAGTATTTTTGAATAACATCTTTAAAAATCGAGGCTCTCTGTGGATGTTAAAGACAACATGGTACTTTTTGTAAGAGCAAGTATTTGGCCAGGTGTCTTAGCAAAATTTCTCTCCCTTTTCTTTCCCAGGTATCATACAGTGATCTGTGCACAGGTTGGCTGCTCACCTTCACAGCAAAAAGGCATGCATTTCAGTTCACTTAGGGACAAATGTTGATCCTTCTTAAGTGACTGATGGAAAAATTCTCCAACACAGCATGGAGCTCAGTTCTGCAGTTGTTCCCCTGATGTCAACGTGTAGATATTAGGCAGGGGATGGAATATTATGGTGGGGGGAGGGCAATAATGACTCCAGAACAACTGATATTATTACAATCTGCCTATGCTCCTCTATCACCCTATGGAGAAATGCATTAGGTTCACAGAGGTGCCTACAGCCTTAGGGTTTCAACCCAGTTCCCACATAGTATCTCCCCATTGCTCAAGGGTTAGGGTTAGGGTTAGGGGTGGACAGTGGGGAGTATATTTGGCCCATAATTTGTGAAGTGGTTCAGGATCCATCAGGCTCAAAGAAGTCTTAGAAATGTATAATAAAAGTATATTCTAATAAAAGTATTTCACTGAACTTGAAGGATTTTATTTCACAAATATCCAGCCCTAAAAAGTAGTAAACAGGACAATGACAGCCAAATGATTTCTAACCCGTTAAACAATCAAATAAAAATAAATATATATATACTAAAGCAATACACATCATTTTTCTTTCTGTCACAAAAAAGTCTTTAATAACTTATTTGTCCCTGAAGTCAACATGAATTATAGTCTTCCTTACAGTTAATCCCAAATATGGCAGTTGAAAATAAATTTAGTACTTAGAGTTTTGTCAGTTTTTCAGTGCAATAATTAAGTACCCTATCACATCTGAGTAGATATCTATCAAGTGAAAACAAACAAACATTCAAGACAAAGGTCAATAGGATGAGATAACTGCTCCCACAGTAAGCGGTGTCCTGAGGGAGGTGAGAGAGCTTATCAAACAGTAGCAAGATCAATGACCAAGCAGTAGCATCCCATAGGAGAGTATATTATTTCTGTGATGTTAAAAATGTTGCAGAATCATGGGAATTATAATTTATATTGTGTAACTATATTGTTCATGAAGCTAGAGGGCAAATAACATACGCAATGTACTTCACGGAACAATGCTTTTGTTAACTATATTATGGTAGATAGCCGTAGGGTAGGATTAAGTCAGATAAACCACTGCCTGTGGTATATATGTGTATGCAGAAGCTCTGCTCCAGCAGGAATTCTAGAGGCTTTGTGTGTGAGAAAGACACTATGCCCTGCAGAGAGCTAGGGGAATTCAGGGAGAGCAAGTGGACTCTGCGACACACGTTGGGATGGTCTAGCGTCATAAAATCTAGCCCAAGTAAGGGGTAGCTGTGCCGCTCCAGGAGCTGTTCAGGGAGTCAAACTCGGTCCAGGTTTGCCCTTGCTCCAGCTAATCTGCACCAGGAAAAGGGCTGGTGTAGTTTACTTCCACCTCCATTCTGGGTTCGCTGTCCTAGTTGGTGTAGCGTGGGAAGAGGTAAAGCCCTTTGCCCATCCACTCCCAGTCCATCTGCACCAAAGGATGAGGAGTAGCCTGGCAGCAGCTGCTCTTCGTCTTAAGAGCATCTGGAAACATACGCAGCCAATTGAAAGGACTAAGAGGACTCTTTGCAAGAGCCAGTTGGACTAGAACCTGGGTGCAACATTTCTGCATCACCACTGGAAGCTTAAACTGGGCTTCTGCTGGAAGGCCCTGGGAAGATAGACAACTGCTGGAAGTACCACGCAGCAGGGCCTGACCCGCTGAAGCCCTCTGATGGGCTCATGCTAATATATAAACCAGGAAGGATCACTGGGAGTGAGCAATGATGCAGGCAGGCTGTATCCTCCTTGCTTCTGCTCCAGACCTTGCCTTGCTGTGCATCCTAGACTCTGACTTATGACCCGGGTACATCCCCAACTCTGCTACTTACCTGCTGTGTGTAATCTGATGCCTGACCCTGACTCCCTGGTATCCTGACCCAGCTTGACCCCGAGCCCTCTAGTTGTCTCCTGGCTGCAACTTGGTAACTGACTGGTGCACATAGGTCACCCACGGCCTGGCCCTGACACCTTGTTCCCCTGAGTGGCCGTACAGCCCTGACTGAGCCCTTTGAAAGGCTGAAACGCACACGACTGCTGGGCCAGTGCAGAGGTGGCCATGGCAGTAGTACCACCCTTGCTGCTCCACTGCCTTCCCCTTTGGGAGAGGCTAGTGCCATTGTCACAGCTCGCTTTATGAACTACTTGAGTTGAAGGAGTGCCAGGATTGGGCAGGTGCCCAGCCCCTGCTTGGGTACAAAAAGTATCAGAATAATTTTTCTGTCCTTACTCTCCACTCTTGTGCAGCATTAGGCACTATCTTGCCAAGAATTGAATTGTGGGGCATTTCGGGACCTGATCCATAGCCCATGAAGTCAATGGGAAGATGTTCATTGACTTCAGCAGGCTTTGGATCAGGCCCCTACGTAGGAAGCAAAATATTCCCATTGACTATTGTACGTGAAAAGTAAAATATACGCTAGACTCTAACAGACAGGAGACTCCCTTGATCTCATTCATTCATTTGCCTCATGAGAGGGAAAACAGAGGAATAGCTTTTTAAATCCTCTCACCCCTTCCCACAAAAATGGTCTCTCGCTCAGTTGCAGAGTTTGACTACATAGGAGTTAGAGTTCACTGGCAGCTAATGAGGAGTGCTGCTCATCTAAGAGGTGCGGAGTGGAGTAATGATGAGTAGGACAGGGATCTCAGGGGAACCTGATGCAGAATTAGTGTGAGCATAAAGTTACTCCTGTCTAGGAGCAGCAAGAAGGCCAAAGAAGGGAACCTCAACGTATGCTAAACGCTCACCATTACTGGGCCAGTCAGGTGTAATTCAAATTGTAATTCAAAGTCTCATCAAACTATTCCCCACACATAACCTGCCCCCACTATGTCCAGTAGATATACTGTACTTGGACTTTCAAAAAGCCTGTGACAAGGTCCAACATCAAAGTCTTTTAAGCAAAGTAAGCAGTCATGCCATAAGAAGGAAGGCCCTCTCTTGGATCAGTAACTGTTTAAAAGCTAGGAAACAAAGGGTAGGAATAAATGGTCAGTTTCCAGAGTGGAAAGAAGTAAATAGTGGGGTCCCCGAAGAATCTGTACTGGGAACAGTGTTGTTCAATCTATTAATAAATGATCTTAAAAAGGGGTAAACAGTGACATGGCAAAGTTTGCAGGCAACACAAAATTACTCAAGATAGTTAAGTCTAAAGCTAACAGTGAAGAGTTACAAAGAGATCTCACAAAACTGGATGACTGGGCAACAAAATGACAGATGAAATTCAATTTTGATAAATGCTAAATAATGCAAACTAGAAAACAGAATCCGAACTATACGTACAAAACGATGGGGTCTAAATTAGCTGTTACCACTCAGGAAAGAGACCTTAGAGTCACTGTGGCTAGTTTTCTGAAAACATTTGCTCAATGTGCAGCAGCAGTCAAAAAAGCTAACAGAATGTTAGGAACCAATAGGAAAGGGGTAGATAAGAAGACAGTAAATACCATAATGCCACTATATAAATCCACGGTATGCCCACACTTGGACTTCTGCATCCAGTTCTGGTCGCCCCTTCTCAAAGAAGATATATTAAAATTGAAAAGGTACAGAGAAGGCCAACAAAAATGATTAAGGGGTTGGAAAAGCTTCCATATGAGGAGAAATTTAAAAAATGCAGATTATTCAGCTTGGAAAAGAGACAAATGAGGGGGGATATGACTGAGGGCTATAAAATCATGAATGGTGTGGAGAAAGTGAATAAGGAAGTGTCATTTACCCCATCACATAACACAAGAGCCAGGGGTCACCAGACAAAAGGCAGCAGGTTTAAAACATACAAAAGGAAGCACTTCTTTATACAAGGCACAGTCAACCTGTGGAACTCGTTGCCAGGGGACGTTGTGAAGACCAAAGGTATAATTAGGTTAAAAAAAGAATTAGGTTAATGGAGGATAGGTCCGTCCAAGGCTATTAGCCAAGATGGTCAGGGACACAGACCTTTACTGGAAATGGATCACTCAATAATTGACCTGTTCTGCTCGTGCCCTCTGAAACGTGGCATTCATCACTGTCAGAAGACAGGATACTGGGCCAGATGGACCATTGGTCTGACCCAATGTGGCCGTTCTTATCTCTTATATTCATTTTAACCCTGATTTTTCATGATTAGAGTAGTAGACGCACAAGTGGCTTGGTATTTATGCTGCTTAGTGCTTAACCTAACTGCACCCATAGGTAGCCTACAGCAACCAACTCTGGTCACAAAAATCTTCTTCTACTTATTACACACTGTGCCATGACTTCCAGGATCAAGACTTTAGGGCACGGGATCATGCCTGGTGCTTAGCCATTCTTATGCTTATACGCAGCCCCCAGTCATGCTGGTGCTGGAATTCAATGGCACTGTGCTCCCAGCTGTGTACCGTACAAGGATTTGAAGGAAAAAGGGTTTAAAGACATATGAAGTCATGTATTTAATATTTTGAACAATTATTTGCATTTAAAAAACCTATGAATGCCCTTTCTTGGTGATTAAGCTATAATTACTTAATTGACTGTACTTTTATTAGTACAGTAATGTCTACATGCCGCAACCAAGATCAGAATTCTGTTGTGAACACTGTGCAAACACATTATAAGATACAGTCTCTGCCCTGAAGAGGATACTATCTAAATAGACAAAGCAGAGTGAGAGGGGAAAGTGAGGCAGGGAAGTAGATTATCAGGAGTGTGGCCAACACCAAAGTTTCAATATATTAACTGTTTGGCTTGCTGAGGTCCAGAACTCTTAGTCACAAAGCAAACCCATCTCTTAAAACCCCATTCACAGGTCCAATTAGACTCAATTATAGGTGTATTAGAGGTTCTTTTTTCTTCCTGTCTGCTCCAGTCCAGACAGGTCCTCACTCTGAGTAACCTTGTCCCGCTCTGTGACTTCAGTTGTGCCAGAATCACCTCAAGTCCAGCTAGGCCTTACTGTGAAGTAATCACTGTGCTGCCACAAAGTAACTCTGGACAGGATTCAGAACGTCCAGGTGGGAAGTCTAGAGAACTGCAGGACCCTTGCACAGAGTCCTTTATTGTAGTAGAGCTCTTGTTCTCTAGGACAGAACTCTAATTTTTCCCTGTTGAACTTGAATCCTGTTCCCAAACCAGTCCTCTGCCTGTAAATTCAGGGCTGCCTGCTTATTCCAGGGCATACCCTACACAATTCCTATGCAATGTCTTTTGTACAGTTACAATGACAATCTATTGTCATGGATGCAATCAGAACATAGTCAAATTCCAACTAAAGCATCAAATCATGGTATGTAGAACTATGGGTAAACAACATTATTTTTCATGTAAATGAGGCTGACCAGAGCTGATTTATTCCATTTCCCCTATGGAGGAAGCAGAAAATTCCATTCAAATTTCGATCCAAAAGCAAACTGGCCTTTTTATATCTAGGGTTTACACCAGTTTTGTTTATAATTTTTTATTTCTGTTTTTTTCTGTCTTACTCTTTGCTACACTCTGATCTTTGAAGACAACTGAAAGTATTTTAACTGGTCATTCATTTTTCACAGTCTTTTTTCCCCTCTCATGAAGCCTTTCCTGTTCAAGTTTCTCTTGAACTCCATGTACTGAATTTGAAAAGAGACAAGCCTTGGTTTGTGCCTCCTGTAATAACACTTGGGAATGTGCATGACAAATTAATCATTGCAGGCCCTGGAATATTAATGTTATTTACTTAACTACTGTGGGAGGAATATTTACCTAGCAATCAGCATCATTGCTTTGAAAACAACAAGTGGGCAAATTACTAGTTAAACCTGGTACAAAACACAATCTAAGATGACACAACCTTAACTATAGTTGCGCTACTGTGAGATCATAACACGTAATCTAATAACTTCACCCTGACAACATTAAGTCCAAAGCCTATTAGAGCCATTGTTCAAACTTACAACAATAAAACCAAGCTTCATGATTTGAAATATGTAATTGTTGAGTACTAATTACCATTCATGTTTGGGGCTTAAACTTATTGTGTCTTATGTGGGTCCATAATGCAATCTGTCATAGCCAGTTGGTGGATATGCTTACATACAGTTGCCAGTTGGACAAGATACAAATGAAGCAGGATAGTAGTTCTGAAAACAGAATAACCCATTCACAGGAAACATTGTGATGATTCCAAACCTAGCCTCGAATCTTGGAAGAAACCTACATCGAGACATGTTGATACATAGCTTTGGGTGCAGTGTGACGGTTTTGTTCCACACTGCTGGTGAATTATGCCTTTCAGCCCCGCAGCATAGCTGGCTATGGGAGAATCACCCACATGAAAGAGGATTCTTTGGTGGCATAGAGTGGCAGTGCTGTTCCTACACCACCTCTTGGTGGATAGGCTGGCTGGATAGGGCACATGGCTGTGAGAAAGGGAACATGATCATAACATACCTGCGCTGTGGTATTTGGGGCTGTTATTAGTTGGCATAATCTAGCAGCACTCAGTCTCTCTAAATTGTGCCTGGAGTCCGGTTCGGCCAAGAATGGACTCAGAATCAGGGGATCAAAAAACACACCTAAGCTCCCTCCTCACCAGCACTTTTGCTCCTTAACTGTGGCCAAGGATCAGAAGTATGTATTTTTCTCCATATATAATTATATATGTTTTGGAATGGTAGCTGACCACTTTATGAAATGTCAGATGAAATTACTTCAACCTTCACAGTATCCTCTGCACGTCTAACTTTACTTTGAATTGTAACATTTCAGTAAATAACATCTTCCAGCCCCTAAACTGATTTCTTTTCTCTTTTCAATAACAATTTTAATGAATTCATCCTTTCTGACATTTGCATTTGTCTTTAAATGCCACTAGATAACAGGGTTTTAATCATTCCAAATAGCTTTTTAATTATAGACCTAATTACTTTTGCAGAAGGTTAAGCTGCACAAACAGGAATAAAACTGTTTGCTTGTGCTCTGTATTAGGAATGATGTAGTGTTTTCACATTATCTATTCTGTAAACTTGCTTGGTCAGTTTTCAGTGACATTTAAAAAAACCAACAACCCTGTATATCAGAAGGTAAGAATGAAATTCTAGACAACTTAACATCCAGCAGTATGTTAAAATTAAAACCGATCTTTTAATTCATTATGAAATCAAAGTCAGCCATTCTTTTCAGTTAAAGTGACCATTTTTGTGGCCAATAATTTGAAGATTTAAAGGGGTAAGGGGAAAATTGAAATTTCCACCATGGAGAAAAAAAATTCTTCTTCTTAAACCCCTATTTTGTTTCTCATGCAATGTCTCTACCTCTTATAACAATGCCCCTTTTCCCATAAGCAACCTATACCACCTATAAATATATTGTTTCATAGTGATTCTCTTACTGGGGGGGGGCAGCCCGTTTGCATGAGTAAAAAGATGGGAGTTAAGAGAGTGATGCATAAATAAATATATTTCATCAAGGCTGCTTACATAGTGTGCAGATGAGGTCAGAATAGGACCCATGTGGGCAGAAGCTCATTCCTTCCTGTTGAAAAACATGCCAAGGACATTTATATTTTATGGTGTTGTTTTTTACTGGAATAGCTGTCTAACTGCATGGCTTAATTAGTACATCAACTGCTACATACATATTTTTTAAAAAGCGGAAAGATAATTTTAGTTCAAATTAGATAGAAACATATATATATTACTGCTTCTAAAGTCCAGAAATATCCATAAAAATTGTAAAATCCAAAACGTATCCCCAGTCAATAAGCAGGTTCTGCTACATGAACAATATCATGCGGTTTCAGAGGAGCAGCCGTGTTAGTCTGTATCCGCAAAAAGAACAGGAGGACTTGTGGCGCCTTAGAGACTAACAGTTCCCAGTACATTTTTTTAACCACATTAGTCTGTTTCATTCAATTTTATTTTATACTTTTTCCTTTCTCTTTCTGTAATTTGCAAATCATATTTGAATTTACCTAAGAGAAGCTGACTGAGTCTTGGATACTGTTGTGTGGGGTTGTCACTAACGAGTGCTTCAGAAGGAGTGAATTCTGATCTATGGGGAGACAGATATAGAGACAGATATGGCTTGAGTACAGAGTTAGGCCAGGAAGGACAATGCAATTTCCCCTGACGAACAGTGCCACCGAAGATTTCTATGGAGTTTTGTGGCCTTAGAGAGAGCCAAATGACTTGAAAGTTGCAATCATGCTAGTATCTATCTCTCTATGGATGCTGATGAAGGCAGAGAAGCACAGTGTTTTATTCCTTTCCTGGTTTTGTTATCCTTAATGGAAACACAGAAGGGATAAATTGTCAGGCTTCTCTTTATTTGCCTGCCTCGATAAAGCGATATATGTAAAAGCTTTGAGAATTTTCAATATTTTTCCCTACTATCTTGTCATTATTGGATTTCTTATTGCTTTGTAGAGTGTATAACATTAATGTACAATATACAGTGGGTGCTGTTTCTCCTTCATTCAATAATATATGTGATCTTTTTGTTTACTTACTCAAAAATTGAGGATTTGTAATGAGAAATACATTTTGAATGAATGGATGAAAGAATGAAGGCTGCATTCATAAAAGGGCTTTTCATCTCTGGTTCTCAAATTACTTTACAAACACTACTTATAACTTTTTTCCATCAGGCAGACTACAGCATGTTATCTGGCTCCAATTTCATTTACTTGAAATGGTAAATTATTTAAAATGAACAAAAGTAGTCTATAGAAAGAGCATTACTGGCAGAGAACTTGGTGGCAAAGTTTTATTTAGTATATATAAATGAGGTTATTGTTAATAGAAAATATAGCCAGAAGTATGGCTAGAGTCCATTTCAGCACCGGGAAAGTTGTTCAGAAGGGGAAGGCGGTGTGTGTGTGTGTACTTGTAAGTAGTTACACAAAATATCAATTTGGGAATTGTGTGTGTGCAGTGGAACAATGACAACATCTGCTCTAGGGTCAAATTGATATCAGAGGGGCAAAAGGTTCTTCCCCAACAAAAGGAACACATGGGGACTCTAACAATTCCCCAACATCAAAAGTGGAAATAAATGCATAGGCATTGCCATTTTCATAACAATGTCATCAGCCATATTAATTTTAAACCCAGAACTCTGAAAAGTAGTCTGACACTGTAGCAGACCAAACACCTCCTGAACTCCTCCCCGCGGTCAGAGGCAGTGCCACAGAGTCCTGCTTCTCTTTCCCTTCTTTAGGGCCCTTTACAACCTCTCACCCCACCCTACAGTATTTCTTGTGGCTTCCATCACCTCCTGCCTGAGGCCGGTTGAATAGCTAAAATAATTCAAAAATAATTCCTAATGTCCCACAAATAAAGTCCATAAAGATACATACTCAGCTCTGGCTCTTCTGCCAGACAGGAGAGCCTTTTTTCTGTCCCAGTCTGTTCTTCACAGAGCCTCATCCTTTTTATCTGGAGCTCAGGCTTCCTTCTCTTGTTGTATACCGCCCTCCTTCAGAGAACGCCTTCCGATTGACTGGAGGGGAGCCCTGCCCCACTCTACACTACAGGGCTCCTGAACCCAGGCCCTTAACAGGATACTGGCCTAGCTTATTCCCATCAAACACTAATTTCCCAGGATTGTTTCTTCTCTTCTAGCTTTGGCCATTTCCTGCACTTTTGTTCATTCCAGTGTTCCTGGAACAGGATCTTTTGGCCCTCTCTACAGGAAAGCCTTCTGCAAACATTCAATACCATATTGTTTAACTAATGAAAAAAGGGAAAGGATTATGATGGCTCGTGACACAGAATAGCAGTCCAGGTTCCCACATTGGACATTTTAATGGCCATACTTATCTTTTCAATAAAAGGATAGATGCAGCCCACTGGTAATATTATTTACCATTTGTATCACAGCAGTGCTTAAAGACCCCAACCAAGATTAGGCCTCTTTGTCCTAGACCCTGCAAAAACACTTGGTCAGGAATAGTCCCTGCTCTCTGTAGTTTATAATCTAAACAGACAAGATAGAAAATAGGTGACAGGCAACTAGTATTATAATCCCCATTTTATAGATAGGAAACCGAGTCACAAAGATTTGAGGATCTGGGCCCAAGTGATTTGCCCAGTCATACACGGGAGACTCAAACTTTGTTAACTTTTAAGCCTCAATATATGTGCAATATGATTAAATGTGATGCAGTTGAGCTACGGTAACAGGGGTATTTTTTAATCTTTAATCTAGTACAAAATACAGAGTAGTGTTTTGATTTGTTGTTGTTGATGGGTATTTTTATGTACATGTTGCTATATATTTATATTAGAAAAGGCAAGTTCAAAGATGTGTGCTTTGCATGGTGAGCAGAAGGTAATGGTCCTTTGTTCCTATGGGATATTTTATGGGAAGCCAATGTAAAGACTGGCGGACAGGTTTGATGTGCTCATGGTAGCCCATGTTGCTGAGAACACGTTTTTCAGCTTTCTGTACTAGCTGGAGTTTCTTGAGAGCTGATGACTTTACACCCATGTATGTTACATTGATGTAGTCCAGATGGTAGGCAAGAAAGTTTTGTATAATTGAGCTCAGGCCATGATGTACCAACATGGGACAAAGTTTCCTAGAAAACATTACTCCTGGATGCTGCTATATGACAGTTTAAGGTGAGGAATGCAGGAATACTGTTAGCCTATGGACTGAACTGACCAATTGTGAGTGTGTGCCTTCAACCAAAGGAGATTGCACAGCAGATGCAAACTCTTCAAAGTGCTTTCCTCTGCCTACCAGCATAACTTCCATCTTGCTTACATTCAGTTTCAATCTATGTGGTAACAGGGGAGTCCAATTGCAGGATCACTAGAGTTACACAGGTTTAAAAAAAATGTGAGAGGAGAATTAGATGCAAGGCTCTAAAAGTTTGACATTTAATTTCTTTACTATAAAAAAACTCTGAAAAAGAGGAAAAAGAAAAAGAAAGACAGGAGTCTGATCACACATTCAGAAGAGGCTTTCTTTTCATCTTGTTAATAAATCCACCTCTGACATACTGGTTATGGAACGTCATGAGGTAGTTGTGAAAGAGTTTTCAGTAGTGATCTTTTATTCATAGATCTTATGTTTTCAAAGAATCATTCTTTGACCAGAATGTAAATGTTTTCTTATTTTCTTATTTAGACTGAAATTTAATATCTTCTAATATATTACTCAAAATACATATTTGCGTTCTGTAAAATATTATACACTACTGGACAGGATCAAATGGCGTGTCATTTGATCCTTCAGCACACATCATAGTGCTAAATCCTTTATGAGAAGTTTCCTGTATCTTTTCCCATTAAGCAAAAATCAATGAAATAAAATAAAGTTAGGAGAAAATGTAAATCCTACAGTGCCAAAAGGTTAGAGGAATGCATGCAGCCGCTTGCCAGAAAAACTGAAATCAATAGCATGAGACCAGGTCAGAAGCCAACAGTCTCCCTTTTGGCTTCTCCTGCCCCAGGCAGCCATAAAACCTTCACTATAGGCCCTCTATGACAGGGAGCAGTAAGGGTTATAAGGGGTACTCTGGACTGTGGCTTAGAGGTCAGAGAACGTGTTTCACATATTGTGTGTGTGTGTGCACTGTGATCCAGCAATAGCCTCAATTAATTCACAGTCCTCTACCTTGTGCTCTTAGCAGAAATAATTGGTATGTATATGTATGAAATGACAAACCGCTTTGCATGAAGTTTTTGTGTATGTGTTTGTTTTAAAGGATGTTTGTTGCCTAGTTTGTAAGATGGAAATCAAGTGCTTTATAAAAGATTATAAGAAGGGCTGGTGGGTATAGATGTATACAAATAGGTGTCATTTCAAGGGCAAGGATATGGTCCACACGTAATTCTGCTGATGTACTAATAGCAAAAAAATAACAGTCTCTAAAACTCCACAGCTATGTTTCAGGTAGACTGTATTAATATTTTATATCCACCTGAATACAGAAAGATAACTATAACAAACAGTATTCAGAGATGTGCATTGTACAGTATATGAGCAGAAGGAACATGAACTGCAGAAATATGAAAAAAAATCCTAGTTCTTACTTCACAAAAGTCTCATTTCAAAACTGATTTCTTTCCTCTGAAATTTCAGGCCAAAAATCACATTTAGGCCATTGTGCAATGCTGCCATTTTTAGTAAGTAAGCAATAACTTTTGGTGATAAAAATGGTGAATTGAAACAGCTTGGCTAAGCAGTTGAAAATGATACCAGGGCTGCACTCAAGAAAATCCAGTCACTTATTTGGGTGCCTAAATATTAATATAATTCCTTAACATTAGGCACGTGAGATTGAAGCTTTTGGCCAGTGTTGCTGCACTGAAGGCCTATGTGTCATGTAAGACTGCTGCCTTCCTCAAAACTACAAGGCATTTAAAGGTGGAAAATGCGTCAAAACTGAGTATGTCTGAACAAACAAAATCTTAAGAGCCATCTTCTTCGTTAAAAAGATTCATTTAGCTGCATGATCCCTTCCCTGGCCTCACCCCTCCTTGTACTAATCAACGTTAATTTGGTGGCCACACAACAGTAGTTCATTAATGCAGGATCAGGTTTTCCTGAGCTCATCATTTCTTCCCCTATGCTTGTAACTACAACACTATACCTGTACTGTACAGGATCAAGCCATAGATAGATACAGATATGTTATTGGTTAGCAATGAAACATAAGGATACAGTAAATAAGATTTAGTTTAAAAACTAAGGTGTCAGAGTGAAAAATCTTGTAAAATTTTGATTAAAAAACACACACAAAACGATACAAGCATGAGTGGAGAAGTGTGAGCATGATAGGTTTTATTAGGTTTCTCAGTGAGTTACAGTTCTCTTATTCTTCAGAACCAACCTATCATCATCAGGGAGCAACCGTCAAGAACCATCATTTATTGGGGATAAGTATGAAATCTATATTGCTTTTTTCTTTCCAGGGCTATTGGGCTTTTTTTATTAATACTTCTGAGAATTCATCTTATTGGGAAAAGTTTATTGTACTTCATGTGGGAAAGTAGCTGAACTGGAAATATCAAGAGAGAAGAGAATTGTTTAGGGCAAAAGCCAAAGAAAGACAGAAAAATCCAGATATGGAGTTCTCCAAGTTGGATGGAGGGTTGACGGCATCAATTAATTCCACAGCTGCTGCAATAGACTATGGAACTATTACTATAAAGCTACATCTACACTGGCATCTGTACATGGGTCCCTGCATTTGGTTGTGCCGGAATCCCCACCTCACCACCACTGTCTACATCTAACCCCCAGAAGTACAGTTTCAAGGCATGTAGGGGGCAGGAATGCTAGCATGCCTGAGGGCTGTGGGTATGAACACGCCTCAGCCTGTGACATAACCTCATACCTACACTAGTTTGTATTGTGGACAGGGCTAAGAGGTGTGTACTGAGTCCGGAGTTCAGTAGTTCTCCAACCCCATTCCCACAATGCATTGCCTTTTCCTGCCTTACCTTTACACAAATCTATAAAGCTTACTGTCCCCACATTCTCATTGGTAGTAGTGACCTGTTCTGACCACTTCAGAAGTGCTTTCTGATGTGGCCTTTTCATCAGGACACATGAATGTGGAACCTGCTCTGAGAGCTGCTGCCAGATGAGCCGAGAACACTGGGGTGCTCATCAATGTGTGGTGGGAGTTCACTGTTCTCCATGACTTCTTCCTCAACATCAGGAACATCCATTTTTACTGGGGAGTTTCAGAGAGGCTGATGCAGGAGCGCATTCACTGGATTCTGGCCCAGTGTTGGGAATGGATAAAACACCTCAGTCTCTGGTACCACAAGGCAAAAGACTCTAGGAGGGTTCCTGCTACATGCCCCTTTCTTCAGGGAGCTGGATCAAGTGTTCCCCAGTGCTTCCAGTACTGAGCCTGAGGTGACTCACAACCCCCTCCTCAATGCTGCCAGCCTCATCATGTGACAGGAGGCCAATGAGGATCAGGGCAATGAGGCAGCGAGAACTGCAGAGGAGGAGGCCCCGGAAGACCCAGAGGAAGAGGAGCAAGTTATCCTGCCCCTCCACCCAGAGGATCCTGCTCAGCAAACCCTTCCTGACAAGTCAGATGAGGAATCTGAGATTCAGCAGGAACCAGAACCAGGGGCTGGTAAATTAAACCCCACCCTCTATGCCAACATCCCCTCACTCTTTTTCTGGAACTGCATGCAGGACTGGAAGTCCCCACATTCCCACATCTGCACCCTGCAAGCGGTCCCTGCAAGATACAACTGTAAATTCAACATTTTATTGAATTACCACTATCAAGCTTTTGGCAGGAGCTATAAAACAGATTAACAGGGAACTATCTCACAGGTCCCAGGTCTGAGCATTTGTTGGCCAACCACTGACAGTGAGGGAGAAGGTGGAAAAGTCCAGTCTTGATAGGAAAGTTCATGAAGTTCAAAGTGGTGTGACTTTCTTTCCCTGTTCCTTTCTCTGATCTCTGCTGGATGAAGGAGCCGGATTTCTTGACGCTACAGGCAGTGGTTTGAGTATAGGTGGGCATTTGAGTGGTTTGCTTCTCCCTCTCCATGCAGACTCTGAGTGTTAGCTTAGCATATAGTCTATTTCCATTTGGATTGCCTCCCAGTCCTGTAAGCGTATGTCCACAAATTTCTGGTTGGGCAGAAACTCCATCTGGTTCTTAAGGTTCAACAGCAGCACAAACATGCTTGGTCCACCTCCATAGCTCACCAAACCCCTCCATTCAGCGCTAAGTAGAGGGGTGAGAAGAAGCACAAACATCTCTCTGCCAGCACATGCCAGCTTCCAAACCCCACTAAGGGGTTTGTCCCCATTTGTCACCATATGGACTGTTTTCCATAGCGGTCCTCCCCCCTTGTCTGGGGGAGGGGGAAATCAAGGCCAAGGACACAAGGTCATAAACATTAAAGTTTCAGAGTTCTTCAGGGAACCTGATCCATTTCTGCTTTCTTTCACAGTTGCTTGAGAGTTATGCTACATTCACTAGTTTCAATAAATGTTATTTTCCTATACTTATGTGTGGATCATTCATTTGGGCTGTGATGAAAGGGTAACTTTTTTTTGGTCTAATTTTCATCTTTTGGGCTCCACCTGTCAGTTCCTTGAGTCACATAACTTTCCAGGGCAAACAACTGAACGTCTTCTCTGTCCGTCCCAGCTCACTTCCAGGTGTACATGACTGTAATACAGAAAGCCGGAGACATATGGAAAGTGCAATGTGTATGGAAATAACAGATAACTTTGTTAGCTGGGGAAGAAAAAGAGAAGGATGGATAAAGTTCCCTATGGGTATGACAACACACAGAACAGGAGAAAAACAAAGTGAAGGAACTGTAACACCACATACTGCACAGAGCTAAAACTGACCCTCTTCAACCCCAACCCCCCAAGCCATGACCACTTTGAACCATGGGGTTACTCATTGTGAACAGTCAGTAAGAGCGCTTATCCCCAAAACTACAGTCACCAGAAACCTCCCTCCAACCACTTCATCTACTGTTCTCAATGACATTCAAGTATTGAATAATTTCCCCACCTCCAACCATGGTATGGCTGTCAGTGATGAACATTAACAGAAAACAAAAGAGCAATAAGTGCAATTTAATTGGGCAGACACCCTGCACAGAACAATCACAAACCAAAAGGTCTCATACCCATGGAGGTGCCCACTCCTGTGCCCACTCTGTCCTAAAGTACTTGCCTGTAGTCTCACAAATGTTATGAAGTGCACAGCACACCACAATAATGTGGATGGCATTGGGCACATTGGCATCCAACTGCGTGTGTGAGCATCACCGAAAGGCCTTCATCTGTCCTAAGGAGCACTCTAATACCATCCTGCAGCAGCTTAGTTTGAAATTGAATTCCCATTTTTCAGTGTCATTGATGTTGTGTAGGGTTTCATTAGCCAGTGTAGAAATGGATATGTGGGGTCACCCAGAATAACCATGGGCACAGAGACATTATACAGAACCACATAGTTTCTGGGGAATAAAGTCCCCTGTCAAGTGCAGTCCTGGTCTCCTCAGCAGTACCCTGGCATCATAAACTTCCCCAGCATGTCAGATGCTAGTGTTCATGAACCTGCCTTGGTGATCCACTAAGCCGTGAAGAGGAAGTGAATGGTAAACTTTTCGACTGCTGTACTCACTTGTTCCATCTGGTGGGAAAAATATTGGGAAGTGGATGCCATTGATGGGCCTTGCACAGTGAGGAAACCCCATTCTCTGGAACACAGCTATAATTTCTGGAACTTTGGTGATGGTGACCACTCATGGGTAGATGAGTATTGATAGCTTCACAAACCTGCACCACCACAAGCTCAACAGTGGACTTCCCCACTGTGATGTGGTTTGTGACTGACTGGTATTTGTCCAGGTTGCCAGCTTCCAAAGGGCAATAACCACCTGCTCCTGCGTCAGTGTGGGTCTACAGAACCAAGTGTTCTGCCACTATAGAGTAGGTCCCTGCTTCTCACAGAACTCCAGGAACATCTGCAGCTACTGGTCATCATCCCAAGTTTTCAAGATGATGTGATCCCACCACATTGTACTGGTTCTCCTGGTCCAGAAGTGGTGGTCCACTCATGGAGATACAGTCAAAACACTGGCAGTCTCCTTCATCTCTGTGTCATGTGGCAACAGTGGATCAATTGTTGTCCCAGTCACCCATCTTCATCTTGTGAGAAAGGTTCAAGTCCATTCCCCGTAAATTCACACCGGTCTTGTTCTCCAACACAAACACATTTGTCCCAAAAGAAGAAACAGGAGCAGAAACACAGCCTGTCACTTGCTCCATGTCTTTCATGTTCGGCAGGAGTTAGGGTTGAGCAGGAACTGCCATCAAGGAGGACTGTACTAACAACGCATTGCAAGGCGGTTGTTAGAGTGTTTTCTTCCTGTGATGCATAGAACATAAGAAACCACTCTGAAATGCTAAAGCCGAATGCGCAAACCAAAAAGTGCGTATACACATGTATACAGCTTGTACCCATGTCCAGCACAGCATATGTGGATACTCAGCACAGGTACAGAGTACATGCATGAGCATAAACATGGGTATGTACCCAAGTATGCAAACCAGCATAGACATAGTCTTAGTTGCAGAATTGCTGCTAAAATAGCAT
This sequence comes from Natator depressus, assembly GCF_965152275.1. Classification (NCBI taxonomy): domain Eukaryota; kingdom Metazoa; phylum Chordata; order Testudines; family Cheloniidae; genus Natator; species Natator depressus. The sequence goes on from NC_134235.1 coordinate 75,845,438, forward strand.
ATATTATAATAAAGTAGTTGTATGTGGTGCTAACAACTATACATTGCATGCTTTCTGGATTAATTTAAACATATTGGGCTCAATTCTGCCTATACACAATTGCTGGTGTTACTCTGAAGGAGCTGCACTTTAGTGCAGAATCTGGTTCTCTGAACTGTAAGCACAGTCAGCTTTAACATCCTTCTATAATATTAGAAGTTGAAGGATGTGATCTAGATTGTTAGAAAAGCAATTTCCCTTGGGCTTGAAATAAAATCTTGCCTTTGACTTATAACAGTTTTTATGCTAGTCAATATTCAGGCAAGCACAGATTTGGGCACATTGGCCAGAAATATACTTGGATTAAGTTACAGGTATAAACCCATTTAATACAACTCATTTCATTCTAAAAGTTGATTTGTTAAACTAAATATACCTTGTTCAGAAAGTAGTTCCACTAGTGTATATGTGTGTTTATATTCCTATTTACACAAAAGATTCTTGGTTGTTCTTGATCTCACCCCTTTCAATAGAGCTAGACCTATTTTACATATGCAGCAGCAACTTCCTTGACCCATTGAAAGAGACAAATCAGGTGATTGATGTCTTTTTGTACTACCTGCCTTCCTCTTTGTAATGTTTTTTTCTTTGTGCTATGATCTGTTCTAAATTTATCTTCTCAGAGTTACATTGGCTCAAGTTCTTTTCTGCCTTCTCAGGTAACATCTGAAAATCCAAAAATCAAATTATAGCAAAAACCATTATATGAACAAAATCCCCAAGAAAGGTTCTATTATTTAAAAATTCCCTTTGTGTCATAAGTTATGAAAAACTGGATGATACCAATAATCTAATTCAGTGAACATAACACAAGGTAATGAAAATGAATCTATTACAAGCATGGGTGACCCATGAACTCTCCCTTTGGACAGACTTGCCCCCTAGCCCTGCCCCTTCCATCCCCCATCACCTGCCAGAGCCCTGAACCCCCCCACACACTGAGGCAGAAGGAGCCCTGGCCAAATCGCCCCAAACCCCAGGCTGCTGGACAGCCTGCTATGCCAGCCCACCCAAGGACTGGCCTGCCCGCCTCAGCCACCCTGACCCCTGGGCCACCAGCCTGGGCTGCCTGACCCCTGGACTGCCAGCCCAAGCTGAGCCCTCACCAGCTTTGGGGGAGAGAGGGTGGGGCCTTGTGGTAGGACCACAGCCTGGGTTGGAGAGGCTTAGCCCATAATTACGAAGTCAAAGAATGAACTGTGTGGCGGCTGATCATAGTAACTACTGTTCCTCTGGATCTCAGTTAAGAAAAAAAAAGGGGAATTTAAGGGAAAAAAGTAAGTCACCTACTCTACCTTGCATTTCAGAGAGAAAGTGGTTGACAGTTTATGGGAAATGATGACAAGATTCCATTCACTGGAGTTCCAGTTGAGTTGGTACATCACCATCATCTTACTAAATTTTGTACGTATACCTAAATGTGAAAATCGCTGTCATCCTTGATGTTAATATCATCATTCTCCATTTCTTGGGAAATGAGTCTTAGCTATATGTCCAGCTTCCTTTTAGGTCTTGGCCCAGGGAGTCCTTTCACAGTGTGCTGCAGGGAGTGCAACACTGATGAAGTCCATCACAAGTGAATGGAGACATTATATTGTAACAAGTAAGGTATGTAGCATAGTCCTCCGCACTGAGGAAAAGTATTCAAATTATTCCTTCAGATAGGTTCTGAGCATGAATCACCTCTTGTATAGTTTCATTGCTTTGACAATATTTCCCTCAAACAAAGTAACATTCCTTAACATGTGGCCTCTTAAAAAATTCTTCACAGCATTAAGATTTTTGTTTAAAAAACTAATTCTTCATTATTGGACGTTAGTATGTGTGAAGATGTTCATAATGATGAAGAAGAAATCCATTTTTTAGATCTTGATTTTGATTCAACAGATTCTCAGAAATATCTGGTCTTTGAAAGGTTTCTTCCTGAAAATTTCCCACTTGGGGACAATTCCCACGATGACCTTATCTTTGCGTGGTTTCCTTGCACTTTTTTAATTTTTGAGAATTATATGTGTATGCAGATGACATACTTGATAGTCCAGTGCATCATCTCTAGGTTTGAAGACAAGGGATGTGATGGAAAGGTGATTTAATCTATATTTAGTTTATTTATTTGTTTTAAATTAATTAGTTAGTGATAATAATGAGATTGTATGGTAGATGCAGATTGTATGGTATGAATTTAGATGCAGGGTCTGGACTAGGAGGTCTGGACTCTGTGCACTGGAAGTTCTAAACTTGCTTAGACATGGTAGTGATAAATAAGTATAGCATTGCAATCAATCTGTTTTCTACACCAATTAATAAATATTAATGACCCACAGCATCCCTCTATACAAACTTGATGGAGCCTGGGGAGTGGAAAACTCCACAAGGAGTGTCTCACTGAAGATTTCCTTAATGGTTCTTTAGAAGGAAGGATTCATACCTCCCCATAACCTCATGGAATAAAGAAGGATTTAAGCCCCAGAAACTATAGATCTCTTCCTGATGTACAGGGCCATCTGCACTTAGTGCTGTGTCTCTGCGCTACCTCTGGAAGTGAGTTTTGAATGGAAAAAGTTTGTTAAGACAACAGCAACAAATGCAAGTTTTGTAGCATTTCTAGTGTCAAAAAAGCTATCATAACTTTCAGAAGCAATGCCATATTCTGAGTACTCTCATCCCAAGGATTTCCATGAGACAGAGTAGAGATGGACAAGGTACACCCTTAGACTAATTTATTAATGGTCCTCTCATGTTTTCTACATATCACCCAAAACGAACTGAATTAAGCTGAGTGTTGAGGAAAAGCAAGGCGGTATGTGTCCGAGTTTAAAGAAGATAAGTCACATGTACTGTACTGTTTGTTGATGGAATTTAACACAGCCTAGGGACTAGGTTACACTAGAAGTGCTAGAGTGATGATGAAGAGAGCTCTCCCATCAACATAATAACTCCCCCTCCATGACAGGCCGTAGTTCTGAGGCAGGAGAACAGTCTCTCCTGCAGACTTAGCACTGTTTACACTGACACTTAGATTGGTATAACTTACATCGCTCAGGGGCTCAGTAAGTTATATCGAAGTAAATTCTAGTGTAGACAAGGTCCAGGACTGTGGTTTGGCCAAATATTGCATGTTTAATCAAACTTTTAAAAAGGATAAAATTGGATGGGGAGGGAAGGCAAAAAGGATAATAATGAGCTATCATATCAATAATGGGCTAGAAATGTACATGTTTACAAAATGGACCTTTACTTACTTAGCTACCCTTTAGACCTGACTTTGGCTTATCAAATAAATAAATTTACAAAATTACTCAGGAACATCCACATATTTCATGATATAATCATTATTGATACACTTATGTATCACTGCAACACTTTGGTCAAAAAATCCAAAAGTATCTTTGTGAAAAACTTAGAATTTATTCTTGATTTTTTCCTCAAAATTATCAAAAACATTTCCAAAAACAGTTCTCAATTTTTCATTGACTGGTGGGAAGAAGAGGAATGAGTTAATAGCTAAAAGGAAGATGAAAAAGAAGAGACTATAGGAGATGAAATATAAATTTCATATTTAGATTGTATGCTTCATTAAAAGGATGGAAAATAGGGGCACATTTGTAGAGCTGGGCTCATAACTGATTTTTTTGGTTCAGTGGCCAAAATGAAAAATCCATGAAAAAATTGTTTTGGGTCAAAAATGTTTCAAGTGTTTTTAACCGTAAATTTAGCCACATTTCAAAATAAAGCATTGTTTTTCAACAAAGAGTCAAAATATTTCATTTTAAAATGTCAAAATTAAACATTTAGACTTTTTCTGAATCCTTCCCCTTTCTTTTTTCTGTGACCAAAACTATTCAACAAGTTTAGATCAGAATTTACAAGCAGTTTCAGTCAGCCCAAAATGACATTTTTCAGTGAATAAACTTATATGCTGAAAAAAATTCACCTAGCTCTGTGAGTGAGCGGCCAAATAATAATGAGTCTTAAACACAAACTAAAAACTGAAAGGAAAAGAAGTTTACAAATTGCCCTTCCCTATATCCTGCCTCCTCTCCTATTTTTCCTTCTAATTCCCTATTCAGTTTGTAAATTTCAAGCATCAAGCATACTTCAAACACGATGGACCGCTCCTGCAACCCTGAAACATATTGAGTAGCATTTAGTCATATGAATAGTAGCACTGTCTTCATTTCCAAATGGTCCATCCACTAGCTTTCAGATAATCATTGTGCCTTTTGTCAATATGCCGCACAGCCAAGCAAATTCCCACCTTGAACATGGTTGGAAATGGCACAGAAGACAGGAAACATGTAATTAGCTGATAACTACTGCAGCAGGAGTAAGTATTCCCTAATAGCCAAGGCTAATTAGTCAATTGGTACCAAGTGGTCTATAAGCATCTTGTTTTGAGAAATAGACTAATGGATAGGACATATTTTTATGGTTAACACAACACCAGCCTTTCTCTGTGGAATAAATGGGAGCGACATGGCCCGTGTTAAGACGTAGAACTCTTAATTGCTTATATAACTGTGAGAGATGAACAACTTAAACTTCATTATTTAAAAGTGCAGAACTCATTCCCATTTAACAGAACACACACTGTAAATTTCTGAGAAGTAATCTTTATATTCTACAGGGAGAGCAAAGTGGTGGCAGGAGTCTCTTTTCAATTCAGATACTCTGTGTGATACAGCTACAGAGGCTCATGTGTGGAAGTCTCATTGGCTTTATGGGACTTATGTGTGTGGAATGTTTGTCAGACTGGGCCCAACATCCATACGCATTTTTTAATATGGATTAGGCTAGTTTTGTCTACTGACATTTGAAATCTTCTCATTCTCCACATCTCTGCCCACTTACAGAAAATAAGGGCAGGTCTACACTAAAACACTGCACCGATGCAGCTTTGCCACTGTAGCACTCAAGTGAAGACACTCCTACACCGATGGTAGAGTTTCTGCTGTCGGCGTAATTAATCCACCTCCTGAAGAAGCAGTAGCTATGTTGACGAGAGAAACGCTCCCATTGACATGGTGCTGTCTACATGGGGGGGTTATGGCAGTATAAATATGTCGGTCAAGGGATTTTTCACACCCTTGAGTGATGTATTTGGACCAATATAGGTCTGTAGAGTAGATCTGGCAAACTGAGTGGAAGTACTCAGGAAAGTACTAGCCCTTACATGGAGAATGAGGGAGATATCTACTTTTTTATGACTACACTGTTTACCTGTTTGATATTATCCTGCCTATCTGCATGGAGTTAAAGCAAAGGAGGCTGTTAGGGTGAAACAAATATGAAACAAAACAATGGTAGAGAGAAGACAGCTGCTGTAAACAAACTGCCAGAGAGTTAAGATAACAATGGCCATTCCATTAAGTTGGATGATTGTATTTTCCAAGAGTCAGGTTGCATTACACAGCTGGATGGCCCAGGCTGAAAACCTAGAGATGAAACAGACAATAAAACATTTTAAAAGACCCCCTGGAACAAGAAAGCGGGGCATGGATTGTCAGTAGCATCCCGGGTGGGAGACACTGACCTTGAGGTACTGAAAGAGAGTGAAACTGAATCAAGCAGGCTGTCTGCCCCAGTCAGAGATGGAGGTAACTGGGCGGAGAGAAACTTACCAAAGTTTGCAAGGGAAAGATTAAGGTTTACGTAAGAGGAAATAAGCATGTAGGCTTTTATTGTTTTAACTCCTGTCCTGATTGCTATGTACCTTGGGTGAATAAATGATACTTGGTTTTGAAGAAGAGGTTATGAGTCTATTTAATCAGCCACTGGTCACTGGTCCCAGAGGAAAAAGGCTTAGAGGTATCAAACACAATTTGGTTTGTTGGGTTAACACAGCTGGTAAACAGGGAGACTGCAGCTCAGAGGCCCAGTCTAGGAATGGTAGAACTGTGCAGCTCCATCCAGAAAGAGGTGAAGGTAGAGAAACATGTCCCCAAAGGTTGCACTTCAGAGGAGCTAAAAGGGATCTAAAGCACAGCTTGCCCTGTAACTGTGACAGTCTGAAATGGACATGACAAATATTCAGTAGCCAGTCAGCCTCTGACCAGACCCATGTGTCAGATTCTGAGAGATAGCTAAGTCCAAACTACACTTCCTATAGCTCAGGAGGGCAACTAGTCAAAGACATATTTAAGGAAAGTCACACAGATGGTTCCTGCTGTAAAATAGAGCAGTCTCAGGGTTAATTACTTTTTGACAGTTGCCAATGGCCTCTACTAACTTTTTTGGCAGATGGGGATTGATGCTTTTTCCCCAGTCATGCCACTTACACCTTTGGTAAAGACCTACCATGACAACTGCATGCCACCCTTAACTGGATCCACAGGATTTATGCTGGATCTATCAAAACAGCTACAATGCAGCCAAAAATCTGAGCTACTTAGTGCTTTATTAGCTATATTACTGAAATATTATTATTAACTATTCTGTTAAAAACCACACCTTAAAAAAGCTTGCTAATCACACATACTATGGGGCTGCTTAAAGTGAAGCCAGCAATTCTCAATTTGTTTAGTCCACAATAATTAAACTGGTTAGAAAAGCATTGAGGTTTTATCTCATTTACACCAGTGAAAACACAGAGCAACTCCAATGATTTCAGTTGAGTTAAAGTGGTTTTACAATAGAGAAACTGTGATTAGAATTTGCCACACAGTCTTCATTTGAAAGATGACAGCAACGGATATGTTGACTGATTACTTAATGTCAGGTTTCAGAGTAGCAGCCGTGTTAGTCTGTATTCGCAAAAAGAAAAGGAGTACTTGTGGCACCTTAGAGGCTAACCAATTTATTTGAGCATAAGCTTTCGTGAATTTGTTAGTCTCTAAGGTGCCACAAGTACTCCTTTTCTTTCTGTGATTTCTTAATGCGTTCTGAAAACCAAATACTATAGTGTTTGCTACAAATTAGACAGAATTGCATATTTATTAGAGGTGTATGAATAATTCATAACAAATAATGTATGCAGTTAATTTTGCTTCTTTTGTTGTGCCCAAATTGCCCCAGAGCAGCTTGCAGTTTTCTTGAATATACTCATTAACTGAATGTCTTCACCGAATAACTTTGTCCATTCGTTGTACAAGAGTAGTATGTGGGAAGTATTTAGAAAACAAAAATTGATTTTTTTGTTTCATTTTAATCAGACACATAGGTCAGATGGTATATTTGTGATCATTCTTAGAATCAGGTTCCCAGTGGAAATGCTCATTTATGAATTAAAAATTCACCCTCTGCGAATATTCTCCAATATTTACTTAAAATTTGCTGCTTATATGATCATTGATATAAATGGTGCTACTCCCATTATTCAAGTTACACTTACATTGTAATTCCACTGACTTCACTTTACAGAATTAGATTCCAAGGTGCTAAACCATTCCTCATCTCCTGGGAGTCCAAAGATTACAACTACTGCTATTATATCTCCTTTGATTCTGTTGTAACTCCACTTGATTATCCAATTGTTTGTTTTCTTTCAGTACTGCTATACTTGAAATTTCCCTGTGCCTTAGCATTTTCCCAAGTTTCTGCTGTGTTGCTGTCTTCTGGGACAATGTCGTTACTTTCTCAGCCCTATCCAATTTTCACCTCCACATTTTATACTCTAGATGCTGTCAAATGTAATTTAATCTGTAAACTTTGCTGGAATCAGTCAAATTTGTTGTTCATCTTCTGCAACATAAAAAGAAAAGGAGTACTTGTGGCACCTTAGAGACTAACCAATTTATTTGAGCATAAGCTTTCGTGAGCTACAGCTCACTTCATCGGATGCATACTGTGGAAAGTATAGAAGATCTTTTTATACACACGAAGCATGAAAAAATGGGTGTTTACCACTACTAAAGGTTTCCTCTCCCCCCACCCCACTCTCCTGCTGGTAATAGCTTATCTAAAGTGATCACTCTCCTTACAATGTGTATGATAATCAAGTTGGGCCATTTTCAGCACAAATCCAGGTTTTCCCCCTCCCCCTCCCCCACAAACCCACTCTCCTGTTGGTAATAGCTTATCTAAAGTGATCATTCTCCTTACAATGTGTATGATAATCAAGGTGGGCCATTTCCAGCAGAAATCAAGGGTTTAACAAGAATGTCTTGGGGGGGGTAGGAAAAAACAAGGGGAAATAGGTTACCTTGCATAATGACTTAGCCACTCCCAGTCTCTATTCAAGTCTAAGTTAATTGTATCCAATTTGCAAATGAATTCCCCTTGTTTTTTCCTACCCCCCCCCCCGCCCCAGACGTTCTTGTTAAACCCTGGATTTGTGCTGGAAATGGCCCACCTTGATTATCATACACAGTAAGGAGAGTGGTCACTTTAGATAAGCTATTACCAACAGGAGAGTGGGTTTGTGGCGGGGGGGGGGAGAAAACCTGGATTTGTGCTGGAAATGGCTCAACTAGATTATCATACACATTGTAAGGAGAGTGATCACTTTAGATAAGCTATTACCAGCAGGAGAGTGGGGTGGGGGAGAGAAAACCTTTTGTAGTGGTAAACACCCATTTTTTCATGCTTTGTGTGTATAAAAAGATCTTCTATACTTTCCACAGTATGCATCCGATGAAGTGAGCTGTAGCTCACGAAAGCTTATGCTCAAATAAATTGGTTAGTCTCTAAGGTGCCACAAGTACTCCTTTTCTTTTTGCGAATACAGACTAACACGGCTGTTACTCTGAATTCTGCAACATAGTTATTATGCCTTGCTTGGCATGTTGCTTGAAGCTGAGTATTCTAATGTGGTGTTTCTGACAAAGAAAACCTTTCAGACTTCAATTTCTGTAATCATTTCCTAAAAGCTTTCTGAGGAGAGTTGGGGTTAATTCTGCTCCCAGTCACACTAGTATTAAGAGAAGAATTTGAGCCTTGGAATTTACATTCAGGTTGACAGAGGGGTTTTTTTTTGTTTGTTTCTTTCTTTGTTTTTCCTTGTCAGCTTTCCCCCATACCCGTTGAATTTCCTGAACAGTTTGGAGAATTGGGGATTCCAAATTAAGGGCCAGATTGTGGTCAGTCCTGGATGAATATGTGTGTGGTTGAAAGTGTGGGAGCTGGTGCAAGGAGAGGGTCTGCCAGAATCGTGCTAGAAAGTACAATCCCCTGTGGGACTCTAGCTGGTTGGGACAGGGAGAGACATGTTGAGACCTCTGGTTTATACACTTTGCATCAGACAGTAAAGCTGTTTGGGCATAGATTGTGAAATATGCTTCACCCTCTCCATATTAGAACTGCTTCATGGTCCAGTGCAGGAGGTATCATAGCTGCAAGATGATTCATTGTGATGGTCTATACTATTATGGTCACCACTTTTACAAGACTATGATAAATTTTGTACAAAGTATGCCTTGTGAGGTATCGTTTGAAAAATCATAATATGCTGAATATCATTATCCTGGTAAAATATGTGTAGCATCACTGTATGTGGGATTAAAGATTCTACTGTATGATTATTACTGAAATATGCTGTAATTCTGGGTAACACCCACACATGAGTTTTTCAGAGACACAGACAGACTGGCCCTACCCAGGTATTAAAGAGCTATCACCAGCTTCAGCAGCCATTCTTCAGTAACGGGAAGGTGTAATCAAGAAATGTACATGTAATCACAAAGACGGTCCATCCCTCATGTCCACAAGAGATTATTTGTTGCCTGCTCCCCATTTGTGGGTAATCCTCAAAGAAGGGGAGGGTGGTATTAGAGAGAGCAACAATGGCCTCTATTTCATCTCTCCTCCCGCTGTCTCTCTGCTCATATCAACGTCTCTGAAAGAACTGAACTAAGGGGGGAGTCATCCCAGCCTGGAAGGTGACCCAGTCTGTCAAATTTACAGCAGTATATGATGAGGAAAAAACTTTGCTTTTAAGGCTAATTAGCTTGTTAAATTAGATATTAGCTTGCGTATTACACTTTTATTTTCTTTTGTAACCAATCCTGACTTTTATGCATCAGTACTTGTAATCATTTAAAATCTAAAGAAACTGATCTTCTTGTTGTATATTAACCAGTGTGTTTGGATTAAAGTATGTGGGAGCCTCCATTTGAGATAAGGAAGGCTGGTGCAGATATCATTTTCCTTTGATGAAATGATGGACTTTCTATGCGCTTGCATTGTTCAGTTGTGTTCTGGACAGTAAAAGACGCACATTTCTGGGGGAACAAGGCTGTGACTAAGAATTTATGGGTGTCACCCTGTATGTAATTCATGAGTGACTGGTCAGAGTGCTCATATATTTAGCTGGCAGTGAATTTGCTTGCTGAAGGTGGTGTGAGCAGACCAGGTATGGCTGTACTGACAGCAAAGCAGAGTAAAAGGCACCCCAGGCTAAATAGTTAAGGGAACACAGCTGTTCAAGAGTCCAGATTGTAGCCTGGGGAAGGTCACATTCATATTTAAATGGTTCCTGATTTGGACATTTCCAGGGTCCTCCTCTAATTTTCTTTATTGCATCATTGGCATTAGTTATCTAAGCATTCTGCTTCTTGGAGCAAACTGAAAGACAATAAGAAAAGGAGTACTTGTGGCACCTTAGAGACTAACCAATTTATTTGAGCATAAGCTTTTGTGAGCTACAGCTCACTTCATCAGATGCATAAAGTGAAAAATGCAGTGAGGATGTTTTATACACACAGACCATGAAAAAATGGTTGTTTATCACTTCAAAGGGTTTTCTCTTTGATAAACACCCAGTTTATCTGTAATGAGTTCTGTAATGACTCCTGAGGTGTACCTTTTTCTAAGGTTTGCAATATAGTGTGAAGTGAAGGGCTGAAAAGAAGATGAAAGTATGTTGAATTCTGAGCTCATTTAAACACACATCTGTTTCCTCACTGTGACACGAGCCACCTTGGGTGCAGCCTGGGACTGTGGGACTGCCATGCCCCCTTAATTCTCCAGCCTGGGCTGTCTCTCACAATGCCTTGCTAGTGACCAGCAGCAGACCCCTCAAGGTGCTGTTATTACTCACCACAACAGCATGTGGAGCCCCACAGCCAACTAGAGTGCATGAATACTCCAAGAACCACTCATGAATCACACAGAGAAAGGCACCAGCCAAACCCTCTCAGCTCCAAGCACTGTACCTCAGGAATACACCATCTTGCACTGCTGAAGATGAGAAGTGCAAATTTACTAATTGGTTCACAAATTCATCAGTGGAAAGTGGACATACACCAGCCTCTGCAAAACGTGAACAGATTTGCCACACACCGCATACAAACTCACTGGTAAAGATAAACAGTAAAACAAATTTATTGACTATAAAAGATAGCTTTTAACTGATATTGAGTGATAGGCAAAAAGTCAGAGTTAGTTACCAACAGAAATAAAATATAAGCATGCAGTCTAAACCCTCAACCCTATTAGACTAGGCAACAACTAGACTAAGCAGTTTTTCTCATCCCATTGGATACTGCAGTACATGGTACACAGATTTCACCCTTGAAATCCAGGCTGGTCCCCTCAGTTGGAGTCTTTAGAATGTCCTTGTGGCTTGCAATGTAAGAGGGTGAAGGAAAAAGGCCAAGCATGTGGCCACTGTGTCTATTTTATACCCTCAGTCCATGTGCTTGTGGGGAAGGGGAATGGGGAAGGGGGAGCTCCCCTTTATGGTCACCCACCCAGTCAGTAGCTATAAAATCCCTTAATAACTGTTCTCTAATTGCTCTACCTGTAAAGGGTTCAAAAGTCTCACTCCTATGAATGGGTAAAAGGAAGTGAGTGGGCACCTGGCCAAAAGAGCCAATTGGAAGGCTAGAACTTTTTAAAATTGAAAAAAGACTCCCCTTTTGTCTGTCGGTTGTTGTTCTCCCACGGAGAGGCAGACAGGGCTGCCATTATGCTGTAAGAAGCTTGGGACAGTATGAAAAAATCATCAATATCATACCTAGAAACTAATCATTTAAAACCCCAGATATGTAAGTAGATCAGGAAATGTCTAGGCAGGTGCGATTAGGTTTATCCATTTTATTTCGTTATGGCTTGTGGATTCCTCTGTGCTAACCCCAGGTGCTTTTGTTTTGTTTGTAACCTTTAAGCTGGACCTCAAGAAAGCTATTCTTGGTGCTTAATCCTTATCATTGCTCTTTTAAAATCTAGCAATACCCTGTGTTCCCAGATGTATTTTCTTTCTTTTTTTATTAATAAAATTTACCCTTTTAAACAACAAAATTGGATTTTTGTGTCTTAAGAGGTTTGTGCACATGTTGTTTAATTAGCTGGTGGCAACAGATGATTTCCCTTTTTATTTTTCTTTCTCAGCTCTTCCCCGGAGGCAGGGTGTGTGTGTGTGAAAGGGCTTGAGGGTACCCCATAGGAAGGAATTCCCAAGTGCTCCTTCCTGGGCTCTCACAGGGGTTCTGCACTTGGGTGGTGGCAGCAGTTACCAATCCAAGGTCAGAGAAAGGCTGTAACCTTGGTAGTTTAACACAAGCCTGGAGTAGCCAGTATTAATTTTTAGAATCCTTTCATGCCCCCACCTTCTGTGCTCGAAGTGCCAGAGTGGGGAATTAGCCTTGACAAAACACAAATCCAGGATATATGGGTCTCCAGACAAGATTGAGCAATTTCCCTGGTGTGGCCTCATTCAGGTGAGTCATTGCATCGTAGCTCCCTCGCTGAACAATGGCTGTTGATTGATGGGTTGATTGATACTCCCCCTGGGCGTTGGTTACTTGCCTTGCTGTTGCCTCTGGGGAGCTAACATCTGGCTGAATCCCCAACTTACAGTATGTTTTAGTGACAACCATACAACGTAATTCTCATAACTTCATATGCATTCATGATACACATCTATGGCTAGAGAAATGACGTTCAGCAGATCATAACCTTTCCCCGGATACCTTACAAGGCTTACATTGCAAGTTCACAATCATATATAAATGAGGAATATGGGGGTTACAGGGTCCAGGGTGCAAGGTACAGAATGTCACACTCACATTAGTCTTTTGGTTACTTATTGTATGATGATGTAATGTGGTTAACATAAGAAGTCATTCCTGGAATGGAAAAGGAAGAAGAAATGTTAATAACTGGCAGAGGAAAGATGAGGCAGTAGTGAGAGAACAGCTGTTTCCTTTGCATAGTTTTCCTTTATAATGTCTGTTACCTTTAGATGCCACACTTTCTATGTCATCCTCAGGGTATGAGTTGCCACAAAAGCCTTATGTAACCAACATCTGCAATAGAGCCTCACTATCTGCATGTCCTTTCACTGTACACGCCCACAGCACCTAAAGTGAGGCTGTACTACCCCTGGACTCTGTCTAGTGCAACCTCAGGCTTCACCTTTGAACAGCTCTGGAGATGCACACACTTACTTTAGTTCTCCATTTGGCTGATTATCTTAGCAATAATTCTTCCTTCCTCCTAACAGTTCTGCAGAGGGGATGCTTGTCTCCCTTATTTATGTTCAGAGCTCCTGGTAAGAAAGAAGCCTACGTTACCATTAGAAACCAAAGATTCATTTCATTTCCCTTAGCAGATGGTCTCTTGATATGGGACTACCGATTGGGCTCAATGCAAGTGAATCTTGAGCCAAGGAATATAAATATTTCAGTTTGCTGAGGAACAAGACTTAATTCTCCTCTTTGTATATTATTTGCTTATTATCTGACTAGTGCCTGATTACCTTGGTAGAGACATAAATCTTAATAAATCTTAATCTTTTTTTCAATAGCAGATTGGCTGATAATTTCAACAGGATTATTATGAATCTCTTCAACTGGCTCTTTATAATCTAAACTTCAGGACTGTGTATTATATTGAGGGCTAGGCTTTAACTAGTCCTCTGTATCCATGCAGGAGCACAAATGGAAGTAAGCCTCTGACTCCACTCCCCGACACAGCCTCCCTGCACTTTGCATCAAGGCAAAAGGAGAGAGCCAGGCTATGCAGAAATACCACTGCTACAGTGACCAAGTGGGTGGGTTAGGGTAAAAGGCAGAGAGTAAGTGGATCCTTGATTTCACCCCAGTCACTCGCAATGTGCTGCTTACAGGAGCTGAGAGGAAGCACATAGGAAGAAATCTGCATCCAAAGGGCTGTAGCAGATTCCTTCACCCCAGCAGCAGCAATGAGTAGGGGAGCTGGGCAGTCCCTGGGGTGGTGCAGCTAAACATCACCTCTTGTGCAGCATTTTTTTTTAATCCTTCCTCATTGTGGAGTCTCAGAAAGGCCAGATACAACCTGGCCTTCCTTCTTGACAAGAAACAAGATTCCCTACTTTTATAGTCATGTGATTTGGACTATACTTTTGTTCAGAGGAGGAACAGGGAGCTGGGATATTGGGAGTGAGCAATCCTTGACTCTTCCTGTCCTCCAGCCGGTACAGGTGAGCCAGCACAGAGGGTATTAGATTTTGCTGTTGGTATAGACTAGCAGCAAATTAATTATTACTGTCCCTGCCTAAGCAAGGGGGAAGCAGAGAGGGAATTGTGATTCAGAAGAGTGTCTATCAGGCTTATGCCTCCAGGGGTGATTCACCTTATGCATTATTCCTTGCTTAGTGCTGCACCTAAAGGTGCAATCTAGCCTCTAGCAGATATTAGAGACACCTATTAGGTTATCTAGTCCATTCCTCTGACATAATAGGATGTTTCTTACAATATATTTACTGGTGCTTTGTCTGTATTAAACTTGACAGTATAAATTACTCTCTCAATTTTGCACACATTTCCAGTCATAATAATGCACAATTCAATTTCAGATCTGCCCTTATTCAGATGCAAATGCTGCTCTCAGATCTGCATGGCTATTCTTGATTAAACAAGATAGTCTACTCTTCCTAAATACATAAGCTTCTGAAGTTCCATTCATATAGGAAGAACAGAATATTGGAGTTGAGATCTGCATGGCAGATCTAAGAGGAGATTTCTGACCTTTGACTACTTTCTGACTTAGGATTTGGATCATATCCCCAAGAATCTGAGATAGGCTATTAAATTGTATCAAATTGTATTAAATTAGGCTATTTAATCTGTATCTTGTAGATTTTAAAGCTACATGGGCCAGATTCCTGTCACACTTACGCAGACTGAATAGGATCTTAGGGCAGGATTGACAAAGCAACTTGGGTGCATACATTTAAATCAATGGGATTTAGGCATTGTGACGCTCAACACTGCAACAGAAGGGTGGCAGAAGCTGGCTCATTGACTTCAGTGGATTATCCACTCCTATAACTGAGAGCAGAGTTTAGTCCTGATTTCAGAGATGTAACTGTGTGTGTGAGAGAGAGAAATATGGTGAAGCTGGAATATACAAAGGACAGTTACTTTAGTCCATTAAGAAATTTTGATTCCTGCTCAGCAAGTCTTCCAACTGGCCTGGGAGCTTTGTGAACCCATTAAGCCAAGATGGCTTGGCTGCAAAAGGATAGGGAAAGCGCCAGAATCTCACAGCTCCAAAACTAACAACTATCAAAGCAACAGTCTCTGTGCCTGGCAGCAACTGCATCACAGCAGAGAACTTTACCTTTTGGTGACTAGCATAACAAAAAGAGGAGGGCAAAGGGAATCACACAACACTTATCTAAAGTATAGTGAAAACAAACAAGTGAAATGTTAGCCAGGGTAATTTCATCCAGTGATATCATGATTCTGTATTTCCCATGGCCAATGTGCAATATCAAAATGAACTACCTTGTCTTAATGTTCCTATTGCCCCAACCTCTAAAAACCCACAATTAAACCAGTCTTATATTTCAGTATTGGGCAATATCACAGCATGAAGATGAAAATCAGGAACACACTTCCTGTGAGATTCAAGATGCTTGGTAGCCAGATTCAAGATCTGGTGAAGCCCACTCTGGCCACAAAAATTGATGATCAGTTTTAAAAGAGAGAGTGAATGTGCCAGCAATGTCCCCCTGCCATGTACATTGGCCAAACCAGACAGTCTCTACGCAAAAGAATAAATGGACACAAATCTGACATCAGGAATCATAACATTCAAAAATCAGTAGGAGAACACTTCAACCTCTCTGGCCACTCGGTAAAAGATTTAAGGGTGGCAATTTTACAACAGAAAAGCTTCAAAAACAGACTCCAATGAGAAACTGCTGAGCTTGAATTAATATGCAAACTAGATACCATTAACTTGGGTTTGAATAGAGACTGGGAGTGGCTGGGTCATAACACATTTAATATATTTAATCTATTTCCCCATGTTAAGTATCCTCACATCTTCTTGTCAACTGTCTAAATGGGCCATCTGGATTATCACTACAAAAGTTTTTTTTTTCTCCTGCTGATAATAGCTCATTTTAAATAATTAGCCTCTTACAGTTGGTATGGCTACTTCCAGCTTTTCATGTTCTCTGTATATATATATACATATAGTAAGAAGATATATATATATATATATATATATATATATATATATATATATATATATATATATATATCTTCTTACTATATGTTCCATTCTATGCATCCAATGAAGTGGACTGTAGCCCACGAAAGCTTATGCTCTAATAAATTTGTTAGTCTCTCAGGTGCCACAAGTACTCCTGTTCTTCATACAAGAATAGTTTGGGATGAACACAAGCTGAGTGACAGAATTAATTCTTCACTGTCACTTTTCCCGCAGTGCTGAGTAATGCCTAAAGTCTTCAGTAATAGCTTGCACCTCTTATATTTATACACATATGAAGGGTCATACAGCTAGATTTGTGTCCCATAACTGCACTTAAATAAATGCAATAATAAACAGTGACACTGTATAGGTTTTACAATGAAATTTGAGCACGTTTCCAATTCCCTTGCTCATTGCTGCTTTACAGAAGAAATTACTGGAATCATAGGCACTGACTCTTTGGGTGCTCAAGCACCCACTGAAAAAAAAATCCAGTGGTGCTCAGCCCAGGAGCCAGAGCTTGAATGTGGAATGTTCTGTGCTGCTCACAAGTTCTTGGGTCAGGGAGTTTGTTTATAAAGAGAGGCAGGGTGATTAAGAGAACAAAAGGCTTGTCATTAAATTACATTAAGGATCTTTAGATGATGCTGAAAGTTAAAAGATAGGAAATAAAGGATAGGAATAAATGGTCCATTTTCAGAATGTGGAGAAATAAATAGTGGTGTCCCCCAGGGGCTTGTACTGGGACCAGTGCTGTTCAACATTATCAGAAATGGTTTGCAAAATGGGGTAAACAGTGAGGTGGCAAAGTTTCAGATTATGCAAAATTACTCAAAATAGCTAAATCCAAAATAGACTGCAAAGAATTACAAAGGGGTCTTACAAACCTGGGTGACTTGGCAACAAAATAGTAGATGAAATTCAAAGTTAAGTGCAAAGTAATGCACGTGGCAAAATATAATTCCAACTATGCATACTATACAAAATATAATCCCAACTATACAAAATGATGGTGCCTAAATTAGCTGTTACCCACCAAGAAAGAGATCTTGGAGTCATTTGCGGTACTCTGAAAGCACTATGCAAATTTGTAAGAATCCTTCTCATTGTGCCTGTATCAGCCTGAACTCATTCTCCAGCTTCAGAAGACTTAAAAATTATCTCCAGTCATCAGTGGGACAAACTGAATAATGTAGCTGTACTTAATGTGCATCAAGACAATACCAGGGAACTAGATGTGAATAAGACAGCTGACAGTTTCATCCAGAAAGCTACAGTGAGACATAATGTCTTTAAACTTTAAACATACAAAAGCCAATAGGAGAATACTTCAATCTCCCTGGACATTCAATAACAGATTTAAAAGTTGCCATCCTTCAACAAAAAAACTTCAAAGATAAACTGCTGAGCTACAATTCATTTGCAAATTTAACACCATTAATTTGGACTTGAATAGGGACTGAGAATGGCTGGCTCACTACAAAAGCAATTTTCCCTCTCTTGGTATTGACACCTCCTCATCAATTACTGGGAGTGGACCACATCCACCCTGACTGAAATGGCCTTATCAACACTGGTTCTCCACTTGTAAGGTAACTCCTTTCTCTACATGTGTCAGGATATTTATATCTGTATCTGTAATTTTCACTCCATGCATCTGAAGAAGTGGAGTTTTTTCACCCACAAAAGCTTATGCCCAAATAAATCTTTTAGTCTTTAAGGTGCCACCGGACTCCTCGTTGTTTTTTTGGATACAGACTAACACGGTCACCCCCTGATATTTGGCTTTAAACTGGGACATTAGTGAAGACAGCTTGTAGGTGACTGCCATGATTTTAATGTACTGTAATTCATGATAATGTAATTATGTAGTTCATAACAATTGAATCATTATTAAAATAGTAAAGATACCAATGATGGACACATTCAATAACTAGAATATGAAAGAAGTGTATAAATAAGCTGAAAATAGCCTCCCCCCAAAACTGGCAGAGTGTGTTCCCCCCCCCCCAAAAAAAAAAAAAAGAAAAAAACAACCATATACCTCTTCAAAAGTATCTACTGGCAAAAGCAAAAGTCAGCACTGATGACTGGAATACGCTGGTTGTTTTCCAGGTGTTAATAAAATCAGCTTCCACTTTATATAAACCTTGAAAATAGCATCTGTATACATTTTTTGAGACATGAATCTAGTGCTATATTTTAAAAAAATGCTAGGATTATTCCTAAAATTAGAAGGTCAATTATCATAAAGAACAATTAAAATTACACACAATATATTATGCGTAACAAATGCGGTTTAAGCCACACACACCCATGGCTTGTTTATGAATTTGCAGTCTCTACTTTTGTAGCAACCCAATGTGCAAATATACTAAACTTGCATTATTTGTATGATATTTGCCAAAACCAAGGCAAGCAAGGATATGTGATTTAGGCATGAAACCCTAGAAATGTTTCCATTTAATTGTCATGCACCAGAAAGTTATATAAATTCCACTAATTTAAGAAGCAAGGAATGATGATGTTTGTTCTAATTTAATAGAAAAGCATCTATCGAAATGACTGGAATACATTTGTTCACTTCTTTTCACTTAATATTTTTAAAATACTCTACTGGAATCCTTGCTTATGTTGCCCATCTTCTCAGTACACTCAGTTTCCATAGAAAAGAAGGTACTCTGACTATTCCTACCCGTAGTAGACATGCTTAATTGGCTAAGGTGTGAGTCTCTGGGAGCACTGGTGACAGCAGGAAAGCAAATGTCCTCTGGGATGTTTACTTGCTGGATTTTTTCCCCATTGCCTGCAAATTGACCAAAAAATAGCATTTCTAATCCTCACATCTGTGTTGTCTGCTACCATGGTGAACAAAAGCTTCTCTGCTGAGGATCTAATTCTCAAAAGCAGACTTTGCTAACCAGAAAGAAAAAAAACAGAATCGGAAGACTGTGATTATTGTCAAGTCTGGATGAACTGTATTATTTTCAAAGTGCTGACTAAGAGGTTTTCTCAGACAAGCTGAGCTGAATAAATTTTCACTTTGGTGGTTTCCAGTTGTTTGGTTTTTTAAAATATTGTTTAAACAGTCACGTGTATGTGACATTTTGACATTTTGATGGGGTGGCATAACATCTTGCTTGGTGTGATAAAGCTTTGTCATCCTTCTTTGTATACTTTTTTGGGAAAGATTAGAAATTTAAACATTGAGGTTTTCACAGTTCAATGACTGTGTTCAAGCTCCAGTACAGACCTCAGAGAGACTGTACATGGAAATCAAAAGTCCAAGATAAAGGACTTATTTATTTTACAGGGTAAAATTTTCAAAACAGAACAAAAAAAGTCCATGAAGAAATCCTCTTAAAAAACAGAGCCCCATACTTCCGACATTTCCTCCAAATCAACAGAGGTCTGATTCAAAGCCACTGACATCAAAGTGACCAGTCCAACAAAGACTAGCTCTTCTGCGACATTATCTGTTAGTTTAATTGGCTGTTGTTTTTTTTTCCTTTGGCAATGCACAGGCTTCCTCAGCTGCTGTTTCAGGGGGCAGTATATTATGATGCAAAATCCTTTAAAACACATGGAAACCATATAGGCTTATTTTTGTGATTATAATTGCTTTTCCTTCACTTAATTTTGGTTTTATTGTTCTTCGATGCCCATTTCTATCAGCTGTGCCGTTTCTAATGACTATGATTCGTGACTTTGAACACTGATGATGATGATGATGATGAGGGCAGGAGGAAGGAGAATTCTGCAAATGAAATCATTTGACACAAGATGAATTAATTCATGGTGAATTTAAGTATTGACCTTCAAGGTCAACTCAACAGTAATGTTCATATTATAGTTTCTCAATGTAAAAAAAAAAAAAAAGCAGGCAGAGAAGATGAATGGCATAATCCACTACAGCAGGAAACTACATTTTGAAAAAATGCCTACTGATTTTGGATGCCCAATTTTAAATACCTAAAAGGGGCCCGAACCAAGGACAGATGCTCAACATTTTTGAAGATCAGTCACCTTTAAATTATCTTACACTGCCCTCACAATAAATGCCAAATTCTTTCATCACTTTTGAAAGTTTAGGCCAATGTGTTTTCATAATTTTTATATTTTCTTTCTCTTTTTTTAGTGACAAAGTGCTTTTGGCTGTTGACAAAATAGATAAATACTCTTGGCAAAAAGTTTGGAGGGTTAGGGTGAGTTTTTTGTGTGCAGGGTTGTCACCAAACAGGTGAAAAGGCAAACTTTCTGAGTGACATTTTTGCAAAGCTCTGTTCATTAGAGCACACAAAATTCTGGGCTCCCCAAAACATCTGTATAAGCGAGAGCACTTTCTGGAAGCTCTGTAATTGGAAATGTCTGTAGCTTTCAGAATATGCTCCTCAAATACCACTGATGTTTTCCTCTTTCATTCTGCTTTAGTCTGCCAGCCGTATGTAATCCAAAAGTACAGAAACAGACTTGTTTAAACTCAACCATTGTGTAGTATTTGTGATGTATGCATATGAATTCTGAATGCAAATGTATGCTGTAAAGTGAAGTACTGAAAACCTGTCTGACTATCAGTGAGGCAGTACAACACAAAATATTTTTTAAATAATAAATACTCACTCAGATCTATATGAGAGATTTTTCAAAACAGTTCATTCTAATTATAGAGATAAGGTGGGTGAGGTAATATCTTTAGGGGACCAATTTCTGCTCATGAAAAAGTCAAGTTTTAGAGCTTCAGAGAGTTCTTCTTCAAGTCTGGGAAAAGTACTCAGAGTGTCTTAACTAAATGCAAGGAACTGATTGTTTAGTATAAGTAGTTAACACATATTCTAAGGGTCTATTTAAGGAGGAGTGGCTTCTTAACACACCTGCAGTCACAGAACAAAAAGGGGGAGGCTAGAGTATTACAAATTAATGTAATAAACCATACATCCAGTGTCTTTATAAAAACAACGAGGAGTCCTTGTGGCACCTTAGAGACTAACACATTTATCTGGGCATAAACTTTTGTGTGTTAAAACCCACTTCATCAGGTGCATGGAGTGGGAAATATAGTAGGCAGGTATAAATATACATCACATGAAAAGATGGGACGTGCCTTTTTGAGTGGGGGGGTCAGTGCTAACTAGGCCAATTCAATTAGGGTGGATATGGCCCATTTCCAACAGTTGATAACACGGGGTGAATATCAACAGAGGGGAAATTACTTTTAGTTGTGCTAATGAGGCCAATACAATCATGGTAGGCAATCACTCGGTAAGGCAGCTCCCATCTCTAAGGTGCTACAAGGACTCCTCGTTATTTTTGCTGATACAGCCTAAAACGGCTACCCCTCTGAAACCAGTGTGTTTATAATGACCATAATTTTCCTTGCCTAGCAGAGTTATGAATTTAAGCTCCCAGAATTATCTATGGAAGGTGTTGTCCAGCTTTGAGAACAAGGTCAGATATGGAGGGATAGTTTTGTGAAAAGTGTTTGCCCATGGGTGATATGGTGTTTTTGTCTTTTATCATTTGTCTATGTGAGTTCATTTGAGGGCATAATGATTGTCTGGTTTCACCCACATAATTGCTTTTGGGGCATTTAGTGAACTGGATGAGGTACACTAAATGTTATGATAGGTATGTATAGGACCCAGGGATCTTGAAAGGTGTGTTGTGGGGGGTGTTGATTATTGTATCAATGGAGATGTATCTGCAGGTTTTGTATCCATTGTTATGACAGAGTCTGGTGCTGCTTTGAGTTGGTGGGTCCTAGTCTGTGAGGATGAGCTTGTGTTGATGAACTTGGAGAAGTTGGGGTGCTGTTTGAAGGCCAGAAGAGGGGTTTGGGGAAAGATTTAATTCATGATGTGGTCCTCATTGAATATGTTGTTTAATGATTCCATGTATGGATTCACTGGTGGATTAATGCATGGGCCCACCCACAGGGCCCGTGCCTGGGGGCCCCAGCCAATTTGGGGCCACTTGCAGGAGCACCTGAACCTGGGTAGAAATGTGGGGCCACTGCAGCTGGAACTGTGGCCCTACTCCCTCCTCTTCCTCCTCCTCTTCCCCCAGGACACTGCCCCCTGCTCCTCCTCTTCCCCCTGAGGCCCTGCACCCTGGCCAGGCCAGAAGTCGGAGCAGGTAGGTGGTAAGAACTGCCCAGGGAGCCCGGGCAATGGTGGGGAGCCCTGGACCCTCTGCCTGTCCTGGGCAGGGGCTCGGGTGCCCGAGAGCAGCCCCCAGCCCATGTCCCTGCCTCGCAGGATATGCCACTGTCAGGGGGACCCAGGGGCAGGAGCCGGGACCTGCAGGGCTGGGATAGTCACAGACAGCACGGAGCTGGGCAGGGAGGGCTCCTCTGGTGCAGCTCCTGCTGCTACTGGCCTGGCCTCAGGAACTATCACACTCCACCCAGGCTCGCTTAGTGCCTGCACCCGGCTCTCGCTGCCAGGCTGTCCCAACCAGGTCCCTCCTGCTCCCGGTGACAGGCTGCCCCCACTGCCACCTGGGCAGCAAGCAGGTGTGTCATGGCTCCTCCTGTTGCTGGGGACCTGAGGCTTGCAGTTAGGGGGGTGGGGGGACAATGCCCTCCTTATCTCCTCCAAACGACACCCTCACTGCTGCCACTCCATGCCTGCCCGAGGCTACTACGCCCATTTAAAAAGTGAGCTGGCATGGACCTCTCCCAACACCCACTATTCTGGTACCCCTGGGCCCCCATGGTGGGTGTGTGGGGGGCAAATATTCTTTGTGCCCAGTGCCCCAGTAAATCTTAATCCATCTCTCTATGGGTTCCAGCATAGTGTGGTACATGACAACTAGGGGTTTGTTTGTTTTTTTTCCCCTTAGGTTCTCTAAGGGTATTCGAGTGGTCCATTCCATGATGCAATCTTCTCTGGTGGAAGAGGTTTTAAGTGTATTAAGGTATGTATCCTGGACTTTCTCCTTGGAGCATATTCTGAGGTATCTGAGTGCCTGGCTGTAAATAGATTTTTTGGTGTGTTTGTGGTGGTTACTGGATCTGTGAGGGTAAGTGTGGTAATCTGTGGGTTTCTTGTATATAGTTGTCTGTAGGATTCCATTGCTGAAGCTGATTATGATGTCCAAGAAGTTGTTGCTGGTGCTGGAGTGTTCTAGAGCAGGCGTTCTC
The DNA here is from genome assembly GCF_965152275.1 of Natator depressus. NCBI lineage: Eukaryota > Metazoa > Chordata > Testudines > Cheloniidae > Natator > Natator depressus. The sequence goes on from NC_134235.1 coordinate 75,868,980, forward strand.
ACAAGAAATTTTTTGTTGGCCCCAGAGTGCGGCCACCAACTCTTGCTGGTGACCGCTCTGACAATTTTTCCTAAAATACCCAATTAATATTAGGAAAAACAAATAAATATGCATATATACATGTCCAAATCATTGTAATTTATTTATGTAGGGTTTTTTCGCAGATTCAATCATAAAAATAATGTACAGTTTTCTCTGTTCTTTACTAAACAGAATAAAAACAAATAATGTGCTATCCATGTTCTTGTCTTTTTGTTATTGTTTCTTTTGCTTTTTTTTTTTTGGTTGCTTATTTTTAAAGACTTGCTAGTTAGTAAGTCTGTTTCTGTGAAAAGTGATATTTATATTTTGTTAATATCATTTTTCAGAGCAGCAGACTTGCTTGCTAGCAGGGAGGCAGTGAAAAATGTAGTAAGATGTGCAGCTATATGATTTGTATGAATAATCCTAAACTTTAACACACAATAAAGCCCCAAGTTTGAACTGATCTTTTCTGTGCTTCTAATTTTGTAGACACACTAAAAGTGTGCCCTTGTTGACAAGAAGGCTAACGGCATTTTGGGCTGTGTAAGTAGGGACGATCAAAGGCCAGCAGATCGAGGGACGTGATCGTTCCCTTCTATTTGACATTGGCGAGGCCTCATCTGGAGTACCATGTCCAGTTTTGGGTCCCACATTACAAGGAGGTGGAAAAATTGGAAACTGTCCAGTGGACGGCAACAAAAATGATTAGGGGACTGGAACACATGACTTCTGAGGAGAGGCTGAGGGACCTGGGATTGTTTAGTCTGCAGAAGAGAAGAATGAGGGGGGATTTGATAGCTGCTTTCAACTACCTAAAAGGGGGTTCCAAAAAGGATGGATGTAGACTGTTCTCAGTGGTACCAGATGACAGAACAAGGAGTAAGTGGGGGAGGTTTAGGCTGGATATTAGGAAAACCTTTTTCACTAGGAGGGTGGTGAAGCACTGGAATGCGTTACCTAGGGAGGTGGTGGAATCTCCTTCCTTTGAGGTTTTTAAGGTCAGGCCTGACAAAGCCCTGGCTGGGATGATTTAGCTGGGGATTGGTCCTGCTTTGAGCAGGGGGTTGGACTAGATGACCTCCTGAGGTCCCTTCCAACCCTGATTTTCTATGATTTTATGAAACTGATACAAATTAGCTACCTAAGTACCTGACTGTCCTGGCATATCACATGGTTAAATTACTAACCCACATTAATTGTGCCTGCAATTGTTTTCAAATGTAGAGGCTGAGTTTAAAAATCTTGACCTAAAGGTATTTTTATAATTCTTTAACAAACAGCACTAAAGATCGAGGAAAAAGAAACATGAGGCTCATGAATCTGCTCAACTGAAATCAATTGTACATATAGAAACAAGCAGGAACTAATGAGATCATCTTTCTCAAGCTACTGTTTGATTATAAGTTGCCTTTTCTTTGGTCTGAGAAGTGTCACAGTAATGTGTCAGTTGAGCTGGTGAGACATTACTCTTAAGGAGAATTAAAACGAACATCAATATTTGAGAGACTGACTAAAATGTAAACTGCAGAAAATCTTAGACATAATAGAAAAATCAAAACAAGAAAATAGGGCAACACAGCTAGTCAGAAGAATTATCCTGTCAACAACTGAGAATTTTACTGATTATATTCAATTCAGATAAAATGAACTACGTGGACATCCTTTTCTTCTGCAGAATTACAATAATCAGAAACCACTTCCATAAATGTGTATTTTGGGCAGGAGAGCACTGGACCAATAGGCAGCACCAGTACAGGCTATTTTGCTTGCTTTGTAAGCAATGCTTTTGTTAAACTTTATTAGGCACCCAGAGACCTTTAGGACAAGGCAGCAAACCAAACCTTGCATATATGTTCATGGAAATTAGAGTCCCTCCCCACTCCTTTCACAGCTGCCTTTTCCTCAACAGCTGCTGTCTACTCTCACAGGTTCCCAGTCTCCCCAGCCTTGCCTTAGATTATCATGACCATGGCATGCAATGCAATGCTAATGCAAAAAACCCAAACCCAGACTAAGTCTGAGTTTACTTCCAATTCAATGGGAATGCTTAGCACTATTCTAACTGCTGTTGTTATACTGGTTCTTTTTCTAAACTCATACTTCAATCTTCAGGGCTGTCAGTCTGCCTCTTTTCATAAGATTACATTCATTGGAAAAAGAAGAAAACTTTTTAAAAAAATGAAGTATCAATAAACTTGGCACTTGTTATTGATGATTATGTAGAAGGACTTGAGACTCCATTTCACTCTACCTTTGAAAGGGCTTGGTTCCGCAACCCGTAGAGTAATTACTTATATGAATACTCCATGTAAATTCTGTGGGGTTACTTTTCTGAGTAAAATCTACACAAGGTAAGTAAGGCTTGCAAAGTCAGCCTCTTTGATGATGTCATTATCTTTAATTAATGCAATAATGTTTTGATTTAACCCCATCACATATTCTCCTCCTCTTATATCCTTCTTTCAAAGGACACCCTCCCTTTGTGTGTACAAACTTGAGCTGTCTAATACGGCTCCTGCACTTTGGCTGCTAACATCTGCCTACTTGTAAATGTCAGTGTGTGTGAATAAATTAGAATTTTTACAGTGGATCTACAAGTATGCCTGCACTTTACAGTTGCAAACAAGTAGGTACATGTACAATTTTGTATTCACAGACATGGAAGGCCAGATCCTTGCCTCGCTCTAGTGGGGCAAAACAATCTTTAATATACCTTAAAGGGCTAGTGGAACTTTCTCTGCTTCGGGGGAATCTTTCAACTTCCTTCAGCACTTGAGATAGTCTGGTATCCTGGAATCCTCCTGCCTCAGCAATCCCTGCTTGAAGGAATGAACAGCCCAGTATACCTAGGGCTGTGGGAAAGTACAGGTGGCACCAAAGTCACCTTTGAAATTCCCTCCTGAGCTGTTCTGGGTGCACAAAACCAAAATCTGTCCTGCAGGCTCTATAGAGGATTGGTAAAAGTGAATTGCTATCTATGTATGGTAAGCATTAAGACAATTGTTCAGATCTATTGTCTAAACCCCTCACGTCCTAGTAGATTTGTACATTTTCCTTAATTATTGGCCTATTTGTTATTCTTTACATATGTATGTATGTATGGCTTAGTTAGCTTTTGTGGAATACTTATATATTCAAATGATGGGTATTTTTCATACTTTTTTGTGCAGCAAAGTGTAAGCCATCCACTTGAATTAAGATCAGTTCCCTGAAAATCACTGAACCCCAAACACAGTACAACTGTTTAATAATATTAAAGAAGACATATGGATACAAATTACAAAACTAACTTGCCAGGCTTGACTTAAATGTAAAAGGACTCCCCTTCTCCCTTTCCGTCACACACACTCTTTTACATAAAGCAATTTAGTGAGTTTTAGTGAGCACTGGAGACATAGCAAGACACAGATGTGGCATTTTTCTTTTCAATAATTACTTGTGTCTCTAGATTATCTCCTTACCTAATTCAAAGATATTCACATACAAACATTCAGGATGGAAGGAGCATACCTGGCCCATCTAATTCTATTAATCCGTCAAGTATTTGTAGTTTAAAAAAACCCACACAGACAAAATAAAAACAAAACAAAAAACAGGTGTAACACCCAATGTCTTTGTTCTTTGTTCACACAGATTAGTAAGAATATAAAAGTATCAAAAATCAAACCCAAAATTCTATCCCAGACTAACAAACAGACCTATATATTAACACTTTTTTGTCTACACCAAGTCCCACTGAAGTCAAGATTTGGGTTTTGAACTATATTTATGATGTCCATCTTCTCTCCATCTCTCACAATAGTACACAATTCAATCACACTCCCACTCCCTTAAACGCCATATTATTCTGTGATCAATATCCTTAGGTTATCTTGCAGAGCATGGCGACTCAGGTGTTCTTTTAATCTCTGGTTCAACAAGGGTGACAAGTGAGTTTCTTTCCAGGCCACAAGTCCAGGTCATATCTTTTTTCCTTCTACCATTGCTAACAAGAGTGTTGAGAAGCAAGCCATTTCATTCTAGTTTCTTGATTGCTCTAGGTGTATACATTTTTATTATTTAATTGCTTATTTACCAACAGTATTCTGGCACCACCCTTAGTTACATTATTTTTTTTTCATTTTTCTTCTCTAGAAAGCTCATCCGTTTCTGGAATTTCCCCCCTCACAACACCTGGTGAATACTGAAACAAAGACATCAGTTATTTCCCTAGCAATATCCCCTCTATTCTATTCTATTCTATTCTATTCTATTCTATTCTATTTATTTATTTTCGCTGTCCTTCAAGGGAGTTGCAGTCTTTCTCATTCACTTATTTTTTATTTCTCATGTATTTTCAGAATCACTTATTTGTCTTTTGATTTTAGATTTTTTTTTTTTTACATTTTTTACTACAATGTAGATACATGTAACAGTAACGCTACTGATTTATGTTACATACCCTTTTCACTTTATTGCTCCGTGTATTTTCCTGGTCAAATACATTGTTTCTTTTATTTCTTTGTTACATTTCTGCTGGCTCCTGGTAATTCCTCCTGAATACTTCCTATTCCTCTTCTTTGTATGAAGAAAAATAATGGTTTCATTAGGAGGTCTGTTCTAGAAATGGGCAAAGGTTATTGGAGCAGAATAGGTTCTAATTTGTTTTTCACCAAATTATCTACTTCCATGCCTAATCCTGATTCCCAAGAGCTAGATTCTAAACTGAGCTATACTGGAATCTTCAATGGTGTTACTAAACATTTTCACCAACGTAAATGAGATTGGAATCTGATGCCAAATTTGCATAGCAGAGGGCTGAGATCTTGTTTCTTAAATTCAGTGCAGTTTCCCCCCTGCATTGGTCTGTATGTCTCCTTCACTTATTGTCAACTATTTTTCTTACATCTGGATTATACTTTTCCACACCTATGTCCGTATAATGGTCACTGTTTGTAGACATCTCATCTTTTAACTGCTGTTTCTCTAAGCAGTTGGCTGTTCATTCTTACTGTTATGATGCTCATGCCCTCAGCATCCATATTCATTATAGATGTGTGTGGCTTTTTCCAACAGCTTTGTCAAAGAATGACCACCCCCCTGGCACCTCTTGTGTCCTCAAGCTGCCCCTATTAGCGATCCCTGTCTGAATTTTCCTTCTCCAGTGTCCCTGCTTCCCAGGGGCCAATTGTCTGCCTGCATTCTCCACCATACGTGATAAGGCATGACCCTTGCCTGGGGTACCCTCCTGAAGCAAGGCCACAGCGCAGCCAGGTACATTTGCCTCAGTTTCCCCTTTTGTTCCAGAGTCCCCAGTAACTCCTCAAAAGCTTTCCTAACACAAAGAGCCCCCGTGGGGCTAATTTATTTCAAAAGACGTGTCCATGAAAATCATTAAGAAGTTCCACAGCCACAATCCAGAGTTCCTCAGGAGAGTCCAAGAATATTGGAAGAAAGCTAATGTTGTGCCAGTCTTTAGAAAGGGTAAATGGGATGACCCAGGCAATTTTGGGCCTGTCAGTGTGACATAGATCCCTAGGCAAGGTAATGAAGGGGCTGATATGACACTCGATTAAAGGAACAAAATATAATGAATGATAATCAGCATGGATTTATGGAAAACAGACCCTTTCAAACTAACCTGATATCTTTTTTGATGAGATTACAAATTTGATTTATAAAGATAATAATGCTGATGTAATATGCTTGTACTTCTGTAAGGCATTTGACTTGATACCGCACGACATTTTGACTGGAAAAGAGAACAACATAAAATTAACGTGGAACACATTAAATTAATTAAAAACTGAATGAAACACATAGGTCTCAGTATGTAATTGTAAACGGGGAATTATTACTGAACAAGTATGTTTCTAATGGGGTGCCCTATGCTATTTAACTTTTTTATTTTTTTTAATGGAAGAAAACATAAAGTCATCACTGACAAAGTTTGCAAATCACACAACAATTAGGTGTGTGATAAATAATGAAAAGAACAGGTCACTGATACAGAGCAATCTGGATCACTTGGTAAATTGGGCTCAAGCAAATACATGTGTTTTAATGTGGCTAAATATAAATGTATACAAATAGAAACAAAGAATCTACTTACACAATGGGGGACTCTATCCTGGAAGCAGAGAAAAAGATTAGGGGATGTGGTTGATAATCAGCTGAAGAAGAGCTCCCAGTGTACCTATCCGCAAAAAGAAAAGGAGTACTTGTGGCACCTTAGAGACTAACCAATTTATTTGAGCATAAGCTTTCATGAGCTACAGCTTCACTCCGATGAAGTGAGCTGTAGCTCACGAAAGCTTATGCTCAAATAAATTGGTTAGTCTCTAAGGTGCCACAAGTACTCCTTTTCTTTTTGTGAATACAGACTAACACGGCTGTAACTCTGAAACCTGTCAGTGTACCTATGTGGCCAAATGGGCTAATATGATCCTTGCATGCATAAACATGGAAATCTCAAGTAGGAATAGAGTGGTTATTTTACCTCTCTATTTGGCACTGATGTGACCACTGGTGGAATATTGTGACCAGTTCTGGTCCCCACAATTCAAAAAGGATATTGATAAATTGGAGGGGGTTCAGAGAAGAGCCATGAGAATGATTAAAGGATTAGAAAACATACATTATAGTGATTGAGTTCCTTGAATATTTAGCTTAACAAAGAGATAGTTAGTGAGTGCCTTGATTACAGTCTATACATATGTACATGGGGAACAAATATTTAATAATGGGCTCATCAGTCTAGCTGAGAAAGACTGATCCAATGCTTGGAAGTTGAAACTAGATAAAATCACACTGAAAATTAGGCATAAATATTTAATGGTGAGAGTATTAACCAATGGAACAATTTAGCAAAGGTTGTGGTGGATTCTCCATCACTGACAATTTTTAAATTAAGAGTGGATTTTTTTTTCTCAAAGATATGCTTTAGGAATTATTGTGGAGAAGTGCTATGGCTTGTGTTTTAAGGACTAGATTATCACAATGGTCCCTTCCGGCCTTGGAATCTATGAAAGTCCCAACAGCCAATCTACACGCCACATACAACTCCAGTATCTCTCCCCACACCCCAGCTCTCTGGTACAGGTCTGGCATGTCCCATCATGCCCCAGTTCTCTATTATGACTCTGACATCTCTCCCCATGCCCTATCTCTCCATCGTGGCTCTGGTGTGTCTCCTTACACACCAACTCTCTGCTGTGGCTCTAGCATCTCACCACACCTCACCCCAGCCCCACTGGTGGGGTGCTTCTTCATCCCGTTTCCTTCAAAGGTAGGGTTCCAGCTCTTGCCCATCATTCCCCAGCCTTTAGCCCTCTCTGGCTCTCCAGCTCCCTAGTTCAGAGACCCAGCAGCAGGCATCTCCATTGCTGCTTTCGGCCTTCAGCCCTCTCCAGAACTCTCTGGCCTGGGGAAGTTTGCAGGTGACTCCCCAGCTGCCTTCCTGCTGTCTGCTTTCACCAGCCTGATCTGGCTCCACTGCTCACAAATGAGCTCTCACTGCTCCCTCCTTCAGGTGCATTCCCTCCCTAAAGCTCTCAGCTCAGCTCTGCTTTTCCTCGGAGCTCTCTCAGGGGTCAGGATGCTAGACTCTCTCCCTCTCTGGACTCTGGCTTCTGAGCAGCGCCGCCCGTGACATTTTTGACAGGTGAGGCACAAACCACCGTATAGTTATTTCCGTCCCCACCCAATGTATGAGTTAATACAGGGGTGGAGCTGGAGCTGCTACTATGGTGCAACTGCTACCCAAGCCAGCATGGGGGACAGAGCGCGGAGCAGGCTTAGGGCTTGGCAATGGCTCCTTTTTGCATGCATGAGGCCTGCCCCATAGAATAGGGAGCTGGGAGGTGCAGAGCACAATCTACATCCCTGCCCCCTGTAAACTCTCTGCAGTCCAAGCTTACCTGCCGCAATTCTATAGATCAGCTATACCAAGTTTTGAGCTGCACGCAGCACTACATTTCTCAAACTTTCTGGCATTCATTTAGAGACTGGAGAGAGAGAGTTGTGACATTTAAATCAAATGTATTTGGTAGCTTTTGGGAATTCTTGGTGAGGATGTGCCTCACTTCCCCGGGCTGATAACCTGCCTGTGGCTCTGAGCTCACATTTATAACTCCCAGTGGCAGCCCTGCCCTCCCTCATTATACCAAACTAGGGCATACCTGGACTGGAACAGGAGCTGGGCCAAACTCACTTAAAGGGCCAGTTGCCTTGTTACAAGCTTCATCACAAAAATAGCAGCCAGTATCATGTGTTTTTTGTTTGTCTGTTTGTTTTGCAGAATCTCAGGACCTGTCTGCATAATACTGCAGCGCAGACTACAGGGGTTTGAATTGCAGAGTTCACTAAAGTGTTGCACTCTAAGTGCCCTATATGGATGCTGCTGGTGCGAACGAAAAGGTGCCTGGTTTGCATTAACATAGTCCTCTTTCAAACACTCAACACTTTGGTGCTCTCTGCTATTCCGACCCCTGTAGTCTGGACTGAGGCGTAATGTAGACATAGCCTCACTTGTTGAAAGTTTTTAACAAGGCCTGTGACACAGTGAGGTAAGTACAGGGTGTCAGATACCCTTTCCAAATATCACCCTAAGCCAATTTATTGAAGCTGAACAATTTCCAAAACGTGTATCAATGACACTTTTCACTTATCCAACAGATTTAAAAGATCAGGTCATAAAAGCACAATATCCTTCCAGTACAAAGCAAATTACAAACATTTATACTCAACCTCCAGAATCCAATTCACAAAACATAGAGAGGTACATTTACATAATTCAAATATGAAGGACACTACAAAGAAACCCTTGCAGCAATTCACTCAGGAGCCAGCACAGGGTAAGGAATTTATGATACAAAGTAGAGAATAAAGAAATAGGTAACAGTGAATTATGGGGCTATATTTCCATTGAGGGATTCTAGTCAATGATATAAACAGCACAAGTAAAGCTGTAATTCAAAATTTGCTTATCTTTTTGTTTTATACCATACATAGTTCCAGCATCAACACTGAGCCTGCAGGACATTTACATTTTCTTCCACTTGACTAAAGGACAGAAAGAACAAATGGAAAACAAAGTCTTCTTTTTGGTGTATTCCTTTTCCCTTGCTGTTGTATTGAATTCTCCTTCTTTTCATTTGTAGCAAAGTCAAATGGCTTGACATTTTGACAGCTGACATTTTATGCTTATGGGCAGAAGTCAATTGACAAAAAATCGTAACTGCCTTTCATGATCTTTCAACTCTGCTTACATTTAAAAAAAGAAATGTTTGCTCTTCATGTCAGTAGATTCTCATAATTTCTGTGTGTGGCATTACTCCTCTGATATTCTGCTGCTCAGTGATGTCATTCCTGTGAATGACAAAAATAGTCCACAGTGTTTGCACTATGATCCATATATTATCAGAAAAGGTCTGGTTTTCTACCACTGTTCCCAGGGAACAAAATCTTCAAAGAAACTATTTCCCATGTGATTTTCCTTATGGTAAACTTCACATAAATACCATAAGTGGAGGCTGACCTGGTGAGGATATGTATACTGACTCTTTAAAAGTAAAGCCGAAAGACAAGCAGGAAGGGAAATGGGGAAGGTTTTAGGCAGACTATCTACAGTGAAATAGAGAGAGAAACTTTAGGGATAATATGGTTTTCCATATTCTAATAAACTCCATGTATTTCTTTGGCATAACTCATCCATTACATGATTAAATATCCTCTAAATTCTTCTCTTTCTTTTCAATACAGTAGTAGAGTATAGATGAATATTATTGATATAGCCATTGGTTTACCACAATGCTTTTGAAATGAAATCTTTTGACTTTTGAACTCTGTATGTGCATGTGTGTATCTGTAAATAGCGTAAGTGTAGTGATTTTGAGTCCAACCCATTCCTTAGCTCAGACTATCTTTTCCTTATGTTTTTACAGTGTTTAACACAGTGGGGCCTAGATCAGGTCCTCTAGGTGCTACTGTAATAATAAATAATATATACTGTTTTATGTACCCTCTCCACCTGTACCATATAGTCCCCAAATAGAATTCCTTCTTATCAATATACCATGTGCCAGAATGGTTTGATCTTCTTTCCAGAGGTTCAGAGCCAAATTATCTCCTGGTGTAAATGGGCACAGCTCCACTAGTAGAGAGCTTGGTCCTCCAGCGGTAGAAAACAGCATATCTAGGAATTTGTGCCCAGTCATTTATCTCGGCTGATGTTGGCACATCATTCCTGGAAGTGCTGCTTTCTAGAATCAGTCATCCTAGAAATGGGGGGAGGGAGAAATGACACCATGAGGAAAGGAAGTAGTGTATGTAGTAAAATTATCCAGCCTAATCTTAGACCTCTGCTCAGGTATTTGAAGTATGTCTAATAGGCTGAGCTTAATTCGTTTCAGGTTATTTTCTAGCAAGTTAATTCGCCTTTTTACAAGAATTGCTGTCAAGTTATGAACATCTATTTATCTATCTATGAATATGTTTTAATAGAGGATTTCATAAACATGGACCCAACTATATTATCAACAGACATGCATCCATATGCAATTATTTTTCCTGAAGCACTGGTTAGTAGAATGTTTTATTTTTGCGAGTGTCACTCCTACTGCAGCAAATCTAGACAAACAATGTGACCTGATTCCATTTATAACAGAATAATGAAATAACTCTTCAGCAAAGTACAAAAAATAAAACCACAACACCCCTCTTAAAATAAACAGGAAAATAGCCATAAGATAGGAATAATGTGGTTGGAAATCATTGACCACTAGTAAAAGGCTTCCAGTTCAAATGGCACTGTTTTTTTTTTTTTTTTTACCATCCCGTGTGTCCTTTTTTCTTGTGTCTAGCTGCCCTTCCTTTTGGCCATCACATCACATTGTAATTTTTCTTCTTCTCATTGCTTCCTTCTCCCTTCCTTTCCCATCTCTCAGACCTTTCTCCTGAACCCGCCTTACTCTATTTATTGTTATCATTTCACTGTATAGTCTATCCAAGCACTTATACTGCTTTGTATCTCAGTATCTTCAGCCTTCTGGTCCTATGCATTTGATTTCTCTCTTTACCTCTTTTTTCTGTTCTCTTTCTTTTGCCTACTCACATCCCTTTCAGGAACCTAGAACTGGAGAAGACCTCCTAGGTAACCGAGTCCAGTCCCCCACCATCGCAGCCACCCCATCCTATAATCCCATTCATAAATGTATCAACCTCCATCATAAAACCAGCTAGGTTGTTTGCCCCCACTACTCCCAGTGGGAGGTTGTTGCAGAACCTCCCTCATCTGACAGTTAGAAACTTTCCTCTAATTTCCAGCCTAAATTTATTCATGACTGGTTTATACACATTTGTTCTTCTGCCAGCATTGTCCTTTAGTTTAAGTAGCTCTTCACTTTTGCTGGTGTTTCCTCCCTTTTATTCGGGTTCTTCCCTCCCTTAATTCTTCCTTATTTTCCCCTCCCTTGCCTCTATCCTTCCTTTTTCGTTTTCCATTCCTTTCTAATCACCTTTTACTATTCCGTTCTCATCTACATCTATTCTCATACCTTTCTTTTTTGTGTATCACATATTTTCCACTTTCTTGTGCTCGTGCCTTCTGGTGTGTCCTTTATCTCATCTGCTTTAAATTCCTTTTCCTCTCATCTACTCTCCAGACCTTTAAAAAGTATTGCTAAAATCCTGCAGTCTTTATAACTAACAACAATTTTCCAATCCACTCTTTCTTTTTGTGTTCCCTATTACATACAACTGGCTCCTCAGCACCAGCACTCTGAGAGAAATGAAGCAGGAAAACAAGTTTCTCTGCAGCAGTCAGATACAGAGCAAACTTGCTCAGCCCTGAAGGATTACCCCAGTTCCATTTTTCCTTCTTCAGCTCTGCAAAACAGTTCCCAGTAGCCATCAGATACCAAATAAATAAATAACAACTCTTGTTTTGTTGTGTTTTTTATTCCCAACTGAAAATTATGGTGCCATAAGCAAACCAACCTATCAAAAACCTAGCATCCCCTCTCTCTTCTTAATAAGGACAACAGGCAGAACCTCGTCATCTCCCTGTTGGGAATGCTGTGAACATTATTGGTGTAGATAGATCTATTCACTCCAGGTCATTCCAATAGGGCCATTAATGATCAAAGTCATCACAAAATAATGATATTCATTACTATTCACAATCTTTGTCAGTGTGCGCGCGATGGCAGTGGAATGTAAACATACAGTATTACCAGTAACAGAGCACAAGCAATGTCAATGCGGTGTTCAAGCATTGCACAGCAACCTTCCAGAGAGTTAGCAAAATAGGAAGCTGAACTTGTAAAACTAAGCCCTTAATCATTTGGAATGAGAACAAGCAAAGGTGAACAAAGTAGCTTCCCCCCTTACCTCCTCCGTGTTTTTTTTGTTTCAGCTCACCCAGTAGGAGCTTGTGTTTTAGCCTTAAAAAATGAGCAAAGAGGTCACCTTCCCTCTTTTGGGGCTTTTTGATGTCATGTCATTCTGCGTGATATTGCATTGTGAGCAGAACATAATGCCAGACATCAAAATAAAGCCTGCATTGCATGAAAAAAAAGTCCTTATTGTTTAGTGCGTGCACAGAACCTCAAAGCAATTTAAGCTGACTATAGTTTACACCTTCATTGATATCTTTCTAATAGAAAGGAATTACTCTCAGCTAAACATCTGGAGTACAATGTTTTTATTTTTCTGAATCAACACTTTAGGAACTTTAAAATGTATTTGTTCTCCTTGATTGGTAATAGATGTGTGTTCAGTCACAGTTATTTTTTATCTTGCAGCATGTGTGTTAGGAAGCTGGGTTTGCAAGTTTCTGAAGTTTTCTGATCTGAAGTTACTACAGTTTGTTCCTTGCAAAGTGTGATATTGATGCAATCTTCCCTGATGGCTGATAAGAAACCTCCATCAGTAAGAATAATAACAACAGTGGAAAACAACTAGATTCCCACAGCAATTTAGTAATGCTGCTGAGTGAAATGAACTACTTTTGAGTAGCCATGACTATCCCCATGACAACCCATGGTTCTTAAGTCAATGGAATTCTGCACTTTATTGTTTGATCTCCAACAGAGTTGATCGTTCCCTTAGCAAGAAAGGGAAATTAATCTTACATTGCATTATAGGTCCTGATAGAAATGCTGTAAAACTTCTGACAAACATTGTCATTTTATTGTGGAAGCAGTAAAAAAGCAGACAAGAACAAAAGTTTTTTGCACCACTGCTGCGCATTGTTCACTAAAATGATGGTCTATTCCTGAAATAACATTTAAGGTTATGGAAATGCAGATCCAGAGATAATGACAAACCAGGTTCACCTTTGTTTAGAGACAATTATCCTTCACTAGCCTTATTTATCTTATAGTTTAGTACATTTCTAATATTAATATCACTTTCATTCAACCTTTATCATGTACAGAGAGACACACACACTCATACATACACATATAACTTGCCAGAGCTTCATTCATTTTCATAAAATGGTGATGGCAGACAGAAAGATGGACTTGTGTTTATGGCATTGTAGACTGGGACCTAGGAGATCTGGGTACAGCTGCTGGCTTCGCCATGGACTATCACGACACAGTAATGATTCTCAGTTGATTAATAAGGGTAAAATAAAAGCTTGTTTTACACCCTTATTATATGCATGGGAGCGGGGCCTTTAAAACATTAAGATGTGTGTTTATTGTATTTACTATTTTAAAAAAATCATGGCAAAATCTGAATTAGATCGTTCAAACCTTTTAGATTAATTAGTAAGGTAAAATGTGTCCTTAAGTGACAGTAGAAGCTGAGTTAATGTGTATTTTGCAGACATATATATAAAAATCAATAGCTGAGATGAGCAGAACCACAAGAAAAAAATGCACATTCTAGGTACTATCTATATAAAAAGGATATAAATGGTATTTCATGTAGGTGTCCTGAGTTAGTTCATGGTCTGCAGACCATATGGAAGGAACAGCCTGCTCTCAGTCAGAACAAAAGATTGGGTTGACATAAAATTATTACAGATGTTCCTTGTTGATTAACCAAAACAGAGCCCATAACCTAAAGCTGCTTCAGCCACCAGTGAAATGCTCAGAGTGCTGGTGAATCCAGGGAAAGGTCAATCACAAATGTTAGATTAAAGTGATGCTATCATAAGAAGGAAAACTAAAATGAAAATGGCTGTGAAAATGGCTGTTGTCGAACCTATATAACTGCAACATGTAAATCATCTATCTGCCTCAAAAATTATGATTAATCCTGAGGAGACTTGGAAACCCTGAACCCAGAAGTTTGAACTGCACATGAGAGCCACAGAGACTTAGGGCTTGTCTACACTGGCAAGTTTTGTCACCCCAAACTGGCTTTTGGCGACAAAACAGCAATAGTGTACACACTGCAATGTGACTTTTTTCGGGGAAAAAAAGCCTAGTTTTGGTGACAAAAAACTTCCACCCCTGCGAGAGCCTTTTGTCTTTTCCCCTCTCTTTATTGTCAACAAACATGCAGTGTAGACACAGCTGTTTTTTTTTAATTTATTTTATTTTATTGGCTTCTAGAAAGTATCCCAAAATTTCCATGCTGCCACTCTGGTCAGCAGTTTGACCTCCACTGCCCTGCATCCAACCCGCCCCTTCCCCTGGCAAGCCCTGGGAATTTTAAATCTCATTTCCTGCTTGCTGGCTTCCCAGAGGAGCTTCCCAGGTGGCTTCCCAGGTGAACATGGCCGGCTATCGCACCAAACATGCTCCTGCTTGGACCACCGCGGAGTTGTTGTGATTTCTACTAGCAAAAGACCCTTTTTACTAAAACGTTTCAATCATTTGCTGGAATGTAACAATCCCTCTTCTCAGCACAGACCTTGAAGAACACATTACGCACCCCCACAGACCAGCTTCGGTAGATAAGCAAAAACCCTAGGCGCAGCAAAGAAGACATGTTCCGCGAGGTGCTGCAGCATGATGAGAGACAAACCAGGGAATGGAAAGAGTGCTGGGAAGCCAAAAGGCAGGACAAAAAAGAGAATGCTGCTTTTGCTAGGCAAGCGACAGAGCAGATGATAAAAGTTATGGAGGATCAGACAGGGATGCTCAAGTCTTTGATACAGCTCCAGACTGAATAGATCCGTGGTTGACCTCCACTGCTGCATATGCAGATGCACAATTCTTTGCCAACCCCACCCCCCCTATGCCCACACATTCCTTTTCACTTCACAGCACTCCTGAGTTTCCCTATCACTCCACTCCGTCTCACAGCTTTCACAATGGTAGCTGGAGCTACACACAGTTGTGAGGTTTTACCCTTTTTAACAATAAATAAAGGCTATGGTATTTAATGGTACAGCGTTTTTATTCTGTGTTCTACAAAAGTGTATAGCAATCAATTCACTCTCGGGAACAGGCTTCTAAAGCATTGTGTTGCATGGATCTTGGGCCCCAAAACTGTACATGGATGCAACAGGGAAGCAACTCCAAAGCACACATGTGTTACTGCCCCTCATTATCAAAGTGGCTCCTCAACCCCTCTCTGATGTTAATAGCAGCCTTCTGGGCTCCTCTGACAGCCCTAGCATCTGGCTCTTCAAACTGTGCAGCCAAGCGCTCTACCTCAGTGCTCCACACCTGAGCAAACATTTCACCCTTAGATTCACACAGAGTATGCAAAGTGCAGCACACAGCTAAGACCACAGGAATATTATCCTCGGTAAGGTCTAGCCTGCCGTTGAGACACCTCCAGTGAGCTTTTGAACTGCCAAAGGCACATTCGAATACCATGTGGCACCTGCTCAGCCTGTTGTTAAAACACTCCTTACTGCTGTCCAGTTGCCCTGTGTAAGGTTTCATGAGCCAGGGCTGTAAGGGGTAAGCTGGGTCTTCCAGGATTACTATGGGCATTTCCACATCCCCCACTGTGAACTTGTGGTCCGGAAAGAAAGTCCCTGCCTGCACCTTTCTGTACAGGCCACTGTTCCTGAAGATGCGTGTGTCACGCACCTTTCCAGACCAGCCTGCACTGATGTCCATGAAACGCCCCCAGTGATCCACAAGCACCATGGAGAAGTATCCCTTCCTATTGATGTATTCAGAGGCAAGGTGGTCTGGTGCTAAAATTGGAATGTGTGTGCCATCGATTGCCCAGCCACAGTTAGGGAAACCCATCTCTGTAAAGTCATCCACTATGTCATGCACTATGTCATTTCCCAGAGACCTGGTTCTGTGCAGCAGGATGCAATTTATTGCCCTGCACACTTGGAGTAATACAGCCCCAACAGTGGACTTTCCTACTCCAAAATTGATTTGCAACTGACAGGTAGCAATCTGGGTTCGCCAGCTTCCACACAGCGATTGCAACACACTTCTCTTCCAAAAGGACAGCTCTCAATTGGTGTCCTTGCATGGCAGGCTGGGGGGGTCAGCTCAGCACATAGCTCCATGAAGGTTTCTTTACGCATCCTAAAGTTCTGTACCCACTGGTATCATCCCACACCTGTATGACAATGCAATCATCCCACCAATCAGTGCTTGTTTCCCAAGCCCAAAAGCGACGGTCTGTGAATACACAAAGCACTGCTAAGTTGCTGCTGTCCATATCACACTCAGGTGCCTGTGATTCATCCTCTGCTAACTTTGCGAGTAACTCTGCGAGTAACTGTGCTGCCATGCTCAATGTCCTCACGACAGCTAATAGCGCATAGGAGAGAAGTGCAGGATCCATCCTCTCTCACTGCAGATGCTGGCGCGCACTACAAAAGAATGACAGTTGGAAAAAACGTGAAAGGAAGCCAGAAACCATTGGAGGGGTGGGACACAAAGCGGCGCAGGATGGTATATTTTGCACATCCCAGGATGCGCTGTGTTCCGTTTCTGCATTCCCACAACACCTAGCGACGGATGGTGTCGCCAGACACTGTGGGATACAAACCCACAGTCCATTGTTCTTGCTGTCGACAAATGTGCCCTGAATGTGGACATAATCTGTCAACAGAGGGAGCAAATGTATACACACTTTGGCGACTTTGCTTTTGTTGATTTTTCCTTGATGACATTAGTTTCATCAAAAAACTTGCCAGTGTAGACAAGCCCTCAGAAAAAGCCAATCGAATGGGTTTATTCCTCAGTAAATGCAGAGAAAAATGGGGACAGACTAGGACTTTACATTGGCATCATAAACCTGGACTAGTATAGTCAAAGGAAACATTTCCACCAGACCACTGGAACCAGATGGTTGGAATCAAATTCTTTTTGCAAATTAGATGCATCAGAGTGTGACAGATTCTCTTGGACATGGAAAGTGCCAAAATTTGCACTTTTAATAGACTATTTGGCAGATACTGATTCTTGAGATTGTCTTCTGGAATATGTTCAGAACTAGAAGCATTTCATGTACAATATCCCAGAAAACAAAGTGTTTCACAAAAGTAAGAGTATACACTAATGACAAAATAATCTGGGCCAACTCTACTTAACACCACAAATGATTGTGAAGGGTATTGGAAATTACAAGAACAAATAACTTCAAACTTCCTGCTGAGTTACATGATGTTCTTATATATATGTGAGGGTTAAAATGTTCCCATTGGACTTCAGAGAAAGTAAGGAGGATAATCAGGTTTTATTTTAGAAATAATGTTTTCCTTAAAATTCCATGGGGTGGATTTTCAAAAGTGCTCAGCACTGATCTTGTCTGCACATGGACATTTACCAAAATAGCTATTCTGGAATAAATATTCCAGATCAACTATTTGGATAAATTTCCAAGAGTAGACAAATTCCTATTTAAGTGAATAGAAAAACTCTGACTGGAGTGGTGGGAACAGAATAAGGCCAGTGCTTTTGAAAATCCTTCACAATACCAGTTTTGGAATGTATTTTTTAAATAGTGGTCTGGTACATATGACAGATGAGGTCTCATGATATTGGTTTACACTACATAACACTGAAGATGCATGCAGATAAATAATGCTTGTCAAAAAAATCCTCAAAGCAAAGTAGGTGAGAGACCTGAGAAAATAAAAGTGAACCAATGTTTTGCTCAAAGTGAATAACATTATGTTAACAAATCCACTGCTTGTAGAAAGAGTAAAAGCATTGTTTATTGGGGGTGCTAATCTGATGAAAGTTAAAACAGAGATTCCTTCTTTCTCCGTACACTGGCACAATGCAACCTATTATAACGTGATTAGCCCTACATTGAATTTAATTATCTTCATCTGGGTGAAGAGCTATCACTCTCAAGCAGTATGGGGCAAGTCTGCTTCCAAACTAACCACCTTGGATAGGTCTTCGATATCAGTTGACAAATATACCACATTATGTTGGTTCCGTTTTGTAATGAGAGCTGTGACTCATTTAGGAACTTGTCTTTGTCTATCTTTTCTGTTTAAAAAAACCATAACTTTTTTTCTATTTTGAATGGAACGGGAATACATTAAATTATTGTTCCTGATGACATTAAGAAAATCTTGCTCTACTTTCTATTCCAGTGTTCAGGGTTTAATTAGTGTGAGAAACTACCGCTTCCTTTTATTTCAGTTTGGAGATGGTTTTGTATTTCTAAAACAGAAGGTGTTAAGAACACCAACACCAAGCAGTTCTTAAATGAGTCACCCTTTATAAATAGATGTACTGAGATGATAACAAAGTCTCTTCTGTGCTATTTCACAGAAGACCCAATTAGACTACCATCTCAGAAGAACAGTAATCTGTCTCCATGACACCTTAAAACATCGATTTACTACAGTACTTACAAATTTAAACACCAGCAGATCCAAACAGATTAATAGGAACTACAGGGAACAGATCCAGTATTCTACTGTTCAAGGCAATAATATGCTTAACCAAATATGTAAGACTCCTTTTAGTAGCTTTGAAATGTACTGTTCCCTTTCAACTATTACATATAAATTCTTCTGAACAACATGCTGGATAAAGGTAAATAAAGAGGTACATTTCATAATGCTCATAGAAACACTTTTTAAAATACAGCAGCTCACAAACCCAAGAGACCCCTTTGTTATTTATCAAACAAATTCTACCCTAAAAACATCAAAAGATGTCCTACTATATTCTGTGTTGGCATCCCTTAGATCCAATAGGGAAAAAAAATCAAATAATTCTCAATTAGGTATTTTTATATTTTTACTTATCTGTCATTTCCATCATTTGGGGCTTTAACCCTGTGAAATGCAAGTCATACATCTAGGAACAGAGAATGCAGGCCATACCTAGAGAATGGGGTACTGTATCCAGGAAAGCAGTGACTCTGAAAAGGACTTAGGAGCTGTAGTGGAAAGCAACTCAGTTTGAGCTCCCAGTGTGATGTATAAATAGAGGAGTATCGAGTAGTAATATGGAGGTGATTTTACCTCTGAAAACAACATTGAGGAGTCTAATATAAGAATACTAAGTCCAGTTTTGGTACCCACATTCCTAAAAGGATATTGAAAAATGGGAGACGATGCAGAAAAGAGCCACAAAAATGATTTGAGAGCTGGAGAAAATGCCTGACAGTGATAGACTTCAAGAGAGCAATCTGTTTAGCCTATCAAACAGAATATTAGAGGTAACTTGATTATGGTGCGTATGTATGTTCACTCAGAGAAAATACCAGGTACTAAAGAGCTCGTTCATCTAGAAGAGAACTGCACAACAAGAACCAATGGCTGGAAGTTAAACCCAATCAGATTCAAATGAAAAATAAGTTTTATATACATATATAAAAACCAGTGAGGGTGATTAACCATTGGAACAGAGTACCAAGGGAGGTGGTGGATTCTCTGTCTCTTGATGTTTTCAGATCAAGACTGGATGCCTTTCTGGAAGATATGCTTCAGTGAAACACAAGTTACTGGGTTCAATGAAGGGGTAACTGGGTGAGATTCCATGGCCTGTGTTATAGAGCAGATCAGACTAAATGATCCAATGGTCCCTCCTGGCCTTCCACTCTGTGAATCATTTTATTGAAAGTGTTCATGTATTGCAATATATTAAAGCATATTGAGATAGCTTGTGCAGCCCTTACTCCTGTAGGTGAGGACTTACTTCACGTGAGTAGTCCTATATGATATTTATGACCCTGGAGCTACAAAGACTTATTCACATGCATAATTTTATGCACATTGAGTAGTCCCATTGTTTAAATCTTTGGACTATGGTACTACTCATGTGAGTAAGTGAGCAATTGCCTAAATCTAGACATGCATCTATGATGTCATGTAATGAGCTATGACCAGAAAGTTACTAGAATAGTAAGATTTATAAAGAGGGGGCACAAAAACCAAGTGTGGAAGAAAGTGTACCAATATTATATAAAAGGCTTGGTACAAGTCAATTTGATTATTGTGCTGTATGAACTACCATGGTATGATCATTGAGGATACAGAAAAAAAACAGAGGAGGAAAATGAAAATGATAGAACCATAAAATGGATTTATGTGGCAAGGCTGAAATAACTAGGACTGTAGTCACCAGAAAAATCTGTGGCTATAATATAAAGATGGATATAACCAGAGATGGGCCTGTACTGCGAAGTTCAGAACTGCATCCCAGCTTTCCCAATGTTACTTGGTGTTTAGATGTTGGTTTTTGGTTTATGCCCACTTCCAGATAGTATAGAAACAACCAAAATGCTAAAGGGGATATGTTAGTAGATAATGCTTTCCAGGATATAAATTAACACAACTATTTTAGCTTCTAACTACATAGATCAATTTTATTGGAATCATCCTCAAGGCAGAGAAAATGACAAGACACAACTTCACTTTTCATTTACAATTTTTTAGAACTTAAACTAGTAACTGATTCGAAACGCTAAAGCGGAGACAGTAGCCATTCTCAAGAGTTCCCCATCTACATATGGCCAGACAGTCATGATCCTTCTCCTCTCCCCAATCATTATGGAACTTTTTGCATGTTTTTTGTCACCTCCAAATAGAATTACTGCCATATCATCTCCTTACAGCTATTCTGGAAGACGGCAGGAGCAAAATGTGACCAACAATGTATTCACAACCTGTTCTCCATAAACTGCTGGTTTGTAAGAAGGTATGATTCGAAGGCAGTAGATTTAACCTACAAAGTTCTAAACAGTTTGTATGCTGGCTATGTTAGAAAACCTTGTTGTTCCTGCAGCAACTGAGATCAGGGGAGGTTCTTGGTTTAACAGAGCCCCATTGACTTAATTGGGGTGGAGCTGGTAGAAGGACTTTTTCAGTAAAGGGTGCCTCACTCTGGAACTAGCTCTTCTCTTTGGTGTGATAGAACTTACATCCGTTGACCTCCATGGTACATGTACAAAGCCAATCTATCTTTCCATATTCTTTCTGAGATGGTGGTTTGAGTGGGTGTGAGAGGTTTGCAGGGGGGTAGACTTAATTTTGGTGGGATGGAAGGGATTTGATTTAACCTGATTTGTTTTAATTAGATTGTACATATGTGTTCAGAGCTTTGGATAGGCACATAGCTATAAAGTGAAATAAAACAATATATATTTATGCAGAAGGTGATTCTTGCTATGTTCACAGCATGTACTGTGAGACAGGTGGATAAAACCATAACAGTTTGCATCATAACACTTCACTTCTTAGAATTCATAATAATAATAATAATAATAACATAAGAACCTTAACACGAAGAAAACAGCACTCCCTAAGGCAGCGAGGCACATCTCAGCCCCCGGCCCCCGCACCTCCCTTGCAATAAACTGACTCATCCAGACTGGCTTTCTGCTGTCTTAGCCCAGAACCCCACAGCCTGCAAGCAGAGCCAGGAAATCCTTCACACTTAAAGTGATAGCTTGTCATTCTTAATCAGTTTCCAATATGCCACAATCCTCTTCTTTAGTTGCCAGTTTGGAGGAGTATTTCTGGATGGCCCAAGCTAGTCAGTTGGCTTCAGGGCTGGCAACACTCTGAACTCTCCTATTCAGGGGTACATAATTAAGCTTGGCCCATCTGTTATATAGAGAGAAATGTTTAACCTTATATTTTTTTGGCAAAAAAAAAAGTTTTAAAATAAAATTAGACAACCCACTTCCCCACCCCAAAAAACCTTCTAAGCATAAAAAAAGTATTTAATAGTGAATTACTACTTTCCATATGAAAAACAAACCAAAAACCTCCTAATCTTCAGTTCACAGGATAATTCAAATAAGTACTTCTGGGGCTCAGTCTCTGATCCAGCCAGTACAGAATCTGGGTTGGAGGGAAAGGTGTCTGTATGCCACCTTTGCACTTCCCTATAACAATGGGCTGCCAAGAGACAGTTTGACTCCTAGTGTGAATTAGAGTTCTGCTCTTATTTGTACCAACTGGCAATGGCTCATCCTGCAGCACAACAGTATTTCACCCAGGGTATGTCTACACTACGGAATTAGGTTGATTTTATAGAAGTCGATTTTTAGAAATCAATTTTATACAGTCAATTGTGTATGTCCCCACTAAGCGAATTAAGTCGGCAGAGTGTGTCCTCAATACCGTGGCTAGCATCGACTGACGGAGTGGTGCACTGTGGGTAGCTATCCCACAGTTCCCACAGTCTCCGCTGCCCATTGGAATTCTGGGTTAAGCTCCCAATGCCTGATGGGGCAAAAACATTGTCGAGGGTGGTTTTAGGTACATGTCGTCAGTTGCCCCGCCCTCTGTGAAAGCAACGGCAGACAATTGTTTCACGCCTTTTTTCCTGGGTTACCCATACAGATGCCATACCATGGCAAGCCTGGAGCCCGCTGAGCCCACTGCTGCTGTTGTGAGCATTGTAAACACCTTGCGCATTATCCTTAAGTATGTGCAGAACCAGGCTAAGAGATGCCAGCATGAGGACGATTGTGATGAGGACATGGACACAGACGTTCCTGAAAGCACGGACTGTGGCAATTGGGACATCATGGTGGCAGTGGGGCTGGTTGATACAGTGGAACACTGATTCTGGGCCTGGCAAAGAAGCACAGACTGGTGGGACTGCATAATGTTGCAGGTATGGGATGATTCACAGTGGCTGTGAAACTTTCGCATGCGTAAGGCCACTTTCCATGAACTTTGTGAGTTGCTTTCCCCCGCCCTGAAGCATAGGAATACTAAGATGAGAGCTGCCCTGACAGTTGAGAAGTGAGTGGCAATAGCCCTGTGGAAGCTTGCAATGCCTGACTGCTACTGGTCAGTCGGGAATCAGTTTGGAGTGGGCAAGTCTACTGTGGGGACTGCTGTGATCCAAGTAGCCAGTGCAATCACTGACGTTCTGCTGTCAAGGGTAGTGACTCTGGAAAATGTGCAGGTCATACCGGATGGCTTTGCTGCAATGGGGTTCCCTAACTGTGGTGGGGCGATAGACGGAACACATATCCCTATCTTGGCACTGGACCACCTTGCCAACCAGTACATAAACTGCAAGGGGTACTTCTCAATGGTGCTTCAAGCACTGGTGGATCACAAGGGATGTTTCACTGCCATCAACATGGGATGGCTGGGAAAGGTGCATGATACTCACATCTTTAGGAACTCAGGGCTGTTCGAGCAGTTGCAAGAAGGGACTTACTTCCCAGACCAGAAAATTACCGTTGTGGATGTTGAAATGCTAATAGTTATCCTTGGGGACCCAGCCTACCCCTTGCTCCCATGACTCATGAAGTTGTACAGAGGCAGCCTGGACTGTAATAAGGAGCAGTTCAACTACAGGCCGAGCAAGTGCAGAATGATGGTAGAATGTGCCTTTGGATGTTTAAAAGCTCGCTGGCGCTGTTTGCTGAGTAGGTTAGACCTCAGCTCAACCAACATTCCAATTGTTATTGCTGCTTGATGTGTGCTCCATAATATCTGTGAGAGTAAGGGGGAAACATTTATGGTGGGGTGGGAGGTTGAGGCAAATTGCCTGGCGGTCGATTTTGAGCAGCCAGACACCAGGCAAATTAGAAGAGCACAGCTAGGCACACTGCACATGAGAGGCTTTGAAAACCAGTTTTATGACTGGCTAGGCTATGGTGTGACAGCTGTGTGTGTTTCTCCTTGCTGCAAACCCGCTCCCTTTGTTGATTTTAATTCCCTGTAAGCCAACCACCCTCCCCCCCCCTTCGATCACAGCTGGCAAAGGAAATAAAGTAACTTTTGTTTTGAAACCATTCATTCTTTCTTTATTAATTTAAAAAAAAAGTGAGATAACTGACAAGGTAGCCCGGGTGGGATGGGGTGTGGGAGGAGGGAAGGTCAAGGCCACATTGCTTATTGTAGCCACACTACAAATCAAAACTGTTTGAATGACAGCCTTCTGTTGCTTGGGCCATCCTCTGGAGTGTAGTGGTGGGGTGCCCGGAGCTTCCCCCACCACGTTCTTGGGCATCTGGGTGAGGAGGATATGGAACTTGGGGAGGAGGGCAGGTGGTTATACCATGGATGCAGCAGGGTCTGTGCTCTTGTTGGCTTTCCTGCAGCTCCAACAGACACTTCATCATGTCAGTTTGCTCCCCCATTAGCCTCAGCATTGCCTCCTGCCTCTGCTCTTCATGCTCACTTAATGCTTTCCTGGCCTCTGCCACTGAATGCCTCCATGCATTAAGCTGTGCCCTATCAGTATGGGAGGACTGCATGAGCTTGGAAAACATGTCATCACAAGTGTGTTTTTTTCGCCTTTTAATCTGCGATAACCTCAGGGACAGAGATGATAAGAGGAGCACAGAAACATTTGCACCCGGAGGAGATAAAAAGGGAGAGTAAAATTTAAGATGATACATTTCTGAGAACAAAAGGGAGACTCTTTCACAGTAAATCAAGCGATTCACAGCAGACAGCACATGTGCTTTAGGTACAAGGTCACATTTTGCCTTTTATATTGAGTGCCTGCTGGTATGGTGACACATCACACACGGCTGGGCATCAGAATTTGATTTCCAGGCAGCCATGGTAAGCCTTTTGGTATGTGGGGTTGGCTTCTTCCACATTCATAACATGTGGGAATGGTTTCAAACTGCAGCGCCATCCTTTCCCAGAGCAAGCAATGCCGGTTGGGTTTCACATTTAAAAGGAGGGGGGCTGCGGTTTTCGGTGGATGTGCAGCACACACCTCTTCCCATCCCACCTCATGGCTATTCTCTGGGATGATCCCTTCACCCCTCCCCCCGCCATGTGGCTATTCTCCAGGATGATCCCTTTTAGCCAAGCACAAACAACCCAGCATGAGCGGGGTACTTTTACTGTTCCCTTACAAAAATTCCCCTATTTCAACCAGGTGACCATGAATGATATCACTCTCCTGAGGCTAACACAGAAAGATAAAGATTGAATGTTGCTTGAATGCGACCAAAACCCAGGATCGTTCACTGCCATGCTTTGTCTGCAGTGATTCCAGACTACTTGCTACTGGCTTGGCGTGGTAAAATGTCCTACTGTGGAGGACAAAATACGGCAGCCCTCCCCAGAAACCTTCTGCAAAGGCTTTCAGAGTACCTCCAGGAGAGCTTCGTGGAGATGTCCCTGGAGGATTCCTGCTCCATCCCCAGACACGTTAACAGACTTTTCCAGTAGCTGTACTGGCCGCGAATGCATCCCAATTCTTCAGGGCAAATCAAACATTAAACAATATTGCTTTTAAACACTGTACTCTAGTTACCAATGTGTACTCACCAGAGGTGCCTCCTCCGGCTTCAGGGTAGGGGATCCCACCTTGGGAGGGTATTGGCTCCAGGGTGATGAAAAGGTGCTGGCTGCTGGGGAGAACGGATTCATCGCTTGCCTGCTGCGCATTCTCCTCCTCCTCCTCCTCTTTCTCCTCCTCCACAAAATCCTCCTCCCTGTTGCATGAGACTCCCCCCTTGCAGGCGTCCCCAGAAAGTGGTGGGGTAGTGGTAGGGCCCCCCCCCAGAATGTCATGCAGCTGATCATAGAAGCGGCATGTGTGGGGCTCTGACCCAGAGTGACTGTTTGCCGCCCTTGTCTTTTGAAAGGCTTGCCTCAGCTCCTTAACTTTCCTGCGGTACTGCTGTGTGTCTTTGTTGTAGCCTCTCTCCACCATGCCCTGTGCGATTTTGGCATATATATTAGCATTTCTTCTTTTTGATCGGAGTTTAGCCTGCACAGATTCTTCTCCCCATACAGCAATCAGATCCAGTGTCTCCCTTTTGGTCCATATTGGAACTCGTTTGCGATTCGGGGGGAACTGCATGGTCACCTGTGCTACTGAGCTTACCATGTTGACCAAACAGGAAATGAAATTCAAAATTTCCCGGGGCTTTTACTGTGTACCTGGCTAGTGCATCAAAGTGCAAACTGCTGTCCAGGGCGGTCACATTGGAGCACTCTGGGATAGCTCCTGGAGGCCAATACTGTTGAATTGCGTCTGCACTACCCCAAATTCGACCGAACAAGGTCGATTTTAGCGCTACTCCCCTCGCCAGGGAGGAGTACAGAAGTCAATTTTAAGAGCCCTTTAGGTCGATGGAACGGGGTTGGTTGTGTAGACGCATTCATTTTAAAATCGACCTAACACGGCTAAATTTGACCTAACCCCGCAGTGTAGACCAGGGCCCAGAAATCATCTCCATAGGGGTACTTACAGCAAGTTGGGTGCCAGTGTAATCGGGTGCATAACAACCTGGTTAGAAAAACGTTATGTCTTCTTGCCCAGCTGGAGCAGCACAAATGGCTGTATCAAGGCCAGGAATTGACCTTCTATGCTTTAGAGTGTAATCTCCATGCAATAAATGTGTTTGCATACAGTAGTTGTAAAATATATCATATACTGAAAATGATCAAAAACAAACAGATTACCTTTGTAACTGTTACGAATTATACCCGATAGGTCACGCACACAAACTGTTACGAATTATACCCGATAGGTCACGCACAGGAACTGCTACAAATTATACCCAATAGGTCACGCACAGGAACTGCTGCGAATTATACCCAATAGGTCACGCACAGTTCGAGTCTAGGCTTAGACACACAAACAGAGTCCACAACTGTAGAGTTCCCAAAGATACTAAGTTTATTACGCTCGAGCATGGTGCCCCCCTGCTAGTCAGGAGGGGACCCCGAATGCAGGTTATACAGAGATTATATACCTTTTAGCAAAGCATGTTGCCCTCGTGCATCGGAAACCTTAGCCAATAGACAAACCCTTCCCTTATCTACCACCTATCCCTGCTAGGTACATTCCCTGTGCTAAACCATTACTTCAACTACACAACATGGTCCTAAAGCAATGCACCAGTAGCCTTTCTTATCAGGATGGGAGGCTCACATCAAGGTCAGGAGGCAGGGAGTTAGGAACAGACAAAGAACAGAAACCGGGAGTCGAGACAGGCTGGAAACAAGGGGGAGGGTTTTCACAGGAATGCAGTATCTAAGGAACACTCCTCCTGGTGCATGATGTGCTTGCTTTTAGACAATGGTGGGCCCCAAACCAAAATGGAGTCACATATGCTAACTTTTTCTTAACAGTGTAACCTACATTCAGCACAACTTGTGCATCTCTTAGTGAGATATTTAGTACCTGAGTTTCCACAAACATCAACAATGTTGACTTACTGTGACCTAAAAGAAAAGTGAATGGCCAGCAATGGAAGATGGATAGCAATTAGCAGAAGCTGGCAGATGGTATATGAACATAGGACTGGCACTGGAGAACATCAGAGCAGACAGCAGTGCTTAATATGACAGCAGATGGACTGACTGGAAAGAACTTGAATGCTCTTGTGACTTTTCCCCAATGTTTAAATGGGAGACACAAAAGTTCATCGTAACTTTTATAGTCATCAGAGCTCTTGGTGCTTTAATCTAAGAAAAATGCAAACCTGTTTTTTCCTTACCATATCTGAAAGTCTTTCCAAAGATGCTCTTACATTATACAAATTTAACCCTTTCATTAAAATGGCTCTGATCCTTCATGGAATGGTTCAGGGGATAGGCACCCAATGCAGCATCTGGGCCAATTTTAGTAAGTCATTTTTCTTTTAACATTAGTAATGCAATAGGAATAGTAATGCAATAAGAAAATGCCTATCTCCCAAAAGTGGAATCCAGTCATCTTTGAGCGCTCAATTCTGCAAGTCAGCAGGACTACTCATTTGGTTAAAATTAAGCATGTGCTTAACCGCTTTGTTGGAGTAGGGCCAGAGGGGTCAGCCTTTTGGAGGATGGAGAGCAATGGGACATGGGTATATTCTATACTGGGAGGTATGTGGGAGGAATTTAATTATTTGTTTAAATATCTACTGGAAGAGACTGGAGAATGTTTCACCCAAATCAGATCCTCAAGAGGAAGCTATAAGCCAGTCATTATTGGTCAACTTTCCAAAAGAAATTTTCAAAAAAGCCAGAGATGAATTAAAAAAATGCAAACTACTCTCCTAAGTAAATATTGTGGATGGTAAATTAATGTGATCAGCTGCACAACAGAAAGGGATTAGAAACTTCAGCTGAAGCCAGCTAAGATAAAAATATAGATAAGAATTTAGCACCGATTTTAAGATACGAGAATAAGTCTCCCAGGGGTTTATAACTATTGTCTTTTATTTGCTAACTTTCTGAGTGAATATTAATAACATTTTTATTTTTTATTTATAACACTAACTATTTTCCAGGCTTTTTGTTTGTTTGTATGTGAATTTATGGTTTTCTATATCCCCTAGTTCCAGTCCATGCAAAGAACAAGTAAATAAGAAACTGTGAGTGAACAATCTGTGAATATTTGTGAATATTTCAAGCTGTTTTCATTTGACACCTGGGTCAGGTAATATGTTCCTACTCCTGGATTAGATGAGTTTAAATTTTAGAATAGAATTTCTAGTGTGCATATGCAACACAATAAACTTGAAAGCTACTTTCTGGGAATATTTTATGGTATCTGCTTACAATTCACTATTTCTGCAAACTCTCTGTCAGGACTTTCATGCACTAGAATTTTTGTGAAAAAACACACAAGAGTTGTGAAAAAAGTGAATTTGTTTTAAAATGTGAACAAGTTTTCACAATTTTCTCCCTGCTTAAAAAAAATACACAAAAGTGGCCGCAAAATTATGTTCCTAGGCAAAGGTCTTGAATCAGCGAGGTACTAAAGAATGTGGCTAGCTTGGAGCACATTTGCAGTCCCATTGATTTCAAGTGTTTTGCTAAATTGGAGCCTAAACTGAGATTTATACCTGCCCCATTCATCTGCTCCATAGATCTGTTTTGCTTGATGGCAACATGGATTATTAAAATAATTTTAATGTTCATTTTCTATGGCTAATAGCAACTCCCAATGTTTAAAGGAAAAGCTGTAAAAACATTGAATGAATTAATCAGTTTGAAGGGAAAGATACATTTAAATCAATGTTAAGTCCAACTTTTTGTCATTTCTTTGACAGCTGTCATCCATGAGAAAGAAATAATTCTGCTGTCATAAATGATTTGCAGTGTTTAGTCTGAATGACAAATCCTGCACTTGAGGATGAGGAAGGGGGGAAGGTTGTCTCTGTCAGTTTTGCCCTGGATTTTTTTTTCCCTGTTAGAAAAAAAGATGTTATATCTCGAGTACTTGTCCAAAACAAAACACTTGAATTTAACCCAAGAAAAGAAATAAGTTTGGCACTCTATTTTAATCTCATGTTTAATGTTATAGATTTTGTATATGAATCTTGGAATTTTATTAGAAGTGTATGACCATTTTAATAATAAGACATTTATTATAGAAATAAATTGAAAAGATAGTGGATCCATTCCTCATCACTGTGGGAATGGAGGCTGTGGACAGACATCTAGAGCATGCAAGCTGGAAAAGGTTTACTTTATTAAGTTGGTGGGCGAAGACCATTTTCTGATAGGGACCCAGGAAGGACAGACAAATTCTCCCACAGTACATTGCAAAAGGATTCATAGAGAGGCACAGTTTGGTGCATCACAAAGAACTATGAGATACACTGTCAGAAGTCCTAGCCCCACACATGAGTGAGTGCAGCACCATTGTGGACAGGTGGACATATTTGAGTATGGCTCCACAGTGTGGAGTCACCCGAGTTACCTCTGCAATGAATACATAACCTTCATTTTTGTAAGTGTAATTCAGATGTAACAATAATTTTCTATATGGTCCACCCGTAATTTAATTATTTTTTTTTGCCTCTTTGAAGTATTATAGTTAAAAGAAGTGACTAAAAATGACATTGTGGCATCCCTTCAATGATTCCCATTCTAATTTTACTCTCTTTATATGTCAAAAAGATAATTATTCTAATTATGGCACTGCCTGCTCACATCCTGCTTTTCAATGTCCTGCCTTTGGTTTTGATATCAACAGTCTTTAAAAACAAATGAAAAGTTGTTTCAAGCCAGAAAACAAAACTGAAATCCAGACAATGAGATGCCAAGGAGCCAGGTGCGTGAGCTCACAGGAAACAGGGCCTATTCTGAAACCTGCAAGGCAGGCAGGGTTCTGACAGAGCTTTGGCAAAAATCAAACTGTCTCCAAATTCTGACAAAATAATAGTTTGTTGGAATGTTTCTGATCATCTCCACTGAGGAGCAATGGGAGGGGGAAACTGAACGTCAGACCTGAAAGGGCTGACTAAACCAGAATCTACCATAGTTCGTCTAAAGCCTAGAAACCCCATTTATTTAAAAAAAAATGAATCCGATTTTGATTAGGCAAAAGAGAGGGCAGGGTTTGTTTTAACCTGGGATCTGCTTGAAATATAAAAGATCTGAGAAAGTTACTTTAACTTAGAGGCATTTATGGATAATAGACTGATGGGGGAAGATGTAGTTCATTATTTCACAGAGGTGAGGACTCTTAAAAACTTATTTTATTTTTCTATTTAAATACTTTGAAAGTCCTTTGGATACATTAAAAATGACCTTCTGCAGTCATTCATTTCATCATACCATCTCTCACACAAATCCCTCCACACTAACTAAAAAAATAAAATAAAAAATCCTGCAATATAAACCCTCAGCATAACAAAGTTTATTGCACAGTGGAGGATAGAAAGGTTTTCTAATCAGAAAAAAAATATTACTTTTGGAATAGCTAATGTTATTTCTATCATTATTTTTCATTGAACATTTTCCCCACATTTAATTATTATTCCTTTTCCATACTGGCCCCCTTCAAATAAAAGCTGCACAGCTTTCACTAGTGGGAAATCACTGAATTTTCAGAGGAAATGTGTTGGGTTCATAATTATATAAATATGTATAATTTTCCACACAAATATGATCCTGAAGTTTCCTCAGGTCATAAAGGCAACAGAATAAACTAAAAATATTAGGTGTTACTGATTTCTATAGTTAATAGGTGGTTACTCATATAAGAGAACTCTTAAGCTATTTTTCAATATGATATGCTTTATGCATTACAGAATCTATCTGCTACAATTTAATTTTCCTAACATTCACTCATTTGTCAAGTCATTCAAGACACTAGCAGCTTAAAATCTTTAAGAGGTAAAAATATTACCTTTTTATAAATACACCTTTTTCTTCTTAGAAATTTACATAGTGCTTTTCATTATAAATTATCTTTATACAATGTTTTATCAGCTTTACAAACTACATATTATAGCTACATGGAGAACGGGAGGAAGGAGTATCCCAGAAATCTTCATTTTTTGTTGATATTTTAATCAAAAATTTCCAACCAGATACATGCTATTATCTATTTGTACAGTAGTGACTAGAGTCCTCAGACATGTTGAGGCTTCACTGTATTATGTGCTGTACAAACCTATATACTCCATGCCCTAAAGTTTTTACATGCCCTAAAGTTTTAGTTCCTGTTCCTCCAGCTTGACCTCAGTGGGGCTCTGAATAGGCTCACAAGTCTGCCTGTGTGGAACAAGTTCCAGCCAGCTAAAAAATAAGGCATAACAGGCGAGTGAAGCAAACAAATGGGAGAGGGAATTACCTGAGGCTAGGACAAAACAACAGTGATACAATTTTCTTCTTTACTTGATGGTTTTGTAATTGGAGACAAGTTGGTTGATCATCTGAGATCACCATCAGCCCAGCCATTAACAAATGGCAGTATTCTGTGGACATTGCAGTCAAAGAGAGTCTTAAGGATAGGCTATTACGGTAGTGCCTTTTAGGATTTGTTTTGAGGGGTGTCCCTTCAACCAACTCTGAAATCCAGTCACCCCTTCAGCATAGTACTCAGCACCACAGATCAGCTTAGGACAGAAAACTCATGTAAGTGAATGCATTCTGTTCTGATAACCCCAATATAAAAAAAATGTAGAGAAATTGGAGGGGTTCTTTTTTTTTTTAAAGTAGTAAAGTAAATGACTAGGGGGCTGGAGAGTCTGATTTATTAAGAAAAATTAAAAGAATAAAATATGTATAGCTTGTCCAGGAAACAATAACGGAACTGAAAGGTGTAAATATCAAGAACTATATTTATTATCTGGGGCCGCACAAGAAGCAGTAATGGAAGGATGCTAAGCAAAGGGAAATAGGCTGAACACCCGAAGAAAAAAGCTTACTGACAGTAAGATCTATTAGATTATGGAATAGTCTCTCATGGTAAATAGAGGAAGTCATACTACTTGAGACATTTCAAACTAGAATGTGAAAAGCAATATAAAGTACCCAACAGACATGAATCTGCATGAGGATGGTCTAACTAGATAATATAAAAGTCTTTTCCAGCTCGAAATTTCTATGAATATCATAGTCCACTGAAATTGCAGAGGGAAATCAGAGGAACCTTATCTAGAAAAAGATCAGAGTAATACCTTATATACTCATATTCTAAGGTACCAGGATATAATATTGGAATGCAATCAGAATTTTATGATCTATTAGATAGATACCTCAATCTCAAGATAAATACTGTGGAACCAGGAGTACATGGCATAAAGAGAATTGACTGCTCTAAGGATTTTACTAAAATTGGCAAAAGTGCAAGTGTAACTATATCTCATGTCAGTCTTTCAAGAATTTTGTGGTTTCCCCCAATATTATAGTTAAAATATATGTAAATATTAAAGTGATGTTATACAGAAGTGGATAGTTTCAGAGAAAGATTTACTGCAGTAAGGGTGCAATTCATCTAGTGGCACTGGGGATATGGGAAATCCCCTAATATACCAGTAGAGCTGCATGAATAACAGATTGTTTTTTAAGTTTGCTGTCAATTAAACAAAAAAAAACAAAACAAAAAAACCCAGAGTCATTTCAGGTTAAATGAAACATTTTGTTTCAACAAAATCATAAATTCCCATTTTGATTTCATCCATTTAAAAACATATTTGATTTTTTAAACAAATATTGAAGGAAATTTTGAAACAAAAAGTCATTTTGAATTAAAAAATTGAAATTTATTTAGATTTTTTTCAGATTTTTTTTACACAAAACAATTCATTAAAATCAACATGAATTTCTGAAATGTTTCAGTGTTGCTGAATCTACATTTTTCCATGAAAAAAGTTTAATGTGAAGATTTTTGCCCAGGTTTACATAGCAGAGCTATGCTAATCCCACTGCAAAGAAGAAAGGAAAATTGGAGTGGGCAAACACACTAAATCTCCACAGCGCAGAGTGGGAGGAGTTTAGTACATCGGATTGAGGGAGCATGGACCCTGAATCTGCAGTTAAACAGATCCAGTGGCCACAAACCACGTCCATTATTCCAAACTAGGGAACAGAATACTCCAGTTGTTCTCATTATATTGTACATGTACCATTTGTGGGACCTCCGCCATTATCATGTTCAAGGAATTACATCAGAACAGGAATCCCTTCTAACGGTATTGGTCAACATTAGGGAAGTACTTGTGAATTGTAGATGTGGCGCAATGAGTCTTAAAGTCAGAGAACTTCTGGAATAAAAGACAAAGGGGTTGCAGAGCTGTTCTGCCTGGAGTATGGAGAGTGAATCCACTCCTCCATCCAGCATCCCTACACAAACCTATTGTGTATATTACTTGGGGCTGGGATTATGTGTAAATTTCACTGTATCTCCATATTTAATAATACTGTGTTAATACAGAAGAGACCAGGACAGTGAGTTTTATTTTTGATGATGCATACAGAAACTTATATTGATCAACTAGAAATGAGCAATTTTAAGAGGAAAATTAATATTGTATCTGACAACACAACACTATCGCTGTTGTAGTTTCTTGGCGTGCAGCCTCGTGGCACATACATCATTTATGCTATAAAGTATATATCCAAAGAGAAAAAAAGTAACACATTTTTGGCTACTTTTCATACATGCGTAATTTGCATCTCAAATAAGAACATCTGTTTGAAAAATATTTTTGGCTATAATTTATGTTTTAATAAGCCTACATTTAGAGGTTGCTTAAGAGCTGGTATTTTATTGTTCCTCTTCCCTCTTTACAGAAGCAATTTTTCACTGTTCCCCAGTATTTTCCTTCTAATGCAGTTACCATGGCTCTGTAGCTACATGTGACTTCATAGGTGGCTCTTATGGAGTCAATAGGCCTGATTGGAGTTCTTCTCACCTTGTCTGTTCTTGTATGGAGAGCAAGCAGAGCATCAATCACAGACATGCCCCCCAGTGCCTGGGACAAAGAGGCAGCAATGACTCTGAGAAAACAGATTAAAATTCTAGATTCTGACCCCACCCCTTCAAAAAGCCAGGAACATTGTGCCAAGGTTATTTTAAATACTCTGAAGTCTGCATGGGCAGCCGGTGAATTGGCTGTTGCGGGAGGCTAGCTCCCAGCCCCTCCCCTTCTGCCTGAGGCCCCACTCCTCACCCTCCCCTTCTTCCCCCCACCTCCCACAGGAGCTCAGAGCACCCCCCACTACAGCCCCTGCCCACCTCCCCAGTCCTGGGCCACCTGAGCACCTCCAGCCCCAGAGCTCTGGGTGTGCTTCCAACCCCAGCACCAGAGCACCCCAGCCAAAGACCTCTGGGTGGCCAGGAGGCATGGCCACAGTGTCCCCACCCTTCCCAGCCCTGGAGCTCTGGGTGGGCCCTGAATCCAGCCCTGGAGCTCTGGGTGGGCTCCCAACCCCATCCCTGGAGTGCCGGGTGGCCAGGGGGCATGGTCCCAGCATCCTGAGCACCAGCTGGGCCACAGGGTTCTGGCACCAATGCCAGCTGCTCTGAGTTACAGTGGCACACCCCCAACCCAGACCCAGCTCCAGCTCCAGCCCAGCCAGCCTGGACTACTACAGAAGAGCAGGAAGGAATTGCATTGCAGGAAAGGGCCTGCGAGCGGAGTGTGGGTGGGACCATGCCAGGCTGTTTGGGGAGGCACAGTCTCCCCCGGCCTATAATACCCACCGCCCATGGATGTCTGATTATTTTCCAAGAATTTGAAATCTCTCAATAAACTATTGATTACATTAAATGTGAAGTGGTTCTCCTGTTGGTAAATGCTGAATACACTACCTTGTACTTAAAAACTGCCCTATTCTTCCTTTTTTTATACTCAAATGGGTGTTTGTTTGTCTGAATACAATAAATAGTCACCAAAAATGTTTTTTTTTATTAACATTTCTGTGGTCTTCCTTTCCAGAAGCAATGTTCCTTTCAAATATTTCACATCGCTGTGACCAATTATGGTGGAGCAGCATCAACCAACCGACAAAGAAACAAATACCAATTTTCCAAGAAGTTGCTGAATTACGTGAAGGAACTCATCTGAGAAGCTCAGATTAAAAGAATTAATTTTCAGTTTAACCTCTTGATTTGTTTCCCACTATATGCAATTGTCACAATCTGGCTCTAATGGATGACCCAATACTACTAAAAAAAAAAAAAAAAAAAAATATACAGTGTGTCGTCTTCTTAGACACAGACTCCGTACTCCTGGTCTGAAAATGTCAGCAGGACATGGTAGGACCTCTGTGGAGGCGGATCTCTGCTTTGTGGTACATTGCGGGGAAAAAGAAACCGAAAAAGTCTGAAGGTGATTAACCATTGGACTAACCTACCAAGGAAAATGATGGATTCTCCATCTCTTCAAATCAAGACTTCTGGAAGATATGCTGCAGTCCTGATAAAATTCTATGGCCTGTAATAGACAGGTTAGACCTGATGATTTAATGATCCCTTCTGTGCTTAAAAATCTACAAATCTATATAAATTCCTTGTGCCAGTTTTGTTGGGCTTTCAACTGCATTCAACACAGTTCCACTGGTTTTTATTGTTGTAAAATTGTGTTTGTTAAGAAACAATGGTTAATCATAGAGAAAAATATACAGTCAGCTCAGAGCAGCATGGTATGTAGATATTTCTCATATACAGTATAATCTTTGAAAGGTATTTCAAGCAAAGAAAATTATACCCATTTTGTTCAGTGCAGTAATATGGATATGGGAATACAGACATTGCAAAGCTAAGAAGCATTCATTACAGTGCCTGATCCAAAGCCCCTTGAAACAAAAGGAATCTTTCCATTGGCTTCAGTAGGCTTTGGATCAAGCCCTAAATCCTCTGGATGAACAAACTGTTAGTTAATGAACAGAAGGAAACTGAATTGTTCAGGAAACTTTTGGATAGTTCAAAACCAGCCTAAGTCAACAGTGACCAAAATCATTTTCATTTTACACTGTTTATACTGACTGATACAGATTTATTAGGCAGTTTTAATACAGTTTTTAGTGGACAAAGCTCAAGATATCTTTGCAACAGACACTCATGCCTTTACACTGTAAGCTTTTCATCTGCATAGACTATTTTTTCAGTGGCACGTGTAACCTTTTGTATAATGCTGGGCATAGCTACAGTAAAATACAAATAATAATCAGCACCTTTTGTCAGTTTCAGCAAACAGTCCTCTTCAAACAGAGCTTTATTAATATGAACTAGGTACCTTTTCATTCATGCTGGCAGAATCAACATGAGACAGTTAGAATGCAACATTTTGGAGCTCTTTGCGATTCACACCACTGTTGTTCTCACTGCGGCACAGTGTAGACAAGCCTTTAGTGTAGCAATTCCTATGTTCCTTCATTAGTAGGTTTATCATGCTTTACAAACCTCAAATTGAGCCTCTATGTGAAGTAGGTATTATTTTGTCATTTTTGCAGACTGATATGACGTTGTAAAGAGAAGTTCATTTCCCCAGTTTATTACACGTTTAAAGATAGAGAGGTATGTAACATGACCTCGGAGCTAATCCATTCTAGGAGTTCTGGAGCAAAGGGAGGCCTAGGGAACAGCAGAGGCAGACAATGGGAGGGGAAGTAGTCTTGGGGTAATAGTGCCTGGGGGGAGGGGAGAAACAAGCTACTGTTTCTTTAAAGGTTTGAGACAAGGAGTGCTGTAGTTTAGGGTGGGCCTAGGCTCCTTTCTCTCTCAGCCAACCAGGACAAGTTTTGGGAAGGAGGGCAGCCTATAATCTGTCTTTCTTCTCATAATGGGAGAAACATTAGCAGGAGGACTTCTTGCCTGCTGAACTCTTCTGTCTTAGGAAGAAAGGACTGAGGTGATTTTGACCCGGTCTTCAAGTTCTGGAAGAAGATTAGAAAACTGCACCCCAAAGAGATGCCTAGGAGGAAAGGACTTTGTTATGAAGATTTTGCTTTGAGTTTTGTCTGAAAGATTCCTGCCACGTCAGGCTGAGCCGGATGAGGGTAATTTAAAGGGCCAGCTAGCAGATGCTGGCTCAGGGCTGCAGCCTGATACAAGGAGGTTAAGTTATTTGACTAAAGTCACATCGTGAATCATTGGCAGAACTAGTAATAAAATTCAGGAGCAGAGCTGGGTGACATTTTTCACACAAAACTTTCTTTGCAGAAGAATGCAGATTCAATGGCACCAATGTGAATTCATGTCAATTTCACAAAATTGTTTTGTGTGTTTCATTTTGATATTTGCTAAACAATTCATGTTTTCAGTTTGAAATGACGTTTCAGTTAAAAATTTTAATTTTATTTAAAAAAACCAAAAGCATTAATAAATGCTCAAAATCTGAATGAAACATTTTCATTCAACCTGAATTTTTTCCCCCAGAATTTCCAGCAAACTGAAAAATCCATTATTTGCCCAGCTGTATTCAAGACTACAATTAGCAATATAAATTCAGTTCTGCATTAGTACAATTTATAAATGTTTGCATGACAGTGGAGAACTTGTTTATATGAACATAATAAATCAGAATTTTCATAGATGACCCCTTTTAAGGAGGATACATGATAAAGTGATCACAATTGGATTAGAAGCTGTCAAACTTAGAACTATGTACACCAAACCCCTTATTTTTACCCTTTTTATGTGTAGTTTTAGTAGGCAGAGTATTCCTGTAGTCTTTAAACTATAGTGCAGCTTCAGAAGATGCCAGTTTAATATACTGTAACAAGAACACTGAAAACCTGCCAGGACCTTGATAATATGAGTGATGATTTGCTATAGCAGCTGATGAGGTATAGAAAACAACTTAAAGGGTCTATTACCAGTTTTATGCCTGGACGATTGATAATGTAAAAAAAATGATAACTAATTTTTAAGTCTATCACTCAAGCTCCATGACTTGTTTGCTAACTTTTCTCCTTCCGTTAGTCATCTACACTGCTTACTAGATAACACCTATGCATTTTATTTGATCAGTGTTTCTGTTTAAAAGCTATACCAATTGTTGAATAAAATAATTTTGGAAACAGGAAGGTAAATAGTGGGTAAGGGGGTGCTAAGGGAACAAAATAAAACAAAAATTATGTTACAGTACCTCCCATAAAATGGCATGGTGTGCTCCTATTAGGTTCTCATTTGTGTTAGGATATAAGGTATGAGATTACTATTTCAAATGCTAATCTACACTTGGGCCCTATATTACACTGAATTCTGTCAGGTACAGGGCTCTGAGCTCATTGCAGCATTTGGGCCTTAAAGTATATTTTCGCTAGCATGCTCAAAAACCCATAGCCTTAATAAGAATTAAGTTTAAAAGAAAAGAAGGAAAACATATCACCTGGACACGATACACCGGAGGTATTAACACGGGGTGGGCAAACTTTTTGGCCTGAGGGCCACAGTGGGGAATATAAATTGTATGGTGGGCCATGAATGCTCACAAAATTGGGGTTGGGGTGCAGGAGGGGGTGAGGGCTCTAGTCGGGTGTGTAGGCTCTGGGGTGGGGCAGGGGATGACAGGTTTGGGGTGCAGGATGCTGCTCCGGGCTGGAATCAAGGGGTTTGGAGGGGGATCAGGGCTGAGGCAGGGGGTTGGGGTGTGGGGGGAGGCTCAGGGGTGCAGGCTCCGAGTGGCGCTTACCTCAAGTGGCTCCCGGAAGCAGCGGCATTTCCCTTCTCTGGCTCCTACACGGAGGTGTGGCAAGGAGGCTCTGCACACTGCCCCATCCACAGGCACCACCCCTGCAGCTCCTATTGGAGCACATAGGAGCCAGAGTGGGGCCATGCCCTGGGTTCCAGGAACCGCATGGTGCAGCCCCCGACCCAGCGCCCCGGCTGGAGCACCGGAGTGAGGCTGAGTCATGTGGTGTGGCCCCTGACCCAGCGCCCTGGTTGGAGCCGGGCGAGCCCCAGACCCTGCTCCCCAGTGGGAGCTCGTGGGCCGACTTAAAATGGGTCATGGGCTGGATCCGGCCTGCGAGCCGTAGTTTGCCCACCTCTGCATTAACATAGTCTCAGTATTTTTTTCTTGAAAGTACAATTTTAAAACAAAATATATTAAAATTGACTTTTTTGCAGTAAATGTGCTAATCCCCACTTCTTCTAGGATACCTACCTACTGGCCAATACTGGGTAGGTTGAGGGACAATTGGATATCAGTGTGTGACAGGTTGGACCCCCCTTCTGGGACACCACCTGATGTCCTGGTATTTCACTGAGCCTGCGTGCTCCAGTAACCTGGACTCCCTCTCCCTGTTTTGCTGACTTAGGATCTCTGGCCTCTGGCAGCACACACACACAGGTAGGGATGCACCTGCTGTGGAAACACACAGAGTTTGCAAACAGCTCTCTATGAGAAGACTCAGCTAGGAAATAACCCAGCACTCAAGTGCAGCTTCCCTCTGGAAAGTACACCCAAAATAATATTGTCTTGCGCTGCAGAGAAATCTATACAATGTAAGCTCATAAATTTACTCCCTCCCTCAATGTGGAGGAAGATATGCACAGCTTCTTGCCCCCCCCAGTTAGAAATTGGACAAACTGGGTTCAATAATAAAAGAAAACAAGTTTATTAACTATAAAGGGCAGATTTTAAGTGATTATAAGGGAAAGAAAATATAACAAAGCAGATTACCAAGCAAATAAAACAAAACATACATACTAAGCTTAAAATCTTAAAGAGACTGGTTTCAAGAAGTAATTTCTCACCCTAAATGTTGTTTTAGGCAAGTTGCAGAGTTTCTGTAGCTTAGAGTTCCAGGTATTTCTCTTTACAGACTAGACTCCTCTGTCTATGGGCTTGTCTACACCACGCAGCTTTTAGCGACAAGGCTGTGTCGACACATGTTGGCATGTGTAAACACTCTTTGTCGGCACTTGTGCCGACAAAATACTGCCAGCCCCGCAAGCGGTGTTCGCTTTGTCGGCAGGAGAGCGTTCCTGCTGGTAAAGACGCGTTCACACTGCCACTTGCTGCGGTAAAACTTTTGTCTTTCAGGGAGGCGGATGGATTTTTTAATTTCCCATGAAAGACAAAAGTTTTGTGGACAACTTGGCAGTATAGACAAGCTCTTAGTCTGGACTCAGCCCTTGCCTTTCCCACAGCTCAGTTCCTTTGTCTCTTCAGGTACTTTCAGCAGTCTTTCTTCTTGGGCAGGAAGGCAACAGAGAAGAGTCCTGTTTGCCTTACTCCCCAGCCTTAAATAGAATTTACATAAGACAGGAAGCCTTTGTTTCCAGTGGAAAAGTAACAGCAGTGTCCAAGGTGGCACTTTTTAGCAGGTGACATTATCATCTGACCTTGCACTGTCAAAGCAACCAGGAAACTAGATTTATTTGCAATGTCCATGGGAAGGAACTCCCAGAAGATGGGGGATCCACATCTTCGAAGACTCACTGTCTTTTTCCTAATGGTTCATTAAGACTGATTGCTTATTGTGTTGTGAGCATCTCCAAATATAACCACAGTTGTAGTTGTAACATAGGAATATTGACTAACTCCAGATCCATAAATGATATGGACATAGAAATTGGATAATCACATTCAGTAAATTATAATCTTTCCAATGATACCTTACAAGACCATTTTGCATAAAATATACCTCAGATATGCCATATCCGTATCATAAGAATATTTCCATAAAGAATATGGGGTGTAACGTCACACACTGATATACACGTTTCATAAAAAGTAAAATTCAACATATATCCTATATTTAAAACAAACATGAAAGTGGTGGAAACACTGCAAACATGTATCATGTGAAGGCCAAATCTTGGCACTTTCTAAGTGTGCTTTGTGCCACCCTGGCAGTGCAAAGAAGCCTTGAATTCACTACTTGGTGTTTGCTACTTGGGCACTCCCCTGCCTCTCCAAGTCATAGGGTGTGAGGGAATAGGAGGAGCATGACCAGAGCACTTCTGTGCTCACACTATCCTTGGATGGCATACAGGCTTCTTGGGGCTGTAGCTAGCTGGTATAGTTTAGAGTAGCCCTGAGGCCTAGACCATTCCCATTTAGAACCAGCCTTGGGTTCAGTAAACTGCAAATGGCTCTTTTGTGTTTCTTTCACCTATATGAATAATCCCATAGGCATAAAATTACTTATTTGAAAAAAAAAATATGCAGGATTTAGCCCTTTGTCTGTATTCTTCTCTCCAAACCTTCAGTAGGTTACTTGTATTCTTCAGGGCTGATCCCTTACACATTTGTAATTTTACTCTTGTGAGCAGTCCCAATGACTTCAAAATAGAATATTATGAGAGCAAAGTTCCTTACATATATAAGTGTTTGCAGGATCAGATCATTAGACTGTAAGCTCTTCCAAGCAGTGACTGTCTTTGTGTACAGTGCCTACCATATTTTGGGTACTAACAGAATACAAATAACACTTCACATTTTGCACTGTGCATTTAGGCCAAAAGATTATATTACCAAATCAGGGACCCTATCTCAGGATTAGAGTAATGATTTCAATTTAATCACTTTTTTCCTGGTTTAATGAAAAACCAAATATTTCCTGGATTCAATCCAAAAATTTCATTTTTATCCACAAAAATGAATGGCAAACTGTGCAGGTGAAAAGCGGTTTTACAAACCTAGTGAGAATTATGGAAACTAAAGAAGCTTCAGTTTCCTATGGGCAACTGAAAAACTTGTTTTGATATCAGTACATTTCTAATTTGCAGTACAATTGATGACCACAATGAAATACCAGAAACTGTTTACTTTGCAACTGTGGAACAATTTTCATTATATAATTTTGAGAAATGTGGTTTCAGCTGAATGGCAAGGGGATAATAAAACCAAAAATGAAACAGTTTTAAGTCTGGATCATATTAAAGAAGTTCTGTATTAAAATCACAAATGAGTTTGATTCCCCATAGTTTAAATTCCAGGGTATTACTAATTAAGAGGTCTCTTGGTTTTTGGTACCGTTTCTCTCCCTCTATGTGTGAAACTTGCAAGCTGCTAATTGCGTTAGTACATTCTAAGACAGTCTGTTCTCAAAGCAATTCACACAGAGAGAGACTCAAAGCAATACTCTGTAACAACAGAAACAG
Source organism: Natator depressus (assembly GCF_965152275.1). Lineage (NCBI taxonomy): Eukaryota > Metazoa > Chordata > Testudines > Cheloniidae > Natator > Natator depressus. The sequence goes on from NC_134235.1 coordinate 75,911,570, forward strand.
CACCCAGAGATTCCCCGCCCTTTTGTTGTATTAACAATTGTGATTAAAATAGAGATAGAGGATGTATGTGGATGGATGCTTGGTGTGGATAATAACTGAATGATCAGGGAGGTGCCAGCCTAAGAATCCAGTGTCCATCGGCTGAAGAAGGCGTCAAGTGGAAATAACCAGAGGACCCCCGGAGGGCAGACTGGAATCCACCCAACAGCCTCAAGAATGGGAGAACCAAAGAACAAGATAACATCTAGCAGCACGGAGCCGTCAGGAATGTGACATCTGCTGATTGATTCAGGAACAGCATGATGAAGCAATTCCCATAGACTGGCCTAGGAAGAAATTCCTATTAAAAATGGTCTCTAAAAAGTGAGAACTTTGGGGGTCTGATTCTGCAAACCAACTTCCAGGAGCATCAGATGAGCATCTGACAAGGCCCTGCTCCCTCCTCATGTCCAGGCCACCTGGCCAGTGGCTTGGCATGAGCAACTCTAAGGCTGGTAACTATGATAACAACCTTGCAGAACCTGTGTGTGTGTGTGTGTGTGTGTGTGTGTGTGTGTGTGTGTGTGTGTGTGTGTGTGTGTGTGTGTGTGTGTGTGTGTGTGTGTGTGTGTGAATGAATGTGTGAATAAATATGAGATTGAATGGAATGTTATAACTATAACTAACTGCTTACTATGTTTCTTTCTGTATTCACAATAAATGTGGTATTTTGCCTTTTTCCCTTTAATAAGATCCTGCTGGTTTTTATTTTATTGGTATAACAATTAGAAGCCAATTGCTAACTCCAAAGAAAGAAAAATACCTGTGATATCTGCTTAAACAGTCAAAATCCAAAACTGCCCAGTCAGTTTTCTTTTTTCACTGAAGCAGGCATTCAACCAACTAAGTCTGATTGTATAAACAGTCCCAGAATGATACTGAAGTGTTCCATCAGGTGAAAAAATCAGCAATATGTTTACCTGTTCTTTAGAGATGTGACCCTTAACAGGGACACGAATAGGAGGCTGTACCAAAACTGGAATTCTAACTGTGGGTCCAATTCTGTAACACATTTGCACATAAATAACATCATGCATAGGAGGATTCAAATGACTTAAGTGGGACTCCATATGTCAGTAACCTGTCAAACATATGCATTTGTAAGGTAAGGCCCTAAGATAACATTGTCTGAGTCTTATCCTGTGCCAACAGGAACATTTTAAAAAAAAGTTTAGTGAGGTATTCTGCAATGCTATTTATTTATATAAGTGGAGAGAGAGAGAGCGAGAAAGAAAGAGAGACAGAGCCTGATATATATTGACATATAAACACATTACTCTATCAGGCAGCATCCAAATAATAACTTGACATTTCAATTATTAGATCCAAAACATTGTCCTATATATTAGTTCTTTATCATTAAAGATTGCAGCTCTTGTTAGAAACTGGAATGTGAACTCACTTTTCTTCAGCTGGAGCTGTTTATAGTTAAGTATTCTATTTTGGTAAGCTCATATAATATACAAAAACAAAATGGGGAAATGACTGCCTAGGAAGTACTGCGGAGAGGGACCTGGTGGTCATAGTGGATCACAAGCTAAATATGAGTCAACAGTGTAACACTGTTGAAAAAAAAAGCAAACATCATTCTGAATTAGCAGGAGTGTTGTAAGCGAGACACATGAAGTAATTCTTCTGCTCTATTCTGAGCTGATTAGGCATGAAGTATTGTGTCTAGTTCTGGGCACCACATTTCAGGAAAGATGTGGACAAATTGGAGAAAATCCAGAAAAGAACAACAAAAATCATTAAAGGGTAGAAAACATGACCTATGAGGGAAGATTGCAAAAATTGGGTTTGTTTAGTCTGGAGAAGAGAAGACTGAGAGGGGACACAATAAGAGTTGGGCTATTGAGCAATTAAAAAAAATTAATCATGCGATTAATTGGGCGGTTAAAACAATAATAGAATTTATTTAAATATTTGTGGATGTTTTCCATATTGTCTAATATATTGATTTCAATTACAACACAGAATACAAAGTATACAGTGATCACTGTATATTTATTTTTGATTACAAATACTTGCACTGTAAAAAACAAAAGAAATAGTATTTTTCAATTCACCTAATACAAGTACTGTAGTGCAATCTCTTTAACATGAAGGTTGAAGTAACAGATCTGGAATTATGTACAAAAATAACTGCATTCAAAAACAAAACAATGTAAAAGTTTAGAGCCTACAAGTCCACTCAGTCCTATTTCTTGTTCAGCCAGTTGCTCAGACAAACAAGTTTGTTTATATTTGCAGGAGATAATGCTGCCAGCTTCTTGTTCACAATGTCACCTGAAAGTGAGAATAGGTGTTCGCATGGCACTGTTGCAGCCAGCGTCACAAGATATTTACATGCCAGATGCGCTAAAGAGTCATATGTCCTTCATACTTCATCCACCATTCCAGAGGACGTGCGTTGTAAATAAGAAGTGTAAATACAACGTGCGTTGTAAATATAAAAAAAATCTATATTTGTAAATTGCATGTTCATGATAAAGAGATTGCACTACAGGACTTGTATTTTTCAGTTCACCCCATATTATTTCTTTTGTTTACCATTTTTACAGTGCAAATATTTGTAATAAAAATAATAATATAAAATGAGTACTGCACACTTTGTATTCTGTGTTGTAATTGAAATCAATATATTTGAATATGTAGAAAAAATTCAAAATATTTAATAAATTTCGATTGGTATTCTGTTTAACAGTGCGATTAAAAACAGTGATTAATCACGATTAATATTTTTAATCACGATTAATTTTTTGAGTAAATCGTAGGAGTTAACTGCAATTAATCAACAGCCTTAAAAAACAGTTTTCAAGTACGTAAAAGATTGTTAAAAGGAGGAGGGAGAAAAATGTTTCTCCTTAACCTCTGAGTATAACACAAGAATCTATATGCTTAAATTTCAGCAAGGGCAGTTTTGATTGGACATTAGGAAAAACTTCCTAACTGTCAGGGTAGTTAAGCACTGGAATAAATTGCCTAGGAAGGTTATGGAATCTTTGCCACTGGAGATTTTTAAGAGCAGGTTAGATAAACATTTGTCGGGGTGGTCTAGAAGATAATACTTAGTCCTGCCTTGAGTGCAGGGGACTGGACTAGAAGACTTCTCAAGGTCCCTCTCAGTCTCACAATTCTAAGATTCTATATATTCTAAATAAAAATCATATTAAAAAGAAATGAAATCATACATAGTACCAATGGTTATAATGATAACATTTCCATCTTTTGCATTTAGGTACAATACATAGTTGCGCTAAGGACAATGGCTACCTCTCCCACTGAAATAAGAGGAATAAAATTTTAAATAGAAAAACTCAACTATTATAGTTATGTCTGCAATTAATTATTCTTTTGTTCTTTAGAAACAGAATACAGTGCTGCCAAACCATTCACTGTTTGATGCCTCTTTCTTTTTGGGGGGAAACAACCTAGATTAAACTCTGTCATACGTTATCATAATCAGTATGAGAAAATGCAAAAATAAAGTTACAGAAATATTAATACATTATTAATGGAGTAACAGACTTTTTTTGTTCATTTCATCCTAAGGGAGGATTATGATTCAGTATTTGCCAATGCATATGCAGTCTGGAAAAATATAACTATAATCATTAAAACCCACAGTAGAGATTTTTAAATAATTTATGGCAAAAACATTTTTTGTTATTTTTTCAATACTTTCCTGAACCAAGCAAGTTTAGCATTATTGCTTTGAATCACTCACATACACTGCTTTACCATATGTGTTGCTTAGGAATTTTAGGGAAAAAATTGCTATTCAGCTGATTCCTACCAGACCAAAAAGATCAAAGTGCTAGTACAAACCACAACATTGTGGTGGACAGATCAATATTCAATGACCGTGATCAGTTTCTCATGTGTTAACATTGTCGTATGGAGTTCTGAGAATTTTATTTATGGTTGCTTACATTCAATAGCTAATGTTCCTATAGGTAAATTAGAGTGCTGGGGTTTTTTTTTAATATAGGACTAGATTCTGTCTCCATTACTCACCTTGAGTAGTACCTTATTCCACAAGTAGTTCAGATGAAAGACATGAGATTACCTGTGGAACAAAGTACTACTGCAGGTGACCAAGGTTGGCAGATAATGGCCCAAAATTTACTCAATTACAGAATCTTAGGATGCATGCACAAAATTTAATAAAAACATTACTTTTGAAGTTCAAGGTTCAAATTTCCAAAGCTGACAATGAGGGGGTTTAAAATTAGTTGGAGTTGTGTGGCTTAGTCCATTATTTGGTTCTGAAAATCAAAATCCAAAAGTACTGCTTTCAAAATAAATCAAACAGCAACCCACTCAACCTGTTTATTTTCCAAAGCCCAGAGAAGCCTGAAAAAAACGATGGGTCTTACAACTTAAGATAAGAGTAAATGCCAGATTCAACTGTATATTGTGGCTTTTGTGCCACTCCAGGAGTCAAAACAGTAGTAAGGCCAATCTATCTGACTGGACAGGCACAAAGCAGCTAGAGTCTACTGGTGAACCTGGCCTGCTTTCTCCAGTAGACAGACCATGTAAGTGGAGACCAGAGATGCAAGACTTCCATTAAAAACACCCTGCTGAAATTATATTGTTCACCATCTAGAACTCAAATTGTGTTAATACATGAACTCAGTTTTGTCAAATACTTATTACATCATTTGTGCCCTTTTTTCCTCTTAGTCATGTTGAGAAATTAGAGCAATATATTTTCCTACCTTTACAGCACAAAGGGAAACACACCACGAGTTATTTTCTGTGATCCCGGTTCTGATCTTGCTGACCAATAAATGCTAGCTTTTTTAGGGGTATTAATTATGTATCCTCTTTTGAGCCTATGCAATTATCTGATTTCATCCTTTTTGATCCAACCCAACGTAAAGTTTTAGCTGAGTTGCAGCATTCATTTAGAAAAGTTGCTCCACCATTTCTTCTAGAGCTGTAGTAGTCTAAAGATTTTTACCACCATTCCATATGAACCTCGAGAAATGACTATCAGTTCTAAGTGCTTACTGGAATATTTAAAGTGGAGGCCAAGATCCTTCTAATTTATATGTCCCTTTCAATTGTGTGAAGGACTGGAATTTCACAGTTAAGACTCTGGGCCAGATTCTCATATGCTATGAGGCTGGCTTGCATCACTGGTGCAATTTAGTACTAAAACTGACGTTGCGGGGGGAGGGAGTAATGCTCTGGTGACGCAGAGCCCGTATGGAGATTTTTAGGCCACTGTTCCTCCATGCTGCCAGTGCACTCAACCACACTTGTTTCATTCACCTGCTAGCAGAGGTGAAAGCAAGCCGGTACACCCCGGGACGGCGTACCGGTAAAAGCTGGTGCGCCATACCAGGACCGGCTTTCAGAGAGGGCAATTTAAAGCCCTGGGGTAGCGGTGGCGGGGCTCAGGCGGGGATTTAAAGGGCCCCAGGGCAGTAGCTCGGGCAGCAGGGCTCAGGCCAGGATTTAAAGAGCCCTGGAGCTCCGGCCACCTCTACTGCCCCGGCCCTTTAAATCCCCGCCGGAGCCCTGCTGCCAAAGCCCTGGGGTAGCGGTGGTGGGGCTCCAGCGGGCATTTAAAGGGCTGGGGTGGTAGCGGCGGCTGGAGCCCCTGGGCCCTTTAAATCCCCAATGGAGCCCGGCCACTGCTACCCCAGGGCTCGGGCAGCAGGGCTCAGGCGGGGATTTAAAGGGCTCGGGGCTCCGTCAGCTGCTACCACAGCAGAGCCCCAGGCCCTTTAAAGCTCTGCCAGAGCCCAGAGCCCAGAGCCCTGGCGTAGCGGTGGCAGCCGGGAGCCCCCAGGGCTCCTCAGTGATTTAAAGGGCCCGGGACTCCGCTGCGATTAACAGTGCGATTAAGCTGGAGCCCTGGGCCCTTTAAATCGCCCCTGAGCCCTGGGGCTCCCAGCTGCCTCTGCAGCTGGTAGCTTGGGGGCGATTTAAAGGGCCCAGGGCTCCAGCTTAATCGCAGATCAAGATTTAAAGGGCCTGGGGATTTAAGGCCCTGCCTCTTCCGGTTGAGGCCACGCCTCTTCCGGTTGAGGCCATGCCCCCTGCTCAGGATTCCAGCATACCGGTAAGTCCTCTAACTTACTTTCACCCCTGCCTGCTAGGTCTTGAAAACGTTTTAGGACAGGGATTTTCATTGACTATATGTTTGCATAGCACCTAATGCAATGGGGCCAAGATCTACTAGAGGCATTCCCTCAAAATAAATACCTATGGGCATGGTCAGGAAGCCCCCTACACCACATTGATCCCTATCTGTAGTTTCAGCAATGAGGGGCTCTTGCAAAGTAGACTAGCACTTAACACGTTGTAATCCAGTGTGAGGTCACTGGCTCTGCACAAAGCAGAAGCAAGACAAGGGGAGTGCAATAATGAACTTCAAGCCACTTCCCAATTGTACCATAAGCAGTTCAGCCACAGCAATGTTCTGGCCCATTATTTACAAACTCATAAGACCTGGAGACAGTTTCAGTGTATCCATAGTGTAGACATGTGACCCTCATGTCGCACAGAATTCTGCCAGGGTGAACCCCCAGCATCCACGCAGAGTCCCTACAGAAGGGTCTACTGAATATCTATTCAGTACAATGGGACTACTCATGTGCTGAGTGGTATCAGGACTGACCTCGTTCTGTATGTAATAAACATAAATGAAAAAATCTGACATGTAACAAAATAAAAGCATTTATCATTCATGTTTTAGACCAGTTGGGTATATTACTCAGAGAAATCAAAGAGAAATGACAGTTTGCTAATCACTTTTGGAAGTACATTACACTAAGGAGGAAATACTGGTAAAGTATATCAATTAGATGCTAAGAAAGGTGCTAGTAAATAAAACATGTCACAATAATGCTATATTCCTGTTCTCCATGCTGAGGGACTGCAGTGCAACCCTCTTACCTTCAGTCTATCCAAAATGCTATCACCAAACTCACCTTGCTCTCCATTTTTTCCTGCAACAAGTTCAAATCCCATGCCTTCCCCTTTTAGGGTCTACATAGTTATGCTCTTGTTTACATCATCCTTTCACTAAATCCAGTTCCAACCACGTTCCGTTGGGTTTTTTTTCCCAAAGTATCTCTGTCCCCTATGCCTAGAATTTCTTCCCTGATACTATTCCCAGATCTGGCTCAGATGTACTAACCGGGAAGCAGTCTCTAATGGAGGAATACTCTGCTGGGCATTTGTGTCTTTTTATATCCCCTTTGCATCACCTGAATGACACAAAAGGGGTGCAAGTAGATAAAAAATCTGGCCCTGAGTCTTTATTCTCTCTGTAAGGGGCCATGTGAACCTACTGTGCTGCCTAGTATAAATGTCTGATAATGACATCACAAAAGGATTCTGTGGAAACAATAAACAGTAATTCTCCAACATGAGCTGGGGAAAAGGCAACAAGCCACTGACCCTTATTAATGGATCAGCTGAGAATTTCCATGATGTAAGGGAACACATAGCTAGCATAAAGTGGCAAAGCCTACTCCTATACTAACTGTCACAGGAGCTGGTATATTGATCTATTCTAATTCACTTCCACAGAGAGGTTAGTCAACTGCAGTAAGCAAGCACAGTCACTAAACTTTTCTAACTTACGTCAGTAGCCAGGGCTGGCAGAGAAGCATCTTAAGACTCAGAGAGATATAACTCATTTCCTCATACACTTTCCCCTCATACCACATAAGGGTACAAGAAGGTATCTGGGCTAATATCTTTAGCTTAGGTCAAGAGCCTGAGAATTTGAGTAGCATAACTTGAACACAGTCTTTTAAAATGGTCTTCAAATCTCTTTTGGATTTAATCAAAATTGATCAATCTGCCACTCTCTCCCCTGCCCCAAGGTAATTCAATGCTTTTATCTAGAAAGCCTACATTGGAATTGAAACCCTACAGTATTTGCACAGATCTCAGAATAAAGCAACGGGATATAACTCAGCAGGCACCATGTTTGTAATTGTATCGTCTATCGCTACTTGTATATGTCATGCAGGTCTTTAAGTTTCTTGTTCCTTATACACAGCATTAACCTGCATTAAAAACCTTTAATTTCTTAATACATTCTTTTGAAGGTGCTACATATACTTCATTTTACCTGAGTACAGACTACTGTAGTAACAAAATGTTTTAAATTAATAGGAAACAGGAACAGTCACTCTTGGGAAGACCCAGTTTGGAAAATACTTTCCCCTCACCCTCGTACATTGAGCACAAATTCTAACTGAACTTGAAGGCGCTTAAATGTCGGGATTTCCCTTCCTTTATTCATGCCTTTTTGTTTCTGTTGGTGTGATTCTTGTATTGCAGACATATTCACATTAGCTCTCACTGAGCTAGCACATTAAAAATAGAAGCATAGCCACAGGAGCACGGGCAGTGGAGAGCTGCAGCATGGGCTAGCTGTACAAATATGCCTGAACCCATGTGTATGAACTCTGCATGGCTAGTCCGTGCTGCTGCTGCTGTCTATGCGACTCTGGCTACACTACTATTTTCAGCGTGCGAGCAAGATGAGGAGTAGTGCCAGCATGTCTGTGAAAGCTGGGAATCATACCCCTAGCTCCAAGTACAGATGTAGCCTGTGTTCTGGTTGGGACAGGAACCTGAAATGTCTGAACAACATGAAAAATATTCTCTTGAGATTTCCAGCCCAGTTTTATGGGCTCAGGAAATTTAGGACCAGTTGGATTAATCTTTTGACAAACATCACATTCTGCAGATGTTTAGCTGAACCAAAACACAATTTTGAAGGCTTTGAGTTTCATCCCTTGCTCGATGAAACCAACTGTCATTTGTTAGCTGAGAAGTTTGGGGCTAGATTTTCAAAGGCACTGGGTATCTAATAATTCCCATGCGGACACCTACGTGAAGTGGCCAGATTTTCAAAAGCAGTAAATACCCATTGATTTTTATTGTTCTCCATGGGAGCTGCTGGGTGATAAGCACTTTTAAAAAACCTAACCAATTCATTTAGGTGCCTAAATAAAAGCTGAACTTTTGAAAATCTGGTTCTTAATTAGGTTTATGTTTCAAAATGAAACGTTTTTTTATTTTACTGGAAAATTAATCTCTCTGAAAACCCAGTCAAGTACAATAGCAATTCAGTTTATAGCCTTGTTACCTCCCAGACTCTCTCTCATATACAGTTATACCCTTAGTCTGATGAAGGTAAATTACCCCTTTTCTTCAGACTTCAAACTACTTACTGTGCACACATTAGATAATACGTAGGAAAATCTTAATTCTGTGGCACTGGAACCTCCTTGAACAAATGGAGGATCAACTGAATTAGCCAAAGGAGCAACTGGTTTGAAATATGTTCCCCGACTGGACAGTTAACACGCTACTATCTCTATAACAAAAAAGAATAAAAAAGTCCTGAATGAAGAATGTCACTATCTGTCAGACACTGAAATACAGCCCCTTGAAAATCTTATCAGAAAATTGATCTGTAGAATAAGAAAATATTTACAATAAAGACAACATAAATTACAAAAGGAATGAGTCAATATTCCCATCAATCCACCCACCCAGCTTCTTATAACTACAGGAACAAAGACATCTTTATTTGTAAGATATTTAAGGTACAGAATAAAGGGCCTGATTTTCTGATCTCTTCCAATAGCGTAAATCAGGAGAAACTCTACTGAAGCAAATAGAGCTGTAACAATGTATCACTAGTGTGATCTGAGATAAATTGGAAATTTATCACCGAGATGAATACAAAAAATGCTTCATTGACTCTCCATAGTTTCAGATATTTTCACATATATATGCCTACCAGTCACAAAAACCTGCATAAAAACCCTTACAAACTCAATAATGTTCTAAATGTAATAGGTCTTAAGGGAACATTTTGCTGAAATTATTTATGCTTATGTACTGGATAATTATTTTTGTTATGTTACATATATATATATATATGACTCTGCATTGTGTAGCTCTAAGGAATTAATATGAAATTGGAATTAACCAACTCAGATTATAGCATATGCTGTGCCATTAGAAATCAAGCTGATATATGATCTAGCAGAAGAGAAACTAAACCCCAAAGAGAAAATTATAATGAATTATAAATATGAAAGAGTATTTTACAAAAAAGCTGGATGCATGATGTAAAGTTCAACCAATTCTTTTTCTGCCTCAAGTACCTAGTACCAGGGTGAAACACAGTCCCCATCCTGCCCTATCCTGCCCCATTTACCAGGAATGACATTTTTCAAATGCTAACACTGGCACAAAAATACTTCAGAGAATACTGTCATGTTGTACCAATGTACAAAGACTGCAACAAATTGCCAGCATCAAAATGGTTAATTTATAATGAGCAACTAGAACTTACACTGCACATAATTCACATAGTCACTGTCCTTGGAAAAGAATATGGTTTTATGGTACTTTTAATAGTCAAGATATCTAAGATTGGTTTGATGGATAATGAGTTAATAGTAGCACAATGACAGTGCATACAAATGAAGCAGCATTATATATGGGCCCAGCAATAGCTCACTCAGGCTTGGATATTAGAATATGTTTTATTGAAAGAGGGAATGTTGCCCGAGACCCTGGGTTATCTCCAACTCTTAAAAAATGTGTCATGGGATCTTTAACTTACATTGGGGTTGCTCATTTTAAAATTAAATTAAAATTAAAAAGGATACCTCCTCTAACAGTGTAACAGTTGGTGGAATCACAACAGTATCCTAAAAAACCAAACTCCAATGCAAGACCTGTGCAAGCCCCACAGGTTACTGGTTATAAGGGGCGGGGGGGCTAAATTTGTACTGATCAATTACAAAACTGCTTTTTTAGTGTCCTTTTACAGCTAACTGTCCATCTAGGTATTTCTAAGGTGCATACCTTTGCAGTATCTAAGGTAAATGTGCACCTGCTAAACAGTCATAGCTATATAACAGTAATGTATTCTGATTATACAAATATTCTTCCAATGCTAAAAAGAAAGTGTCTTTTGTAAGTGGGTTTGACAATGGCACCTACATTCTGACACATAAACAATAATTTACAATGCTTGTGATGTTCTCTGCAGCATCTTCCTCTTAAATAATAAAAAGTACATCAAGGAATTTTTCATTAAAATTCTGAAACCACTGAAGCGAAAAAATATCTTGGGCAAACAAAGTATATACAGTACAGTACCCACAATCCTAGCACAGTCTATGTTTCTAACGGTAAGATATTAAGGAATATTCATTGGGCTCTGTCATTTGGAAGCATGTTTTGTTTATATTCCCCTTCGTTAAGAAATGCAAAATTCTGGTTTTGTATTAAATATTTTATTTATTTTTGAGTGAGTTTTGTACTGCCATACTGACAGCTTTTGAGACCAAAGTCCTCTTTTTATCCCCAGAACAGGCATAGCAAAGGCAGAAATAGTGCATGTTTCCTTATACAAACCCACCTATGTGCCACATCTGTTTTATATGTACTTGCTCCAGAAGAGAACAGCAATCTATTTTCCCTCTACATTCAGGCTCTGATTCAGCAGTACCTCACTATTCAGCAAAGGAATTAAGCCCATTCCTATTTGAATTGAAACCTCAGTCTTTGCCCTTTGGTGAAGATGCTAACAAATGTACAAATTAGAACAAAAATGTTGTGGTGGATTTTTGTGCTGACCTGTTATGAGAGCTGGAATGACATGACTGATTCACTTCACGTAAGTCACCCAACCACCTTCAGATGCCAATGACTTTTTGCTGCTACTGACTTGGGGAAACTGGCTTTAATTAGGCCAAACGGTAGAAGGAGCTGAATGACTGAAGCTCGAAATGAAAGTTAATTCAAGTTTAATCTGTACAGTGTCATAACATAGTCTGAAAGAATATTCATCTTGTTCAGGATCTAACCAAACAAAATTGTGTACTGACTGCAAAGTTATTTGAGAAATCAGGAGACGGTAACAGAGATCAACGTTTCATATATCTTACAGACCTAATAATGGCAAGGATCAGAGCTAAGCAATCTGTGTAACTCTGTTCAGCAATTCATCTTGTCTGCACCTCTCGTTTTATGAGGAAAATCAGATTAAAGAATGGCTAAAATGCTGGATAGAATAAACTTTATCATGAGTTGAAAACATCACATGTTAAACACATCACTATGGTTGCAAAGGAATAGTACAGATACATATGGTACTTCCCTGGAAAAAAACACTACCTAACTTAACCCTGACCATACCAGCTCTAAGACTTCCTTTTTGTGGTTTTGCACAAAACTGATCACTCTAACATCACATTAAAAGCAACTGATCATAGCAACAATCATAGAAAAACTAAGCCCTTACTTATAAAAATGAACTTTTGGAAAGCCCAGGTACCATGCATGCTGCTGGAGATCACAATGGACCTGGAGGGTTAATAGACTTAAATGTCTCATGAGAGAGACAGAAGATGACCCAATGTGTATAGAGAGAACTTACAGACTTCCAAGGAGGGCTTCATCTGGCAATAGGGAACAGACAGAAATCATGACTTTCATGCGGTCTGATTTCAGTGAGTCACAGTCCTTGCTTCAACCAGGAATTTAATAGAAATCAAATGTATTAAAGAAGGAATCTATATTGTCCAGACATGGGAACAAATAGCCAGGCAAAAAGGAGCCCCTTCTTACTGATCCAAAATGCTTTCCCGGAGCTGAATATTGAGGCAAATTTATTATACCTAGTTAAATTTTGAATAAATACGGGGATATATGGCCTTTTTTTCAAAGCAGTAAATTTTAGGGTTTTTTAATTTATTTGTTTTATTTTTTCCCAAAATTGTGCATGTTCTTTACATTAAACTTGAACATGAAAATAATCAGGATTGTTGTCCCCTGCCTCCAAACCACCACCACCACCACCACCACCACCACCGTTTCTTCACCACCCATTGTCACTTGCAAAATGAAATGTGGGAGCAGGGGTCTCCTCAAGTCCACTCCAGATCACACTTTAGGCCCTTATACTGTCTTTCTTTTCCCCCAGTGGTGGATGCCAAGGGGATCGTTTGAGCAAACAAAGGAAAAGTTCTCCCCACTCATTTCTCCCTTATGGGAGGGGGGTGGCTTGTGTGGGAAAATAAAGAGAAGTAAGGGTGACCTAGAACTTCAGGCAGGCTTCCTGGGTCAGTCTGTAGAGCTTAGTCTAGATGGAGTCAACTTTCAGCCCCTCCTCATGGGCTGTGCTTCTCTGAGGCTGGGTTCTACAGCTATGGGAACAGTGAGGCTTGTTGCTGGCTCCCTCTCGGCAAGCCTGTCTCAGGCGGGGCAGTCCTCTTCCCCCCCACAGGTGGCAGGTTTTCTCTGTTAAGCTCCTCCCTTCCTCCATGCCAAACAAGTCTTGAAGGAGCTCCTGGTTGGTGTTGAACAGACCCAGAGGAGCTTGTCAGTCCCCTCTCTGTCGGCGTGAAGGCACGTCCCTTCACAGGAAGGACGGAAAGGAGAAAAAAGGGGAGAAAAGATGAAAAAATGCTGGGGAAGAAGGGCCCAAAAACTGAAAAGTTGGATTTTTTTTAAATAAAAACTGTCCCTTGTTCACATTTGTGAAATCTGTAGAATGAATATTTAATTTTTTTTGAAACACAACAACAACACAAAACAAAAACAAACAACCTTTACCATTTTTCTATCTGATGTAATGAAAGTTCTTGAAGAGAAGATTCAGGAGACACAGATATCAAATGTTTGACACAGGCACTTACAGAGGGTAACGAAAATGAATTTCAATATTGGAAACCAGAGATAATGAAGCATTTTATGAAAAAAGTAATATAAAATTATGAAGTATAATCTAAATCCTTACAAGGTGAAGAATCATATTTATTTTTCTTTTTTAACCTTTAGCTGAATTTCAACCTTCATATTATGTGTGTATATATATATACACACACATACATACACACACATACATACACACACTATATTATATTGCTGTTTAAAAGGCTTCTGAATTCTAAACTTTCTCTTTTGCCATCAACATTTCATAAAACAGATACATTACAATAGCTTCAAATTTTGATAGAAAGCGAGTTATAAAAATAATCTGGAGAAGGACATGTCATGTGTAGTTTCTTAATAAAAAACCTTCATATCTTCAAAATATTTCTCATAACTCAAAACACATGTAGAACACTTTTACTTTCCCCTAAGTTTTAATTATCAAACATCTATATTTTTCCAATCAAATTAAGAATAATTAAAGAACGGTGGTGAAATTCTGCACTGCACCTTTAAGAGCCTGAGTGCAAAACTCACAACACAGTGGGAGGAGAGCTCTATGCCACCATTGCACTGCCCTGATCTTGGGCTGTTCCAGGGACTGGACAGGCTCCCAGCATAATTTAGACAGTCCTGGAGGCCTCTCTAAATTATGGTAGCCTTCCCAGGCTGCCTATGGGCCAAAGCGTTGCCCAGAATCTCTGCGTTTGTGTCCTGAGGCCCTGCCCTCAGACCTGCCTCCAGCATATCCCCAATGCCAGGACATGTGGTGGCTCCTTAGAAGGGAGACTTACGGCTATCTTCCACAGTGCCAGTGACAGAAGAGTCCTCCTCCAGCCAGAATTGGAATTTTTAGGGCTCCTTTCTGCCACTGTGACCCTTTAGTTGTTGTAAAGGAGACAGGAATGAGGCTCTCACCCCAGAAATATGATTTTTTCCTCTCACTTTTATGGCACTAGGAAGTTCGTATTGGCACCTTTCAGTAAATATTTTCAAATGAATAACTGCATGCAGGTAAAGGGATGGAAATTCTGATTGTTTTGATGGTTCCCTACTTTGAGTATGACTATGAAATTATATATATAAAACATCTAGGGCCCAGAGGACAATGGCTTGGTCAAGCCTTGTTTGCTGGAGGATAGCTCACAAGATCAAGTCTAGAGAGAAAAACAAAGTAAGCCTATGAATCTGGCTATCCAACAACAAACAGAATAAACTCCAAAGCTCAGTTTATTCCCTCCTTTATAAAAAGAGCAAGAAAGAGTTGCACTGAATCAAAATTTTAAAGCATTGGCTTTTTTTACCCGAGACGATGGAGATTCCATAGGCAATTTGACAATATAGGCCTCTAACAAAGAATAGAGTCTATTGTGAGAGAACAGAAGATCAATATATTGATCTGCTCTTTGCTCACGCTAACCAATAGAAAGTTTGACTACCAATGATTATCTGCCTGAATGAAGCATAGTTGTAATGAAAAGGCACAACCAAAGAAGAGAATGTGATTAAGATGTTAGATATAGATAGGACAACTACATGCCTAATCGCCCATAACCTGCACGTGCTACCACACTTGTTTTTCTTATCATATACCCAACATGCAATATTTTGTTATTTACCAGACATAACACCACTAGATGTATCAAGGCAGTAGCATTAACCATGATGATCATGGTGATCTGTATAGAGCTAACAGTATGCCAGGCACTTTACAAACAGGTATAAAATGAAGACAAATTTCCTGCCAAAAGGTTACAATCTAAATGGACACTTTAAAAACAAAAGGAGGAGGATGTGAAGCAATTAAAAGCTGTGTAAATGAATGGCGAAATCAAACATATGCCTGGTTGGATCTGCAAATTCTCCTCCCTGCATACTTCACCTTTTTCCGTTACAAGGTATGGAGTTTATGATTTTTAGTTGGCTGTTTGTTAACATTTCTGTGCAGGTAGGTGGGTGATGGGGAGAAGGGCAGTACTCCACCAAACGTTACAGCTTGCATCATAATTCCATAGGGAAACTGTAGGTAGAAAGTAATCTATGTATTAAAAGGTTTACACTATAAACATTTGTCTAGTTATAATCTAGTGTCTGCAGGGCTAAATTTGTTCACTTGATCCAGTGGGTGATTAGAGGGGAAAAGCTCTGCAGTTCCTTCATATGGAATTGAAGTAATGGTGTTATCCCTGTGTAACAGAATCTGATCCTGCTATCAGGCTGGAGTCTATCCAACACCAGAAAGGATAAGATGCATCATTCTTTCTGGTGTTGGATAGACTCCAGCCTGAGTAATGTTTATTTGTGCGCCCATGTGAGTGATGACTTATGGATGAAGGATCTCTTTTCTTTAGGCTCACAATAAACCCCTGTTCCCAAAGACGTGCTTAGGCTCTGTATGTTTCTGATTTAACTTTTCTAAACAGGAAGAGTCTGATGAGCTTGTTGTCCAGGAACAGGTATATGTGAGTGATGTGTGATCTGAGAACCAAAGCTTGTGTTAATTCTGTTACTTAAGAAAATAGTTCAAAGGGAAAATGTACTAGAGGTGTAGATCATCGTATGTGAACCTCAAGAATTGGCAATGGCATTGGCTGATGTGTAGGTGTGCTTTTACCAAGTTGATTGACATAAAAAAATCTGTTGGGGTTATAATAGCCAAAGTCAAAGCAAAGGTCTCCATTGTTAATTTGGAACTTAGATTTTTTTCAGTATCTCATGGAACCATTTGGAATTATCAGCAATTGATCCATTCTGGCAGAGCTACAGCAATTATGCATCAATAATCCTGGTCTGGGCTGTGGAGATGTAGAAAAGCCTGAAGGTACATTTTTTTTTCTGCATAATCCCCTAATTTGAAATATTTGAGTACACTTCCTTCTTGCAGCTTTGTCCATGAAACCAGGCAACGTTTGAGAGGTATCAAATGAGTCAAAGTTTATTATAGAGTGAGTGAGGGCAACTGGAAGCCCAGAAACCTTAGGTTTGTAACAATGAATGTTTTAACAAAAAGATGAAAAGAGGGGATGAATGTTGAACATTTGGAAGCAGAGGTATCATTAACACTGAATGTACTTCATCTATAAGCTGTGCATGTGCTAGAGAAGAATAAAATAGGCTTGTTCAAACTTCTTTCTTCATTAGAAATTTCTTTATTGATTTTAAAAAATGATAAAGAAAAAAAATGTGGACAAGCAACAAAATAACCAAATTCTTAGAAAATACAGTCCTCCTGAACTACCTCTCCCCGATAAAACCTCCCTAGCAATCATATGAGTCTTACTCTCACATCTGGTTTTGCTTGGGACATAAAACACATTTTCCATATCACATAGTATTCTTCAAATTTGTCATTATTCCTGTCCCTATAAAGCAATTTCTGTAATGGCAACATACCAATTTTTTTAAAAGTG
The DNA here is from genome assembly GCF_965152275.1 of Natator depressus. Taxonomy (NCBI): domain Eukaryota; kingdom Metazoa; phylum Chordata; order Testudines; family Cheloniidae; genus Natator; species Natator depressus. The sequence goes on from NC_134235.1 coordinate 75,928,744, forward strand.
TGACAAAACAGTCTTTTGCGCCTTCTAAGAATCAATCTTTTTGCATAACCAAGGGCACATGCAATCCATTTTTAAAACAATTTGTAGTCCCAAATATTGAAAAATGATGTAGCAATTATATTTCTGACTCAACTGGTAATTTATAATGCTGTGCTAATTCTATTACTTTAGAGCGAAAATATCTACTATTAAGACACAGGCACATAAAGTGTGTCAAATTATCACCCTGATTCCCATGCCACCAACACACATTTTCCAGGCCACATTTTAACAAGCATACAGAAGTAATGCATCTTTGCATCTGGGCAAAGTGATGTTGGGGTAAGGAGGGTTGAAGATGGCTGAGTGTACACCACTCTGATTTTAGGAATGGCGAGGGGCAGTTCATTCCGCTTAATGATTTAGAGCTCTAATTTGTACCCACCTGTAGCAACTACCAAGGGACTAATCTGGCAGCTGGGAATCACTAGAACTCAGCAATACACTAGTCAGGGTGTGACAGGCTTTGCCAGTTCTACACGTCTGGAGGATCCTCCTATATTAGGGTAATCAAAAGTTGGCCATTTGAACTGTTTAAGTCTGTTTTATATTGCTATAGCAGCAAAGGGATAGATCCTCTGTTCATTTTCTATATATAGGTGATGAAAATCTCACATTTCTTATTCCATTCACCTGTGGTCCATTTTGGGTTTTGGAAAGCTGAATAATTGTCAATGCTACAGTGTCTGATAAGGAACCAGAATATTCTTCATCCATGATATCAAAATGCTCTTAAATCCTTTTGTTCATATCTTGCAATTTAGATTACAAATGAGATTCCAAAGATGGAAGACCATCGGGCCTGATTCTCAGTTATGCTATGGCCCCTTTATTCTACTCTAATAACATGAAGGGTATTGTCTAAATGTATTTTATGTCCACATAAAGACTACTTTAGGCTTCCAGAGCACCAATAAATAAATCACCGAGCTTCAAAGTCTCACTACTGTCTATATCGGTCCCAAAATTCTGACTAGAAATGCATTATTTAACCTTTGCAGTTTTTTCATTCATTATTCACCATTTACCTATTAATTTTTTTTCAGTTGTCCAATCAGGGAGCAGAACCAATGTCATGTGATATAAGTGACTAAATACACAGCAGGAATTATCGGGTGGAATTTTCAAAAGCATTCATTATAGGTCTACCTCTGCTTCTACTGAAGTCTGTGGTAAAACTCCCATTAACTTCAGTGTGAGCAGAGTTAGGCCAATCCAGAGCACTTTTAAACATCTCACCCAAAGTGAATAATGGACAGTCAGAATGGACATCCATGAACTATCTATATAGCTTGAACGCTGTTTAGATGAAATATTCAGTTAATATTTTCAAATAGCAAATACATTTGATGAAAATCAGGATTGATTTGCAATGGACTGACTAATCAAAAATAGATTCAAAATGAATATTACTGATAATAAATAGTTGACCTAGCTCTGCTGAAACAGACTTAACTATGCAGTTTCTACCAATGCCACCATAATACAGAATAAATTCAAGCTGACTAGCAGTAAACTGACTTATTTCCATGATCCAGAGTGGCACAATGCATGGTCATTTTGCCAAGGTAAGAAAAAGTGAAGTGCACGTTTTTGGTTAAAAAAATGTAAAAGTGTCAGAATTGTAAATGGGTGAGATTCCCTTATCTCATAAATAATGAAATACGTTTTATCACAAAAACTTTTATTGCATTCACCCCCCTTTCACCTTTGCTCACTACCCCAGTAATAACAACCCTCAGTTAAAATACATTTTTAAGCAGTAAAAATACAATAACCTCCTTATAGTATGGCTGAAAAATCCTATCCGATTTATAAATGTCATTATTCTTCAACAGAATACTTGTTGAAATTGGGAGAGTTAAAGATTCACAACCTAATGATCAAATCCTCTACTGCTGATGGACATTCAAATTACAGAGCCTGCTGTCCAGCAGCCCTAGATAAAGACAAGCAGAGAAAAAGGAAGAGAGAAAGACGAGCGCACCTCAGGGACTATAGTAGCTCCAAATAAATCACTCTTTTATTCTGAAAGTTAATCCATGACTCAGCTGTCTAATGAGCAAGAAGACCTTGACATATATGAGATGGGTAGAAGCTTTTCTTCTTTCTTTGCCTTCACCTTCTCAGATACTGATGCCATTGGATTATTATAAAAGGTTAAAAAGCACATGCCAGCTAGGAACTTGGAAGGTATTCTAATACTGACAAGGAACCTAGGAAATAGGCTAATGTGAACCTATTTAAAAAATAAAGCAAGATAAAATAGTTTCGAGTGTTCATACTAGTTCCTGCATTTGGCCTTCTATTTTCATGTTTTTGGGACATAGCTCATTCTAATGCTGTGTGTGCTACAGAATTTGATTTGTACATGTAAAATGTGATAAACGCTTTTGCTGAAATATCTACACGTATGTTTGTGCTGCTCCATTATTGTATATAGCATCCACTTCCTCCTGTCTGTGACTCCCTAGCACTGCCGCTACAGGTGGGCAGTTTATCAAAGCACATCAAAGTGCACTTGTTAGGAGCATACACTTAGCTGTCACAGCTGCATTTTCTTTGATGTGCTTTTATTACTTCTGTACTCCACCATCATCATATCCAATCTGCAAATACCCAGCTTGGACATTAAATTGGCCCCCAGCTTTTAGGGGAAAGAAATTTCCTGGATAAAAGATTGGCAGATGACAACACTAATTGATTGGCGCATTAGTAGTTCTTTCACATTCTCCTGGCATGTATAATACTAATATGAAGGGAACTTCTCTGACTGACCTAAGGATGCCTTGTTAAAATAGCCTTTTAAAATTTTAACAAGTAGGAAAGGAGGTCAAAGATTGAGCTCAAATATAAACTGGAGATAAAATAATATAATACTGAGAAAAGGGAACTTTCCGACTCTATATTGGGTCAAATTTTAAAAAGCAGCCTCTGACATTGTGACTAAGTTTTTGCATGCCCCCAAACTCAGCTCTCTGTGCACAAGGCGCACATGAAAGCCAGGGAGATTGATTTCTAAGTCTCAGATCTCTGCTTTCAAATACAGAGTATACAGGCAACTTTTTGCATGCAAATTTTTGTCCCTAAATTCTATGCAGCTGAAAAAACTTGGGCATCTGAAATAGCATGTAAAAAGACTTTCTGAAAAATATATGCTCTATTAAGTATATAGGGAGCTCTGTGAGCAAGATCCTGCAAAGTGCTGAGCACTCTTATGAGATGATTCCCATTAATTCCAATGGAAGTTGAATGGGCTCAACATCTTTCAACATCAGGCCAAAGAAATATATTCTTATATCCATATGTATGCCCTTATCTCTCACTAAAAATTATCTGTAAACATAAATTGTTGTCTAATGAATAATTACCAAACTACTACATAGTCCAGCCTTCCCCACCCCCTCAGAGGTCATACTGAATTGATCATGCATATATTGAGTAAAAGGCCATTAAAGGGTTTTTGTTGTTGTTGTTTTGTTTTTGCCATTACAGATACATAGTTATGAAAAAACTCAGAATTTAATGTCTTCCAAGTTACCAGTTTTGGTGGATAACCTGAAATCATACAGTTAACTGAACATATATTTCAGTGCTCATATTAAACAGCTTAAGAAACAATGTGTGTTATCTAGAGAGAAGAGCTTTCCCTATGACCTGGTAATCCAGTTAACGAGATGTTCAAGTGCCTAATTAGTGTTCAGGATGGAAAATAATTGACATTACCCACATACAGGTGTTGGCTACCTATCGGGAAGTAACTAAATTATTACAAATAAAACTGATCTGGGTGACCGAATCTACTGTGAGCATGTATTTTTTCTAAACAATGTCACTTTTAACAGTGTCATACTAATCTTGGTAGAATAGTACCATCCTGCTTCTTTCCCTCTTATTGTAGGACTCGTTTTTGTATTGTCTTGCTATTTTTATTACATTCTTTATTCATCCACAGATCTTGTCAGACTCCCTTTCTTTCTTCTTCTTTCCTTCCCATTTTACACCTCTCTACTACTTCATTTCTCCCTAAGGGCCTGATGCAAAGTCCACTGAAGTAAATGGAAAAGTTCCTATTGATTAACATAGGCTTTGGAAAAGGCCCACATTTTCTCTCTAACCTGAAGCACTTTCCCTATGGGTAGATTAGTCCATAATTTCTCATTAGTGGGTTTTCTTGTATCTTCCTCAGAAACATTTGGTACTGGATATCGTCAGGGAGGATACAGTACTGGTTGGACCACTGATGTGATGAAATATAGCAATATTTATGATCCTATGTTCTTATATGCCATACATTTTTGATTCAGAGTTTTTTAGTTCCACTTCTTTTTTGATTACTCTCTATCCCTCCTTTCTCTGTTCCCCCTTACACCTTAATGAGTCAGCTACCTCTCTCTGTTATATATCATCTCAGAGAGACAAGGTTGGTGAGGTAATATCTGTTGTTGGACCAACTTCTGTCAGTGAAAGAGACAATCATTCAGCATTGAAATTTTATCAGCACATGCACAGAATTTACTAGCACCATTTTTACCAAGATGATTTATACCAATGAAAAAACTAAGGGTAATTTGCCTCACATCAAACAAACAAAATAAATACTTGCTAGGAAAAAGCGAGAAAGTAGAATTTTGCAGTCTTGATCTATCTTCCTTTCTGCCCTCCGTATAGTCCATCCTTTAATTCTTCCCCTTACTTTAAGGCTTAATTCACTGCAGGAACTTGGATAGGCAGAAATGGCAGCTGTCTGTATAACCTTAGCAGGCATCCTGCATGGGTACAATGGCTATGGAAACATCTAGGTTTTGTGCAGTGACAGATACTGTACTTCATCATAAGAAGTAGATTTTTGAGAGTCCCAGCACAGGTCAGCAGTGATGCAGTTCCAAGTGTGAATTCCTGAGCTGGGACAAGGAGGACATGGCTACTGGCAAATTGAGTGTGTCAGACCTTCTGGTTATTCCACAATCTCTTCACATTCAGTGAATGTACAACAGTGAGAAAAAGTCACTGCAGATTAAGAACTAGAATAGCACATGTTGCTTCAAGAACTAGCCTATGTAAATGCAGTAGATAGGCCACCTATAATTTCACAAGACCAGCCCTTTCCCCTGGAGTGACTCACCAATTGTGCTGACAGGTACAAACAAAAGCTAATTCAGCAGTCTATTTGTTATTGACACAGGAGGCAGATAGAGTGGCAAGCAGACCCCAATGAGTACTGTACAACATACTGCCATCCTGCATACAAAGTGTGTTTAGATTGGGGATTTTTTTAGAATTTTACCCATCCAAAATATGCATCCTCTTTGCCATTCAGATGCACCCTAAAGAATCAAACTGTAAAAATTATATCCTATGTACTTATGCCTGATCATCTCTTCTTATATTAGTCTCAGTTTTTCACATTATCTTTTTTGATTTATTGCCTGCCTGGTTTACAAAAGTACACTACAATATTCTACAGTAACTGCAATGGCAATACTGTTCTGTTATAAACCATTATTTCTGAATACTGTATTATCATCATAAGAGGTATTGCCAATCTCCTAGGTCTACATTTGTTCCAATTGCTGTGTGTGGTATTTTTGTATATTTTTATTATTGACAATATCCAGATTTCCTATGTATTATTATTATAATATTTTAACTCTGAATATACCATGCTTTATATTTTTAATACCACAAGGGCCAAAATAAATCCATTAAACTGAATTTAATACGCAGCCCCCATAAGTCAATAGAGAGAAAAGTTGAAATTCCCACCTGGGAGAATTGGAATAGATGCATGTTTCCAAATTGTCTGGTAAAAGCGTCAGGGTGTCTTTAGTTACATGCAGTTTCCTGTGAAGAAGGGTGGGATAGAGAGAGCGAGATCACTACAGTTAAACTGAAACTGATTAATAATTCATTAACTATTCACCTCAATTTCACCACAACTAAAAATATCTGAGATTAGCTAATAAGGAGCGAGAGACGGTTAAACATTTGATTCCCAAATATAAAAATGAGGTTGCCCTACAAAACCACACGTTAGGGTGGAAGCTAACGAGATACAGTTCAATTTTATTGGGGGTTTTATTATTTTTGTATTAAAAATGAGGGGAGTAGAAAAAATGTTCTCAGGTATCTCCAATGCCTTCTATCTTGCAATTATATGTTTCAGCTTTAAATACTCATGGGCGATTTAATCCATATTTCTACATTAAGCTCAAACATTTTCTTTGTGAAATTTTATACATAGCAATTGGCTTCACTGCAACTAAAGCACTTTTGACTTTACAGTCGGTTTCTTTGGGTAAATGCAAGTGAAAGACCCAAACTGCAAGAAAATCTGTATCAGCTAATGCTAGTAACTAGAAATCTGCTGAGCTGTATAAAATGGCATGATTTGTGAAAAATTGATAGTTCTAAGCCTATGGTAAGATATAGAGTGAAAGTAGAGAGAATTCTCAGCGTTTAATAACCATGAAGATGGAGCTCTGTGATGGTAGAAAAGGAAAAACAGATTCAAAAATCTGTTCTCTATACTTGAACTAGGAAGTCCCAACTGCTTTATTGTCAAACTAAAGGATGGTTAAAATTTATTGCCCATCAGAGGGCCTGGCAGAGATACCTCTAAATAGACCTTAGCATTATAACTGACCAATTTTCTCCAAACAGAAGGTGGTACATGAAACATTTCTCTTTAGACAAGCATGACAAGATCAGGTGGGACTCTGACCATCTTTACGTAAGGTCGTGCCAGCTGAACTCAAATGTGGGTTTGCTGTCTTATATTGTGAAATCAAGATGCAAACTGTATAACATTGTCAGCCAAGCTTCTCAGAGGAAGCACTTAGTAAATCAGAACTTACACAGGACACAGGTTAGCACATTGAATGAGCTACGGGAAGTGGTAGAATTTCAGAACAGTCCAAGCACAGACAATGGCAAACATATGTACCACCTGGGTTCTAGCAGCAAACAAACCTATAGTCCCAAGAGGATGAGTCTCACAGAGACAGACTCGATTTCAAAACACTTTTCAGAAGACACAAGTTGTGGATCCCACTTAGAAGGTTACACAGTTTTGCCAGCATTTGGAAAGAAATATCATACATGTGCAAGAGAAAACACTTCATGACACAATGTCTTTCACAAATAACACAGTTCAACCCCAAATCAGGAATAAAGACTTCCACTGTGGACAAGATAAGCAGATAGACAGGTACAAGAAGTTCAGGTTGGTCAGGCAATGGTTATCAGAGAAGACAGTACTGATTTAGAGGAAACTGAACACATATACATAATGGGAAAACACTAGCTAATGGCCTCCCAGAACTACACTTTCCTGAATTAGAAGCAAATGAGAGCTCTCAAACTGTAACAGCAGCATTGCCAGGAATGTGCTTATGCTTTTTAGAGAAATGAACAAAAAGTGATTCTTGAGGGAAAAACCCCAGCAACCACTGGAAGCTAAAGTGAATACATTGGAAGATGCTGCAACAAAGCCAAGTTAAGATGTCAAGCAGCTGCACGCTGAAAAGTGTGCTTGGAAGAGACTGAAAGGCGGCACATAATGGATTTATAAAAGGGAAGACTAAAGATGTGAAAACATACAGACACTCAGAGTGCAATTGAAGATCTGCTGGTAAATATAGGGGAAATAAAATGTCAGTTGCAGGAACTGTGGATATTCACTGACAATATTATAGAGACGAGGCAAAATTGTGAAGGTAAATGCATCCTGCCTTTCGTTCCAGGTTATTCAGGGATACCAGACAAGAAAAGAAGCAAATTCTTTATAAAAAGAAAAGGAGTACTTGTGGCACCTTAGAGACTAACCAGTTTATTTGAGCATAAGCTTTCGTGAGCTACAGCTCACGAAAGCTTATGCTCAAATAAACTGGTTAGTCTCTAAGGTGCCACAAGTACTCCTTTTCTTTTTGCGAATACAGACTAACACGGCTGTTACTCTGAAACAAATTCTTTATGGAAGTATAAAAAAGATGCTGACTATTGTTAGGATATAGATATTCAGGCCTGTCTGTAAAGGCCTATACTCTAAGAATTTAGGTGTATTCTTATCACTTGGCTAATTATAAAGGTATAAAAGAAAGAATCAAAATCACTGTCTGCCAGTTGAAGATCCTTCTCTTACTGTGACAGTCTGAGGCCCTGTTCTTAGGCTAAGGCCTTTGCAAGGCAGCAGAGGCAGCCATAAGCTGGGAAGCGACCGGTCACCTCCTCACATTCTAAACTAGTCACACTGAAATAAGGTGCTATTGGGCTGTTAGGAATACAATCCTGTCCTGATAGTGCCTATCACCTCCAGAGAAAGGGAAGTCCCTAGAAGATGTACTCCGAAGTTCCTGTTAACTGCTGGAAATGGCCCACCTTGATTATCACTACAAAAGGTTTTCTCCCCCCAGCTCTCCTGCTGGTAATAGCTCATTTTAAGTGATCAGTCTCCTTACAGTGCGTATGATAACACCCATTTTTTCATGTTCTGTGTATATATAAATCTCCTCACTGTATTTTCCACTGAATACATCCGATGAAGTGAGCTGTAGCTCACGAAAGCTTATGCTCAAATAAATTTGTTAGTCTCTAAGGTGTCACTAGTACTCCTTTTCTTTTTAGTTTGATAGCATCCTGTCTGGCAAGAACTCACTTATCAATAGCTGGGATGTGAAATCCTCATTTCTGTGTTTGTTCTATCACTGTAGTCCCCATTTCCCTATTGTTTGTCTGTATAATCTCTCTCTGTCTGGTTCTGTGATTGTTTCTGTCTGCTGTATAATTAATTTTGCTGGGTGTAAACTAATTAAGGAGGTGGGATATAATTGGTTACATAATCATGTTACAATATGTTAGGATTGGTTAGTTAAATTTCAGGAAAATGATTGGTTAAAGTACAGCTAAGCAGAACTCAAGTTTTACTACATTGACTTCAATCAATCAGGAAGTGGGTGGGTGTGTGGGAAATGGGAACAGGGGTGGGGAAACTGGAATCATGTTTAGCTAAAGGGGGAAATGGGAACAGGGACACAGGTAAGCCTCTGTGGTGTCAGAGCTGGGAAGGGGGACACTAAGGAAGGAAACTGGAATGATGCTTGCTGGAAGTTCACCCCAATAAACATCAAATTGTTTGCACCTTTGGACTTCGGGTATTGTTGCTCTCTGTTCGTGCGATAAGGACCAGGGAAGTAAGTGGGCGAAGGAATAAGTCCCCTAACAACTATATATGGTTTTATGTAAATCTGTTGTTGTTTCAAACATTCAATAGTAGCCCATTAGAAATGTTTGAAAAGCAAATCTCCTTACAAACTGAAGATTTCTAGATATTGCATATGTAAATGGGGGAATAGTCCGGCTATTGTGGGGAACTTTCTTGGCTTCTGCACTATCCCAGTGAAGTGGGCTAGCAAAAGGATCTGAGTCCTCGCTCCCACTTCCTTTACCCAGTGGCCTCCCTGCCCTTGAGGACTCCCCTTCCACTCTCCTGTCTGGCAGAGTCCTCGTAACCCCAACAAGGCTGGGCCCAGGATTCCTGGGGTGCTCGACCACCAACCCTGCTGGGGTCACCTAGGACAGGGACTAGGGTGTCCCCACTCTGGGGTACTTTCTCCGCACTGGGCACTTCTCTGACCCACTGATTATTACATACAATTTGAAGCAAATGCAAGTTATTTAATCAACTATTAATTTTAAAAAGAATTAGGGGAAATGGGAAAGGTTAAAGGAAACACATCACCCCGCTCTGTGCCAGGGAACATCACAAACAGTGTCTCTGGAATGTCAGGGCAGTTCACAGTCTGTTCCTTGAAAGTCCCAGGCCTCCTTCTCAGGCCCTGGCTGTACTGCAGGGATGCTGTGGGTTGGACACTCGCTCTGGTGGTGGCCATAGGCTCTAGGTGGCAGGGCCCTTCTTCCCAGCGTTGCCTCCGCCCTGTCGGGGTTACCAACCCCCCTTCGAGTCTGGCCTGCAGAGCCTCCTGGCTGAGGCATCTCCCTGTGCTGGGCCCACCGCCCAGGGTCCCCTCTCGCTCTCCTCAGCTGCTCACGACACCCGACTCCGGACTGCTCCAGCCCCAGCTCCAGCTCCACTCTGTCTTAGCTCCAGCTCCACTCTACCTCAGCACGGCTGCTGCTCTGCCTCCAGCTCCCTGGGCTGCTTCTCTGGCCGCTGCAGCTCTCCTCCCAGGTCAAGTCTGCTCTCTCTGGGCTGTGTCTCTGGCTTTGGGGCTGCAGCTCTGCTCCCAGGACAGGGTCTGCTCTCTCTGGGCTGCTTTTCTGGTCCCTCTGGATCTGGCACAGCTCTGCTCCCCAGCTCAGCTCAGCCCCACTCTGTCTGACCCAGGCAATTCCAGCTCACACGGAGGATGGGACCTCCCTGGCCTCCTGACTCCCTGATTAGCCTGCTCGCCCTGTCATTCAGGCTGACCTGGAGCACTGGCCTCTCCCCTTTGTTCCTGGGGACTGTCAGTCTCAGGGTCCTGATTCCGCATCAACCCTTCCCCTTTGAATACTGGGAGCTAGCAACTAAAACACCGCCACTGAATGTTAGTAAGGGGGCAACCATCCCCTTACACATACATTAGTGGGAAAGCATTATTTTGAATAAGAACATGGTAAGAAAACAGACATTGAAGAACTGCACTGCAATAGTATTTTGTATGAAGATAAAATTAGGGAGGTATGTTTATTATCCAATGGTTATGGAAAGCAGAAGGGTTGTTATGAACTGTCCCTTTAAGACTTTTATATGGTAGACTGAGAACCCCATTTCTGCAGGAAGTTGGTCTAACACACAAGATGTTAACAGACTTCTAGAGTTCAGTTAATGAAAGCATTAAGCCTACATGGCATGTGTGGTCCTCTGACATATTATTCACCGGGTCCTAGAGAGGAAGACTGTGATGGCATGTACAAACACCAGACTGGGCCTGAAGGAGTTAAAGGGCAATACAAGGTCCAGGAAGTGCCACCCCCCTGGGCCTGCAGCATGCTCCAGCTGGAGGAGCAGGTTAAAAGGAGCTCAAGAAACCCAGACTAGTTGAGGTTGGTGTGACAAGAAGACAAGCCCTTCTGGAAGTTAGGCAGAAGGTTGAACCTGGGATGGAACACATTGCTGGTAAGGCCCACAGACAGTGCCTTCTCCAACCCCCCTTTGAGAACTGGCTTATTGTTTGGACTATAGGGAACCAAGGAGAGTGTAAGTAGGGAGTGGCCCGAAGTACTGGATTAGGAGTTTCAGTGGAGAGGACTGTGTTGGTATGGCTCCCTAACAGGACCCTGGGCCAGGACTCAGTGTAGAGGGAGGGTCCAAGTCCCCCTCCCATGCCTGGCTGAAAGCAAGGCTACAGATTGTGATGCCCAGGGTAAGTGGCAGACATACCTCCCCCACCATCCTTTGCCTGGGATGCAAGTGACTAGAAACTGGGTGCAATGCCCACTAGGCAAACTGGCCCTCTGAGGACTCTATTACAAAGAAGAAATTCCAAGATTTCACGGCAAATACTTTCTTTATATGCAGCTTGTATTTTCCTTTGCTCACTTTTATCTCAATGCATTTAATTACAGGATGCTCATCATCATCAAATCCCTTCTCCCTCCTTGATGTTTCCACCCTCCAGATACAGTAGTTGCACAACCCATTCAGCCTTTACCCTCCAGACTCTTAGTAAAAGTATTTATCGACAAGGTTTTCATTATTTTGTAAGGTTTGGTCTACACTAGAAAGTTTTATGAACACACCCATCCTAGTGATGGGGGGCGGGGAGAAAGAGAATCACCTCCCTAACCAACACGGTTATTTCATCAAAACCCCTAGTGTAGATGCAGTTATACTGGGGGGGGGGAAATCAATCCTTTTGCCAGTATAGATTATTCCTTTCATGAACTTGGTTTAAATTATACTTTGCTAGTTCTCTAGGGTGTGCCAGTATGTACTCCTATGTCTATACTGGCAAACCCTTTTAAGCGTAGATGAGGTTTAATGGTGCCTATCTCTTTCTTGTTAAAGGCAGATTGAGAAAACTTCAGTGTCTCAGCCATTTTAGAAGCATAGTTGATTTCAGTTATTAAAGCATCACTATTTTTCCTTGATATGTTTGTAAATGTCTTTGTACCCTTGGTTTAGCTCTTCTATTCTGCAACTTAAAGAGGCTACCCTGTGCTCCCTCTGCTAGTGGAATAGTACAAGTTAACAATATTTCTGTCTATGCTGACATAACAGATGCAATCATCAATGATGCAAATTCAGAAAAAAGCAGTCCTATTCATGTTGATTTGCTTCTAAAAGAAACAAAGAAAGAAAATCAATTTTTTGCTAAATGCAAAAGACACAACTTATATGGGGAAAGCCAGCATTAGGTTTTTGGAGAAGGATAGTGAGATGCCCCTATTCCTTTCACTAATTGACTTAAATAAAGAGGGGTAGCAATCTTCTGCAGGAGAATTGGACCCCAGCTGTGTGTACATGGTTCCATACATGTTAACTTCCCACTATGGTTGAAGATCAGCTTGTGGTTGGCAGGCCCAGATTAGCGCAGGGGCTTTAGGGGCTGCAGCCCAGGGCACCGGGATAAGGGGGCCCTAGCGCAGCAGGGCTCAGGCAGGCTGCCTGCCTGCCTGCCATGGCCCCATGTCACACCCAGAAGCGGCTGGCTGCTGGCACATCTCTGCGGCCCTGGTGGGGGTCGGGGGCGAGGTGGCTCCTCAAGCTGCAGGAGAACCGGCTGGGAACTGACCAATGGGAGCTGTGGGGGCAGCGCTTGTGGGCGCAGGCAGCGCATGGAGATATACTGTCCATCCCCCAGCCCCAGGGGCGCGCAGAGACGTGCCAGCAGTGGGCCATTTCTGGGAGCGGCGTGGGGCTATGGAGGCAGACAGGCAGGCAGGCAGCCTGCCTGAGCCCTGCTGCACTGACGGCCGGGAGCCGCCTGTGGTAAGCACCTCCCGGCCGGAGCCTGCACCTCACACTCCCTCATGCACCCAAACTGTCTCCCGGACCCCGCACCTCCTCCTGCACTGGCTCAGAATCCTTTCCTACACCAAACTTCCTCCCAGAGCATGCACCCCTCACCCTCTCCTGCACCCCAACTCTCTGCCCCAGCCTGGAGTCCCCTCCTGCAGCCAAACTCCCTCCCAGAAAGAAACTAATATAACAGCTGTTCTAAGGTAAGAAGCAGGCTATTTTGAATTAACTTAACTAAATTCTACATGTTTTAAGACTGAAATGTAACCACAGAATGGCTTCATGTTAATTAAAGACAAGTTTAGTATAGCATTAATAGCCTCGATGCCATAATTGTGATAATTATGTTTTAAATTAGGAAAAAGACTTGTATACAGGGGCCCCACAAAATCTAATAGCGCGGGGCCCACAGGAGAGTTAATCTAGCTCTGGTGGTTGGATGGGTACAGGTGGCAGTAAGTCAGGAAGTCTCTGTCCTTCTTTGTGGATGCGAGCCCCAGAGAAAGAGGCCAAGCTTAGGGATCACAGATAACCAATCATTTGTTTTGGAAAGGTCTCCATAATGAACTTTCACCAAAAGCAGTTGCTTTGAAGGCTATAGGCTAAATTATGGCTGGCCATGTGAGAGTGTACTCAGTGGGAGAGGGTACAAAGAGGCTCTTTTCCCACACCAATGCACACAATCTGCAAGAGGCAGCCATAATTTCGTTAGGAGTGCTCTGGAGCACAAAGGGCGAGTGGCAGGTTAGCATTGTTGGCACATCTACTAGAGTGGATGGTGCCTACCACACAGGGCCAGCAGAGGGGAATAGGTTTTGAAGATGAGGCAACATCTGCTCCTTTTTGAACTCCGCCCCCACCCTCCCTCCCCATGCTTAGAAGCATTATGCTTGTATATATCTCATAATGGCTCCCTTTACCATTGTCAGTGGTGGAGTGGTACTGTTCCTGGCTTACAGAACCTTACAAAGGTATAATTTGGAGCTATCTTTGAAAAACAAAGGACTAGAAAGCTACCTTTGTTTAAAAATGAAAGACTTGATTCTTAAAACATCCTGAAGATCAGGGGCCCCTGCAAATTGTGGGTTTTCAAGGCCTAAAAGGCCAGTTTGAAGCAGGCCTACTAACACCAATTCTGGGCCGCAGGGCCCGGGCAGTCCCTGGGGGTTGCAGGGCCTGGGGTGGAAGTGACGAATCCATCACTTATGGGACTCACCGCGCTGGCCAATCGTGCCAGCCTGCCCCCCCCCCCCCCAAGTGCACGGCCCAGAGCTAAGAGCCCTGCGGCCCACCCGGGCCATTTAAAAGGGCCTGGGGTTCCCAGCCACCACTGCTATGGCAGCAGCTGGGGCTCCCGGGCCCTTTTATGTTGCCCGGGCCCCTGGGCAATTGCCCCCTTTCCCCACTCCCCACCAGCAGACCTGGCTTGAGGTATAAATATAGAGAAAAGGAGGTGTTACACTCTAGTTTCTACAGACATATCTGTTAGAGAGCAGATCACTAATAAAGTTACTTCATAGTATCTCTTTTAAACACAAGAGCTCACAGAGAGAGGAGGGGTTAGCAGAAAATAAATGAGGAGCAGTTTCTGCTCAGTCAACACAGAGTTTTTCAAATGTGTACAGAGGACTCCTCTTAATATGTAGATGTGCATTTGTAAGTCAGATATCAGAAATGTTATACCTTAAGTGAAAGGGCAGAGAGCTGTAACCACACCAGTCTTGCTATACACAAATCAATCTAATTCTGAAGACCAACGAAACAGCTACTGAATATTCTGACTGGTTTAGATTTTCCACTTGAAAAGTAATTTACAATCACTTAAAGATAATGTAATGCACCCTGGATAGAGGTGTATTGTTACATTCTGAATAAAACCAGTGATCTTTATGACTCACATAAATTAGGGACTTGACTCAGGGATAATTCATGCAGACATTGTAATGCTTCAGCACCAGCTTTGAGATACACCATGCATCACAAGGAGTGCACAGAGAGTAGTGAGGGTAGGGGCAAAAGCAGGTTACTGTCAGAAATCAGTTGTTCTTCTAAGATTTCTGCTGCTTTAGATATGGAATCTAAATCCAAATTCTGATTTTTTATTAGTGGTAGGATCTGGAAAATGTCCAGATCCCAAAATTTAATCCTGGTGATGTCCAGATCCATATCAAAACATCATCACTATGATGCATCTCTGTCAATGCTGGGTGCTGGTTCACTGATGCTCAGTGTTCCTATATTAATCTTGGCAGTACTGGGAAAGATTAATTTCTTAATTCTATACAGTAGGGGCCAGATTGTTCCTGCCCCTTGCGTGAAGCAGGAGGAACAGAGGAAACAGGCTCCATATACACCACACTTCACTTGATTCATTCCTGATCACCCTTGGTCCAAACTTCGCACAGGTCTATTTTTATTAAATGGAAAAAAAAATTGGCTTCTTTTTCTTTTAATTGAGCCATTGCACAACACATGGAGTAAAAAAATGTAATAAGAAAGTCAATTGCAATTGTTTGCCTTGGGATTTCAAATGTGTGAACTCACAAGAAGCACATTTTGGCACTTCTTTTGGGTACATCAGTTGGAATATGCACATCAAGCACTTACTACGCACAGTCAAGTGGATTAGCAGAAAGATAATTGCTAATAGCAACAAGTTTGATTTTAAAGTACTAGAGGAATCTATATTTAGCACTGTTAGAACATTGCAACACACCTCAGAAAGTTCTGTTGTGTCTCTGTCTCACAGTAGGGGTCAGTATCCATTGACTCTTGTAACACCAACACCACCCTTCTCCTCCATCCGGATTCCCACAGAAAAGCGTCCCCCACTATCTAATTAACCAGTTCCATCTTTGAAGTCAGGATTATATAACCACCCCTCCAACAGAAGTTTCAGGAGTCCAACTGGCTGACAACCATCCTAAGATCCAGAATTTGAGCCCATCTCCAAGGTTTTTGGTTCTATCCAGATTCAAAAATACTGTTCCTCACTCAGCTCTGTCTGTAACCCAACCTCCCCACCACTTTCATTCTACTTCTGTCCTTCTAGCCACACTAACACTGGACTCTTATTGGGGTAGGGGCAGGGAGGAGAAAGAGCAGGAAAGCTTCTCCCCCTTTCTGTTTCCGTGATTTATTGAGAAGAGTTTCCAGACTACTAGGGAGTGACCTCGTTCTGCTCCCTTCTGCAGTCCACCAACTCTACGGCTCAAAGGATAATTCCGACTCCATGTATTCTCTTGCTCTGTAATCCTCTGTGCTGAGACAAGCAACAACGGTGATGTTACCTTACCCACTACACCCTTGAAACAAATACAGAAGCTCATTCTCAATTTTTAGCTTGTGCTAGAATCCCTTTGACATCAACAGTACTTGAACATATGCATTAGTGGTTTTGTGAATCAGGATCTAGGAACTTTGTTGAGGCCACTGATTCATTTCTCACTAGTAACTAAATATCCCTCAGATGGTAATGATTTGGCATCACTACTGGCCTGGGCAGAATTTAAACTGGTGAATTAAGGATCAAAGGATTGATTTCCTATTCCAAATCTCACAATCAACCCAATTCCTTGGCAGCATAAAATAAATTCTTGTATACACGTAGATTTGTGAAGTACATTATCCTAGCATGGCATCCAAATACATCGCAAATGGTACTTTCACAGTAGATTATGGTTTGGGGGTTTTTTTGTTTTGTTTTGTTTTTTTAAGAGAACTCGCCTGAAGGTTTTGGTGTTCTACAAATCAATAGTAGAAGTGGAAAACAGTCAGAATTTCTTGACTAATGTCTGTTAAAGTCAAATTTGATTAATGACAAACACTAGATGCCAAAGAAGAATTGATTAGTTGTCTACATTTCTTTCCAGATTTGTAGTCTTTTTCAATTTAAGAAATTACTAGCATTTAACATAGGAATTGTCAAACAAATCAGACCAGCGGCCAGTATTTGTCTCTGACAGTGACAAGTAAAACATGCTTCAGGGAAGGTGCAAGAAACCACTTAGTGGACAGTAATGGAATATCTTGCCGCTGGGGAAAGTTTCTTTAAATCCTGCAACAAAAGGGTTTGTATACATCATAAATTTTTATCCTAATATACCCGGTCATAAAAATAAAGGGAAGGGTAGCCACCTTTCTATATACAGTGCTATAAAATCCCTCCTGGCTAGAGGCAAAATCCTTTCACCTGTAAAGGGTTAAGAAACTAAGGTAACCTGGCTGGCACCTGACCCAAAATGACCAATGGGGGGACAAGATACTTTCAAATCTGGAGGGTGGGGGAAAAGGCTTTTGTCTGTCTGTGTGATACCTTTGCTGGGAACAGATCAAGGATGCAAGCCCTCCAACTCCGGCTAAGTAAGTAATTTAGCTAGAAAATGCATTAGGCTTTCTTTGTTTTGGCTTGTAAATTCGCTGTGCTGGAGGAAATGTGTATTCCTGTTTTTGTGTCTTTTTTTGTAACTTAAGGTTTTGCCTAGAGGGATTCTCTATGGAAGATAATCTTATAGGCAGTCAAATTCAAAACATTCTGATCTTACAGAGTTGTTCTCTTATCTTTTTTCTGTTCTTCTAATAAAGTTTTGATTTTTAAGAATCTGATTGGGGTTTTGGGTCTTAAAAATCCAAGGCTGGTTTGTGCTCATCTTGTTTATTCTCAAGCCTCCCCAGGAAAGGGGGTGTAAGGGCTTGGGGGGATATTTTGAGGGAAGCTGTCTCCACGTGGTCTCTTCCCAAATTCTTTGTTAAATTCCTTGGTGGTGGCAGGGTACCAGGTTTTAACCTAAGCTGGTTCCCAAGGAAGAAAGAAATCTGTGCCTTGGGGAAGTTTTAACCTAAACTGGTAAGAATAAGCTTAGGAGGGTCTTTCATATGGGTCCCCACATCTGTACCCAAGAGTTCAGAGTGGGGAAGGAACCTTGACATACCTGTTCCTACTAATCATATAATGTTTAATTCTTTGTAACCCCATTAACCTCTTGGCCTTAATGATATATTGAGCCAGGAATTCCAAAGATCAATTATGTGTTCAATAAATATTTCTCTTTCATCAATCTTAACCTTGCTGCCTTTCAGTTTCACTGAACGGTCTCCATTCTTATATTTTGAGAAAGGAGGAAAAGGAGCGCCCATTTGCCTTCTTTGCACCATTCATTGTTTTATGTACCTCCATCATGTCCTCTCATGTCAACTTGTCTCTCAGTTGAACAATCCCAATCATTTCACACTCCCTTCATAAGAAAGCCCTTCCATATCTCTGTACAATTTTGTCCTAGATCTATGAACTCCATCTGTTGTCCCAGATAAAATGAACTGCCTGGCTTTAGCAGTTCAATGCCTGGTTGGGACCGGAGGAGCAAGGAAGGGTACTCCTCTCAGGCCACAGGATCTTGAAGGATAGCCAGAGATTGTTGTCTGCATACATTTTCCATAACTGCATTTGCAGGGAGAGAGAGGACCGAAGAACCTTAATCTGGGATAAGGGTGAAGCTAAAGGAGCCAGGTAGGAATAGATCCAGAGAGAATTAGCAACTAATTGAATGAAACAGTACATGGCTGCTGTTTATAGGATCCATAGCTGGACCCCAGAGGAGTAAGCATGCCTGAGGTAAATTGGCATAAACCCCCAAAAGGGGACAGGACTGAATTTAAAAGGGTCCAGAGCTGGAGTGGAAGACCCTAGTGAGGGGGAAATAGTCTGTTTATTCATAGGCCTCTTCAGACTTTTTTGATTTGGCTGGAGGGCCAAGTTACTGACAACCCAACAAGGTGAGCTGACAGCCTGCAGGAGGACTCATGGGTGAGAAAAGGACTGATACCACACCCCCACCACTGAGAAGCTCTCCAGAGGTGAATGCCCCATTATAGTGCATTACCATACTTTTATTATCATGCTGCCCATTCACCTTACTTTGTAAGATCCCGCTAAGGTTCCTCACACTATTCTTTCATCTTCACTGTCCTAAATGATTGTGACATCTGCAAATGTCTCCTCTTTCCCAGATCACAGGTTGATAGCTGGTTCTAAGAACAAACTTGAACATGCCCCACTGTCCCTGTTATAAACTGGCTACTTCTCCTGGGTTTTGGTCTCTATTTTAGCCAGGTGCTAATCTATGTTAGTAATTTCTCATTCATCCATGACTCTCAACAAAGGATCTACTTGCTTTGAGAACATATAGGGGTTACATCTGAGATATAACTAAAATCTCCAGAGAAGAGACTCTTTCCTTCTCTGGGTTCCGTGTACTGGGGACAGCAGTTGTAGTGAAGTGATTCATCTGTTCTTCAGGAATTATTCTTCTCTCATCAAATTTGGGATAAGGATATCAAAATCTGAATCTGGCTCCAGATCTGAATTTTACTTATGGCTCCTAATGTATATGGGTAATGGACTATGCCCAATCCCTCCTCTAAACATCTTGAGCTTTGGGGACATGAAGTACAAATCCAGATCTTAACCTTGCCATTTAGGAGGATATCCACAATGTGATCATAGTGCTGTAACTGTGATCCCATAGAGTGATCTGACTCAACCATTTCTGCCACAATGAACACGTCTGCTGTTAAATGGACATTCACATAATATCAAAGAGAGCAATGAAGGAGTTAAAATACATTCGTAGAACATCTATTCTTAAGCCAATACTGCAAATGCATTACAACTTCCATCAGCTGCCTCTACCAGACTTAATAATCAAAACAAGGTGGTATGGTCTATTTGTGCACACAAGACAGCTGTTTTGTGGAGTACTTGCTATGCCTGCAGGGAACTGAGTGACCAGAGCTACCAGACAACATTAGATGTAATCTAACCACCTACATGGATTCCCTCTAAAGCAAGACCTAGCATGCTACAGACAATACTAGAAGTATTCAATGGGTTTTCTTAGAATTCCTTGGAAAACGTTTGTTAAAATAGAATTCAATCAGCAAAACAAACAAACAATAAAAATCACTCCATTCCACCCTGAAGAAATACAAGAATGGAATACAGGTTTACTCTTTCAGGCTTAACAAATCTGGCACAATGTAAAATTCACTTTATTCTCACCCAACATATGTCTAACTCAACTAACCAGATTATAGGACATAAAGCTCACAGAATGTTCAAACAGCTAAAGATGCATCCAGTCACATGCCTCACATGGTCAGGAATCAATGCCTGCAGCAGAACCTGGGACTAGATAGTTGATCTATAGCTGGATACCCTGATTGGCCAGACCCCCGACTGGCTAAGAGGCATCACCAGGCCTGCTCTTTAACCCAGCAGCCAAACCAAGCCAGCAGCTATTCAACGCTTACACCCACAGCTGCAATTGCTCCCGTGTCTGCCTTGCTCTTAGCCTTACTCCAGGCTTTCTCCTGTCCTCTTCCATGCTCAGTTTCTTACTCTTGGTTTATGGCTTTGACCACTAGGCTGACTGCCCATACCCTGGTCCATGACAGTTTGCGTTGATCCATGCACCATATTCTCCATTTGTCCTCAGTATTCCCCGGTTCATTGACCTTGATACACATATCCACTGGCAGACTGGCATGGTATGCTTTAGTTCACTATATGTCTGGTAGTCTTACCTCCTGAAATCCAACCACAGACCCAGAATCCTCTGTCTTTGTCTCCAAGGGCATTTTGAGATAGAAGGGGTTAGCCTGAAGTGATTCTTGGCTACCCCCCGCAGCTTCCCCAACAGCATTGCCAAGTACCAAGACTTTGCCAGCTTGTTTGATAAAAAGAAAGCTGTCATCTTACTGCCTCACTAACTATGGATGCCCATCAACCTCCAGCCTGCAGCAGAAGTCCCTTTTGAACATATCTATTTCCACTCAGTGCCTGAATTACAGGCTTTCCAGAGCTATCTCCAAGAAAACTTGCAAAAGGGATTCATATGTCCCTCCACATCTCTGGCCAGGGCTCTGCTTTTCTTTTTGGGTTAGAAGGATGGCTCTTGCCATCCTCATCTGGATTACTGGGCATTAAACAGGGTTGCTACCTGGAATTGGTACATTTTACACCTTATCAATAAGCTATTTCAGAGCTTCTGCTCTATCAAGGTCTTCACTAAATTGGACCTTCGTGGAGCTTATAACCTGCTTCAGATTCCAGAAGGAGACAAATGAAAAAACATCTTCTGCACATGGTATGATATTTTGAGTACTTGGTTATGCCATTCAGCCTGTACAATGCCTCCAACATTTTCCAACTCTTAATGACATCTTTAGGGACATGCTAGACCAATTTGTGATTTACCTCAATACCCTCATTTTTTCCCCATGGATCTGGTTCTTCATGATCAACATGTATGTCAAGTTGCAGGGAGAGTCGACCAAAATCGCCTTTACGTAAAGCTTGAGAAGTGTTAATTTGACTTGGTTTCCTTAGGTGTATAGTCTCCCTGAAGAGACTAGCAATAGACCCACAAAAAGTAGTGGCCATATATGAATGAGTGTCTCCAAAAGATGCACAAGGGGTACAGCAATTTCTGGGCTTTGCCAGCTTTTACTGGGGGTTTATCAAGGGATTCTCTAGCTTGGTTGTCCTGATGACTGTTCTCCTGCAAAAAGCAGCCTGTTTCATCTGGTTCTCAGAAGCCCAATCCATTGTCGATCAGCCAAAAAGGGAGTTTACCACAGCATCCATAATTATCTACCCAGATCCCACTAAACCACACCTGGTGGAAGTTAACAGTAAAACTTTGCCACCAGTGCAGTGTTATCCCAAAAAGTGGGCCCCCACAGCCAACTTCAACCCTGTACCATTTACTCCCAGACTAACCCCTCAGAGAGAAATGATATCTGGGACAAAGAGCTGTTAGCCATCAAAGTGGTTTTCAAGGAATGGCCTCATCACCTGGAAGGAACCTGGTTTCCAGTCCATATCTTTACAGACCATAAGAACATGGAGTATGTCCAAACGGGTAATCACCACAATTAGTGCCAGGTCCCCTAGTCCTCCTTCTTTGCCTGGTGTGACTTTATAGTAACCTATCACCCAGAATCCAGAAATGGAAAGAAGGACTGTCTCAGAAGGACTAGCATCTTGAATCTGTCAAAGAACCTCCTTCCACAGTTCTTTTGGCATCCAAATTTTGTCAATGGATCAATAGACAGTAGCCTGATATTCTCTGCTATATATCCGGTGATCCATTTGCAACCCAGATCTGCCAGTCCCTGGGTGATGCAGATGTTCAGTTAGACTCAGTGTTCAGACCTCAAGATGGTGTCCTCTATCACAGGGATCCCATCTATGACCAGCCTAGACTTCAGGTCTTAAAATTGTGTCATGACATACTGCTCACTCACTAATCACGTTGGCCAAGTCAAGACATGGAGTCTCTTTTGGAGGAATTTGGTAGCTAGTTCTACATGCTTATATCAAAGAGCATGTAAAGTCCTGTGACCTCTGCTCTTGTACCAAGAGTCTTTGCTCGAAGCTGCTCAGCTTCCTCCAGCCCTTGCCCATTCTACCCCAACCTGTCTACCATGTCTATAGACTTCATAGTGAAACTGCATTAGTGTCATGGACTAACAATGATCCTAGTCAGAGTTGATCTCCTAATAAATGTGGCACACTTTGTTCCATGTTGTATGATTCCTACTTCACTGGTAACAGTATTATTATTCTAGAGCACGTCTTCCATTACCACCGTTTACCAGCCAGCATCGTGTCGGACCAAGGCCGCCAGTTCACCTGTTTTTAGTGGGAGTTTATAAAACTTTTTGGCACTGAGTCTTTCACCTCATTTGTCCCCTATGAGTTCCTTGGTACCTGCTGTCGTGGACTTGGCTAGACACCTACAAGAAGTGCACGAAGAACTCCAGGAACATTTGAGATCCACTAAAGAGGCTTACAAGCATCTTACTCACTAAGGCTGCCAGATCATCTCTAACCTTCCATAGAGGCAGAGTTTGGTTAACCAACCAGAATCTTAAATCAGCCATTCAAGATTTTGGAACAGGACAACCTAGTAACATTGAAGCTGCAACAACCCAAGTCCCTAAAGATCTATCCTGTGTTTCATATCTGCCATTTAAAATGTACACTAAGAACCCATTCTCAAACAGCTCCAGCCCATTGCCATTGCCCACAACTGTTCAAGGGCAGGAGGGATGCTTGGTCTGATGAATTCTCGACTCCCAGTGAGTTAGGGGTAAACTCCAGTACCTGGTGGACTGGGAGGGCTATGATCCAGATATCCTGTCCTGGGAGCCAGTGGAGAACATCCACACCCCAGACATCCTACCGTCGAAAGACATTTTTTCCATTCTGTAAAAGTAACTTGATTGTATTGCACTGTAGGTCCCCATCATCCAGGCTAGTCAGTGTTCACTTGGCATTTTATCCCTCATACTCTTTCTTCTCTCTCAGTTCATTTTCTTTGTTTCACATGAACCTTTTAAAATTCTCCAGATTCTTCCTCCTTTTCAATTTTAATTTCATACAGAAATTGATCAGATATTAATTTAATATTGCTAACCTCAATTAAAAGGATACTCTCAATTTAATTATTTTGCTCTTTTTCTCAAATCATGAAACACTCCCAGACCCAGCTGAAACTTTAAATGTTTCCCTTTGAAATTTTCCACTCATTGTTTACTCACAGTGAGTTGAGTTTATTTGTCTAGAATTTGTCCATGTGAATTTTGCAGTACATTTATGAAAAAAATAATAAAGAGAAGGAAAAGAATGTGCTCTTTGGAATGCAGTAGCCAAGACATTATCACCTCCTACCACTTGAGGCATAATTGAATCTGTTAAGCATGAAATGTCAAGCTTAAAATCAATTTTCCTTGCTTTTGCTGGTTTATCTATCTGCTTTAACTCAGATGATTTGTGCAATTAATCTCCCTTGTCTTTTTCACAGTTACTTTTAAATGAAGAAATATTACCACAAAAAATATTATGATCAGTTTGATCTGTTGCTGATGTTGCCCTGACTAAGGCTGTTTTTCAGCCCATTGGCTTATGTCTACCTGCCTGCTGCCTACTACCTGTCACTCTAGATCCCTTCTGGATGCCCCTGCATCCCCTCTCAACATTTTAATTATAAGTATGCAGTGTGGCCGAGTGACCGACTACATGGCAGGAGCTTCCCAAATAGAATGAATCTGCACTAGGCACTTTGTGTGCTTTAACCAGCTCTACCACCTTATTCTTTGGATTCTTTATATATAGACAAGTATAATTTTTGCCTATTCAGACATATCTTCAGTCTTTAGCAGGAATTTTCTTGTTTCTTGCAAACTGACAATCCCTTCCTTTAGAAACATACCCATTATCCAGAAAGATATAAGGCAACTCCTGCTGGACCCTGCCAATACTGTTACTGAGAAAAGGTCATTCCCAACCTCAATCAGAAGTGATAATTATCTGGAAGTCCAAGAACAGCCTCTCAGTTGGTAGCACTGAGCACCACCCATAGCTGCTGTGCCATGTGCACAAAGGGCAGCATGTATGGTGAATAAATACTTATGAAAGTCATTTCAGTAGAGTTTCAAAAACTAAAGCATCGTGAGGGCCGAATGTCAAACTCCACCATTTTCACAATGAAGTCTTTTCAAAATGAATCGTTTGAACGATGTGCATTTAAATGGTCAAATATTCATTTTCAATTGCAAATGGCTAAACACAGAAATTTCATTTCTGATCTTACAACTTTTGTGCCAAGTTTCAATCCTCTGTACATTTTCAACACCCTGAATAACAGGGCTGATAATGGAAACACTGACACCCTTGTAACTATAGATGTGCTAGCTAGTACTACAATAATCAGCAGATAATTGCTTTTAGCTTTCCACTCAGTGAATTGGGACAGATGACATTTTTCATTAAAAGAGGAGTTTTGCTGCAAGAAGGTTCATTCCAGGACATGTTCGCAGTAATAAATTTACTGCGATCTGCACTGTGGTCTGTTTTTTTCCCCCCTTTCTTTTTAATCTTGAAGCACCAGTAAGAATGGGAGACAAT
The DNA here is from genome assembly GCF_965152275.1 of Natator depressus. Taxonomy (NCBI): domain Eukaryota; kingdom Metazoa; phylum Chordata; order Testudines; family Cheloniidae; genus Natator; species Natator depressus. The sequence goes on from NC_134235.1 coordinate 75,953,718, forward strand.
GGTCAGAATGCAAGAGCTGGCCTTTAGGTGTGACTCTAACCCATCCATCAAGCACTCTTCATGAGTGTGAAGTGTTAATGCTACACAGGACTGTGTGAGGAGCTGAAATGAACTGAAGTGATGGATCAGCCTGTGTGGAGAAGAGCCCTGGAGACATCCTGAAGATGCTCTGTGGGAAGTTTCACTTAGAGTGCCTCTCTATTGTACTTCAGTGTACGCTCCCTGCTGAAAAAAATATATATTGGACAAAGTGGAAAGCATTCAAGTCAGACAGTCTGTTATGCTAGGCTACTGATTCTAAGACGCATCACTTTAATTTTGAAAAAAACAAAAAAAAACCCAAAAACCAACCACCAGGGCTACAATATATTAAATCTCCAAAATGGTTATTTAAATGGTTAAATATTCACTATTGTGGGACATTTTACATTTTAGTTTTAGCTTTGCTATATTCAGAATGTGGGTAAACCATTCCTTTCCTAATTTTACTTTTTAAAATGCAAACTATTTTAGATCTAAATATTATTTGAGATTTTTGCTTTCAGAATATGGTAAAAAATAATCACTATATAATTGCGCTGATTGGGGAAAAAAACTGATACCATTCATGTAAATTAATAGGTGTTAACTTCACATATGACAGCTCTCGTAGTGTGCCCTGTATGCAACAGAAACACATTAATGGTTACTAAGAAATAATTTTAAAAAGTACAAATTGCAGGTCAGATCTTTAGTTGCTGTGTTTTAGTGAGGCTCCATTGAAATCAATGGAGCTATGCTAATTTACAAGGGTGTGCGAACACACACGCCCTTTGTAAATTAGCATAGCTCCATTGATTTCAATGGAGCCTCACTAAAACACAGCAACTGAAGATCTGACCTGCAATTTGTATGTGTGTGTATATACACACACACACGTGTACATTAGTAACTTTATTCATGTGAGTAGTCTCATTGAGATCAGGATCAAAATGTATAACCCAGTACATATCAAACTGTATGCAATATTTCTTGTAAATTTAACAACCTCTTCTTTAATTTCCTGTTTTGCTTTTTCATGGAGGTGTGTGTGTGTGTGAGAGAGAGAGAGACGGAGGGAAAAAAATAGACCTTTCAATCTGTATCAAAACAAGAGGAAAACGTATTTCTGGATCTCACTCATTTATGATCACAAATTAAAACAGGATTGCAATCAGTCTGGAGTTTGGGGCCTATCTGAAAAATGTAATTTGCAGCCATCATTCAAGACTCAATTTTTCAGATGAGTTAGTTCTTGCACTCTAGCTATCCAACAAAAAAGTAACAGGAAGTTTTCTATGCCACAGAAGGAATCAAGTTGAACCGGCTTACCAAAGCACTGACTTTGATTTAGTTGGAATATTTTTTACTCTGAAGCAACATATGTACATTGTATCTGTGGTATGTGCGTTTCACTGTATTGAGACATTTAATTTTTTTCCTGAAGTCCAATTTGGGTGACAAGGATAAAAAAAAGCATCCACTGGAAATATGTTGAACTGTCAGTCAGTCAACATGCAATTCATTAAAAGATGAGTCCTGTTTACGTATTATGTGGAATTGGAATTAAACCAGGAACAAAGTTATATTGAAAATATTGTCCCTTTTTTCAACCAGTTCTATTTATGTTACCCTGATGTAGCATAAGAAACCTATCAAACGTAACAAAGGAGTGGGATAATTGTGTGATTGGGTTTTGTGTCAATTGAGTTTGATGAAGTGGTGAATTTCAGCATAGTTTACCTCATTTAAGACTAGTCTGTAACCTAGCTACATGTGCCAAGAGAAAAAGAGGGTATGAGAAACCTTCTCTCTTCCTGAATTCCTGCAGCAGAGACTACCCTGACCATGATGAGAAGTCATTTTATTCTTGGGGCTGCTGAGCGCCCTCAAATCAAAGACTTTTCACAGGATCAAGTTATTGGCTTTGCAAGGCTATTGCCGATCACAGTGCTAGCCACCCCATTCAAGGTAAGAAGGGGACAAGCAAAGGCCCTGGTGTCACCTCTACTGGAACTGTACAGCACAGCAGGCCTGATACATCATGACACACATGCTGTGATGTTTCAAGCAGCATAGCAGGATCAACTCAGAACCATGCTCCCATAGTCTGAGCACTGCCTACCTCTTAGGCTTGTGGCTTAAAACCACAATTTAACCCTTAATTTTGGTAGCGTAAAAATGTGCAGACCAAAGGATTATGAAACAACATTTGACATAGAAATCAGGACCTAAATTTTCATAACATTATTAAGCAGATGTGAATGAACAAGATAAGTGGCAAATGCTTGAAATAATAACTCACAGAAGAGGGATCATGCTACCTATCTTCTATTGAAACAATTATATGTGAGAGATGTGCAACATTTGTCAGTATCAGGATGTACCACATCCCCTAGAATCTATACTTTTTGTTCACCCTGAAGTAACAAAGAGCACATCCCTGTATCAGTGATATGAGAGAGAGAGAGAGATACCAGGTTTGTCAGGAGAAATGCTAACAATATTGAAAGATCAGATTTGGTCACATCATGATCTGGGGCCATTGTCACCACCACCACAGAGTGAATCTATGTTACTTTGTACTATTGTTAGCACCATGCCCGCATTGCACAATGCCTTTTGATTTATGAAGAGTAATACCAAACAAAGAATGCATCCGATGAAGTGAGCTGTAGCTCACGAAAGCTTATGCTCAAATAAATTGGTTAGTCTAAGGTGCCACAAGTACTCCTTTTCTTTCTGCGAATACAGACTAACACGGCTGTTACTCTGAAACAAAGAATGATTTACTTGGATGTTGAACAAAAAGTTAAGGGAAGCGGATCCTCGTGAACCTAGAATTAGAAGCAGCATCACCACCACTAGAACTTTGATAAATTCCTATTCAAGACAGTAATGCTACTCCAATACTGAAATCAAAGTTGTAATGGAAGTTGATTTTTAGCAGGTTTCCTTTCGGCAATACTAAATATTTCAAGCTTCTTAGTCCATCCATGCTGAAGTCTCCCTTTGATTAGAATTTAAAGGATGTCACAACAAGCAATACAATGGGACTGAGATTTTCAAAAGAGCCTAAGGGAGTTAGGTGCATAACTCTCACGGAGTTTCACAGGGGCCATCCGATTTATAAATAGTGGTATCAAGCAAAGTTTAATTGATTGCTGAACAAGCAGTCCAGGAAAGGAGATATGCTAAGTTCCAGGACTGAGTTTCAAAGGGAGTTGAACACCTACCTCTCAATGCTCCTTAATCCCATCCTAGAACTTTAGCCAGAGAAGGTGCATGGCTAATCAATTCAACACAAAGCAGATGGGATTTCTAACTTTTACTGAATGTTCTCAGCAGAGCTGTCTGTACTCTAGCTTTTCCTCAGTAGAACATTGAGACCATAAATGCAACACTACTCATACGTGTCTGATACTACCAATACACCCTATAATAATCAAAATAAATCAGATGCCTGGCTTTCATGAGCTCTCATTTCCTTCTTTTAATCAACCTGCTGTGCCAGTTCCTGAACATTTGCCGCTAGTTACCCCTTGAGAGTAAATTTGCAACATGCATGGGGATTTACAATGGCTGTGATTCCCATTCACATTAATAGAGCACCATACTGAAGTTCCACTCAATTGCAGGAATTATTCAACTTTCTTTAAATTTGGTGCTAGTGTTAAAGAAGGTGGCATGTCAGTTTTAAAGTGGCCAAATTATTTAGCCAGCTGAGCTAAAAATAAAAGGATAGATAAATGTCCCAGTGTATTAATTCCACCAAGTATAGACAATGTACGTCATAATCATCAGGAAAGACTGACAACACTGCAGTGTTATTACTACAGTAATAATCCAGATAAGGTTTACATTATGAATTACATTTTGATCATTAATAATTTTCATATAGTATACAGCAAGGTTTCAACAAAAAAGCCTATTTGCAGACTGTCATTCATTCACTTGTACCAAGTTCATCCACTTGCATGGAGTAAACAACAAGTCTTTTGTCCACTATATGTATAAAATATATAAAAGGGAGACTGTCTGTACTATTTTATACCTTAGGATCTTTGACCTTGGTTTGGAAATACATTTGTTCAATTAAGGCTGCCATAACTACTAATGGAAGTAACAGTACTAACTAGGGAAAGATTTTAGTAATATCACAAGTGAACACACAGAATAATTCTTTTACTGAACTAGACTGAGTTTACATAATAATGTATATGGGTTACTCGCCCACAGGCAAGACAGGCCCACATTTAGTCATGTACCTGCACAGTTGGGGATTTGTGTGTACATGCATTTAGGTATGATCACATAAGGCTGGAACATATTTGCACACATGCAAGTACATGCAACCTAAGGGCTGAAAATAGCCTAGCTGTAACCCAGCTGGTTTCCTACTTCCTTGTTGCACTTTACTGATTCTGGCCCATGTGTCACTTCCAAGCTCTCTCTTTGTCAGTTCCTCCACCCAAATCTCTTTTTATGTTTGGTTAAGAATTTGAGTCCTGATCTTCAAAGGTATTTTGAAATCAATGGGAATTAGGTGTCTAAATACCTAGGAGGAGCTGGGCCTTGGTGCCATAGTGTAATCTATGACCTAGATCCGTTTCCCACTAAAGGTAAGGACAACATTTCCACTGATGTCACTTAAAAAGGAATAAGTAACCTAATAAAAGCTAGAGTATCAGACCCATTTTCCCTGTGATACACGATCATATTAAAGCTGGAAGTAAACAGTCCTGGAAATTATGAATCTAAGTTTATTATTTGACTGTTGTTGCTAACTCAGCTCTTTTTACAGAAAAAAAATGGACATGTTTCTATCAAACATTCCGAATCTAAATTAATAAGGATATATATCTCAAAGGTTAATAATGACTGCTTGTAATCGACAGTGATACTGTGCAACTGTTATTCAGTGTTGGCTAAAAATAAAATAGAAAAGAATGAGTAACATACAGGGTACATTATTGCATTTTCATAATGCAGTTTAATTTTGCAATCCTTCAACAATAAAAATGATTCAAGTTTAATAGAAAAACTAGAATCAAAGTGAATGAAATATCTTACTTTTTTACAGCCATGGGAAAAATTCATAATGTACAGAATGCAAGTGCAGCAATAAGGTATGAGAGAAAAACTGACAGGAATGAAATTTTATAGTGTTAGATCAGTTCTATTTTTAGCACTGAATTACACTCATTAGAGGAACAGTATCAAGCTATACTTGAAATCATATTACCCAAATTATTTATATGCTGAATTAACAAACTATGATGTGTGTGGTTTGTTTCTTTTGCTTTCCTCTCCTGTGTGGTGGTGTGTGTTGTATTGTTCTCTATACACAAATGTTGTGTGGTCAAGAAGAAAAGTGGGCACAATTCAAAGTCCATTGAAGACAATGCCTAGTATTGAAACAAGCCATTTATTAATTTATTGGAATGAAGAACTGTAATAGATTATTCTGTTTGGAGAGCCTATGAGAGCTCAATTTTGGAGTGGGTGGGGACAGAAAAGAGACCAGGACCTGAGATTCCCATGTACTAAGTATCTCTGGGGAGATGCACATTACCTTTCAACATCCATTGACTTCATTGTGTCAACTGCATTTTGCAGGATCAGTAGTTCAAGAATCTGAGTGACTTCAGTGAGCTTTGGCTCAGGCCCCAAGTTAGGCTCAACTGGCTTTTGTTTAAATTGACTTTGTAACCAAAAATAAATAAATTGCAAAAATGCCTAAGTCACTTAGCAAGCTAAGTCCCAATTTCAAAATAGATTTAGGCTCCTATAGACCAGTTTTTCAAGAGTATTTAGGTGCCTAAAAATACAGCTAGATGCCCAGTGGGATTTTCAAAAGTGCCTAATTTTGAAAATCCTACACAAAGCCCCTACCTGAGTCTTTAGACAGCAAAATGTGAAAATCTAGCCCTTGGGAACCTAAGTCCCTTTTAAAAGCCAGTATAGTAAGGCCTAAGGCCAGAATTTGAAAGGGATTTAGGAGTCTAAGCAAGCAGATAGGTGCCTAACTCCACCATGTAGGTGCCACTGATATTTTTAAAGTTGCAGCTGAAGCACCCCAAGGAGCTTAAGTCCCTATTTCTGCCAGTTGCCATTTTCAAAGCAGCCTAACTGCGGCTGACACCCCACAGCTAATGAAATGCTTGGAGTCCTAGTTCTAGCCAAAGCCAAGGAGGGCCGAAAGTGGGCATTTAAACTAAACAGGGGAATGCCTAGCTTGTCAATGTGGCCCGATACTGTTGGCATTCTCTGAACATGCCTAAGAAGATACCTGTCAGCAGGCAGGCCTGATGCAGGTCTCTCTGGCAACACAGAAGTCAGTTGTGGGCACAGACAGAGAGAGCGTGAAAGGTATTGAATGTAAGCAGGAGGCAACAAGAGAGACTGTTTCAGGTGAGAGGACATGGGATACATAAGCAGCTGACCTGACTTAGATGCTTAACTCCAGGGGAGGATTCACGAATGAGGATCCCATCTGGAGGGTGACATCTGATTATCACAACAAAAGTTTTTTTTCCTCCTGCTGTTAATAGCTCACCTTAACTGATTACTCTCATTATAGTTTGGTATGGCAACACCCATTTTTTCATGTTCTGTGTATCTGTTTATCTTCCTACTGTATTTTCCACTGCATGCATCCGATGAAGTGGGTTTTAGCCCAGGAAACTTATGCTCAAATAAGTTTGTTAGTCTAAGGTGCCACAAGTACTCCTCATCTCTCAGCTATCAGCCAGGAGAACCAGTTCAAGCCCACAGAAACCTACACTCCACCTTGACATTTCACTGCTGGCTCATTAGGTGACTTTCCACTCAGCTGGCCATTTTTTAGGTGCTTAAGTATCCCCATGCATTCCATAGGAAGCATAGAGCTGCTCACCTAACTCGAGTTTCAAAATTCCACTAGGTGTCAGGCCAAGTTCTTTAAAAATCTGACCTGTGTGACTCGGTCACTACTGGGTTTCAATGAGACACAGGCATCCAAATGCCTGAGTCACTTCTGAAAATGAAATTTAGGCTTCTAATGCTATGTGAAGTAATGTGTAAATACTAGGGCTGTCAAGTAATTTAAAAAATTGCGATTAATAACGCAATTAAAAAAATCATGTTTAGTCATGCGATTAATTGTGCTGTTAAAAATAGAATACCATTTAAATATTTTTGGATGTTTTCTACACTTTCAATTACAACACAGAATACAAAAAATGTACAGTGTTTGCTTTATATTTTTTTTTATTAAATATTTGCACTGTAAAAAAATAGTATTTTTCAATTCACCTAATACAAGTACTGTAGTGTAATCTATCATGAAAGTTGAATTTACAAATGTAGAATTATGTAAAAAAACTGCATTCAAAAATAAAATATAAAACTTTAGCGCCTATAAATCCACTCAGTCCCATTTCTTGTTCAGCCAGTCGCTCAGAAAACAAAGTTTGTTTACATTTTCAGGAGATAATGCTGCCCACTTTCTATTTACAATGTCACCTGAAAGTAAGAACAGGCATTCACATGGCACTGTTGTAGCCAGCGTCACAAGATATTTATGTGCCAGATGCACTAAAGATTCATATGTCCCTTCATGTTTCAACCACCATTCCAGAGGACATGCGTCCATGCTGAAGACGGGTTCTGCTTGATAATGATCCAAAGCAGTGTGGATTGACACATGTTCATTTTCATCATCATGAGTCAGATGCTAGCCGCAGAAGGTTATTTTATTTTTTGGTGATTCCGGCTCTGTAGTTTCCACATTAGAGTGTTGCTCTTTTAAGACTGCTGAAAGCATGCTCCACACCTAGTCCCTCTCAGATTTTGGAAGGCATTTCAGATTCTTAAATCTTGGGTCAAGAGCCGAAGCTATCTTTAGAAATCTCATATTGGTACCTTTGTTTTGCCAAATCTGCAGTGAAAGTATTCTTAAAACAAACATGTGCTGGGTCATCATCCAAGACTGCTATAGCATGAAATATATGGCAGAATGCGGGTAAAACACAGGGCAGGAGATATACAATTCTCCCCAAAACAGTTCAGTCACAAATTTAATTAAACACATTTTTAACATCAGCCTGGAAGTATGTCGTCTGGAATGGTGGTCAGATCATGAAGGGGTATACGAATGTTTAGCATGTCTGGCATGTAAATACCTTGCAGTGCCTGCTACAAAAGTGAAGAGGCCTGTTCTCACTTTCAGATGAGATTTAAACAATAAGCAGACAGCATTATCTCCCGTAAATGTAAACGAACTTGGAGTAAAATTATGTAACAAAAAAAAAAATCTACATTTGTAAATTGCACTTCTACTATAAAGAGATTGCACTGTAGTACTCGTATGAGGTGAATTGAAAAATACTGTGTCTTATTTTTAGAGCGCAAATAATAATCAAAAATAATAAAAGGTGAGCACTATACACTTTGTATTCTGTGTTGTAATTGAAATCAATATATTTTAAAATGTAGAAAAACATCCAAAATATTTAATAAATTCACTTGGTATTTTATTGCTTAACAGTGCAATTAAAATGCAGATTATAGCAATTAATTTTGTTAATTGTGATTAATTTTTTGGAGTTAATTGCACGAGTTAACTGCGATTAATTGACAGCCCTAGTAAATACCTATACAATTGTGGCCCAGGTTTTTTTACATACATACACACACACACACTTTATATAACTGAACTTTGAAAGATTTTGGATCAGCTACATATTACGGAAGAGAAAACAATTCCATGGAGATTGCAGACATCTGAAAGATATTATGAGTAATAGATGATACGTATCCCTGGGTTGCTTTGTTTAACAACTACCTTATGTAATGTTTGGCACTGTTAGATTACTCTACTGTGGAGAAACCTATGTTGCATGATGAAAAGATGAACACCTTATAAAGGCTAAGAAGAGTGATTTCAGAGAAACATTGTGTGTGTTGACATTACTGTGTGTCAATCTTTAGGGTGTCTAAAGCTCTAAAACAAGATGACCATTAAATCTCATTTAGTGCTGAAAAAAAATGAATTTGTTTTTCTTTTGAATACTTCTTACTCAATTTAGATTTCTGTCCTTTAACAGGTCCTTATACAGTTCCTCATTACAGTTCCTCAGAGTGTCTTTTTCTAGGATGTAAAAATTCTCAGTAAGTAAATAAATAGGTAATAGAATACATTAATTATATTATCTGTGCTGAAGTGACTGAATTACTGAATAGTATTCCTTGGGTATGACACCTTTTTTAACTCACATGCATATGCTAGTTCTAAGGTTTCTATGTTATACTCATCTGGCTGAACTCTTTTTTGTAAATGGTATATACATGGTATGTTACCATTCATGCAAAAGACAAACTATCTTGAATAAACATACAACTCTTAGGTGAAACACAGGGTTTGAGTGACAAATATTTAACAAAAGGAGTTCATTATCTTTGATCAGCTCAGTCAATATTTTTCATATGAGAAACAGAGGTTCCTTCTTATCAGTCCTCCCTCAATAAAATGAGGATCTCCATCTTATTATTGTTAATTTTATAAACAAACAAGAATGGTACCAGATTGATTACACTCAAACCTGAAGTTCTTTATGTTTCAATAGGCTACAGCGGTACTACTCCCAGCATTGTGCATCAGCTATGTTATGCAGGCTCTCTACCTCTAAGTGTGGAAGGCAAGTCCAGGTTTTTTTTGCTAAGTTTGCCAGAGGTGAATTGACCTAAATTACGCTATTCATGTAATTGGAGTCATTGTAGTTTAGGTTGACTTACTGCGGTGTCTACACCTCTCCTGTTGACTTACCTAACTCCTTTCATTACTGGTGGAGTACTGGAGTCGACCAGAGAACGCTCTGCTGTTGATTCAGCAGGTCTTCCCTAGACCAGCTAAATTGACCCCCCCCCCCCCGGTGCATCGATCACAGCAGAGTTGATCTTGCAGTTGTGTAGACATAGCCTGAGATCCTTTCTGCTCATGTATGCAGCCAAGTGAGAATTAAAAAGCCTAAGGCCCTTATTTAAAAAGAGGAGAAGGATGAGTGTGAGATTCTGACCAACACTTGTTCTCAGTAAAAACAGTTGTTATATTCATGCACTACTGTTGATTACATAGAGGGGAATTTTCAAAAGGGATAATTTAAGCATGCAGAAGGGAATTTGAGAACTCAGTTTTGGACACTGGAAATCGCAGAAATTTTGAAAGGGGAAGGTAGACTCTGCTGAAGTTTTGAAAATCTGCTTCCAGTTCTAAGTGTGCTGTATAAGTTGTCTGCGTACTCTGGTTCTAGCTGTGCACTCAGAAACCAGGATTTTCAGAAGGCAGCTGTCATGTGAAGTTATAGTACAAAGCCCAAATGCCACATAAGTCCTTTTCTATTCATTATGGATCCTTTTTGGTCTATATGGGAATATTTCCAGGATGTATACCAGCCCCACATCTCAACCAGTCACTAAGAAATTCTATATAGACATATTATCTTCTCTAAGTATGGGGCCAGTTATGACAAATCAACTCTTTGGGCACTGCAGGCAGAACTATGCAGAATTCTTTCAGATTACTTGACTCTAACATCTTCACAATGGAGTTTGAATCCTGGGACAATCACCAGTCCCAGAGATACCTGAACCATTGTGTGTCACTTTGTAAAGATGTGGTGACTCACCCCTGTGGCACCTCCTGCTGGTCATTGGGAATTAGCTTTTTTCCAGCATGGAGCGTCCTCTGCAGGCTGGTGGTCCACCACAGCGCTGGCTCCAGTGTCCCTCACAGACCCTGGTACCCCTTTCTCTGGGGTTCTGCCCCCTGGCAGTACCCCCACACTCTGCCTCTGGGTCTCCCCTTTCTGGGGAACCCCCAACCCACTATCCCCACCTTGCCTCAGTCTGGGCTACTGCCAGGCATCACCAAGCCCTCACTCCCTGGGGCAGACTGAAGTTTAAAGACCACTCATCATAGGCAAGGGGGTTCGGTCCTGCCGCCTTCCTCTGCCTCCCAGTACCTCTATGGGCGTTGGACCAGGCCCTACAGCCTGGGGAGTTGCCAGCCTGGAGCGCTGCCACTCAGCCTGCTCCTTTCCCAGCACTGCACCACCCTCAGTACCCTGTCAGGGAGGCAGCCAGGCCCTGCCATCTCCCAGCCTGGATAGACACTCCTTGGGCCTCTGGCTCACAGCCTTTTTATACAGGCCAGCTGGGGCCTGATTGGGGTGTGGCACAACTGTGGCTGCTTCCCCAATCAGCCATCCCGAGCCACAGCCCTCTCCAGGGCTGCTTTTAACCCCTTCTATTTTAGGAGTGGGGTAGCCACCCCACTACACACTCCTTGAGGCCAATAGCCAGGGACACTGGTGATATTCTCTGAGAATCTTATTCAATGCAAAATGTCTGCTTTGAATGACGCAGCTACCCACAGAGGTATGGCCACGTAGAGGTCACATAGGGTGACCGGTTAGTCATATGGATACTGGTGATAAGGTCACTGATATGCTATCACCAGTTATTTAAAACTCCAATGAATTAGTTTGTGGTCCAGTTTTAGTTAGGACTCTTCCCTATGGGAATATTGAAGGACTATGGCAGTGCAAGCAATCTCTAAAGCAGTTCATGCTACCTGTTCCATTACCTGCAGCATAAAGGAAGCAGGTTGGTGCTGTAGATGGAGCACTAGCTTGAACTGAAGATCTAGGTTCTATTCCCAGTTCTGCTACTGAAGGCTCTTGAACACAATGGGTGTGAGAACATAGACAGAAGACTGTTGGGATCATTGATGTAATTGCTCCTATTTTTCCATCAACTTTAAGGTTGGATTCCACGTATAAGTTGCTATTTAAAGGATATCTATTTGAGCCTTAAATTCCACAACCCCTGACTGGTATTGCCTAGTACATCAACTCTGGACAACCCTCCTCCACCCCCCGATTTAGTCAGTTATGTCCCTTTTTCCTCAAGGAGAATTTTCTCTCTGTCACAAACCAAAGAATTAAACCACCAGAATGAAACAAATAGCAACCCCCAATTGGGGAAAACTAACACCCCAGCTTGTGGGTTCAGAGACCAGTTTTCTTCCACTCAACCTGTCCTTCTAGTCCTGTAGTAGCAGCTTTTTGAACCCCCCTGTGCAGCACCTGTATGAGCCCGAGTTGGCCTTAACTCTATTTGCCAGTGACAGGAATAGTGACTGCACTCTGCAACACTGTTATATTGCTATGCTGGTATTTCTGTACTTCAAATGGAGATATAGATTTACATTCCATGTTTATTTTGGATAAGGCTTTTATTTTCTATGAAGTACCATATATCACTTTCCCCTACTATAAACAAGAAAACCTCTAAAGTTTTATTGAAGTGCACTTATCATTAGTTATATTTAAATAACTGTATAATGTGTGACATAGGTTTAATATTCTGCATCAGATTTTCTCAATTCGCTGCAATACTTTAACATACCAGAGTAAAACACTTTGATTAAAAAGTGAATTTATTACATTATTCCATCCTCATTATTCTAAAGAGCCCATATTATTGCTTCTCTGTTGCCTTCCAATTTAATTCTATCTATTGTGCAAGCTCAGCGGCCATGTTGTATGTAATTTGCTTGCTAGTTTACCTATACTCAAATGCATACACTGTGTATATAGACTATGGAATTAGAAGTGAGCTCTATAAAAATCAAATGTGAGTCTATGCTGCAAATTAGGGAAAGGGGAATAGTTTCTGCACTATGGGATCATTACTTACTAATGCTTTGAACATACACAACTGGATCAAGAGATTATTAAGTACAGAGCTGATGGCTGGTAATGATGCTTCAAACAGATTTACAAATTTCTAGAACCTCTGCTTGAAGAGTTATCAGAGAACTGTAGCTAAGTTGTAATGTACCTACCTATATTCACCGATCCCTTAAATAGTTCAAGTTACTTAATGAAGCTAATAGCCCCATCAAATGTCTTCAAAATAAATGGGGAGAAGCAGGCTTTTTGACATTCCCTATCATTTCAGCACATCTCATTCCCTTAAAATCCTGCTGCATGTGTTTGCCACCTCTTCTCCTTATAAACTTTGTCTTTTAAGGACAAAATCCTGGTCCCACTGAATCAATGGGGTTTTTGCATTATTAATTCCACATATTTATTTGCAGTTACACAAACTAACTCCCTCATCCTGCAAGCCCCACTGAAGTTAAGTGTCTGAATTCTCTCAACAGCTTGATAAAATGAGATGTTATGCACAACTTTTATTTTACCTCTCAGCCACAATGAGACTTGGTGTGATATCTCAGGATCCATTATAATAATATCACACTTAAATACCTCATTCTTCAAGAATATCTTTTCCAACCTGTACTATAGAAAAGCTAAATAGCCACTTGATCACCTGCATTTGCAGCCTGTTCTTCAACCTAAGCATGCAAAACTTCTACTGTTTCAAAATCTACTGACTGATGCCAGCCTGGTTTTGCCACACATTCATTTTGTGCCTACTATATGGAATAAGCCAATTTTCATGTTTAACATTGGCAAACTACTAATCTTTTTGCAAATGCTTGTGGCAGAAAGTTAGGCAATCCCAAGGCTATAACCATTCTGTGCTAACCTTTATTTCCCAGAAAAGAGTCACAAGTCAAAGGTAGAATACATTTCTGAGTCAGCAGCAGTGTTATAGCACAGATAAGTGTACCTATGAAAAGAAAAGTCTCTGGAAAATACCTCTCAAAACTACCTCTTAAGAAGTAAAATATCCATCCAGGGAAAGATTTCTGGGGAACACAACTCTAGACAAAATACCCACAAAATATTCTGAGTTACAAGCCACACCTGAATCCCCTTTGATTAAAGCCTCCTAGCCCCTCACTTTCCAACTCACCTCCTAAAGTGAGGCTTTTATAAATGCAGGCAGAGCCCAGATAGCCCACAGGTGAACCAAGCCCTCCTATTACTCCATCCCAATTAGTCCCCAACAGTATCCTTTAAAAAAGTGGATTCAGCTACTTTTTTTAAGCTCTTTTGGCTTATAAATGACTATATTACTACTATAGTTCACTTAATGTCAGCATATATTTAGAAATACACTTTGTTCTTTCATTATAATGTAACAAACTAAATTATAGGCTCTTGCTTTGTACATTTAATAAGAGATCTGATAAAGGAATTCATTTCTCTATCAGTATTAGTGTGTTATTCTCCAACTATATGTTCATGGATGTGCTTTGGCTTTGCATTTCTTTGCCACTTGTGCTGAGAATGCTTCTTTTGTAAAATGGCTGCTTATACTGAATACTTAACATGTCTTGTACTGACCCTTTGCTTCATACTGTGACAGACTACATACTTATTGCAAGCAAATTGATCTCTGCCATTTGTTTATCATTGAAGTCTGGGTACTTCAGCTCTTTCACGGCCAGCTAGCACGGCGATTTGTGAAGCACAGTCACCACTAGCTCTGCAAATGTCTCCTGCTTTTTGCAAGGTCAAGTCCATTTCTCACAATAACCTTATTTTGGCCTGGTTGTCAGTCATACCACAATGAATTTTATTTCTAATCAGTTTTGATTACCATTCAAGTTCACCTGACATAGCTTTATTATTCAGATCAACAGTCTCCCCTGGTCACTAGTGTCTTGTTAAGATAATAGGACTTTTCCAAGTGACATTCTTATGGGATGCAAAGTATTGAAGTTTAAATGGAATTTTTTCTACCACTTTGTAGTACATTTCATGGTCCCTCTGGAATGTATTCTAGAGCTCCAGTGCCCCAGGCTCTTACATAGGTAGCAGTTTGGAGGATTTCACCCCATTCTATTCTTTACATTACCACTTACTTCCAGAAAAATTTTGAAATGCATCTACTTTCCATCTCCAGTTCTCTGCCCAGTTTCCTTCTTGACAAATTCCAATGCCTTAATTTACTCTATTTTTGCTTTAGTTTACATCTGACGCCATGTGATAAAGGTGTGATAAACAGGAGTGTTGGTAAAAGACTAGTTTTTATTTCCTGAACCTGGTGACATGCCATGGGTCAGTGTCTCCAGAGGGACAGTGGTATATCCCTGTCTCAGAGGAGTCAATATTCACTGACTTCAGGGAATATGCCAGCCAGGTAAGGTAACCAAGCTATTCTTATGTATGCATTGTGCAGCACATGCTAGCCAGTGTGCATGCTGCTTTTTCATACTAGAGAACAAAAGTGTGAATTTACACACAATTCACCTAGCCCATCCTTCCCTGCACCATCAGGATGGTTCTTGTTATGCTCTTATGATTTTTTATGCATCACAGTCTAGTCCTCCATTCCCTGCCTGGCTCCCAGTAGTAAAGGCAAGATTAAATAATGAATTCCAAGCCAGTTTCATACAGTAACATTGTTCTCACCTACTAATATTTGTGCGGTGTGCACCTGGCACTGAATTTGGTTTACATGTGGGAGAGCCCCATATCAAAGTTAATAATGTATATATTATTCTCCTTGTCAGCTTCTATGAGTTTTCTTCTAAACTTTATATAGTTCTCTGTCCTTGTCTAGCTATACTATCAGTATGTTAAGGAACTACTATGCCTCTTTGGGCTACTGTAAAATATAAATACAGAAAAAAAAAACCACAGGTGTGATGGGTTTGGTCAAAAAGACCCCCTTGGGACGGTCACCTGATGTGCTGAAACTACCTGTGAGTCCATTTTCCCTGCCAGTCTGGGATTCCAGACCCCTGTCTTGTTGAGCCAGACATGCTACTGTGCTGCAACACAGACCCAGAGTCTGAACCATGTCCCCAAAGCTGCAGGCTTTACCTGAACCACACTCAGCAGGTACTCTTGTCTCCAGCACCCAAGCGCCCCCCCCATCCGTTTTATTCTCTATAAAGCTTATACAGGGTAAACCCAGAAATTGTCCCTCTCTAGAAGACTGATGGAGAGAGATATGCACAGCTGTTTGCTCCCTCAAGTATTAATCACTTACTCTGAATTCAATAAACAAACAAAAGTGATTCAAGTAATAACAGACAGAATAAGTAAGTTACCAAGCAAAATAAAGCAAAAACATGCAAGTCTAAGCCTAATACATTTAAGAAACTGAATACAGGTAAATCTCACCCTCAGAGATGTTCCAATAGGCTTCTTTCACAGACTAGACTCTCTCGTCTGGGCCCAATCCTTTCCCTTGGTACAGTTCTTGTTAGTTCCAGCTCAAGTGGTAACTAGGGGATTCCTCGTGAGGGGCAGCTCCTTCTGTTCTGTTCCACCCCCTTTTATATCTTTGGCACAAGGCAGGAATCCTTTGTCTCTCTCTGGGTTCCCACCCTTCCTTCTAAATGGAAAAGCACCAGGTTTAAGATGGATTCCAGTACCAGGTGACATGGTCACATGGCCTGTGAGACTTCGTTACTCACTGGCTGGCACTCACCGTATACAGGAAGGCTTACAAGTAAATAGAGCCATTTACAACCAATTGTCCTAGCTGATGGGAGCCACCAAGATTCCAAGCCACCATTAATGGCCCACACTTTGCATAATTACAATTGGACTTCAGAGTAATACTTCATATTTCTAGCTTCAGGTACAAGAATGATACATTCATACAAATTGGATGAACACACTCAGTAAATTATAAGCTTTGTAATGATACCTTACAAGAGACCTTTTGCATAAAGCATATTCCAGTTACATTATATTTATGCTCATAAGCATATTTCCATAAACATAAAAGTTAATAATGTATATATTATTCTCCCTTTTGTCAGCTTCTGTGAGTTTTCTTCTAAACTTTATATAGTTCTGTGTCCTTGTATAGCTATACTATCAGAATGTTAAGGAACTACTCTGTCCCTTTGGGCTACTGTGAAATATAAATACAGAAAAAAGAAACACAGCCACATACATTTTACAAAGAGAGCAGAAAAAAGATTCTTTAATATTTGCTCTAAATTCAACAGGCAACTACTAGATCACTCACCAAAGGCTAATATGAGAAGATTTGTACTCTGTTAAACCATTTCATAATGGAGCAACAACGTAATTTAGCAGAGATTTTTTTCTGTAATTGTGATACAGTTGGGAAAATGTAATGTGGTTCAAGGATGCAAAATCCTAATGTGTCTACCTGCAGGGAATTCTAGCATTAATACATTAAATTGTGATCTACAATACACTGAAATATTCACTCATTCATGAGGCAGTACTGGCTACTCTGATATACCAGCTCACCCACTTCAGCTTGTTTTGGTTTCACCCCTTGTGCACATTTGTTTATTTTGGTGTATCCACTGCTTTGGTATTTATGAAGAATAATACATATTAAATGGCAGTGTGGTTGTTACCACGATACAATTGTAATTTACATGTTGACTAGTAATCTTATTTTTGAAATGCTGACAATGTGACAGACATAAATTGGATAGGGTCCTTGCTGAGTCTAAAGGGCATTGACTTCAATGGAGTTCCATCTGCTAACATGAGATGTAAATTTGTGCTGAAGTTTTTGAACTTAGGCCAGTCCCTATCTCCCTGGTACCTTACATAAATAGGTTTGAAAAGGAGGTGATTCTGAGGGATGTGCTACGAAATCTGAATCTAAGTGAATTTTGCCTAAATGGCAAGTCCCTATGAATGTCAATAGACTATGTGTCCTTAAGTTTGGAATTCATGGCTAAACAGTAAAAGAGGTGATTAGAGACAAAAAGGCATCCCTTAAAAACTGGAAGTCAAATCCTAGAGAGGGAAATAGAAAGGAGGATAAACTCTGGAAACTCAGGTGTAAAAGTATAATAAGGCTGGCCAAGAAAGAAATGAAGAGCAACTAGCTAAAGACACAAATACTTACAGATCCTGCTGTACTGAAATCAATGGGAGCAGGATCATACCTTAGATATTTGAACTGCCCAGACCCATGAAGAATGCAAGCTTAAAGCCTTAGGGCTGCTGTTGCTCTTGCAAATAAAAAAAGAGGGATGAGAAAGCTGTGGACTGAAGGAGAGTGACCCAGAAGAGCAGAAAACAACGTAGTTTGAGAATAGGAAGAGCAGTGAGAGAACTGAGTGAGGAAGATGAGGGCAGCAGTGAGAGGTTATAGAAAAAAAGTGAGGACCCGGGGCTGCAGTAGGGCACTAGGATGAGAGGGACAGAGAATGGGAGCAGAAAAGCAACACAGGTGGGTGACTGAGACAACGAGAGTCCTAATTTATGGGGCAGATAGTATCAAGAGACCTGCAATTTTTGTTGTTTTCTATGAAAAGTAGTCTAGAATATGATGTCTCAGGAGGGAAAAAGGTAGGTGGTTGAAGTTCATGAATGGAAAAAGTATGAGAGCCCCTTGTAGGGAACTCTGAGCTGAGGTGAAATTCCTTTGGGCTCAGTTTCAAAGCATTCTCCAGGTTTGCTAGGCTCATAAACAGACATGTTTACTGAAACTCAATGGAGCATGCTAAAGTCAGACCAAAAAAGCAGACTGATTCAGCACAGGGGAGACCAGAGTGGCTGGATGTCAGTCATCACTGCTTCTCAAGGTTATCAGGAATGCCATGAGAAAAGTGAACAGGGAATTCCAATGAGACACAACACAATCATAGAGAGGAGTCATCCACCCTCTTTCTTACAGCAAAGTTGCTAGCTCTCCAAATCCCTCTGCCTGGTGGCTTTTTTCTGTCAATGGCAGAATTATCAAAAAGTTGCCCCCTGAGTATTTTCCATGCTATAAGCCATTGTATTTCTTATTAAACCTACTCCATCCAGCTATTAACTTGATGGGGAAGACCCAAGTTTCAATACATTCAACTTCAGATGCTCATGTGTCAATCCTGATGTGTGCCCAAAGACTCAAAATCAGCCATGGGTACTCACATTGGGAAATGGAATCACACTGATTTATATCAGCTGAAACTATGGCCCATTGAATAGTACCTTATTCTGCAGAGTGCTGTTGGTTTCAGGCCCTTTGCATTTTGCTTTATAACCCCTTTGTAATAGTACAACTTCTGTTCTTTATTCCCAATGGATTAAAAAAGCATAAAAAGAAGAAACACCAAAACAGAACCAAAAATACTCAATAATATACCATGTGTACCATGATTAAGCACTGTAGGATGTGCGCACACAGGTAGATTTTAGCAAACACAAGTGTTCATTAAGAATTCAGTGTATCAGGAAAATAGGCACAGAATGTGAAGGCTGTTCAGAAAGTGATGGTGAGGGATAGAGAGATGAAAGGAAAGCCCTCAACCCACAAACCCAGAAACAAAACTCAAAACAAACTACAGTTTGATCCAAAACAAACTTCTATTGTTTTGGGGAATTGTTAATTCTATATCCTGAGTTTTTTTTAAAAATGAATCCCCTGCATTTCATGGTTCTGTGAATACTGGTTGCCTTTCTAACAAGACTGGAAGGATACTATACAGTAACAGAAGAAAAAAAATTTCTTACAAAAGTCCCAGGTAAACATCCAAATTGCTGAGTACTTTTCTGAGCTCATCCTGAAAAGAAAACTTCTTGAGATTAGGCCAGAAACTCTTGCAAAAACTAAAATCATATTAGACAGCACATTGTGCTAAATTTTCCTAACATATATTTGCTATTTTTAAGTGTTATACGTTTTCTGGGAAAACAGATGGTGGGAGCTCATAACCAATGACTCAGACCTTGTAGTCCTTGCTGACAAAACTTCCATAACATTCAAGAGGAGTTCTGCCAGCAATTTGGGACTGTGTAAAAACTAAGTAATAACTTCAGGATTTCGGTCCAATGCATTGTTACAATGCTGTTGCTTCCTCACATACAGAGACAAATTATAAAGTTGCTTGCTAATTCTTTTTTTGTTTGATTAAATCTAGGAAGCCCAACCAACTAGTCAGGTACATGGGCCTGATCAAAAGCCCACTTAACTCAGTAGGAGATTTTCAGTGACTTCAGTGGGCTTTGCATCAGTCCCCCATAAGCATAAGTACTGAAATAATGTGGTAAACAGTGTTCTCACACAACATTTGACTGAGCCTGAACCATAAAACAGCAGAAGTCTAATGAGAAAACTTACTCCTGTGAAAATTTCCAGCCCAATTTCTAGACCAAGGATTTGGATAAATTCAAGAAAACATACATCTCATCATATAGAGGATTCAGACAGAAAAATGAAACGTTATAAGGCAACATCCTGATATTGTCAGAATATTTTATAAGGGGATCGCTAACTGAATGTGGTTAGTCACTGTGTGACCCACAACTGAATAAATTCTTTAAAAGTTATAAGTATAATCTTTAGAAAAAGCACTTAATTTAGCCATATTTCTACCATATTTCTCTGTGGTGAAAAGGAAAAAAAAGGCTTCCAAAGTTTTCTTCTGCAAATGTGCACAGAATTTGAATAAGTTGAAGACGAAACACAACAGGTATCCTGTGTTATCACTGTCCCTGATAATCCTTAACAGGACTATCAGTGGCCTGGCCTTCGACTGGATCATTTTATTAATCCATTTGTGTCACTATAGGTGATTTGAGGTCAGGTTTGTTGATTTATTTTCCACTACCAGTACCTGGAGTATTTTTTGCTATGGGGCTGATCCTGTTCCAATTACAGTTAATGTGTGTTTTTCCATTGACTGCAATGGGAAAAGAAATGGCCTCTACACATCTACTGTAATTCAGTGATTGTATTGAAGAGTACACAGTATGTCATTCCCATCAGGGAACACTAACAGGAAAATGGTTTTTTGGTGCCAGCTGCAAACCTCATGGTGCCCTGCTACTGTATTGAAAATGACACATAAATTCCACTGATCAGAATATATTATGGCAACATGCAGAAAGGAACAAGTTCTGTTTTCCACGAGACAAAGGAAGGTATTATATATAAAAGCTAAGTGTTTCAAAAGACAGGTATCCTGGGCATTTTATGGGTAAAAGACAAATGTCCTAGGGCCACTTTTTATTAAAGAGACTTGAATGTCTGACAGCAGTGCAGACACATCACACAGCATAAACTGATTGAAACATTAAAGGGGGGAAAGCTAATTACATGTTTGACTAAATCCATGATAAAAATAAGAGATTTTTTACTTGATTGATAGGTGGAAACTGGGTCCTGAAAGGACATCCTTATTATTCATCTTAATCAACACCTTTCAAACAAGCTGAAATCTCAGAGGCAAGCATAGCTTTAAGCACTTTTTTCATGCCCCTGTAGACTCTTTTGAAGGTTAGGTAAGCACCAAAATGTTACCTTTTGTTTCTCTTTTGATTTCTATACGTACCGCAAGATTCCATGTCTTCTTCTTTGAAGCTTAAGCTGTCTGCTATTTTTGTGTTGCTTGTATCCCCTTCTAGTCCCTCTTGCTTTTTCTAACTCTTTTAGCTTTCCTTTTCTCTTAGAGCTTTGTGTAATTCCTTGGAGCTTCATGCTGAAGAGGCATGACTTGACTGCAGGCTTTCAAGAGTCACAAATGAAATGAGCTCAGGAACTCTGTCTCCTGATGCCAACTGTGAAAAGCTTTCCTAAATGCTGCACTTTTGGCGGTCAATTATTGAAGCCAGTGAGAAAAGAAGGGAGTAATAAAATGATGGGTAAATTGACACCAATACCAGACAGCAAAAACAGTTTTGATTTAATGGACAGTAGCGTTATTGATTCGTGTCCCGCACAACACAATTTAAAAGCAAATAAAATCCATTACTTTCAATGGCAGACATTTTAAGAGACACTGACTGTCTAATGTTTACAATATTTCATTGGGTTTGTGTTGTCTCTTTAATTCTGTAGATTTTGTCACCACTGACTCAAAGATTTGAGGTCACATAATTCCTAGAACTATTTCATTAATAGTTACATTTCAGTAGAAATACATACATCCACAGAATCCATCTAGACTTTGATTGTCATCTTGACTGATCATCTCAGCCAAGCAGGGCTACCACTTTGAAATGAAATCTCCAAGAAAATCCTAGAAGCTGCAGAAAGAGGTATTGGACTCTCACAAGGTGGCAGGCCTCAACAAATGATGTATGTCCAGCTCCCCTGTGCCAGAGCAGGTCAATGAAGAGGGCCTGGGAGCACCTGGGGGCTATAAAGGATCAGTGAAGGAGAAACCCAGGGAAGGGAGATTTCATAGAATATCAGGGTTGGAAGGGACCTCAGAGGTCATCTTGTCCAACCCCCTGCTCAAAGCAGGACCGATCCCCAATTAAATCATCCCAGCCAGGGCTTTCTCAAGCCTGACCTTAAAAACTTCTAAGGAAGGGGATTCCACCACCTCCCTAGGTAACGCATTCCAGTGTTTCACCACCCTCCTAGTGAAAAAGGTTTTCCTAATATCCAACCTAAACCTCCCCCACTGCAACATGAGACCATTACTCCTTGTTTTGTCATCTGCTACCACTGAGAACAGTCTAGATCCATCCTCTTTGGAACCCCCTTTCAGGTAGTTGAAAGCAGCTATCAAATCCCCCTCATTCTTCTCTTCCATAGACTAAACATCCCCAGTTCCCTCAGCCTCTCCTCATAACTCCTGTGTTCCAGTCCCCTAATCATTTTTGTTGCCCTCCGCTGGACTCTTTCCAATTTTTCCACATCCTTCTTGTAGTGTGGGGCCCAAAACTGGACACAGTACTTCAGATGAGGCCTCACCGATGTCGAATAGAGGCGAATGATCAGGTCCCTTGACATGCTGGCAATGCCCCTACTTCTATAGCCCAAAATGCCATTGGCCTTCTTGGCAACAGGGGCACACTGTTGACTCATATCCAGCTTCTTTTATGAGAGATACTTGGAGAGAAATCCTAGTGAGTCAGAGAGGACCGGTTTAGTCAGGAAGCATAGGTGAGAGCTGCCAGAGATCAGGGGACTGGAAGAGTCCTGGGAAGAAGTAGAAGTTGGTAGAAGGCTGAAGGCAGGAGCACAGCAAGAGGTGTTTTCTGGCTGGAGTTCCTGAGCCAGAGCTATGGGCTAGAGAGGGCTGAAGGCAGGGGAGCGGAAGGCAGGGCTGAAGGAGAACAGCTGCCAACTTTCACCCCAGAAGTAGACATTTACTTTGTGGATGAAAGGATGCCCTTGGCAAAGTACTGTTCAATTCTCTTGTATCGAAAGTGTTACCCAATTGGTAGGGTATTATGTTCACATTCTTTTTTCCCCCCAACTTGCTGTATTCTATATAATATGGCACATGCTTATTTTTACACACAGAGACCTGTAGCTTTTTGGGTTTCCTGAAAATTGGCTATACCTTTGAGAGATTGAAGCAATGTATCACCAGAAGGAAGCATGCTATCATTCCATTAATCTGAACAGCATTAAATGTAAAGGTTTAGTTTTGACTATTAAAATGATTACAGTTTTAGCCCATATGTTTACACTTCTTGGCTAATTTGTCCAAATCAAGAACCACCAGCTCTTGTCAATCAAACTTAAATTGTGTATTTAAAATACATATTTAGGGCCAGATTTTGAGCTGTTGTAAATTGGAGTAGGTCTATTGACACCAATGCAGCTACATTGGTTTACAGTAGCTGAGAATCTGATCTGAAATTTTAATGTTAAAAATAATTGGAATAGACTGAACTGTGGCTTGTAACATGTAATTTGCTATATATTCATATACAGAAAATTGTAATGCAGCATTACCTGTGGGAGGTGGGGGGAGGCATATCATATGGGGTCCCACAGTTGTCTGTTCTGGATCTGATGCTAGCCAATATTTTAATTAATGAGTTGGCTTGGATAATGGAATGAAGAGTATGCTTATTAAATCTGAAGATGACCCCAAGCTGAGAAGAGTTGCTAGCAGTTTAAAAGACAGGATTAAAATTCAAAATGGCTGATTCTCCAGTTTGTCAAGGTCAGAAATCAACAAGATGAAATTCACTAAAGATAAGTGCAAAGTACTACTTAGGAAGACAAAATCCCAAATGCACAACTACAAAATGGGGAGTAACTGGCTAGGCAGTAGTACTATGTAAAAGGATTTGGGGTTATAGTGGATCACAAATAGGTTATGAATGAGTCAGCAATGTGAGACAGTTGCAAAAAAGGCTAATATCATTCTGGGGTTTATTAATAGAGTGTTGTATGTTAGCCAGGGGAGGTAATGGCCCCATTCTGCTCAGCACTGGTGAGGCCTCAGTTGGAGTATTGTCCAGTTCTGGGTGCCACACTTTAAGAAAGACGTCGACCACCTGGAGAGAGTCCAGAGGAGAGCAACAAATATGATAAAAGGTTTAGAAAACCTGATCTATGAGGAAGGTTACAAATACTAGGCATGTTTAGTCTTGAGAAAAGACGACTGAGGGGGGACCTAATAAGTCTTCAAACATATTAAGGGCTGTTATAAAGAGGATGGTGATTGATTGTTCTCCATGTCCACTGAAGGTAGAATAAGTAGTAATGGGCTTACTTCTTACTTACTGCAGCAAGGGAGATTTAGTTTCGATATTAGGAAAGCTTTCTAAATCTAAGGATAGTTAAACACTACCATGGGCTTCCTAGGAGGTTGTGGCATCCTTCTCATTGGATATTTAAAGAATAGGTTAGACAAACACCTGTCAGGGATGGTCTAGGTTTACTGCCTCAGTGCAGAGGGCTGGACTAGATGACCTCTTGATCTTGAAATCCCTTTGAGCTCTGCATTTCTGTGATTGTGATCCATTGTTCTAATTTATATTAGAGATTTCCTGATTTACATAGTTCATATGCATGTACACAAGGTGGGTAGTATACATCGCAGGGAAGAATAGGGAGCAGTATCATAGCTTCAATGTCACAAGAATTCTAACAGGTGAGGGCAGCTTTACAACCTTGCTGAAGCTCCACAGAGCAAGATCACCACAGGCTGCCCAGGGGAGCAACTGAATCAGTCTATTTCTTGTATGATCTAGCCCTGCCTAACTTTGGGGCAGCACCATGTGGTTCAAGGCCCTCCAACAGATTGGGGTCTTGTGAACACCTTGAACAGCAGTGCTCTGCTACTGCCAGACTTTCTGCAGAGCCAAAATGCCATTTGCTTGGTGGAATTCATGGAGTAAATCAGCCTAGCTCCTTCCCCATTTTTATAATATATTCCAGCCTTGTCACAAAAATAATCAGTAAAGGGACTTCTTCCAGTTCTTCCTAATAGAGGAGGTTTATATTCACTCTCTTCTTAAATTACCTCTAGAACCTCTCGTTATTGCTGCCAGAAATATTAGCCACTGAGCTGGCATCAAAATTGAGTCAACCCAATGCAAATTATCCATACCTACAGATTTGGTATATTCAAACCCTCTGTTCAACTTTAGTCAATTATTGACAAGGTGATGGGCTGTTACTCTTTTCCATCTCTGACTTCTGTGATTCTATGATTAACACATTTTCCAGTTTCCATGGTTATATGATGAACTACCAAAAAATCTGAATTCTTACTCCTAAGTAAATTCTATTTTCATAACTGCCTTTCTAGATTCAATTTCAGATGGAAGCTTAATGATATCAACAACTTAGAAGTGACATACATGGCTGACCTGCAAGAAACAATTACTCTCAGTGGGAGATTTAGGAAGAATATAATTCAGGAGGCTATCAGCAGCTGGTCCCCTCTTAGTTTTTCATAACTGGAAAGAGCTGAATCAAAATGGCTTTAGCTTCCCAGATTAATTACATCTTTACAATGGTTCCAAATTAATTATGTGTACAAGTTTTGAACATATTATTTTAGAGAAATTAAGGCGGGCCATTCCTCTTTATTTATGCAAAGTTGAATTCATTTTTATGAATGGCTGTGACAAAAATGAACACAGAAAGTTGTGAAGGTATGCAACTTAAAAGATAATCCAAATATGCTTAAAAATATTGGTGAATATTTTCCCAGCTCTCTCCTTGACATTCCCAAAGGGTATGTCAATAAATCCATAATGAAAGTAACCCAAAAGTCTCTTCTTAGTTAGAACATCAAAAATTAACCACCATCTTGCAAGCATGCATTTAATAAGTTTGGGATAAATAAAAAAAACTGAACAAGTTTGATAAGTGGATCTCAAAACAGATCTCCTAATGATATGGAATTGTAATTGCGCCAAATTAGCAAGAGGATTTACTGTAATTCTGCAATAATCCAGACATTATCATTTATATTACACTTAATATAAAGGCGTATGCTGTCCAAATGTATGGATAATGTGTCATGCTGACCTTTTTAAAAAAAGACCAAGAATTTGATCTCTTTGTACAGAGGTTTGTTCACAAATTTGATCCTTTACATAGGGAATGAATATTCCTGGGGATATTTCCAGAATCATAGACATTCTAAAATCAGCAGCCCTACAATATAATTTGAAAGCACTGTTGGACTGGAATGATTCCATCAGTTCATCTTTTGGGTACAAATTGGACATGAAGTCTGATCACAAGCCATTCGAAAGCATGAAGAAGTCACAGCTGAGTGCACCCAAGAGACTACAGTGCATGTTGAGAAGCCAGCACTATGTTGTGAGGATAAGGTACTCCCCTGAAAGTCACAAGAGGAGGCAGATATACTCGGCACAGCATACCTTCCAGCATACAAAATAGATAGCTCTGTGGAACAGGAGACCGACTATCAACATGCTGCAATACCTTTGCATCTCAGATGGGAGGCTCCAGACAATCCAACAAAGCACAAAACAGGATGGGGTGCAATAGTGAAACAATTAATGTTCCAGGATCGGACAGATCACAAGGAACAACCGCCACCGGAAATTACACAACTCATTCCTCACATGGTAGGATATTAAAGACAGGATTTTATTTAAAGGGAATCAGACAGAAAACCCAATAGACTTAAAAGTTACCCTCATGAGATGGATACACACTTCACTCCCGTGTATAGAAGCATGCCTGAGATGACGCAGTGAAAGTATCCATTAGCTAAGCATAAGAATTAAGAATATACATGAAACAGTGTGAGGTGTGCAAAGAGCATTGTAAGAACCTGCAGAACTAGGACATTGGATCATGGGGGGTCCTAGGCTGCCAGTGCTTCCACATTGCTATTGGAAGCTTAAGCTGGGTTTTTGCTAGAGGACCCTATGAAGTTAGAGACTGCAGGAAGTACCTCCCAGCAGTTCCTGAATGGAACCTCTGCAGCTCACTGATTGGCTCATGCTGATATATAAACCAGAAAGCCATAAGGGGGAGATGTCTGAGCAACACAGACTGTCTGCTCGCTTCCAAACTGGACCTTGCTTTGCTGTGGATCCTGACTTCTGACTGGTTTGTCTCCAACTCTCTACTTACCTGCTGTCTGTAACCTAGTGCCTGGCTCTGACTACTGGTACCCTAAGCCAGCTCAACCTCAACCTCAACATCCATCTCCTTACTGCAACTTGGAGCTGACCAGTGTACCCAGGCCTCACACAGCCCAGCCCTGACAAGTATACTGAATGACAACAGCCTTTACAGCCTCATGAGTGCCTCATGGTCCCTTCCAGTCCTACGATTCTATGAAATTCCATGCTGACCCTGGGAAAAGGTAGACACAGAACTGTTCACTTTTAATCACAGGAACTATATCATCACAGTAGAGTATTAGTCCACCTCTCAGAAACTGAAATATCTATAGGATGTTCAGGCTAAAACTATGATCAAGAAACAAAGCACATTTTGCATGGTCTGATGTACCTGACACGCCATGCTCAGACAATGGGCCACAGAACAGTGCAGTGAAATTCTAGTGATCCAGCAACAAATGGGAATTTTAACAAAAGACATCTTCCCGGGCTACCCAAAAAGTAATGGCAGAATCAGCAATAAAGACTGATGGCAAAGGCAAAATAGACCAGAAAGGATCTCTACCTGGTAATGTTGGACTATCAAAATAAACTCTTCCAGGGACTAGATAGTAGCCTAGCACAGACACTGATAGGTCACAGAACTAAGGCTCTGCTTCCTAGGAGGGGTAGTCTGCTGCAGCCCAGTGGAGAAACAACAGACAGTACACAGAAGCAATTAAAAGAACACCAAGCTAAGCAGGTAGCCCATTACAACAATGGAATCAAGGGCATGAGCCTACTGTCCAGAGGTGAGCAGGTCCATCAAATAGTCACATAAAGCAATGACAACACAAATAATAATTGCTTATAAAGAAAGGTCCAAATTTCAATACTACAGGTCATATGAGGTTGCTACAGACTCAAGACAGTGGTGGAGAACAAACTGAAGACAACTGCAGATAGCCAGCACACCCAGGGCCTAGGCTAGGACCAGAAGGACATAGAAAGAGCTTCAACCATCAGCTGGCCTGATGTAGGAGAGTTAAAAACCAGTTATATGAGCAATATAGAAAACTAACAGTTCACCACCTAACAGAATGAAGGCAACAATAGGGTGGAAAAAATCCCTCACCAACAGTGAAACACAAACAAGCAGGAGATTGATTTGAAGGGCTATGATGTCTAAGAGGCCATAATGGGATGGTGGTAAAGGCCATTTCCCATTGATGAGCTATGTACTAGTAACTTTTGACCCAGCAAATGCTTGAATCAAAGACAACAACAACAACTAATCATTGCAAGGAAAGATATATCAACATGTATGGTATTTGGCAGGAACGGCACAGATTGCAGGAGTTTGGTGGAGGCCCAGGAAGTTAGTCTGTGTGCATATGGCTTGAATGCTAGCTTCATTTATAACACCTTTGTTAACATTCTCTTAATAAAATCTTAAATACATGTAATCCTCCCATATTATTACCCAGCTGCAATAGGGTATACAAACCCCACACTGGACAACACAGGTTAAGGAACTGTTCTGGGCTTAGCCAGCTGTGCCCTGCCACACCTGCAAGGCATGCACAGGCTGGAGAAGTAGATAAAGTGGATGCAGAGCAACTTACTTGTCGTGTGGGCAGTCCAGGAAAGAGAACAGACCTTCAACCATCTGCTCCTGAGGAAAGGGTAGGGTTGCCAACCCTCCAGGATTGGCCTGGCATCTCCAGGAATTAAAGATTAATCTTTAAAGATTATGTCATCTGATGAAATCTCCAGGAATACATCCAATCAGAATTGGCAAACCCTAGGAACTTGCCTGACAACCATTGCCTGATGACCCCTCCCTGAGGTCAGGGAGGGCCAGATCCTGAAACACCCGGAGTGGGAATCATTCCTTGCTCTCTCTTACTAACTCAGTTTATTTGTGTTAACTTCCCTTGTATTTTGTGTATAGACTACCCTGGAAGGGGAGAAACTTTGAAGTACTCTGGCCAGAGGGCCAAGTCACAGGAAGAGGCAGGCCACTGCAGAGGCTGAGCAGCCAGTGGCAGCAGACCACAGCAGAGAGAGCGCTGCCATGCCATGCCATGCAAGGAGGAAGCACCAGCAGTGAGCTGACCCCTTCACATCCGCTTATGGTACATGAAACAATTATGAGGGATAAATCCTCATTCCTTTTTAGAATATGAAAAAATTGTATTAAAATATTTCTACAAAGACTGTTTACAAAAATTAAAAGAGCAGATATCCATTTATATATAGAGACAGAGGAGTTGTACAGGGTACTACTTATGAACAGAGATGGAATGTGAAACTTCCCAAGATACAGCATGTACGTGCAAATATGCACATACATAGCACATATCTAGTGTGATTTACACAGATTAATAGTAGATAGTGCTTCTAAGATATGATGTAGCTGACAAAGTGATTGGAAATGTATCACCCTTTTAAAATATTCTAAATTATCCCATTTCTCCATTTTTCAAGCTTAACTGTCAAGCATACTTTATGTAGATAATTATTTTAGTCTAAGCAGTTAAGGTCCTAGCAGTTTTGCATGATGATACAGAGAGCAATTGACTAGAGATTATCACCTGAGCAAGCCGATAGTTCCTTTTCTACATGAGCATATACTTTTCTGTGTCTGACAAGACTACTAGCAAATGCTATAGGCTGGTGCCTTTGCACCAGTGCTGCTCCTAGGCCTCCTTTTGGGGTACCATACCATGTCTCCAGCTGCTCTGCATAGTTGTAGTACTTTAGGACTGATGCCTTGCTGTAGTGAAGTGATGACTCACTGGCTCAGCACCTCCTGCTGGTTGTCCTTGGAATTAGCTCTCCAGCCTAAGGAGCACCCTCTTCAGGCCAGTGTCTTGCCTGCCACTGGCCCCCCATGTTCCTCCTGGACCCCAGTGCCCCTTTACCTTGGGGTGCTGCCCCCTGGCAGTGTCCCCTCACTCTGGGTCTCCCCTTCCAGGGAACCCCCAACCCTCTAACCCCACCTTGCCTCAGTGGCTACTGCCAGTCACCATCTAGCCCCACTGCTCACTGGGGCAGACTGCAGTCTGTAAACCACTCATCATTGGCAAAGAGGTTGGACCAGCTGCCTTTGCCTAACCCTGGGCAGCTCTTCACAGCACCCATATCTGTATAGGCCTCTATCAAGGCCTGCAGCCTGGGGAGTAGCCAGGCTGGAGCTCTCCAGCTCTTCTGACCTTTCCCCAGCCCTGCTCCACTCCAGGTACCCTTATCTTTCAGGCATCCAGGTCCTTCTCCCTCAAGAGCGAGAGAGAGAGAGAGAGTGAGAGTGACCTAGCTCCTCCCTGAGCCCTTATAACAGGACCAGGTGTGGCCTGATTGGGGTATGGCCCCAGCTGTGACTGCCTTCCCAACCAGCCTACCCTATTGGCTGCCACTGGGGCAGCCCTTTCCCAGGGCTGTTTTAACCCCTTCAGGACTGGAGCGGGGTGACCCTCTCTGATTACTTTACAATGCCATTTTCTGGAAGTGCTACTACTAACTTGTCCAGTTTCCTGTCAGGTTCCTTTCCAGCCAGGTGAGTTTAACTGGTTTCATTTGCTCCATCTTTGCCAAAGACATAAGGGGGAGAGTAAACTCATCCATGATAAGTATCAACTAGGGGTAGCTCTCGTAAAATCAGTGGAGTTACACTGGTGAAGATAGGAAGAGAATGAGGTCTTACATTTTCTTGTGGCAAAGTGTAATAAAGGACTAACACACAGGAGTGCTAATAAGATACTTGTCTTTATCTCTTGCCTCCAATTCTACAACATATCTCACAATCTGAAAAGCTGAAAGTTCTCTCAGATGGCAGGGAACAGAAGCCACTGACTCAGTGGTTATTATTACAATCTGTAGTCATTGCTATTAATTTCTCACTTTCATGAGTACTAAATTCATTAATAAATTCAAAAATAAAATGAAACTTTCAACCCTTCCTAATACCGGAAATGAAGTGATGCTCGAATACTGAAGTTAAGAATGTGGTATTCTTATTTCAGTTGAAATCTTTGCAACCATAGAAGAATTTAATCTCTGGGGAACAATTCTAGACCAGCTGATAAATCAAGAGGCATAACTGATAAAGGAGAAGACAGATCTTCACTAGGTTCAAGAAAGGAATCCACAGAGGAGGTGCTAATATTAATGGAGGAAAAAATCCAAGATCATTGAAGTATTTGTATTCTATTAAACTCCTTAATAAAGAAAAATAATTACCAGTATAAGGCAATTGAGACTCCAGACTTTGGTGTGCTAAAGCTAAGATTGTGTAATTGAAGTGATTACACCAAAGGGCTTCACTTATAACTCCTTTTATATTTTGTGAGGAAGAGAAAATTGGAAGTAAATGTAGAACAACCATCTGCTAGGGTGTGTCCTTATTATAATGCCTTAAAGTGGAATTCCCAAGTGATATATTATATCAAAATAAAGAAAAAAACACAACTGTGAAATATGTGCTTACTCCCCTTCATCCAGCTTGTCAAACCAAGTAACAGTTACACAGTACATCAGAGGGGGTGGTTATGGCATGATTTTATAATTTAATTTCCAATAAATAAAGTAATTTGTTAGCCCCCTGCAAGGGAGTCAGTGGAATGCTGTTGTACACAAAATATTTTAAGAGACTACTTAGTATTCCAGGCGTATTCTGAGTTCGGGGGAAAGCAGTCAAAGTGCTTCATGTGTTAAACACTAAGGCTGTAGACCCTGAAAGATTTTCAATAGTACTCACAAACAGAAGAAAGGAATATTTAGTACAGCTTGCCAAAAGGGAAGGGTGCAAAAATCCTAGGTAAAAGTGGATGGGAACCTGGGAGGGAGTGACCAAGAGATGGTCGAGTTCAGGATCCTGACACAAGGAAGAAAGGAGAGCAGCAGAATACAGACCCTGGACTTCAGAAAAGCAGACTCGGACTCCCTCAGGGAACTGATGGGCATGATCTCCTGGGAGAATAACATGAGGGGGAAAGGAGTCTAGGAGAGCTGGCTGTATTTTAAAGAATCCTTATTGAGGTTACAGGAACAAATCATCCTGATGTGTAGAAAGAATAGTAAATATGCCAGGCGACCAGCTTGACTTAACAGTGAAATCCTTGCTGATCTTAAACACAAAAAAGAAGCTTACAAGAAGTGGAAGATTGGACAAATGATCAGGGAGGAGTATAAAAATATTGCTCAGGTGTGGCGGTTCAATGACAAGACAGAACACAGCTTTTAGCAAGCAAGCAGGCTGGTCTCTGCTAACGGGCTTCCCCTGTCAGCTTTTCACCTTCCCCTTTATTCTCTCTCTCTCCCCCTGCGCATTACATTCTCCAACAGATAAAAGGAATACACTGGCTTTGTTTAACATTCTTATTTACCAATTTCTGTCTACCGCATTCCTTGCTCTCGGGCCTTGAGCCCAGTCCTGAGAGGCTTCCCACGATACATATCATCTTGGCGAGATTCCAAGGTTGATGCCCTTGAAAGGAGCTGTGTGTGCACTACTCCTACACAACACTCCGGGTGTGCCCTGAATGTTGCCAAGCGCATAAACCTTTATGAATCCTACATCCCCTCCTTTTTTGTTTATTTGTGCTCGGCCATCTCATGGTAGCCATCAATTTGCATTTGCAAGCCAATTAACTCCCGGACAGACAAGGTCATAACTCGTGGAGCCTGCCAGGGCGGGTCTCGACAAAGCCTTAACAAAAAGGAATATATTGTACACAGCAGCAGCAAAAAATAAGCTTAAAAAGGTAAAGTGTGATTGGCCTGGCCCCGATTAGCCATGCTAGAGTACTGGGAAGAGAGGTTCGAGTAAGCGGCGAGCATCATCTCATTCCCAATTTCCTCAGGGTGATGACATACTGGAATAAGGCACGTACCTAACGATTCTTCAGCTGCTACAAAATCAAATAAACAAAAGTGGGTAACATTTGCTATTGAAGCCAATCTTTCCCATAGGTTATATGTCATTCGGGCCTGTAACGGAGAAAGCGCTCCCGAATCAACCCCTCCAGGAAATAGCAGGCACAAAAGGCATACAATCAGTACAGAATTAGCAGTAATTTGGGCGAGAATTGCCACAAACAAAGTCTCAAGAGTCTCTGGCTGTTGGTTTGCTGCCAGTCTTCGTTGAGCCGCGGCGACCAATGCTTTTACTGCTCCCCATGTCACGGGCTGGCTTGGGACGCTACGCCTCTTCTGTTTCCGTCCCGCCGTTGTCGACCCGGGAGGCACCGCGGTCTCCTCCAAGGTCAGCTGAAAATCCGGTATGGGGTTCGACAGCCCTGGTGCCACGCCATGCTGTTTCAGTGCCGGTCGCACACACCAGGCCGGAGCCCACAACGGTCCTGCAGGGAGAAACACAGCAGCATATCCCCGACCCCAAGTGATTAAAGGCACTGGGCCCAACCATTGCGGATCGGGCAGCTGATGGTAATAGACACGCGGTCTTTCCATTTGTGAAAATGCCGATCCGCGGGGGTCTGCTGATCTGCGTTCAGCGTTAAATTATTTAAAGTAAACAAAAGGATATGCAATTGTTGCTGAATGTCTCCTAAGATTCGGAGACGCAGCTCCCCTTGTTTTAATTGTTTGTCGAGCAAGATTTTTAGCATGCGATTTGCACGTTCAACAATAGCTTGGCCTGTGGAATTATAAGGGATCCCGTGTTTGAGACGGATGTCCCATTGGGCACAAAAGATGAAAAGTGCTGTGGAGCAATAGGCTGGGGCATTATCCATTTTTATCTGGCTCGGGTGACCCATAACAGCAAAACAGGCTAGCAAATGGTGAATAACTTTGGGAGTGGCTTCCCCACGCTGTGGGGTCGCCCAAAGGAATCCCAAATAGGTATCAATGAAAACATGTAAAAACGAATAGGGGTGGAATTGTGGCATGTGAGTGACGTCCATTTGCCACAGCTGATTCGCTGCGGTACCTCTAGGGTTAACGGCATAAAAAAAGGTAGGGGCAGCAGCGGCACAGTGGGGGCAGGAATGAACAATAGAACGTGCATGATCAGCAGGAATATGAAACTGCCGGGCCAAAACAGAGGCAGACTGATGAAAAAAGGAATGGCTTTCAATGGGGTCAGAAAAAAGGGAATTTACCTGACCACGTAACGTGCGATCGGCGCGCGCATTGCCTTCAATGAGTAGCCCAGGCAGAGGGGTATGACTGCAAATATGAGCAAC
This sequence comes from Natator depressus, assembly GCF_965152275.1. NCBI lineage: Eukaryota > Metazoa > Chordata > Testudines > Cheloniidae > Natator > Natator depressus. The sequence continues at coordinate 75,988,135 of NC_134235.1, forward strand.
AAAATAAGGGAAATTACGAGTGGTGATGAAATACTGTAAGGACAAAAACAGGCGAAGAAGGTCCGCATCGACCTGAGGGGTAATGAGGGCAAGGGGTAAATGATCAATTACCTGATAAACATAATGCATGTCCATGATCAAATTAAAGGGACAATCAGCAAAAAATTGAAAGGCCAAAATAACAGCAGCTAATTCCAAGGACTAGTAAAGCTCTCCAAGCGCTGTGCATGCAAATATTGTTGTACAAGTGAATGAAGCGCTTTCAGCTTTTCTAGAGGGAGCGGCCACTGGTCAATCCATACGGGCTCTAAGGATTGCCATACCAATGGTAATGCGGATGGCAAGGTGGGTGAGGGAGGATTTTGGGCCATTATATATTAATATCGAGGGTGGTGTCCAGCTTTGTAAGTAAATCGCGGCCCCAAATACTGAGGTGGACAGGGAGTACAAAAGGGCGGATTGTAGCAAGGGCACAGCCTCCTGGTTTAGAGACCGTGACCCAAGACAAACTTTGGCGCCCGGGTTTGCTACCCCCGATCCCCCACAACTCTTTAGAAGGAACTGTTGGCCAACCGACTGGCCACTCCGGATCACGAATCACCGTAACGTCAGCTCCAGTGTCCACCAGCCCTGTAAAAGGAACATTATTTAAAAGAAGTGTTAACTGAGGTTTCGAGGGGTGGACCGACATTGTTAGAGCAACAAGTGGAGAGGACGTATTGTGAGATGGCGACTGAGACAGCGTTGATCCAAAGCCGTTCCCGCCCCGGGTTCGATCCTCTGCGGCTGGCACCTGATAGGGGACTAAAATCAATTGTGCAATTGACCGTCCACGCGGGAGCGATTGCGGAAGATGGGTCCACACCTGAACCTTAATAACACCAGTGTAATCAGCATCGATGACTCCTGGGATGACAAAAAAAACCCTGTTTCCCAGCGTGTGAGCGAGGGAGAACCAGACCCACAAATCCGGCAGGGAGAGGTCCCGTCACCTGTGTAGGTATGGCGCAAACCTCCCCTGGCAACTGAAAATCAGCGTCCTCCTGCATAATCAAATCAAGCCCTGCACTTCCAGCAGTCGCCGCCCTCATGGAATCTATGGATTGTAAGGCAGAGGAACAGTTGTCTGAGTGGGAAACACCCCCGTTTGGCCCTGGGTTCGGGGGGGACCCGTCGTGCGGTTTCCCGACCCGCTACGACACTGATTAGCCCAGTGATAGCCCTTCCGACACTTGGGGCACTTCTTTGAGGGGCGGGCGGGCGCCGTCGATGAGCAGCACTCCCGCTGAAAGTGACCCTCCTTACCACAGCGGTAACAACGCTTCCCCTCCTTCCCGGTTTTTCGCAGGGCGGCAGCCAGAACTCCAGCCTTATGTGCTTGGGTTCCGATGTTTTGGCACGCCCGCAGCATGTCCGACAGCTCTAGAATTCCAGAGGCTTGTGCAGCCTGGAGAGCACGGCGGCAATCCTCGTTCGCATTTTCAACCGCCATTTTTAACAGGATCTCCTGAGCTGCCGCAGGGTTATCCACCTGTCGGAGGATAGCCTCCTGCAATCTGTTGGTAAAATCCATAAAGGACTCTGATGCACCCTGACGGATACTGGCAAAGCTTTTAGTAGGCCTGCCCGAATCCGGGACCTTCCGGAAAGCATGCTGGGCGCAGGCGGAAATAATGGGGAAGACGGCCTGAGGGAGTTGAGACTGTAGCTGAACAGTAGCAAACTGTCCCTCCCCTGCCAAGTGCTCATAAATGACACCTTGCTCTCTATATACCTGGGCTTGGCGTTCCGCCATCTGCCGATACTCACTAAGCCAAATAACATACTGACTAGGTGTCAGCATCATGCGCAACAGCGCCTTCCAATCTTCAGGGATCAGGGTGTACCCAGTACCTATCCCTTCAATGAGACCACGCACATACGTGCTAGTCAGGCCGAACTCGCGAATTGCTTTCTTTACCTCTCTGATCACCGAGTAAGGCAAACTGACCCAGTCTGCAACCTGGTTGCCCTGGCCATCATCCTGCCAGGTCACAGGACAAACTGAGACCAGATCAGCCAGCTCCTCTGCTGTAAGATCTGAGCGAGTCTTCGCTGCGTGAACCATTTGTTGCACCAGCGAAAGCCTCTGAGCAGACGCAGACGACCCCCCGGGGGGCCCCGGAGCATGGGGCCCCACGGGCGGAGGGTAATCACACACCGGCTCTGGTGGGGAAGGCCAGGGAGGCGGTGGTAATAGAGGCACTGGGGGCGAAGCAGGGGGAGGGATGATTGCAGGAGCGGACGGGGGTGGTGGGATCGGCAGCCCCTCTGTTGGCGCGGGAGAGGGTCTTTCTGAGGTGACACACCGTGTTGCATCGGTAGGAGTGGGGGTGGCTGCAGGAGCGGACGGGCGTGGCGAGATCACCAGCCTCGCGAGGGAGGGCCTGTCCGAGGCGACACGCTGTATCGCGTCGCGGCAGAGGTGCCAGGCATGTAAAGCCTGCACGGACGCCCGAGGCTCTTTGTGCAATGTCTGGCCCAACCGCTCCCAGTCCGCTAGCTTAAGGGTTCCGGCTTCAGGGTACCACGGGCATTGGGCACTCACCTCCTGTAGCAGGAGAGTGAGTTCTCGAGTGGGGCAGTCATGATGAGCCTTATGCAGCAAATACTGTAGCTCATTGCGGTGCTGCACTTGCAAAGCAGAGAGGGAGCTTCCCATACTTACCACAACGAAAAATACTCACCGGGATCCACGAAGCGGATGAGTGACGCGTCTGAAACCCTTGCCGGGCGAGGTGAGTGCTGAGGGCCCCACGTTTGGGCGCCAGTTGTGGCGGTTCAATGACAAGACAGAACACAGCTTTTAGCAAGCAAGCAGGCTGGTCTCTGCTAACGGGCTTCCCCTGTCAGCTTTTCACCTTCCCCTTTATTCTCTCTCTCTCCCCCCGCGCATTACATTCTCCAACAGATAAAAGGAATACACTGGCTTTGTTTAACATTCTTATTTACCAATTTCTGTCTACCGCATTCCTTGCTCTCGGGCCTTGAGCCCAGTCCTGAGAGGCTTCCCACGATACATATCATCTTGGCGAGATTCCAAGGTTGATGCCCTTGAAAGGAGCTGTGTGTGCACTACTCCTACACAACACTCCGGGTGTGCCCTGAATGTTGCCAAGCGCATAAACCTTTATGAATCCTACACTCAGGCATGCAGGAGTGAAATCAGGAAGGCCAAAACACACTTGGAGTTGCAGCTAGCAAGAGATGTTAAGAGTAACAAGAAGGGTTTCTTCAGGTATGTTAGCAACAAGAAGAAAGTCATGGAAAGCATGGGCCCCTTACTGAGGGAGGCAACCTAGTGACAGAGGATGTGAAAAAAGCTAATGTACTCAATGCTTTTTTTGCCTCTGTCTTCACGAACAGGGTCAGCTCCCAGATGACTGCACTGGGCAGCACAGCATGGGGAGGAGGTGAACTGCCCTCTGTGGAGAAAGAAGTGGTTCTGAACTATTTAGAAAAGGGGGACGAGCACAAGTCCATGGGGCCGGATGCGCTGCATCCGAGAGTGCTAAAGGAGTTGGCGGATGTGATTGCAGAGCCATTGGCCATTATCTTTGAAAACTTATGGCGATTGGGGGAGGTCCTGGACGACTGGAAAAAGGCTAATGTAGTGCCCATCTTTAAAAAAGGGAAGAAGGAGGATCCGGGGAACTACAGGCCAGTCAGCCTCACCTCAGTCCCTGGAAAAATCATGGAGCAGGTCCTCAAGGAATCAATTCTGAAGCACTTAGAGGAGAGGAAAGTGATTAGGAACAGTCAGCATGGATTCACCAAGGGCAAGTCATGCCTGACTAATCTAGTTGCCTTCTATGATGAGATAACTGGCTCTGTGGATGAGGGGAAAGCAGTGGACATATTATTCCTTGACTTTAGCAAAGCTTTTGATACGGTCTCCAATAGTATTCTTGCCAGTAAGTTAAAGAAGTATGCGCTGGATGAATGGACTATAAGGTGGATAGAAAGCTGGCTAGATCATCGGGCTCAACGGGTAGTGATCAATGGCTCCATGTCTAGTGGCAGCTGGTATCAAGCGGAGTGCCCCAAGGGTTGGTCCTGGGACTGGTTTTGTTCAAAATCTTCATTAATGATCTGGAGGATGGCTTGGACTGCACCCTCAGCAAGTTTGCAGATGACACTAAACTGGGAGGAGTGGTAGATACGCTGGAGGGTAGGGATAGGATACAGAGGGACCTAGACAAATTAGAGGATTGAGCCAAAATAAATCTGATGAGGTTCAACAAGGACAAGTGCAGAGTCCTGCACTTAGGATGGAAGAATCCCAGGCACCGCTATAGACTAGGGACCGAATGGCTAGGCAGCAGTTCTGCAGAAAAGGACCTAGGGGTTCCAGTGAATGAGAAGCTGCATATGAGTCAACAGTGTGCCCTTGTTGCCAAGAAGGTCAATGGCATTTTGGGATGTATAAGTAGGGGCATTGCCAGCAGATCAAGGGACGTGATCGTTCCCCTCTATTCAACATTGGTGAGGCCTCATCTGGAGTACTGTGTCCAGTTTTGGGCCCCACACTACAAGAAGGATGTGGAAAAATTGGAAAGCGTTCAGCAGAGGGCAACAAAAATTATTAGGGGACTGGAACACATGATTTATGAGGAGAGGCTGAGGGAACTGGGATTGTTTAGTCTGCAGAAGAGAAGAATGAGGGGGGATTTGATAGTTGCTTTCAACTACCTGAAAGGGGATTCCAAAGAGGATGGATCTAGACTGTTCTCAGTGGTAGCAGTGACAAAACAAGGAGTAATGGTCTCATGTTGCAGTGGGGGAGGTTTAGGTTGGATATTAGGAAAACCTTTTTCACTAGGAGGGTGGTGAAGCACTGGAATGCGTTACCCAGGGAGGTGGTGGAATCTCCTTCCTTTGAGGTTTTTAAGGTCAGGCTTGACAAAGCCCTGGCTGGAATGATTTAGTTGGGGATTGGTCCTGCTTTGAGCAAGGGGTTGGATTAGATGACCTCCTGAGGTCCCTTCCAACCCTGATATTCTATGATTCTATGAAAAAAAATCAAGATTGTAGTTCCTAACTTGGACCGTAGGGGACAGTCCAATAAAGAGGTATAAAAATAATCCTGCCTTGTGTGTCTCCTCAGATATTGTACCTGTTTGTCCTTTGCAGTATTGTGAGCCCAAGTATTCAAAACTCTTGAGTCCAGTCCCCCAAAACCATGAGATTTTTAAAAATAATTACTTAGGTTCTTTTTGAATTTTCATTTTGGTTTTTTGGACCTTTAGGATTTAGGGTTTCAAAGCTTTTTTTGCAACCATAAGGGATAGAAAATTACTTTAAAATAAAAATGTGAGAGAGAGAGCTGAAGTTGTCACATAGCCACTTGACTTCATGAGCCATGACTTTAAGCAAAATGTTAAATATTGTGAAACGTGCAATACAATCACAAGAGCTGGACATACCAAGTATGTGCTGTTAAGACACCAAAGGAATGGACACTGGATGTCCCACTGCACCCAGAAGTAGTCCTGACTGCTGTGTCACTTTCTTGTTGTCAACAAAAAAACACTTATCTTAGTAGTAATTGTTCAGAAATGTTATATTTTCTGTGATTTTTTAGCAAAATAAAAAATTCTCATTTCATTTGAAATGTTTAGCAGGGTTTTTATTGTTGGTTTGTTTTTGTTTTTCTGCTTTTTGGTGAAACAAGAACCAAAAAAGCCTCCAAGGTTTTAAATTTGTTGTTACCCTCTACCCCGCCTCCTTTCTCTCCCTCTTTACCTTTTTCCCTCCCCACCCTGAGAGGGAAAAGGAGGAGAGGGGAAGGAAAGCACAAGAGAAAAAAGCTCAAATGAAAACCATTTTTAAAGACTCATTTAACTGGAAAACAAAAGTTGAATGAAACAAAAATTTTCTACACCTTTTTTCTTAAATGTGATTAAAAAAAAATCACCCAGCTTTAGTTGTCACTGCACAGGCTTCTGTATGCTCCTTATGCCTAGGCTGAATGGCCCACTGGCCCGAGTTCAGTCTCATGGGGGCACCTGCTAAATATAGCTTGCTTACTTCATCAACTCTCAGCTTCTCACCCAACCTCTGTCCCAGTGCCTCGATTTCTGGCTGAAACTGTTACTTCTGTTGGATGGCATGATCACATTCCTTCTTCTGACCTATAACTGAGTCACTCCTTGGGCAAAGAAGAAAAATAGTGTATTTCTGCTCTTCAGATTAACCACAATACATTTCTACATTATTTTAGCCAAGTATGTGCTTGGCCCATCTTCTATGGCTCAGTCATGTGCAGGTAGGTGAAATAGTGGGTGTAAAACTGGTTGAAGGACAGTAATCAAGGAATAGTTATCAATGATACACTTTCAAACTGGGGGAATGTGTCCAGCGGATCCTGCCGGGGTCCAGTACTATTCAATATTTTCATAAATCAATTGGATAATGGAGTGGAAGTATGCTTATTCAATTTGCAGATGACACCAGGCTGGTAGGGTTGAAAGCACTTTGGAGGACAGAATTAGAATTTGAAATGCCCTTGATAAATTGGTGGATTGGTCTGAAATCAACAGGATGAAATTCAATAACAATAAGTGCAAAGTACTACACTTCGGAAGGAAAAATTAAATGCATAACTAAAAAATGGGGAATAACTAGCTAGGCAATAGTACTGATGGAAAGGATTTGGGGATTATAGGGGATCACAAAGTGAATGTGTCAACAATATGATGCAGTTACAAAAGAGAATAATATCATACTAGGTTGTTGTGACATACGTTGCAACCTTGTGCAGTATCTATGGGGATACATACTGTATGATGTTTCTGAATGGCTTATGTATCACTGTGGGCCAGGGACTGTATGCAACTTGGGGTGGGGGGAGGGGAGAGGAAAGAGAGTGAGGGGGAATGTTACCATAGCTCCTTCAGGAACTAAAAGTAGTGGATGGTGATTTAAAGTGAATCACTCAGGTTGTAAAGACTTCCAGAGAGGTACCATACCTGGGGACGCTTGCATAAACTGGTTCAAACTAGGTTTTCCAGAGACCAACAGACTAAGAAAGGGCTTTTGGCATAAAAAGCTGCATTTAAACTGAGTCAGGGCCTTCTTTTGATTCAGCAAGCAGACAAGACCTTCTGACCAAAGAGGCAATCCTTGCAGAAGGGCTTGAAGGACTTTGGCTTACAAGGGTCCCCATCAGATTGAGCGGTGACATCAGATAAACTTTTAGAGTGCATATAGGAACTTACATATATGTAATGCTTTTGACCTAAGAATAAACGTATTTGCTTTGATAAGGCTGGTGAGTAACTGGTAGAAACTGTTGTAGCTCCTGGAGAAAGGTTAACCACAGATGCTGAACCTAGTCAGACCTGCTGGGGAAATCACAGTGAGGTATTGAGGAACTGCAAGCCTAAACCTCTGGTCTGGAGGGAGAGAAAGACACAGGTCTCTGCCTCCACGAGGTCAGGATTGGAAACCTGAAACCATAAGCAGGTGCCCTCAAGAAAGACCACAAGGGGGGAAGGCAAGTATCCAGTTAATCCTGAAACTGTGACAGGTGTATTGACAACAATGTTGTATGTAAGAGACACTATTCAGCACTGGTGAGGCCTCAGCTGGAGAACTCTCTGCAGTTCTGTGTGCCACACTTTAAGAAAGGTGTGGACCAATTGGAGAAGGTCCAGAGGAGCGCAACAAAAATGATAAAAAGGTTTTAAAAAACAGACCTTTGGGAAACGTTAAAAATACTGGGCATGTTTAATCTTGAGAAAACAAGACAGAGGGGGGACCTGATACATTTTCAAATATAATAAGGGCTTTTATAAAATGGATGCTGATCAAGTGTTCTTCATGTCTCCATGAAGGTAGGACAAGAAGTAATGAGATTAAGCAGCAAGGGAGACTTACATTAGATATTCTGGGGGCGGGGGGCAGGGGGGGGGTGGGACACAGTACAGCTGTAAGGATCGATAAGTACTGCATTAGGCTTCCAAGGGAGTTTGTGGAATTCTCATCATTGGAAGTTGTTAGGAGAGGTTAGAGAAATACCTGTCAGGAATGGTCTAAGTATATATGGTCCTGCCTCAGTGCAGGGTTCAGGGCTGAACTAGATGATCTCTCAAGGTCCCTACCTGCCCTACGTTTTGAGGAATCTATAATAGTGAGAGTTCCTTGAGTATTACAAGATTTGAAAACTTCAGGATTACCTTTCCTAGCCCTTCCACTCCACTCTTCTCCTCCTCCCCCCCATTTAAAAAGAGAGTTCTATGAGATTGCGAGGTCATGATTTTGAAGGCAAGACCAATATTATTTGGAAATATTTCTCATTTTCCCATCTTTGAGGAATTTCTACTATTGACCATTTTGTTTTGTACCCTTCCCCTGGCTTCAAGAATAACTTAATCTCTTTGTTCTTTGGCGGAAAAAAGTCAATTTTTTAAAAATCATTCCATTTTTAAATCCCCCCATCTGAGATCCATTCACAGCCCCTAAGCCTTGACCTTAAGATAAAACAGACACTGTATAATTATCTATTCAGGTAGTTAAAACGCTGCAGCTTTCAGTAACATTGTTCATATTCCGTAGCTTACCTGTAATTTGTATTTGACAGCATGTCCTAAATACTATAGGGCTGTATGAAACCTGCAAGTTTTGACTGACCTTTGTAACAGAGAATAGGGGCTCAGCAGGAAGAAAGAGCAGCTGGTAACAAGCAGAGGTCTTTGTTATACAGTATTCGTTTATATAATATTGTTTTTTAATTAATTGTTTTTATTGATGCAATGTTGCCAGATGTCTGAAAAATGGGCACACATACAAATGTTTAAATGTTGAATATAGGACAACATAGAGAAAATTGTTGATGACAAAAAATAATGGATGATAAAAAGTTGGGCCAAGTTTGTCAAAAATAGAAGCTTAAACTTAGGCTCCGACATCTGTGTTTTGGACTGAAGTCAATGGGACCTCTTGGGTTCTCAGAATTTCTGAAAATCAGACAGATGTCTAAATATAAATATAAATAGAGTTAGGTGCCTATTTTTGAAAACCTCAACTCAGATAAATAATACTGGAGAAGATTTTCCATGGCACAAATGACAGTGAAGAGCATTACTCCCATTGGAGTTCATTGAAAGTTGGGCACTTTATTTATGCCTCTGGAAATCAATCGAAGTGTACTTATGTACCATCTTTCACTCAACGATCTCAAAGGAAACTGGGCAAGTTAAGTCCATGTGGAGCAAAACTGAAGAAAAAATTTGCAGAAGACCCGGTGAAGCACTGGAATAAATTGCCTAGGGAGGTTGTGGAATCTCCATCACTGGAGATTTTTAAGATCAGGTTAGACAAACACCTGTCAGGTATGGTCTAGATAGTACTTAGTCCTTCCATCAGTGCAGGGGACTGGACTAGATGACTTCTCGAGTTCCCTTCCAGTCCTATAATTCTATGAAAACCACTGTATCTTGGAGACTTCTAATCTCTATCATCTGATCAAGGCAACCAAAAGGACCACAATGTGAGTAGCATCCCAAGAAACTACAATCTGTGCAATATGGTTTACACTTCTGATCATTAATATTATGATAAAATAGAGATGGCAAGAATCAGAAAATTAAATCCAAATAGCACTGAATTATGGGGACTTAGAAAACTGCACCTAAACCTGAATCTGATTTTTGTAATTAGAACCAATCTCTCTGCAAGGGGCTTAGGGCCCTAAATCCGAACACACATGAACTTTGCAAGAACTTCTGTTGAAAATCCAAAGTCAGAATTGAATGTTGTAACTTGAGTTCAACTAAGAAAGTTAGATTAAATCTAGATTTAAACATTGCCAGAGAGAACCTCATGCCCTTCTTTTGGGGCTGGTACCCTACCTTGCTTGTCTTACACAATCATCATCTTGTACCACCTTGGGTATTCGTGGTGACACACAATATCACAACAAGTCAGAATAGTACACTGTTACCAATAATAATCCACATAGTACAAAACTTAGTGACAACTTGGAAAATAAAATGAGCATCCGGGCAGGTCTATACTTAAAACACTGCAGCTGCTCTGCTGTAGTGCTTCAGTGAAGATGTTACTATGCCAACAGGAGAGCTTCTCCCTTCCGCATAGTTAATCCACCTCCATGAGAGGTGGTACCTATGTCGATGGCAGAAGGCCTCCTGTAGACATAGGGCTATCTACACCAGGGGTTAAGTCAGTATAACTGCATCGCTCGGGATGTGGATCTTTCACACCCCTAAACGACGTAGTTATACTGACGTATGTTTGTAGTGTCGACCTGGCCTCAGTAACATAGTAATATGCTAGGCTCCCTCCCCCGATACTATTTTATAAAACAACCCATACCTGAAAATCATCTATTGTACACTAACTAGATCTGATTCTAAACTGAGTCCATATTCTCAATGTAACTACAGAATCTAGGTTAACTTCATAACAGCTCCATAAAGTGAATTGATACCATATAAAGTATTGTATTATGCCAACAAACTATTACAACCTATAATTTAAAATATTTCCTTGAAAGTCGCTAAATACAGATTAAATGGTAGATGGTAACAGCTGCATCATTTATCGAATAGATCAAACCAAATATCAATGAACATGCATAGGTATCCTTCATTGTCACTTCCTGCATCCTTGGAAAATAGACAATACTTTTGATTACCTAAGAAACTCTCATGGAAATTTATATTTTTATATATTTCAAATTCTCTATGGAGTAACATAAATCTCTGTCACATTATACTGGGATATGACTATGGAATATAGCCATTGTTGTTGTCCTTTTCTTGATAGAATTATAATTACTTTATGACTCTGAATCTTTTCTTGCAAAAAATGCCCCACCTCTTATCAAGCAAATAAATACAGTAACAAAACCTATTGGTTTATAAAGTACATATCTATGCTTGTAAAATATGTTTTTTTAACAATGGGGGGGATAATAATCATTATGTATTATTATTATTATGTTGTGTCTGAAAACCACAACTGGCTTCAGAAAGTGAACTGATTCAAGTTCTGTAGCAAGTATGCATCCTGATGGAATAGACTCATTAGAAAAAACAGTTAGGGATATTTAAACTATTTTGCTCTTGATTTTGATCAATAGTCAAAAACAGGGCTTACACCAGTGTAAAATCAATATGTGAGATCAGAATGAGGAGTCGACTCATTATTTCTCCAATCAGTCATAGAGACTAATCCTTGGAGGTGCTGAGAACCCTATTGAAGTATGCCCAGGAACACTGCTATGGCTAGCAGCAGTCCTCCGTGACAACCCATAGCAGCTCCATTGGATGCTGAAGGAAGAGACGAGCTAGTGCTCTCTTACCTTCTTCTTCCTCCGCTCATTTTCCTGGCTCTACCTTATATGCTCACCCCCCAATATGCTCCAAAACCCTGCTCACTCTTACTGTCCCCTATAATCCAGCTCATCCCCCTCCTACACACACAGTCAACATCAATGTCCCCAAAATATTTCTTAATCCCCATGCCTTCCCTAGATGCCAAAGATGCACTAAGGCAGGGTGGGAGAGGGCTGAGGAGCAGCTGAAGGGTGAAAGACAACAATGCAGATAGAAAGCACTGGCACTGTCATAACTTCTCATTCTCCCCATTCCCAGTTGCCCTGCCACTTCACTGCCCTTTCCCATCCCAGCTTTCACACTCTAAATTCCTTAAACCTCTCCCCCTCAACCTCTGCCTCCATAGGCCTGTTGTAGCCTGTGTCCCTGCCTCCTCAGGGTCTGTAGCAGTGGAGATGCACGGGAGCATCAGAGAATGGAAATGGCTTGCTTATCTGGCTATCACTTTGCAGAGTTAAATTAAGTTATGTCAAATAAGCAGAGTACCTTTTTTCATGTTGGATTGCAGACATTAAAAAAGTGGCCAATCCCTGAGATAACTATGTGAAAGTATGGAGTTTGCAGTGACCATGGTTCTTTAGGTACAGGAACATCCACAAATTTAGCTTCTCAGGGGAAATGACAAAAGTATATTTTAAAATCATTCCTCTGTGAAAGCTAGTAAATTTTTACCCAAAGAATATTATAGGAAATGCAATTGCCCTTGCAGAGTTACTGTGTTAAATATGAAGATGTTCAAACTGTAAAATAGGGAGACTTTCAGCCTGCTTTCAATGACAAGCTTAGGTACCCCATTACCACAGTACTTCTCAATCTGCAATGTATCTATTTTCATAATACCTTGGTGAGGCAGGACAGTGCTATTATCCCCATGGTACCAATGGGGTACTGAAGCACAGAGAGACTAAGTGACTTGCCCAGGGTTTTACAGAAAGTCTGTAGCTGAGCAGGGAATTGAACCTAATCATTAAACCATCCTTCCTCTCATAATCTCAACACAGATCTACTTGTGGTGTTGCTATTAATGTTTCTATAACCCCAGCTGAAGTGAAATAGTAGACTAGAAAACAGAAGAATCCAAAATAGAGAAAAACAGCAAACACAAGCTGCAAGCTGTAGCATTCATCAAGCACTCCTCAGGAGATAAACAGCATCATGTGAGGTACAGTTGGCTAATGAAAACCAAATGTTAAAAACATATAGAGGTTCCTCACCACATTCTTTCAAAAAATCTGGTACAAAGAGTTGTGAAGTAACCACCATCTGTTGAAACATCTGCTACATCAAGGTCCAATTTTGCATTAATGATCACTGCAGTATCCTCTTTCTTGAAAACACCTACTCTTCCCTCAAAAATACAAATAAATAATATATTTTTAATATTGATATCAGATTTACAAAACATATAGCGCGTCCTTTATTCACCTTCCTACCTTAAAAAAAATCATATCTGCCAGTACTGATCTGAAAAGTAAAGGACGGGTGTTATACTGGGGTGATAATTCCATAAAGTACTTGGCCAAAATAAGCAGCTAGTGAGAAGAGAAATATATGTTTCTCTGCAAACTCCTTCAAACTTTTTAAATCAAGGAAATAGAATAATGTAAGTACTCCAGCATTATATCATTCACTCTAATACAACATCTAGTTGCATATGCTACCAATCATTCAGGGGAAGGATTTTCTTATTCTGATTATATATACTATTTTCCAACATTAATTGCTACTTTATTGCTCGAAGGGGTTAAAGCAAAGGTTTAACTGATCATTCCAATAGCCATTTATAAGGCTCATCATTTAACTTCTTCTTTTGATATGCTGTATAATGCTGACTACAGGGTTTCTTCAATCATTCAGGGATGGAATCAAAGTTCTCTTTTAAAAATTTCAGAAGAAAACAAAAAAGGAAAGTATAACTGCACCCCTTTCAGGTCTTTTGATCCTTTATACCAGGAGGGAGCCTAAATATTCTGAAACTCCTTCTCTTAATTTCATTTGCCAAGTCTCCACTTTTCTTTACAACAAAGAAATTGTCTTAATCAATGACTCATTTTCCGCTTATCTATTTCCCATTTCTTCTGCTGTCGTCTGAGCAGGGTCAAGTGTTGATTTACGTTTTTCCTCCACATATTCTCCCCTGGAGTATCTTCTACCCTAGAGATCCTAATAGAATCCATCTTGTCCTCTGTAGTTTCTCAAGTGAGTAGTTTGTAAAAGTCAGATCTGAAGGTGAATTTATTGTAAAACTTTCTTCCACTCTTCTGGCATTTGCTGTAATAGGATCTTGGGATTCTGGCTTCTGGCCTCTAATTCTTCCTTACTCCTCTGGAGAAATTTCTGTACAGGGAAATTTTTGTCAAATATTTATTTCCATACAGGGCTTTATAATGTTACCTTTACTCGTGTATGTAAAACACATTGATCCTCAGGTGTGCTTGAGGTATAGTTAGTGCACCTGAAAAAAGTGTGTAGTGTAGAGATGGCTTTCTGATACCTTTGTCTCCCCCTTCCTGGGAGATGGCAGGAACAGCCTCTAAGAGTCAGTCATTCAGCCTAGAATCCCCAGAACATATCACACTCTGGCCTTCCTACCAACATGGCCCCAGAATATACTTTACACTGGGAAGACCAGGAATAGGTTGCACAAAGTCAGCTATGCTGGCTTTACAGTGCAAACAGAATCCTCAACTGGCCCCAAAAGAACCTTTATGAATGGAACACCTCAAAGATATGGAACAGGATCTGCGATCTGGACAGCAATATGCACTATGAATTAAATGTATATAATAAAAATACTACATATGGCTTTGAACTAAATACACTGCATATATATTGAAAATAAAATTTAAAAATGAACAATACATTTAAAAACAGCAAATGGTTTATGCTGTCATGAAGCTAGAAAACAATTGTGTCTGCCTTCACCTTAATTATGGGATATTAATCAGTATTATCATATCCTGCAGGGTTTTAATACTGTTACAGCCAAGTTAAGGGAAAAAATGTATATAAAAGGATTTGGGAAATTTGTAGCTCTTGCAATGTGATATTTTGCGTCAAAACTGTTCGGATCAAAACCAGAAAAAAATCCAGGGTATTTATTTTCTTTTGTGGGCAAAAGAGAAAGTCCTGATTAAAACACTATTTTGTTCATTGCTGCAGAAAGATGTTCTTGGTCTCTTGCCACTCACTTCTTTTCTTCCTTCCTAAAAAGAGTGAGTATTCATTTAAAAATAGATGAGACTTAATCCAAAGGAATGAAATATGTTCTAAATTAAGGCTGGAAGCCAATTTTTTCCCCAACTGATTGTGCTGTGCATGGTTCTATAACATATATGGCGATATTTCTGACTACACTGATGCAACAGTATGTTTGAAAGATGAAGTTTCACACTTTATACACAAGTTCTTAGCTTGGCTTTGAGATAAAGTCAGATATGGATTATTAGCTGAATGAAACTTTTTTGATTTAATTGAGATGTGGTGTGTGAAAGCTTTGTGACATGATTTACGTGTCTTGATTAATGTATGAAAAGAAATGTCATCGTCCTAAGACATGAAAAATGTCTAATCTCCTAAGCTTTCTGCTTATTTGTGATTTGGTGAAAAGCTCAGGCCTTAAATAATCAAAAGGAAATTCACTAGTGTGTGCAGCTAACACACCAAGAAATTTGGATAGATGGTAGGATTGCCTGCAAGGGTCAAAAGCAAAGTATTTTTCCTCCTCCATAGCCAATACTATGGGCCTGCTCCGCAGGAGGGATTGGCTGATGTATCTGTAGAGTGGTCGATCCAATGGCCCCGTCCAAGTTCCTCTTACAGTTCCATCCACTTCCTAAGTTATTTCATTCTCCAAACACTCACTGCACACAAGGACACTGGAAGCCCGGCTCTGCATCTCGTTGTGGATTCTTGGCATAATGCCCCACTCTTCTGAAGCAGAACTACATCGGTTTTGCTGTTGTCGAGGTCCTCCATGGGTTAGGCCCCTCCAGGGTTCGTGCATTCATGTCTTAGACAGGTTGCTGTCTGTGTCGTAGGTGCTTCTTCAGCAGATATCCAGATCAATCTTTGCTAAAATATTCTCTGTCATGAACTTCCATTTTAAAATACATGTTCTTAAAGTCCAACACTGCTGATATTTATCATAATACTAGTGGTGTTTCTTTTCCTGCTTAATTTTTGTTAGAAAACCTGTTGTTTAGCCTGGAGTGCAGTACTTACATACATTTTCATAGCACTGACTTTAGATAGCATCTTCAGGCACAGAGATGTGATTTATCCAGGGTGTCAAAGGGTCATAGTCAGCACAGAACCCAGGTCTAGTTCACAGAAGCCAAGTCTGCCTTTCATGCTGTTATGCTGTTTTACACCTCTGTACTCAGTTTTAAACATATACAAAATCCCCACAAAACCTATTTAAACAATATAACTAATGGCATATATCCAGCGTATTATTTATTTTGCCAAGTCTAATATATGTAAAACCTTAAAAAACAACACATTAACCAGGAGTATTAAACTCTGGCCAATTCACCCAGTCCACCTGTAATTCTTCAGTACCACACTCAAACCAGCCCACTCAGGAAAAGCCTACCAGAATACTGGGGTTTTGCAGGAGGCCTAGCAGATCAATAAACTCATGGTCTGGTAGACCAAGGGAAGAAGTGAATCTAAAAGTTGAACATACTCTTTTGAAAATGCTCTGCTGCCAGCTCCCTCTAGTATAACAAGATATGGTAGAGGGATAAGCTCAAGCACTCCAATTGGTTTGAACCGCTGTGGCATATCATCTGAGAGAGGTGATCTTTAAAATAGCCAAATCAGATCATTTAGAACTTTAGAGGTAAAATCAATACCTTGAGCTGAACCAGGAAACTAAGGGTAAGCACTGGATCTGGAGGCGTAATTTCCAGCTCAGGGAGACATACCTGCACTAGCTTTGATCAAGCTAACATACTAAAAATAGCAGTGTAGGTGGGGCTGCATGCTCAGTGGAATGGGCTAGCCACCCTGAGAACAATTTGTCTGAAACACTAGGTACATACTAGAGCATTTGTTGCCACTCCTACATTGAGGATCACTTCACACACTACTGAAAGGCAGCCTCTTCTAATGAGTGCCAAGCAGCACTGCACATCAATTTAGAACATAAAGTGAATGATAACATATCCAACTGAAGCTACAAAAAGAACTTAAAGTAGGCAGAATATAATTACTCCAAACAAAATTGTCTAAGAACACTGGATTTAATACCCCTGCTGTTGTGAAAAGTGCCAGGGATATTAAATTCACTGACTTGAGTGAATTGAAAAGTGACGTTACAGATAAGGTGTATGAAAATGATATACTTTCTAGTAAAAAATAACTCTGGTCAAGTTCTTCTTTATAACTATTCAGAATAAGACTTGTGGTTATGAGAAATGATACTGAAATTGAATTGTCTCAGCCAATCAGAGTGCAGGGATGCCGTGCAATTACTGATTCCTAACTCTACATTTCCCCCTCCCAACTCCATTATAAAATTCCCTGAACTCTTATTGGCTGTGGATGCCTTATTTGCATAATCACTCTCCAGTTATTTCTCAGTAACAATACAGTATGAAAATCCCTACTCTTTGACTGCCTGAGAGCCATCATAGCCAATCCAAGTATGGAGATTTGCATAATAAGTGTGGCTATTTCTTAATCACTATATTGTGAATATTCAAATCTCTCTATGACTGGCTACTATAATCTCCCAACTTTGGCTCCTGAGCTCAGAATGGTCAAGCTGCCTGAACTTGAAAATTTACAAAAGCATAGAGAATAGGGCTTTCAAACTGCAAAAAGGCAAAGTACTAAAGAAAAACTTTTTTAAAAAAACTTTCCGATTAAATTCCCTTCCTCCATCCCTCTGTTCCCACCCTTCCCTTTCTTCACACTGGCTGGGCTGTTGTCCTCACAATCATTGTCATATACTTGTGTCTACAATGAACTAGACTGTGTTCTTGTCTTATTAAGCTAAGCAGAGGAGAAAGTCTCGCCCTCATCCTTTCCTTGCTGCCTTCTCCATCCATTCCTCACTCAGTAGTTGCAGTCAGTGAGACCTACACTACCCTCTGCTTGGGGCTTAGTCTGGTGTAGCGTATAGCCCCTCCTCTTTGGCTATTCCCCTTTGTGAGTGAGAGGGACAGAAGAGATAGGAATGGGCAGAGCATGGCTCTGTCCTCCTCTGCTCCCAGGCCAGAACAGCTGGTCAGGTATAAGACGGAAGTAAGTGTAAACGCTTTCAAGGCCTATAGTAACTTACTGCTCCCTCATTTCTCCATGGTATGAAACATCAGAGGAGAACTGTGATACAGAACAGTGTCTCAGGCACAATGTTTCCTGCGCTGCTGCATCTTACACACACCCCCTTGCTCAGGGAAAGGCAAATTCCATCCCATTATTTGTTTACAAGGGGAGTATCCTACTCCTCCCACAGCTAGGGAGGGAAGAGGGTATAGGTGTGGAAAGAATGGAAGAGGAAGGTGAAAGGGAAATGAGGAAAAAAGAAAAAGGGAGGTAGCGAGTGTGAGAGGAAGAAAGGTTTAAAACAAGTATTTTTACGTTAAAAAAATCAGTTTAACTTTTTGGAGTTTTAATTATTTTAAATCTAAATATTTAATCGGGGAGAAAACTAGTATAACAACATAATGGTGCTTCTCGCTAGCTCAGTGACGAGTTTATATTCTGAACTAGTTTCCTCCTGGGCCTTTAGACTGAAGAGGTTATTCAGCCCAGGATCTGCTTATCATCTTATAAAGAGGAAGTACTTTCAAATTATTAATATAATGGGCCAAGACTTTCAGCTGACATCAGTGGGACTACTCATTTGCAAGAGGATTATTCACATGACTAAGGGTTGCAGACTCAGCCAAATCTGACTGTAAAAAAATATCATCATTTCCAGTCTTGCATAGAGAAGCTACGCTTTGAGTACACAGGAAAATTGAACATCATTCTAATATGTAGAGGGTGGTGCCCCCAGGTCACAGCTGTGCTACTGAGTGCCATAGAAAAAATACATAAAACATATTGGTAAAGCAGGATGAGAAAATCCACATTGCCATTGCTTATGCTGTAACTATTGTGTGGATAAATACAGTAGAGAACTTTTGTTCCCAAGGCTGTCAGGCTAGCAACTTTCATGAGCATGACATTTCAAAAGGAAAAAAAAATGGCGTTTCATTTTTTCACTTATCTTCTCCCCATGGTACAAATTGTCAGAGTTGCCTGGGGTTTTAGCTGACCAACTTCTATTGACTTTAATGACAGAAGCATAGCTAAAACTCTATGCACGCCTATAAAAATTTACCCCATGAGTCGTCCTAATAGTCTCTGCTTAGTTTACTGACAAGAACAAGTTGTTATTACTGTTGTTTCAGCAGAGCCAATAGAATTGTTAAAGAGCAAGTTGAATGGCAGTCTGCCTCACATATCATCAATACAATTATCGGTCAGCTTTTGGATTCCTTTGTAGCGCTTGTGCTGATTAGTGATAGGTACAGCTAAATGACTGGGCAGTTTGGTTTGATCTGGATGAAATTCAGATGTTTATCTGAGCTGTATGCAAACTATCCAAGCCCCTTGGTTCTGCAAAACTGAGCTGGGAATCTTGTGAGAACCAGGTGTCTCAAAAGATTGCCAGTACTTTTTCTTCAGGTCTGGCTGAAAACGCAAGGAGTGAAGAGGTGTATGAACATGGACAATATTTTTAAGAGGTATTCTTCATTACATCTGAAAATAGCTTTGTTTTGATATTTGTATTAATGTTTGGGTCAATTTTCATTTTATCTGAAGATTGCTTGTCCCTAGTAAGTCCATCAGTTGAGGCAGAAAGAACACAGATTGCCCCTGGGAAGATGCCAGGAGTGTAGGAAATCTCCATAGGTTCTGTTACATTCTGGGGTGCAATCCAGATCAGTGAAGAGTTGTCACCCCTTATCCTATAACTCTTAAGTGCCTTAAAGCTTTGCAAATGTAGCTCTCTGCATGAGACACCCACAGCCAGCAACAAGCATCAACTTTATGTCTACGCATTGGGCAGCCCTGGACCAACTCCTGCTTGGCTGGCAAACACATTTTAGAATTATAATTTCAGTGTACGTCCATAACTTTGCATCAGTTCCTTCCAGCTGCATAATGCTATGATATTAATAAGCAGTGAGTCATGAGCTTTTCATTGACACGTTGCATGACACTTTTTGGATAGGTTTCATGACACTGAAGAATTAGGGTACACTTGAACTGGTTATGCCAGGTGCAATTCATTACCAGTTACCTGGGTGTCCCTGGTGCTCTACCCTTGAGCTGTCCTTAATATCACAGGTTTCCCTTATAGAATTTTCTCTAGTAGAATGGGGCAGGCTTCTTGGCAAGCAGATCTTGGGGGGATCTACTGGAGGTGAGCTGCATCTATGCAGAGGCCTGTTTGTATCCATGCCAGCTCTTCACTGCTCATGCTGTCCTGGCTCCATGACAGAAAGTCTGTACTGAAGTCACAATGCCAGGGTCTCTCTTGATATTTACTGCACCTGGAGCCTTCGCCGTGAGGTTCTTCCATGGCACAGAGAATGTGCTGTAAAAATGGCAATATAGTGCCTTCATGACAGGCCGCTGAATGGTGTTTTATAGAGGTGTGTACTGTTTTGCATAAAACCATTGCAGGTGAGCTTGCATAAATGTATGTGCTAACAAGACTTTTAAATAGTTACATTTCAGATCAAATGTGCAGAAAAGTAAATCCATTAACTCATTCATACCAAATGAGCTTTCAGTCTGGATCTAAAATTAGTGGTAATACATTCAAAAGGGAGTTGCTTTCTCTCTGTCTCACTCTGAAATTTGTACTATTTATTCTTGTATCTTCCTGGACAGAAATGATTGAGGTAGGAAAAGTACTGTAAATAGACAACCTTGAAGATCAGATTGCATTTTAAATCAATGATATCTGTCATGGATTTTGTAATGTCAAACAAGGAAGTACTGAACTAAGGACACAAGTACAGTATATAAAGAAAATGAGAATTGACACCTTCAAATGTGTGCTTGCTTTTATAATGATATAGATGTGTGTAGTGCTGTATAGACAAGGTAACAAAGGGAAAAAAGACTTTTCTTTCCTTTTCCTAGGATCTTGCAATCATAAAAGAGAAAGGGATGACAGAGGATTGAATGGGGGTATAGGAAAGAAAACAGACACACACTCAAAGATAATGATATGCACTGTTACATACATATGTTGTCAGTTCCTTATTTTTGTTTTAATTATTTTTTGTTACAACAATATATTGTAATTTCAGAGGACCAAGGCAGGGAAGTTGTCAGAAGTGAATGTCAGCATTGGAAGGCTAACAAAAAGAAAAGGCGACTACCAGGCATAAAGGGCAGCATGATGTTGCCCTTTGGAGAATTCAAGGGGAGTAACAGCAAATGTGTGCTTTCCAACCTTATAACCATATCAATAGAACTACTCCCATGAGTAGGCTAAGCAAGATTTGGCCCCTGCTGCCATTCCTGAATGTCTTGCTTTTTGTATTGGCTCTTTCTAGAATCATTACACTGAGGATGCCCCGCAATTCCCTACTTACTTTTCACATTTCTCCCTGTAACCAATTTGCACCACACTCTCTGTCCCTTTTGTAGGGGAGATAATGGGGATAATGGGGGGTGGATGGAGGGAGCATTTTCCCCTGTCCTCCTCTTTTTTGTGGCCCATGTAAGTGCCACGCAGAATCCCATGCCCTGTACTTGGAGAGGTGAAGAGGCAGTTCTGCCTGTACTCCCACAGAATGTAGGCAGGAGATGGGGCCATGGAGCCTCCCCACCTATACATCAGCCAGCAGCACTGATTGGTTGCACAGTGGACAGTAAGATGCATTCTGCATAGTGGTACCCAAATATGCTGCTTCTACATGCTAAGGGACTCCAGGGAGCTTCCTGCTACTGCCCTAGTGTGTTGCAACAACTCACTGCCTCTTGTTATGGGCTGTGCATGGGCACAATCTAGCCCTCTGAGACTAACCCATTTGTCCCATCTTTAGTCCTTAGCTTCTAATCATTCAGGTCATGTCTATATTTTATACTAAGTATGTCAGGTTGCAACAGCTTTAGATTCTTCTTCCTTTTTAAAAAAATAAATAAAAAAGAAATCTCAGGAAACATTGTTCAAGGGTGGACTTGAAGTTACCAGAGGAAGGAACATTTGACAATTTAGTTCTATAACATAACAGAGCTTATCAAAATCTATTTCTTGTGCTAGAGCCGCCGTTTAATGAGCATACTAACATTTCAGCAGCCATTGTGCACTGAAAAGTGTTTCCAATAATTAAGGATAATTGGCAATCTAGCAATAAAATGAACAGATGATAATGGCTCTGCAGCAGACTTCAGCAGGCTGCTCTTTCAGCATGTGTGGAGTAAGACAGCAGAGGCAAAGGTTTTTAAGTAGCAATCCAAAGTGGTCAACTGCGTCTTGATTGTTATGCACCTACATTTTCAAACTCTGTGCCTCTGCCTCCATCTTTAGTCACTTTGCTAGTTTTCCTAGATTGCCCACAGTATAACATTCCGGGTTAATTAGCAGCCAAATTAGGTCTACATTTAAAGATTATGCAGTGTCACATTTTAAGCTATTAGCTTTTTCTCTAATGTCATCAAACATAAAACAAGTCACTTTCAGCACCCTAACTAACCTGTAATGCCAACTTTTAGTAGGTTCTCAGATGAAATAGTCTTAATACATAATAATGTTGAAAATGTAAGGAATTTTATAGTCTGAACAGCATTTTCCACAGCTTACTGATTTCTTTTATAGTGGAATATGGTAGAAGGGGATGACATTAATTGCACTTTTTATCATGGTAGTGCCCATTAACTGCACAGAATTTCCACTCTATTACCTTGCATTTTCATTCATTTACATCTTGGCTATAAGAGTTGTGTTGTGGGTTGAAGCTAAAATACAAAAGGGACACGTTCAACATCATCTTTACAGTATTTGTTTTTAAACTGATAAATTCACTGACCTGTGAACCTTAATCATGATCTTTAATGTGGCAAAATGGTGCACGTATAAAGAAGCACTTCCTTTTGCTTTACTTTTAAAAACTATGTATATAGGCCTGATTCAGCGCTGTTATACCAACTATACATTGGTATGACTCCATAGAAATCTATGAAGTTACACAAGCCTATCATAAAACTTATGCGTAGTCTTTTCAGTGCATAACAACAGAGCCCAAACCACAACTCACTGAAGTCAATGTGGATTGACTGATTCTAGTGAGCTTTAGATCAGACTCATAGTGTATGTATAAAATACATGGTGGTTTGGGATTATCACATTACTCTTGAGTAAGAAATCTAAAATGTAGTTATGAAGGCCATTTCAAACAAGTGAAAATAAGATCTTTAAACCACACTCATCTTTATTATCTCTATATGTATCTCTATATGTGTTACAGAAAAGTTATTTTAGAACTGCTGAAGAGTTTTAAAAATTTAATTGGAACTATTTTTTATAACCTTCCACATGTAAAGGCAGGTTGATATGCCCTTCCAGTCAAACTGGAAGAGCATATCAAGTGAGGTCCCGCTTTGTTCAGTATCTTCATCAGTGATTTAGATAATGGCATAGAGAATACACTTATAAAGTTTGCAGACGATAACAAGTTGGGAGGGGTTGCAAGTGCTTTGGGGGCTAGGATTAAAATTCAAAACGAGCTGAATAAACTGGAGAAATGGTTTGAAGTAAATCGGATGAAAATCAATCAGGACAAGTGGAAGGAAGGAATAATCAGTTGCACACATACAAAATGGGAAATAACTGCCTATGAAGGAATACCTGCAGAAAGTGATCTAGGGGTCATAGTAGATCACAAGCTAAATATGTAACACAGGTTTGGGGGTCAGGCCCCCTACAATTACAAGACTATGAAATTTCAGATTTAAATAGCTGAAATCATGACATTTACGATTTTTAAATCCTGACCATGAAATTGACCTTGAATTTGGTAGGGTCCTAGCTATCACATACACATAAAATGTTGTTTTTAATATGACCTCAGGGCCTATGAAGGCAAATTCTGAACAGTGTTTTATGACAGTTGTTCAGAAAGTTGGACAGCATAGGATGGTGCAGGACGAGCTACTGACAGATTGTAATTTTTTTTTTGTTTTTTGTTTTTTGAAATATAACACAAATACTAATCATCAAGGAATAATCCAAATGTATCAGATATTATGGTACCGTATATCCTTTTCAGGGAAATGAGAGACAATAAGAGACAACAAGAAATCAATATGTACAACGTTGGTATATTAACAAGACAGAAGTCCTTTAAAATGTATCTCTTTATATCTTTTGGATATAGAATGATGTAATGTTAGCTGTCCACTGTTTAGTTATATTTTCCAGTTTTTACTTTACAGATACTGTATCTCTGAGGTCCAAATCAATTCCAAGTCTGCAGGAATTTTCCTTGGCTGTGTATCTTGCTCTAAAAGCAGGGGTGGGGGACACAAACAAACAACAAAATTCTGTTAGAACTTGCTATTGAACCTTGGTGGTGGGGAGAATGGGATGTCAACTTTCCAGCGGATCATAATTCTTCTCTTCACTGTTAAGAAAAAGTCAACATTCTGATCACTATTTCACATTGCGACACCCTTCCCATGATGTACGTGGCAAAGCTGAGGATGAACTGAAATTTTAGAACCCGCTTGCCCCCAAACAAACAAACAACAAACTACAGATCTCTACAGAGTCCCATTTACTGCAATTGGATGTCTTGTGGGCACAAGGGTCTGCATTTGCACACCCCAATTTGAGATTAAGGTCATATTTTATTGGTGACAGACTATACCCCGTCAAATATAAATGCTACCTGCTGCATAAGTATGGATGATTTTATTATTCAGTTTTCTGTAGTTCTGCTTTTATATCCTGACTTATGCTGCATATAACTAGCTGTGCATAGTAATGAAGCACTGTTCAAGTTGTTAAGGAAAGAACAACTTGACATATATGCACAAATGTTGAGTATTTGCCATGGAAGAAACCACCCGTTTAACATTTTGAAAAAAGCCTGTCTTGAAGATGTTTATGGTAATAAGACTATTGAGATGCCTTTCTCAAGCAGTGCTCCAGGAGGGCAGGAGAGAGTTATTGTGGATATGAGGTGTTCCAGCATCAATGGGTTTGCCGAATGCTTTTTAAGCAGTCTGGATCTAATATAGACTCAAAAACATCAGGGATCTTCATCTACCTCCCTCCCAAGGTTTAGAGGGGAAATACTGTGAGAAAGCAGAGGTACTTCCACACTGCTAGAGCCAAACTCTACTCATGCACTGTCAGTAAAATTAAAATGTCCTCTTCTATTCCTCTCCCCTGCTCTGGAAAGAAATAAAAACTGAATTCCTGGCATTCAGATCCCTCATCTCAGAGAGAATACTCATGAGTAAAATGAGCAGGACTTGTCCCCAGTTTGTAAAGAATTGGTTAACAGAAAAAATCTAAAGGAAAGCTTGGAGATCATTATTATCATTTTTAAGTGATCAGGTCAAATTAATCCTAAAAATTTAGTCTAGAGTTCTAATGTACAATAACATACCCTTGGTAGGATAAGGGGACATTAGAGTAACCAATTTATGCAAAAGCATAAAGTGTAAAATGTCCTTAGTACAGGTAAGAATAAGGCCCTTAATTTAGAAGATTTCAGACATTTTTAGATGAGAAAAAATTTAAAAACTAACCCTAGCATATGTTTGGTTTTCAGAGTGTTTTATTTAAACATATAATTCAAAGTCAAATTTAATTTTACAAACTAAATGTGAAGTGATTAGTTTGTAATGTTCACTAATCTCTTTTGGTAATTTCCCTCATCTTTCAAAAAGGACTTTTACTATGCCGCTTAAATCCGAACAGTCCCATTGAAGCAGTGGCTCTGAAGGAGCTGGTATGGTTTTTTAAAAAAAAATACCTAGATCCCCTAGGTGTTTAGTCAGAGTGAGAAAGTCAGTTCTGCTGTTAATTGTGTCACTGTAAAGATGTGGGGTAGGACATGTAACTGAACTGTCACTTGAAAGGACAGTCTAAGATCTTTTCCATCACTAATGCAAAGACTGTCTTTTCCATCACTAATGCAAAGACTTATCATGCCAGACTGTCTATATCATAGACGTCAAATTTTGTGCAGTTCCACATCTGACTTTTGTGAACATTATTTAATATGAAATTTTGTATATCTGCAAATTCATTGCATATAACCATAATCTTGGGTTTTGTTTTTTTAAAAAACAACCTTGTGTATATCTTGTGCTGATGAAGGGAATTGTTTTGACAGTCCTGGGGAGTTAAGTTCTTTATCTAGAGGACAGAAGCTTCCCAATCACACTGTCCTGCCATCATGACTCAACTCCATTGCTTAATTTGTGCCCGGGCTTGCCAAGGCTGAGCCCCAGAACCTCTAGACTTGGCAGTTCATAGCCCCAGCACTTCTGGGCTTGCTGCATCAGTTATGAATTTTTAAAATTGCTTGAGCCAGGGCACCTCTTTCATTACAAATTAAGCACTACTGAACCCTCATCTGAGAGGGACTTCTCATGGTAAGAGGAGTTGTTCAGTCTCCACTGTCTACCCAGATTTGACCTCTCTTCTAGGTCTGCCAATTAGTGTAGAAGCACAGTAATGAGTTTGTGATATAGGTCTGGAACTGAACCAACTGACCCCGTCTCCTAGAGGGGTCACCAAATATCCATTAGACAGAAAGAACTTTTAATCCCTATCGGTTCAAACTTTGTGTGTACATTGTTAGTTAGCAATGACCTAAAGCATCACTTCCACAATAAATGGCATTCTCAAAAGGTGAATTTATTAAATCAAGTTCTAACCTTTGTGGCACTTACATATGTAGTGTCTTTCTCTCTCTCTGGACACACAGGAAAAAGCTTTCTACACACTGCTGTCAGTCCCCTGGAAAAAAACACTCTATAATCAAGTGCCCTGAATGTGATGGTTACACTTAAATTGTTTGAATTCTGGTTAACATTAGAACAGATATCAAAATATCCAATATTTGTGTATGATGTAAATAAATACAAAACAAAAATACAATGCTTTGCAATATCAGCTCATTTCAATAACTGCAATTATTCAATGTTCTCACTGTCATTGAAGATTATATATAGATACAAGTATATATAAATAATTTCATGTTTGTGGTGGTATGTGTTACAGAAAAAAACTCCTTAATCTTTAAAGATGCAAATATCAAGCATTTTAAATTAGAAATGCCATGGTCCCCAATCTACATGCCATCTTCCCTCTCTCTTGACCCACACATCAAGGTAGTGTCCAAATCTTCCTTCATGACATCTCTATGAATCAGTCCCCTTTCCCCTCTCCACTAAAGAGAGCTAAAACTCTTGTTCAGTCTCCATCACCTCCTACCTTGAATACCACAACTTTCTCTTTGCTCCTTGATACCCATATTGCTCCCTTCCAGTCCAGCTTCTAAGATCATCTTCCTTGTGCATTGCTTTCACTATGTCACCTCCTCTTTAAAGGCCTTCACTTGCTCTCTCACCACATCAAGTTCAAGTTTCTTCTCCTTTCCTTTGAGACCCTTCTCAGTTCTGCTTCTTCCTACTTATCTGTCTTCATATCTCATTGAGTTGCTGTCTGCCCACTTTGCTGTACCAGTGGTAGCAGCCCCAGCTACCCACTTGTCTGCTTTTGACACAAGAGAGTCTTTACATTTGATACATAGAGGGCGTGTCTTGAATTAGGCTATAAAGCCATTAACCTTTCATCCTTCAATTTTCTCTTCAAGACCCACATATACAATGATATAAACAGGACATGGTCATCTGCTAGTGGACAGGCATAGAGCCCGGTGGGGATTGCTGATGTATTTTAGGCATTTTAAATGCTCTAGAACCATCCGGTTATGAAAGTACAGTAGCTAACATTTGCAAATACAGTTTATTATTGCTACCTTCCCTCGCACACCTCTCTTGCCTGGTATATTTGTTACCTCATTGTATCTTGTCTTAAATTAGACTGAAAGCTCTTCTAGGCAGATACCATGACTTTCTCTGAGTTTTGTACAGTACCCAGCACAATAGGACCTCAATCCTGTTTTGGACTCTGGGTGCTACAGTCAAATAAACATACTCACAATGTCATTGCTCACTTGAGTTTAAGGTAAATACTGAACATTAAATTAATGTTGTTTCAAAAAGTAACATTTATTCCAATAATTATATACATAACTTGAAAACAATTCTTCTGGTACAGCAAAGAAGCGCTGAAATTACCAGTTGTTTTTCCTATAGAGCAAATCAATTTTATTTATAAAAAAAATCAATGTTTTCCTGCTAAAGCCATCCCAAGGAGTTTCAGATACACATAAAAGGAAAGGCAGTTACAAATACAATATAAGCCCAATTGAACATTAATATAAAATCCAAATCTACGATAAATGCAGTGCAATGGGGAAAGATATTCACAAGTATATTAGACTTATCTATTTGAATACCTGAAAATGATTACACCAGCAGCCCCATAACCAGAGAGAATCCAGGTTTAAGTATTAGGAAAAACCAGTGGAGAAAAACATTACCTTCACATTTCTCAGTGTGAAAACATGATGGCTAGACTGTAACTTTACTCTGAGCAAAGGGACGCGATCCTTCCCTTTTCTGGTAGAGGAGTAAATTACTGCACTCTTATTCTATCAGGCAGCTTATTCCTTTCTGTGCACCTGGCCAGCTAGATACAGGACTCCTCCCACTCCTCCCATCCCTACTGGCTTGTTTGCAGTTGGGAGTATTTAGTGAGTAGCCATTTGTTCTTCCCTCTGAGGTCAGTCACACAAAGATGCACAAATCTTGGTAGTTATGGGGCTGTTAAGTGGAGATAATCTTTGTAACTGTGAATGAGAGGGGTCATGATCCGTGAGATGAGCTCTCTATTAAGTTGTAGTCCACAATAAAAAACTTCGAGAACCCATCTTAATGGTTTCAGACGTTTCTGAGCAGTTTATACGTGGAGGTGTTGGGGAGGGAGGGAGATTAGCAAGTGGTTCATTTGAGCCTCATCATTTGAGCCTCATCATTATCTTTTAAAATCTAAATTTTAATAGCTTTTAAAAAGAGCATGACGAGGGACAGCACAGGGACAGTTTTACCTGTCTATGTCCCATAGTGAGTGCTTGTTAATTAGTGTTATTAGTTTGTGGTTTCAAGGAATTTATAGTGGTGAAGAAGAAAATTCACAAGGTGCCGTGCAGTGAAGTTATGTCATTTCATGTAATGGAACTTCTTCCTTGATCTGCCACTGTACAGCTTAAAAGTCTGTTTTACAGCCCATAATTTTGAGGGGGGAAAATGAGCATAATTTACAGAACAAAAATGAATTAACTTAGTAAATCTTCCAAAGCCATGAAGGATTCACTTTTGATCACGTCAAAATGATAGGGAGAATTGAGTAACTACAGTTTCAATCACCTAATGTCCTCAAGACCCATATTAACATGCTGAGAGTTAGCTATTAAGACAGATATCTGTAGCTGTATAAATTCTCTGTGAGGAAAAAGTACCTGAAAAAAGAGGAAATTAGTACTGAAATGTTGTAAAATCCTACATTGTTAATGTACCCTGAGGACGGTGTTACAACTGAAGGTTAGATGTACTTATATGAAGCTCCCTATCTCAGAGCTAATGAAGAGATACTGATCGTTTTGCTGCAATGTCTGTGAAATGGTTTAATGACTGCAGATTAATCAGTTTCCAAACCAGTAATCCCCACAGATTGTACACCCCCAAAATCATAACCCCAGACAGGAGAATGGATGTCACAAATAATTTGAAAATAAAGAAACAAAACAAGGGGAGGGAACCCTGACCTCTATATGTCATGCAAGCTGGAAATGTTTACAATGACAGTCTCAACGGAAATAGCTACAGATAGCACTGGATTCAGTGGAGCAGTCACTCAATTGTTATGCCTAGGATTTTAATTTTCTTCTCAGTGTAAAACCGCAATTGAGGAAAAGCATCTGCCACCTCAGATACTTCCTGGGTAGTAAATTTAAATGGATTAATCACTTTTCTTATTCTGAAGTTCTGAAGAAAGATGGGCACTTGTCAATGGGCTGTAGAATCTCTGGTTCATTGATTTTTGGTTGCTGAGGGGTGGGAGCAGGGAATTGGTAGGGCTGTGAAATCATTTAAATAGAAATTTAAAAATAACTCTTTCTTAGACATTCTCCCCACCCATTTTCAGTCCTATCATCAGCAGAAACTGATTGGAATATATTAATAGATACAGTGTGGGCTTGTTAATGAAACATTAGGGTAAGATTTTACTTGATCACTATTAAGTAAGGAACATGACATTGACTTCACACTTGAACCTGATTATCCATCTAAAATTACCTGTTATAACTAGGGCCTGAGCCAAATACCACTGAAGTCAATGGGAGTCTTTCCATTAATATCAATGGGCTTTGGATCACATCCCTAGTACAATGGTTGCCAAACTGTGGTCCATAGTCTCTTGGTGATGTGAAGAACACATGCTGGTAAACCATGGACAGCTGGCTAGTCACATGGTACTGGCTCTTCTCCTTGTTTCAAGCCACTAAATCACATATTTAAAAAAAGGTAAACACACATTCAATACTTCCCTATTGCTACTTTTCTGTGGCAGCAATGACTGCAGCTGACACTGGGATGTAATAAAATCATGACTGTGAGAGAAGGTGGTCTATGAGACAATCCCTCAGTTAAGGTATGTTTAAGCCTCTTTGTTTTCAGTTTAAACCAATTTTTACCAAAAAATTCCCAGGTTTTACAAAAAGTATTAGTTTTTTTCCGATTTTCACTCTACTTTTGTATCATTCAAATATATAAAAATAACTTGTTTTATTAAGAAAATGCAATACATTGCATGAGATATATGTACTATGATAACACATTAGTCTATGTGCATAGGCAAAGTTGCCTGTTGAAGTCAGGCTATGTATTAGTCTAGAAGGTACACACAATAAACAAACAGGCACACATGCAAGCTCTGAAGTGTGTGCACATCTGAATTCACTGATGAATCTCACCCCTACCACGTACACATTTCAAGCTGTTAGCAGATAATGGTTTAAAGATCTGACACACTAAAATGGGAAGAAAATGAAAATCTGTCTCAGAATACATTTCAGAACATAAGGAAGTATTCGAAAGTTTAAAAATATCAAAAACAGGAGAAAAGAATGAAGTTGAGTGTATGCGCTGCAAATGGTGTTGCCCAAATGTAAATATTTATAGGCTAATAGTTCTAAGTCTACAACAGTAAACTGTTTATTCAAATGAAATGTTTTATTTGGGGAGTAGAGATATATTGTTTTATAAACTCAGAGGTGGCGTGTTTTGAGTTCTGTTTTAATTCTGCAGCAAACCACGTTGATGAAGGGAATTCAAAGCGACAGGTTTCAGAGTAGCAGCCGCGTTAGTCTATAGCAGCAAAAAGAACGAGGAATACTTGTGGCACCTTAGAGACTAACAAATTTATTTGGGCATAAGCTTTCGTGGGCTAAAGCCCACTTCATCACATGCATGCTGAATTCTATTTTCCCGTCTTTCTGTCCACCAGAATAAACCCTGATATTTATCACAAAAATTGTTTTTTGAACTGATTTTCACCTGTTTTTGTTGTTGTGTTAACAAACACTGATACATTCCCAGGAAAAATTACATAAAATAAAAACTGAAAATGAAGGGCCTTAGGTATGTCCCACACTCTAAAAAAGGACCCCATAATCTACAGAGAGAGACTGGGTAGTTGAGAATTAGAAAATAATGTTACTTTTTAACATTACAGTAAAGCATCCTTTATTTTTTCAGTCAGGATTGCATGATTTTACATGACTCCTCTAGGGCTTTACTTATCTTTTTTTCAGAGTACATCTTTGCTTCACATTCTTCCTACCCTTTTTTATTATTTATTTTGCATTGTCCCAGAATATATATATATATATGACCATTCATTATTTTCTCAAAATATAACCATTATGTCAAGAGCCACTGATAGCATTTCCATGTAGCTTTTACAGTAAGTCTTTTTTCAGCTTTTTTGTATGCTTGAGCTAAACTTAATCATACTGAATGCTCATAAGCCATTTAAAATAAAAAACTCATCAAGTTTGGCAGTACTGAAATATTATGAGGATAAATAGTTACCTCTGAGAGATTAGTTTTTTTATTTGTATAATGGAGAGAAAGATCACATAGGGTTGGACCATAGACTGTATGGCTGAGCTCAGTTCAGTTCAGTATTCAGCTTCTGACTTGCTTTATTTTACGTGTGCTAGCTTAATTATCCTAATGAGCAATACAAGGTACAGATAAAATGCTGCTTTGACTGTACTTTTCTTTCTTTTTTTTTGAGATACTAACAATGCCATGCAGTTATGATAAAGAACACATTCCATCTGAAGATCTCAAAGCACTTTACAGAAGCTTCGCAACCACTTTGTGAGTTAAATAAGAGATATAAAGGGATGATTTCATACATGAAGCCATATTTAGGTTGGAAGCCATTAGCAGTTTATCAGCTCACAGCTACCTTAACTAAGAAAAGAAACATTTCATAGGCAATTGAAAGTACAGCTGAAATTATTATGGATTTTATCAGGACACTGGTGTCAAGACTTACTGTTACAAACATTGCCATGGGATACAAGCAGTCAGAACTTTCTGTTGTGTCACATCCAAAAGAGAACACCTCCAGTGGCACAATGTCCTCTGTCTCATGCCGTGGTATTGGTAGTGTAGTGACCTAAAGGAAACACTGCACTCTACAGAATTGTCTTTAGGCACTGTCTATAAATTACATAACACATTTTTTGGTGGTTTTCAAGACCAACCCACCCCTTCTAACACAGAAACAAACACAGAAAATTACAGACCCATCCACCCGCTAACACACTATGTAGTTTATGGATAGCCCCGTACCACTTCCTACACCACCTAGGTGCTCCCTGTTTCTCTTCCATGTGCAAAACCGCCCTTGCTCTTCTCAGCTTATTATATCCAATGAGACCACAATGCAAGGTGACATGTTTGTTATCAACACATAGAATACAATTTACAAGTATGAAGGAAGAATAGACCCATCCAGTTACTAATTAGTAAGTGTTAGTGTGTAGAGCAGTATATAGAACAAAGAGGAAGACACAGTCCATATCCTAGCAAGTTCACAGTTTAAGTAAGACAAACTGGACATGACTGATGCATGGAACACACACATAAAACAAATAGATGATTAGATGATGGTCAAATCTCCAAGCAATTGTAGAAGATAATTTTTAACTGCAATTCTTTTCCTGGAAATTTTTGTTGGGATAAAACGGGGCTTTGTAATCAGAAAATATTTTGGATTAAAATCTTCTGACCAGCTCCATATCTTACCATGGTTGATGAACAATGACAACCACCACAGGAGATGTCTGTTTTGAAGTGGAATTTGAATGAGGAGAGATTGGTGGTTTGTCATACAAGGAGATGGAGAGAGTTTTGGGGCAAGGGATTGTATGGAAGAAGACACAGTGATGGGAATGTGAAAAGTTATACCCCTTCCTGCAGAGCTGACAGCTTTAAACATCCCACATACTCTCCCCTACCTCACAGGGGAGAGCTCCGTTAGCCAACTAGGAACCTCCTTTCTAACAAGGCTTTTTTGGGGCCCAACTTGGCTGGGGCAGTATCCAGCTATGAGGCTAGATTTTCAGGTCTTGTGAGTTTGAATGTACATATTGGGTCAACTTGAGTTATTTGGTACATACTTTTTTAAATAAAATTGTTTATGCACAGGATAGGTGCATTGTATATGTCTAAATAGATGCATAACTAAAATAAACACATACATGAAAATAAAAGTGGTGGTGAGGCTGCTTGCTTGACATGATCCCAAGCAGCATAAGGGAGGAAAAATGAACAATGAAAGGTAGCACCTGAAATATGAGACAGAAGGAAAGCCGATGAAAAAATATACAAAGGAGACTGACATGGTCAGAGACATGAGAAAGACATTTGGGTCAGCAGTAAGGATGTGTGACTCAAAGAGGAGCAAGGGGAACTCTGTCCTTTATCTATTTATTATCTCTAAGTAGGGAGTGACTGAGAATCTGAAGGTAATAAGTGTGTTTGGGTCCACAAGGCAACTGCGTTTATGGTAGTGAGGGGCAAAATCAGAGAATATGGTAATACATACATTTTAAAAAGGCTTTTTACAAAATAAAATAATGAAAATGAAATAAGAAGATGGGGAATGGGAAGAAGTATTATAATCCACTAGTGGAAAAAGAAGGCTTGGGGAATCCTTACAGATAGTATAATTTAGACAAAAGAGACTACATGTCCTCTTGTAAAGGAGACTATGGTTTCATGAGAAAATGATCAAAGATGTGAGGTGGAAAAAAATAAAGGCATGGAAATGGAAAAGAGGGAATAATCCAGGCTGGTGGATCTATGACTGACTGGTGAATCTGTGTATTCTCTCACACAAGAGAAAACATGCTAGCTATAGGATCAACAAGAATGCCAAGGCTGCAGTTGAAGGTCTGGTGAGATTCCTCTATCATTCTGTAGCCTGTGAGGGAAGGACTCATTTCACATAGTCTGTGAAAGACTTTCAGCATAGTCTGGCCACTTTGACTATGTAATGGGACTACATTTCAAGTCACATTTTCTCCTAGGGATGCACACCTCTTGTATCAGAAGGAAGTAATTTACTGCAGCCCCCAAAAAGGTTCAGATAACTTCTGCCCACATGTCCAACTAGCTCTGGTAGCCGATATGTGGGGCAGGTGATCAAAGTTTCTGCCAGCTCTCTGATCACTTGCCCAGGATGTCGAGAAGTGGCTGTGCAGTGACTCACAGGACCTGGGCCAAAATCCAGGCAGCCCTAGTAGAGCTATGCTAGGATGTATGGAAGCTTGACTCCTCACTTCTGCAATTCTAGTGTGACTGGTAAGGTTGCCTCCTAGACTGTAAATTCATTGGGCTCTGAGTATCTCTGATTCTATTATCAGGCAGTGTCTAGCCAAATGTACCCTGATTCTGGTACTCTAAGCACTTCTGTAACAAAAATAATAAATAGCAGTAATGACAGTGCTTTGACTCTGAGAAAATACTCTTTTAAGAGCTAAAATATGCTGCTCATTTTAGAGAATTTCTTATACAAATATGGTACCTGTTCTCAGCTAAGTGCAAGATCATAAATACTATAATTCATAAAGCAAAGCAGAGGTTCAGGAAGTTAATACAATGTGTTGATTGCTTTATGAAGTAGTTGCAGGCTTATGAATGTTTAACACTATGCAATTAGTGACTAACGGTGAAAACACCCCCTCCTCAGGACATCAGCAAATCCATGAATTTCAATAAAGTAACCGACT
Source organism: Natator depressus (assembly GCF_965152275.1). Classification (NCBI taxonomy): domain Eukaryota; kingdom Metazoa; phylum Chordata; order Testudines; family Cheloniidae; genus Natator; species Natator depressus. Next base: position 76,023,017 of record NC_134235.1, read on the forward strand.
AAGCCAATTAACAAGTGAACACAAAATCAATTACTGCAAAACGAGCTAGAACAAAACAATGACAAATGCCAGTTCTGAAGCAAGATGAGAAAAAACAAAATTAGCATTTCAAACATGTGCAGTAACTTTCCTCACATAGTATATTAATGCGTTTAAAGATCATACATCTCAGAGGCTGGTTTATATTTGCATACAAGACACATTTTAAAAATATGAAATTTTAAAAACAACCCTGCCTACATCTACAGAGCTGTGAACAAGAGCGGTTCACTCCTTTCTGATCTTCTTAAAGTAACACAAGCCATTTCAAATCCATTTGTTTAACCCAAAGAAATGCAACCTACACAAATGTATGATGTATAGGATAAAATCTCTTCCTGGTCTACACATTATTTTGTATTTTCAGTTTATCAAAGCAGCAGCATGAGACTGAAATGTATGGAACTTTCCTTTAAAATATGTGGCATGTGAGAGATCCAAAGGACAAAAGCCCAGATTTTTAAAGAAATTTAGGCATCTAATAATATTTTCAAAAGCATGGAGGTGCCTAAAACTCATTGATTTCAATAGGTGTTAGATGTTAGTCCCTGTGATTTAAAGGAAAGAGCTCCCTTGCTGTCTGAATATCATCTGAATATGGCTCAAAGTTATTTGGTTTTTGTTGAATTCATTTCAGGGGGCAGGTGGCCGTGTTGCCAACTCCCGTGATTTTATTTTCAAAAATGTGTGGTGTTGCTCTTTAAAGGCCCAGCTGTTTTACTAACAGGATTGCATGAGAATCTCAGTTTTCATTTAAAATAGAAAGTTTCTAGCTTTCATGGTTATGCAGAAGAGTTTAAAAACATGATCTCAATACACCATAAATGCTAGGAAACCAGAAGGCAAACAAAAAGAGCATAATATTTTAAAATCAATTTTAAGACAATCTCTTGATTTTATATGCTTGACTCATCATTTTTGACTACTTGGGTTCACATCATTGAGAGGGTGAGAGGAACATGGGATTCTGAGGCGAAAAGATGAATATTTCTTGCCCTACTAATTAGTTGAGTCTGCTGAGGGCTGTAATACTTCAGTTTGATTGCAGTTGTTGGACTTGGTGAAGAGATGGCTGAGAGGTGTTAGCAGTCTATGATATATAGAATGTGGTCCTTTCTGGCCTTAAACTCTATGGGTACGTGTACACTGAGATAAAAGATGCACAGCTGGCCCAGATCAGCTGACTTGGGCTCACAGGGCTTGGGCTGCAGGGCTATAAAATTGCAATGTAGACATTTGTGCTCAGATTGGAGCTTGGGTTCTGAAACCCTCTTCCCTTGCAGGATCTCAGGTCCCAAACATCTACATTGCAATTTTATAGCCCTGCAGTCTGAGACCAACTCAGCTGACCCAAGCCAACCACAGGTCTTTTATTGCACTGTAGATGTACCTTCAGAATCTAAATAATTAGTAATCTACAGGGGTCCCTTCCAACACGACCACAGTGAGGGTGGGGGAAACCCCATATCATATCTGCAATTGGGGGAGCCAACCCCTGTAGCAGGAAAAAGTTTTGTCCTTCATCACTCTCAGGAATTGTTATTTTAGCCATGCTGACTGGGTGCCAATCAGCTTACTCATCTCCAGAGCATTAACACCTTCCTATTATTATCCTTTCTCTACTATGGTCTGTTGGCATTTTAGATAATAATCCTCAAACTGGGGACCTCTTCTCTTTAAGAATGATACCTTCTCTTTTAAGAGCCATACACATCCATGATACTATATAAATGAATAATATTAATAATATTAATAATGTCAAGTATTCATTACAAACACTGTCACAACAATCTTCCAGGAGTGGATTCTCTTTATACTTTTAGGCAGCTATGAAATATTCATCTGTTGCTGATCCTGTATGCTGCAGTAAATTTGTCAGTAATTATATGAAAAAAGTTACTAAAATTACACACTTAAATGCTTATGTTGCTACTAAAGTTGTACTTGGATTATGTGATATCCACTACTAGCCTCCAGTTAAATATCTAATTTAGCTCTCATTGTTTTTCAGTTTCTTTAAATTCCATGAACTTTTCTCATACTTACACTACATTTGTTCAGTTATTTCAAATACGTGACACTCTTTACACAATAAAATAATTCACAGTATAATGTATTATTACAAACTCTTTAAAACTAGAACTTTTCAGCCTTGTTTAAATATACTGTAAAACAATAATTCTGTCCAATCCCATAATGAAATTATAACTGAAATGGTTAGTAAATGCTCCCTTTTAGATATGCTTTGGTTTTGACACTTCTTCATCTAGTCTATTTACATATTACAGTGGCCTTTTGCACAGTTATTGCACACATTATTTTTCACTTGTAGATTATCTCTATCATCTTTCACTGTCTTTTGGACAGAAACACGGATTCCCAAACACTCTTAGAGTTTTGGAGAATTCAGTTTAGATCCTAACTCTGGTTTAGGCCCATCTGTGTCTCTAACATAGTTCAACCAGTATGACTGCTAATATAATTGTGAAAGTTGCTGCCTAATTATGAAGACACAGAGGATTCATATAAGCATTCGTACAGTACTTCTGGATATTTGTCTGCCATGAACTTATGTCTCTGAGGCCTGGTCTACACTATGAGTTTATGTGGGATTTAGCAGCGTTAAATCAAATTAACCCTGCACCCGTCCACACAACAAAGACTTTTTTTTTTACATAAAGGGCTCTTATAACCGATTTGTGTACTACTCCCCAACAAGGGGATTAGCACTGAAATTGACATCGCCGTTTTGAATTAGGGTTAGCGTGGATGCAATTCGAAGGTATTGGCCTCTGAGAGCTATCCCACAGTGCACCATTGTGACTGCTCTGGACAGCACTCTGAACTCAGATGCACTGGCCAGGTATACAGGAAAAGCCACGGGAGCTTTTGAATCTCATTTCCTGTTTGGCCAAGTGAGCTCATCAGCAAGGGTGACCATGCAGTCCCAGAATCGAAAAAGAGCTCCAGCATGGACCGAATGGGAGGTAGTGGATCTGATTGCTGTATGGGGAGAGGAATCCGTGCTATCAGAATTACGTTCCACAAGACGAAATGCCAAAACATTTCAAAAAATCTCTGAGGCCATGAGGGACAGAAGCTACAGCAGGGACCACAACACAGTGCTGCGTGAAACTTAAGGAGATCAGACAAGCATACCAGAAAACCAAAGAATCAAATGGACACTCCAGGACAGAGCCCCAGACATGCCGCTTCTACGCTGAGCTGCATGCAATTCTAGGGAGGGCCGACACCACTACCCCACCCCTGTCTGTGGACTCCGATGATGGGGTACTCTCTGCCATGCCTGAGGATTTTGCGGATGGGGAAGATGAAGAGAGAGAGGATGAGCTTGAGGAGAGCGCACAGCACACCGTTCTCCCTGACAGCCAGGATCTTTTTATCACCCTGACTGAAATACCCTCACAACCCAATGAAGCTGGAGAAGGGACCTCTGGTGAGTGTACCTTTTTAAATATAATACATGTTATAAAAGCAAGCATTTTTAATGATTAAGTTGCCCTGAGGACTTGGGGTGCATTCGTGGCCAGTACAGCTACTGGAAAAGTCTGTTAACGTGTCTGGGGATGGAGTGCAAATCCTCCAGGGACATCTCCATGAAGCTCTCCTGGAGGTACTCTAAAAGCCTTTGCAGAAGGTTTCTGTGGAGAGCAGCCTTATTCCGTCCTCCATGGTAGGACACTTTACCACACCATGCTAGTAGCAAGTAATCTGGTATCATTGCATGACAAAGCCTGGTAGCATATGGTCCCAGTGTTTGCTGGCATTCAAGCAACATCCATTCTTTATCTCTTTGTGTTATCCTCAGGAGAGTGATATCGTTCACGATAACCTGGTTGAAATAGGGGAATTTAATTAAGGGGACATTCAGAGGTGGCCGTTCCTACTGGGCTGTTTGCCTGTGGCTAAAAAGAAATCCTCCCTGCAGTTAGCCATGTGGAGGCGGGGGATTGGCGCTGAGCTGTTCGCATTTTCCCTGATACCAGCCACACAGTCTGGGGGGGAGGGTAAAGCGATCATCCCAGAGAATTGGCTGTGGGGGGGGGTTAGTTTGGTTTCTGCTGCTGCACATTAAAAGGAAAACCACAGTACTAAATGGCCAACTCAACGTGCTTTGCTTGGTATGGGAGAGGAGGGTGCTGCTGTTATGAAGGTTGCAGAAGCCGAAAGACTATGGCTTACCATGGCCGCCTGCAAGCCGAATTCTGTTGCCCGGCCCTGCGTGTGTGATCTCAAACACCAAAGCTGCAGGCACTCAATATAAGATGCAAAATGCGACCTTGTACCAAAATCACATGTGCTATGTAACGTGGATAGTGTTGTTCACCGTGAAAGAGTATAGCCATTGTTCTGTAAAAATGTATCTTTTTAAATACTTCACTCCCTTTTTTTCCTCCAGCAGCTGCAAATGTTTCAAGCCTCCCTCCTCTGTCCCAAAGGCTATCTCAGATAAGGCGGCAAAAAAAAAATGCACGCACAATGAAATGTTCTCTGAGCTCATGCAGTCATCCAGCACTGACAGAGCTCATCAGAATGTGTGGAGGGGACACAGTAGCAGAGTACAGGAAAGTGGCCGATGAGTGAGGAGAGGTGGCAGTAGGAAGATCAGAGGAGGGATGAGGCAATGCTGGGGCTACTGCGGGATCAAATGGACATGCTCCGGAGTCTGGTGGAGGTTCATGAATGGCAGCAGGATCACAGACTGCCGCTGCAGCCCCTGTTTAACCTCCCTCCTCCCCAAGTTCCATAGCCTCCTCACCCAGACGCCCAAGAACGTGGGCGGGGAGGCTCCGGGCACCCAACCACTCCATGCCAGTGGACAGCCCAAGCAACAGAAGGCTGTCATTCAACAAGTTTTAAAGTGGCCTTTTCCTTCTCCCCTACCTTCCTCCCACACCCCACCCAGGTTACCTTGTGAATTATCTCCCTATTTTTATAATAAATTAATAAATAATACATGTTTTTTAAACAATAGTGACTTTATTTTCTTTGTAAGCAAGCTGTGATCGAAGGGGGGAGGGAGGGTGGCTTACATGGAATTTAGAGGCAACCAAGGGCACAGGTTTTCATGAAGGAGAAACAAACAGAAGTGTCACACAGTACTCTGGCCAGTCATGAAATTGGTTTTCAAAGCTTCTTTGATGCACAACACTTCCTGCTGTGCTCTTCTAACCGTCCTGGTGTCTGGCTGCGCGTATTCAGTGGCCAGGTGATTTGCATCAACCTCCCACCCCTCCATAAACGTCTCCCCCTTACTCTCACAGAGATTGCGGAGCACACAGCAAGCAGCAATAACAATGGGAATATTAATTTTGCTGAGGTTTGAGCGAGTCAGTAAACTGCACCAGCGACCCTTTAAACATCCAAATGCACACTCTACCACCATTCTGCATTTGCTCAGCCTATAGTTGAACAGCTCCTTACTACTGTCCAGGGTGCCTGTGCACGGTTTCATGAGCCATGACATTAAGGCGTAGGCTGGGTCCCCAAGGATAACTATAGGCATTTCAACATCCCCAACAGTTATTTTCTGTTCTGGGAAGTAAATCCCTTCCTGCAGCTGTTTAAACAGACCAGACTTCCTGAAGATGCGAGTGTCATGGACCTTTCCCGGCCATCCCACGTTGATGTTGGTGAAACGTCCCTTGTGATCCACCAGTGCTTGCAGCACCATTGAAAATACCCCTTGAAGTTTATGTACTGGCTGCCCTGGTGGTCCGGTCCCAAGATAGGGATATGCATTCCTTTTATAGCCCCACCACAGTTAGGGAACTGAACGATAATGTGCGAGATGTTTACAATGGTCATAACTGCTGCGGTGAGCTGAACAGGCTCCATGCTTGCTGTGCTATGGCGTCTGCTCGGGCAATCCAGGGAAAAGGGTGCAAAATGATCTTCTGCTGTTGCTTTCATGGAGGGAAGGAGGGTTGACTGACGACATTTACCCATAACCACCCGCAACAAATTTTTGGCCCCATCAGGCATTGGGAGCTCAGCCCAGAATTCCAGGGGGCAGCGGGGACTGTGGGAACTGTGGGATAGCTACCCACAGTACACCGCTTGGAATGTCGATGCTTGCTATGATACTGTGGACGCACACCGCTGAATTAATGTGCTTAGTGTGGACGCATCCAGTCGACTTTATTCAATCTGTTCCCAAAAATTGACTTCTGTAGAGTAGACATGGCCTAAATCAATCAATTTGTACTGTACTAGGGAAAGTATGTTGCTTGTTTGCCCATGTATTATGGATTTGAATGTCTGGTATGCTTTGTATATTGAATATAAATGGTTCAGGTGTATTTTCATGTATTAGACATTAAAGCTGTTTGGGAATTTTCCATGGAAATTATTTTCCAGTGGAAACTGCTGTATCCACAAAACTATAATTTTCTGTGCGAAATTTTTGATTTAGCAAAAAAATAAATAAATTGACTTTCCACTAGGAAAATCAAAATGAAATATTTAATATTTGGCTGTCTCGACATGAATCAGAATATTTCATTTTTTTGAATTGATGTAAATCAGTTCAATAAAACATTAAGCTGCTTTTCTCTATCAACCCAATTCCTTGTGGGAGTTGTAGTTCAGGCCCCACTTCTTTCCTAAGGCCAGAGCTCCTGAAGGACTATGTTTGCCATAAAGCAATGCGGATTTGCCTTTGACCAACTTGCATGGTGCTTCATGGGAGTCACATAACTCTGGATGAATTAGAGGAGTTATAGTGGTCACAGAGCCTGGAGAGGCTGGGAGCTGAGGCTCATGTATGGCAACTCCCATGAAGAAATGCACCACTATGGGAAAATACAGTTTATTATTGAACTGACTCAAAATGAAGCATTTCAGTTCAATAAACCAAAATGAAATATTTTGATTTCTGGAATATTGAAGTGATTTATTTCAATTGAATATGTCCAAATAAAATATTTTGACATTTCTGAACTGAGATTTTCAGATCCATGAAAAATTTTGAAATTTCAACTTTTGGGCCCAATTTGGGAAGACAACAAATATGAAGTGTCTGAATTTCCCACCAGATGGAAATTCCAAATTTGAACTGCCCATTGATTGAAATGCAGAAATACTGAAATACTAAAATGCCATAAATGGTGCAAGAAAATAAAAGGATGAAAAATGCATAGACCTATGGACCTTGGTCCTATGGACTCTGCCATGGTAACACATCACTGTGACTTATGTTTGCCCTTAGACATACTGAATGCATTTTCTAATAATGTAACTAATAATGAATACCCAAGATACATAGTCAGGTTAATTCATTTGAAACTGTATGTTTACACATTTATAAAAACATGAATATGTAACATGTTAATGTTATTATTCTTTGTTAATTTGGTTACTGTTTACACAGCTGTGTTTTGGAAAATCACTTTCAACTACAATGTATCATTATTATAATATGGTACCAAGAACAAGTAGCCATCTATATTGTGACCAAGTGATTCATAGCAAATGCAAATATGTTCCATCAGTGCTATTATGTAAAAAAAAAATGCAAATATTTGGGACAGATCCTCACTATCTTCTCCCTTACGTCCCTTCCTACAGGAGGTGTTGTGGGGAGGGGATGGAATGTTCTGCACTTAGCATTTCTGGGCAGGTCTATAGGGTGTCATTCCCTGCACTTTTAATTAAAGTAGACTTGAAGGCTTGAGGGTCAGTTCTCAGGACTGGGGCAGGTGGAAAGTTAGCTTTGAGCATTTTTCTTTCCTTCTTCCTTAGCCATACTGACCATGAACTTCTACAGCTGACGCTACAAACCTTTCAACATAAATTGGGGAGCTGGAGTTTTCACTCTCCTGCTTCAAATGCCATTCAGTCTAGAAGCACACCCAGCATGAACACTGATTGTTATTCCACTTGCTCTGCCTGGCAAATTTTCTGAATCCGCATGAAGATCAGCTAGTTGAGGACTATTTGTCCAAACTCAAATAATATTCAGAAGTATTCACTCCAATAAATGTACTATTACACTTTCCAGTTGCTTATTGGAAGATGAGTACTCTTGGAAAAATAAAAGGAGACTAATGATCTAAAATACAAGGAGTACTTGTACTCCTTTTCTTTTTGCAAATACAGACTAACACAGCTGCTACTCTGAGATCTAAAATACAGATATTCAGATACATGACAAGTAATAATAGAGATGTGGGGTGATGATAATGGACCACAAATTAAATATGAAAATGCAGTGAGGTAATTTAAAGCAACATCATGTTAGGCACCATTCATATAGGCGCCATTTCATAGGTAAAGGGAGCTGTTAGTCCCTCTTTATAAAATACTGGTGTGATCATACCTGTACAGAATGTGATTCTGAGTGGTTCACCACAACTGTGTTGATGAACTGGCAGTAATTCAGAGAAAAGCAGCAAAAATTATGAGGGGTCTGGCCCATGAGACAGATAAATAGATTGAATATGTATAGCTTCTCCCAGACAATGATTTCAGGGGATACAATAACTATATGGCTCAAAAATATAACCGTCAAGGAGGGAAAGCATGGGAATTTAGAGGTGAATTCCCAGTAACATTCAGTTTCCTTGCCACAAGAGGAAACTAATCAGCAAGCCACCTGTCCCTCTGGGGGCACTGTTTGGGGGCATCAGATCAGGGTGGTCTCTAAATTGTCAAGTGTGGGTGGGAATTGAAGCTCACCCTTCCAGACATGGCTGAATATTGAAAAAGTGCCTAATAGTTGGGACAGCAAATTAAATGTGGGTTTTAAGGGGGTCATATAAACCAATGTGATTTTAGGCAGTACATTGAGAATGATTATGTCATAGACATCCATGGAAAGGGTGGCATTCTCATCACTTGCATCATTTAGGACTAAGCAGGACAAAATAATCAAGAGTACACTGTAAGGAATAATGTTACACCAAAAGGTGGCGGGAGTTAGGGGAGGAGAGGGAAATGGACATAGTACCCTGACACTGGAAAATCTTTTACATCTCTAATGTCTATGATTCAAGGGATGTTTTCCTCGATAAAAAAAGGACTAAGGACCTCAGGATTTGGATCTATGCCTTTCTGGTAACAGTAGTCTTCTTTTCTAATCTAATCTGTCTCATCACAATGTCTCTCAGTAATACTTGCACATCACATCCCCAGGGAATGAGTATTAAGTGAATTATTTTAACTATATGCTCAGATTCCAGAAAGACGTTGATTTAATTTCTATCTTTTTTTCTGTTTGTACTGAGTTCAGTTTCTATTTTCCATCCACATTTTCAGATATCAGCTTGCTTGTTAGAAACTGAAGTGAAGGATTTGAATTTCCAAGCAAGTTTTTTAAGGGGGAAAAATTACATTCTGCTCTTGATAATATCCTATCTTGATGAGCCTCCAACACACAGCAGAATGGTGCATGATATTTGGGAAAGTTGATCCATTATCCTCAAATGGTCACAAATGAAATAAAATAAGCAAATAGGGGATTGATACTAAGGAGACTTAGAAGTCCTCAGGGTGATCTACTGCTTAGTAATGCATTAGCTGCCTGTTTGTAGTCAAACAGAGGCCAGAAATGATTTAATATTCATTTAAAGCACAGGCGCAGTGTCTACAGCTTTGGCTTTTGCTTTATCATATTGCTAATATTTACACTGATAAAAAGAAATGGTTAAGCTTAAGCTTTAGCTTTAGGCATGTATTTCAGTATAAAATTGCATTGCTTCTAAATACATCTAGGTTCTCAGATGGCAACACTTTAATAAGCACCTATATTAAAGTTTCAGTTAAAATGTAAAAAAACTCAATAGGTGCCTAGACTAGTTAGTTTTTTTGTCTATTTATTTATTTGTTCTTTTATTCATGAGATGCTCCGCCCAAACCTACAACTCTTCCACCTCTGTTTAGTTTAACAGTCCGATTTCATGAAAACCTTTCCATTGATTTTGAAGGGCTAGATGTGACATTCTGTGGAGATTCTCAGTACTACACCTTGCACATGTCAGGTGGCTGCACTACAGGCTGATGGGTCCTCGAGAAACAAAATGCTTCTTCCCATCAGAGGATCAACATGCTGCCTTCACAGTTTTCTCGGACCATGCCATATCAACCTGGGATTTTGAGACTGAGACCAAAAATGGAACCTGAATTCTCTAGCAGACACTATGAGAGCCCTATATTTACTGATTTACACTGGGTGAGGAACTGACCCTTCATTACCATATCTCAGTGGTTCCCAAACTTGTTCCACCGCTTGTGCAGGGAAAGCCCCTGGCGGGCCCAGCCTGTTTGTTTACCTGCCATGTCCGCAGGTACGGCCGATCGTGGCTCCCACTGGCCGCGGTTCGCTGCTCCAGGCCAATGGGAGCTGCTGGAAGCAGTGGCCCGTACGTCCCTCAGCCCATGCCACTTCCAGCAGCTCCCATTGGCCTGGAGCAGCGAACTGCGGCTGCTGGGAGCTGCGATCAGCTGAACCTGCGGATGTGGCAGGTAAACAAACCAGCCTGGCCCGCCAGGGGCTTTTCCTGCACAAGTGGCAGAACAAGTTTGGGAACTAGTGCCATATCTGTATTCAGAGCTCTCACTCCGCATTTCTTTTCTCAATTTCATTGATATTTTAAGAGCACATATAGTAAAATTACTCTTTTAAGTGCACATTTTACTGGTTCTTCTCCTCTCAGGTTCTACTGTCTAAATATGTGTAGCTCCTGTAGCCATTCTGTATGCATGTGCAATTATGCATGCGTGCAGAGGAGAGACTATAGCCCAATTGCTCTGTGATAGCACGATAGCTCAAAGTGCATCACTGTGCTTTTGAGCTTCCCTCACATGTTGCAAAATGCTGAGACCATGATAACACTTTAGCAATCTCGTTCATAACATCACCTCCCACTTCAGAATCCCTTAATGGTTCCTCTGTATGGAGCAGTTTGAATTTCCTGATGGCTCAGTAGTGTATTTTTTGACCATTATTGCATAGGCTTGATCTTGCTCAAGAGCCTAATAAGCACTGATGCTTACAGTGAAGAATGAGGCTATCTAGTGAATTAAAGTAAGTCTGCAAACTTTATAGAGTGACTTGTTTATCAGAACTCAAAACAATTTGCTTCAGTCTTATATTGTATACTGGCAGCCTAAAGGTATATTTTATAATGTATAAATCAAATCAATTAAATCAAAATACAACTAATTATTCTAGAGATGGATAATATCCTGGACTAGAGTTAGAAGGGCATCTAAACCTGGCCCAGGTTCTAAAAGTCCAATAAAAGATTATGAAACAAATTCTGCTTTTGCTGCATGAGAGTTTGCGAAATGAATACATAGAGCAAAAGACTCCATGGGGACAATCAGGGGTCTTTCTTTGTTAAACTAATTCAAATAGGAGGCACTTGGATACCGCAGTGATGGACACCACTAAAAAACTTGGTGACTGCTAGATAAGTCAGATGTCTTGTCACAGTGGGGTGGATTGTGCTAGAAAGTAGCCTGTTCTCTGGCTAACCATTTTAAACTGTGGCCATACACTGAAAAATTATGTATCATACAATTCTTGGTTTTGTTTGTTTGTTTGTTTGTTTTCCTGGGGACTTTCCTATAATACATGCTCTATTTGCAAGCAAAAACATTGTTTTTTTCCTAGTTGTCAGTACAAACATAGTGAGGGAGAACATCTAATTGGGTTCCTTTCTAGCTTGCACACCATCTCTGTTACCATTTTAAAGGTTCTGCAACTGGATTTTTTTATACTAATTCTGCTGATGGTGAAGCAGTCAAAATAGAATCTATTTTACATCTATCTTTTATACTGACACTGTATATTGGCTCTACAGCACAATGGTTTGCAGTTTCAGGAGGAAATGCTAGAAATTACGTTAAAATAAAAAGAAAAAAGAAAAGGAGTACTTGTGGCACCTTAGAGACTAACCAGTTTATTTGAGCATGAGCTTTCGTGAGCTACAGCTCACTTCATCGGATGCATAGCTATGCATCCGATGAAGTGAGCTGTAGCTCACGAAAGCTCATGCTCAAATAAACTGGTTAGTCTCTAAGGTGCCACAAGTACTCCTTTTCTTTTTTCTTTTTACGAATACAGACTAACACGGCTGTTACTCTGAAACCTGTTAAAATAAAAGAGCAGGAAGTCTCCTTTAAATTGCTAGTTCCCCCAAATTGAGCAGGAGGTAGGGAGAAAAACCATGGGTTTCCCAGGATATAAAGTTCAGGTTTGACCCTTTCTCTAAACCCAAAGTTGAACGTTAGATCTATAAGCAACCAGTGCACATCCATACCAATTAGCCTTCACACAAACCCTTACAAATTAAACCAAAAGGACAGGGACATTAATAAGGAAAGGTTGTGCCTCTCCCTCTTATTAAAATTGTGAATTCTTTCTAATGAATACAAATTACCACCAAGGATGGTGAAACTTTAGAAACAGTCTATACATCTGCATATCAGCTTCATTGTAGAAATTGAGCAACTCACATTTCTGGCTCAGATCTGATTAGCTATTATGTGGGTGTACCATGGTTAGAGAGAGTATAAGATATATATAAGATAAAGTATATCTCTTTTGTGGCTGGATAAGGATAAGGGAGAATTGCAGTCCACTCAGTGGAGAACAAGGGTTGTTTTTTTCCTAACACTCTGTAGGAGCCTTGTCGTCTAAAGGAGGTTTGGACTCCACCCAGCCAGTGGACCTGGCTAATTGCATGAAGGCAGTAAGCTACACTCCATGAAGGCATGTAGTAGTGGCTGTGAAGAGGCCACTCCACATTCTGAGACAGTATGTATCATTTACTCCAGCTTTGTACCACCTCTGTGCAATTTGCACAGCCTAGCCCTTTGATTTTTCATGGAAAATACCATGGAAGCTGAACTGGAAACAGAAATGAAAACAGTGTGTATGTTTGGGAAGGAGGATGATTTTGAAAAGCTTTTTTTAAAAAAAATTGGGTTCTCAAATGGACTCTCAATTTTTCAAAAAATGTGTGTTCTCAAGAGCAGCTTGAGAGGCTAATTAACCATTGGATCCAGTAAATTCTCCATCACTTGGAATCTTTAATTCAATTTGGGTGTCTTTCTCAGAGATTCTATAGTTCAACCACAAGTTGCTGGGCTAGATGTCGGAAGCGCTGGATGATATTCAATGCATTGTGTTATGCAAGAGGTCAAACTAGAGGCTCATGTTGGTGCCTTCTGGCCTGAAAATCTATGAATATGCTTGCATGAGCAAGAACTATTCAATGGGATAGCAGTGGCAGGAACAATCTGTCCTGCTCTGCTTGGCAATGGTGAGGCCTCAGCTGGAGTACTGTGTCCAGTTCTAGGTACCACACTTTAGAAAAGATATGAAGAATTTGGAGAGAGTCTAGAAGAGAAGAACAAAAATAATAAAAGGTTTAGAAAACCAGACCTATGAGGAAAACTTAAAAAACAGGAAATATTTAGAGAGACCTGGTAAGTCTTCAAATACATTAATGGTTGTTATAAATAGGACTATGATCAATTGTTCTCCATGTTCACTGAAGGCAGGAGAAGAAGGGCTTAGTCTACAGCAAGGGAGATTTAGGTATTAGGAAAATCTTTCTAACTGTAAGGATAATTAAGCACTGAAAAAGGCTTCCAAGGGAGGTTATGGAATGCCTGTCATTAAGAAATAGGTTGGACAAACAGCTGTCAAGGATAGTTTAGATTTACTTGGTCCTGCCTCCGTGCAGAGGGCTGGACTCTATGACCTCTCGAAGTCTGTTCCAGCTCTACATTCTATGATCCTATGATTTTTCAGTCTGCTTCATCCATTAGACTGGAACATAATTTTCCCTCTGGTGTGCCAGCTGTGCTCCCCACACCTATGTAGAGGAGGGAGGGGGTCACAGACCCCATAGCATTATCCATATTACTTTTCACCCTCTTTGTGGTTCTTGATGCCTAGGGATGGAGGTGCAGGAGAGAACAGTCAATGTGCTTTCTTGACTGTAGGGACTTATACTGTGTGAAGCCCATGCACAGCTGTGCAGTGGCTGCATGGCCCCCTTGTCCCTGCACAGTTGAGCAGGGTCTCAACACAATGTGTCCCAAAGTGAATAGGAGTGTCAGAAAGAATCTGTTAGCGGGGAATGGAAATTGTGTCTTGGCCATCTGGCACAATGTGTGTGCTGCAGTCTTTGTAATCTGAAATGTTCTTTCACATTTCTAATTGTCAGCAAATTCACTGCACAGGCTGTTGCTGTTGTGAAGCAAATGAGCTTGACCTACAATTGCTAAGGTTATAGACAGTTTAGCAGCTGCAAGGGAGATAGCCACTGTGTTGTTATTGGAAAGAATAAACAAAATTCAGCAACCGTGTTTCAGACATCTCATGATACCCAGGAAGCCATTTTGGGAGGAGGGACTCCAGTGTATATTGACAGTCTGACTTCAGGACTGTAAAAGCCCATGGCTCAATTTTCAGTGGTGCTAAGCAACCACAGCTGACTTCAATGACCTCTGTGAATATCAGGCTGCTGCTTAAAAATAAACCATGGAAACTGATGGAGTTAGTTTTATTAGTAGTATAAACTCCTTGTAATTGTAGATATCAACAAATGTGTACCTGGTGTGCATTAGACACAAACAGCTCAGCATGCCTTCTACTCATATTCAATACTGCTATAATGTTGCACATACCAGTTGTTCTGATTTCTTTTGTTCATCCTCTGCTGGAAACATGAAGAAAATTAACAACAGTCGGGTTTACACTGGCAGGGGAACTGTTTAATCCTCAGTCTTAGTTCTCCTAAATCTCCTGATTTAATACAGTATACACGGTTTAAGTATGAGCTAAAATGACAGCTTAATCCCCCGATCATTTTCCCATGTACTGTAGGCCTAATGTTATCTACCGGAGCATTGAAGTCCCTCTAGTTTCTAAATTCTTGGCTTGGAGGAAACACTTTCCTTCTCACCTGCTTCAAGATTAATAATATCACTCCAACACGATTAGTGTCATAACTCTTCCTGACCTGACGTGAATGGTACACATGGGATTTTAAAGACAGTGTGTACTCAAAGATCCAGTAGAATGATGAGGTGCATGGAATAGCTACCACGAGGAATCAGCTATGATAGACTGTCATTATTACAAAGAAGATACACTATTCAGTTTACTTATTATCACAGGAAAAGATTATAATCAGAGATCCTGACTTTTTACTACATGCATAATTACAAAGACAGTCAGATGCAGAAACATAGACAGAAACAAACTATTGCACAAAAACTATTGCCACTTGTACCTTGGTAGCTGGCTTCCAGGTTGGGTCAAGATGCATGGAGATTCCTTTCTCCCTTGGCTGGTGAAGCACATTAGCATGAGGGAAATCACACAGGCTGGAGGGGTGGGAGGTAATGGAAGAGTTGTTACCCGCTAGCTGGACAAATACTTTCTACTTTCCTACCTTCTTACAATGATGTGGCAAACCTATAGATATGTCCTCTGTCACAGAAATCCTGCCAAGCATTGCACTGGTCAGGATGTGGGGGAAGACGGGAGGAGAATGACAGGAATTTGATTGCATCTTTGTTTTTACTCTACAGGAGCCCTTGGCATCTGCTCCCTATCCTACATGCTTCTAGTCTACCCTTTGGGACACAGAACATTAGCAGGATAGTCAAACCCTCCTGCTCTCACCTAAAATTTTCTGAGTGCTAGAAACATGTACAACAAGGGGAAAATACCTGTACATACCTGTAGGAGGGGCCAGGACCTAGCCGAGACGGCAATATTCTCTAACTCTTACTCGGGCTGAGTATTCCCTTACTCCATAAGTAGTCTCACTGAAATCAATGGGGCTACTAGAGGAATAACGTTAGCGCTTCTGATTTTTGGTTTTAACTGATAAAGACTTATAAAATGTCCCTCCATGATTTTTTTTAAGTGAATTTGGTGTTTATCCAATTATCACCATAAAAACATCAGAATAGGTTACTTGTATCTAAGGGTTTGTCAACACAGAACAGTAATGAGGACGACAGGAGCATGATTTCTAAAGTGCACTAACATGTTGTGCATTCATTTGTCCGTGTAGACCCTGCTGGTGCAATCTAAGGTTTCCGAGTGTGCCTCACCATAGCAACATTACAAAAAGGATTCTCATAACAGTATGTACAAAGAAAAAGGCCTGCAAACCCCCAGTTTTGGACACCTACACAAAACTCAACAATTGTTAAAAATAACCCCTGTCAAGGTTCCTTCCCCACTCTGAACTCTAGGGTACAGATGTGGGGACCTGCATGAAAAACCCCCTAAGCTTATTTTTACCAGCTTAGGTTAAAACTTCCCCAAGGTACAAACTATTTTACCTTTTGCCCCTGGACTTTATTGCTGCCACCACCAAGCGTCTAACAAATATATAACACGGAAAGAACCCGCTTGGAAACGTCTTTCCCCCAAAAATCCTCCCCAAACCCTACACCCTCTTTCCTGGGGAAGGCTTAATAAAAATCCTCACCAGTTTGCAAAGGTGAACACAGACCCAAACCCTTGGATCTTAAGAACAATGAAAAAGTAATCAGGTTCTTAAAAGAAGAATTTTAATTGAAGAAAAAGTAAAAGAATCACCTCTGTAAAATCAGGATGGTAAATACCTTACAGGGTAATCAGATTCAAAACACAGAGAATCCCTCTAGGCAAAACCTTAAGTTACAAAAAGACACAAAAATAGGAATATACATTCCATTCAGCACAACTTATTTTATCAGCCATTTAAACAAAACAGAATCTAACGCATATCTAACTAGTTTACTTACTAAGTTCTAAGACTCCATTCCTGTTCTGTTCCTGGCAAAAGCCTCACACAGACAGAGAGAACCTTTGTTTCTCCCCCCCTCCAGCTTTGAAAGTATCTTGTCTCTTCATTGGTCATTTTGGTCAGGTGCCAGTAAGGTTATCCTAGCTTCTTAACCCTTTACAGGTGAAAGGGTTTTTCCTCTGGCCAGGAGGTATTTAAAGGTGTTTACCCTTCCCTTTATATTTATGACAACCCCCCTACCCCCAAAATGAAATAATAACCTCCCAAAACCAGAATCCCTAAACCTTAAGCATGCTCAAGTGTGGCAGAATCTAGCCGATTGACTATTTGTGGCAAAGTGTGACATGAATTCCCAAGCTCTTGAACATAATATAGAATAGCTTTTGAGAAGTTGACTAAACTGCTGCCTTTAAACACCCTTAAAAATTTGATGGGTCCAGGCTCCATGCTCCATTTAGTCTAAACCCCTCCCTATCTATAATTAGGAAGTTTCAGAATTCTGTTTATCTCCTTCCTTTTCCTTTTGCCAGCTCTGTCCCAGAATCTGTGAAAATACAGAGAACAGTGTGATGCAGCAAAATGTTTCAGAAGCTGAGAACTCTGATGAGGATAAAACCGGAAGTTAGAAGCTAGTTCAGTGGACATGCAGGAAAGAGCCTTCGTGTACAATATGAGAGAAGAAGTAGCTAAGGTTTCCAGACAATACTCCCTAACAAGCTAAAACAGATTCCACAGGTACTAAAAATTACCAGATGGCCTCCTTTAATAGCACGTCTTAAGGTTCTTATTACACAGAATCTATGAAATATTTTATATTTACCAGTCCAATGGTTACTCCAGAGTTACCCTAATATATACACTAGTCAGTTTATAACTGATTGTACCTACTGTAACGGAAGCTGAATTTGTGTGCTCTTCTGGACCTAGACATCCAGGCACAAAATGGCACCCTTCTATTCCATTATGGAATTGTCTTTAGGAATTGCAGAACAAGCCTGAGTCTCAACATCAACAAATCATTCAAGGATAGCTAATATATATATATATATATATATATATATAAAAACAAGAATTTGGTACCTTAAGGAAGCTTGAAGTTGTTCAACAGCTATTAGTCACATGATACTAATGTTTTAGTCCTTATCATCCCTTCTCACTTTCCTCCTTTGGATTGCCACTCTCTCTTGTTTCATCTTCTCTCTCATTAGACTAAAAGTGAGGCAGGAACTATGTATTTGTCCAAAATCTAGAACAATGGGGCCCAAATTATGATTCAAGGCTTCTAGTGCTACTGTCTACACTTTGCAGTGTGTGGCACCCAGCTCCTTCAATGCCCGTTCTGCAGAGGATGTGACTTCGTTACATCTCCTAGTTGTGGAAATTGGCCCCTTGGCCCAAATTGCAGAGGATCATGCTTTTGTCTCTTGAATACCATTGTTCAATCTCAATCACAACCAAGAGGGCTGTTGTCACATAACACTACTGCTTATAATCGTAACCCTGTGACTTTCAAACAGAAAAACAAAATAATATTGGACACTGAAGTGAGAAAATGGCAAAGCTATGTGGTAGAATCATTTAAAGGAATTGGCTTTCACTTCTGGAGGCCAAACTGTAAGTCATGAAGGGTTCATCTAAATCATACATTAAAATGAATGCCTCATGGTCTACTCCTTAGTGTAGAGTAATCTGAATCACACAACCACAATACATTGGCAAGCTCTAATTCAGAAGATGGGTATAGCAGTGGAGTTTGTAGGCAACGATTAAGACGTATTGGCAGAGATTTCTAGGGAGGCTTGCACAGCACCTAGCTGCTGCAACCATGGTTATAAAATTGCTCACTTTAGTGCATATCAAATTGACACACACATACAAGAAGCTAAATAAAGAAGTAAATACGGCAAATAGTAACAGGAAGATTAAAGATTCCATAATAAAGGTGAGAGCAATTTTAAGTGAGGAATAAACTTTCAAACAGTTAAGCAATAGTTGAGATTTGAAAGCCAAGAACCATACCCACACCCCAGTTTAGTTATAAATACCACCACTGTAGAAAAAAGAGAGTAAGGGAAACTATTCAGACACAGACAGGGTGGAGATTTCTGAAATGGAAGGGTTCACCATGCAAACCCTTCCTCACATGAGTAACCTCGTTGGTTTAAATTACAGTACTCACATGAGTAAAGATTTGCAGGATCAGGGTTAAAAAATTGCTGAGTATCCTTAAAATCAAGGACATTCAAGAAGTGAGGGACAGAACAATGATTCCACAATGTTAAAGATTAAATCAATGATCAAATATTAAATGGGGGATTACACAAAATGACCAAGATGTATTGCTCGTAACTGTGTAAATTATGGAACCAACTGCTGGTTTCATTTGCAAAAGGAAAATCATTTACAAGGTTAATTGCAGTGTCACCTTCCAGCCTCCAGTTGTTTTTCATGTTGTGCAAAGTAAGTATGAGCGGATGGACAAGAAGAACATCTGGCTGAGGATCTGGCTGCTGACATTCTTCACTGATTTCCTTTGTTGCATGCACAAAATAAATGGTGACAGAAAGAAAAGTCAGAAATAAACTTAGAAGCACAAAGTAAACCACTTGCTGATCCTACCAGTGAACAAATTGACTTCTGTAGTCTTTCCTGTCAAACCCTGGCATGCGATGAGAGTGTTTTAAAGACTGTGGTGATTACTAGCTTACTACAGAAATATACACTTCATTCACATTTAGTTTGATTTCTGACATTGCCATGGTCTAATTTAAGCTTCATAGGAGCAATTGGTCATTTCTGATCAAGATTGCAAGGTGTTCCTGCCCATTCAAACATTTGTGTGAAAAGGAAAAGCAGAGGCCTGAATATCTTTTACTTTTAGAATCACAGTTTGAAAGGCCATCTGAGATGTTCCTTAAAATAAACCTGGCAGACTTATAATTTTCTGCTAGAAGTCCTTTCAAGTAATTAGTACTTTTAACAATTTGTGTAGTTAGTTATAGGAACAATTACAGGCTAATGCATCCATTAAAGGGTAAAATTCTGCTATCAAATTATACTCCTGTAAATCCAGGCCAACTCCATTGAGCTCAATAGCCTGTTCCAGGAATGGGAAATGTTGGAGGGAAGGCTACATCATTCCAGGAGTTCTGCAGTGGGCAGAGACCTATGGAACTGAGAGACAGGATGTGGTCCTATGGTGTTGGTTTCTGGGGGGGAGGAAACTAGGTTTTTTGTTCTCTTTAGGATTGGGAACCAGGAGGAGCTTTGTAGAGAAGGGGTAGGGCTTTCCTCTCTCTCTCACCCAGTCAGGACAAGTTTCAGGAAAAACAGCAGAATATAGTTTGCCTCTTCCCTCATAACCAGGAAAAGGACTAATTTTCTGATTTGAAACTGTGGAGGAACATTGGGAAAGCCACATCTCAGTAGACATTCCTGGGGAGAAAAGGACATTTTGTTGTGAAGCTTTTGTTTCAAATTTTGTTATTTGAGAGGCTTCCTGGCCAGTGCAGACCAAGGTGGGTGAAAATAATGAAAAGGGCTAGATGGGATAAGCTGGCTCAGGCCTGTGACAAGACCCAATTTTCAAAAGTGCGTAATTATTTTGGCTGCCTCAATATTGGGGTACCCAACCTGCAACAGCATAAGAGTTCCTGATTTTCAGAGGTGGATGTCTCAAAGTGGACAACCACGAGTCACTTCTAAAAATCTGTGTCAGTGGATTAACTCAAGATTTATCCCAGTATAATTGAGAGTAGAATTGGGCTCTAAACATCAGAATCCTTCTTAGGGCCAAATAGGGTGACCAGACAGCGAGTGTGAAAAATCGGGACAGAGGGTGGGGGGTAATAGGAGCCTATATAAGAAAAAGCCCGAAATATCAGGACTGTCCCTATAAAATCGGGACATCTGGTCACCCTAAGGCCAAATTATGCCACTCTTACACATTGTGGACTAGTACTTTCCCCTGTGGTAGTGACAGTGGCTTCAAGTACCTTGTTGCATATAAATATGTATTTTTTGCATGAGAGCTTTGTGCTCCATATAAATCTAGATTCTACAGACTCCCAAGACTGGTTGACCTTGCCACTGGACTAAAATAGCTCATTATTTTCCACCCTTTTATGGCAAGAGGAGAGATACACCTGGTGATTTACTGTTTTGGATGGGGTCATCTCTTTGTACTTATTTTTTATTTTCTTTTTTTTCCTGCACATAAGAAACATCTCTCTAGTTATCATTCACAATGCAGTGGGCACATTTGAGAGGAAGATCAAGGGTGAGCTCTCCATTTGGCCTTAATTTTCCCTCTACAATGTACAAATAGTGTAGCTGCTGTCTTGTCAGAGAGGAAAACATTGCACATAACATATGTAATTAATTATCAACAGTGCTGTTATCACTGGGATCCAGCTAGGCATAAATTGCTTAGCTTTGTTGTGTTCCTTCCATGTATATCTTTTTTCTTTTTCTCTGATGGGAATCCAGAACAGACATGACTGGTAGGAACAAGGGACTTTTACTAGATATGTGGCTTTTTTCCCCCCAAGTATTTTGACCTTTTTCTCTTAGATGGATTCTCTGTCATCTTTCTTTCTTTCTTTCTTTCTTTCTTTCTTTCTTTCTTTCTTTCTTTCTTTCTTTCTTTCAGCTCTTAATTTTCATTAGGCTCAGACAAATCCATATGTGTTAGGAGGATTACAAAATAATGATCACCTTCCCCTGGTTGGTACGCTCACACTTTTCACAGGTGGTGCTGTGTAAGTAACAAAATAGAATTCTTGCTACTGGAATGTGAGCCTGTTTTCATTCAAATCGATTCTCTACATCAAAACTGTAGCTGAGACAGCAGCAAAATGAGCCGATTCTCTTCAATCTACAGCAGAGGGGAATTAGAGTTGTGTATTGTAGAGAGATGTTGCAGAGGGGCTTGAACAGTTTAGAGGTAGAGCTATGCAAATAATGTATTTTTTTGTTTGCTGGCAATTCCAGGAAAAAATCATTTTGGGTTTTATTTTTGAAATTTTTGGTGACTCAAAAGGGGGAAAAATCTTTGGAGGTAGAAGGAAATGTTTTGTTTAAAAAAAAATCAAAATTGTTCATTATTATTTCAACCACTTACAAACATTTTGCTGGTTTTCAAATAAAACCAAAGGAAATTTTTAAATTCAATATTTTTTTCAAACAGAAAATAATCAAGATGTTTCATTTAGAAAATGTTGAAACAAAACATTTCATTTTTTTGACTGAAACAGTTCTGCAAAACCAATGCAAATTTGCAAAATGTCACAGTATCATCATTTTTTACAAATAAAAATAGTTTTGGATGAAAAATTTTGCCCAGCTCTGCTTACAAGCTTGGTAAGGGTTAGGAAGCATTTAATCTGTTCTTTTACATCCAGCTGAGTCTGACAGTGGCCAAAAGTCATTACTGCCTAGCAGCGGCTCTGTGGTTTGCTGTATATCAAATGTTTCCACTTCTTAGTGTCTCCAGGTCTCAGCAGATGGCCAGTGACTGGCCATCCAAAGTGAAATACTCTTATCCCCCACATAGTAGTCCCTTCAAGTCAAGGCTGAGCTCTGTGGAGTGCAGGGATTTCTTGCTCCTAATCCAGGACTTTGACAAAGGGATTTGAAGGAGTTGGTGTCATGGCCTTGCCCTCCACAGCTGCAGCCAGTGAAGCAGAGCTCCACTGAGGGTGCAACCCACTTCATCCTACTAGAGAGAGCAGAGTGCACTGCCCTGCCAGTGCCCAAGGAGCAGCACCCAAGACATGACATCGAGCAGAGGAGCAATCTCTTTAGAGCTGTGGCTGTAGTCCACCCTGTACTCAGAGCTGTGACTTTTTAGCCCATGGCATCTGGGCATATCCTCCCTTACCACCCTTGAGCATGTGAGGTCTAGTACCACACACTGGGCCAAGAGAAAAAAATCCCAAAGGTTCAATAATAAGCAGCATTGCTGCACAAGATTGTAGGAGTGGTATGTCACACAAAAGGCAGATGGTCCATTGTTATCATGTTAGTAGGCCTTTAATAAATGAAGCTAAGACAATCAACATATTTTGGTGCAAACATGTCTAGCCAAGATATATTTACTTAGAAGAATCCACAAAATAGTAGTGTTATGACGGGCAGCATGAGATAGTTTTCCACAATATTTTTCTTAGGACCTGTCTACACAGTGGGATCATGTGCTCTATGGGGGTGTGACTTCTAAAGTGCACTAATCTGTTACACAATAATTGGTCCCTATGTATCCTGTTGGTGCGCTTTAATGAAGTGCTGTTTGAAATGTATGAATCTTTATTGTGAACCAGCAGAGTCCATACCACCCAGTTAATGTGAAACACGTTAGTGTTATTTAGAAATCACACTTCTGTAGAGTGTATTATTCCATCATTTACATAAGTCCTGAGTGTATAAGCAAGTTTTTAGTTTTAGGAAGACATGTTTGTTGTTGGGTGTTTTTTGAGTTTTGAGGGTTTTTTTGTTTGTGTAGTGGCAGCTTTGGGAGAGAGGGGGCTTTGTAAGTAGGAATAAAGTTTGCTTTATTCCTTCATCTCTGATTGTGTAAATTCTTGAGGCAGTGTTGTTCTCTAGGAACCAGGCATTGGTGTTGGGCTGAAATTTCTAGAAGAAGGGATTCCCTGCATGTTTTTGACTACCTCTGTTCTATGACTGATAAATATGTGTAAATAAAGCAACTTTGCTCTTAAAATATACCTGGACTCTGCATCGTTGATTTCTTCCCCACCAGACACCACAAAATTGTGCTTTCACTCAGAAGAAGGGACAATGCTGGTTCTGGTGTCAAAAGAAGGAATAGGATTTTGTGCAATCAATTATAATGTTCAAGAACTACGAGAGGGAACATGATATGAAAAATAAACAATATATTGATTTTAGTAATTACAGGAATTTCTCTGAAAATAAGTCACAAGTAAATTATAAGATATTCCAGGTCAATCTTCTTCTTACTGCATTGTTTTACAATTTAAATAATGTAAATATTTTCGTGTACATGTCTAGGGCTTTCCAATCTGAATCAGATCAGATTGTTATAATTGCACAGTGAGTGAACAGATTCTCTGCACAAATATAAAAATAGTTAAAGATTCATTGATATGATAGTGTTTTTCTGAACAAAGGGCGGAAAACAATAGCATAACCTGCCTGAGTGGGGCATAGCCCCCCATAGTGATTGGAGTTTCTGGTGGCAGCTGCATCTAGCAGCTTCCCACGCCACCAGGCTTTCCACGCCACCAGGTTCCAACCCAAAGGGCCTCTTAAGCACCATAAAGAAGCCATCCACTACCCTCCCCTGAGCCTCTTCCTACCACTCTGCCCCTCCTCAGGGTGCATCATGGCTTGCAGTTATCTCTTGCAACCCAGTTCATGGGCCTCTGCTGGTTAAGGAATCCTGGCTTTGCACAACTGCTCTCCTCCTGGGGATACCTTCCTGGCAGAGTCCCTCCATCACAGTGAGAGCAGCCTGTCTCAATCCACTCACTGCCCTGTTGTACTAAAGAGACTCCGTTTTAAGTCCCTCCTCCAACTGGAACATGCCCAACAGCCTGTGGGTGTGGAGCATCCTGGGCCCAAAATTGTTCCTAAACCCCTATCTCGCCAGTGTGGGGTTTATCCACGCCCCACCCACTGCCACGGCCTGCACATAAATGAAAGACAACTTTTAATTTACCAAAAGTTTAATTTTCTAATAAATACACTTTCTTGCTCAGACAAATATTTTACTGAAGCAGCATGTAGCATAGATGTATGAAACCCAAGTCAAATAGGGAATTTTCCCGTCATTCTAGTCTGCAAAATGTGTTCACTCACCTCATTCAGAGCAGGAGATCTAGATACTTTATTCCTTAATATATCAAGTTAGAAGCAATTTGCCAGTAAGAATCAACAAACATTTCTTGCAAAGATCTGGGCAGCACCGCAGTTAACAGTGACAGGTAATATAGTATGCCGGAGACTTCTCAGGAAAAAAAAATCTTTCCATTCAGTGTCAAATGGACACTTGTCATGCCAAGATGAATGCACACACAAGAATGTCGTCTATCCAGCCTGACACCTTCTGTAGGCTGAACAAAATTCAGTATGCCTTGGATATGATAGTGCAAGTAAATGTGTGAAGCCGCATATTAGAGAAGTGAACACCTGCTGTAAGGTATCACCTGGCAATATCACACGAGTCATATAGAAGATTGCTGACATAATTCACAGAAGGGACAGGGTTTACACCCTTCAGAAAAAAAAATGGTTACCTGCCTTACAGTTGACTTGGAAAATGGAATGATCCAAGATCCATCATCTTTCGCAATGGGTACTCCTAGTATAATGGTTGCCACTTGGTACTGGGTGTTTGGTCATTAACAACCAAAAAATGACCTCTTTTCCATTTGTTCATATGATCAATTTATATGGAGTGGGAGTATATGTTTACAGCATGTACTCCAGAAACCCTGGATCCTTACTTCCTACTACCAGGTGGCATAGCTAGTGAGACATCCCCCACCATCCACACGGACACAGATACACTCTTCATCCCTTTTACACTCCATCTTGCTGGTTCTCATATCTCCCCAGATCATGTACTAGTTTATGTGACCCATTGCCCCATCCTGCAACCCTTACTCATATAAAGTAGTCCTGTCGTAGTCAATGGGATTATTCATATGATTATGAACTACTTATGTGTGTCAGGGTTGCAGGATCAAAATGCCACATTATAAACTGTTTACGGCAGGGACGATGTCTCTCTGAGAATTGCCATGCATACCTATTACACTATATAACATTGATAGAAATACTGATAAAGTCAGTGGTATAATGATGAATTTTGTCTCAAATTCAATTACCATATGGCCAGATTGTTGCTTGGATGATGCACTTGCACAGGGAGAAAGACTGAGTAAGGCCTTGTTATGGGTGTCCGGGCATGCAGGGAGAAGTGGACATTGTGCACTTACCGCTTCTACCTTCAAGTGGGCAGAGTGTTGGGTCTGGCCCCCCTCTCTCCACTGAGCTTCGGTTAGTGTAGGTATCCTGGCACGTGGGCTAGTTGGGTAGTTAGTAATCTGCTATTTGTATGTGTCAGTAGCACATTACCATTTGCTGGAGCGATTGGGTGGCAGGAAAGGATTTTATGCACTGCTCCTGAGGCAGTGGAGTTTAATGCAGGGCAACATGCAAAAGCACAGTCTGGCATTTTGCGCCTGAACATTGCGCCTGCGTGTGCTAGTTTGTTGCTGTTACTGTTGGGCGATTTTTTTTTCAAAGTATGCATATGATGCCCAGTAAACATTTACGTTATGTGAACACTGCTAACTGTGAAAATAAAGAAAATGTGTGAAGACACACAAGTGCATCCAATATTTATTGTGGGGTTCATTATTTATTTATTTAGATTTACATAATAATAAAAATGATGCTTGTACAAATGCTATAGGTGCCTTCACATAATCTTATAGCGTCATAATATATCCAGCAGCATTAAAAAAAGAATTTCAGCAAGAACAAATTAACTCAGCTCTGCCAGCCAGCGAATTAGCTGCAAAACCCATCCTTCCTATTCTCCATTGTCTTCAGGAAAGAAGGGCTAGGGGAAAGCTGACAAGTACAGAGGAGCACAAGATTTGGACATTGACATCCCTGGGGGAAGATTTATTATAGGGGATTCACTATATCCTATTAAAAAGGACAGGCTAGAAGTTGATAAAGTAGAGGTAGGAACTGAAGAGAAGCAGCCAAATGAAAAAGAGTCCCATTCAATTACATCACATGAAGGCAGACAATTAATTACTGACAAATTTTATAAGTGCTTGTACATAAATGATAGAAGTCTAAATACTAAAATGGATGCATTTGGGTGCCTAGTATTAAATGAGGATATTGATATAATAGGCATCACAGAAACTTAGTGGAATGATGATAATCAACAGGACATAGTAATACCATGGTAGAAAATATATAGGAATGACAGTAAATTGTGCTGGTGGAGGAGTGCATAGACTTAAAACATAGTAAAAATCTTAAATGGATCAAATTGTATCATAGAATCGCTATGGATAGAAATTCCATGCTTGAATAATAAGAGAACAGCAATAGGAATATACTATGAACCACCTGACCAGAATGGTGACTGTGATTGTGAAATGCTCAGGGAGATCAGAGAGGCTACAAAAACAGAAAAATCAGTGATCATGGGGGGATTTCAAGTATTCCCATATTGACTTGGTAAATGTCACCTCAGGACAGGATGCAGAGATAAAGTTTCTAGACACATTTAATGACTGCTTCCTAGAGCAGCTTGTCCTGGAACTCATACGGTGAGAGACAATTCTTGCTTCAGTCCTTGGATCTGATCCAAGAGGAGAATAATGCTGAACCGCTTGGTAATAGTGACCATAATGTAATTAAATTTAACATCCTTTGCGGTGATGATGGTGGTGGTGATGGTAGTGAAATACCAAAAAACCCCACCACAGTAGTATTTGATTTCAAAAAGGGGAACTACACAAAAATGTGGA
Organism: Natator depressus; assembly: GCF_965152275.1. Taxonomy (NCBI): domain Eukaryota; kingdom Metazoa; phylum Chordata; order Testudines; family Cheloniidae; genus Natator; species Natator depressus. The sequence continues at coordinate 76,050,390 of NC_134235.1, forward strand.
ACTTTATTAAACAGATATTAAATATTCACTCTCACAAGAGTGAAATGCCTGTAAGTTGCAAGGAAACTTAAAAAAACCCACAATAATAAAGGCTCAAACTAAATGTATATCCCAAATAATTAAAAAAAAAAGAAAAAAGAAAAACAGTAAGAGGACAAAAAAATAAAATAAAACTCACCTAGACTAAACAACAGAGTAAAAGAAGCAGTTGTGGGGGGAGGGAGGAAATCAACCTTTCAAAATTGGAAGTCAAATCCTCTGAGGAAAATAGAAAGGAGCATAAACTCTGGTAAGTCAAATGTAAAATTATAATTGGGCAGGCCAAAAAAGAATTTGAGTAGCAGCTAGCAAAAGACACAAAAACTAACAGTAAACATTTTTTTAAGTACATGAGAAGCAGTAAGCCTGCCAAACAACAGGTGGTGCTACTGGATAATCAAGACGATATGGAGCACTCAAGGAAGAAAAGACTGTTGCAGAAAAGCTAAACGAATTCTTTGCATCAATCTTCACTGCAGAGGATGTGAGGGAGATTCCCACACCTGAGCCTTTTTTTTTAGGTGACAAATCTGGAGAACTGTCCCAGGATGAGGTGTCAGTAGGGGTGGTTTTGGAACAAATTGATAAATTAGACATTAATAAGTCACCAGTAACAGATGGTATTCACACAAGAGTTCTCAAGGAGCTCAGATGTGAAACTGCAGAACTACCAACTGAAACATGTAACCTATCTCTTAAATCGGCCTCTGTACCAAATGACTGGAAGACAGCTAATGTAATGCTGATTTTTTAAAAAGGCTCCAGAGGGCAATTGTGGCAATTTCAGGCTGATAAGCCTAACTTCAGTTCCAGGAAAACTGGTTGAAACTGTAGTGAAGAACAGAATTAACAGATTTCAGAGTAGCAGCCGTGTTAGTCTGTATCCGCAAAAAGAAAAGGAGGACTTGTGGCACCTTAGAGACTAACAAATTTATTTGAGCGTAAGCTTTTCTGAGCTACAGCTCACTTCATCGGATGCATGCAGTGGAAAATACAATAGGGAGATTTATATACACGGAGAACATGAAACAATGGGTGTTACCATACACACTGTAACGAGAGTGATGAGGTAAGGTGAGCTATTACCAGCAAGGGGGGGGGGGAGGGAGAAAACCTTTTGTAGTGATAATCAAAGTGGGCCATTTCCAGCAGTTGACAAGAACATGTGAGGAACAGTAGGGGGGGAAATAAACATGGGGAAATAGTTTTACTTCATGTAATGACACATCCACTCCCAGTCTTTATTCAAGCCTAAGTTAATTGTATCCAGTTTGCAAATTAATTCCAATTCAGCAGTCTCTCGTTAGAGTCTGTTTTTGAAGTTTTTTTGTTGAAGAATTGCCACTTTTAGGTCTACTGTTCCTCACACATTCTTGTCAACTGCTGGAAATGGCCCACCTTGATTATCACTACAAAAGATTTCCCCGCCGCCCCCGCTCTCCTGCTGGTAATAGGTCACCTTACCTGATCACTCTCGTCACAGTGTGTATGGTAACACCCATTGTTTCATGTTCTCCGTGTATATAAATCTTCCTATTGTATTTTCCACTGCATGCATCTGATGAAGTGAGCTGTAGCTCACGAAAGCTTATGCTCAAATAAATTTATTAGTCTCTAAGGTGCCACAAGTACTCCTGTTCTTTTTGAGAATTAACAAATACATAGATGAACATGATGTTGCGGAAGAGTCAAGATGGGTTTTGTAAAGGGAAATCATGCCTCATCAATCTATTAGAATTTTTTGAAGAGATCAACAAACAGGTGGTCAAGGGTGATTCGGTGGATATAGTGTACTTAGATTTTCAGAAAGCCTTTGACAAGGTCCCTCATCAAAGGCTCTTAAGCAAACTAAACAATCATGGGATAAGAGGGAAGGCCCTCTTGTGGATCAGTAATTGGTTAAAATATAAGAAACAATGGGTAGAAATAAATGGTCAGTTTTCACTGTGTGTGGAGGTAAGTAGAGGAGTCCCCCCAAGGATCTGTACAGGGACAACTGCTGTTCAACATGTTCATAAATGATCTGGAAAAAGTGACATGGCAAAGTTTGCCAACTCTACTAAATTAGTCAATATAGTTAAGTCCAAAGCAGACTGCAAAGAGTTACAGAGGAATATCACAACACTGGATGACCAGGCAACTAAATAGCAGATGAAGCTTAGTGTTGATAAATGGAAAGCAATGCACATTGGGGAACATAAACTCAACTATACATAGAAAATAATGGGGTCTAAATTAGCTGTTACCACTCGAGAAAGAGATCTTGGAGTCACTGTGGATAGTTTTCTGAAAATATCTGTTCAACATGCAGCAGCAGTCAGAAAAGGTAACAGAATGTTAGGAACCATTAGGAAAGGAATAGATAAGATCATAGAAAATAGAAAATATCATAATGCCACTATATAAATCCATGGTATGCCCACACCTTGAATACTGTATGCAGTTCTGGTCAACCTATCTCAAATATATATATTATAATTGGAAAAGGTACAGAGAAAGGCAACACAAATTATTAGGAGCATGGAACAGCTTCTGTATGAGGGGAGATTTAAAAGACGGGCTGTCCAGCTTGGAAAAAAAACATGACTAAGGGGGAATATGAATTCTATAAAGTCTATAAAATCATGAATTATTTACCCCATCACACAACATACAAACCAGGGCTCACCTAGTGAAATGAATAGGCAGCAAGTTTAAAACAAACATAAGAAACAACTTCTTCACACAATTCACAGTCAATCTGTGAATCTTGCTGCCAGGGGATGTTGTGAAGGCCAAAAGTATGCCTGGGATCTGCACCAGCAAATTCTTTTAAGGTATAGCATTGTGTAGACCATGTTACAGTGGTCTAATCTTGAAGTAACAATGGCCTGGATAACAATGGCAAGGTCCTCCCCAGAAAGCAAAGGTCACAACTTCCTGGAGGAGATGGTATAAAGCTGGCAGGGTTACTATTGTAATATGATAATCAAACAGGATTTAGAATCACCCCAAAATTGCAAATTCGGGTAACTAATACAGAATGCATTCTTTTGATCAGTGCTTAGCTGGATTTCATGGTGGAACATGGAGAGAGCTGTTATTGTGAGCCTGCAGTTAGAGAAGGTTGTTTTCCCAAGGCCACAGTTTAAAGTTATTTTCTCTTTCAGGTTTATTCATGACAAAAATATTCCTCCTTTCTTCCTACTAATGATTGCTACATTTCCTGTTATTTTCCTGGCTGTTATGTTTCCAGGGGTTTTTTTATGTGTGTCTTTTTTTATATTTATTGAGACAAAATAACCTAGATTAATCAGATCTGTGGGTTTTGTTTCATTAATATCCATGTGTGTGTGTTGCAGCAAATAATTTTGAAGTAAATATGCATGATTGTTTAATTCCAGGGTAATAACCTCTGCATCATCTGGAAGAGGGTTGAATGTATATAGGTTATTATTATGACCCCTGGAGCTGCATTCATTTAGCAATTTTTTCAAAAGTGTGTGTTTGCATTAACAATCAAATCATTTTTTTTTCTTCGCTGACTTGCTTTTGTTTTGGAATTGCACCCCCTCTGTTCTTGTATAATGAAGAGGGTCCATTCATGCACTGAGTGAAAAGGTGCAGTGAGTCATCAAAGTGGGGTAATTTTACAAAGAAAAGGTTGTTGTGTAATAATTTGTTGAAAAGTTGGAAATAATTGGAAGAAATGCGCTGAACACTTTATAAATATGGCATGCGGGGTAAAAGAATTATTATTATTTTGGAAATTAATCTCATTTTTTGACTGTGCATTGACAATTATGTGACTAGAACTTGTCAGTTTGATGTGTAACAATGCTTGAATAGCTTGTTTAATCAAAAAACCATTTGATTGTTTAAACCCAGACTAAATAACCATTTCAGTGCTGCCTCACTCATAGTATGTGTTTTAGGAGCAGGATTTTGATATCGTCTTGTATTGTTTTTTAAAAAGTGATACCAACATTATTATTACATAAGGATAATAGAGCAGCCATTAAAGGGACAGTCATGCCATGTGGAAAAAGCCAAGTACTGAGGACAGAACAGAATCCAGAGGAAGAATTCCAGGTAGTTTTCTACCCAGAGCTCCCTGGTAAGCTGAGGAAGCACACCCATGGCTACCCCCTTTCAAGCAGTGCAGAATATACCTTTCAAGTGTACTGGGCCCACTCCATTAGAATCAATGGGTTAAGTGCACCCCTGAGAGCATTCCTGTGTGCTCCCTAGTTCAGGGACAGTTGTATGACAGAGCACAAAGTAAAAAGAGACTCTTTGAGCACTCCTCCATCATGCCTTTGCCTGCGATAGGAGCCATACAATCTGGCCCAAATGAGTGTAGGGGAGATATTCAAAGGGAATTGGGGAATCAGGATCCAATTCCCTTTGGCTTTCATTGGGAGCTGATTGTGTAATTGCTCTTTGTACCTCAGAAAATCTCCTTCTGGAATATGCATACATACATGATATAGACCCAATCTATCTCCTATCTGTCTCTCACCCTATCAAAATTCCTTTCGACTTCAAACTGGAACACAACTGGAGAAGCAGCAGGCCCTACTGTACAATGGACTAGACTGAGTCTATGTGAGGTTCTTTTTCCAAGTCCAAAAGGTCATTGTAATGGCACAAGATGTCCAAACAAGATCAGGAGGAGTTTTCAGCTTTTCCTTTACTGGGACCCATGAATTCCAGCCCTTCGATGGGTATGTCTTTCTCCTTAATAGCTTTCTGCACGCAGAGCTGGTAGCGCTTGAATTGCTGCACGCAGGGGTCCCCCGCGTTCTCCCCCTTGAGGAACTTCTTGGCGAACCAGCGGTTAAAGCACGGTCATACTCGTGCTTCAGCTCTGTGCACGCCTCCCCCACGCTGTCCATGACGGAGCCTGGTCATGTGGCCTGGTCCTGCAACTCTTAATCACATTTGACTTCACTATTCCCTTGCTGTGATGAGACTACTTGCATGAGAAAGCCAACCCTTCCAGGAATAATCCTGACTTGGGCAAATACTCTCATCCAATGTGGTGGGACCACTCGTGTGTAAGAGGGAGCATGATTTGGCCTATCATGTATACTTCACAACTAATACACATATAATGTAAAAGCAGGAAGAGTAGTAACTGAGAGAGGGGCAGGTTTCAGTCACACATCCTAACACATAGCAATGTGTTAGTTAACAACAATTGTTAAATTTTATCAGTTGTCTCAATAACATTTACAAAGTCAAAGAGAAGAATGTTCAGACAAAACTAAATTCCCTGGGACCTACCAATGTGGTTGCATGCTACCTCCTGGCTATCCCATATCCGGATAGCCCTCAGTGCAACTGGGGAATGAGATCCTCTCTGGAACTGGGAGCAGAGCTGAAGGAAGGGAGAAGATGGAGCCAAGAAACAGGAGTTTTCCATGGCATTCGAATCTTGGCACATTTCTGTTTAGAAATCTACCCAGTAGTTGCTATTAGTTGAACTCCTGCTCTTCATTTTCAACCCATTTATTTTTCAATGATTTACTTCTCTGGGAGCTGCCAGTAGGATATCATGGATATACTGCTCCCAGCATTCTATAGCAATAGTTCCAGACATTATTGTTTGGCTCATAGTGGTGCAACTGCAGTCATGTTTGGAATTCTTTAACATTTTCACACGTTCTGTTAAGCATACATCCAAGCTTTGAAGTGAATCCAACTCAAAGCTTAGGGTTTTTTGGACGTTCAATAATATTTTAAAAGATGTATTTTTAGAAAAAATACATATATATACATAAAATTAAATATTTTGTATCTGAATTTCTATACTTCCTGGGTGTGGCCAAAACCAGAAATGGAAGTATATATTTATGCATGAAAGGTTGTTTGTGTGGTGTTTCTAGCACGTTAGAAAGGAGGAGTAAGTATTAGAAATTTTCCAAGATAGTCTGTTTTCAGTTTGCGAATTTGAGGCTATTTGCACCAGTACTGCACCACTGAAAATTAAAATTATATCCAACTTCTCTAGCGCTGAAGCCAGCATAAGATCACAGAAGGGGGAGATTTGTTACTGCTCCAATTTTGAAACAGTGATGGGAATATAGTGATCTGCTGGAGGTGCTAGTGGAGGACCCATTGAAAACAGCAGCGAGGAAGAAAAGTAGAGTCAGAGCCACTGAGGATTTTGAGAGGAAGAGAAGATGGGTGGCCTACTGGTTAGGGCACTAACATAGGATTTGGGAGACTTGAATACAAGTCCCTGCTCTGCCACAGACTTCCTGTGTGACCTTGGGCAAGTCATTTAGCCTCTCCATGCCTCAGTTCCCCATCTGTAATATGGGGAAAATAGCACTTCTCTACCATACTGGAGTGTTGTGAGGATAAATGAATTAAAGAATGTGAGGAACTCAGTTACTAAAGAAATGGGTGCCATATAAATACCTTAGATAGATTGTTGTGGATAGAAGGGAAGCAGAGAAAGCTTCCAGCCTTGTCCTCCCTAATGCCACCTCAGTGATGGAGAAAAGCAGGAAGGAACTTTGAAAACCTTTCATGATCAAGCAGGCTGGAGTGTTTTTTCCCAGCCAAAAAACAGAACAGCTGGTTAAACTGCACCAGAACAGGTCACTTTTTACACTAGCGGTTTGCTCCCGTTCAGCACCAGTAGAGCCACATTGGCATAAAACTGGTGCAAAAACAGCCAGCATAGACAACCCCCCATTGAGAAATATCTGTTAAAGGGGAAGCAGACAAAATGGGTGAAGAAACGAGTGAGGAAAGAGGTGAAAAGCTAACGTCGGGATGGGGGGGCAGGGAGAGAAGAGCAGAAACCAGGAACTCAGGGTAAAACAGGAAGGCTCCAGAAAAAGAAATGGGCAAAATCAGGAGATACTGGTGTATCACAGGCTTATGGAAGTGTCCAGGCTATAGGAAGTAGTGGCCAGTACCAGACTGTACATAGACTAAAGGATACAATATTTGTGGAAGGCTCCCTGTTACTATATAGGCAGCATGTCACTTCATCAATAAGATAGAGAACCATAATATATTCCCCTTTTCTCCTCCCTAATTTCAAGATCAAGCATAAGGTGCTTTCCTGATTATTTTTTCCTGGATCCACTTGAATAATGTTTCCATTCTTAGTGGAATAATGTTGCTTATATAAAAAGAAAAAAGAAAAGGAGTACTTGTGGCACCTTAGAGACTAACCAGTTTATTTGAGCATGAGCTTTCGTGAGCTACAGCTCACTTCATCGGATGCATAGCATATCGTGGAAACTGCAGAAGACATTATATACACACAGAGACTATGAAACAAAACTTCCTCCCACCCCACTCTCCTGCTGGTAACAGCTTATCTAAAGTGATCATCAAGGAGGGCCATTTCCAGCACAAATCCAGGTTTTCTCACCCTCCCCCCCCCCACAGACACACATACAAACTCACTCTCCTGCTGGTAATAGCCCATCCCTCTTTGAAACCTCTCTTTATAATGCGCATGATAATCAAGGTGGGTCATTTCCAGCACTAATCCAGGTTTTCTCACTCCCCCCCTTCCCCACACACACCCCCCTCCAAAAACCACACACACAAACTCACTCTCCTGCTGGCAATAGCTCATCTTACAATGTGCACAGCAATAATCCAAGTTTAACCAGAACGTCTTGGGGGGGGGTTTGTAGGAAAAAAACAAGGGGAGATAGGCTACCTTGCATAATGACTTAGCCACTCCCAGTCTCTATTCAAGCCCAAATTAATAGTATCCAATTTGCAAATGAATTCCAATTCAGCAGTTTCTCGCTGGAGTCTGGATTTGAAGTTTTTTTGCTTTAAGATAGCGACCCTCATGTCTGTGATTGCGTGACCAGAGAGATTGAAGTGTTCTCCCTATACCGGAAACCTACTGACCGCTATTCCTACCTACATGCCTGCAGCTTTCACCCTGACCACACCACACGATCCATCGTCTACAGCCAAGCTCTGCGATACAACCGCATTTGCTCCAACCCCTCAGACAGAGACAGACACCTACAAGATCTCTATCAAGCATTCTTACAACTACAATACCCACCTGCGGAAGTGAAGAAACAGATTGATAGAGCCAGAAGAGTTCCCAGAAGTCACCTACCACAGGACAGGCCTAACAAAGAAAATAACAGAACGCCACTAGCCGTCACCTTCAGCCCCCAACTAAAACCCCTCCAACGCATTATTAAGGATCTACAACCTATCCTGAAGGATGACCCAACACTCTCACAAATCTTGGGAGAAAGGCCAGTCCTTGCCTACAGACAGCCCCCCAACCTGAAGCGAATACTCACCAACAACCACATACCACACAACAGAACCACTAACCCAGGAACCTATCCTTGCAACAAAGCCCGTTGCCAACTGTGCCCACATATCTATTCAGGGGACACCATCATAGGGCCTAACAACATCAGCCACACTATCAGAGGCTCGTTCACCTGCACATCCATCAATGTGATATATGCCATCATGTGCCAGCAATGCCCCTCTGCCATGTACATTGGTCAAACTGGACAGTCTCTACGTAAAAGAATAAATGGACACAAATCAGATGTTAAGAATTATAACATTCATAAACCAGTCGGAGAACACTTCAATCTCTCTGGTCACGCAATCACAGACATGAGGGTCGCTATCTTAAAGCAAAAAAACTTCAAATCCAGACTCCAGCGAGAAACTGCTGAATTGGAATTCATTTGCAAATTGGATACTATTAATTTGGGCTTGAATAGAGACTGGGAGTGGCTAAGTCATTATGCAAGGTAGCCTATCTCCCCTTGTTTTTTTCCTACAAACCCCTCCCCAAGACGTTCTGGTTAAACTTGGATTATTGCTGTGCACATTGTAAGATGAGCTATTGCCAGCAGGAGAGTGAGTTTGTGTGTGTGGTTTTTGGAGGGGGGTGTGTGTGGGGGGGGGTGAGAAAACCTGGATTAGTGCTGGAAATGACCCACCTTGATTATCATGCGCATTATAAAGAGAGGTTTCAAAGAGGGATGGGCTATTACCAGCAGGAGAGTGAGTTTGTATGTGTGTCTGTGGGGGGGGGGGGAGGGAAGGGTGAGAAAACCTGGATTTGTGCTGGAAATGGCCCTCCTTGATGATCACTTTAGATAAGCTGTTACCAGCAGGAGAGTGGGGTGGGAGGAAGTTTTGTTTCATAGTCTCTGTGTGTATATAATGTCTTCTGCAATTTCCACAGTATGCATCCGATGAAGTGAGCTGTAGCTCACGAAAGCTCATGCTCAAATAAACTGGTTAGTCTCTAAGGTGCCACAAGTACTCCTTTTCTTTTTTCTTTTTACGAATACAGACTAACAAGGCTGTTACTCTGAAACCCGTTGCTTATATATTTTCTCATTTCACAAAATGTCAGGAATCCAGTATTGCTTGAGTTGGTGGGGTTTTTGTTGTTGTTGTTTATTTTTGTTTTGTTGTTAAAAAATTTCTTAACACTTTTTGTGCAATTCTGACAGCATGTAGGCTGTTAAAATACATTAATACCATGAAACTGTGTGGGCTTTCACAATTTGCTCCCTCTAACCCCCTTCAAAAGTAATCAACCTTAGATTCAAAGTGGATACAACAGATTTTCCATGAGATCCAGAGCTTTCACAAAATAAAATAAATAAATATAACCTGGCACTTATTCTGATCTCAGTTTCACCAGTGTAAACAACAGTAATTCCAGTGAAGTCAATAGAAATGCACCTATATAAAACCAGTATAGATGAGATCAGGTTCATATAGGCTCCCTTTTTCATTTTGGTACAGAGAAATAAATTGAATGGCCTTCCCTGCCTCCTTTAAACTTTCCTTTGTTCTCATGATCCTAAATTAATTTCAGGTAAAATAAGACATCTTCCAAATGGATTATTTTTTAACCTTTGTTATTAAAACCATTTTCTGTTGGGATCACCTGTTCAGCTATTAATGAGTCATAATTTATGATCAGTTTTGCCTTTCACAAATTGGTAGTTGAAGCCAGAAGTTCTCAGTCCAGCTACAGCTCAAGAAAAGCTAAGGGCTAAATAGATTTGTCAGCACAAATATTACAAATTGAACACTACAGCCTTACCTCTCTTCTAGGAAGGAAAGAATGTGATTACATATGGAATCCTGATGGCCATTGTTTCCTTGGCACCATCAAAGCCAAGTTACACACACCAGGATCCTATTTGGTAAGGGCAGACAATGGAGGAATGTTTAGGCGTAATTATATGCATTTGCTCAAATCACAGGAAATTGGTTCCAGTATTACTCAACATTTCTACCCCACTGGACAGTTTTGTTCACCGTAAGGACTTTACAAAGTATCTTTGACCACCCTCAGTCTTTTGTTGCCAGCATCTATAGCGAAACCAAAATAAACTGGCTGGCCTTCTTTCTCATTTGCACTAAGTCCCCCTTAATCCCACTCTAGGAGTGTGAATGTAATTCACAATGATTTTAAATCTCATGTATACTGTCAGAGCAGAGCGAAGGGGCCCTGAGAATGCATGAGAATTGGGCCAGGACAATTATTTTGTTACCCTTCTGGCTATGTAGTCAAACTTCTTGACCTACTGAATTTATGAATATTTGGTATGAAGCTAACATATGCATCTGACGTTCAATGGCAATGTTCTGAAATATATGTTCAGAAAAAACATTCAAATCTGTAGCCATAAACTTTTCTTCCAGAAGAGCTGTGGGAGCATGTTATCAGGAAACACCATGTGATGCCATTTCAAATGGGCGTGCTAGTTTTATTTATCTGCAGGCCTGATTTTCAGCGATGATGTATACCCACAGATTCTAGCCACTTTAGTTTGTGGTTGAGGACACTCAGCATTTCTGAAAACTAAGCACTGACCAAATAGCAGTTAGATCTTGGAGAAAGGGTGATGGCCAGCTATGATGCAGTACTTTGAAATGGTCAAGCCTATCATCAATAACATTCATTCTGACGGAATCTCTGTCTCTGATGGAAAATGCTTTCTTAGGTGTAGTAGATGCTGCCTTCACGTTATAACCACACAAACAAAACATTATATGGTTCCAAGAAAATACCATTTCATACATTGGCAAATGTAATGATACCAAATCAACTTCTCATATATCTTTATTTCACATTCATGACACGGAGCTCAACAATAACAATGTGTTTTATAATCAGTCTGTCAGACAAACAAAAATGTATTGCATCAATAAAGTCCAAATTGTCAATTGTAATACATTTTGACTTTAAAAAACCCACCTGTTTCATTATAGCAGACCTTTTTATTTATAATTGCCAGCATTATGATTGCCTTGGAATTCTCATACAGCAAACAATCATTTTTCCTTTGCTTTTAAAAGTGATACTTACTATGCTTGTGAGCCTTAAGGAAGGTTAATTAAAGTCAATAGAGAAATTTTAAAAGGGGGAAATATTAGGCTAACGTGCTCCCTTCCTACTCCAGAAATTAGTGAAGGAGAGAAGATAAAGAAAGAGCAGTGAGAAGAAATAGGTTGTTTACTAATTATGCTGTGGGCTTTCTTGCTAATGGCTCTATTCTCAATCTACACTGAATCAAGTAATGTGCATGGGGCTTATTATTATGCAGATAAATCAGCAGGGGCACATCTGTAACTGTGCATATCTGCCAAACAGCTGTTTGATTGTACATATTCTATGGAGCCAGCAACAGCCAGAGTTTTTAGGGAACTGCCCACCTTAGAGAGACAGGAAAGGAGGGAGGTAGAATATGAATGAACAAACTGTACAAGACTTCACTGTCAAACCAGTTCTAGCCTTAAATATTTGGGCCTAGATTCTCAGCAGAACCCAATATCCACGGGGTGTAGATGGGGGTGAAGGGACTGCAGAGGAGCTAGGTGTGACTCTCTAATGCTGGGGTTCAGGCATAGTTTTGAGCAGCCTCAGGATTGCTTTAAAGTATTTCAGTTGCTTAGCGCCCCCAGTGGCTGATACGCCAGCCAAGAATAGCCAGAATGCAGTAGCATTCCTGCCAGTCTGCTCGTCTTCTCCTTGCCACTGACATGCGCACTGTGCTTTGGGCTGCCTGAGTTGCTGCTGAGTAGGGGCTGGCTACATCTCCCTACACTGCTTGGGAGAATGTTCAGCTGAGGAAATTCATCAGTTTTGCAAGAAAGGAATTAAATTTTGCAGCACTGTATCTTGTCATACCAATAAACTAAACATGAAATAGATTGGGGAGAGTGAGAGGCGTAAGGGAAAGGGAACAGGTTTCAGTCACACTAATCCTCTTTCGCCATAAGCTCAGTGGCTGGACCAAAGCTGCTCTTTATTTTCACCTTGCTAACTATGATCTTAACCCTGCTGTCACTGAAAATATGCACATCTACTTCAATGTGACGCAGGCCCCTCTATTGCCTTTAGATCATCTGGGCCAAAATCTGCTCTCAATCTGGAGTAACTCCCAAGGTGCCAACAGAGTTGCTCCAGATGTATACTAGTGTAAATTAAGAGAGTTTGGACAGCAATCCTGTCCCACAACTTGTGTGTTTGGGCTAATGTTCAGGTTTGAAAAATATATCAGGTGATCTATTCAATAGCCACTTGATGCTGATGGTTGAGGGTGATGGTCAGGTGAGATTTTTTTTTTAAGAGCTACCACTTTGGTATTTAAAAGATGTTATTGTACAAGTAGATAATATTTTGCAGAAGTTGATCATTTCTCCAAGGAGCTAAAAAATGTAAAAGCATTTTGAACTCAAACAAGCTGACATGCATCACCAGTTGCACCCTGAAAGCTTTTCCCATCATGTTGCTTTGTTCAGGGTATGTACTAATTTTTCAGCACTAATACTTACACAGAGCACAACACTGGTTGAATTATTCATTGCAGAGACATTTATCCAAAAGATTTAGCCCTTTTCTTTTATTGTGAATCATTCCCCTAACCAGTCCTGATTTCTACAAATGAATTCATTATCTGTAAGTATTTGCAGAATATTATGGACAAATACATTTGCAAACTGTTCACTAGAGTTGTGAAGGGAAAGTTCATTCCATTTCACAGAGGATTTAGATATTTCAAAATCTGGTTTCATTCCAAATTAGAGAGAAAATCAAAAATTTCAAAAAGTTCCATTTTCTCCCCCAAATGGAAAGCCCTGCGGTCCATGACTCAGATACACTTTTCATGGCTAGCTGCTCTAAAGTCACAGACTCTGGAAGATTTGAAGTCCCTTTGGATGACTGCCCCAGAGCCAGGGATCCTAGAAGCTCTGGGACTGGCAATGCTGGAGCAGTCCATTTGGCTGGCTGCTGTGGGGCCATGGACCCTGGAAGCCTGCGCTTTCCAATAGCCCACTAGGTCAGCTACTGTGGAGTTGAGCTGGTGAGCTGACAGGAAACCAGGCAGGTTTCTACTGGAATCTGTCAGGCATGTCTTGAAGGCTTCCAAGCAGAGTGTGCCTGATTTGCAAACTAACTCCATGGAACATTTTGATTTTGGTGAATCAGCAACTTCTGACCAAAAAACCCCATTTCCTGGAATTTTTCTGACTAGCTCCACTCTTCGTTCTGATTGGTCACCTAGGTCAGACAGTATAGTTTCTGATCACTTACTAGATGACTGGAACTTTTTAAACAGGAGAATAAGAAATAGTGAATTATGAGTGACATGTTCTGGTGCAAAATTTTGCACATATAATCAATCATGCACTCCAAAATGTGTGGAAAGTTCCAAATTCAAGAATATACTCATGAATAAATCTGTGGGTTATTAAAATACTCCAGAACAACACAATAATACAACCACATTTATGGATGAAAGCCTTGTGGGCCAGACTGTAACCCTCTTGATCCAGACAGACCTCCCTCCATGAGCAGAAGTGAGACTCAGATGCCTCTGCAACATTTTCTCTCTGCCATCCAGATCCTGTGCAGTCATGCATCGTCAGGGCGTAGGGATGTCCCAATCATACCCTTTTCCCTCAGACATGCCAAGAATTCCCTAATGCAGGGGGAACATTAAGGGGCTAGTTACACCCACTTTAGGGCAACTTTGTTCCACCAGAACAATGGAAAGCAACTGGAATAGGACTTAGGATCTGGCTCCATATCAGAAGATGATTTTGACTCACATCAGATAGGCACAGTTAGTATTCTAATGGTTATAGCATTGACTCAAGACACCGGAAGTTGATTCTTAAGTTAGTTACCTAAGAAATCTCATTCTTCTAGCAGCTTGCTAGCAGAAGGAAGAAAAACCATGAACTTTAGAAAGTTTCCAATAATACAAAATTGTAACTTTCCACCTCTGGTTATGATTCAGTGCTACTGATGCCCTGATCTACTGCATGAGGTGGTTTCTTTGCCTGAACAATTCTCTAGTGAGTCAACACAGGCTAGAGCAGCAGAGGAAATATCAGCAATATCATGCCTCACTAACTCGGCTTTAGTTGATACTACAGATGCAGAAAGGAAATTCAGAGTTAAAGGCTGACACATCTGTCATTAATTCACACCATGTTGTCAAGTGAACATAGCACAAGTGGTACCGTACATATGTCATGCAGTTACCTGAGATCTTTCCCCTACCTATTAATTATTCATTGTTGTTGTTATTGACCTGTCGTGTAACCGTGGACAAGTTACTTCACCACCTCCCTGTGCTTCTCTCCCTCTGCCCCCACCCATCTCTGTCTTATCTAGCTAGTTTATAAGCAGAGCAAGAGCTGTCTTTCAGACCTGTCAGTATCAGTATAACTATTTTGATTAGGGGGTAACTTTTTAAAAAATGTGATTTTGATTCCCATATAGCAGTAAGGTATACAACAATTTTTATACCAATATCCTGTGTCCACACTAGGAGGGCTGTACTGCTTTGACTATATTGGTATAGTTAAAGCAGAACAACGTTTGTGTGTAGACTCCGTTTTGCTATGTAATATAGCGCTTACCACAGTGGGGCCTCTAGGCACCACTGCAATACAAAAAATAAATAATAATCATTGTTATGAATAAAGTTCATTGTTAGGCACCCTGTACATTTATGACACTATATAAAAATATAGCAACACACATTCCCTGACTTACAGAGCAACTTGTACCGAGACACGAAGGAGTGTTTGTGCTAACCATGAATTTCTATAGTATTGCTTATATATAGCTGTTTAAATGCATATTTCCATTGCTATGGAATAGTAATGGAGATTTGAGAAGAGTAAAAAACAATCCGTCCTAGAAGTTTATGAGAGCTGACTGGTCCATTGGAGCCATTATGGTTTATCATGTATTTAAGACCATCTAAAATATGAATTATTGATAGACTCCAAGGAGCAATGAGGCTTTATCATATAAATATTTATTCAGTGACTTTCAGAATGGGTATTACTGACCCCATATAGACCATAATGGTGCCAAGTGGTCTATTATGTAACATATTGAGACATTTTCCTTATCCCAACTATTAGCCAAATGGCTTGGAAGTATATATAAATAATATTAATACACAGAAAAATGTAGTTGTGAAGTGGTTAGAGATGCATCATGCCTGACTCAAACCCACAAAAGCAAGAAGCTATAAAGTTAAGCCACCTAACATGCATACTTTTACCTGTCCCACGAACAAGCACACCTCTTAACATTGCCACAATGTCCCTACACCCTAGACTATGCACCACAACCTTAACTATTCCTCAACTTTGGTCCTGATGCATACACCCCTTTACCAGATTATTTTTTCCCCAAACACTAGTAGGTGTGTGTGTCTGATATAGTAGTTTGCTGTGTTGGCAAAGAATAAAGGGTTGTGTGCAGAAGACGGTTACCTAGGCTGATGGAAGGGTAGGATCCCTAAGGGATTGTTATGGTACATGGTCTTTGGTAGAATGTAGAATGACAGCTCTGGGTGACTAAATTCTTCCCCCTTTCACTGACAGGACAGATTGTAAGTATTATTTTGTTAAATTCTTAAGTGATTAACTATTGGCCATATTTTCTAAGCCTGAATCTGAGCTACTTGGCACCTCCCTCTCACAAGACGTTCACTCAGTATGAAGGAGAATTAATAAGCTGAAAACTACTGAAATGTAGACTTGTGGATACTTAATCCTTTTAAGTCCATGCCACAGGCTGTACATTGTATTTCTTTCTACAGGGAGTGCAACTCAGTGTGAGGATTTCATGTGCTTGTTTATCAGCCATTATAATGATATAAACTAAATACTGAGTCCTTCAACCATTAGAACCTTGTGCAATGTACAAGTGAAAAGATGATATTTCTGTGGTGTTAAACAGAATAATCTTATTGACTTACTTAGAAGATCAAAAATTCCAAGGTGTTTTGATGTTGGGTATGGTTTATTCAATACAATAACAATGTGTCTTTGTAATACCAACAAAATATGACTCTCAAAATTTCAAAAACATTTTTTATTCCTTTTCATATTAAGGGGAAAAATGTAGAGTATTATGTTAATGTTTCCAGAATCCAAGGAAGGCTATTAAAAGTCAGGCTGTCTATGCAGGTAAGGCAGATTAGGAAATAATTTTTCTCAGATGGTCTTTAAATGCTATTTATAATAATCCATTAAAATAATAGGGTTTCTGTTGACAAAATGTGGAATAATTGGTGTACCAGACTATACATCTTAGTTTTAAACAGATGGAGTAAATTATGGTAGAATGAATGCACTCTGCTTTACTTGGTTTAGGTCTGGATAATCAGCAACACAGGTGGATAAAGTTTGTTGATTATTAGGAAGAATAATTTTTTTTAAAAAATTGGGGGTCAGATCCTGGCCCTTAATATTGCTAACAGTGAACTTTTCTTCGGGATAGAGTTCAGCGTTCAAAGAGTTCTGCTTCCTCCTGGACCATGTACTCTTTCTGTATATTAGTTTAAGGTGATATATAAGCTTACTGTGCACTTAAGGTGTGAAAAAAACCCGAAAACTTCACATCATTTACTGTTACAAACTTCAAGGTTAATATAATTGGCAGAAATCATAGAATCATAGAATATCAGGGTTGGAAGGGACCTCAGGAGGACATCTAGTCCAACCCCCTGCTCAAAGATCATATGAGATCCAGCACTTTTAGCACTGTAGCTGCTGGCATTTTACAATATTTAATGTAATAAGCTCAGGAGCTGACCTTTATGAGTATGCATGTGCAGGTGTGAGGGAAATATAGATATAGGTGAGGGTCAAAAAACACAAAGTTGTAGTCTGCGTATGGCCTGAGGACCAAACAGTCACAATATCCTTCCCTTCCCTTCCTCTTCTAGCAGCTTCACCATGACACTCAATCAAGTATTGGACACAGAAATATTTCCAGCAGATAAAGATGTAGCAGACTCCAGCACTGACAGCAACTCTGTCCCATGGTGGGGAGATCACTTGTAGCTGAAGCAATATATGCCAACTTCACTCTCTTGCTGTAACTAGTCCTGATATCACATGGTCTACATAAAGTAGCAAAGCTTTCTTGCTCTTCTCTTTGTAAGTAGGTCTCTTCCTCCATCTCACCATTAAACACTCCACAGTACCTCTCCTTTGCAAGCAGTGAGAGATCCTAGCAGGTGGAAAGTGAGGGTATGTCTACACTGCAGTTAAAAACCCACAGTTGGCCTGTGCCAGCTGGCTTGGGCTCATGAGGATCAGGCTATAAGGAGATGTTTAATTGGAGTGGAGACGTTCAGGCTCGGCCTGGAGCCCGGGCTTTAGGAATCTGCGAGGTGGGAGGGTCCCAGAGGGTCCCAAACATCTACACCTCAATTAAACAGTCCCTTAGCTCAAGCCCAGAGAGCCCAAATCAGCTGGCATAGGCCAACTGTGGGTGTCTAATTGCTGCATAGTCACACCCTTCAGACTTCTATCTGAACACTTAACTTCCCTGAGTAAAAATATGGAGAGTCCTTGTGCTGAAGTGGTGAAGAAAAGAGCTCATGTTTGATATGCTAAATTTTCAGGATGAACTCTAACATTCCCACAGCTTTGAAAACATGCACATTTTGCCCAATTCTATTAATCTGAATTTACACAAGTAAATTAATAGTAATAATAATAACAGAAAGGTTTGAGGTTATGGGTGGTGTTGTGGGTAAAGAAGTGCAGGAGCTCAGAGAGAAGTGTCATACTTTTCACTCGGACCATGCATGTTGTTTAGTACTCATTTTAAGTGTTTATTTTTCAGTGCCTAGAAGAGTCACTTAGGGTGCAGAATTAAAATTAAATCTGGTCTTCTCACATTATTCAGTTTCTGGATTATGGAATATCAGGAGAAACCCAAACTAAGCATTATTGAAGTGGTTCACTGACACAGCAAAGTGTGTTGGTGTGGTGTTTATGGAAAATAAACACAATTACAGAGGTTTAGATTTGGACTTTAGACACAGCCCTGAGATGTGGTGGTGTGTGAGCTGCAACATCCCAGGAACTGATTTGGGAGAGATTGCAACCCAAGCTCATCCCAGTATATCCTTTCTCAGTCACTGTGGACAACACCACCATTGTGACTGTCACTCAGGCTTGTAACCTGGATGTCATCTTGGACTTCTCTCTAGTTCCTCACAACAAAACTATGTCTAATTCTTGCAGATTCTTTTTGCATATCATCTCACAACCTTTCCTATCCATCCACATAGTTAAAACTCTTGTCTAGGCGCTCATCACCACGCATCTCAATTATTGCAACATCCTTTTCTCTGACCTTGGAAAATGCAATCTCAGAATGCTTCTGTAAAGATCATTTTCCTCTCCTGTCACTTTGACATGCCACTCCTCTCTTTATATGCCTTCACTGGTTCTCCCTTCTCTATCATATAAAACATAAGTTACTTGTCTTCGTTTACAAGGCCCTTAATGGCCTATCCCAACTCTACCTGTCATCTCTCATTCTGTATCGAAAAGTCGACATCCACCTCTGATCAGCCCCTGATGTCAACATCTGTTTTCCATTTGTTAAATTTTCAAGCAAGCATTTTCATGCTTTCTCCAGGGTTTCCCCTCATGCCTGGGAGAAGCTCCCCATAAACATCCACAAGACTAACTCATTGTCCAACTTCAAAACCTTCCTTTAAATTCTCTTTTGCCATGAGACCTACAAACCACTTGGCAGTGGTTAGGCTGCTGGTGTACTGAGACCATTGCCTTACATGCTGACCAATATTGTTTCTTTGTTTCCTTGTACTCCCTTGTCTGTCTGTATCCATGTGTCATATCTTTTCTTATACTTAAATTGTAAGCTCATTGGATCAGGGACTGTTGTTTTTATCCTGTATTTATACAGCACTTAGCACACTGGGGTTCTGATGCATGACTGTGGTTCCTAGGAGCTATGCCGTACAAATATCAAATAAGTAAATTGGATCCAAGGTTTGGGTAGCCCATGGAAGGAGTTCTTACCCCCTTTTACTCCTACTGCATTGGTGTTCAGTCCAACTCATCTAGCCCAAAAATCTTTTGACTATCCAGATTCACATCTTCACAAATAAAATGCAGAGCTCTCTTACTCAGAGAAGGGAACAGAATATTCACAAACAGTATGTAAACACTGGCAGTAGAAGAGTCAAAACAGCAATTTATGAGGGTGAGTCATAGCATCCAGGCTTCATGTCCTTGGTTTTAATACCACACAGATTAAAATATTTAAGTGCAAGAGTACAGTAAAAATAAATAGTCTGCCTGTGCGAGCAAACAAATGTGCAACCACTGATGGAAATGTAATTGTTAAAGGAAGCTGAAGATAAATAAACTGAGTTCTGCCATAGAATTCAGTGTCAACAGTTTTGAGAAACCAAAAGAAAAAAAATATAAAGTAAGAGATACAGGATAACAGGAATAGAGGTTTTATCTTTCTCACCCATTAATTATCGGTAAAAAATTCAAATAAAAACAAAGAGATTGACTTGCTGGGATTTTAGTTGGTATTGGATGCCATTCGTGAATCTGAGCAGATTATTTTTGTGAACACATGAATCATGCCAGATTCTGGGTGATGCAAATCAGTGAAGTTCCATGGAAATGGATGGAGTTACAATGATTTATACCAATTGAAGATCAGCCCTTCTATATAGTATATGATGAGGCAGATACATTGGCACACTCTGCTGGTGTGCATTCCCAAAATGGTACCAAACACCCATAAACCCAGTTTAATTGGCCCATTAAACTGGGTTTCCACAGCCAGGCTTTGACAAAGTGGCACACACCTTCCAGAATATATTGGTGAATCTGACCCAGTAATTTTTAACCACATAACTGAAGGCCCTATCCACATGGGGTGAGGGCATGTAAGTACAGGAGAGGGAACTCTGTGAGTTTCAGCTTGTGCAGTTTCTCACAAAGGGGTTTGCATGAAACCCTGGTGCACGGTGAGAAAAGAAGATATTTTTGTGACTCTTTTTTTCCTATCACTAGAAGCTGATGCAACAATGGTAGGCGATCAAATGGCCATTTGCTATATCAGTCATTATATAATTAGCGAGCCATGCATGTGATGTTGTGTTCTTGTCCTTAACACATTTTTTGAAGCAAATCAAAGACATTTAATGAATCAATACTATAATACTGCTTTTAGTCTTTACATTGAACCATGCTACTCCTCCGAATCTATTAGCTAAAGCTGTCCTAGAAAGAAATCTGTGCTCCATTAAAACATAAGGTTATCAATATAGCAGATTAATAACCTTTTAAAACTTAATAAGATTTTATTTGTCATGTTTTCTACAAAGTCCAGTATGTGCCTAAGAGCACACCTTAGAGTTATTTAAATAATAAGCAACAGGAAAGATTCAGCTAGCAGAGAATACAGCTGTCCTCTTACCTTCTGGCTTTTCACAAAAGGGAATATTACATCCAGGCTTCACAGAACGCATTGGCATCAGTTTAATTTCAAATTACAATTCAGGGAGTTGGCTTTGACTGAGCAACCATTTATGGTCTTGAGTATTATGCATCCTTGAGATATCTCTTTGGGTGCCAGTCTGGCAGGTAGCATTCGCTGTGATTCTCAGGTTAAGAGTTCCAGATTTTTGAGAGTGGACAGGATATTCCCCCTGGAGAGCCGATAGCTCTGGAACTTGTCTGACTGAACCTTCACATGATGTCACAGGATCTATTTATTCACTCAGGTTTCTCTTCAGGATATTGCCTGAGGACCTGACCAAAGTCCATTGCAGTCAATGGAAGCACCCCAGTGATTGCAATGGGCTTTGGATCAGAAGCTGAGTGCAGAGTGATTCAGTGTATTATGCCAGAATAGAAGGGAGGAGCTCTCTTGGGACTATTGACTTTAAATAAATAACAATAAAATAAATATCAAGTTGTTTAAAAAGGAACTCAGTTATACTGGTATAAGCAATAAACCCTCTTGCTAGGGAATGTTGAGTGAGTTTCTTATCCTCATTTTTACCCCTTTATCTCAGATAAGCAGGCTGCAGTGGCTTAAAGGGACTGGAAAGGCTTTGGTAACAACAATGGGAGGATTCCCCTAGTTCAGGAACTGAGGCAGACAGCTACAATCTGTCCTCCAAAGACCCTCTCACATTCCTTGGTTTGGTATGGGGTCATCCTAGGGGTGGGGCTGGAGGTTCATGTCAGTGGCACAGCTACATCATACAGTGCTGCAGAGATTCCAGTTAGTGCTGCAACCCAGAGGGCAGTCCAAGGAGTTTGCTGTAACTTAGACTTCTCTACACTTGTGGCGACACGTATGGTACCTGTATCTACATGCTACAGTGAAAGACAGGCTGCGTCCACACTCCCTGTAGAACATGCAGTAGTGAAAGGGTCTGGCAGCTAAAAACAGCAGTGTAGATGTGAGAGGTACTGCTTGGGTGTGGAGAGAGCCATTTGGGGTAAGAACCCTGGGAGTTCAGGCATGTAGGACACTCTATCTTAATCTCCTAAATCACGCCTCACCATCTACACTGCTGTGTACACCTGTGCTAGCTTGTACTCTACATACCACTGCTAGTGTAGACATACTTTCAAGACAAGCCCCTAGGACTTTCTAAGGGTATGTCTTCACTACCCGCCGGATCAGCGGGCAGCAATCGATCCAGTGGGGATCGATTCATCGCGTCTAGTCTAGACACGATAAATCGACCCCCGAGCACTCTCCCGTTGACTCCTATACTCCAGTGCCACGAGAGGCGCAGGCAGAGTCAATGGGGGAGTGGCAGCAGTCGACTCACCGCAGTGAAGACACCACAGTAAGTCGATCTAAGTACATCGACTTAGAAGTTGCGTAACTTACATCGATTTCCCCCCCCCCCCAGTGTATACTAGGGCTAAATGGTGCCAAGTGCTGTTCCAGCCCATAAAGCAGCCTAGAATAGTGCAAAGTTGGCTTGAAGCTACCTTAGCACCTCTCTAGCCTCCTGTGCTGTGAGTTCACCCATTGTACTTAAGAAATCAGACTCTACAAAAGAACTTTTAGATGTAGCAGGCTGTATTTGTATACTGCCTATCCCAGCATAACTGAGTGCCTTTCAGAAGTTAAGAAACAATAATGAAAACAGATCTGGCCAAATCTGATGGGCATTAAATGGACTTATTAAAATGGCATAAAAGGCATTAAGAAAAAGAACTGGAGAAAAAAAGGAATCCCAAATAGTCAAATGGAAAGGCCTTGCACTGAACTCAGGTCTGTCTCAAGTTTTTCAGGTCTTTCATCAACAGGGCAAGATATCCTAGCTGTGGTAGCTTTGACTTCTGGGCAGCTATACTTCCTGACATGGTAGAAGCTGGAATGGTCAACGCTGGGCCTGAGCACAGTTGGGATTGGATCCTCTGCACTGAATACAGCTGTGCTGGTTTACAAGATCTGGCCTGTGGTAATTTTGGGAAGTGGGGAGAAGGTGTCATTCTGCTGATTTTCCCTTGGAAATTGAAGAAATTTGTGTATCATGAAATGATTCTTATTTGAGTGAACAAAATGAAGTTTAGGTGTCCAAACAGTTTAGAGATATTCCTTTAATCCCATTGACTTGCACATGCTGCGGGCCCATCATCATTTGAAGCTGTGGTTTACTTCAAAGAGGGGGATAATTCAGAAGGCTGTTTTATTTGATACTATCTATCAAAAGCTGTCATAGTTCAAAATGCTGCCATTACCGGAAAGTAGACGTTACATATGCTTCAGTTTGTCTTTGTATCTTTCTGGCTGTCACTCTGAGAAATCAACGTCATTAGTCATAATACTAATGCACAGCACAGTGTCTCCCCTATTTATCAAGCAAACTGGGGACTGCACAGAAAAAGTCCTGATAACAGCTCCTGGTAATTGTAACATGCAGCATCAGCATGTCTCTGTCAGATCTCTTCTTATTGTCGCTCCATTCAGTGTGAAGATACTTTCTTCGTCCTTCATGGGGGTTGTCTGATTTGAAACCTTAATATATTTTGAGAATTTTCATACAGAGGTACAGCAAACTCGCGAAAAAGTACTTATACATTTTCAGTGTTGCTAATACTTATCTCTGATTCTATCTCTTTACTTGTTCACAGAAGGAACTTATGTCTGATTTGTTTTTCTTTTCCATTTTGCGGGATATTTTTTACAACAATCTTTCTATTCTGCATTTTTCTTCTTTCATAAGACAAGAGATGATAAGCAACATTCAAATAGCCAAGTCCAGATCAGTGATCCAGTGAATAGTACACTCACATAGTGCTCCTGTTACATGTTACTGATTAACAAAATGAATGTTGTCAGAGGCTACTGGACATCAATTTGTTGATCTCCTGGTATGATTAGCAACATGAACATTTATCCTGCATTCAGAAAGGATACGAAAATACTGTTGTTGTTTTTAAACTCTGGGCCTGATTTACCACCTCATTAGTTTAGTTCTATGGCAGAGAATCAGTCCCAGTATGATCACCCAAACCAGAATTGGGCAAGACTCTTGTTAAAATTTTTGCGAAAAATACCATAAGCGGTTCTCAGTTTTACATCTCTTCCAGAATAAATCAGCTCTGCTTCTGCTCTCATTGTCCACACATAAACCAGGGGTAACTTTATTGATGTCAGTGTAGTTGCACCAGTGTAAAAATGGCGTGATAGCAGAATCAGTTCCAGAAGCTAGAACAGCAGCAGAGTGACATCTAGCACCATGCTGCGGGCATGATTTTTCAAGTAAGGTGGGTTGTTTTGAAAAGAGATTCATTCTCATTTGAAAAGGTGACCTTATAGAACTTGTGAGTCAGAAGAGGTCAGAAAACTACTGTAAGCTAACAAGGGAATAAAAGATTAAATCATAAATTGTACAATGAAGTGTGAATACAAAGAAGACAAGAACAAAGTGGGTTGGTTTTTTTTTTGGCAGCTGTAGATGGTTTAGCAGATTTTAACTCAGATTTTTGCCTGTGTATTCTGTTATTAAAAATAAAGACTGAATTTAAAAGGGACTAACATTAATACAAAGACAATTAGCAGTAATGTTGAATTTCTAATAAATACACCGTTTGGGTGTTTGTTTGTTTTAATGGTGAAAATAACAAAAAAATTATGACCTCTTGGGACACAAATAAAAGCCTGACACAGGATTATCTTTTTCTTTGAGCTGTGCCTTCTACTACATACGTTTATGCTGCATCAAACACCATTTCATCCTCCAACTGAGAAAGAACTAATTCAAATAATTGTCTGTGCCAGAAGTTTAAAAATGTATTCCTTTACCTGGAACAAATGCCACTTCTTACACAAAACCCGATTACAGGAAAAAAAACATGACATGTACACTGCTGCTAATACCTGTCAATAATCTAGGGCTCTGCTCTCCCGTCTGCAGAGTCACACAAAGAAGCTGAAAGCAAAAGTAAACAGGACCAGGGAAGCAACTGAACCAATGGCCATGCAAAGACAACACAGATTCCCTTTCCTCTGACCCTGTGCTGGTGCCGAGTGCTACATGCTTTTCTCCCTTCAATCCTGGCAGACAGTCATGCCTCTTAGCTGCATTAACTTCCTCTCTGCTCTTGCACCCACCTTGAGAGGGAGGGAGTGGCAAATGTATTGCCTCCACGTGGACAGAAAAGCTAATGTGGCTCATCAGGGAGCTGTGAGGCCAGCATAAGTGGAAGGGCTGGGCAGCATCTCAGCAGATGCTGGGACACCATGGAATTAAAGCTTCCTTTTCCCCAAAGATTCCTGGGTTTTACAAGTTTTGGGGGGCATTTTCTCTGCCTCCTCCTTGTCGCCTCAAATCTTCTCCTGGAAGGTTCACCCTTTGGAAACTTCTCAAGCTGTATCTCGCAGACTTCTCCCATGGGTTTTACCATTCAAGGGCACAGTGTGGCTGATTTCTTCTAATACTGAAGAAGGAAATTATTAGAATAAGGAAAACAATAACATAGATAAAGATATTCTATATTTCTCACAGGTTCTCTCTGTAGGGCTTCTGGCTAGAATCTACAGTGCTACCAAGATTGTTTAAATATAGGTAGATTCAAAGTTACAATGAAAGTAACAAGAAATTATGTTTTAAATATAAATTCAATAATTGACTGAAAGTATACATTTTTAATTTCCTCTTCTTTAATTTTATTATCAGAGATGTGCAAAACCTTAGTACCACTGAAACTACAGGACTTGTCAGAAAGGGAGAAAAGAATACATAGTTTGCTTGTCATGATATTTAAAAGAGCATCATTATTATCTTGATTTAGTTGGGGATTGGTCCTGCTTTGAGCAGGGGGTTCGACTAGATGAGGTCCCTTTCAACCCAGATATTCTATTATTCAAGTTTAAGTTATCTTAGCTCTAAAATCATAAAATTCCTTCAACACTCTAGAGAAAAGCCTTCAACAGTGAATGGAGGTGAACAAATCTCAGGTTGTTGTGAATTTATATAAACATAAAGGATACAAAAAGATTCCTGAGACTTTACAATGCCTCTTAGGCAGTACTGGTGAGTATTAATTTTACATTAGATTCCCATTCACTATGTCTTGCTTAATTTAAAAAAAATGTGTGTTGTGTGCTCCAGTTTCATTGTTATAATGGAATTTGGCTGTAATGGGAGCAACTTCAGATCACAGCTGTATTCATTATCAAAGGTCACATTCTATTTTTATACCAGCCAAAGTTTAGGCCATTACTACCATGTAGTTAGACTTAGTACAATAGTGTAAAGCACTCCTAATGGACAAGGAGATAATCTTGAAAAAACAGGCATGAAATAACACATGAAGGCTGCTGCTCCTCTATCAGCCTAGAAGGCATTCCTTTTCTCTGTTGATAGTGTTAGAAAAAGTGCCACAAAAGGCCCTGAAGGTCATCTCACACATTTTAGGAAAGGGTCTCTCTGGTTCAGCTCAGTTGTGTTGATTGGAGGGAAGTAATCTCTGATAGGGTATTAATATTAATATGCATCTTTGAGCTGTTTCTGCCTTTGGTTAATTAACTCAAAGTGCAGCAGAATCCAAAAATCAATCTCGATGAAAAGTTTTATACTTAACCTTTCTTTAAGAATGATCAAGGTTTCCCACCTTTGCATCTGATTTTCAAGCCCTTGTTTGAAATCATTGACACAGTGGTAATGCAGATGAGCAGGTTTTACCCCCAAATGTATTAATCAAAAGCTATGAATTCATTATTTTTTTTTTATTCTCTGTTTCTCAGTCACAAGCCAAGATCATGTTTGATACTAGAGGCTCTTTAACTTAGTAGACAATGGCATAGAAGTTGATGCTAGACAAATTTAAACTGGAAATAAGTTAAAATGTTTAACATAGTATAATTAATAATGATAACATCTTACCAAGGATTCTGCATCACTGGAAGTCTTTAAATAAGTTTTGGATAGCTTTCTACAAATATATGCTTTATTTCATTCACAAGTAATTGTGCTTTCAGTGGGAATTATTGGATGAAAGTCTATGGGCTATGTTGTACAGGAGATCATAATGATCTCTTCAGGCCTAAAATTTCTATGACTCTATGAACAGAGCCACAAAATCATGTCACACTAGGGCACCCACATTGTTTAACTGAGGATAAGTGGCTTGTAAGACTTGTTAGAAGTTTCACTGAGTTTAAAGAATCTAAAAATTCTCAAAAACCGCTAGCTGCACTATAAATTTCCCAGAGAACTAGATATTGACAAACTACCACACAGTTGAACCTTTCCTGACAGTCTGTAGGGAGGCAAAAACAGTGACCACTGATCAATCAGGCCCTACAAATTAGCACATATTTCCAGAATATGATAGATGATGCGATGTACAGATGGGAAATATCTGAGAGGGAGCCTGTTTGGTTTTG
Organism: Natator depressus; assembly: GCF_965152275.1. Taxonomy (NCBI): domain Eukaryota; kingdom Metazoa; phylum Chordata; order Testudines; family Cheloniidae; genus Natator; species Natator depressus. Next base: position 76,077,658 of record NC_134235.1, read on the forward strand.
GAATTATTTCTCTTTTTATATAAGCCATGCAGGTCTCTGTAGATGGACCGGTACCGGTTTACTAGCCCTGACAATGTCAAAATTCCAGATTTTTCCTCCAGGTTTCAATAGATAAAAGGGCTGGGGAGAGACGCATGCTTCACACCAGTATTTTGAAAGGTGGCTTCCTTCCCTACCCCTGTTCCTGCACTGAGGATAGCTCAGCTGGAACAAAATTCTGATTTGCTGGGAACAAAAGTATCTCCAGTTAGCCATATTTTGTAGGATATGAATTTTATCCCTTTTCTCCACCTGCCAACCCCTGCAACCCTCACTATGTCCTTAGAGCCTAGGAAAACCTCAAAACTGTCCTTTATAAACATCCCTAGCTATTAAACCAAATGAAAATATATTGAATTCAATATGTTTGGTTTGGGAAATCATTTTTTAATCCTTTGTAACTGCTTGTTTATTATTATAAGTGTCAGTTTTAAACTGCAGTTCAAATTACGCAGGTGAACAATGCCACTAATATGAAGGGAAAATCTCATTTTGTCATGGTGTCGCATAGCTGCGTCAAAAATAATTTTCAGGGATCATATTGCCTTACCATGGAATAAGGTTTTGTGCATCTGCAGCTTCTTGAATCTGTCAGGGATCAGATGGATTTTTGGTAAAAGCGGATAAAACAGGCACTGCCATTCCATAGCAAATTCAAACAAGATGTACATTGCTGAAGCCTTTGAAGGCATTCCATGTAATAAACCTCTAAAGATGTTAAGGGTTTAATGTATTCATAAAAATCATCTGCCTACCAAGATCTGCTTGCCAGATGTACAGACAGCAGTTTTACATGCAAGTGTAAAGAGTTTGCAAAAAGTAAGTTTTATATTAATTAATTTTTTTAGCAAACATAAAACAAAGACAAGCAAACGGGCATCAATCTAATATCTGTCTCTTGAAATTCCATCCAGCTTAATTTCTTTTTATTTAACAGGATATTGGAATGTAATCTCTCTGACTGCCCAATGTTTCTAACTGCATAACTGGAAATGTTATAATTTTTAAAGGTACAGTATATATAGGGCACTTCATTTTCAGTTTTTATTTTATTTAATTTTTCCTGGGAATTTATCAATGTTTATTACCAGCCCAACAAAAACAGATGAAAATCAGTGCAAAAAAACTATTAATAATTTGTATGGGTAAATATTGGGGTTTATTTTGGTGGATGGAAAGACAGGGGAAAACAGGATTCAGTAGATTAATGCTTTGAATTCCATTCCTCAATGTGATTTGCTGCAGAATTAAAACAGAACTCAAAACACAATGCCACTCTGAGTTTAAGAAAACAATATCTCTCTAATCCCCAAATAAAACTTTTCATTTGAATAAACAGTTTACTGTTGCAGACTTAGAACTATTAGCCTATAAATATTTACATGTAATAATTGGGCCACACTGTTTGCAGCACATACACTCAACTTCATCCTTTTCTCCTATTTTGTTTTTTTAAAACTTTCAAGTACTTCCTTATGATCTGAAACAAATTCGGATAGAGATTTTCATTTTCTTCCCATTTCAGTGTGTCAAATCTTTAAACAGTTATCTGCTAACAGCTTAAAATGTGCACCTGGGAGGCGTGAGATTCATCAGTATGTTCAGATGCACACGCACGTCAGAGCTTCTGTGTGTGCCTGTCTGTTTATTGTTTGCATCTTCAACACTAATACATAGCCTGACTTCAACAGGCAACTTTGAATATACACACAGTCTAAGGTATTATCTTAAAACATATATCTCATGCAACGTATTATATTTTCCCAACAACAGAAGTTATTTTTATATATTTCTATGATACAAAAGTAGGTTGAAAATCAGAAAAAAATGACCAATACTTTTTGTAAAACCTGGGAATTTTTTTTGGTAAAAATCGGGTTAAACTGAAGATGAAGGGGCTTAAGTATATACTACAGATTTCAGTGCCTATGAAACTTTTCTTTAGCAGGTTTCTGATCACGACATAATAGGACAAACTGATTTCTGACTTACATCTGACTCTGCAACCATACTGATGTCAATGGACCTGAATGGAATATACATTAGGGTTGAATTAGGTCCAGTAGTTCAGCCATGTTTATATTAATGTGTAAATATGCAATTCTGTCTATTGTAGTAAGCAGAATCTTAGTTCAGGAAAAAGAAAAGGAGGACTTGTGGCACCCTAGAGACTAACAAATTTATTTGAGCATAAGCTTTCGTGAGCTACAGCTCACTCATCGGATGCATTCAGTGGAAAATACCTTATGAAGTTGATAGATTTCTACTCCATACGGCTGAATTCAGTGCCTTGCATAATGACAGGTTCCAGAGTAGCAGCCGTGTTAGTCTGTATTCGCAAAAAGAAAAGGAGTACTTGTGGCACCTTAGAGACTAACAAATTTATTTGAGCATAAGCTTTCGTGAGCTACAGCTCACTTCATCGGATACATTCAGGAAAGCACCTAAGTGTGTGCCAATCTTTAAGCACAGCTTCAATGGGACTTAAGCACATGCTTAAGTTCTTTGCTGAATAGGGATATTTTCTGGAATAAGGACCTCAATTATATTTGTCTCCCCACATTCCCGTTTCTTCTCCCATCCCCCTTTTCTCTGCCTGGATGAACTGAACTACAGAATTGGGCTTCATTCATCCTGACATCACTAGGGAATGATAAAAACTTTGAAAAGGAGTTTTCCCACATGACCTGTCACTATATGGGCTGAATCTCCCATTCAGCTCTTCCCTGGCCCATCACCTCCTCCTCCCCTGCTCCATCAGCAAAAATACTTTTTTTTCGATTAAAAATATTTTATTATTTAGAGATTCAACATTGTATTTCATCTGCTGCTGCTGCCCTCGGTCTGCTGCTCTGCCACCTGTGCTGAATCTGCAGCTTCAAAAACAATACTTGCTTTCTCAGGAACTTAAGTAGTTTGATATGGTCTCTAGCCAAAGGAATAGGCATTGTATTGAGTACAGCGCACTACTCCTGTTTACTGTCTATGGATCTGACATAAGGCAGGCCATTGCTTTCACAGGTGTCAATCTAAGGTGCTGTGGGCTCAGACAGATACAGACCAGGCATTAAAAATACAAATCACCTGTGCTGTAATAACACTGAACTTTCTTTGGTTCCTAGAACTGTAAGTGGCCTAACCCTATGATATGCTGAGAAGTGCCTGCTAGGGTCAGGTCAAAAGCTGGAATCATAGGGGTTGTATTTGGGGTTGAAAGTCAAAGAGGTCTCAAGCTATTCTGTGAAAAGGTCCCTATTTCTATTGTGTCAACAGATTTCCCTACTCAATGAAAGGAAAATGAAGTACAATTCTTGGGTTTCAAAGTCCCCTTCATATCTGTATGATATGATATCTGTCACAGTCTTGGCCCTTTAAAATTACTTTTATTTTGAAGTTAAACAAGGCGGTGGTAAAAGGTACTCAGGAATTCCCCTCCTGAAAAGGACATCTCCTAAAAGAGAGAGAGAATTTTAAGGCTACAGGCCCTGATTCTACCCTCACGTACACCAATATATGTCAGAAGTAACTCCACTGAAGTCAGTGGAACAGGAGGACAATCAGGAGCATATATTGAAAGACTAGGCCTGCAAACAGGGGCTTCATTGGAACTACTCAATCATGTACAGTTACTTCTGCAGGTGTTTTCAGGATCAGTGGCTAAATCAGTACAAAGGGCAAATATGAAGTTAATTAAGGAAAAATGTTACTTGCTTGCATCAAGTAAATCTGCTTCTCTGTATTTCAAGGAGATTTCCTAGGCAGGGATGTTCTGGACCTCCAAGGTAACTGAATGCATATTATGGGATCAGCATGTTAGAAGTGCATACTACACATAAAACTTGCTGAAATAAAGATTTGGAGCACTAGGAAAATGCACACCGCAAAGTCAATTGCTGAAGCTGAATCAGGATATTAAAAAGTCTTGGTTTTTGTTTGTGTGTTTGTTTGTTTAATTATTAATAGGAGACAAACTCTCCTGGTTTTCAGATACTATTTATTTTTTTCCTGGAATAAATGGTAGCTCACCAAATATGCACAGATACAATACTGTAAAACTATTGCTAATAAATACACCTGGGACTTGAGCCTATGTTTCCTTTCTTTTTAAGAAAGCTGATTTAATCCTATGTTTGAAACTTCACTCACCTTAATGATTGTAAACATGAAAGGTGAGGGGAATACCTTCTTTGATAATACCAAAAAGAGTGGCCAAGAAATCCAGCATACCAGGGGAACTATCCTGGGGTATTTGCATGTAGGTGGTGATATACATTACCAAGTGAATAAAAGGATATCATGCCTCATTTGGGACACTGGACAAGATTGTTAAGCAGAAGAGAGATCTAGTTAATAGAATTATCCATGAAAAGGTAATTTAAGAGTTCACACTGCTAAATTACAATCTTGAGTGTCAACTGAAGGGAGAGAGTGTGGGGTATAGTTTTCTTCTGATTCTTATTCTTGACTGGCAAAAGTGATGCCAGGCAAAGCAATGTTCAGAGAAGGTTAATGCAAATGCTCTGAGGATAAGTCACCCTTAATACCTTTGGAGGTCTATCACCCTTTTTGTAACGAATGTTGAAGATGGTTTGGATCTTCCAACTCTAGCGGCCAAACTATTTTCAATCCCAGGTGAGGGGGTTCCAGGCAGACTCACAGGTGGTTTACACAGCATAAGCAGGGTCTAGGAAAATGATCATAGTTCTTTCATTATTCAGAGTAATAACTATAGTTCTACACTTAGTATCTGGTTATGGAACCAGCAACATCAGCTGTCGACAATACTATCATTTTCCCCTAAGGTTATGCCACAGGACTCCTTTTAAAATCCTGCATCTGCCACTGGTTCTTTAAATCACAGTTGTGTGGTACAGTACATAACTATAACATTTTTATGACATTACTTTTATTGAGCTAACTTAATATGACGCAACATGCCAGAAACAGTAATAAAAAGCAGCATCACTCTCAGATTTCCTGGCTAGAATAACCATTGAATACAGAATCCAATACACAAATATAATATTAATGCAAGTTAATTACTGAATCAGAGTTTATACATGCTATATCACAGTATATTTATATGATGACACAAGGCAACATCCTTTTGCCTAAAAGCATTATTCATGATGGCCCATAATAACTCACAATTAGAAGATATGTGTCACCACCCCTGCATTATGTCAGATCCATAGACAGTAAACAGAAGTAGCGAACTGTACTCCATACAATTCCGATTCCCTTGGCTAGAGACCGATTCCCTTGGCTAGAGTTCCTGTTATGTAGTTCTATATATGCAATTCATAAATTATAAAACAAGAAAAGGGCCACTGTGATCAGATAGACTGACACCGTATGTAACATAGTCCTGTTTGAACTATAACATATCTTTTAGAAAAACATTGATGATAAATGAAGGAACAGAATATGGACACCGCGTAGAATCAAGCACGTGGGTTTATTATACACAGCGCTGGCGGAGTGTCACCTTGCTTATTAGGCTCAGAGATACTGCCAATCAATTGATTACAGTGGATTATATGGATTTTCCGTGGGCAGAGGGAAATGACGGGGTAGGCAGCCCCAAACCCCTGGATAGGTCTAGCAGCAAGACAAGATAAGCACAGTAGCCAATAGTCAAAGATTACATAATGTCTCCGCCCATGGTTTCAGGTTAACAAGTAAGATACAATTAGTACACAGGTGGTTTTTTTTAAACAATGTCTCAAGTGTGTTAGTATAAAATATGTATGTTGAATTCTGATTTGGGGTCCACAGGAATGAAGTAGCTCCTTTGATTGTCCACAGGTACATACCTAGGGGTTAAAGCAAAGAGACACATGAAAAGTACATGGCAACAACTTGCTTTTAGTTGCTCATTTGTGTTTCTAAAACAAGCAATAGTGATGGCTTGGGAGAAGGGTGTGCATCTGTTAAAGGGAGGATGTGATATCTCATACTGGCATGTGTGAACCTCTTCCATAAACTCAAGGTTGATTTGTAGGAAGGCACCTCTTCTACAGAAAAAACAGAGCCCCTTTCATTCCTTAGGTCTGTTTGCAACATTTAGATAAAGCCACCAATTATAATTTTCCATCTGGAATTTTGCTGACCAAGCTTATCTCAGCAATAACAAGGTTGTCTTTTGTTTGTTCTGCTCCTTAGCTAATATTGCTCACTATTTGCCAGGCTCTGGCCTCTTGACCAAACTCTGGACTTTGGGCCTGTAAAAAGAGCTGACACAGTCTATATATCAGGTTGTTACATAAACAGCATATGGATTTCGGCCCTTCAATAAAATTGCCAGTGATGGAAAATGCACCACGATCCTTGGTAAATTGTTCCACTGTCAAAATTGTATGCCTTATTTCAAGTCTAAATTTGTCTAGCTTCAGCATCCAGCCATTTGATCTTGTTATGCCTTTCTCTGCTAGATTGAAGAGCGCATTATTAAATATTTATTTCCCATGTCAGCATTTATAAACTGTGATCAATTCACTCCTTAATTTTCTCTTTGTTAAACTAAATAGATTGAGCTTCTTGACTCTTTTACTATAAGGTATATTTTCTATGCCTTTAATCATTCTCGTGGCTCTTCTCTGAACGGTCTCCAATTTATCCACATTCTTCTTGAATGTGGATACCACAGTTGGAAACAGTATTCCAGCATCAATCATACCAGTGCCAAATATAGAAATAATATATATTCTTATTCCTACTTGATCCTGTTTATACACCCAAGGACTGCATTAGCCCTTTCGGCCATAGCATTGCACTGGGAACTCATGTTCAACTGATTATCCATCATGACCCCAAAACTTTTTCAGAGTCATTGTTTCCCAGAATATAGACCTCCATTCTGTATGTAGATTTTTTCTCTAGAGATAGTACTTTACAGCAGGCCATATTAAAATGTACCTTATTTGCTTGCACCCAGTTTACAGATCAAACCAGATCACTCTGTATTAGTGACCTGTCCTCTTCATTATTTACCACTTCCCCATTCTCTGTGTCATCTTCAAACTTTATCAGTGATGATTTTATGTTTTCTTTCAGGTCATTGATAAAAATATTAAATAGTGTACAGACAAGAAATGAACCCTTAGGGGATTCCACCTGAAACACACTTGCTCAAAGATGATTCTCCATTTACAATTACATTTTGAGACCTATCAGTTAGCCACTTTTAAATCCATTTAATATATGCCATGTTAATTTTGTATTGTTCTAGTTTCTTAATCAAAATGTCATACAGTATCAATTCAAATGACTTACAGAAGTGTAGGTATATTCCTTCAACTCTATTGCCTTTATCAACCAAACTTGTAATTGCATTAAAAAAAAGATATCAAGTTAGCTTGGTGGGATCTATTTTCCATAAATCCATGTTGATTAGCTTTCATTATAATTATAATTAACTTCCTTTAATTCTCTATTAATTGAATCCCATATTAGCACTTCTATTTTATTTCCCAGGATTGATGTCTGGCTGATGGGCATGTAATTACCTGGGTATCCTGTTTACCTTTTTAAAATATTTCCACAACATTAGTTTTATACTAATGTTCTGGAACCTCCCCATCATTCTAAGACTTATTGAAAAACAACATTAACAATCCAAAGTGTTCTCCTAGGCCAGCTCTTTTAAAACTCTTGGATGAAAATTATCCATGTAGTATCTTATTGATGAGCAGAATGGTCTTAAAATAAATCCTTTCATAATAACAGTAATTATGTACAGAAATAAGGTACCAAGCTACTACTAATTTTTAGTTCTGTGCTCAATTCTTCTTCATGTCAAAATGAGGTCTAACATAAAATTCCTGGGTTGGATGAAATAGTTTTTTGAGTTAGGAAATTGTCATCTATAATATTTACATATTCTGTGGATATTTTAGTTCTGACAGAATGAGACCTTCCGCATATGTCACCCAGTTTTAAGTCCCCCATGATCACACATCTTTTAATGTACAACCTGACTTTGTGGGTTAACACAAAAATGCATTCTTCTATGGTGAGCTTGAGAAGGAAATGTGGCTCATGGAGACAATTCTTTCTATGCCCTCAGTGTGCTCAGTGAGTATGCAGCCTATACAATCCTTGAGGATGGTGGTTTAATATGGAAGAGGTCAGGATTATGGTACCCCTTTTTCTCCCCCACCACCTTCGGGGAAGGGACGTTCTTCTCAGACTATGAAGGAAAAATAAGAGATGGAGAAGGGTGTGAAATCTTTGCTCCCTCTCACCTCTGTGCAGTTTCATCAGTCACAATCTGGCCCCAAAGCATTAGAGATTGACAGGTTTTTTACGACTACTTACCAAACTTTGGAAAATATTGTAAGCTCCTTATCTGAAGTTCTGCACATTGTGGAAAATAAGACTGAGTGTAGCTGTTTAGATTTACCTGACATTTTATTATAGTGGCAGGGGATTTCACATTTTTCCTGATGTTTTTTATCAGACTTTAATTTAACGCTGTTAAGGGAAGCCACTAACAATATTCACACTGTGCTTCTTGTAGGCACTCAGCAATAAAACCAGCAGGAAGTGGGACTTTTGAAAATATTATTATTCTTTTGCAAGGCAGTTGGAGGGCTTGGGAATTTAAGATAAAATTCTCTACACAAGTAAATACAGCACCGTATGCACATGCTGTTAAAAGAGACATGCTTTATTTTGCAGCAAACATACCTTTTAAATTTCACAAAATAAAAAGGCTTCATTGCCAAACTTCGGACTTTATCTGGTTTGTTGTTGACTTGCATCCCCAGCGTCTCCTAATGTTTTCAGAGCATCCATTATTTAGGCTGGAATGTTCTTCTGGCCATTTGAGATTAAGGTTTTCTTTTCAGGACCAGACTGAAGAACTTGTTCAGCTACTGGCATTCCAGTGATGAAGATACCATTTCTAATTGCATAGTAAAGACTGCTTATTTATATTTTCTTTGAGGGGCTTCAAGGATTAAGCTCCCACCAGTTTTATTTTTAAATAAATTATTATTCCCTGAGGCTGTAAATTCCCAAATTACCGGCGGACTACAAATGTTGAAAGGGAAGACAGGTTTGGGATGTTGGTTAATTTAATAGCACAACCTTCCCTTCCTCGATGTTTTGTGCTGAACCGCAACCTTTGAGTGCCTTATAAAAATGCTTCCATGGGTATTTTTGTTGTTGCCCTTCTTCTGACAACAGTGTCCTCTTGTAACACTAGCATGCAGCAGATATCCAGGTTCTCACATACTACGTTCAGTGACAAACACCAACACCCTGGTTTCCAGAGTGCAGCTCTGCCTCAATGACTGATTGTAATCAAAGAACAAGGCAGAGAACACACCCTCCTGCTGCTCACACACCTTCCTCTTGAAAGACCACTGCCTCTTCAACACAGAACCTTGCATTACTACTACAACACGCCTTGCAGAGAGGGAACATGCTAAGAAAAATAACTTGGAAGACTGTGTGACAGCGCCACCAGTTGACGTTACTATAGGGTGACCAGATGTCCTGATTTTATAGGGACAGTGCCGATTTTTCGGTCTTTTTCTTATATAGGCGCCTATTACTCCCGACCCCCTGTCCCGATTTTTCACCTTTGCTGTCTGGTCACCCTACGTTACGATAACACTATCATCCAGTAATATATATGGCATGAACTTCATTGCATGAATGGTGTAGGAGTGTGAGAACTGTCAACCGGAGGAGTCCTGCAAGCCATATTACTACAGAGAAGACATTTTATACTAGAAGAGGCACCATAATAATGTGTAACTTTTCTATGTTTTTTTCCCCTAGGTCAGTATTGTTGTAGCAAGCAACTCATGCCCCTTCCTTCACTCACCCTGGGCCACGCAAAGACTATGTTATCAGGCTTTGGGTATTCCATGGGGTTCAGAGGATGGGGATCATTTGCCAAACTATGAGCAGGCTGTGGAGATGAAATGCAGGTTTGCCATGTGTTACGGGCCACTGGATTCAAATAAGTACAAATTGTATAGACCCTGCTCCTGCCAGCTCTCTCTTCTCTACAGTCTATATGAAGCTGGTACAGATAAGCACCATTTGGCTGTACCACCCTTGCCTTTCTACCCAGGCAGCCCCATTGTGGGCTATAGTGGAGATAGAAATGTCCTCATGAAAGCTCAGTGCATACAGGTTAAATTAACCCATAATAGATTGTTAACAAAGGGTCAGTCCCTGCAGTCAAATCTCTTTTGAAGCTGAAAAAAAAAAAGCAGTCCCTGCTTGTCTAGGGACTACATGATCGGGTCATTAGATTTTGAAGAACATATAAAAGTGGCACTGTTTTCTAATCTTTAAAAGGATCTGTGGATGGATCAGCTCCTAAGTGGATACTGATCTCTGTCCAGGTAAATAAAAGGTAATGGGGAAATTATTTGAATCCACAGAGCTATGCAGTTAATGATTGATTTTAGACATCAAAAAGTCTCAGGACAGATGGTGGTTCCAGACTTCTTAAATGGGTATGTCTGAGCTAAAGTGGTTTAATTGTAAATACACAAGACAGGCTCCTAAGTTTAATCATGTGGAGACTTAATGCAACAATTACACAAACAACAATAAAATGCAAAGGACCAAGAATTGTCCTGGAGCCTCAAAATTCCACCTAGTCTGAGGGAATTTTCTGCCCTGCAGTGTAAATTCTATTGGTTCACATTTTTGCAATACAGTAACAAAATTTTAAGGTACCAGACAGCTGTAATTTTAAGGTACCAGAACAACATTAGAACTGGAGTGCACAAGAAAGAAAGAAAAATCAGATGAGTTTTGAAAGCCTACAGAGATGGGTGTCATGGTAATAGGGTGAGCTGTACCTTAGATTGCCTTTTAGTCCCCCCTCAAGTGCATCCCTGAGGTGACAGGTCTGGCTTTGTGAACCTCACTCTGGGTGGAACCATGTGGTCCACTCATAGGGTATGTCTACACTGCAATTAAAAACTGGCGAGTGGCCCATTCCAGCTGACTCAGGCTCACAGGGCTTGAGCTAAGAGGCTGTTTAATGGCAATGTAGACATTTGGGATTGGGCTGGAGCCTGCAGTCTAGTACTGAAGCCCAAGCCGAACGTCTACAACTCAGTTAAACAGCCCATTAGCCTGAGGCCCACGAGTCCAAGTCAGCTGGCACGAGCCACCCACGGGTATCTAATTGCAATGTAGACATACTCTTAGACTGGATCGCTGGGTTGTAGTCCCCTATTTACCAACTATGTTAATGTGACAGGAGTGACTGCAAGTCCTTTTTCTCCAGGACTGTGACAGCAACTAATTAAAATAACTGGAAAACAGCATCTCCAAAACAAAGCATTCAGGAAAATGGATTAATGCAACAAAGAATCCCATACCTTATTTCTTTACCTAAGCTTAACCTCTCTATCTATTAATTAAGTAAATCCATCTTATTCCCTTTTGTGTCTGGGAGAAGCAGATTGTCCTGCTTGTGTCTTGCTCTCTCTGTCTCTGGTTGTCTAGTTGCATGCCTGTCAGCTCTCACTCACACTCCCTTGGCAGCCTTGCCTCTTTCTTCAAGCCAGAATCTTCAAGGTTGAGGATCCCCTTTGATCCTAGGCTTTCAGCCTTGGGAAGAGTAAACCATGCCAGCCTAGCTTCTTCCCAACTGATGGCACTGATATTGTTATTTTAAATCCTTAGCTGTCTACCTATAATGTCTTATCTTTGTCATTATTTTGTTTCCTGTTTGCTTTCCCCTTAACAGCCTCTTTTGATTTAACTCCAAGCAATCAGGTTAATATCAAACAGAAAACCTGAGGGGCTTATGATCGGTATAAAAATATTACACATAACTCCCTCATTATTCACAATAGATTTATTGCTTTTTAAGGAAAATAGCAATATCTGTCTCTTTGTAAACTCTGACAATTGATCTGAAGTTTGCCACGAACAAACGTGATTGTGGTCTCCATTGTCACTGCTATAAATATTGAAAATATATCTTGGAAAAGAAAAATGAGTCACTGAATTAATACAAAAAACAATGCTAAGTATTCACAGATTCATGTTTTGGGACAAATTATTACTTCATCTTTCTATTCCTTAATAAAAGATGAGAATGTCCCAGTTATAATTAACTTAAGAAACTTAATATCATCAAATTTTAGCAGCTTTCCTAAGGTACAATATGCATATTATTAGCAAAAAGAGAGAGAGAGAGAGAGAGAGAGAGAGAGAGATCCATAATGCTGATTGACTGATGAGGAGCTAGTAACTCATGTTAGACAGAATGCTTTAGATGCACATTCATCGTAATTCTCTTTTGACAATAGACACCATATAGAAGAATCTGACCTGATGAACCAGAATTAGAAAAAAATATGCGTGTATTGATTGTGGTGATATCTGATTACATATGAGATTTGGGCAAGTATATGAATTCTGTGGTAAAATCAAATCTAGGCACCAATTTAAGCCAATGAAATATAAACTTCTGGAATTCTGAAACCCTCCCTGAGATTCTTAAGCAGTGGCCAGCTATAGTCACAGACCCTATACACCTGTCATGTCTGCAACCATCCCCTCAAGTGCTCCCTCCCCTTCTATGCTGGGCAGAACAGCTGGCTGGGCATGCAGGGAGATGTATGCTGCATGTGATTTCCCTGAAAAATATTTCATTGAGGGATAAGGCCGTATAGTTTGTGTGATTTTGAAAGTACTATACTTAAATGTAAATATGAAATAGTGCTGCAAATTAACAGTTCAACACTTTTAATTATTAAATTGTATTAATATCATGTCTTAATTTTTAGTCACGGGCATTATACTTCTGCTGATATATAATAACTACTTTTTATCAAACCCCCGCACATCAAATATTGTTTTCCATGGGAGCATAAGAAGCACTTTGCAGAAATCTGAATGCACATTTACACCCCAATATATCTTATAACAAAGGGCATTGGAAGCTTTCAAAAACATTTGGAATACAGTGTTATCTAGTGGTTAGAGCACAGGACAGAACATCAGGGGATCTAGGTCAGTGGTTCTCAACCAGGGGTACGTTTTACCCCTGCAGGTACGCAGAGGTCTTCCAAGGGGTACCTCGACTCATCTAGATATTTGCCTACTTTTACAACAGGCTACATAAAAAGCACGAATGAATTCAGTACAAACTAAAATTTCATACAGACAATGACTTGTTTAGACTGCTCTATGTACTATAAACTGGAATGTAAGTACAATATGTATATTTCAATTGATTTATTTGATAATTATATGGTATACATGAGAAAGCAAACAATTTTTCAGTGATAGTGCACTGTGACACTTTTGTATATCTTTGTATGTCTGATATATGTGTATGTCTGATTTGTAAGCAATAGTTTTTAAGTGAGGTGAAACTTGGTGGTACACAAGACAAATCAGACTCCTGAAAGAGGTACAATAGTCTGGAAAAGTTGAGAGCCACTGATCTAGGTTGTAGGCTAATCTCTGTCATTGAACTACTGTATGATCTTGGGCAAATTCCTTCACTTCTCTGTGATCCCTCATCTATTTTTGTATTATTATTATTTAGACTCCATAGTGTTAGGTGCTGTACACACAGAGTAGTAGACAATCCCTGCACTGAAGAGCTGAGAGATTAAATAGACACCTGGTGGGGGAAGATATATAATACACAAAAGGAGTATACAGTGTGATAGCAGCAAACATCATGTTAGTTTCTTTTCTTTTCTTTTCTTTTCTTTTCTTTTCTTTTCTTTTCTTTTCTTTTCTTTTCTTTTCTTGTGGTTTAGTTAGAAGGGGCTCGGTTAAAGGGAAGGGAGAGGAGACACGGAAGGGAAGGGGTGGTGGGGGAGATAGAAAGGGAAGAAGAAGAAGCTAAGAGGAATAATTCAGAGGAGATGAGACTATGAGGGAAGGAAATTGTTGGAGCAAGTAGCCAATCAGTACAGGGCAGAGAAAGTCCAGTCGAAAGTGGAGAAAATTCTCCAAAGGACTAAAGATCCCTACTTTAGCTACTTCTGCCCCTCCTGGCTGCAGTCTCTGGTTGGCTTCTCTTTGTTGCTGTTTCCCAAGTCCACATGGCAGTAGGGAGGGAAGACACATCCTGGATCCTAGTGCCTCCAGAGGGGGACTTTCCTGTTCCGGGTCTAGGAAGTACTGGGGAAGGGGAGGTATCCCCAGCTGGACCCCATTTTCCTCTCTCCCCTCAGCGTAGTAGTCCCTGATTTTGCTGTTTCTGTGCTACCAGCTGAAGTCTCTGGAGACCTCATTGTGTGAGGTGTTGAACAACTACAGAAAAAGGACATTCCTTGCCCCAAAGAGTTTACAATCTAAGTATAAGATAAGAGATAGCTGATGAATACAGACAGTCAGACAGGGGAGTACAAGCAAACCCATGAGATAATATTGATCAGCACAATTGGCAGTCGTCTTATCCAGAGGCTCAACTGGAATTTTCCTAAGGAGAGGGTCCAGAGCTCTCCCTCCTTTTCCCTGCACCCATCCCTCCCCATACTCCCTGTCTCACTACTCTAACACCCTGTCCTGTGCTCTTCACCCTACACCCAGCTTCATACACTTTATACCCCCTTCCCTCTGTCCCAGCCCCAGCCCCATGCTCTTCCCCCCACATTGCTCCACATCCAGTTCTGAACTCTCTCCTGAGCATCCAGCCCACGGTCTCCCCACCCCACACTCAGCCCCATCCTCTTCTTCAGAGAGGTGGTCAGGCTGAAGAGCTTCATCCCCACCAGAGGCCAGGTAGTTCTAGGAGTCCCAGACCCCATCCTCCTTCTGGATTTCCACTTCCCTAGGAAGTGCCAAAATCCACGATCCAATCTTCTCATTCTTCTGGGGACTTCCTCCTGCTTCATTACTCCCTGGGGGTACCTGGTGCCCAGGGGCACCAGAAGGACTGCAAAAGTGGGGTTGCAACTTGGTACATGGGGTTGCAGTGCCACTCAAATGTGGCCTGGCTGTCCCTCCCTCTGGCAGTAAGGCCAAATTTGATTGAGAGGAGTTGCAACCTGGTGCATGGGGTCACAATGCCTTTCAAATTTGACCCACTCAAGGGCAAAGAGGGAGCTGAGCTGCAAAGGTTCCCCCTTGTTGCGCTTCTGATCTTACCACAACCAGCAGCTTAACCATTGTCAAGACTGTAAGAGCTTCAGGGCAGGAAATATCCTTCACTACGGGTCTGATTCAAAAACAACTGATGACAATAGGAATCTTCCCATTGATTGCAAAGGATATTATAGCAGGGCCTATAATTTTGTAAAATCCCTAGCACAATAGGGTCCCAATCTCATTTGAGGTCTTTGGTTGCAACTGCAACACATATAATCATAATATGATTTACCACATTCTGAAGTGACACAAACACCAACTGAATGAAAAATTCAGAGGTTTTTAATCACTTTACAGAAAACATACAAGAAAAACTCAGTCCCACCTGAAATTGTACAATAACTGTTCTAGTCATAGAGTCACTCCTTTTTAATATACATGTTTAAAGTTTATGCTTGTCAGTTTAAGGTGAAAATCTTTAACTGAAAGTTTAAGTACATCAGTAAATGCCCTATCAGTACTGGACATGCTCACTATCTCACTCACACTCTATCTACACTGAATATGCTTCCTGATCCCACTAACTCCATTTGTACTGACAGTGGCTCCCAGGCCCCATTGAGCCTATTGCAAGGTAGGCACAGAGCTAGCGCTCCAGGCAGGGTACAGACAAAGCACCAGCAACATCACAATGTTTAGTGTAAGGAACATTGTGCAGGACTGGGAGCCAGGTGACTATGCATTCTTGTCTCAGCTCTTCTGCTGACTTAGATTGATAATTTTGTGCATTTTACAACCCTCATTTTTGAGCAATGCTTTCTACCCCACCTTCAAATGCAGACAAGTATTCCTAGTATCATTTTATGGATGGAGCAACTGCAGGTTCATCTTCACTTCTGGCCTTTCCTAGCTCTTGAGTATGAGATTTTGGATCCTCAACGTAGGTTCTTTTTATATATAACTTCATATATTTAGGACACTTAGAGCTTGATACTGTGAAATACTTGACACTTTACCTTCTGCTGAGAGTCAGGGTACTCAGTACTTTACAAGAAGGCACAGTGCCTTGCAGGATCAAGCCCAGGATGAGAAAATCTAACCACAAGGAACTGTATAAAATACAGTACATGTAACAAAATATTCAAAAGCAAATAATGTTACTCCTTGTTAACAGCTGAGCTTTAATTCTGTAATAAATAAATAAAGACTAGTAACCCACAATATTCAAAGACCTTTTCTCAAACCTATAATTATATTTTTTTGGAAAACTCAAAATTTTGACAATTATTTTTAAGGAGTGCTTTACTTAAAGCCTTATGATCATCAAAAGAATTTTTGATGAAGTACTTTCCCCCAAAACATTTCTCTTAATTAGTAGGATGAATTCTATCTGTAGCTCAAGTGAGCACTTCAGATTTCAAAGCATCAGAATAGTAATCAAATTATTCACCTCTGTTTTTCCAAAAACACAAATGGGCATGTGCAGTGTCTATGTGTGTAGACTGATAAAAATACTGGTGCCTAGTAAGGGACCTGTTGGTGTGTTATGGAGGTCTTTCCCCTTCATTCTGGATGAGCTCTAGAGCAGATGTTCTCAAACTGTGGTCTGCAGACCACCAGTGGTCTGCGAGCTCCTCTAAGGTGCACGCCTGGGTGGCCGCACACGAGACAATGAAGGGCCACCTACCTAATTAGTGGAGCCGCACAGGCGTGGCTCCAGTAATTAGGTGTCTGGACCCTGGACAAAATGCATTGTAAAGTAAGGTGGTGGCCTTGGGGGGCATAGGGAGTAGGAGGGAGGGGGCAGTGGGGTAAGAAGACGGGGTGGGGGGAATTTGGGACATGCAGGGCTGTGGCAGCCAGAGAAAGAGGCGACTTTCCCCAGCTCCAGGGCTGCAGCTACCGGGGAGAGACGGCCTTCCTTCCCAGCCTCAATTCCGTGGCTGCTGTGGCATGGGAGAGACCCCCTTCCTTCCCAGCCCCACCTCGGGGGCTGCCGTGGTGGGGGAGAGAGGGCACATCCATCTCATTAAAAAGGTAAGACTACTGATATTAAAATCTGAGTTGTGTGCTTATTTGCAGAACAAAAAAACATTAATTATTATTAAGCTTTTTTTTAGATAGCGCTTTTATCCAAAGCACTTTACAATAGCTAGCTAACAGTACAAACAACATTTCGAAAGATCATTAAGTGGTCCGCCGAGACTCTCAGCAATTTTCCAGTGGTCCAAGGAAAAAAAAAGTTTGAGAACCATTGCTCTAGAGCAGTGTTTCTCAAACTTGGGATGCCGCTTGTGCAGGGAAAGCCCCTGGCGGGCCCGGCTGGTTTACCTGCCGCGTCCGCAGGTTCGGCCAATCACGGCTCCCAAGGGCCGCGGTTCGCTGTGCCCAGCCAATGGGGGCTGCGGGAAGTGGCGCGGGCCGAGGGACGTACTGGCCGCCACTTCCCGCAGCCCCCATTGGCCGGGCACAGCAAACCATGGCCAGTGGGAGCCGCGATCGGCTGAACCTGCGGACGCGGCAGGTAAACAAACCAGCTGGGCCCGCTAGGGGCTTTCCCTGAACAAGTGGCATCCCAAGTTTAGGAAACAGTGCTCTAGTGGGAAGGAACATAGCCAATGGAGGGCAATATGTTTCTTCCACATCCTCTGTCATGAGGTTGCCTCCCTCATTCAGTAAGGGGCCCACACTTTCCTTGACTTTCTTCTTGTTGCTAACATACCTGAAGAAACCCTTCTTCTTCTTAACCATTAGAAACTATTTTTGATTTTCATTGTTATTCTAATTTAAAGCAATTGTGCCCAGGATATTTGTATCTTATAGTTTCTGTCAACCCTAGCAAGGAATCTTCTATTACTCAAAATGTTGGAGTGTTTATGGAGCCCAGCAAGGGCAACAGCCTGAAGAGACTAGTGCTTGGAGTGCCTACATTGCTTACTTCTGTGTTTATTATAAATTGAGTCTGCTACCAAACATCTAGAGGGGACTGGTTAGCCATGGCAATCACAGCAGCGCATCATACAGTAGATGGGGTTGGTTGCAATATGAAATGGAATGTGATTATTGTAATTACAGATCTGAGTTTAACGCAGACAAGTTTGCCATGGCATTCTGGGACAATGTCCAATCCCTCCACAGCTGATGGCCCAGCATGGTTCTTCTCTGGGATGTTTAGTCTGTGGGATTATGAGGGTTTAGGTTTAAGACAATTATTTATACATGGTATGGAAACATCCACTCAATGTACAGCGGGAGTCAAAAAAGCTAACAGAATGATGGGAATCATTAAGAAAGGGTTAGATAATAAGACAGAAAATATCATATTGCCTCTATATAAATCCACAGCACATCCACATCTTGAATAATGCGTGCAGATCTGGTTGCCCCATCTCAAAAAAGGTATATTGGAATTGGAAAAGGATCAGAAAAGGGCAAAAAAATAATTAGGGGTCTGGAACAGCTTCCATTTGAGGAGTGATTAATAAGACTGGAACTATTCAGCTTGAAAAAGAGACTACTAAGGGGGATATGATAGACATCTATAAAATCATGACTGGTGTGGAGAAAGTAAATAAGGAAGTGTTGTTTACTCCTTCTCATAACACAAGAACTAGGGGGCACCAAATGAAATTAACAGGCAGCAGGTTTCAAACAAACAAACAAACAAACAAACAAAGTATTTGTTCACACAACGCATAGTCAACCTGTGGAACTCTTTGCCAGAAGATGTTGTGAAAGCCAAGGGTTCAAAAAAGAATCTGATAAGTTCATGGAGGATAGGTCCATCATTGGCTATTAGCCAGGATGGCAGGAATGGTGTCTCTAGCTTCTGTTTGCCAGAAGCTGGGAATGGATGACAGAAGAAGGATCACTTGATGATTACTTGTTCTAATCATTCCCTCTAAAGCAGCTGGCATTGGCCACTGTTGGAAGACAGGATACTGGGCTAGATGGACCTTCGGTCTGACACAGTATGGCTGTTCTTATTGTGTGGGTGTGGAAAAAGGGAAAGCAAATTATTGCTATGGGGCTATCACCTGCATTCCTTTCAGCAGCCTATCAGATTTTATGTTCAACAATAAAGTTATAGCTATCTTGGTCACTTTTAAACACTAACTCAGTTCTCTCCTCGGAGAAGTGCTTGCTCTCAGCAATTATCTCACACTGCATAGGAATGTGTTCACTAATTTCATAGAATCATAGAGTTCAAGGCCAGAAGGGACGTATTCAGGGATGTATTCAGGGGGTCCCCGGGATACATCTCCCCCTTATCTGTTGTTTCGGATATCCGTCACTCATCACTAGGGGAATGTATTCCGATTTACATTGGTCCTGTTCTGCATAGCTGTCATTTGCACGGATCGGGACATTCAAGGCTTATTACCTATGGAGGATGTTCTCCATGCTGATTAAGGAGACAGCAGGTGAAGGAAAGCCCAGTGTATAGGAGTTTTGGAAGTCCTACAACATCCTGAATGGCATAGAAAACATTGATGCATTGTGGGAAGAGGTCACTTCGCAATGTATTAATGGCATTTGGCACCATGCATGGCCAGATGCTCTTCACAGCTTCGTCGGATTTGATGCTGTTCCTGCTCTCAAGCAAGAAATTGTCAAGCTGGAGAAGGATGTTGGCTTTGAGGAGGTGGAGGTGGAGGAGGAGGATGTACAGGAGTTATTTGAGTCTCACGCTGAGCAACTGACAAATGAGGAACTGATTGACAGGGACCAACAATGGATATCTGAAGAAAGCAATGATGATGATGATTATGATGACGTAGGGCAGGAAGCCAGGAGTCTGACAGCAAAGAATCTCTCCTGTTTCTTTGGATTGCTGGATGAGATGATGAAAATCATACAGAGTGATGCTTCTTTTCGTGAACAGTCTGCCAAAGTCTCCAGGGATCTCAATGATGCAGTGGCTTGCTACAGGGAAATCTATCGTTCAAATATTCATGCAGGAGACAGACGTCGATAAAATCCTCTTTTAAGACTCCTGCAACCAAAAAGCCAGCCAGGGGAAAAGCCAGCCCAAGAAAACCCAGCCGCCACCCCTTCCTAAGTTTAGCATAATTGACAATGTTTTATACTGTATTGCTGTACTGTATTTACTGTATTAAAATGTTCTATCTGAACGGTGTTAGTAGGGTTCTACATTATTTTATTCAATGTTTAATATGTTCAATGTGTATTATATATCCTGTCATTGTAAAAAGGTAGACTGTTTAGGCGAAAACAACATTGTCATAGGCAAGTGTGGTGAAGTTGTGAATGCATCCCCTCCACCCCCTTATTCCATTATTTCTTATGGGGAAAAATTCCCCGGTATACATCATTTTGGTAGCCATCTCCCTTTTCAAGAATGCAACCCCAATGTATACAGGGGACTCCCTGTACCCAGATGCTCTGACAAGTGACCTGCACTTACATTGCAGAGGAGGGCAAAAATCCCCTAAGGTCACTGCCAATCTGGCGTGGGGGAAAATTCTTTCCTAATCCACATATGACAATCAATTTGACCCAGAGCACATGAGAAAGAACCAGCCAGACAAGCACTCAAAAGAAAATCCTCAGTACCATCTCACAGCCCTGGCCCACCCGATCCAGTGTCACATCTCCAGCTGCGGGCCATCTCCCATGCTTCAGAGGAAGGAGACAAAAAAAGCCAAATAAACAAACAACTCTCCCTTCCCAACTTCCTGCCTCAAAAACCAAACAACCCCCCATAAGCAACACACCAGAATACACTGGGGAAAAATATCTCTTCCTGACCTCTACAGGTAATCGGCTGATGCTGTGAAGCATGAAATTTTAGGAATATAAGACATAAATTGTAAGGAAACCCCCCCCCCAGGGCTGCCAAGACCAGTCCCTCACTAGTAAAAGCAACCCTATCATGCAATCCCATTCATAAATTTGTCAAGCTCACTCTTAAATCTAGTACATAGATTGCCCCCACAACTCCTACTGGGGGGCTGTTCCAGAACCCTATTCCTCTGAGGGTTAGGAACCTTCATCTAATTTCCAGCCTAGTTTGTTCATGGCCATCTTATAGACATTTGTTCTTGTTACAACATGGCCCTTTAGACCAGTGTCTCTCAACCTCTCCAGAGTACTCTACCCCTTTCAGGAGGCTGATTTGTCTTGCATACCCCCAAGTTTCACCTCACTTAAAAACTACTTGCTTACAAAATCAGACATAAAAATAGAAATGTGTCACAGCACACTGTTACTGAAAAATTGCTATAATTTTTACCATAGAATTATAAAATAAATCAATTGGAATATACATATTGTACTTACATTTCAGTGTGTAGAATATAGAGCAGTATAAACAAGTCATTGTCTGTGTGAAATTTTAGTTTGTTCTGACTTTAATAGTGCTTTTTATATAGCCTGTTGTAAAACTAGGCAAATATCTAGATGAGCTGATGTATCCCCTGGAAGATCTCGTATCCCTGGTTGAGAACCACTGCTTTAGACTAAATACCTCTTCACCCTCTCTCATGTTTACTCTCCCCTCCATATATGTACAGAGAGCAGGCATATCCCTTATCAACTCTTGTTTAGTTAGATTAAACAAGCCAAGCTTTTAGTCTCCCCTCTTAAGGTTCTCCATGCCCCTGATAGTAGCCCTTCTCTGATCCCATTCCTCTATGAATTAATTCATCTGTCTTGAACATGGGTTACCACATTTGTACACAGTATTCCAGACGAGGTCTTAGAAGTGTCTTGTAGAATGACATTAATACTTCTCTATCTGTACTGGAAATTTTATGCCTGATACTTCCTACAATCATAATTACTTTTTTTAAAACCACATCACTAAAATCACTGATATGCACAGACCACTGTATTGTGTGTATATATAATTAATCTGGCTTTGCAGAAAACATCTGTTACTAACTGTGGTTTGACTTTACTCCACTAGACAGAAATTTCTTCATTGTAACCATCTGTCATCTTTGCCTTGTATGCTGAATTAATTACAGAAGTTTAAACAGCCGATTTCAAACAAGCCACAAACAAGATTACTTTCTGGTGAGATCGGTTTCTGAATAAAATGTGTATTCCTACTGGGAAGACAGGTGTCACCATTAAGATTCAATCAGTCAGCTTGTCCTTGGCCATCCAGGGAAGTAGTGGCAAATTCTAAAGCTCCTGCTACTATGACAGAACCTAAATTATTTCAGAACATTAGGATCTATACACAGATTAATGAACAGTAAAGATAAATTCAGTATTCAATCCCCACTCCCTTCATGCATCAGTGGGAGAAGAAGACCTTAAGTGATGTCACTTTGACACATTCACTATGGCATAAGACAACAACTCCCTCGGAGCCTATGGAATTGTACGGCATCCGCCAGCTGATTCAGTGCAGCCTATGGAGATCTGGCTGTAGTTTAAAACTGCTGTCTGAGCAGAAAACTCAGAAGAAGAGTAGTCGTGATGTATTTTCCTTTTCAAATTCTCTTCTAACCAATTCTCTGAAGGATTCTCTTATCCCTTTTTGGCATCTTTATCAATACTGAAGTATTGTAGGGAAAAGCAGGCACACTGGGCCAGACTCTCAACGGTTACTCCAGTTTTGTGCCAGTGTGAGTCCATTACTTTCAGTGGCATTACACAGGCACAAAATGACAGTAACACAATGCAGAATCTTCCCCACGATTCTCTCTGTTTATACATATGAGCAACTATATCAGTTTATAGTAATTATTAATAAAATATAACCAGACCATTTCCATTAAATGTGAAGCTCCACACTCACACACATGAACCTTCAGCTATTTGTAGAAGTGACCTAACACTGAACCTTTTATGAGCTACAGAAATGTCCAGATGATGTTTCTGTTTCATTTTTTATTTTTTCCTAGCCCAGGTTGCAGGGAGGACCAGAAGCAGAGATGCCAAAGAAATTATTTTACAAGTGTTTTCATACTCAGGATAAGCTTTTTAATCAAACCTAAATTCCAACCCACTTGAGCTACAGTCATCGTTATTATGACCATTTAATGTACAGCATATTAGACCATGAGTTAACGTTGTATAATTAATAAAGTCAGGGGAATCAAATATAATTAAGCCTTGATTTTGCTGTAAGCAGGAAATACTATAAAAGTGAAGGTATAAAAGAAATAAAAATGAAACTACTTGGTCAAGTAAGATTGTTTTTCTCCATTTCTCTATTTTTATAGTATATCCTGATTACGGGACTTCCCTGATTATGTTACTGTGATGGTCTGTATCCCTGTATTCACCCCATGCACACTATTGTAATAATCTTTATACAAAGTATTCCTTCTGAGGTATAATTTGAAAACTCACAATATGCTGATCATTATTGTCCTGTAAAAACATGTGTGGCAACATTGTATGTAAAGTTGTAAGATTACACTGTGTGGTATTACTAAAACATAGCCCAAGTCTGGAGAAACCAGCTCCTCAGAGACAAAGGAAAAGCTGACACCTCAGCCAGGTGTAAACAAGATCAAATGTGCCATCACCTGCTAATTAGCTATTCATTGGCAGGAAAAGAGACATGGGCAAAAAAATCTACATTTTAGCAAAGAAACATCATAGAGTTTCCATCCCCACAGTCTGCCCTTTGCCATATTCCCAGCTGGAGATGCTTCTCAAAGGAAGGAAAGGACTATAAAAAGGAGGGGCAGACACCCCAAAGGTTCTCTGCCCAAGGCATTCAAAACACCTGAAGAACAAAAGAAGCAGCATTGAACTGGGGTGAGAGGGATCCTGACTGAAAGAAGGTCAGCTAGTAGAATTGATTAATCATGTGGTGAGAGAAACTTTGCTTTGAATTTACCCTAGTTTGTTAAATTAGGCATTGATTGGGTTTTACGTTTATTTTTCTTGTAACTCGTTCTGTCTTTTATGCTTCATTATTTTTGTTCACTTAAAAATCTCTTTCTTTATAGTTTTGATGGGATGTACAAACCCCACACTGGGCAATAAGGGGTTAAGGATTATTTTGGGCTCAGCCAGCCCTGCCCCTCCACACCTCAGCAAATGCTCCATCTGCTGGAGGAATTAAAAGGCAGGGAATTAGCTTAGGGTGGGGGGAATAGATCTGGAGGTGAGCAGAGGAGAGCCGAGCTGAGCCTTGGCAGTAAGAAGTTGCAGTCATGACCACTAGGCCATGCTCCCCATGAGAGGACCATCACTATAGTTAATAAACTTGTTTTATCTAGAGCAGTGTTTGAGTTGAAGTGTTTGGGAAACTCCGCTTGGGATAAGAGGATTTATGCATTTCATTTCTATTAATAAAATAATGGATGTTATATGAGCTTGTATTGTCCAGGAGAGAGCTAGGCAGTATAAGACATACATTTCTGGAGAAAGCCTGGGACTAGGAGTGTGCTAGGGGTCACCCTGCAGTGTAATTCAGGCTAGTGAAAGCCTGTGTGTGACTGGTAGCTTGCAAGTGCACACAGACTTGAGGCTACAGCAGCAAAGCTGTGTAAAGGACACCCCAAGTAAGTGGGTTGGGGTGATATACCTATTCATCAGTCTAAAACTGGGTATGTCAGTTACTTGTACCTAATTTTTATGTCCGTTGGGCTACTCATGAGAGCAATGTTTCACTGGAAGAAATGCTCCAGGAGCTTCCAGCCTTCTACCTTTGAAGATATATTAAGAGACTGTAAATATGTGTCTGGGTTACTTCTAATTCCTCATTTACTCTGATGGAAAAGCTGTCTACCCTTTCACGAACTGCCAAACAATTATTCTGTTTATCATTTACAGTGTACATTATAATCTTACCTCTTTTGAATCTCATATTTTTGTCAAAGATTGTGAGTTGCTTTGATCTCTAAGATAAAAGTTTCTCTGTATGTATCTAATAGTGTCTCTCCAGCTTCCCCCCCCCCCAACCAAACAACTGTATTCTACTAACATTTCAAAATATAGAACCATCATTAAGAGTAATACAGAGCAGTCATTTGGCTCTAAATAATGTTCTCTTAATGTACAAGAAGTACATCAAGAGAACATTAGTAAGGATGCAAAGTCAAACACTCAGAAGTTAGGAAATGCCAGAATTAAGATTGCCTGTGCAATCTTAATCTGTCCCTCTTGTGGGTATGCATTATGAAACACGTTAGCTGCACGATCACATACTACTTGTTCCACAAGGAAACCTGTCTCATTCAGTGTGCAGATGGACTGTGCTCACTTAATGAACAGCTATTCATTATTTTGTTTTCTCCTTGATGTTCAATGTGTGGCCCCAGGCCTTAATTACTGCACACAATTCAAACCCTGCTATGAAGACAGAGTTATTAATTTCCTCATGGTTGTTTTTGTGGTGCTCATCAATATACTATCTGAGTGCTTCACAAACATTAATTAATCTGTCTTCACAACACCCCTGGAGGGGGGTGTGAGGGGTATTAGTATGCCCCTTTTACAGATCAGGAGCTGAGGCAAGTTTTTACCTTAATTGCTATCTACTAATTTTAATTGTGATCTTTTAAGTAACATTTGTGTGTGTGTGTGTGTGTGTGTGTGTGTGTGTGTGTGTGTGTAATTTCCTAACTTTTTAGATAAACAACCTGAAAATAAAACCAAAACCAGAAATTCCATTGTGTGAAATCATATCAACATCCAAATGGCTCATCAGCAGTGCTGGAACCTTTAGCTTCACCATACAGACCTCTGCCTCTTGAGCTAATGGAATAACTAGCAGCAATAGTAGGTTGTCATTCTCTATGTGGACTAGCACAAGAGGGAAACGAGACATACACTTTGCCAGGGGGTTTCACAGATGTTTGCTGACAGAAGAATCGTGAGACTCTGGCTCTATGCCCCGTAGCGATGTCCTCTCCAATCTGTCCCAGCCCAGTTTCTTCCCTCACTCCTGGCTCTTTGGCCCAATCCCATTCTCCTCACCTACTCAGTCCCTGTCTCCGCGCCTCAGGCTTCTCATCCCAGTTCCAGTATCTTATTCCAAGTCAAATTTTACAGATTACTCATAGCAACACAGTACAGAATACTCTGTCATCTTGTACCTGCCCTAAGTAGGAAATACCGATCACTGCCAAATAACTAACCACGAGAGCTTGTCAGGAATTTTTCTGAAAACCATTTTCCCATTGAAAAATGTTAATTTGTCAAAATCAAAACTATTTATGGGAAAGGGTCAGTTTTGATTAATTTCTCAGTTTGAAACATTTTTGAAAAAGAAGTTTTGATATTGTCAAAATGTTCCATTTCAGCATTTTTGAAATGATAAATTCTGGTTGTCTAGTTTGAAATGACTTTTCATTTTGAAATTTGAGCTAATTATAGAGAAAAATGGTTGAAAATTGAAACGAGGACCTTTCAAAAGCATCAAAACAAAATTTTTGATTGCCCAGATATGACATTCTTTTCGTGTTTGTTGGTTCAAGAAAGCTTTTCAAGATTTTCACTTTCAGTCCCAGTTTGGGACAGGAAATTTTTTAGAAATCTCAGATATTTTCCCAGAATCAGAAAATGATTCCCCATCCAGGTCTGCTAACCACAACTTGAAAATACAAACGTATTTTTTTAAAATGGGCAATGAAAATGTTAACCTATGTAGTAAAATATCACTGTCAGTATAACCACTTTAACATAATGGACTAAATGCTGGGTTTTGAATCTAAGGCAATTCTGGAGGCTGGTTGGGAGTAGAGATATAGCACTGGATGAAGCACCTTATCTAAGCATGAAGGATGCAGGCTGGATGCCTTAAAGTATTGGGAGCAATGTGATCACCATTATTCACTATTTACAAAGGAGAGGATTCTGTGTATATTCTAGAGCTGGTTGGGAATTTTTCAATTAAGTGCTTTTGGGGGTTGTTGTCAGAAAATGCCAATTTGTGAAACCTAAATTTTTAACAACAAAGTATTGGTTTTGATTAAACTTTCATCAGGAAGGTGTCAGAGACAGAAAGAGAGAGACACACACACACCAGTAGTTTGGGGACTCAGCTTCAAGTCCCAGCTCGGTGTGATATGATCCCCATGCACAATGAGACCAAATGTCAAAACCTAAAATTCCTGTTTTCTGGCCAGCTCTTGCATATACCCCCGGACTTTTTCACAGCACAAGATGGAATTCCATGTTCATGCCCTGGATGTGCCCTCTTTCAAACTAGAATCTCCCCCCAGGCTAGCCAAATAAGCCTTGCATTTCAGGCATTGCTGAATCTATATAGGGACAATCCCAGTTTAGTCCAATACATTTAAAACATGCAGTGTACCATCGTGAGCAGTGAAAACAAAGCTTCTTACCTGCAGATCAACATGGATATCCTTAAATATCATTGTTGATATTAAAAGCTATAATTAATTACATCTCCTTCCTATTGCTGAATTTATGTCACTAAAGAAAATATTTGTAACACTTTCAAAGTTTTAACTTAGAAATAAGTAATAAAAACTTTGTGCCCAGGTCTGATTTTATTGTCCATATTCCATCCTATTTATTATTCTGTTGAGCAAAACGCTGCATAATGACATAGATTCTGCTCTCAGAGAAATATATTGTTCTGCTGCACACTGACATTTGTACAGTTTTGCCCCATGGCACATCGAGTAGACTGGGGAAATTAGTCTCAGATTTATAAACAAAACTTCTTACACAAGTGAGTCATTGTAGCTGGATGTGGATGGCCCTTAATGGGAGCACATATGTTTATGCTAAATAACCTCTAATACTAACTGTGGTGGCACAATTCTTTCCACCATTAGCAAGATTGATTTTACCTTGGAGTGTCTCTCCTTAACAGAAGTACCCTTCGGGTAAGTTGAAAAAGTTATCAGGCATGTAGTATAAATGAGCAGTGAAGATTCTGGGAGATGCAGGAAAGCTATAGTGTGCCACCGAAAAACATCCGCAGTTTCCAAAGATGCTAAGCAGTCCTTTGTCAAAATATAATGGTGGTATATGACTACCATTGCCAAGCCTTTCCTTTCAATTGCTTAACAACATCTTGGGCCTGAGAAGAGAGTTTTAGAAGTTAAGAAGCATTGCATTGAACTAACGACTTGCTGATCATTTTTCATGAGACATATTGAGGTTCATAAAATAAGTGTAACTTTCCTAAATCTATAAAGTTACCCCAGCGTAAAACTGTAGTGAGAACAGAATCAGGCTTTTATTAATTATAGGATAGCTGTCAATACGGAAGTGTATGCAAGGCAATTTATAGACCACATAGTGCCCAAACAAACAAAAGAAGTTTGATAGCAAGCACATAATAATTTATTTAGATTGTTTCAAATGCATTTATTTGGCATTATTTCAAATGCCATGAACAATAAACCGAATTATTTTTGAGAACTCATGGAAGACAGGTGAGATCCCAGAGGACTGGAGAAGGGCAAACATAGTTCTTTTCTTTAAAAAACAGGAATAAAGAGTGCTGGGGTGTTAGAGACCAATCAACCTAACTTGGATATTCAAAAAATATTGAAACAATCCGTTTGTAAGCACATAAAGGATAATTAGAGATGGGTGGAGGATAAATAATAACCAGCATGAATTTGTCCAGAACAAATCATGCCAAGCCAACCTAATTTCCCTTTTTGACAGAGACTGGGAGGGGCGGCTCTACCAATTTTGCTGCCCCAACCAGTCACTGCCAAATTGCCGCCGCAGGACACGGACTGCCGCCCCATTCTCAATGCCGCCCAAAGTACCTGCTTGGAAAGCTGGTGCCTGGAGACTGGCCTAGTGGAAAGGGGGAAAGCAGTAAGTGTGATATATTTGATTTTAGTAAGGCTTTTGATCCAGTCCTACATGACATTCACAGAAGCAAAGTAGGGAATGAGGTCTACATGAAATTACTAGAAGGTGGTTGAACAACTTGTTAAAAATCTGTCCAAGAAGATTAGTTATCAATGGTTCTCTCTCAAACTAGGAGGATGTCTACTGGAGTGCCACAAGGATTTGTCCTGATACTACTATTCAATATTTTAATTAATGACTTGGGTAATGAAAAGGAGAGTATTCTTATAAAATTTCTTGATGACAGTAAATTGGGAGGGCTACCAGCACTATGGATTACAGAATTAGAATTCAAAATGACCTCTGAGACTTGGTTTGAAATCACCACAATGAAATCCAGTAAAGACAAGGGTCAAAGTAGTACACTTTGGAAAAAAAAATCAAATGCACGAATACAAAATGGGGAATAACTCCCTCATTATTCCACTGCTAAAAAGGATCCAGGGGTTATAGTGGATCACATGTTGAATATCAGTGAGTTAACAATGTGATGCAGTTGTGAAAAAGGCAAATACCATTCTGGGATGTATTAACAAGAGTATTGCATGGAAGATATAGGAGGTAATTGTTCCAATCTTCTCAGCACAGGTAAGGCCTTGGCTAGACAGTGTCCTGTTTTGAGCACCACACTTGAAGAAAGATGTGGAAAAACTAGAGAGCAACAAAATGATAAGAAGTTTAGAAAACCTGACCTACAAGAAAAGGCTAAAAAAACTGAGCATGTGTAGTCTTGAGAAAAGAAGACTCAGTCTTCAAATATATTAAGGGCTGTTATGAAGAGAGTTGTTCTCCATTTCCACTGGAGGAAGGACAAGCAGAAGATATTTAGGTTAGATATTAGGAAAAACATTCCAACTATAAAAAGAACAGGAGTACTTGTGGCACCTTAGAGACTAACAAATTTACTTGCGCATAAGCTTTTGTGGGCTACAGCCCACTTCATCGGATGCATGCAGTGGAAAATACGGAAGCATGATTTTATATACACAGAGAACATGAAACAATGGGTGTTACCATACACACTGTAACAAGAGTGATCAGGTAAGGTGAGCTATTACCAGCAGGAGAGAAAAAAAACCTTGTGTAGTGATAATCAAGATGGGCCATTTCCAGCAGTTGACAAGAATGTGTGAGGATAGTTAAGCATTGGAATAGGTTACCAAGGAAAGTTGTGGAATTCCATCTTTGGAGGGTTTTAAGAACAAACACCTGTCAGAGATGGTCCAGGTGTATTTGGTCACTTTAGCATGAGGGGCTTGACTAGGCGATCTCCTGAGTCCCTTCCAGGCCTATATCTCTATTATTCTATTCTGCAAGACAAAAGAAGTTGAATTGCACCACAGCATCCATAAGAAAAGAAATCTTGCCCCATTAGTTTTTGAATCTTCTGCACTGCTGATAATTTCTTGGATCACTATCCTCCTCTCCACAATTATGAATAACTCTTATGGTCATATTCTGTCCTCTGTCAGAGCTCCACACAGCTCAAGGAGGGGTGAGACAAATGCATCAATTGCAGTTTCCTGATTTCCTGATCGTAAGGGAGCACTCAGTTATGGGCTGATGTATTTTGCAGTGTAAAACAAGGTTCAATAAAGCTGATAACTATGTATCTCAGGATAGAGTGAGTTCTCAGCACTTTAATTCAAGAAGCTCTAAGTAACCTGTAACACAATAATAATATTTGAGATTTCATGTCTAAAACTCTCTTTTGTCATATAGTGTATGCATTAATTTAATGTAAATTTTCCTTTTGTACCCTCTTTTAGTAAAAATCCATGGGGTTTGTAGGAGCAATACTGGAAATAACTACCACGCTCAATAATTGTGTTGTTCATACCAAACAAGATGTCATCTGCTGCTGCAGAAAACAGACTATTCTTTTGGCAGTTTAAACTACATAAGATTTTTTTCTTTTGCTATAAAGTTTTTCAGAGTGCTTTAACTTTATTTTGGCAATGTGGCAAGGTAACACATAAAAAGCTGGGCAGCTCTATCAGATCAGCCGCAGGAATAGGACTGGATGTATGTTAGGGATGTTACTTTTTAGTTTTGCTCAGACTTCCATACAGATTATTTTAGTATTTATTTTGTTGCTAAAAAGCACCCCCTGCACTTTTCTTCAGGTTGTTTGGAGATTTTTGTTTGTTTGTTTGTTTAACACGAACACAATTGCTTCACCAATTTTAACTACAAATAACAGCTTACACTCTCCCACACATCAACCTAGACAAAAACCCTCTCCCCGCATCCCTAGGGCAAAAAGCTTGAATTTAAAAAAATGGGGAGGGGGGGAACTTTTCATGTTGCCCTAAAAGTGAAATATATTCAAGTTGTATCAGACAAATGGGGATGTGGATTTCAATTTCAATTTTAAGGACCCTTCTACCAATCTCCAGATGTTGAAATCTGGAGACTATTAGCTCAATCACAGCAGCTGGTCCCTGCTGTTATTTTGGAGCATGGGTTAAAGAGAGGTCTTCTGAGCAGGTAGGAAGAAAATCAGATAGGGGCATAAAGATCAATATCAAAACCTTGAATTGGAATCAGAAATGAATAAGATTAGTATAAGCTTTGGAGTACTGGTGTTGTATATTCCCTACACTGACGCCTATAAAAAGTTGAACTAATAATCACTGCAGTGTCAATGGGCAACCACCATTAGACTAGAAAGGTGGATTATTTAACAGACTTTATCAAGTGGAAAACGGGTTTATAAGATGGCAATTGATTCTTTTTTTTAAAGGACAAGACTCTCCTGCATACTTGGAGCTCCTTTAATTGTAGCAGTGATTTCTTCTCACAGTTAAGAATGGCATTAAAGGCACATTTGTGTATGGGTGTAACGGGTACATCTACAAAATATATGCACATTTTACTGTGCTTGAAAGTCCCTTACACAGGCATTTTGTGTATGCGGAATGAGTAATAGCTAGGTTCACAGTCACCAGATGTGCAAGTATTTTCAAGCACAGGTGGTGTATTGTTTCTGCCCTTGTCTGAAAATTTGCTCTGAAATTGGTACTACTGTGCATTCAAGAAACATGTGGAACCTTTCATTCACAGTTGTTGTTTGGTCTCTGTGGAGTAGGGATAGACAGGTGCTGAAATATTCAACCTGTCTGGCTACCTAAATAGTTTTCAAAATACATAACCCACACAAAGGTACATTATTTATCTTCCTGGAAGTACTGCTTCTGAACGATATCACTTGCAGGAACGATGTAGTGAAAATGGGAAATGCATTCTGCTTCAGCGACCTGCTCCAATGCAATCTCTTAACGTTATTGATACTGCATTGGGGAAGCAATGGAACACTAGACCAAGGCCTTTTTGGTGCTAAAGGTGGCAGTGTTGTGGCCATCTGGAGTTCAGTCTTTTTCAAAACCATCATAGTAAAAATAAAATAGTGATAGAAGCAGTGGAAAAGCTAGCGGAGAAAATAAGACAGCTAGTCCTTCACTCCAGATATTGTACAGCAAAGATGGCCATTGATAGAGCCTTGGGAAGTGATACTATAAGCAGATTGCATCAAAACATGATTTTTAATAACTGAATGGATCAAAATAAGCAATAATGCCACCTTCCTAGAAATTTTTATCCAGGGCCAAAATGGGTGTTAAACTGCTTTATTGGGAGAATATGATATTAAGGTCCGGGACATCTGAATGTAAATATAATCTGTTAACGGAAAGACAATTTTAAAGAGTTATGCATTCAAACAATCTTTTACTGGCTGGGAATAGAGAATGATTCTGTAACCAGCTATGATAACACTTTCACTTCTCTGTCTCAGATTTGCTCAAAGCTCTGACTTTGCATATTCATTTACCAGTGTGGCCCCTTGGGCCTGTTTTGAGTTCCATTGATTTAAATGACAGGAACAAAAGTCCATCCTAGCAGATCCAGATGCACGATCAGGGCCTAAGGACAGTTGTTCAAAAATAAATATAAGAAATTCAGATAAGTCTGATATAGCCTTTTGAAAAGATGTTCTTGTGCCTTGTGACACGAGGCAATCCAATGTTTCCACCTCTGTGTGTCTGGTGCCACATTCCTTGCTCCATTGAGTCTGCTTCCATGACAGTGACATCTTTCTCAGTGTCTAGGAATATGGGGATTTTTTACATCCACACAACATGCCCAAACCACTCCGGCCTTCTTTCTTGAATCATTGTCTCTACAGTCTGTTGCCCAGTCCTTTGTAGCACAGCCACATTAGTTACTTTATCCCACCAGTGGACCTCAAGTATTCTCTTCAAGCATCTCTGATAGAATGCATTGTTTGTTTCCTCTTGTGGGCTTTTAGGATTTGCCAGGTTTCAGAAGCCTATAACAATGTGAGTATCACAATGACATTGTATATCTTTATCCTGGTTCCTGTGTGATTCTCCTTATTTCTCCAAATATTTGCCAGTATCAAAAAAGTTCCACTTGCCTACCCAGTTCTTGCTTCTACCTCCTTATGGAGTTGGCAATCAGCACTGATTGATCTTCCAAGATATACAAACTCATTAACCAGGCTGTAGTCTTCACTATCAAATCACATAATCACCATAATTGCTGTATAATAGGTTCCCACTTACTGCTAGTGCACCTCCTCATATCTAGGTCTGGGAAAGTGGCTCTCACTGCATCGGGTGTCCTCTTCTGCTGGGCTAGTCACCCTGTGATAGTTTCTCTTCTGGTAACTTGGCCCTCCAGTCAGGTCACCATTTAGTCTACCCCTTCCGGAGTTTTGAAGTCCTGTCCAAATGCCATCTCCGTATAGTGTTCAGCCCTAGCTTGAGTTCTATGCCACTGTATCAGTGCCTGGCAGAAGAACCTGGGCCCACCCACTACTCCTGGTTCCAGCCCAGGGACCCTATAACCAGCAATCCTGTCTACTCAGTCCCCTTCCCACTTGCTGTTTCCCTGGGCTCCTCCTCCTACCAGCCTCTGTATTTTCTTTTGCCTTTTCTGGGTTTTCCACTGGAGATTACTGTACTCCTCATGGCTACTTCACCCACTTCTTGCCTGACTCTTTCCTCCAGGGCAGGATCTCAGGGCTTACTTTCCTCCCGGAATTCATCCTTCTCCCTGATGGCTCCCCGCCTCCCAGGGAGGGACTGCGGGCTCCTTCCTCTGCAGCCCCCTTCTACTCTCCACTTCCTGGCTATAGAGTGGTGTCTCAGCCCTTCCCCAGCTGACCTTTGCTCTCAATTTACCTTGTTCCTGTCTTTCGCAGACACTGCAAAGTAACCTAATGGGCGTGTTAGGCCCTCATTAACCTTATCAGGAATGGTGTGGGGTGCACACCCCATTACTTACTGACTTCTCTGTCAATGATCATGACTTTCCTTTTCTTTTGGCTGATTCTTAATCCTACTTTGGTGATCTCATATTTGAAAATGACAGTGTCTTTTTCATGGCATTGTCATCTGTATTCAACAAAACAGTGTCATATGCAAAATCAAGATCTTGAAGTTTTCCTCTATTCCACAAAACTCCTGTATCTTCCTTTGATTTTGCTATTTCCATCATGTAATCTATCACAATGCAGAAAAGAAGGGGTGTTAAGACGCAACCACTCTGCACTCCGGTGATGATATCAAACCAACTGACCTCTCCATATTCTGTCCTTGCACAGCATTTTGAACCTTCATATAGCATCATGATGAGTGACACACTCTTTCTGGAGAGCCTATATTGTCTCAAGATCTTCCATGGTGACTCTCTGTGAATGTAATCTAAAGCTTTGGTGAAATCTATTAAGTTAAAGACTAAACTTCTCTGCTGGGAGAGACCTTTTCTGATAAATTATTTCAAGGTCAAGATGCCATCTACATACTATCTTATCAGTCTAAAGCCTGCTTGATAATAGCTCATCTTAATTAATTAGCCTCTTACAGTTTCTATGGCAACTTCCACCTTCTCTGTATGTATATATATATATCTTCTTACTATATGTTCCATTCTATACATCCGATGAAGTGGGCTGTAGCCCACAAAAGCTTATGCTCTAATAAATTTGTTAGTCTCTAAGGTGCCACTAGTACTCCTGTTCTTTTTGCTGATACAGACTAATGCGGCTGCTACTCTGAAACTTGCTCATTAAGCAGTTTTTCCATCTATGACTAGTTTGATTCTGTTCAACAGTATACCATTTCTGGATACCAAAAGTGATGTTATTCCTCATCAGTTATATACCAGTTGATTGCTTTTCTTTAATAATTTGCAGCTCAGACCTTTCTTCAAATCCTCTAGCCTTTTAGGCCTATGAGACTTGCAGCTTCAGATCCCGCATTTGGGAATAAAAAAGAGAAACTTAGCACTCAATAAATAAGAAAATTATTTATTTTCCTTGTGCACCAACATATATGCAAACCAATATAAACTGATGTAAACTGTCCTATTCATAATAGTGTGATCATGGTGGGAAGGGGTGGTGAAAAACTGTTCTAAAGATATCCTGAAAAAATGGTATGGCCAATTCTGGGTACCGGGTGATGAAGGAGAAATGGCTGGCACTAGGATAGCATGAATACTATCTGCTATATTAAGCTATTGACTTGATATAGAATAGTTCTATTTTGGAGTTTAGACAGTGAGAAACCAATCAACTCCTAAAATTGAAGCTTTTATTGAAAATCTTACAGCACTCTTTTGAAAAAGTTGGTACAGTCATTGGACATAGTTATTATTTTGTCAGTTAATAATTGATAGTCATCCAGCCATGAGATTGGCTGCTGCAGCTTTCAGCAAGTATAATTTTGTATTATAGAAAAGTTAATGTCATTTAATTTGGAGTAGCCCCCCAAATAAAATCTGCCTTTCTGTTGAATATCTGTTGGAGAATATACAAGCATGATATATTTGTAATGAACAGAAAGAAGGTGAATTCTTTTTAGTCACCTGGAAAACCTGTTTATGGTTCTTAGGAAGAAAATATCAGCTTGTCATTATCAGTAACATGTTAATTATCCATGCATAACCGCTCTCTTATAAATATGGAAATGTTCTGTTAATTAACATATTAAATTAATCATAACACATTAAAATATTAGTGATTACATTGTTTCATTTAGCTACAACTTTGAGTAGGGTGGGTGTAGAGCTGCACTGGTACTGAGAAAATGGTTTAGACAACTCTGGATATGGGACAATTCCCACCTCATGATGGACAGGTGCTGCTACATCTCTCCCAGAATTCTCTCGTGTCAGGACAGTATGTAAGTTTTTTCTCCAGTCTGCCCTTCCGAATCCCTGGGCTGATGCACATAAAGCAGTGGTCTCCAAAGTTTTTGGATCGGGCACCCCCACGGTGCCACCGAAGAAAGAAGGAGGGAAGACCTGCCTCAGGCGTGCTGCCAGAGGAGAAGACCTGCTGCAGACGTGCAGAGCTGCCGCCGATGAAAAAAAACAGCAGACTGCCGTCCAGCAGCACTCCTCCTGCCACACGCCCCCTGGGATCCTCTGGCACACCCCCTGGGGTGCGAGTACCCCACTTCGGAGACCACTGATAGGGGATGGGGCCATGAGCATAAATTCTCTTCACCCCATCCTGTCTCTTTTAAGGTATTTGTGTCCTCAGGGAGCAGTATTTTCACATCTCTAAGTACAGGGACTGTGTTTAACTCTGGCCCTTCCTTTACAAAGAGGCCTGGGACATTCTGTGAATGAAGTATTGTAAACGGCTGTCATTTGATTCATTGTTCTCAAGGCAATAGGTCCAGTTGATTGATTATGGCACACAGACAAAAATCTGTAAATATTCATTTACATTTTGAAATGAATCACTGTGATTGCATTCATGCCTCATTTGTGTTCCCTATCTCTGGTTGTTCTAGCGAATGATTCTGTTGGCATGAATGTTCATGAAAACAGTGAATTTTAAGCAAGTATTGAGAACAATTGTAGAAAGCAAATTTGACTTAATAAATGCATGTATTCATTCTGGAAATTTGATTCCAAGAGTTACACTCAGCCAGTCAGGGAACAGGAGCACATCACAAGACCTGTACCAAACACTCAGAACAGCTCTGCATTTGAATATCAAATCCTTACAAGGAAATGCTCACA
This sequence comes from Natator depressus, assembly GCF_965152275.1. NCBI lineage: Eukaryota > Metazoa > Chordata > Testudines > Cheloniidae > Natator > Natator depressus. The sequence continues at coordinate 76,114,582 of NC_134235.1, forward strand.
AATGAGTTGCAGTTAAATAATTCATTAGAGAAGTTGTCTGGTGAACTAATTTCAACTAAAAATATGTATGTGCCCATGTCCCGCTTGTCTGATTTGGATGATACAGTTCAGCACCTCAGCCAGGGTCTAGCTGAAATTGGGGCAAGAATGGCTAGCTGAAGCTCAACCCAGATAAGAATGAGGTGATGGTGTTGGGTTGGGGGAAACAGCCAGAAGAGATAGCAGAGGTAACATCAACCCCTTTGACTGAAGGAGTGTGCCGTCATCAGGGGCAGATTATGACATTCTGAGGCCCTAAACTATGTCAAGGGTAAGAGGACCCATACCATAAAAAAATGAATTTATTATTTTCACAGAAAGGACATTGAATATATAAACTCAAAAATGTTATATTTGCATATATACAAAGGTGAAATTGTGAAAATAGAATAATAATCTTCATTTTCAACAGCCCTCTCTGTAATGATGATATAATGACAGAAATAAATTTTAGACAAATTCTTTGAACTAATTGTGTATGTAAGTAAAGTAGAAGTAAACAATACAAGATGAAATAAAATCATACAGTAAATAATACAATTTACTAGAAGAGTTCTCAGGAAATTTTTCTTCTCTGTTGGAGCATCTAAATTGTGGAATTCCTAGTCTGAATATGCAATGAGACTCTTAGAGGATATAAAATGGCAATAGAGGTTACAAGAGGCAATAGAGGATAGAGGATGTGGATAACCAACAAGCTTAAAGCTCAATTATTAGTCATTTTGATATGTATTACACCCAGGTAATAAGTTGTAACTGTGCCTTAGTGGGTCACTACTGAGGATGCCAAATTCAGGATGAACAGCTGAGAAATAGGGCAAACACAACCCAAAACTGGTGGTTTTTCTTTTATAAGATATACCAAACCAGCCACAAAAGTAAACTCCTGTTTACCACACTGGCTAACCAGAAAACATAAAGGCAGTTTCCTCAGGCATTCCAATTCTTATATCACCACCAAAAACACTGGATTCAGAGATGAGTGGGTCTTTACAACCAGTCTCATCAAATAATAGGTTCTTCTGATCCCAAAGGTCCAGCCACACATCCAGGTCAATATATAACTTAGCTCTTACCCAAATATAAAGGTTTATTCATAGAAGAAAGAAAGAAAGAAAGAAAGAAAGAAAGAAAGAAAGAAAGAAAGAAAGAAAGAAAGAAAGAAAGATGAGAGTTAAAATTGGTTAAAGGAATCAATTACATACAGTAATGGCAAAGTTCTTGGTTCAGGTTTGTAGCAGTGATGGAATAAACTGCTGGCTTAAGTCAAGTCTCTGGAATACATCCACAGCTTGGATGGGTCATTCAGTCCTTTGTTCAGAGTTGCAGTTTCTAGCAAAGTTCCTCCAGAGGTAAAAAGCAGGACTGAAGACAAAATGCAGGTGTTTCCAGGGCCTTTTATACCTTTTGCCATGTGGAGGGCATCCCATTGTTCTTACTGTGGAAGGTTACAGCAACAAGATGAAGTTTGGAGTCACATGGGCAAGTCATATGTTCGTGCCCAATTTCCCTCAGTCATTGCAGGAAGCCATTACCTACACTCCAGACAGCAAATTTACATGATAGTCCACTCAGTGTAGATGGGTGTCTCCTATGATCCATTGTCAACCAAGTGTTTCTTGATGAACCACTTAACTTGAATAGTCTCTCCAAGAAGTGCAGGCTAGCTACCTTGTGGGCAATACCCCAGGAGCCAACATTTGAAATCTAGGTATAGAGCCAATACTTACAACTTCAAATACAAAAATGATACATGCATATAGACAGCATAATCGTAACCAGCAAATCATAACCTATTCATAGACACCTTATTTGACAACCTTTGTACAAGATTTGCTGCAAATATATGAGTGGTTGCAACAATGATCTATATGGTCATATTTTAATCAAATAATGTCACATAAGCAAACCATCAAAAAATTGTCTGCGGATTGTATTTGATTTGTTTGGTTTTTATAGGTTATGCTGAATTACCTAATATTGAGATTATATATCTACACAACAAAACGTAATATATGCTGAAAACCTGTGTTATTTTAGGGAGTCACAATTGTTTTTACATCATTAATAAGGAAAATTATCCTTCTTTTCATATGAATAAATGAAAAAAAGTTTGATTAATTTAATTAGGGAAATACATTTATCCAGACTATGTATAAAATATGTTTACAAATGTTTATTCCGATTTAATTTTTGCTGTGAAATAATGAATTATCGGGATTTTTCTTTTCCCATACTATAAAAATACAATGTATTATGCAGATGATATGTGATTTATGTCTATATAAGAATTTTTACATAGCATACTATCTATAATAAAATATTATCTTGCGTGTGCCAAACCCGCCAAGCAGAAAATCCCAGTCTTTTTTCTGGGCAGACTTCTCTCTTCGCATTCGCTTCTCTATCCTCCGTCTCCCCCAGGACCATGGTGGTGGTTATTACCGATAAAGCCCTAACTGAAGGATCACCTCTCTTTCCATTCCATACTGCCACAGCTGCAATCAGCAGAGACATTCAAGATGGACCCCCTCTTTATAAAAGAGAGGGGGAAGGCAATACGGTATTTTCTGTAAGAAAATTTGCTTTGCCTCTTGGTCTGAAATAGCCTGAATCTGGTGACTTTCCAGGCTTGCTTGGGGAAGCCTAGATGATGAAGGGGGTGAGTGGTTGGCTGGCGGAGTTCCTGTAGAACTGATTATTTTAATGCTGCTGAGATCTAGTTTAATGTATTTATTATATAATGAGCTATATTAGGTCTATAGCCTTGGATAGGCATCTTTATTATTTTAAATCTTAATAAACACGTTAAATAAATTCAAGAAAACTGAGCTCTGGGGTAAAATTTTAAAAAAGCACCTAAGTCCCATTTTCAAAATTGACTTAGGAATCCAATTTCCATTACTTTGACTGACACTCAGGTTCCTAAAGCTCTTGTGAAAAAGATACTTTGGCTTCTAAGTACTTTTGAAAATTTTGCCACTGTTTACAATTTACAAATAGAAGAGGTAAAATTACTTGATAATGTAATAAATTAGTAGCAGAGCAATAGTAACAAGTAACCATTGTTATGATGGCAACATTATCAACCATTATTTAGAAAACACCTGGTCATATTACCAATAAAAGGTCTTGATTCTGCAACCCAATCCATAGAAGTGGACCCCTGAGCCCATGTACAGTCCTATTGGTCCACCCTGTTGGTCACTGTATCATGGTCATGGTCCATAACTGCCCTTACATTTTAAATGGTGCCTTGATTTGTAAGTGCTCTATCTTGTAACTGGTAATTTGAGATGTGATGCATGTGGCAGTGGACCTGTTACTACTGAAATGATGTTGAATGAGTCACCTTACCACAGATGGATTGGGCCATTAATTTGAAGCCATGTCTTAGTTTAAAGAAAAAAAATGACAACTTTGTATAAATCTTTTGAATTGTGCACCCCCAGAAGAGCATGCTGGGGTTTTCATCATGACAATTGTATAGTTCTGAGAATAGAAAAAAAAGAAGAAAATTGCAGGTATCTAATTTGCAGAGCAAAGCTTTTATTTTTAGAGCATTCTCATTTCTGCAGCAGGACCTTCATGGGGAAGCCTGTTTAAAGATATTACCCACCATTACAAGAACTCCAGCTATATTGAGCTATAACATCATTCTGATATGATGTCATAAATCAATGGTATGGTTTGGAGAACCTGAACTTTTTCAAAGGAAAAAAATGTGTGCGCGTGTATGTAACGTATGCATGTGTTTTCTTATTCTCTTGGTCACACACACACACACACACACACACATAACTTCACAGAATAAGAACATAAGAATGGCCACACTGGGTCAGACAAATGGTCCATCTAACCTAATAAACTCTCTTCTCACAGTGGACAATGCCAGATACTTCAAAGGAAATGAACAGAACAGGACAATTTCAAGTGTTCCATCCCATCATCCAGTCACAGCATCTGTCAGTCAGAGGCTTGGGGATACCTAGAGCATGGAGTTGAGTCCTGGCCATCTTGGCTAACAGCCATTGGTGTATCTATCCTCCATGAACTTATCTAATTCTTTCTTGAACCCACTTATACTTTTGGTCTTCACAACATCCTCTGACAATGAGTTTCACAGGTTGACTATGCATTGTGTGAAGAGGTACTTTCTTTTATTTGTTTTGAACCCGCTGCCCATGGTTTTCATTGGTTGACCCCTCATTTTTGTGTTGTGTGAAGGGATAAATAACACTTCCTTATTCGCTTTCTCCACGTTATAGGCCTCTCTCATCTCCCGCCTTCGTCGTCCCTTTTCCAAGTTGAACAGTCCCAGTCTTTTTAAAAAAAAAATCTTTCCTCCATGGAAGCTGTTCCATACCCCTAATAATTTTCGTTGCCCTTCTCTGTATTTTCTTCATGTCTAAGAGAGAGGGAGAGAGAGAGAGAGAGAGAGATGGGGTCACCAGAACTGCATGCAATATTCAAGATGTGGGCATACCATGGATTTATATAGTGGTATTTGATATTTTCTTGCCCGGTCACCCAATTTTGTGTTCTCCCTTTGTTACTCTTTACAGCCCACTTCGGACTTAACTCTCAAGTCATTTTATATTATCTGCAAACTTTGCTAGCTCACTATTTACCATTTTTTTCCAGACCATTTACGAATATGTTGAACAGCACTGGTCCCAGAACAGATCATTGGGGGATATCGCTCTTTACCTCTTGCCATTGTGAAAACCTATCCTTTCTTTTCTATCTTTTAACCAGATAAGAGGACCTTTCCTCTTATCTCATGACTGCTTAGTTTGCTTTAGAGCCTTTGGTGAGGCTGTCAAAGGCTTTCCAATTTCTTTTCCAAAAAATGCTGATGGTTTTTTGTTTGTTGCTTTGTATTGTTTTGTTGGTTTAATATGAAGAGTGCTAGTGACTATGGTTAGCAAAGTATATCCAGCATGCTCATCAGCCAGCCTAATTCCTCTTTCACAATATCTCTTTTTAAATCTGCATGTTTATATTGTAACTCCCACAACCTTGTTGAACTAAATCTCATTATCTGAACCGGGATCACACCCTTAAACTGTTTCACACAACAGAGAGTTCCAGATAAGCAAGTTATGGAGAATATATGCTCTAGAGACAGCCAGCCAGCAGACTTAGCCTACAGAAGGGACTTACTTTTTGACACTCATGAATGATGCTGGGTTGATGGCTTTATAGGCAAAAGACCTATATTTATTTATATCACAGCTACAACAGAGGCTGCTAAAGAGGTATATGTTAAAACAAATTGTCGTGTTGTTTTGGAGCTCATTGACCACTCGGAGCTGAATTGGGATTATCATTTCATTTTTCCCTCCGTCAATTTTATTTTGTGAGTTCTACTTGTTCAGTTATCACCAGATCCTTTCAACGGAAAAAATATTGTGTATCTTTTTATTAGATGGTTGCTAGTCTCTTGTTATGAAGATGTATTATTATGATTCTGAATGAGCTGAAATAGTTACTATATTCTCCAAGATTTATATATTATGATCTGTATGTTATGCCATGTGACAATTAGCCTGGAAACAAGGGCTATGACCATTTGCATGGTAATGAAGCATTCTTTCAAAGAGGTGTCAAAAACAATCAAAGAGGCTAATGAATTTTTATGCAAGCCACCTGCTGGTCACCTTCACTTCAATTAAATGCCTTGGTGGAAAATGGGAGAACCTTTTTTTATTAAACATAAATTAGCATGCAGGTAAACACAGACCAAACAATAAGTAATGAACAAAAAACAATGAAAGGAGAAAAAAACTACTTGTATGACATAAAAAAATTAAGCATAGTCTGTGTATAATTAGAAAAAACACAGTGCTATTGTTCGGGGACTCCAAGGACAATGGAGTCCCCCCCTCTAATATTCATGTTATTAGAAGGACCTACTGTTCCAGGCGCCGCAGTTTCTAACAAGGTTTTTGATTTGGCTAAATGTTGCATTTCCAGATCCAGGAGAAACAGGATACATCAGGGGGAGAAAGGAAACGAGAGGGAAGAAAGAAGATCTTGAGACACATGTCCCTTAATAGGACACAACATTCTCAGAGATGCTGAAGCTTTCACTGGCATCCTCCTAAAGCCTCTTTGATAAGACAAAGTGAAGCTTTGTAACATAAACACTGCGTGCCCTTGTAGCAGTGTATTTAGCTTTTACCTTTGCCTGCAGTGGAATCTCCCTCTGCTGTACTACTATGAGTGCAGCTCCATGAGCATTTGCATGGACATGATACGTTTTTACCACCATGTCATCTACTGCTGCTCAAAAACAAGGTTGATAAAGTATAAAATAACAGCTGGCAGCTTTTGCAGGGCTGTGGAAGAACATTTGTTTGCTCCCGGCTTTTGCCAGTACAGGTGGCCATCCTGGAATTTGTATCCCCTGGTAATCTTCATGGCTACTTTGGCAGCTTTAAAACACTTTAATTTCTTAGTCATTGTTTCACTACTCCCTTTGCTCAAGAAGCCTTTTAAAATTATAGACCTCTATTTGGCATCACATTTTCAAAAGTGGCCTCCAAAATCGCACACAAACAAAGTACATACTTACATATGCAAATTGGGTAACTTAGGCATAGCTCCTTTACTTGTGTGTTTAAATGCCATTTTTGTACGCACATATAATAAGTGTGTGAACTGGTGGGAATGTGACATTTTTGTGTACAACATGGGGAGCTACAGAATATTTGACTCTTAAAACTCTAAAAGTGTATCTGGGGATTCCCCACCTAAGGCTTTGTTAGTGTTTAGTGTAAATCTTTTTAGATGTTTTTGAATATAGGAAAAGAGAGGAGAATGAATACATTAAAACCAACTCAGATAGTATGATGGGTAACGGTACAAAACTATTAGCTTAATAAAGCTGTATTTTTATCAACGGTCTCTAGTAATATTATAAGGCCTGAGGACAAGATTAATATAAATCAGTAAAACATATACATGTTATGTAGGCAAGGACAAAATCAACTCTCTGTATTCACTTTCTAAGAAGGCATTAGAATCAAGGGAGAATAGGAGACAATTGTAAAAGAGTGCTGTGCTGTACTTGGCAGACCTCACAGTGGCTCTTTAAGGAACAAGAGGATGTCTCTTACCACAAGACTCCTGAAACCAGTAATTTACATTAAAGATATTTTATCTTCAGGGCTAGAAGTGTAAAGGGGGTTGCATTCTGGGGCATGCATCATATTTATGTCTTGCCTTCCACAGTAAATTATACTTCACTAAGAGAGTGGTTTAAAACTTATGATGGGAGCCAAGGAGGAAAGTAGGGTTTTCTCAAGTACCATCATTTCTCACATGTGAAGCACATAATTTAAAGACAACTGCATAGTTTCCTTTTTACTATGTTTGCTAAAGAAGGGAAGTCCGGATACCAGAGTGATTAGCATACAATTCACATACCAGATTACCTATTTCATAAAGTAAAAGTTGGTTTTTATGTGGCTCAAATATTTCATTGTTTTTAACAAGCAAAAAAGAGAAATCAGTGAATCTGATCTTGTAATAGGTTTCTGATCACTCAGTTCTCAGACAGTTTAAACTCCATCAGGTTTATGTAAACTGTGCTGGGGGACTGCACAGCAAAGGGGGGGAGGTGAAAAGCTCCATATTTATTACCTATAACTCTCTGGCTCCGTCCAACTCAGGTCAGCAGTGACAGAGTTTTTTGGCAGCCTTCAGTGGTTGCCAACACTTACTCAACTACATTTTAGTATCTGAGATACTGCAGCTATTTCCCTCTTCTATAAATACTTCCTCTCAGCTTTGTCAATATGCCACAAATCTGACTCTTATGGGCAGCCTCTATGGTGAAAGGCTACATTTCCATGTCCATTCAAGGATCTCACAGCTTAGAAAATCAATGCCAACTGTAATCCTGTATGCAGTGTTGTTGTATTTGTATAGGTCCCACGATATTAGAGAGACAAGGCGGCAGAGGTGAAAGTAAGCTGGTCCGGTCTGGCCCGGCATACCGGCAAGAGCCAAAACGCTGTGCCGGACTGGACTGGCTTCCCCAGGCTGGCGCTTTAAAGGGCCTGAGGCTCCTCACAGCGGCCGGAGCCCCAGGCCCTTTAAAGCACCCCGCTGCCGGAGCCCTGGGGTAGTGGCGGCAGGGCTCCGGAGGTGATTTAAAGAGACAGGGGCTCCAGCCACTGCAGGGAGCCGAGGGCCCTTTAAAGCGCCCCCCAGAGCCCCGCTGCCGGAGCCCCGGGGTAGTGGCGGCAGGGCTCCGACGGTGATTTGAAGGGCCCGAAACTCCACTGCAGTAGCGGAGGCCGTAGCCCGGGGCCCTTTAAATTGCCCCTGAGCCCCGGGGCTCCCAGCCGCCTCTGTAGCTGGTAGCTCCGGGGGTGATTTAAAGGCCCCGGGGCTCCCAGCCACAGCCGGAGCCCTGGGGCCTTTAAATCTTGATTTAAAGGGCCCTGGTATTTAAAGGCCCCGCTTCTTCCGGTTGAGACCACGCCTCTTCCAGTCGAGACCATGTCCCCTTGCTCAGGACTCTGGAGTACTGGTAAGTCCTTTAAGTTACTTTCACCTCTGAAGGTAGGTGAAATAATATCTTTTATTGGACTGACTTCTGTTGGTGAGAGAGACAAGCTTTCAAGCTTACTTAGAGCTCTTCTTCAGCTCAGGAAAACATACTTGGTGTGTCACAGCTAAATACAAAGTGGAACTGTAATGCTGGCTTTTGTGTTGTGTCTATTAGTCTTCTAGGATGAAGACCATGGGTCTGCGTTAAAAAGTTATCGCTTACCTATAAGGATATACTAACAACTGAGAATTCAGTTTTTGTACAATATAGAATATGATAGAAAAATCTCCTTTCACCTTCAGATATGTGGGAGATTAACCAGATGAGATAGTGGTCTGTGTACCATTAGCAGTATATTGTATCTTTTCTGTAATGAAGAAGACAATTTTGCTGTCCAGGTTTATCAACTCAGCACCTTTCACAAACACTAAATTTACTTAGAGCAGAGAAAAAAAACCTACACACAAATGTTGTAATTGGCAGCTGGTCATGATTAAGCTAAGAAATCCACAGATCAAAAATAGACACTACCCCCATCTCAAATCAAACAATCCATCATGATAATACATGTTAAAATAATCTAAATTCCAAGAAATATTGGAACCATAGGGGAGCAGTTAGATTATCCTCATTACAATTCTACTGAAAATAGCACGAAAATTGCCAAGTGAGGAATGTCAAAGATGTTAGGAAAGAGGAATGTTGCATATCCCCCACAATACTCATTCCTCAGTTTAACAGCTCTGGAGGGGGTGATAGAGCAAGGAGATGTAATCCACTAAAAAACCGACCACATAATAATAAAAGAGCATTTAACTTCAAACCTATATCTGGAACAAAAGTTGGGTGAACACAAGCCTTATTAACACCAGAAAACTTTTCTTCCCCAGGGGTTATTTGCATTAATGGAAAAAGAAACAGAGAGGTTTACTTATTGTACACAAGAGTATGCTCTAGATACACTGCTCTTATCAAAAGAGCAACCAAACTAAACTGTGTTGTGGTTCAGCGGCTGTAGAAACTCTTAACTAATCTTTGCTATTCATTTCATGACTGTCTTCTCTAAAATACATTTCAAGGCTTGTTCTGCTTACTCTGTGCATGCCCCTGAAAACAGCATAAAAGTGTCAACCTTTAAACTTTTTGGCCTTGAATCTTCTCTCATACCAGTTTTATACCACTATAACTCTATTGAGTTCAATGGAGTTGCTTTTGAGCTACAACAGTGAGGGAAAAGAATCAGGCCTATTGAGTATTTATAGTGTAGCTTGGAGTTTCTTCTATTATTTTCCTCCAGAAACTATTATTATTTCTAGGACCATAGTACCCAGATGCCCCAACTTAGATCAAGTCTCCATCATGTTAGGTCCTTTACATAGATGTAGTAAGGGACAGTCGGTGCCCATAAGAGTTTACAATCTAATGTCAGAGACTGGGAAGTGGGTAGTGATGCTTAGTGGTTGAACAAGAAGTCTATTGCCAGGAAGCAGAGCTGCAGGTCAGAACCTGAGTCAGAGGTCAGATGCCAGAGCCAAGGGTCAGAAGTCAGGGATTGGAGCTGAAGGTCAGAGTGAGTTACCTGGAGTGAGACAAGGCAGGGGCAATGCTGTGTCTGAGGCAGGAACAGAGAAGGATCAGGTTGGGGAACAAACAGGTGCAAATGCTAATGCAACCATGGGCAAATGCTTTGAGCATCCCCCAAACAGCTGTTGCTGCGTGGGTTAAAAACTTTTCTGCTTCCTACCAACAAGCAGTGTACCAATTAGGCAGCCTACTACAGGTTGCCCAGAGACTGGCTTCTGCTGCGAGCCCTGATTTCTGATATCTAAGTAGACAAAGGGAGAAAGAAAGGAAATAATACCAACATTTAACAGATGGGCAACTGAGGCACGAGAAAAAGTGACTTTCCCAAGGTCACATAGGAAATCTGTGGCATGAATGGAACCTGAACCTGGATCTCCTGAGCCCCAGCATAGTGCAATAATCATAAGGACATTTCTTCACTCATCATTTCGTTCACTAAAAGTTTTTCCTGCACAGAATTATGCTGACAGAATATGATTCCCTCCCCCTGCATCTTTTTCTAGGACACATAATTAAGTAAGTGAAATTACAAGCCCACTAGCAAGGATTTTTAATGAATCCTTAAATTTGTAGTCTAACCCTAAGAGTGGAAAAGTGCAAATAAAGTATCTATATTTAAGAAAGGGGAAAAAAAGTGATCTAAAAAACTACAGGCCCATTAGTTTGACCTAAATTGTATGCAAAGTCTTGAAGAAATCTTGAAAGAAATAATATTTTAAAACATAGAGGTGAACGATAATTGGGCAAATGCAACATGGTTTTTAAAAAAGGTAAATCATGTCAAACCAACCTGATAGCTTTCTTTGACAGGGTAACAAGCCTCGTGGATGGGGGGGGGACGGTGGACGTAGTATATCTTGACATAGTAAAGCTTTTGATACTGTCTCGCATTACCTTCTCATAAACAAACTAGGGAACAGGGCTGGCGTTACCATGAGGTGAACTGAGGCAACTACCTCAGGTGCCAGACTGTGAGGGGGCGCCACTAGGACCCAGAGTGTAGAAAATTGTGTCTGCTGCTGGTGCATATGTATTCTCTCTGCTCTAGATGCACAGAGATGGTGGAGTGCTGTGCTGGAAGAAGGAGGGCACAAGAGACAAAACAGGCAGGCAGGTAGGAGAAAAGGTGAGCGGGAATAACAGAAAGCAGCAGGAGCTGCAGGGAGAGAGAAGAGGAGGAGTCTCTTATGTACCTTTCTAACACCCCCAGGAGCCTGGAGTGATTAACGCCAGCTTCTCACGGAGCTTCCTGTTTCCTGCTGCTTCCCTGAAACCCGCCTGAGGAGAACAGGCAGTCAACTGAAGTAGTAGGAGCCAGTTAGGCCCTTAAGACGCAGATATCTTCCCTCACTCAGGCCCTGCCACCAGCCTGCTTATTTGTCCCCTTCAACTGAGTGTTGAGAGCCACTATAGCTGACACAGAACAGCAGTCAAGAGTGAAAGAAGAAAATGCCCCTTGGGGGCAGCATTCAGAAAAAGAAAGAAAGCAAAGGAAGCTTTTCTACCTAAGCAGGAAGGAGCTCTCCTGAGATACATAGACACAAATGTTCACGGTGAGCCTTCCGGCCCCAGTGAGGATGTGAGTGGTGAGGAGATGCCTGATCTTCCAGTTAGTCAGAGTGCAGGTGACCTGGCAGCTACTGCAGCATCCATATCTCTATCTCAGATGGCTGTAACCAGGTATATTCCTGAAGAAAATGGAAGATCAGAGAAGAGTGTGGTGGAGGCGCAAGAAACAGCTGCTGCTGAGTTTAGTTCCTTAAGTCTAGATGATCCAGGACTGTGGACCCACTTGAGCAGTAGCCTGAGGGACTTCCTTGTACTGCATGGGCCACAGCAAGTGAAAAACTTCATGTTCCCCAAATGGATGTTTCCCTCCAACATATTACTGGCGTGAAATCCCCAGTGGTGACAAAGTGGAGAGGCCAAGGCTTATGTACTAAAAAACCCAGAATGCTGCATATTATTTTGTTGCAAACTCTTCCAGTCTAATGTTCCAGCCACATTGGGTTTTACAGGAACAAAGGACTGGAAAAATCTGGCTAGAAATCTGTCATGCCATGAGAAGGCAGCAAATCACCAGAGAGCTTCCATAGGTGGAAAGAGCTTGAGATAAGACTAAGGTTAAAGGCCACCACAGGTGATCAAGAGAAGATTGCATCAGAGTCTTTTTACTGGCAAAATGTTTTGAAAAGGCTCATTGCCATTGTGAGAATGCTTGCTACCCAAAACCTAGCACTGTGTGGCATTTCAGATCAGCTGTATGAGCCAAACAATGGAAACTTCCTTAAAATTGTGGAGCTGATGGCTGAGTTTGAAGCTGTACTCCAGGAGCATCTAAGAAGAGTCACCTCCCAAGAAATGTACACACACCACTACTTTAGAAAAACAATTCAAAATGAGATCATAAAGTTACTGGCAACAAAAGTCAAATAGAAGATTGTGGAAGATCTGAAGTCAGCAAGATATTACTCTATTATTCTGGACTGCACACCTGACATCAGCCATATGGAACAGATGACTCTAATGGTACGTTTTATAACAACACCAGAACCTAGTGAAGATGTCCCTGCAATGGTGACTGTCAGAGAGCATTTTCTAGAATTTATTGACATTGATGATACTACAGGAGCTGGTATGACAAATGTGTTTCTTAAAAAGCTGGAAGATACGGGAATTGCGATAGCTGACATGAGAGGTCAGGGCTACGATAATGAGAGGAAAGAACAAAGGAGTGCAGACACGGATCTGAGAGTTAAACCCCTGAGCTTTTTTTGTCCCATGCAGTTCTCATTCATTGAACTTGGTGGTCAGTGATGCAGCATCTAGTGAAGCTGCTGAATTTTTTAATGTAATTCAAAGCATCTATGTATTTTTCTCTGCATCAACTCATCAAAGGCAAATTTTGAAGCAACATCTGGGAACATCCCCTCTGACACTGAAACCACTGAGTGCCACATGATGGGAAAGTCGAGTGGAGGCGATAAAGCCTATCAAACACCAAATTGGGAAGATAGATGCTGCCATAGTTGCCATTATGGAGGATAATGCTATGACAGGAACTGTTCATAGGAGAACAGCGGCAGACGGAAATGGAATCACCAGAAACATACATAACTTCAAATTTCTGTGTGGCTTAGTGTTGTGGCATGACATACTGTTTGAAATAAATGTTGTAAGCAAGAGATTCCAAGGTGTTGACCTTGATATATCTGGAGCAATGGAATAACTGGACAAAGCAAAGTCTTACCTACAGTCTTACCAGTCACACGAGGGATTTCAAAACATTCTGAAAAGTGCACAGAAGTTGGCAGAGGAACTTCACACTGAAGCTATTTTCCCACCCATCCAAGAATACAAAAGTCACTGAAGAAGACGACATTTTGATTACGAGGCATGGGATAATCCCACAAGAGACCCCAAACAACAATTCAAAGTTGAATTATTTAATCAGGTGCTAGATTGTGCAATACAGTCAGTTGAAGAACGTTTCATGCAGCTCAAGGAACACAACAGTATATTTGGGATGTTGAATGATATTCCAAAACTCCTTACTGTACCTGAAGAAGACCTACACCAGCAATGCAGGGCACTAGAGACAGTGTTGACATGTGCAATGATGACATGTGCAATGTTGATGAGAATGATTTAGGTGATAAACTTCAAGATACATTTCAGCAGGATCAACTCCAAAGGCTGTTCTAGAATATATGTGCACAAATAAGATGACCATCCTCTTTCCAAATGCTTTTGTTGCTTTGCGCATACTTCTAACATTTCCTGTAACAGTTGCCAGTGGATAACGCAGCTTCTCCAAGCTGAAGTTAATAAAAACACATCTACGCTCCACAATGACACAGGAGAGGCTGGTCAGCCTTGCAACCATCTCAATAGAGCATGAGCTGGCTCAGACTGTGGACCTTCAGCAGGAAGCAGTTCAAATCTTTGTATCCAAGAAGGCATGGAAAGCACACTTTGATTATTCAAACAGATAAAAATGCCAGTGTTTACTATGCAGACAAGAAAAGTTACATTTGCTGTTCAGCCGTTTGAAAGTTAAGTGTTACTTAAAATTTTTGAACAAGGCATTTTAAATTGTTAGTTCTCATTTATTGGGGTAGGTAACAGAGCAGTACCATGAGAGGAGTAGAACAAGAAGAAGGCAAAATTTAGACCTTTTGAAGTTTTGGCCCAAGCAAGGGGGCATGGAGGCATCATTTGAGCTCCCCGCCTCAGGTGCCAAAATGTTGTGGGCCGGCCCTGCTGGGGAAATGCAACCTAGATGGAGCTACTATACGGTGGGTGCAAAACTGGTTAGAAAACCATTCCCAGAGAGTAGTTATCAGTGGTTCATAGTCATGCTGGAAGGGTATAACAAGTGGGGTCCTGCAGGGATCAGTTCTGCATCCCGTTTTGTTCAATATCTTTATCAATGATTTAGATAATGATATAGACAGTACACTTATAAACTTTGTGGATGATACCAAGCTAGGAGGGATTGCAAGTGCTTTGGAGGATAGGGTTAAAATTCAAAATGATCTGGACAAACTGGAGAAATGGTCTGAAGTAAATTGGATGAAATTAAATAACGACAAATGCAAAGTACTCCATTTAGGAAGGAACAATCAGTTGCACACATACAAAATGGGAAATGACTGCCTAGGAAGAAGTATTGTGGAAAAGGATCTGGAGGTCATAGTGGACCACAAGCTAAATAAGAGTCAACAGTGTAACACTGTTGCAAAAAAAGCAAACATCATTCTGGGATGTATTAGCAGGAGTGTTCTAAGCAAGACACGAGAAGTAATTCTTCTGCTCCACTCTGCACTGATTAGACCTCAACTGGAGTATTGTGTCCAGTTCTGAGCACCACATTTCAGGAAGGGTGTGGACAAATTGCCGAGAGTCCAGAGAATAGCAACAAAAATTATTAAAGGTCTAGAAAACATGACCTATGAGGGACACTGAAAAAAATTGGGTATGTTTAGTCTGGAAAAGAGAAGACTGAGTGGGACATATCAGTTTTCATGTACCCAAAAGGTTATTACAAGGAGGAGGGAGAAAAATTGTTTCTTAACCTCTGAAGATAGGACAAGAAGCAATGGGCTTAAATTGCAGCAAGGGAGGTTTAGGTTGGACATTAAGAAAAACTTCCTAACTGTCAGGATGGTTAGGCACTGGAATAAATTGCCTAGGGAGGTTGTGGAATCTCCATCATTGGGGATTTTTAAGAGCAAGTTAGACAAACACCTGTCAGGAATGGTCTAGATAATACTTAGCCCTGTCATGAGTGCAGGTCTCTTCCAGTCCTATGATTCTGTGCATATACATCTGGCCCATCCATGTCTCCTATTAGTAAATATCTCCAATACCAAGGGATAGAACACTACAGGGGGAGGGCTCTGAGGCATGGTCTACACTGTGGGGGTGGGATCGATCTAAGTTACGCAACTTCAGCTATGTGAATAATGTAGCTGAAGTCAACGTACTTAGATCTATTTACCGCAGTGTCTTCACTTCGGTAGGTTGACTGTGGACGCTCCCCCGTCGACTCCACCTACGCTTCTCGCTCCGGTGGATTACTGGAGTCGATGGGAGAGCGCTCGGCTGTCGATATATCGCATCTTCACTAGACGCGATAAATCGACCCCCGCTGGATCGATCGCTCCGGAGGTAAGTGTAGACTGCCCTGAGTTACTTCAGAGAATTCTTTCCCTGGTGTCTGTCTGCTGGTTCTCGTCCACGTGGTCAAGGTCTAACTGATTGCTATATTTGATTCAGAAA
Source organism: Natator depressus (assembly GCF_965152275.1). Taxonomy (NCBI): domain Eukaryota; kingdom Metazoa; phylum Chordata; order Testudines; family Cheloniidae; genus Natator; species Natator depressus. The sequence continues at coordinate 76,130,555 of NC_134235.1, forward strand.
GGAATTTTCCCAGGTCAGATTGGCAGAGACCCTTGGTTATTACCATCTTCCTCTGCAGCATGAGGCACAGGTTATTTGCTGGATTGAACTAAATGGTGGATTCTCTGTAACTTAAAACCTTTAAATGAAGATTTGAGGACTTTAGCAACTCAGCCAGAGGTTATGGACCTATTACAGGAATGAGTGGGTGAAGTGCTGTGGCCTGCAATATGAGAAGGTTCGACTAGATGATCATGGCAATCCTTCCTGGGCTTAAAGTCTGTGAGTAAGGGTCAATTTTTGAAAAAAAATAAAGTTATACAGCTATTTAATTTTCTGAAGAGAGTGATAACAGGTGATTCTTTAAAAGAATTAGAAACTGTCTTTAAATCAGAGCAAGACCTTTTCTCACATTTTGTTTCTGTCTCTCTCCCTTTTACCTCATCAATATTCTCTGTATATTGTACATGTTGTAGAAATGGCTGACAAGAAAGCTCCAGGCTAATTTTGTCCGATTTTCCACCTTTAGTTCAACTGTCCTAATCTATTTCTATTTCAGCACTGAACCCAGAGCTCCCTAGCACTTTAAGTCTGTAAAATTGATGCAGGTGATACCACCTTTAATCAGAAATGATTCAGTAATCCTGGTATCTTCACTCATAGAAGCTCGTTGATCAAAGCAAAAAAGCTTAGACACACAGCATTTGAACAAAAATGTGCTTCTATTGCATTAGACAGACATAATATACAGCGGTGATGGACTATATGATTGCTATCTTCACAAGGTAAATTTCTGTGTCTTCTCACAAACAAATGGGAATTCAACATTTCTAGTGGCCATTGTTTCCAGGGAAAATAATTGACATCTAATTATCAATGGGCTGGTGTCACCCTAGCTTTCAAAACCACATGCTGCACTGTTGCCTCGGAAAATGAAATATCTCATCACTAAGCACTCAACTTCTGGTTCGTGAAGGAAGTACCTAACAGAGAAGTACCTAACAGTGTCTATACATGCCTGGAAACTGCAAGACAAAAAGTAGGGGAATTCAAGTGTTGGTTTGGTTTATTATCATTAATTCATCATTTTACCATTCTCCAGTGAAAGGTGCACAAAATATTTGCTCTTTTGTTCTTAATAGACCACAAAATTCAACTTTTTGCTTTTGATATTACAATATAAGAACCCAATCTTCAGACTAAGGGTATATCTGCGCTACAGCGTTATAGCACTTATAACACCAACAGAAGGGGTTTTCTGCCACTGTAGTAAATCCAGGCAGTAGCTTGGTTGACAGAAGAATTTTTCCATTGACCTAGCTGTGTCTATAGTGTGGGGCGAGGTCAACGTAACTGCCCCACAGGGTATGAAATCTTTTCCCACAGCCCTGAACAATGTAGCTAATGTCTACACTACAGTGTTAGATTGGCTGCTGTAGCGTGTCTGATGAAGATGTGCTATGCCAAAGGGAGAGCGCTTTCCTGTCTGCATAATTATTCCACCTCTCTGAGAAGTGGAAATTATGTTGACGGAAGAGCATCTCCTGCTGACATAGAATTGGTGTGGACAGCACAAATCTTGCATCGCTTGGGCGGGGGGGGTTCACACCACTGAGGTTTTCCAGACCTGCCCTAAGTGGACCTAAGTTTTAGGTTTAAACCAAGCCTAAGCCTGAAACGGACCTCTAGATTTGCACACCGGCATTAATCATTAGAGGATACAACATTATTTTCAATAGAATTTAGGTCACTTACCCAGCTCAGTATGTGATTGTCCCTATATTTAAATGTCAAAGGTCTTGATCCAACAATTGATAGTTCATAGGTGGACTACTTGGAGTCAGTGGAGCTCTGTTCAAGGGCAGCAGTCAACTCTTGAGCAACACGTTGAAGGATCATGGCCTCGGTGACCTAAGCTGTGGACAGAAATAATTGTAGGTACAAATCTTCATTCACATTTATTTATGTCTATAAATTTTGGGTTCAAAAACTGAGGTTAGAGCTTGAGAGTCTGGCCCTAAAGATGAGCAGAACACCACTGTCTGTCATATATTAGTTGTGTACTATTTTACGATAAGTTACAAACTTCACAGAAACAATAGGAAAGGCACAAATACAATCACAATCAAGAACTGCAGTGCCAAAAATAAATTCCATTACAGAATCCTCAAGGGATGCTATCAGTGATAGAAAATTGTAGATTCCATATTCTTTTAAGATTTTAATATATTCCTATTACAGGCCAAATAGTGCTGTACCAAACACTGGCTCAGACTTCAGGAAGGAATGTCAAAATAGAGACATTCCCTCCTCAAGCAACCAAAGTGCTCAGAGGAAGTATGCACTGCCAAAACTCTGCTTTTCTGTCTTTCCCCTCCTGATTTTTGTATCTCCTGCTAATTCTAAGTACTGCAACATCCCTGAATAAACATGGAGCTGCATACCCTATTATATACTGTGGCGCAACAGGGAGGGGGGAGTGTTGACCTGGGAATGTGGCAGGGGAGTTTCAATGGGAGACCTGTTTCAGAGTAACAGCCGTGTTAGTCTGTATTCACAAAAAGAAAAGGAGTACTTGTGGCACCTTAGAGACTAACCAATTTATTTGAGCATAAGCTTTCTTGAGCTACAGCTCACTAGAGCCTGTAACCTGAGCCAGGAGGGGGAGGGGGAGGTAACACCTCTGCCCAGGAATGTGAACTGAGGCTGCAGGAGGGAGCCTGCTGGGGGTGGGGGGGTTAGTTTCAGTTTGTGCTAGGTGGTGGAACGCAGGGAACCCCAGGGCTGGGGTCTAAGCTCCCTGCTCCCCCAGAAGGACTTGACTGAGGGGTCCTGGCTGTACCCACAAGCTCCGTTTTAGACTGTGTTCCTGTTGTCCAATAAACCTTCTGTTTTACTGGCTGGCTGAGAGTCTCAGTGAATCCCAGGAAGAGGGGTGCAGGGCCTGGACTCCCCCATATTCCGTGACGTATACCAATTTTATTGCTCATAACTGAGCCACATTCTACAGAATATTGTGGCCCCTTTACAGCAATTTGGTGCTATGGAGAGGTATAAATAGTGTAGAATCAGCTCCTGGCTTTAAAGGATTCCCAAAAGGAACCTGGAGTTGCACTAACGGCTCCAAAACATCCCAGAGCTTGTAATCTTCATGTTAGGGGATGTGGTCAGAAGGAAGCATGGCCAGCTCATGTGGCAATCCAGCTATTCTGAGATGGCAAAACAGATTCTAGGTGGTCATGGCAAGCCCATAAAACAGAGCAGTCTTGTGGCTGCTGTGAGTAAAACTGAAGGCCACACCCAGACAATGAGGAGATACAATGTCTGTTTTTTACTCAATAAACAACATCACTCTTTTCTGGTTTTATGTTTGACTTGATATGTTGTGCTGTGGAACAAATAATATTTAATCATGTAAGTGTAACCCTTCTGCCCATCAGAGTTGGCAGCAACAAGGGCCGGGTTCAATATCTAGGGGATCCATTCCAATAACACAATGCAAACCGGCTCGAGCCCCCACCCAGTGACCTGGGACAAATATATACCACCCCCGCTGGGCGCCTCCAAGAGGCAATACTTCCCCTCTCGCAAGCACATAGTCTGAGTGTAGCAAAAAGCCTTTTAATAACAGAGAGAAACAATGTGGCATTATGTTGGGGAAACACCACCAACAGGATTCATAACACAACCCATGAGCAAAAAAAAACCACCCCAAGCAAATTGGGGCATGCCCCTTTCCCTCAGGTTCTTGAGTCCCAGCACCCAAACGTCTCTTGAGTCCAGCAATCCACAAATCACCCAAAGTCCAAAAAGTCCAGCCCCAGAGTTCAAAAGTTCATCTGCATAGTGTTACTCCCCAGTCTGGCTAAAATGTGCCTGTGTGTGGGGAAAAGGGGCAAGGGGCACCTTACGTGTCCTGAAGCTGACTGCCCCACAGGGCTCTGCTCTGCTACGCTGTCTCACGAACGGCTCTGCTCCACCACGACCGGCTCCGCTCTGCACCGCTCGCCATCTCACGAACAGCTCTGCTCAGCTCGCCGTCTCACGAACACACCGCTGTCTCACGAACGGCTCCACTCCACCACGACCGGCTCTGCTCTGCACCGCTCGCTGTCTCATGAATGACTCCGCTCTGCACAGCTCGCCGTCTCACGCACACACCGCTGTCTCACAGACGGCTCCACTCCGCACAGCTCGCCGTCTCACGAACACACCGCTGTCTCACAGACGGCTCCACTCCGCACAGCTCGCCGTCTCACGAACACACCGCTGCACTCTAGATCTTCCGGCTCCCCACTACTTGACACAGTGCTCAGTGATTTCAGCTCTTAGTGATTTCAGCTCATAGTAGTGGGGGCCTTAGTGCTGGTGCACCTTAAGGCCAAAGTGAATGCAGCACAGTACCTGTAGCAAGACTCTTAATAGACCCAAAATTAGCTCTGACATTCCACAGTGGAGAGAGACAGAGGTGCAATTGGTGCTTCAGGCCCTCACAAAGGGGCCCACACCACCAGGTACTAATACCTGTCTCAAGTCTCTCTCAATTCACACAGTTTTGGAACCCATGACCCTTGCCTAGCGAGTGCTACTTAGTTGATAGTGAGTCCCTCCATCATAGCAAAAGGCCAAGTTCAGTTCCAAGCACAGTTCCCATAATCAGGGTAATAACAATTTATTCTTCCTGCCCCAATAACAGAAACACTGGGGATCCCACAGCAGCCGAAGTGACCATTTGGGCAACTATGGCCTCAGTCTAGGCGGCGTGGGTGTGCCTATGCAAATGAGATCAGCCCCTGAAGTTTTTTTTTTCACAACTTGCCACACCTCACCACCAGATGTCAGGGTGGAGCTCATCCTGACACTGCTTACATAAGTAAAGACAATTATCACACAGGCACAGAAGAGGGCCAGATAAGATTGCACAGGCAACTTTAGTTCTTTCATGTCTTATTTTTTTTAGCACTTAACATTCTTTTAATGCATTTTTTTTCTGTGTGATGTCAGTATAACAAGATATGCTGCAATGATTTAAAACAGGGGTGTTAAAATACAACTCACAGACCAGATCTGGCCTACAGAAGAGTTTCTTCTGGCCTGCAGACTTCCCATGAATCTTCAAGCATCTCTGCAGGATCCAGGAGTCCACACTGTGGGGGTGTGATTTGTAGTGTGTACTAGTGTGTTGCGTTCTTAACTCTCCCTCCCACCTTTTCACTAACTACAGTAGTGCACACTAAGGGACATTTAGTGCACATCAGCAGGGTCCAGGGGATGTAGAGCACAATACTTTAGCTCTCTACAAGTCACACCCCTGTAGTCCAGATACAGATGCAGCATTCCCTCAAAACCTTGCAAGCAAGTGTTGAACCACCTGGTCATGTTTAAGAGGTGCTGGAGGGGCATAACTGTGGCAGAAGCTGGTATATGTCCAGGGGATGGGAAATGGCACTGAAGAATGCCTATCCGATGAAGTGAGCTGTAGCTCACGAAAGCTTATGCTCAAATAAATTGGTTAGTCTCTAAGGTGCCACAAGTACTCCTTTTCTTTTTGCGAATACAGACTAACACGGCTGCTACTCTGAAACCTAAGAGTTCTAAGAGATGCCAGGTATCAGGGAGCAGCAGTAGCAGTCACTAAAACCTAAAATACATGTAAGTAATTACCTGCATGGTAATTAGCCCTATCTATTTCTATTTAAATAATGTTTGCTGAAAGTGGCCTGTGCCAAGTACCAGGGTATCAGATCAGGCCTGCCACAGAAAATGAACTTTACATCTCTGGAATAAAATATGATACTTGAAAACTGAGGACTCTACTGAAGGGAAGCATTGAGCACTTATGGCTCTGCACGTATTTAGTAAGTTTATACTGTTGTAAGAACCATCTGACATGGGATGAAAATGGGCTAGCTGCTGCAGCTGCACCCAGCCCAGTTGTTCAAAAGTACTTGACAGGGGTATTTGCATATTCATTATAGTTGTGCGTACGTTTATCTTCAAAAGCAGCTATCAAATGTAATAGATTATGATGGCTTCCTTCAATTTGGCCCTGGAGCAGACCCCAGACAGGCTGGCACCTTTTTGAGGTAGTGGCTTCCAGTGACAAAAACACATGAGTGACAGGCTTAACCCATAAGGACTTTAGTATGTATTGAGGGAAATCTTACAGTATACACACATACACGGATGGGGGAGAAAATTATTTTGGGAGCAGACGGTAGGGTGACTGGCGAAAGATTTCAAAACACAAGACTTACTTCTGAAACTTTGTTCCATTTGCTACCTTGTGCCACACTGTACATGCTTCTGAATGAAATAAACTAGAAAAAGCTTATTCTGGGTTGATGTCTGTGCATTTCTCTCTTATTACATTTCTGAGGCTCTTCAGTTGCCCAGATACTACAGCAGGGGGAATAATGGTGTGACTATGGTCTCTGGAAACCTCAGTCTTGTGATTTAAAACTTTCCGTGACAAAGTTTAAGCGGATCTGAGATAGAAAGAATCAGGCTTGAAAGATCCTTTACAGCTGAAGTTCATCTGATTAGCTTCTTATCAGCAGATGGTCACAGCAGGCATTCCTTGGATGAAGAATAGGTAATGTATGTTGTTGCTTTGATATAAATCTCTATTTCCTAGGCATACACTGATAACTAGTTGCATTCATTAGCAAAGGCATTCAATCAATCAAACAGTTCATAGGAAGTTTACTACAAATTTCAAAGAAAAATAAAGACAATGATATTATTATACCATAAGTGCTATCAAAATGTTAATATCCCTTTCTGATCGCTGTATAAATAGAATCTAGTAATGAAACATTATAGACAGGAACAGAAGTTTATTATATACAAGCTAATTAGATCACATTGTCAAACTTCTAACAAGACATAGGTGAGCATAGACAAATATAATTAGTATCTACTTCTAATTTTCTAACAATACATGCCTACATTTCAAGAACTCTAGTCTATTTAGCATGGCTTTGCTAACTATCTATAAAGAATGGCCCTGTTTACCATTTCAAAACTAATATGTCCTTACTGGGTTGTTTTCAGGTCAACAGTTGCTTTACCCTTGATGGCTCAGAATCACAAATGGATTTTTTTAGTTCACTGGTAATTCCAAAAAAAAAAAAAAAAAGACAAAAATTGTTGAGGGTCACACAGAAAATTATTGTTTTTTTAAATTTTCAGTGAAGTAAAAAAAAAAAAAAGAGTTATGTGAAGCGGATAGTAGGGGTGCTGAGAGCCATTGAACCAAACTGTAAACTCTGTATATAATGGAAACCACTTCAAGCCCAGCACCCCTAGTTTGAGCACCTATGGCTGTGTTTCAAATGAAACATTTAGTTTCAATTTCAAGCATTTTAATGCTTTTAAAAAATAACTAAAATTAAGGGAAACTACAAGGTTAAGCCATCGTGAATAAAAAACAAACAAACACGTTTTGTTTCAACAATTTGTTTTTTGTGGATTTTTTTTTAGGGTTTTCTTGTTTGGTTGGTTATATTTTTGACCAAAATAATTCAGTGAAATTGACACAAATTCATAATATCACAGTATTGCTGAATCTGCATTCCCCCCCCCCACACACACACACACCAAAGTTGTGGTAAAAAAAAATCACCTACCTATATCAAGGACAGCACTTCTGGGGAACATCACCATATTTTTAGGTGCTGATCTAAAGCCCACCTCTATGACTTTTGGGTCAGGTACTTACTTCCCAGAATTATATTCCCAGAGATTTTAATTTGAAATACTGCACTTCTCTAGATACATTTGCTGATATTTTTGGCAAACACACACATCATTCCAGTACCACTGCCGTCAGCACAATGCCAATAATGATAATCAAGTATGTACATGGTATTTCAGGGTACTACCATGGGGCTGTGCATCATTTACACATCTTTGGGATTCAGTTTTCAAAATTGGTTGAGAAGTTAAAAAGATGGCATTAGAAATTCAATATTTTGTTAATTTTGAGTTGTGCTAACAAATTACACCGAACATTTGAATTAATCAAGAAGACACTGTGGTTTTTAAAGGACGCTAAAACTCCCAGCTCCTAGTGAATTTCACTTCAGTAGGAGCTGGACACTAATCTCTCTTAGGCCTCTATAAAAATGTCCACCTGTTTATTACACTAGGTGGAGGTTTTTTTCATTCATTACTGTTTCCATGATATGGGGAGAAAGTCAGGTAGAGAAATACACATTTCTACTAGATTCAACTAGACCACTTTTCCTGTAACACGTGCAAAATTTGGAAGGTTGGGGAATATAGTAACAAAAGAATTTGTGTTGTTTTATATTTTCAAAGTCCATGCATTTTCCCACAAAGGAAAAAAAAGCATTAAGCTGTGAACACAGCCAAAGAATGCAAAAGCCATGACGTAGGAGAAGAACGATTATCAGGTTTATGATATCGGAGCAGAAAGATTATCAGGCGTCAATGAGTAGTGGAACTTTAGGATTGACAAACATCCAAGTTAACTGCATGAGCATAGCTCCTGGGCCAAAGACAACCCTGGGGAGAATTCACTGATGTAAATCCAGTTACACCAGAAGTGAATTTGACCCTCTCTGTTCAGATCATTTCCATTGACCTTGAGGCACCTAATCAGCTGGCAACCACAACTGTACTCCTCTTTGCTTATGAAACTTGCAGTTCAAATTTTCTGCTGTATTTAATTCCATTGTGATAATCTGATGTTGAGTTTGTGTCTACTCAGCTATTGCAGAAGCCACACTAATCATTCACAGTCACATTTAGCTGGGAAAACTTAGACGCTGGCATATAGTACAACCATGGGAAGGAACTGAATAAAGGAGAATGTTTTGATTCTTAAATCAAACATGTAATAACATCATAAATGAGGTACTATGCGTGATGTTAGGAAAAAGAAGGAGGTAGGGATAATTCCATAGAACAGAGGCCTTTATTTAATACAACAGTGACAGCAAGAACGACTCCTTTAGAGCATTTCCATCTGGTCCTCCCACTCCTTTCTCAATTACCGTAGTTCTCTTCTGTTTAATGATAAAGTACCCTTTTTTTTATACAAGGAAGACAGTCCTGCGTTTGCTAGTTCAACCACAGTCTCATGTGCCCTTCTCTGGGTTCCTTTTAAATACACCTGAGTGAACCTAGTAAACATTTTAAAACTGAATTTTGTACCTACTTCATTTACTTATTTCATGTAATGCTTGAACTCATTATATTGTGCTTTGCTGAAATGTTTTAGGACTCAGATTATTTTGTTTATGAATCAGCTTCAAAAACCTCACTTCCTAAATTCAAAATTCTTGATTTTGCAATCCCACACATTTTGGATATCACATGGTAGCATCCACACAGCCATCTTTGGAAATTTTCACTTGTGGAGAAAAGACAGGGAGTTATAAAGCTACATGTAGTCTGTCACACATATATAGATGTCATGGAGTAGTCCCCTGTGATTACCTTCAGGACCTTAACTACAGACCACAGCCACAGGTCTCCTTCACCACTACCATGTTTTATTGTAGTTTATATTTACAGTGAATCACCAGCTTCCCATCTGCTTCTGAGGAAGGGTACAATAGTAGCAGCAGCCAGTCCTGCCTGCTTCTACCTTCCATCAAATTCCCTGCACTTCCTTCCTGCCTGCCTATTTAGGCCTAGCTGCTGGGGTTACTTCCAGCCAATTAGCACCTCAGATGTATTCCTACCTAGTTAATTGGGCTTGGCCAACTTCCTGTCTTTCAATCAGAACTCAGTACGGTAAACAGGTGAGGATTTGAGAGACAAGGTGCTGAGTTAGCACCTGAGTCAACACACCCTATTACAGTATAACACACACACACCCCTGATGAGGATGAAAGCAGGCAGAGATACATTTTCTGTGGTTTCACCTAAACAAACGGCACAGGGATCTTTATCACATCCTGTATCCCTTAGACCCAACTGACTATTGTCTCACCAGTACAGAGAGCCAAGCGGAGGTATCAAGGGATAAGTCTCCACTGCAGCAGAGGGCGTGCCTCCCAGCCTATGTAGTGCACTCAAGGTAGTGTGCTAAAAATAGTGTGGATGTTGCAGCATGGAAGGTGGCATGGGCTAGACATCCAAGTACAAGTCTGCCTGACCACCCCAGAGCCAGACTTGGGTGGCTATCTTGTGCCATCCTCTGTGACACACTGTTATTTTTAGCATGCTAGTAGAGCCAGTCAGGTAGAGCCAGCTGAAGCATAGAAATACTCAAGGTGCCAGCTGGTGTTAAAGCTCCCAGAGCTTGGCAGTGGTGATAGTTACTGTTATTGCTTATTAAAGTTATGGGTTGGCAGCAGATAAAGTACCGTGTTTTTCACCTGCATCCTACGGTGTGAAAAATAATTAACTGTACACTATAACTACAAAGGTAATGTGGTTGTCAAATGCATTCCGGCCTTCACGGCTGTGATGTCTACAAAAGCCCAGATGATCGTTGTTCAGCTAGTTTACAGTGACTACTGTTGTTCACGCTGATCAGTATCACTTCATTGTTTTTGTGCTCCACCCATCTGCGCATTTTAGCCATCTGTTCTTGCATGTATTATATGTAAATTGTAAGCTCTTTGGAGCAAGGACCGTCTCTTTGTTATATGTTTGTACAGCACCTTGCACAATGGAGCCCCAGTCTCTAGGGACTACTACAATACAAATACATAGATAAATTACATGCACATCCCTGCACTGAAATAGCCACATGGCATGTAAAAGCACACTGTAAGCCAGCAATCTACTGCGAGGGGAGACCTCATGAAGGCCAGGCATTGGTTGCCTATCTGAACTATTAGCAGGCCTCTGTTTCCCCAGTATCCTATTCCACCTCTTCTTGGTGTTGCCTTTTTGTGGGAAAAGAATAGTCCTGCACCTCTCTCTGGTGTCTTTGGTTAATGAACCTTCTCCCCTCCTATCTTTGAGGGGCTGCCAGGCAAACCCACTCCCACCCTCTCCATCAAAATACTTATGTACAATACTGACCAACTGCCCCATTCCCTTCTCTCCTGGACTTTTCTCCTCTACTGGTGGCTAGCAGCTGTAATCCCACTGGTGACTACCATCTTTGAGGATGACCCTACTCTTCTCTTTTCTTCCTCTTATGTAGCAGCAGCAGCAGCCACTCATACTGAATGTAGGAGTGATCCCATTGACTTCCCTAGGACTGCTTGTGTGAGCAAAATTAAGTATGTGCATTCACATTTGCAGCATCAAAGCTGAAATCCTCTCCACCCAAAACCATTCATTTGCTTCACTCACTCATTTAGAGTATGTTGAAGCTTCTACGAAATTGACTTCCACCGTTCTCTTTAACGTCATCTATCGCTTTTTTTTTTAAAGACTAAATAAAATATGCAAATTTTCATTTTGTCAAGCTGATATTTGTCTCTGTTTCCAGCCCCTTATTACATTGAACACTATAAGAAATCATAGCTTTGCCAAAGCAAGGACTTCAGAAGTACATCAGAATGGGGCTCATACACTGTGTACATAGGATCAGGTTCCGAGGGCAGGTTGAACTGAGAGTCTCCTTGCTACTCCCTGCCTCCAGCAAGAGGAACTCTTTCTAGCGGTAGCTGGATGTCAGTTCCCTAACACCACCAGCTTTTCAGCCACTCAAGAACGTGTCAACTGTGCTAACCCTAACTTCACCTTTCAGGTTAACAACAGTTGCACCCCACTCCCCAAGTCCCTTTTAAGCACTCCCTTGTGATATCCAGCCCCGACACTGGCTACTCACATAAATGATCCTCTGCACCCAAAGGAGCAGTATACCCCAAATTAGCAGTTTTACTTTAAGCCACCTCTCCTGTAAACCACACAGCACTTGCGAGCGCTTAATATAATAAACAAACTTCATTTGTTTTATTATAAGAAAAAAATAAAGTTTTAAGTAGAAGTGATAAAAAGTGATGGAAGATAGTTACAGCAGAAAACAAAATCATAACACACATACCTGGGTCTATTTTTATCAATAGTTACCATTCCTACCTAACAAAATAGGCGTTCCCCTCAAAGTTCAGTCCGTTGCAGAGCTGGCTGGTGTCACAAGAACAAGAATCCAAATGTTCATGAAAGCCTCTCCCCTCCTTAAGGGGTTTCCTGAGTGACTGGATCCAGAGTGCTTCTTCCTACACTCTGTTTCACTGAAACAGTTTTTTGTCTTTATTCATAGCCAGGGTGGGCTCCTGCTTGCTGTAATGTTCCTTTCCACATCCAGATGGTTTTGATTATTTTCAGTTGTCTTGGCTGGTTTTCTATTGACTATGCAGGGATGTGGCAAGGATAGACCATAGAACCCTGCATCACCTTGCTGGCTGACATGGAAGGGTAACAACTCCCTCTTGCTTGAATGAGTCATCATCAAGACACATTACCTCCTCCTGACTAATATCTATTCCAAGTCCATAACGCATACGTTCAATATAAATATATTATTCCTTAGCTATTATCCATATACATCTCAAGCAATTATGAATCTTGACATGATATGAGCTTTCTGTAGGAGCCTTACATGCTAGTTTTTATGGACAAATATCCTGTAAGACGTGTTTGGTGTAGGGAGGTTTGTCAGGCCTGAGTGAGAGTTGTTTGCAAAGAACAGGGGACCCTTTGGCAAAGAGTCTCTGTCCCACATGGACATATAAAAATGAAATAAAAAGTCTATAACACCGTCCTTCGTTAAGGGATTCAAAGTGTGATACATTTATGGGGAAGGGAAGGAGATGGTGACCTTCTTCCCCATACATCTGATTTTCCTTCTTTTTTTCCTCCTGAAGAGTAAGAATAATGCAATGTATTTCTCTAGTTCATGGATATAGATCACATTTAAAACTTTTAAATATTCTGCTACCACTAGGATTGCAAATGAAAGGGAATAATGGAAACTCCTCTATTTTGTCAGGATCGTTTTATTTTGAAGCCATTAATGGATTAGAAATGCACTGACACAGTCTGCAATATGCATTTTGTCCAGCTGTTTGCGCACAATCATATTGTCAGTCAGAATTTTACCACATGCAATATCGAGATTAATTGTGGGCAAGAGCCTTTTGCCAGTGATAATTTCTTGCAACAGCTATTGTTCCCACCTATCTATTATTGTATTATGATGTCCAACATGTCACAAACTGGTTTTCAATTGTGGACAAATTACTATCTTTTGGACAACATCAGAACCTATGGGGCCTGAAGAGATTGCTGTTGCAGAAGCAGTGGAATAGATCCCTGCAGTACAGTCTGCTCTACTTTCTGCTGATTATGTGAGCAGCAAGGACATTGTTGATGTAGTCAAGTGAACGGTGAATGGCAGGACTGAAGTTTAACCAGTGTTTTGATACCATGCCCATCATACATGGCAAATAAAACAAACGTGCAATTGTAGCTCTTTTGAGCTTTTCAAAGGGTTTAGAAATCCAAATTAATTGCAGAATAAGCTCCAGATATACACAGTAAAAGTTTATGAAATTAGAGTTGGGATGAAAATATATCTAATACATTATTCAGGTGGGGAAAACAACATTAAAATAATGTCATTTTCCCTACCTGAATAATTTAAGTCTTTACTGGCATAAAAATAGAGACACAAGTCTGTTATGGTTGCCTTAATTCTAAGGAGTTTAGAAATCATAACATGAATGTAATATAACCCAATGTTTTGAGCCTACTCCCCACTCTGTTTACAAAGCATCATTAGTCAAATCCTGACCTATTCTGCTATCCTCACAGAAGGAAGAACAGCTATAAAGTCCTGTCTGAAATATCATCTGCAGAACCACAGTGCTTTGCAGAAAGGCTCCTTTTTTTTCAGTTGGGCTTAAGCTTGGTCAAATCTATTCATATATCTTGCTTTATTTAGGTATCCGTGGGGAAGGGACTGGCTTTCACTCTGTTTTATATCTATGCAGTTCTGGTGTGGGCCTCTAGATGCAATTATGACAGCTGCCATCTTGGCAAACATACCAGGGACTGAACTGGGGACCTCCAGAGCTAAAAGCATGAAGTAAAGAGCCTAGTAACTCATCATTTGGCTGTGGCGTGGCACACAGGGGGACTTGTAACAGTCACCAGTTGGTTGACTACTTTTTCTGCTCACAGGAAGCTCCTCCTGAGTGTTTGAGACCCACAGTGATTCAAATCCCCGCTCAGGTTGCCAAATTTCCAATTTCTCAAAACTGGACCCTAGAGCTATCGTCAACATTTTCTGCACCAAATACTTATCAGCATATACGCTAACAGGCACAACAGACTCACAGCTGCAGTGGAGATACTAGCAAGATACAGTTACAAATGGGATGGATGAGTGAGACCCAGGGGAGACAGGAAACTGGCTTTTACTTGCCATTGTTGGCATACACTTCAGAGCAAAGAAATCCTTGCGTTTGTTGCAGCACTTGCTTTCCAAGGCAGAACTTGAGCACCTGGAGGGGGCTCCAGCCCTACATTATCCACAATATCCTGCCCTGAAGCGCCACATTGATAGAATGGCTTCAGATTGAAAGCACAGAAGCTTCCTTTAGCAATCCCACCCTCCTCCCCCAGCAATGCAAAACAACGCTAGGCTGCTGGGACAAGCTAGTGGGGACTCCCTGTTCATGAGAAGTGGGTACATTTGCCCTTTACCCAAACACACACCCCCAACCAAATGCTCAACTCAGCATAAATATAAGGGAGGCTGAAAGGGACCATGTCTCTCCTGCTCTGTCCAGTAGTGGCTCTGAGGCAAAGTGTTGTCAGGGAGTGATGGGGACAGGAAGCTTCCTAGCAGCCAGGGAAGGTTCTCAGAGGTGGGTCTGACCTGGCCCTGGGAGCAGCCCATGCAGGGGAAGGGGAAGCTTCCTCCAGCTCTGCCCATCCCTGGCTCTGGAGCCAGCACTCAATAGTTAAAAGGGCCTTGGGCTGGGGGGAAAAGCAGGGCAACAATGGAAATGTAGTAACTTGACATTTGGTGTCCGGTCAATATTACTGACTGCACAGGTACCCTTAAAACCAGACTTTACAGTTGGAAAAAAAGACACCTAGAAACCCTAATCCCCACTGGACCCCCCACTTATGTGATGGCCTTCATCTTGGCCAACACATGGGGACTGAACCAGGGTCCTGTAGAACTAAAAGCATGTGTGTACAAGCCAAGCCTGGGGTCAGGGGGAAATGCTTTAACAACTCAACCACTGAGCATTACCAGGGAGGGAGACCTGTAATATATACTCCTATAATTATTAGGTCTGCTTATTACCAGAGTACACCAAATCCTAAGCTTCCAGTAGTGTTCTAGGTGTACCATGATTTAAGTGCAAGCACTGTCGTACTTCAACAGATAGACCTTAGCCCTGGTGGGTTCCAATAGCCCCTCAGACACACAGTGAAGGGAAAGGTTTTTACTAGGGCTGTCAGGAAAGGGAAAGTTGGCAAATACCCTAGGTGCCGAGGCTTAAACAGTTACACTTCAAAATGAGCAATGGTGGTAAATGTCTGGGCCCTGGGGCAATTCAGTGACCAGTCAAGTCTCTTCAGGCCTAGTGCGTGGGATGCCATCCCCAGTCCAGTCTCTGTTCAAGCAAATAGGAGCCTTCTGTTTCTAGGCCATGTTCACTTGGTGTTTCTTTGGGGCCTCTGCACTGGCTTCCTGCTCAGGCACTGCACCCAGCTGTAACTTCCATCACTCACATGACTGTGTGTACATCTCCTGGGGGGGGAGGGGGGTCTCTGCATTCCAGCTTCTCCGCAGCTACAGGCTCACCATTCAGGGACTGCTTCCCTTCCTTCTCCCTGGCAGGGAGAAAGAGAAGTACAGTGGAGAGGGGGCTGATGAGCAACAGTCCTTTCTTAGCAGGTCCATTATATTCATCACTGGGTTACACAATTGTAATACAAACAAATAATAAATTATAGACCACAAAGGACATAAGAGGGATATGGCAAGCAGGTATGTTATCCTTATTGGCCAGTTCCTGACATACTGGATATGTCTACGCTGGATCACAAGGCGTGACTTCAGCATGTGTAGACATACCGGAGCTAGCTTTGCTCTAGCTCGAGCTCGAGGGTGGTTAGCTTACAGGGAAGTAGAGTGAACCAAGGGGCGGGGGGTTTCATCAAGGAGAAACAAACAGAACTTTCATACCGTAGCCTGGCCAGTTATGAAACTGGTTTTCAAAGCTTCTCTGATGCGCACTGCACCCTCCTGTGCTCTTCTAACCGCCCTGGTGTCTGGCTGTGCAAAACCAGCAGCCAGGCGATTTGCCTCAACCTCCCATCCCGCCACAAATGTCTCCCCTTTACTCTCACAGATATTGTGGAGCACACAGCAAGCAGTAATAACAGTGGGAATATTGGTTTCACTGAGGTCTAACCGAGTCAGTAAACTGCGCCAGCAAACTTTTAAAGGTCCAAATGCACATTCTACCACCATTCTGCACTTGCTCAGCCTATAGTTGAACAGCTCCTGACTACTGTCCAGGCTGCCTGTGTATGGCTTCGTGAGCCATGGCATTAAGGGGTAGGCTGGGTCCCCAAGGATAACTATAGGCATTTCAACATCCCCAGTGGTTATTTTCTGGTCTGGGAATAAAGTCCCTTCCTGCAGCTTTTGAAACAGACCAGAGTTCCTGAAGATGCGAGCGTCATGTACCTTTCCCAGCCATCCTACGTTGATGTTGGTGAAACGTCCCTTGTGATCCACCAGTGCTTACAGCACTATTGAAAAGTACCCCTTGCGGTTTATGTACTCGCTGGCTTGGTGCTCCAGTGCCAAGATAGGGATATGGGTTTCAGCTACCGCCCCACCACAGTTAGGGAATCCCATTGCAACAAAGCCATCCACTATGACCTGCACATTTCCCAGGGTCACTACCCTTCATATCAGCAGATCTTTGATTGTGTTGGCTACTTGCATCACAGCAGCCCCCACAGTAGATTTGCCCACTCCAAATTGATTCCCAACTGACCTGTAGCGGTCTGGCATTGCAAGCTTCCACAGGGCTATTGCCACTCGCTTCTCAACTGTGAGGGCTGCTCTCATCTTGGTATTCATGCGCTTCAGGGCAGGGGAAAGCAAGTCATAAAGTTCCATGAAAGTGCCCTTACGCATGGGAAAGTTTCGCAGCCACTGGGAATCATCCCAGACCTGCAACACTATGCGATCCCACCAGTCTGTGCTTGTTTCCTGGGCCCAGAATTGGCGTTCCACCGCATGTACCTGCCCCATTAGCACTATGATGCCCACATTGGCAGGGCCCATGCTTTGAGAGAAGTCTGTGTCCATGTCCTCATCACTCACGTCACTGCGCTGACATCGCCTACTCGCCCCGGTATCGCTTTGCCAGGTTCTGGTGGTGCATATACTGCTGAATAATGCGTGTGGTGTTTAATGTGCTCCTAATTGCCAAAGTGAGCTGAGCGGGCTCCATGCTTGCCATGGTATGGCGTCCGCACAGAAAAAAGGCGCGGAATGATTGTTTGCCATTGCTCTGATGGAGGGAGGGGCGACTGACGACATGGCTTACAGGGTTGGCTTACAGGGAATTAAAATCAACAAAGGGAGTGGCTTTACATCAAGGAGTATTTCAGGCAGGACTTCACGGAGGGACAGAGGGAGAGGGGAGCAAATGAGTACAAAACAAATCTGGTCTATTTCTTGTTTTGATCCACTCCATCTATCTTTTACATCTTTGGCTGGCAGCAGATGGTGCAGAAGGACTGCAAGCCATCCACATCTCTTTGCTGCTCGGCAGAAGATGGTACAATAGGACTGCTAGCCATCCTCATCTCCTGCTTGCCCAGCAAAAGATGGTACAATAGGACTGCTAACCATCCATATTGCCTGCCTGCTCACCAAAAGATGGTAGAATAAGACTGCCTGCAGGACTAAAGAGAGTGACCTGGTCTAGTCACTCCTAATGTAGTCCCGGCACCCATGTCTGCCCAGGCGCTCCCGGCCGATGTGGCCAGGAGCACCTCGGACATGATGATGACGGCTACCAGTCCTATTGTACCGTCTGCTGCCACAAGGCAATGGGTTGCTGCTGCTGTGTAGCAATGCAGTACCGCGTCTGCCAGCACCGAGGAGACATACGGTGACAGTGAGCTGAGCAGGCTCCATGCTTGCCGTGGTATGGCGTCTGCACAGGTAACTCAGGAAAAAAGGTGCAAAACAATTGCCTGCCATTGCTTTCACAGAGGGAGGGAGGGAGGGAGGGAAGGAGGGCCTGATGACATGTACCCAGAACGACCCGAGACAATATTTTTTGCCCCATCAGGCATTGGGATCTCAACTCAGAATTCCAATGGGCAGCGGAGACTGCAGGGACTGTGGGATAGCTACCCAGACTGCAACACTCTGGAAGTCGACGCTAGCCTCAGTACTGTGGAAGCACTCTGCTGAGTTAATGCACTTAATGCACTTAGAGCATTTTGTATGGGGACACACACAATCGACTATTTAAAAACAATTTCTAAAAAAACGACTTCTATAAATTTGACCTAATTTCGTAGTGTAGACATACCCTGAGTATCTTTCACAGTCCTCTGTGGAGCCTGAAAGCTTGTCTCTTTCACCAACAGAAGTTGGTACAATACAAATATTACCTAACCCACCTTGTGTCTCTCATATCCTGTGACCAACATGGCTACAACACTGCATAAGAAGGTGGTGGTTATGCATAGTAACTTTGCATAACAGAACTAAATTTAAGAATGGAAATATATATTTAAAGAAATATATCATCTTGTGCTTCATTTTTAGATCATGGCACGTTCTCTGTAGACGTACTGAAATCCTTGTGGCATCATCACCTCACTTTGGAACCCCACCATAATGGAGTCATCGTGATATCCCTCTGGATTTGCATTGAAAGTATTTTGCTATCACAGCCTCATATTGTAATGGCTTCATAATGGAGTCCCCTTAGAGTTATATTGAAATCATTTTGCCATCATTATCTCACATCGTAAATGGCATCATAATGGGGTCTCCATTAAAGACTTGCATTAAAACCTTATTGAAATTATAACTATGATGTTAACTTCCCACCCAAGTGATTGGGGATGTGGCTTGGAAAATTACTGTTCACGTTCACTTACTTTGGGAAGTGGCCTTTAGTATTGCTAATATAATATATTTTGTTCATTTGTTATACTGTTTCCACTATAATTGTAATGTTTACTGATCTCTAGTATGCTTTAAACAGTTTGTTCTTGTAGCCACTGTTTTTTTGTTTGTATACTTTTTTATTGAATGCACACACAACATTTCTAGGACCTTCTAAATAAAAAATGCCACCACTGAAGACTTCAATAATATTGATTTTAAAAGTACAAGTTTTCTATATTTCAATTTAGATGGCAGAAAGCAAATCTCGGTAAAAGAGACATCACAGACATTTCTACTATATAACTGAAAAGTGAGCTAGTTTGAAACCATTTTGTATAAAAAAATAAAGTAAAATTTGCAGGTGGGAATATTAACTTTTATAATATAAAAAGTTTCAGACACATTTTATTTAAAAACAGAGAGAGGCCACCACGAAACCCACAGCCCAGCAGCCCAATGTTAAGAGCTGCTTGAAATTTAGATTCTGGTGTGAATTTTGAAGTTCTGCTCCATCTCTAAGTTTAAGCAATTAAGGTAGCAAAGCCTTCAGATAGAGGAAATATAATAGAACCTAAGCTAGGAATCTTGGGATACTAAGGTACAGATCCTGCAACCATCCATATGTGCTTAAAGTTAAATTTAGGAGAGTACTCACATGCTTAAAGTTAAACACGTGTGTAAGTGGTTGCAGGATTGGGACCAAAGCATGCATTGACACTACAAATTTTTGTACCCATTTTCCACAGCTTCACTGTTGTTAGTCACAATGTAAGAGCTAGTGTAGACTGTGGAACTTTTACAATGGTGTGGCGTGAGGTTTCATTTTATTATGGTTCGGGCTGAATCTTATATAGGTCAGGTGTGGCTGCCACCTTCTATTCAAAATAAATTTAAAGATGTCATTTAAACCAGGTTCTGAAAGTTTAGCAGTAGCAAACAAAACATAGGCACATGGAAATGGTAAAAGGAAGGTGAATCATGTGGCCCAAGGGGTTTTAAGTGCAGGTGCTAGGGTTTTGATTGCTGGAACTTGTGTATGCACCAGAGAGATACAAGACAAACTGAAGTAAGACAGATTGGGAGAGACTAAGGACTTGTCTAGATGGTCATTTAGTGTGCAGCAAGCCAGGGTCTGAGAATACAACATTCTTGCCTGATGCACACTAACTGGCCATGTGAACCCTGCTGCTTCACACTGAAAGTTCCATAGTGCAAAACTGTATGTCAAAATGCACCACAGTGCATTGTGACCAGTTAGTGTGTGATAGTCTAGTGCACTTTAGATTTACACCCTGGCTTGCCATGCACTAACTGACCTGGTAGACAACCTCTGAGAGATAACCTGGATAAGCACTGTTTATGACCCTAGAAGAAGCTGGGGCTTCTGGTTTGGTGCCATCTAAAGAGGCTTGGGGTTGTAAGCAAACAAAGTCTCCTTTTGGTTTTGGTTGCTCCTATATTTGGAGAAGCAAGAGTTTGT
This sequence comes from Natator depressus, assembly GCF_965152275.1. Lineage (NCBI taxonomy): Eukaryota > Metazoa > Chordata > Testudines > Cheloniidae > Natator > Natator depressus. The sequence goes on from NC_134235.1 coordinate 76,151,131, forward strand.
ATAATCCTCGTAATTAAACAAGATTGTATCAAACAAAATATCACACTCCATTGTCAGTTTCTACCCCCAGCTGAAACATCTGTACATCTTCAAACTTTGACTCACTGCTCAGGTCAAAAAGGGGTAACAATGGCTTTGACAGCACTCATGCAGCTGCACCAGTGCTGGAAAATGGGAATGAAACTTTGCAGCACAGATAAATCCTAGCAGTAAAACCCTATTGCTGTATTTGTCAGGATGAACATTCTTGTATAATACTAAACAGAAATTAAAGGATGTCCCAGAGGATACAGTATCAGACCTGTGTGGGAGGTTTAGTTGCTGAAAATTACTCAAGGGATAAATACTGCACTTACGTTATTTTGTGTCTTAGTGGCAGGGAGGAAAATGTTAGAGGTGTTTGTGTCACTGGCTGCAAATGCTTGGAATAACCTTACGACTACCAGGGGTAACAGGAGGAAGTCTCAATAATAATCAGAGTTGTTATAGAGGAGGGGAACTTGCCAGATATTAAGGTTTAAGTACCTGAATGTTCAAGTTTTGGTAATACCTTATTGTAGGTGGAAATTAATTAGTGCTAAATTGCAACAGAACCCCTAAAGGATTACATATTACAACCCACTGAATACCAGGAGAATTCATACTGATTAATGGTATTATACTAAATACCAAAGCAAGGAAGAGACATTTTTACTGCCTGTCATAAAGGTTTGCACAGTTTCTTTCAACCTACTGTGATCTGTACTTTTAAAGTCTTTTATTTAAGGAAAGGGTTGTTTCTTTAGTGGTTTTAGAATGTCAGCAGATTTTATGTATTCTTTCTGAATAACCATCCCCCCCCAAAAGCAGTTCATCTCCATCCCAGACAGATGGGCTCTTTATCCTTTCAGCTAGTGCAAAAGTGGTTCTTGCAAAAAAAATAAAATAAAAACCAAACAACCCAAGCATTACTAACACTCTAGTTCTATGTTAGAAAGTGAACAGGGCCTGGGTCATAGAGTGAAGTGACTCATCTTCAGTGTGATGGTGAGAGAGCATCTGTAACTTTCTCACATATCCAGACCTTGAGATTTGGCAAGATGGCTGATCAAAAAGCGAAAAAGTGCTGGATTCTGCACCTGAATTATATTGTCTTTTTTTTTTTTTTTTTGGTTTGTTCTGCTGGTATCAGTAACTCTTTTAAAACTGTGAATAAATTGAGACATCAGTTAGGACTCCACTGTTAAGATTGTGTTGAGATTTACACTTAGAGCAGGATTAAATCTTATTCACTTTAACAATTCAGGGTTCAGGGTGTGAGGGGGGCTCTGAGCTGGGGGAGGGGGTCAGGGCTCTGGGCTGGGGATGCAGGCTCTGGGGTGGGGCCTAGGAATAGGGATTTGGGGTGCAGGAAGGGGTTCCAGGTTTGGGCGGGGCTCAGGGCTGGGGCAGGGGATTGGGGTGCAGGGTTGGGGCATGAACTTACCTCCAGCAGCTCCCGGGCAGCAGCGCAGCCCGGGTACAGAGGCAGGCTTCGGGCCTGTCCTGGTATTTGGACTGCGCTGTGCCCCAAAAGCGGCTAGCAGCAGGTCTGGCTCCTAGGCTGAGGCATGCAAGCGGCTTCGTGCAACTCTCATCTACAGGTACCGTTCCCCCCAGCTTTATTATATTGCTGGGTAGGAAGGCCCTCACAAGACATCTCTCAGCTCTGCTGCTGCCCACTACATCATGTCTCACAACACACTTCTATGTTTATGTTGTCTCTCACAGCAAAGCCCTCATAAGAAGGGAATGAAGAGCAAAATCTTAGCAGTCCCAGCTGCTTGCAAATAAGCTTTTTTGCCACACAGTAAGAACTCTTTCCCTCTCTCTCAGCCTCTTTGAGAGCCCTCTACCACCTAACATCCAAATTCCTGTATAGTTATGGTGATTCCTCAACTATCACTAAAGGAAGTGTGGGTAGATAGCCTATGGAAATGAAGCTGTATATGGCAGAATTTTTCACCAATAGAGGGAGTATAGAGCTCTTTCTCCTCAAGCTTCTGGTCCTGCTTTGAGCAGGGGGTTGGACTAGATGATCTCCTGAGGTCCCTTCCAACCCTGATAGTCTATGATTCTATGATTTTGTGATATGGCTTACAGAAAGGAACAGATTTTCAGCTGGTGTAAATCAGCATAGCTGTATTGGCTACAGCTGAGATTCTGGCCCAGAAAGAGGTATTCACTTTATTCATCAGAACCCAGTTGATCTCTACCTAGCAAAGCTGATGGAGTGCTCATGCTACAAGTTACAGTGGTGATTTGATCACAGTTTATAAGTACCTTTGTGGGAAAGAAATATTTAGTAATGGGCTATTCATTCTATCAGACAAAAATAAGTAATACAAAAGTCAACGGCTGGAAGCTGAAACTTGACAAATTTAGACTGGAACTAAGACTTTTTTTTTTTAACAGTGAGGGCAATTAACCATTAGAACAACTTACCAAGGGTTGTGGTGAATCCTCCATCACTGGCAATTTTTTTAAATCAAGATTTGATGCTGTTTAAATAGGAATTATTTCGGAGATGTTTCATGGCCTGCGTAATACAGGAGGTCAGACTAGATGATCAAAGTGGTCACAGTAGTCCCTTCTGCAAGCTCCCAGCCCGATTGTTTGGGCTTCAACTTTTCCTCTCTGTTCCTGACCTCCTGCTCTGGTGGTTCATCAGGAGTGGTTGAGCCCAGACTGAAGAAGTTCAGAGTGAGTCTCCTCCCACAATGGTTCTGAACATTTATATGGGGAATTAATAAGGTGAAGTGTAGGCTAGGATGACAATAACTGTGGAACAGAGTTGGGCTGAACAACAGAGCTCCTAGCTGAGTCTTCAGCCCAGCGGCAGAACCAGTTGGCAGCCCAGCTGCTTCATTCTGTGGTTCTTCTCACTCTTCTTCTGTAACCCCATGTCAAAGAACATATTAGTTTTCTGTTCTATTTTTTTATGCTTAAAGTTAAAGTTCATTTTAAGATCTGTCTTTAGTCACACTAAAGATGACTATACATGAAACCAAAAATTAATAAAAAAACAAATGATGGAATATATGCAGAGTTGGGAGAGGGACATGAAACAAGAAAGCCTGGTTGAACAGTGGGGATAGGACACTATTATAGGCAGTAAGTCTCTGCACAGCTATGCTTAAGGGCCAGGGAGTCATTGGAGAACTTTGCTAACCAACCCTGGTTCTCAGCACCCTGCAAACATCTTTGTTGTCTTTTCGTTTATGCCCCCTCTACAGAAGGAGTCCAATAACTGTTGCAGGGAGAAGGGAAGGCTTGCCGCTAAAGGCATTTCAACTGGAGAGAGATGTGAACTCTGCTCTGGAGTCAGCTTCTTCTTCTGGTTCATCAGAGGGGATTCCCAAACTGATGAATTTAAGCAAATTCTTCAGATTAGAACTCTTTCTGTAGAGGTTTAAGACCTCCAAAAAATCCTGGTGATACAAGGTTGGGTGCATGGATGTCCCTCTCATGTCCATCTACATGATGGTGAAATGAAGGAACAGAGATAGTAGCTTTGATTCCCTTGTTAGTCCAGAGTGGAAAGCAGAACTGTGTGAATAACCGATTTTTCAGTTAAGTGGCTGAAATGGAAAATACAAAAGTTCATTATGGGTCATTTTGTTTGTGAGGGTTTTTTAACTTTTTTTATCTTTTAAATATATAGTTGAAGTAAAATTTGAAACAGTTATTTAAAATCAAAATGACAAAACTAAATATTTCAACTTTCAATTTTAAAAAAAATAAAATTATTTTTGGCAAATTTGACACAAATTCATTAAGTGTTTCGGACAACTTGAATCTGCAAAAGAACTGTTTTGTTGGAAAATTGGTATCCAGCACTAGTAAAAATCTCAAACTCTAGTTCCTATTTTCTCCCTATAGGACGTAGTGGCTTTTTCTGTTTTCATTCTAAGATTTAAGATGTGTTCTTGGCCTCACGTTTGAAAGATGCACACTTACATTGAGCTGCTAGTTTTGTACTCCTACTGTGAAGGTATATGCTTTTTTGTCTCACTGAAAGAATACTTCTATATTTCCTTTATGTGCAATGCTTCAACTAAATTGCCACCAAATTTTTCTTTTTTACTACAGACAGTGTTATTGTAATTCTACAGAATTATATCATCCTGCCTGGGAATAAAGACAATATAGGCTACAGAACATATCTGTGCTTATGAAGAAATGACTTAAGTAATCCATAGAGGTGTTAAAAGTTTCTTATCCCATACCCAGATTTTCTGAGGAAGAGGAAATCCTTTTCATTGTATAAATGGGAAGTTTTGAGATTCTCTCCAGGTGAAATAATTTCACTTTCTTCAGAGAGTCTGCCAATCTTATTTTTTAATGGAAGAGGATGGAACAAATGGTCCCATTTTCTTTTCTTTTCTTTTCTTTTCTCCCTGCCGCTGATGACCTGCTTTTCAGTTCCCCAGGGTTGTTGTTTTTGGTTTTTTTTTTACCATCTACTAACTAAACAGAAACAAGGCAGCTCAAAAATGAGCAGGGTAGACCTGGTTAAAAATCAGTGGCAAAACAAAAAAAAAAACAAGTTTTTTTTTTTATGGATTTGTATTAATTTTTATCAAAATGTCAAAAATGTTGACAAAATCTTGTGATCCCCCAAAATTGGGAAACAATGCTGTAGGAGGGTCAAAATCCTCTACAATTTTATCTTAAATTTTCTTTTGAGGTGGGGACCACAGGGGTGAAAATGAAAAGTCCAATTTTTGACAAAAATTGCATCACTCACTTGAAACTCAGAACATTTCAACCAGCTCTGAAGTTAAATGGTTATTATATGATCAAAACTGCAGATCATACAGTCTCTTTAAAGAATGAGGATTTGTCACAAATAATAGGAAGAGTTTGTTCTCTTTTCTGCTCCATTGTTCATCTCTTATTTATGTGCTTTTCAGGGGGGTTGCATTTTGAAGAGACTATGTAAGAACCCCCCCCCCCCAGCTCTGTGGTTCCTGGGTATAAGGCAGTGGTGGGCAACCTGCAGGCCACACGCGGGCCACCAGCGGATTACCCTGGCCACCGCTTCCTGAAGCTCCTATTGGCCGGGAACGGTGAATCGTGGCCAGTGGGAGCTGAGGGCAGTCATGCCTGCGGACAGTCAATGTAAACACTGTCTCGCGGCCTGCCAACTGATTACCCTGAAGGGTCGCGTGCGGCCCATGGGCCACAGGTTGCCCACCACTGGTATAAGGCATAAGTAAAATTGCTGAGTGCATAGCTGAGACTCTCCTGTGCTATTTAGCCCATCACCTAATAAAAAGATAAGGAAAATTATTAAACTCACTTGTTACTTTTCTAAAGTAATTAACATTTAGCCTCTTCTCATCCCCAAAGGTAGATATACTGATGATTAATTATCATCTTCTGATTAATTCAATGTTATGATTTATTCACTCAATTATATTTACTAATATTCAGTGAAGCTTTACAGCTAGCCCTGGGCTTAGGTCGAGGATCAGTTGGTCCTGATGGGGACAACTCTCCCAGCCTTTACGCACTCTAATCTTGTTCATTCTCCTCTGATTTCACTTTAGAAGTTATCTGCATTCTTCACTGAACACTAGTATCTTTAAAAAGTCAAATGTATCAAGGTCATATTGGAGAATTCCTCCACTTTTAATTAAATGTGATATGCTTTTATCATATTTGCAAGCTTTATCATCATTTCAATACACTATTCTCCCTTGCTGTCAGAGTTGAAAAGTGCACTGCAGGAAAAGATGTCTGGACCTTCCATTCTTGTTGTTTTACAGCCCTAGGCTGGTCACAACTACCATTATGTCATCAACCATGAGTATTTTCAATATTTTAACTGGTAGGACCAGCAGTGAATTTTCCCAGCCTGTAGAAAAAGGTTTTAATTCGGCTAAACATAGTGACAGCTGCTATTACTGCCTCCAGCTACAATTGCTGTAGCCCGGAGAAAGTCTTTTTTGCATGTTAAATATGCAACATAAGTGCCAAGTTATCTTTAGCATTTAACAAGGTTCGGTTTTTCCCTGTTTATTTTAATGCAGTATAACTCCCTATACAAAGCAATTTATGCAAAGCAGTGCTATGAATGGTATCTAGCCAAAATCATGAACTTCCATCATGCAAATGTGAGTACCTAATTAAGAGCCAATGGTCAACATTTCCATAATGATGTAGCCAGATGAAATGTTTTCTAGGGTGCCTTTGGGAATCTGCCTAGTTTGTCTCTCATTAATGTCTATTATGGGAAAACAAGGTGAACATTCTAAACTGGTTCTTGTATGAAGATATTTCTTTATAACAATTGGGCCATGAGGATTTGTTCCCATTTTCATCAATACAAACTGAACTTAAAAAAAAAAGTGTCTTCCCCATAAAAGCTATGATTAGAGATCTATTGCAATCTCAAAATTAGAGCAATGTCAACATCATTATACACTGGGAATGGCTAAATGCAGTCCTCAAAGCTGTTTATGCATTATGTAACATTTAAAAATTGTGTAATTTGGCAACTAAAACACAAATTTTTTATGCTTTCCTAAATTATAGATTATTCCATAGCGTGAGCTATTTTGGATGTTGTATCCAACAAAGGTTATCAGAACAAACTCTCAAAGAGCCAGTTCTGAATTAATATGTTAAAATTGAAAGATTCATGCCAGTGAGATAACATAATGATATAGTGAACAGAACAAATGACCGTAACCATATCCAATATGAAATCTTTTCCAGATCTACCACCCTTCATTAACTGTAATGAACTGAATCATTTGAAGCTGTGATGTAGACCATTAAGTGATTTTATGGAGCTCCTCCAGGTCAATGTAGCACTAAACATTTTATAACACACCACACTTAAAAGCATGTGCCTAAAATAATATGCATCAAAATTATTTAGAATGGTATTCTGTGTATCTACTAGAGCTCCGTCTTGCCTCACTTCTCCTCCCACCCCTCATATATACACGGGTGGGCTCTGATCCTGCAAATGATAGCAAATGAGTAGACTGGCATGTTTGCATGGAACCACTGATGTCAACGGCGCTCCATGTAGGTACAACACGGCAGCTATGCACTTTTAAGGCAGACTTGAGAACTATTGGAAATGAATAAAGTATGCATAACAAAATTGTCTCTCTGATAGCATAGGTCCATGAACCTGCACATGCAGAAGTCAACAGGATTAAGCTGAAAGGGCAGAATTCTTTGTTTACATAACTCCATGCAACTCAGTGGAATTACATCCGCAAAAAATTTGGCCCTATATTTTCAGTCATTAATCAAGTACAAGATTGATGTGAAGTAAAAGCAAAAAAAGTCTCTCTGAAGTCAATTGAAAGTAAGAGGAATAAAGTTTGGATCTTTGTATCTGAACTAGTTATCTGGACTTAAAAACAAAACATTTACATAGCTCCACTAGTATTAGCATTTCCCAGTTTGACAGCTGAGCCCATTAATCACAAAAATTTCAGAGATCAGAAAGGTGAAAATATGCACACCATGTAAATGGCTCAAGAACCATTTAAGATGTTCCAGATTTCATTTGCCATTTTTTCCTAACCAAATAACTATGTATGAGGCAAAAGATCGTTTTCTAGTAAAGTAATGTTGAATACTGAAGGTCTGCTGTATATAGTGGGAAAGTAGAAGGAGGATATTAACTCTTAAAAGAAATGTATCTATGGGGTAGTTTCTACTCTTGGTTATATGATATGCAACAGAGCAAACTTTGGCTTATTTGCAAATGTATGTTGCATATATATATATAGATAGATAGATAGATAGATAGATAGATAGATAGATAGATCTGTAACATGTGTACATGTGACTGTTGCCATCCTGGCGGATGGGATTGAAATGGGGACCTCCAGAGCTAGAAGTATAAGCTGCTATAGCCTGAACTGAAGAGCCAAATCCCTACAGCTAGAAGCTGTAACAACTAACATTCTCTGCAGATCAGCTGAGTGTGTATGTGTGTGTGTGGGGGGGGGACACTTGTAACACACACTAACTAGTGGATTACATGTATAGACATACACACACTTATTTGTATACATTCTTACAATTACTGATCTCTATGTGTTCTACTATTATTGTTTGTGGTTGAAATGACTTCTTTTTACTATACAAGCTCATGGGAAAACAATATCTTTTTATGTGTTTATACATGAAGCTATATGTTAGCAGTAATATACCTCTAAATTTTACTGCTGTGCTTGCTGAGGTTGCCTCTCTCGTTGGCTGCGTCCCTAATATAATGTTTACTAATAGCTCTGTGGAGGAACAGTATTTCCATAGCAACAAATGAACAATACTAGAGAGATTAATCCTTTTTTACATTATCTGTGTACAGTCTCCTGTAAAGCAACATTTTGTAGTTTGATAATTGCAAGTCTAGAGAGATTGTACATTATGTGATGATTAGCATAAACACTTAAGATGAAGAATGACTATTTAAAATGGGGAGAGCACTGCAGAACTGGAGGTACTATACTGCAAATATTACCATGACTGAAGGGCTGTGGGAAGAGCTAATGATTTTGAAATTAGTCAAATAGTTTGGAAGTCACCATCTGATACAGTCAACTCCATGGAAGATCTTCCATGACACTAGTCACATGATGTGTTTTGTTTCACACATATTTAGTGGCACTTGGTTCCTCAATGAAAAATCGCCATGGGTGGTCTCCAGTGGCAATAAAATAGGAATTATCCACTGTCATAAATATAAAGGGAAGGGTAAACACCTTTAAATCCCTCCTGGCCAGAGGAAAAGCCCTTTCACCTGTAAAGGGTTAAGAAGCTAAGACAACCTCGCTGGCACCTAACCAAAATGGCCAATGAGGAGACAAGATACTTTCAAAGCTGGAGGGGGGGGGGGGGAACAAAGGGTTCTCTTTGTCTGTGTGTTGCCTTTGCCAGGACCAGATCAGGAATGCAGGTCAGAACTCCTGTAAAAAGTCAGTAAGCAATCTAGTTAGATATGCGTTAGATTCTCTTTTGTTTAAATGGCTGATAAAATAAGTTGTGCTGAATGGAATGTATATTCCTGTTTTTGTGTCTTTTTGTAACTTAAGGTTTTGCCTAGAGGGATTCTCTATGTTTTGAATCTGATTACCCTGTAAGGTATTTACCATCCTGATTTTACAGAGGTGATTCTTTTACTTTTTCTTTAATTAAAATTCTTCTTTTAAGAACTTGATTGCTTTTTCATTGTTCTTACGATCCAAGGGTTTGGGTCTGTGTTCACCTATGCACATTGATGAGGATTTTTATCAAGCCTTCCCCAGGAATGGGGGTCTAGGGTTTGGGGGGTTTTGGGGGGAAAGACATTTCCAAGTGGGCTCTTTCCCTGTTATATTTGTTAGACGCTTGGTGGTGGCAGCAATAAAGTCCAGGGACAAAAGGTAAAATAGTTTGTACCTTGGGGAAGTTTTAACCTAAGCTGGTAAAAATAAGCTTAGGGGGGTTTTCATGCAAGTCCCCACATCTGTACCCTAGAGTTCAGAGTGGGGAAGGAACCTTGACATCCACCAAAAGGAGACTGCTTCCTAGGCAATCTGTAGTAGAACTAGCCATTGACACTTGTCATCCATGAACATTCTTTGATGTGTTAGCATGTTCCTATGGCAGACATTGTGTCATCAGGTGCCCAATGGAATGTGCTCTAAGGCTGAGATTTGGCAGTACTAGCTACCACAAGATGGACTGTTCCACAGACAATGGTGCTAACTTTTGATGAACCACCCACAAAGGTAAAATTAGACAAGTTGCACTTGATCATGGCCGAAGATGCAATCATACTTCTGAAAGCAACTGTTTTTACTATGCTTCTTAAATGTTCCAGTTGGGACTTTGCACCAAATAAGAGCTAGATTTCAAAATCCTACCATGTTTTGAATGGGGTTGAAATACATGTGGAAATCAGATTTTTTAATATTACATCTTTAATTTACACACTTCTGTATATTTACTTTTACTGGCAAACAATCAGGTGAAACTTAAGCTCATCTGCTAATACAAAGAACCACTGTGGTCATATGTATCCGAAGTGGAACACAGAAACAGTTTCAAATGAATGCATTGTGCTAGCCTTATGACAGGCAGATTAATAGCCCAGGATGTCATTAGATGTATTTTGGGAAAGAGAGGAATAAAAATGAATAAATATATTATTAAAAAAGAAAAACAAAACAGATCAGTGTGCATTCAGTGTTTACTAGCTTGGTAAAGTGACAGAGCCCGATATTAGCAATAGCCCTCCAGATACCCAGTGTTCTAGGAACTGCTGCTGTAGTTTTTTAAGGCAGATGTCATCTCATTTACAGTGATATAAATCCAGAATAATTCTGCAAAAATTCTGGCTCCAGACATACATGGTGCAACTGCAAGCAGAATCTAGACCGTAATTTTTATTTTTATTTTAATAAGGATTGTCTCTTAAATGTAAGGCAGCATGATAGAATACAGCAGAAGAGAATATTGTTCAAATGCAGCTGCTAAGTAATCAGAGCATCATTGTCTGAACAATGCTTGCAGATTTCATATGTATGTGAAGTACAAATGTGATATGTGCAACAATTCGAAGTATTTGCAATACATATCCATTCTCCTCTTCCAAATTTAACCCACACGCTCTGTACTGCAGCACTTGACTTAGACCCAAGGAAGGAAAGAGAAGTAGTGGGGAAGAGACATCAATTTTTGTATGAATACTCAGTGTCTCTTGACATATGCTGAGTGCAGGCCTATTAGCGCATAGGGAGGTACAGATTATAAATATAGGAGTTAAAGATATCCCTCAGAGATCCCATGTGGATCTTGGCAGCTGATCCACATGGGACCAAGAGATGTATCTGCAGTCATGGGCTAGGTCCAAAAACCTGTACTGCTTTGGATACAGTCTACAGATTTCTGTTTCAGCAGCAGCTAAGGACCAGGTAGCTATTAACACTAAGGTTGGAATGCTGTATGCGGTGGAGATCCCCAGACAGTTTGTTGGCTAACAGGGTTCTGAAGTGTCTGAAAAGACTGTAATGCTGCTATTCTTCTCAAACTCTGAAGAGTCCAGTGACACACAATATATATGATGATCACGCAATAAAAACTGAGAAATCGTGTCTGAGCAAAGATGAGAGGGGAATGTGTTTATATGTACGTGCTAAATTATAGAAGTGTAAGTGTGATGTTGGAACTTTATATTGGAATATATATAACAGCAACAAAGGGGGGGGGGAGGAATGTGTATAAAGAATACCGGTAGATTTACTGCCTAACAGCTTTGTTTACAAGTTATTCACAGTAGTCCAATGTTTTATACTATTTCAAGTGTTTTCTCTGTGCATTTTTTAAAAACTAAAACACTGTATGGTACTTTCCTTGAAGTTTACTGAGAACTATTAACATCTACTTATCAGGGTTTTATATACAACATGTCTAAGGTTTAACTGATAGATTCCAAGGCCAGATGAGAGCATTTTGACTGCGTATTCCAACCTCCTATATAACACAGGCCATAGAACTTCCCCAAAATAATTTGTGGAACATATTTTAGAAAAACATTCAATCTTGATTTAAAATGTAGAAATCCATCATGACCTTTGGTAAATTGTTCCAATGATTAATTACTCTCACCATTAAACAATTACACCCTATTTCCAGTCTGAATGTGTCTAGTTTCACCTTCTAGCTATTGGAACATGTTATACCTTTCTCCAACCCATTATTAAATATTTATTCCCCAAATGATCACAGACAATAATTAAGTCACCCCTTAACCTTCTCTTTGTTAAACTAAATAGTTTATGTCTTTGAGCCTATTATTATATGGAATATTTTCTATTCCTTTATCATTCTTGTGGCTCTTCTCTGAACTCTCTCCAATTATCAATGTCCTTCTTGAATTATGGGCAACATAACTGGACACAGAATTCGAGCAGCAGTCATACAAATTCCCAATATAGAGGTAAAATAACCTCTCTACTCCTGCTCAAGATTCCTCTGTTTATGCATCCCAGGACTGCATTATTAAAGATTGGGCCATGGGCAGTCTGGGTTAGCAATTAAAGCAAGAATTCAGCCTACCAGCTACAGCTGGGTCCACAACAGGCAGAGTTCAAGAATGAGCCATGGGTAAGTGCCAGAGGGACAGAAGCCAAATGCCAGAGCCAGAGGGTCAACCAGAGTCATAAGCCAAAGATAGAGCTGAGGATCAGTACAGGGAGATAGGATCCAAAGGGGAACCAGGGCTGGAGCACAACAGGAGCATTGACTAGAAGAAGGCTGTAGCAGGAACTGGAACAAGGGCAAGTACAGCTGAAGGCATGTTACACATTGAGCAGCCAGAGAGCTAGTAGTGCTGTTGGGCTTCCCTGGAACACGGTTCTACTACGTGACTTGAGCCTCATTCTCCCATGCACAAAGAGCTGCTTAGTGTGCACTTTGTTAATGTTTGCTATAGTTTGCACTGCAGACAAGCTAACAACGGATGCGTTCAGGATTCACGGCAGTCACTTCATAGAACTTATTAAGAATTACATGTAAATTTACAATGCTATGGAAACAAGACCCTTGGGTCTTTTTCTCATTAGGAAAAAATGTATTTTGGGGTTTTTTTTTACCATGTGTTAGCTAACTTGTTGTAATTAATATGTGGTAAAATCCTAATATTGACAAGGCAGTTGTAGTTTTCACACGTTAGTTGGTTGAGCTAAACCCTAGTGTTTGATTGCTAATGTGTGAAAACTACATACTGCCTTGTTCATATTAGGATTTTGCCACTTTTTAGTTACCATCTGTTAGCTAACACATTGCACACAAAAACCAACATTTTTTTCTAATGTAGAGGCACCTTACAGAACTCACAGCCCTGGTGGAGGATGAAGGGTGTGTTTAAAGGGACATTAAGGTTAAGCCACCATTACACCCTCCTGATCTTGGATTTCTCTCCTGATATATTTCAGAGAGACCTGAGGGCCTAAGTTACAGCAGCCTCCTTGGTCTCCCTATGAGGCAAACAATGCCCAGAATCTCAACAGCACTGGTTGATGCACACCTCATGCCTCAACCCTTAAGAGCTTATCGTCTCAACAGACAAAGAGTGGGAGAAAGAAAATGAGGGTAAAATATCCTTTCTTCTTCAAGTGACATTGCCGATCTTTTAGAATTGCAACAGAGTTTTAAAACTCCCACTCTCCTCAGGATACCAGTGCATCTGGGAATGTTTCCAATGTAGCTGACTCTTTTTCCTCCTCTTCCTTGTTTCCTCATTTTACAGATGGTGAATTGAGGCACAGAGAGATTAAGTGACTTGCCCACTGGGAAGTCTATGGCAGAGCCAGGAAACTAATTTAGATCTCCCATTTCTAAGTCCAGTGCCTTAAGCACAAGATCTTTGTGATGTTACACTCCATATTCTTTATGGAAATATGCTACATGAATTCTTTTGGGAAATAACTTTTTCAACATGGCTCAGGCTGTCCAGGGGTCTCCAGGTAATTTTGTGCTGAAGCCCCAGTGGGAAAGTGTAAAGCTACAGAAACTGCTTAGGAAATGGGAGAGTGTCTCTTTAATTTCTCTGCAGCCATGCAAAGCAGTTTCCTACCAGGGGTGGGGATGGTTGAGACCAGCTCCTATCCAGTGGCTATGTCCTCGGGGGGTGGGAATGTTTTGCCTGATGGTAGGAAGACTATCCGGGTTGCTGGCTGCCAGGAACTTGCAGTTAAACAAGGAATAAAACCCACTAAAAATGCATAGAAAAATGTGTCCTAAACTATAGCCCAGAGAATGTGGATTCAATGGGCTCTGTAACTGGAGGCAAACCCAATTCAAAGAGGTAGGAGGGTGCATTGCTTACCAGTGAGGGTTCTTTTCTGGCTGTTAGCTGTGAGTCCACAGCTGAACAAGGGGCAGATTCCTCTCTAAGGAGCAAGAAGTGTGTGCCTTAAGGGGGGGCCCAGAGAAGGAAGTTAAGAAGGAGTGTGGGGGAGTACAGGGGAGGGTTTGCCCAGGAGGATTTTGCTGGAGTGGCATCTGTGCTCCCAGGCACCCAACCCATAACTCAGGTTTTAAGAGGGAACTGTGTAACTGTCCTTCCAGAGGAGAGGAGCCACACAACTAACCTCTTGGGAACAGAGAGGGGTGACAGAGGGTTCCCCAATCTAGGTCCCACTTTTGCAAGATGTTGTTCCTGCTGTACTTGTGAAAACTAACTCTGTGCCTTTAAGGCAGGGTGTTTTTTTTCCCCAAGAACTTGGGTGTCAGTGAATATGTTAATGATCCACCTGACAAAGGGGAGGAGACAGTCATTTCCCGGGCAGGAAAACCCCGCCCAACAGCTAAGCATAAAACACTGAGTAATGGGGGTGAGCAACTCAAAGAATTCCAGAAGGCGGGTGGATTCTTCACATGGGCTTAACCCTGGAGAGGAAATGCAACTACACAGACAGGAGGCAGTAACATGCAAGGTCTCCCTACACCCATTCCTTGCCAAAACCCCAAAGACATACATGAACTCAGACCCTTTACTGAGGGGATGAGAAATACAGTAAAAATGAACAAACTGTCATGAATTTCCTGGTAATTTTATGTCTCTTACTACACATTCTATGGGTTAAAACAAAAAAATTGGTACTAAGGGTAACTACTTTCAAAATGTGTGACATGCATGATTTTTGGAAGAAACTTTGGTACAAACTAGATGTGGTAACAAGGAAGTCCCATAAGAATACTGCTTCTCAGCCAGTACCCAAGAACAAGCTTAGAGCTTGGCACAGCAGAGAAAGCATAACCAATCTAGAAGCTGTATGGAAGGGGAAACTGAGGCACATCACCTCATGGCATTGGTGACTAAATGCCAAGACACCTACAGCTACACTTCATTATTTTAACAATGCTACACACCATAATGTTTTCAGGCAACCTGGGAACAAAAACCCAGAACTTTGCAAAAACACCTATGGATAACATTACAAGTGTTTGGTAATACAACCTCCAATTGTTACCAAAGTCAAAGAGGGATTTTAGCCACATTGCCTCCACATTGGTCAGTGACCAACCCTCTGGCAGTAATCTAAGGAGGGGTTGTGATGTTACACCCCATATTCTTTATGGAAATATGCTTATGATATGGATATGGCATAACTGAGATATATTTTATGCACGATGGGTCTTGTAATGTATCATTGGAAAGGTTATAATTTACTGAATGTGATTATCCAATTTGTATGCTTGTACCCTTTCTGTATCTAAAGTTAGGAAAATTGATTATGTAACAATTACAACTGGGTATGTACTTGGGAAACACCCACCAGACAACAGGCCATCAGTCTTGATGGGCCATTAAGAAGAAACAATAAGACTTTAAAGATACTAATCCTTCCTAAAGGACGTCCTGGGCCATTGCAGTGACTCTACTAGGTCATGTGGTCATGTCACCTGGTACTAAACACCACCTTGGACACCGCTTGTACTTTTCCAATGGAAACAAAGGCTTCCCGCCTTTTGTAAATTCTACTTAAGGCTGGGGAGTTAGGCAAACAGAACTCTTTTCTATTGCCTTCCTGCCCAAGAAGAAAGATTGCTGAAAGTATCTGAAGAGACAAAGAAACTGAGCGGTGGGAAAGGCAAGGGCTGAGTCCAGACTAAGACAGGAGTCTAGTCTGTAAAGAGAAATAACTGGAACTCTAAGCTACAGAAACTCTGCAACTTGCCTAAAACAACATTTAGGGTGAGAAGTTACTTCTTGAAACCAGTCTCTTTAAGATCTTCATCTTAGTGTGCGTGTTTTGTTTTATTTGCTTGGTAATCTGCTTTGTTCTGTTTGCTATCCCTTATAATCACTTAAAACCCGCCTTTTATAGTTAATATACTTGGTTTTGTTTATTATTAAACCCAGTTTGTGCCATTTATAACTGGGGGGGGGCAATAAGTTGTGCATATCTTCCTCCACATTGAGGGAGGGGGCGAATGTATGAGCTTATGTTGTATAGATTTATCTACAGCGCAAGACAATATTATTTTGCATGTACTTTCCAGAGGGGAGCTGTACTTGAGTGCTGGGCAGTTTCCTAGCTGAGTCTTTCTATAGAGAGCTGTTTGCAGACTCTGTGTGATTCTATAGCTGGTGGGTCCCTATCTGTGTGTGTGTGCTACCAGAGGCCAGAGAGCCTATTTCAGCAAAACAAGGAAAGGGAGCCCAGGCTAGTGTAGCAGGCAGGCTGAATGAAATCCCAGTACATTAGGTGGCATCCCAGAAGCGGGGGGGGGGGGGTGGGGGGGGTGGGTTCCCAACCCATCATAACCTTCTTTCTGTTCACACAGCAATTTAGAAAAGCCCACTCCTGCCCCTTTACCCGTTTAATGTCATCCAGGGATTTTCCAAGTAGAATGCCTAGGGCAACTCTCTTGCTCCTTTGCATGGTGGGAATAGCACAAAAAGGAAGGAGTGGAATTTAAGGATCAAACCCATAGTATTTAGTATGTCCAAGCCCTATGTATGTTAGTTTTATCACCATTTTAGGGGTAGTAATTGCGTCCCTGAAATATTAAGAAATGTTCATGGGAGGCAAAATATTTTCCATTAATTTCTATTCACATATGCCTATATTTGAGTGGAATCAGAAGTCTCCTGAGTATATTACATGTTTTTATGATGAATGAATTAATGTCATCTCTTCTTGCCAAAGTGCAGGGTGCTCTGTATTCACATACACACCCCTCAGATTCAATAGCATATACAGATTTACATCTGGTAAGCAAGAGAACAAATATTTGCCAACTCAACTACTTGCATCAAGGCTCTTGTGGGTATAGATGAGTGACTACTAGAATGAAATATTCCTGAACCCCTAGTTCCAACAGAGTTAACATTGTTTCAAAGACACCCCAGTAAAAAGTCATCACATGTTTTAGAAACATTTTGGGTTGGATCCTGATTATATAATGAAAACAAGGCCGTGCATCATAGAATATCTCTGGGAGAACTGTTTCCTATCAGGTGCATCTAGTGTCATAGGAATCCTGCTATTATTATTCAGGCTGACATGACAAGTCAGTCAAATGGGCTGTGAGGTGCTTACTTATGCAGATTTCCCCAAGAGACACATGATCATTGCCATACCTAGCAGCTTGTACTTGCTCTGGATGGCTGCATATATGCGTAGTGGGTTTTTAGAAGCCTACACCTGCCTCTTTTTCATATAACCACAACCCTTGTGGGGAATTTGCTCAGCCTGAGTCATTAGTCTTGAGCGTCTGCATCTGTACTTTTGACTGTGTTAGCTGGATACCATTTTTAACCCAAAACAGCACATGGCAGCCCTTAAAAACATGCCATTTGCATTAGATAGGTAAATAAGCTCTGCCAGTGAGATATCTGAAACATCAAGGTATTTCCTGTAGAAAATACAGAAAGGCTATAGACACTGAGGTAAGGAGCGTATCTAATTTATTTATCTTAAGTAAAGATGGCAAGTTTTTAAATGTTGCGATAATACTGCTGATTTGTGCACTGCATTTGCTACTGTGTATCCTATTTCCTCTTTACACACTTGTGTAAGCCTATCTATATATAGAAATTCCATTCTGGGATTTCAAACATTTGCAAAGTGGCAATTGGGTCAATGTGCACATACCAAAGTATAGCTACCTCTAGGATGGTTGTCATTATGCTGCAAAAAAATAACCCAATGGTTTGTAATTTATTGGGACATGTTTTCTTTTATTCTTCTGGGAATTTGAAACTTTCCTGACATTGTAATACTTGGGTTTTGGATAATTACATCTATTTTTCTTCTTAAGTTGCTCATCCATGCTCTCAGCCTTTATTCCATTTTAATGCTATTTTCTGTCTTGGCATATTTTTCGGTCAGATATCTCTAAAATAGTTTTTCACTCATAGTTTTCCCCAAGGTGATGGAAGATGGACATCTTGCATATATGAGGACTGAGGTTTTTCTGAAGGGATTAGACATCTACCTGCTTCCACAATGAATGTTCATGTGCCCATTCACTCTGCTAATGAGCCCGTCTTTTTTAATAGAGTGCTATAAGCAGAGTCAGAGGCAAAGCCAGTCTTTTCAGTCTGGTGTCCTGTGGTGGGGTAGTCTGCCCATAGTAACAGTGGAAAGAACTCCTTCAACCAAAATCAAAGAACTACAACTCTGGGTTCACCTATAATTAAACTATTTCTTGAACAGCAGTGAAAAAAGAAGTTTAGGTGGAGAATGCTTGTTACAGACTACACCTTCTATCCTCATAGTTCATCATGCCATGAAGGAACATAATATTTTGAAACAAATTAAAAAATATGATAACTTGTAGTGTTTTCTCTTGGAAGAGCTAAATAACTAGAGCCGGTTGGGAATTATTTTAAATTGGAAAATGCCAATTTGTCAAAACTAAAACTGTCTGCAGTTTTGATGAATTTCTCATTTTGAAAAAATGTGGAAAAAGTTCCAAAATTGTCAAAATGTTTCATTTGCACATTTTAAGTGAAAAAAAAATCTATTATGGGGGTTCGAAATGTTTTTGTTTGTTTGTTTTGAACTTTAAGCTGATCAGAGTAAAATATTTAAAAATAAAAATAAACATTTTGAAAGTATCAAAACAAAATGTTTCAGTTGATCAGAAACAAAACAAAGTCATTTTGTCACTGTAATGGGGTGGAACCCACCTCTCAAAAGTGCTCCCTTATTCAGCTGTGTGTCTGCACATCTTTGAGTCTTCTGGCAGTTTCTAGTGACTCAGTCCTTTGGTCGAGTCATGCACAATCTGTATGGAATACAACACAAACAGACCCCTTCCAGTGTATTAGCCCAACAAAGTCTTTAAGTGCTCCTGGCCTGGTAGGGGGCCATGCCCCCAGGGCTTCCTTCCTGGAGACTCTTCACCCACTCTAGTCTGTTCCGACTCCAGGTCGGCCCCTTAACAGTTTAGATCCCCTTTTGGGGATTTATCACTGTTCAATTGTAGGCCACTTCCCCAGTGGCTTATGGTGGTGGGGTGGGGGTGGACCCTGGCCCACCCACTATTCCAGGTCCTAGCCCAGTGGTCCTAAGAATAGCAACCACATGTCACTGTGTCGTTTTAACTGCTTTCAGCTGCCTAGGCCACTTCCCCACAGCCCCAGACTTCAACAATGCTTCACCCTTACCTCAGGGCTCTTCTATGTTCAGGCCCAGAAACCAGCCAGGAGCTCTTTTGCGCTCCGCTGGTCCCCGCACACTGATCTGTCCATGGTGCTGCTGTCATTCAGCCTGCTAGAAGCACCAGCTTTAATCCTCAGCCTCCAAGCAACACCTGACTCTGGTTTGCCGCAGCTCCTTCTATATTAGCCTGCAACCCTCACACTGGCTAACCTCTTGTAGCCTCCCCCTGATTGGCCACATCCTGTGCAGCCTTTCTCAGATGTGGGGTGTCATAAATATAAAGGGAAGGGTAAACACCTTTAAAATCCCTCCTGGCCAGAGGAAAAACCCTTTCACCTGTAAAGGGCTAAGAAGCTAGGATAACCTCGCTGGCACCTGACCAAAATGACCAATGAGGAGACAAGATACTTTCAAAGCTGGAGGGGGGCAGAAAGAAAGGGTCTCTCTGTCTGTGTGATGCTTTTGCCGGGAACAGAAAAAGAATGGAGTCTTAGAACTTAGTAAGTAATCTACCTAGATAGGTGTTAACTTCTGATTTCTTTAAATGGCTGAGAAAATAAGCTGTGCTGAATGGAATGTATATTCCTGTTTTTGTGTCTTTTTGTAACTTAAGGTTTTGCCTAGAGGGATTCTCTGTGTTTTGAATCTGATTACCCTGTAAGGTATTTACCATCCTGATTTTACAGAGGTGATTCTTTTATTTTTTTCTTCAATTAAAATTCTTCTTTTAAGAACCTGATTGCTTTTTCATTGTTCTTAAGATCCAAGGGTTGGGTCTGTGTTCACCTATGCACATTGGTGAGGATTTTTGTCAAGCCTTCCCCAGGAAAGGGGGTGTAGAGTTTGGGGAGGATTTTGGGGGGAAAGACATTTCCAAGTGGGCTCTTTCCTGTTATATATTTGTTAGATGCTTGGTGGTGGCAGCAATAAAGTTCAAGGGCAAAAGGTAAAATAGTTTGTACCTTGGGGAAGTTCTAACCTAAGCCGGTAAAAATAAGCTTAGGGGGTTTTCATGCGGGTCCCCACATCTGTACCCTAGAGTTCAGAGTGGGGAAGGAACTTTGACATGGGGGTGGAGTGGGGGTGGGAAGAGGCAGGGCAGTGGTAGGGCGGGAACAGGCCGGTTGGGGTGGGGTACTGGGGGAAGGGGTAGAGTGGGGGCAGGGCCTGGGGCAGAGCCAGGGGAAGCACCTCGCCCCCGACATATTAGAAAGTCAGCACCTATGCTACCCAGAACACTGTATCATAATGCCTTAGTTTCACTCCTAAATGTTGATCTTGCCAGATCTCAAACCACACTAAAAAGGCAGTATGTCAGGCCCAATTCTTTTTTCTACCCACAATTTGTTCTTTTCCTTATCCTCCATG
Organism: Natator depressus; assembly: GCF_965152275.1. Lineage (NCBI taxonomy): Eukaryota > Metazoa > Chordata > Testudines > Cheloniidae > Natator > Natator depressus. The sequence goes on from NC_134235.1 coordinate 76,171,659, forward strand.
CCCAAAGGAGAGCACTGTCCATCTCCAACCTCCCTTGATGACTTCCTCATCTTATATCAACTTGGGTAGTGAGAGTTGAGGGTGCATTACTTCCATATTATTGTAGGTATCCACAAGCACAATAAGGGTCATGGTGTGTCCTGAACCTACCAGTCCAACACAAGAGTACAACAAACAGCCTATATACTCAGAATATCTGACATTTTACTATATGCACATCTCTAATGAAAGCATAAAAAGGATCTAAGGGCCCCAATTTATCTGTCATTCTGCGAGTGAATTGTAGCTTCCCAGTCTATTCAAGCTCTACTAAAAGTCCTGTTGAATTAACAATGCCTCGTGATGTTTTTTTCCATGAATCTAAATATTTTTATTGTTGCTCTTTAAGAGATACACTGTTGTTTTTTATAGCTACACTGAATTTGAAATGAAAATAGATTTCATTATTTATTCATGGGATTTGATTCACCCTGATTGTTACATTATTTCTGGTTCTGACAGTTCCTGGTGAATAGTCTGTGAAGGCTAGAGGGCATTTATTTGACCATGAAATTCCATAAATAATAGACTGATGTTGTTTTTTTCTTGAAAGTGGAGGTTTTGCAGCTTTTTAAAATGGGAAAATTAAAATAACAAAGGTATACAAAAATGAGGCTTGGAGTTTTTCTCTATCTCTGTGAACCTCATCACCTGCCATGCACTAAAGCCAACTGTAGTGTATAAATATTAAATCTTACATGAATTATTTGATGCTATTTGTCAAGAGCCATAAAATAACGAAAGAAGTGTAACTTTCAATTTCATCTCTTAGCTTCAAAAAATATCTTTGGGGAGAAAAGACCCTGAAGTATGAATGCAAATATATATAAGTAAATAAATTTAAAAGTTTGAGAAAATATCAGTGAATACTTTGAGCTTTATTTGTTAGGGCAAACGGAATAGTTGCTTTCTATCAGACTCCATTATGAATAAATGGTACCTGTAAACCAGATTTCTATGATTCAAATGGACAAGGGGACTGTACTTGTAAAACTCAGGAAATAAATTAAATGAATCTTGGACAACAGACAAATGTCATAGTGTTCAGTATTACAGCTATACTGTATAAAGACATCTTACAGTCTGGAAGAAGAGCAGAGTCAATGATCAGTGATGTTAAGGATGAATGACACGGTAAGAAATTCTCACCTATACCTTGAAAAAACTGGCAGGATATCAGTTGGTAGTGCATCCTTTTTTCCCATCACACAGACAAAAAGGCTGTAATGATAGACTCAGTTATTATCCATATATATTATGAATGAAATAAACAATAAGTCATTCAACGCAGATCTATCATGTTTTGGTGTTCTCAAAAAACAGATATACTAAATCTAAACTTTTCAGAATTACTGTTTCATGAAAAATTTAGAAATTTCAACTTTTGTTCCAAGTTAGAATGAAACCAAATTTTGAAATGTCAAAATTGCCCATGGAACAGATATTTTGATGTCTGGTCAGCTCTCGTTCTATTGGTACAAGCTGTTTTATTCACTAGTGGAAGCTGGCCGAATCCTGTTGATGAACTGAGCTCCAGGAGGATATAGCAAGAAAGTCACTGAGAGATTCATACCAGACCAGGTCATTGGGTTAACTATTCCAATTATTCCTGCCTGCAGCAGAAGCCTCTCAATACTGTAACTAGCAAGGGAAAACACAATGGGTTACCAACATGTGCAATGTTATAGATGAGGAGATAAATTTTTTAATACCCCAAAACCATATGGTTTATTTACCTTCAGCATCATATTAATTGATTAGCTACAGATGTTAACAGACATTGAATCATCTTTTTTTTCATTTTAGTGCTGGTGAAAGACACTGGAGTGACAGTACTGCAGTATGAAATCTTTTATTTATCCACAAAATAGTTGCTGCATTGGTCACAACAATGCAATCGTACACAAATCATCCGTCCACTGTGTCTCACGTTTGCCTGGCAGGGACAACCTGTGGGAAATGTTCGTAATTTACAGCCTCTAAGTCTTATTCAGTCTTTGGCCTCTCTCTAGAGTCTGCCAATGAGAGTGAAAATTAGTATTGTAGCGGTGATGTTTTTCCATTATAGGCTGGAATAAGGTTATCAACTCATTTCATACACAGCAGGCCAATGAACATCCACTAGATTTTAATAATTTCACTGGAAGTCCACTCAGAGTCTGTTTGTAGACTTGATTCCCACTAAGGCCTGGCCTACTCTAGAAAATTAGATCAGCATAACTAGGTCACTCCGGGGTGTGAAAAATCCACTCCTCCGAGCAGCATAGTTAAGCCAACCTAAGTCCCCATGTCAACAGTGCTAGGTTGATGGAAGATTCCTCCATCAACCTAGCTACCTGTACCACCTCTCAGGGTGATGGATTATCTATGCCGATGGGAAAATCCTTCACCTTGGCATCGGTAGTGTCTACACTGAAGCGCTACAGCAGCCCAGCTGCAGCGGTGCTGCTGTAGCATTTTAAGTGTAGACAAGCCTTGAGTTACCCCGATGTACACCAGTGTAATCAAGACCATGATTAGGCTGTTTATATTTGTGATGGGGTGTTCATTCCACACAAGGCCTGGAAGGGTTATGATGGCTAAGTGGGCCAATTAACTGCCCAGGCTGCACCTGGAGAAGGAGACAGGGAGTAGGGAAGTAGAACAGGCTCAGCTGGGCAGGTACAGGGGGATATCAGTTAGAGGCTCCTTCATGGTGCCATGAGCACGGGCTTGTACCTGGCACGGTTCACCTATCTCCCTGATACCTGCCCCTTCTGAGGCATGAAGGAGACCCTAGCACACATCTACCTCAAGTGCGCCAAGTTGCAGCTCCTTTTCTGTCTCCTCCAGAAGCTTTTCCTTAGGTTCTGGCTGCATTTCCCCCCTTACCTCCTAATTTATGCACACCCCATCCGTGGCCCATAAAGTCACGAGAACGACCAGCAGGAGATGCCACCAGTGGTGAGTGAACCCTCTGACAATATTAAAGATTGTATCATTAATAAAATGATTCTGAGATTACTTACAAGTGTTCTAAGGGCACAAGCAGGCTTTAAAGTTCACACCTAATGAAAATGGCTGAAGGAATATTCACATCTCTGTTGATGCTACTATTTCAATCTGGCTGTAGGCACAAATACAACAGGGCATCTATTTGCATAATGTTGTAAGTTGTTTTCACAACAAGAAGGGGTATATATATACTTACTTTTAAGTAAAATACAAACCAATATTTCCAAGATTGATAGCAAATGTACACAAACACCCTACGTCCAACCATTTCCATTGCCTCTGATAATGAAGTAACTTAGTAGAATATAACACTCTATGTATCTTTTCATATAATGAGACCTTAAGGCTGTCACACACACACACACACATATAGTGTAGTACTAGATGCAATACTAGAAAAGATAGGATGTCCACCAACCCTGTTAAGTCTTATACGTTCGTTCCACAACAACATGAGAGCAACTATCCAGGTTGATGGGTCCTCTTTGGACAGCTTTGTGATGAAAGCAGAATGAAGCAAGGATGTGTTCTTGCCCCTACACTCTTTGGAATCTTCTTCTCAATACTCTTGAACTGAGCATTTAAGGACATGAAAGATGGAGTGTATCTCATCACAAGATCAGATAGGCAAGTCTTTAACCTGTCCCAACTTAAGTCAAAGACCAAAATCAAAAAGGTGCTAATCAGGGAACTTCTATTCGCTGATGATGATGCCCTCATAGCCCACAATGAAGATCTATTACACGAACTCATGGACTACCTTTCAAGTACCTGTCAGGCATTTGCTCTTACCATTAGCATCAAGAATACAGTTATATTAGGACAGGGGGTTCCTCCAGATCCTTCCATTACCTTAAATGCAAACCAGCTAGAAGTAGTCCAAAAATTCAGCGATTTAGGTTCTACAGTGACCACCAGCCTCTCACTGGACAAAGAACTAAATATTCTCATTGGAAAGGCTGCCATCACCTTTAGCAGACTAACTAAAAGAGCATGGAACAACTCAAAGCTTAGCATCAAGAACAAAATGTTAGTGTACCAAGCTTGCACCCTCAGCACTCTCATGTATGGTGGGGAAACATGGACAACTTCTGCTCATCAGGAGAAAAGGTTGAACAGTTTCCACCTACATTGTTTATGCCGCATTCTCAACACCAAATGGCAAGATAACGTCACCGATGCAGAGGTTCTTCAAAGGGCAGATTTATCAACTGTGACAGCCCTGCTCAAGCAAGATGACTGTGCTGGCTGGGCCATCTCAGTAGGTTGGAAGATGGACTCATAACCAAGGACCTGCTATACGGGTAGCTATCAGATGGAACAAGAACAACAGGACCTCCCAAGCTTCACTATAAAGACACATGCAAGCGAGATATGAAGGAATCTGGAATCGATCCTGACCAATGGGAAATCTTGGCAAGTGATCTCATAACAAGTGGCACCATCATCTCCATTAGGGTATCATAATAAATGACAGGAGCTGGCTCCTACAGCTAGAAGAGAAAAGAGCCCATAGGGAGCAAGCAGCTCCCAACCAAGATGCATACATTTGCAATAACTGCCAAAGATCATGCAAATCTCAGATTGGCCTATTCAGTCACATGAGACATTGCAAACCATCTGCATCATAGGCTGCAATTCCTACCGTCTCAACCACATATAAAGTTTTTAGTCATTGTCACACTGTCTGGAATGGTTCACCCTCAGGGCAGACTGTCAAAAAGCACGGCAGACACCCCAAACGTGTTGTAAGTTCTATAATTAGATTTCATCAACCCAGTAACAAATGTGAACTTCTGAAGTGCTATAACAGTCTTACCATGGAGTCACAGACAGTCCCCTTGGACATTACAGTCTATTTTGCCTCCCAGGCAATCTGGACTTAGAGACAGCTGATTGCTATACACCAAAGATCATAAAAGATTCAGGTTGCTTCCAGTCCCAAGAGACCGGCCACTTACCCCGGGGTCAATTTGTACCTTAGATCTCACACCAAAGATAGCATCTGTAGCCACTTGCGTAGTTTCCTGGGGAACACCAATAAATTCATAAAAACTGGCACCATTTCTCAATCCTTTTCTCAAAACGGAGGACCACATGTGTACTCATCTCTCCATGATCAGCATGAAAGGTTTTGAAAAGTAATGGCAAGGCACCTTTGGTGGCTGCAGCAAGGGAATTGTGAATGTTCCATCAGTATCTAGAGAGAGCAAGTGTAGCCCTTTATTGAATTACCGAACACCTGTACTCCATGGAGTAGCGTTTGCACATAGTTCTAGATCTAGGGTGAGCAAACTTTTTGGCCTGAGGGTCACATTGGGGTCGCAAAACTGTATGGAAGGCCAGGTAGGGAAGGCTGTGCCTCCCCAAACAGCCTGAACCCCACCCCATATCTGCCCCCTCCCACTTCCTGCCCCCTGACTGACTGCCTCAGAACCCCCAACCCATCCAACCCCCCTGCTCCTTGTCCCCTGACCGCCCCCTCCCGGGACCCGCTGCCCCTAACCGCCCTCCAGGATCCCACTCCCTATCCAACCCCCCTGCTCCCAGCCACCCAACCCCTATCCACATCCCTCACCCCCTGACAGGCCCCCCCGGGACCTCATGCCTATCCAACACCCCCCCCCGCCTGTTCCCCATCCCCTGACCGCCCACCCCCCGCAGAACCTCCGCCCCATCCAACCGCTGCCTGCTCCCTGTTCCCTGACTTCCCCATTGTCCCTTATCCAACTCCTGGCCCCGGCCCCCTTACCACGCCGCTCAGAGCAGCATGTCTGGCAGCCGCGCCGTCCAGCAGAAGCTAGACACGCTGCCGCTCTGCTTGGCAGGAGCGCGCAACCCTGCCGCCCAGAGTGCTGCCCACGCAGCGGTGTGCCTGCAGGGGAGGAGGGACAACAGGGGAGGGGCCGGGGGCTAGCCTCCCTGGTGGGGAGCTCAAGGCCCAGGCAGGACGGTCCCACAGGCCGGATGTGGCCCACAGGCCGTAATTTGCCACCTCTGTTCTAGATGGTGAAATTCATTGGGTGGAATGTTGCTTTTGGGTTCAGACTCTGACCATAGAATGATGGGAGCAAATTCTTCTGGGATGAAGAGCAGTGGCTCCATCACTACAGAATGACGTAGGCAGTTGTTCACTTGACCCTTCCAGTGCAATTAGGGTGTTTTTTTCAATCAGTTTTTGTCCTGTTAATTGTCAGCAACATGTCTCCATCATCTGTATACAACCAGCTTCAGTTCTGCTAGCAGTTCTTTGTTAAAGGGACTTAATGAGTTACATAGCCTCAATACCTTGTACTTACTGATATATTTATTCAACCTACACCAAACTTCACTTTTATCTTTTAAATGTGTAAATAAACTAGTGCATGTTCTGTTGCCCATTTAATCAAAGGAGTTTTTTCTTCTTTTCTTTGGAGTCTAATTAAATTAACTGAGATGACCTGCAAGGTCATTACTATCTGCAGACTGGATCAGAAAGTGGAGGTAGTGCACTACAATCTACTTTAATCCCATTAGAGCCATGTCACTCTTAGGCCTTTGCTGTGATTAGACAATTAGATACCAATGACTTTCTAATGGATTCACTACAAGCATTAGCTGATGAAAATTCTGCCGTCTTTGCTGCTTGCCTTCCTTTTATAATGAAAAATGAAACACTGTCACAGGAATCTGTTAATTTAATAGCCTTCTTAACAATGTTAGGGTTGGTAGTGATAGAAATTAAACATGAATTGCTGCTGAAGTTAGCCTGTTGCATAAGTTAGTGTCATATAGCTTTTTTGAGTTGCAGTTGATTAGGTAAACAAAGATGATGACTGTGATGCTGGTAAACTAGATGACAGCTCTTGCCAAGACATTAGGCCTCAGCCAAGCACTAACAAATTCATTGCTGGAAACCAGTCCAGCTCACCTGTTAGTAAGGTTAAGATGGGTATTGAATTGTAACAATGTGTTTAGTGTCTAGACTTTATGAAATGCTTGTAAATTGCTGTGTGCATTAATCTCACTTATATATTTTAGCACATGCTATAAGGTAATATTTAAGTTTTTGCTTTATGACTATAAAAAGGTTTGCTCTGAAATCTATCAACTCAGGCAGGAGGGATTGTCTCCTAACCATCAACAAGTTCAATCAAAAGTAAATGGGCTATTGTGAGACATGACAACACAAAGACCTTGCTAATTGCCCCTGCACACCCATGAAGAGCCTATGTGCAAAAGAGCTCATCCCATCAGCTTGAATTCTGGAAGAAGGAAATAAAGATAGGGAGCAAGAAATTTTTTTATTTTTTTTATTTTTTATTTTTTTGCTGTTTGGACTCTCACGGAGCTGGAGCTATGATACAAAAGCAGAGATCCTCAAGGTGAACCTGGATTAAAAGACATTCAGTGCTAGATTGTTAGAACTCTGTCATCTTTTGGAACTATAGAATGTAACTTGTGTGTCTATTTACATATTTGCCTGCTTTAACCTGTAAATAACTCCCCCATTTCTTTTTCCTAGTTAAAAAATCCTTAGTGAGTAAGGGTAGTTTATAAGGGTAGTGTATAAGGGGAGGGAAACAGGTGATCTGGGCTGTAAACCTAGGCATGTCACTTTAGCTTCCTGAGCCTCATTTTCCTCATCCATAAAATACAGGATAATAACTTTCTACATTACAGTGGTATTGTGAGGCTTAACTAAATAATATTTGTGCAAATTATTATTAAAGACACATAATAGCATAAGTGTAAATAAAACTCGGGACTTCTGCCTGTTATTCCCATGCTCTTCCCCTTAGGACACAAATCACCACCTCTGCTACCATCTTCTTTTGCAAAATTCAGAAGTTCTAATGTTTCACTTAGTGGCTCCCCCCTCTCCCACCTTCCCCCCTCCCAGTCATCCTAGTAATTTAAAAAAATCAAAATTAAGTGGAATGAGGTAATTTCAAAGTGTTGTAAGCTTGCTTCAAACTCACAAAAGTGTCAGGAACTCATTAAAAAAGGGGCAAAGTTTGGTGAAAAGTGATTTGTTTTGAATATTTCCCTCGGCTTTATCAAATAATATTAATAGCTAAACAGTGAAAGAGTTACCATTTTAATGTTAATATACATTGGTGCACAGTTCATGGAATCTTTAATTTACTGCACCAGCATCACTAGTTTATGTTGAGGGGAGAAGGGGTATATAGTATTTTAGGAACAAAGAAGTGGAAGGCAAACAGTAGGACAGAAAGTGAGTATTGGTTGTGACAAGCTGACTCAAACTGGGTATATCGCTCTTGCTGTTGATAAGCCAGTGTGAGAGGATGTCTGCAGTACTGATTCCCTCATCTAAAGACAGTGGGACTCATTTTGATTTCACACTGGTGTAATTGACTTTAATGGATGTAGAGAGACAAGGTGGGTGAGGTAGTCCTCATTTAAACATGAGTGTGAACAAAATTAAATTGAAATCAAATGGTCCCACCTGCCTCAGTGGGTGGGGGAACTTGATGGGGCTGGCAGTGATGGGGGACAGTCCCAGCAGCGCGTGAGGGGTCACTTGCGACCTTCCCTGCTGTGAGTCTCTGGCACCCATTGCCCAGCTGGAAGGGAGGGGTGCTGATTGGCCAGCATTTCCCAGTTTGTTGGTTTTAACCTGGAGTGGAGGCCAGGTGGAGACTCTTTTGGCCCCAGTCCAGCAGCCCCACCCTACCCACCCCTTAGTAGGAATGGGAACCCAGACAACAGATGTTCCGGGGTTAGCCGATCTCCCGTTTGGGAGTCAGGAAGGAATGTTTTCTACCATGGGCCAGTTGGCAGAGGACCAGGGATATTTTTTTTTTTGCCTTCCTTGAAGCACTTTCCAGCCACAGTAGGTTAAATACAAATGTGGATGGTACCTAACTGAGGTACTTGGGATGACTTGCTAATTTGTTACAGCTTGCAGCTGGTTTCCAGTGGGGCTAAAAGGATAATATGAACAGTTCACAGAGATAAAAGATCTGGTATTTGGTGATGGGCCTTGGTCTCATGGGATAGGGTGAGACCTTGCTGCCTTCAAGGTCAGACCCTGTGGGCCGAGGTCCGCACCCTTCTTCACCTTCCATACCCCTCGCATGGGGCAGGTTGCTAGGACTCAGAGCAAACTGACTCCTGAGGGTAGACAGAGGAGCGCTTACCCTGAGGAGTGGGTTATATGTAAGCCCCTTTGTTGTCAGTTTAAACTAATCTTTAACGAAAAATTCCTGGGTTTTAGAAAAAGTATTCATTTTTTTCTGATGTTCAGCCTACTTTTGTATCATTCAAATAAATAAAAATAACTTGTTTTATTAGGAAAATACAGTACATTGCATGAGATATATGTATTATGAAAACACATTAGTTTGTGTGGATATGCAAAGCTGTATGTAGTCTAGAAGACACACACAATAAATAAACAGGCACACATACAAGCTCTGAAGTGTGTGCACATCTGAACATACTGATGAATCTCATGCTCACCACGTACACATTTCAAGCTGTTAGCAGATAACAGTTCAAAGATTTGACTCACTAAAATGGGAAGAAAACAAAAATCTGTATCACACTACGTTTCAGAAGACAAGGAAGTATTCAAAAGTTTAAAAAACAAAACAAACAAACAAACAGGCAAAAAGGATGAAGTTGAGTGTATGGGCTGCAAATGGTGTGGCCCAAATATTAGTTGTAAATATTTATAGTGTGACAAAGTTCCTGCTCTACCTTGGTGGGTCTTGCGCTTATTGGCGGATTTGCTCGCCTTGGCGCTTCACAGCAGCCCTCAGCTTGGCCGTTTTTCTGAACCCACAGTCCAGGTCGACTCCTCCTGTGTCTGACCAGGAGTTGGGAGGATTTGGGGGGAACCCGGGCCCGCCCTCTACTCCGGGTTCCAGCCCAGGGCCCTGTGGAATGCAGCTGTCTAGAGTGTCTCCTGGAACAGCTGTGCGACGGCTACAACCTCCCTGGGCTACTTCCCCATGGCCTCCTCCCAACACCTTCTTTATCCTCACCATAGGACCTTCCTCCTGGTGTCTGATAATGCTTGTACACCTCAGTCCTCCAACAGTCCGTGTTCTCACTCTCAGCTCCTAGTGCCTCTTGCTCCCAGCTCCTCACACACACACCACAAACTGAAGTGAGCTCCTTTTTAAAACCCACGTGCCCTGATTAGCCTGCCTTAATTGATTCTAGCAGCCTCTTGATTGGTTGCAGGTGTTCCAATCAGCCTGCCCCAATTGTCTCCAGAAGGTTCCTGATTGTTCTGGAACCTTCCCTATCACCCTCACCTTTTTATCTATACACTCCCCATCCATGGCCCCACAAAGTCGCGGGATCTCCTGGTTAACCTCCTCCTAGCTTTGGCAAAAACAGCCATTTATAAAACCAGAGAGAGGAGGTTGGCCCATGAAACATCCTGCGATTGTAGGGCCTTTTTCCTATCCTCAGTACATTCACGTATCCGGGCGGAGTTCCTCTGGGCGGCGTCCACCGACTCCCTTGACACCTTTGAAGAGCGGTGGGCGCTGTCCGGGGTTCTCTGCTCGGTGACCCCATCCGGTTCCCTCCGTCTAACCCTTTGCTAGGAGGGCCCTATAATACGTGGGTGTCTACCCCCCCACCCCCAAACTGCCCACCCCGCAGCCGTGCCCATCTTGCCGGGCACTCTCAGGGGGGGGACAATCGGTGACACTGGGCGCGGCACTAGGTAACTCGAGGGGGTGGAAGACCACGAGTGTCGAGGAAGCCCCCCCGCTCTAGGCCACCAGGTAATTCAGGAGGGTGGAAGACCAAGCCCCCTGCTCTGGGCCCAGGCTAGCCTGAACACTTTCTCCCTCCTGAAAGCTGCTGTGTTATACCTTCTGTTTGCGTTGTTTTGTTGCATACTTTGATTTGGTTCTTGATAATTCTTGTAATTGTCACAATAAAATTTTTTTTCTGTTTCAATAAAAAAAAAAAAAAACAAAACCTTCCCTGTTACCTTACCCAGGGAAAAGGGACCTACTTAGCCTGGGGCTAATATATCTGCCTTCTATTACTCTCCTGTAGCCATCTGGCCCGACCCTGTCACTATATATATCTGTGTGTCAGAGCCCGAAACAAACCCAGGACTGTCTGACTCCTGGTTTTGCACACACGTTACTAGACGACAGTTCTATGTAATGACTGTTCACTGTAATCACCATAAAAACTTTTTAGAAAACAAACAAAAAAAACCTTCCCTATCACCCTCACCTTTTTATCTATACACTCCCCATCCATGGCCCCACAAAGTCACGGGATCTCCTGGTTAACCTCCTCCTAGCTTTGGCAGAAACAGCCATTTATAAAACCAGAGAGAGGAGGTTGGCCCATGAAACGTCCTGCGATTGTAGGGCCTTTTTTCCTATCCTCAGTACATTCACGTATCCGGGCGGAGTTTCTTTGGGCGGCGACCACCGACTCCCTTGACACCTTTGAAGAGCGGAGGGCGCTGTCCGGGGTTCTCTGCTCGGTGACCCCATCCGGTTCCCTCCGTCTAACCCTTTGCTAGGAGGGCCCTATAATACGTGGGTGTCTACCCCCCCACCCCCAAACTGCCCACCCCGCAGCCGTGCCCATCTTGCCGGGCACTGTCGGGGGGGGATAATCGGTGACACTGGGCGCGGCACTAGGTAACTCGAGGGGGTGGAAGACCACGAGTGTCGAGGAAGCCCCCCCGCTCTAGGCCACCAGGTAACTCAGGAGGGTGGAAGACCAAGCCCCCCGCTCTGGGCCTAGGCTAGCCTGAACATTTCTCCCTCCTGAAAGCTGCTGTGTTATACCTTCTGTTTGCGTTGTTTTGTTGCATACTTTGATTTGGTTCTTGATAATTCTTGTAATTGTCACAATAAATTTTTTTTTCTGTTTCAATAAAAAAAAAAAAAATCCTTCCCTATCACCCTCACCTTTTTATCTATACACTCCCCATCCATGGCCCCACAAAGTCGCGGGATCTCCTGGTTAACCTCCTCCTAGCTTTGGCAAAAACAGCCATTTATAAAACCAGAGAGAGGAGGTTGGCCCATGAAACGACCTGCGATTGTAGGGCCTTTTTCCGATCCTCAGTACATTCACGTATCCGGCCGGAGTTCCTCTGGGCGGCGTCCACCGACTCCCTTGACACCTTTGAAGAGCGGTGCGCGCTGTCCGGGGTTCTCTGCTCGGTGACCCCATCCGGTTCCCTCCGTCTAACCCTTTGCTAGGAGGGCCCTATAATACGTGGGTGTCTACCCCCCCACCCCCAAACTGCCCACCCCGCAGCCGTGCCCATCTTGCCAGGCACTCTCAGGGGGGGGATAATCGGTGACACTGGGCGCGGCACTAGGTAACTCGAGGGGGTGGAAGACCACGAGTGTCGAGGAAGCCCCCCCACTCTAGGCCACCAGGTAACTCAGGAGGGTGGAAGACCAAGCCCCCCGCTCTGAGCCCAGGCTAGCCTGAACACTTCTCCCTCCTGAAAGCTGCTGTGTTATACCTTCTGTTTGCGTTGTTTTGTTGCATACTTTGATTTGGTTCTTGATAATTCTTGTAATTGTCACAATAAAATTTTTTTCTGTTTCAAAAAAAAAAAAAAAAAAACCTTCCCTATCACCCTCACCTTTTTATCTATACACTTCCCATCCGTGGCCCCACAAAATCGCGGGATCTCCCGGTTAACCTCCTCCTAGCCTTGGCTAAAACAGCCATTTATAAAACCAGAGAGAGGAGGTTGGCCCATGAAACGTCCTGCGATTGTAGGGCCTTTTTCCGATCCTCAGTACATTCACGTATCCGGCCGGAGTTCCTCTGGGCGGCGTCCACCGACTCCCTTGACACCTTCGAAGAGCGGTGGGCGCTGTCCGGGGTTCTCTGCCCGGTGACCCCGTCCGGTTCCCTCCATCTGACCCTTTGATTGAGGGGAAGAGCGAGAGACACCAGCCCCAGCCGTTGCCGCTGTGGATACCATCGTTACTGTCACCTAGGAGGGGTCCTATAATACGTGGGTGTCTACCCTCCCACCCCCAAACCGCCCACCCCGCAGCCGTGCCCATCTTGCCGGGCACTCTCAGGGGGGGGATAATCAGTGACACTGGGCGCGGCACTAGGTAACTCAAGGGGGTGGAAGACCACGAGTGTCGAGGAAGCCCCCCCGCTCTAGGCCACCAGGTAACTCAGGAGGGTGGAAGATCACGAGTGTCGAGGAAGCCCCCCTGCTCTGGGCCCAGGCTAGCCTGAACACTTCTCCCTCCTGAAAGCTGCTGTGTTATACCTTCTGTTTGCGTTGTTTTGTTGCATAGTTTGTTTTGTTTTTTTGGTAATTTTTTGCAAGTGTTATAATGAAATTATTTTCTGTTTCAAAAAAAAACAAAAAACCTTCCCTATCACCTCACTCAGGCAAAAGGGACTCACCCAGCCTGGGGCCAATACATCTGCCCTCCACCACTCTCCTATAGCCTGCTGGCCCGACCCTGTCACAATAGGCTAACAGTCCTAAGTCAACAACAGTAAACTGTTTATTCAAATGAAAAGTTTTATTTGGGAATTAGAGATATATTGTTTTTTTTGTAAACTCAGAGGTGGAGTTGTGTTTTGAGTTCTGTTTTAGTTCTGCAGCAAACCACACTGATGAACACAATTCAAAGCATTAATCTACTGAATACTTTTCCCCGTCTTTCCATCCACCAAAATAAACCCTGATATTTACCCAGAAAAATTTACAGTTTTTGCACTGATTTCACCTGTTTTTCTTATTGTGGTAATAAACACTGATAAAGTCCCAGGAAAAATTAAATAATATAAAAACTGAAAATGAAGGGCCTAGTTATATGGTAAGGAGGCCTGTAATCCTCTCACTGGAATAAATTAAATGCAGTATAGAAGAGTATGGTTGGTGGGCAGAGAGCACCTCTCACCTGTGCTCAAGTTAAATAAAAGTTTCAACCTGCCACTTAATTCCATGCATGTCTGTCCTCATTTTGCTGCTGTGTCCACATCAATGAGGCTAGGCCAATTAGTACCTGTTGAGGATCTGGTTCTGAATTTTTTACCTTGGTTTTCATTTATTTCAACAACTTGGTGATAGTTGGAACTATGCTCCAGTTTGAAACACAAAAGATATAAACAATAGATACATCTGTGAATTTTTAGTCATCAAACTCTTGTATTTGGAAGTCTGCACAAAAGATTCTATATAGTACTTCAGAGTAATTAATTGTACCAGCTTTGAAAGTCCAAATACCGCCAATAGTGGTATTATTGACTATATTCATGCTTTACATACAGAGAGAAGTGGTGTCTTATGATTTCAGTCTGCCATCTCTATTCATTAATGACCTCATTATTTCTTTTCTGTTTTTTTAATGCACAAAAGCAATGTTCTTAAGTACATTTATGCAATAATACAGTTGACTTTCCTGCCAATGGACGCAGGGAACATTTTCAGTAATCCGTGTTCTTTTACTAAGCAAACAATAACAAAAATGGTATGTAAGGGTTTTTATCATTGTTAGGTTGCTGCTTGTGTTGAGCTAGAAAGTGATAGTGGTAAATTCTTGTAAAGAATTTGGCTGCCGCCGAAACACAAAAAAACTCCACTCCCTCCTCCCCAACCACCCGCAATCTGATAGTGCCTGGCTTTCCAAAGATACTGCTTTGCACAAAGGTACAGATATACCTCGAAGTTATTTCAGGTGAACACAGAAATTTAATACATGGTCTTTTTATCTCAAAGGAATTAACCAACTAGGGTGTCTCCTTTCTGTTCTCGTATGGGTCTCTTTAACAAGCACAAGGAACTGTTATGCAAGATAGTAAAGATTTCAAAAGATAAAACAGGACAACAAGCCTCTGCCTTTTCCCCAGTGACAGTGGAACATAGAATGACCATTAGTAATCATTCTGCTCAAAATAGTATAGATGGCATAACATCTGAGCAAAATCCCTTAGCAGCAGGCTAGTATCTGGATTCACTGCCTTGGGAATGGAGAGCCCTATGGTATAGTAGAATGAGAAGCCTCATGAAAACACTTGCATTAACATAAACGATTATAAAAGAAGCCTAATATTAACTTTATCCATTTTTATTTCAATTTGTAAAAACTGCATCTTGCCATTTTTCTAGGTGCATATATACTGAAATCAGTAATAACACTTACCAATTATCAATGATCACTACTTTTCAGCCTATCAGTCAGAAAACATTTTAACAAATCACGAACATGAACAGCATTTCTTGGTTAACATGAAGGACATGCGCTTTCACCATCTATCCCTCTCTCTTGCTCCCATCCCACTGTTCTCAAACGTGTGGTGAAGCGTATGCCATGCAGCATGTTCTGAAGTCCACAAGATTCAGGCACCATTTTCCTGAGGTTGGAACTGAGTTTCTGAGTCACTGCCTCCTCATATTATTATTGCCATCAGTATTACCATAGCACTTTGAGGTCCCATTCAAGATCAGGGCCTCCTTGCATTAGATTGACCAAAGGAGGGGAGAGGCATCACAGGCAGAGAGGAGCAAAGATTCTTGCTTGAGGACACTGGCAGAGCCAAGATTAGAAGCCAGTTCATCTGGCTCCTGTCTTACCTACTAGGCCACTCTGCCAACAGTTTTCTTATATAAAGCATCTGACTGTCAGTGTAAGTTGGTCCATGTGAAGGAAGAGACAGTTTCTCAGGTAGCCATGTTGCATTCCATTAAAGGCTTCATAGGTTAAAATCAACACTTTGCAAGGCAGCCTGAAACAAACTAAAATCAGAAAAGAGGTGTACTGTGCTCCCTGAATATGCACCACCAAGCAAGTGGGCTATCACATTTTGCACTAGCTAAAGTTTCCAAATGGTCTTCCAGTGTAACCCCAAGTAGAACAATACCAAATTTCATGTTGACAAAGTCTTAGATAGCCTTATATTATGGGAAGAGGTTTTGTATATTAAAAAAACGAAATACATACATAACCTAGTTTGATGATTCCAACTGCCTTTTTGTCCTTATACTGTCTTTAAAAATAATAAATACATACATACATAAGGAGCCAGCCAGATTCAGCCAATAGTCTGTGCCATCTTCTGTCTTAAAGACTTTGGTAAAGCTCCCAGAATCAGCCAGTTCACCAGGGACAGAAGTTTCAGCAGCACAAGCTGATGCAAGCTCCTTCCATCTGTAGCTTGCAGGAAACTAAAGTTGTCCTGAAAGTTGATGACACTGGCTGTCCACCGCCCAGGGTTGTGGTCAAGGTATCTTGGACATGTTTTGTTTCATTCCCCACCTTCAGCAGAGCTTCTGACAAGTAAAATTCACCCCTAATTAAAGGGACACAAGATCTATGTGCCACTTAAATCCTTGCAGCGACAGAGCGTGGTCTCCCTACCTGACAGATGGGGAGAAACCACAACCGCCCCCTGCTGGGCAGAGCTGGGACACCCTTGACCGCCCCTCTGGAAGCAGAGGGGCGGGGCAGGAACCAGAAATATAAAAGGCAGGCCTTCCAGGTCAGTTGGAGGGGAGTTGCCAGAGGAGCAGGACATCTCCCCCTGATGGGAGGAGCTCGGACCCAAAGGAGGCCACTATAGCGCCAGAGATCTGGGGGGACTGCTGGAGTTGCCAGGCACTGGGAACACCAAGGAGTTGCTGGGGCTGCCACTATCCATTTACCCCAGTGGGACAAATGACAATCCCAGAACCCAGGTATCCCCTGAATGGAAGTGTTAGAAGTAGCCCAGGGAAGCCGAATAGGGTTCAGCTGTGTTACTGTCTGCAAGCCAGCCAGTGTGTTGCTGCCAGATTTCCCCACTGACTCAGTGGCGGACCACTCCGCCACTGTTAGGGCCCTGAGCTGGGACACAGTGGAGTCAGGTGGGCCTCTATTGGTCTGTCACCTGCCCGAGCTAGGATGCCACACAGTTTTGCTTTCTGTCCCACCAGAGTTGATCCCCCTAGACTGCTGTGTTGCTCTGCCTGACTGCAGGCCAGAGCCATTACCTATTTTCTGCCCTGCCCTGATTGAGGGCCACAGGCATATAGACTCACTGCTGCTCTGCCTGACTGCAGGCCAGAGCCATTAACTGTTTGCTGTCCCACCTGGCTGAGGGCTGGGGCTCACATATCCAATTGCTGCCTGGCCTGGACTGCAGCCTTGGGCCTATTAACTGTCAGCTAATTTTCCCCTGAACTGCGTCGCTCCAGAAGCATTGTAGCGAGTGGGCGTGGTCTCGCTCCCTGACGGACAGGAAGAGAACCACGACCACCTTACAGTCCTCAAATGTAAAACATTAGCCTTGTGGAAAACCTTAAGGAGCAAGAGAAGAGGTGTAATTAATACATCCTCATATCATGTTGATCAACTCTAGATCAAAGTGTAAACTTTGATCAGAAGGAAAACTAAAAATTTTCCTTAAGGTTCCATTTACCTTAAGGTAAAAAGAGTTTATAAAGGGTTAAAATGATTAATAAATGTTTTACTAAAATCAGAGATTCATATAGAGTCCAATAGTTCAATAGGTTGCTTATAACCATCTATAACACCTTTCTCTGATGTGCATATAACCATCTATAAAACATACTACTCATCGCTGTAACATACATCTATCAATTATTTATTAGCTTTGGAACCCTAATTCAAAGTGTGTCCTTCCTTGCTATATCTACATAATGAAATAATAAATGGGGTTTAGGGTTAGCAAACAAGTGTTGATTTTTTCAGAGTAAAATAAACAGCTCATTGACATTGTATTTGTAATACAATGAAGGAAGCTTCCATGAAACATAGTCAATTTATTTAAAAAATAATCTTTGAACTATTTTTCTTCATTGAAAATTTTTAAAAAATGTTTTAATGTTTCATAAAAGGAAAGAGATCTAAAACAAAAAATGTGTAATAGCTGATGGGTCATTTCTGTGGAAATATTTTAAGCTGCTCAGAGGTTGGGTTTTTTCAAGAAAATAATTATGATTTTCAAACTGAACTGGCTGGTTTATATCTTGTGGCAAGAGAAAACCAATGAAAACTAAACATTCCTATCCCTACTGCCAGCTGGATCCTTCAGAACTGCCTTTTTGGTCTTGATGCTTTCCCTCTCTTTTCTCCTGATGCTTTTAAGAACCATGTCTCTCCTTCTTTCCTTGGTATTGATTTAACACAGCACTGAGACATTCTATCCTGTGACACTGGTTGGTGAGAGATGGTGCCAAAGTCACAGTAGGATGCAAGTTCCAGCACCTTTTGGTTGACTTGTAAATAGATTGTAATTAGAGGCAGACTCAGCTAAAGAAAAGCTGTGCTGAGTTATAGCCTCAGAGGCTTTGTGATGGTAGTGGGTGTCACACGTGGGGCTTGGTCAGTCATATCTAATAGTCAGACTAGGCATCGGGAGTCAAGCCAAGGGTCAGAGCCGGAGTCAGAGACTGGGGCAGGGCCCCCGTGCCCAGACCGTGGCCCTGCCACCCGCTCTGACGTGAGGTCCCACCTGCTGTACCCGTGCTCTGTCCCGAAGCTTTGCCCATGCTCAGCCTCTCCCCCCCCCACCAAGGCCTTGTCTGCCGCTTGCATGGTGGTGAGGGGGTCAGAGAGGAATGCCCCTAGTGTGGGCAGGGGAGAAGGGGCAGAAAGGATCGAGCAGCGGGTGGAGGGGAAGGGGAGGAGATGTGTTATAGGGCTTTCCCTTCACCCTCTCCCCTAGTTCTTGTCATGCAGACAGAAACCAGAAGCCCGAAGTGCAGGCAATGCAATGTTTATTGGGGTTAGTTTCCAGCAAGAATGTCCATAGCTCTGATGCCACAGAGCCTTGTTTCCCAGTGTCCCCTTGTCCCTTCTCCTTAGCAGTCATAAGTATATCTGAAATGCATGCCCGCAGCGCCCCCGCCCCCTTACAATTTATGAGCATGTTCCATTTTGGGGGGGTCGTGAGTCTGGGGTCTTCGTCCCACCTCTTTTGTATCCCATGGGAGGGGTAAGGAGTGAGGTTGTGCTATAGTCAGGAACAGGCATTTCTTTGGCCTTTTAGTGTTTTACACCCTCCCCCCAGTCTCCTCTTGTCCCTCCCGACTGGTTGCTTAACCTTGCCTTGAGATAGGAGTTGAGGGAGTCTAAAAGTGTGTGCTTGTATATTATACTCCCACCATGCCCAATCACACTTTAACTGTTCGTATCTGTTCCCATTATACTAACAAACCCATCTGGCTAGGCAGAAGCAACATACACAGTGTCTTTGTCCTTTGTTTACACATATTAGGAAGGATCCCTTTGTTCACACATATTAGTTAAGAATACAAGTGTATCAAGAATCAAACAGGCAAATCAGACCTAAAATTCTATCTCAGGCGAAAATATAGGGCTGATTCCTACATTGTCACTAACACTCCTAAAAAGGGGATCAAGTGGTGGGCAGGGCCTCGGGAGAAATAGGCCTCGGGAGAAATGGGTGGGCTTCATTGTGGAATGCAGGCAGAGTCGGGGGCTGGGGCAACTGTCTGGGAACCGGGGCCCCTTCTGAGTGTGGCCCTGGAGGCATGGTGTTATTGGCATCATTGTAAACCCGGTACTGGCTAGGGGCAAGGATCAGGAACAAGGCAGGAAAGGCAACAACCAGGAGCATATCAGGAAAGCAGGAGCCAGGACAAATTAAAAAGGCAGGGCTCAGGAGTCAGGCCAGAAGGCAGGGTCTGATGTAGTAGCCAGCCAGGAATTCACCCAGTTGCTTGGACAACTTTCTGTCTTAAATAGCATACCCAGCTGAATCAGGGACTCAGGAATTCCTCCAGTGAGGCTCCTGTGGGAGGTACCTTTACTTCACCAATCACTAGCAGAGCTGTCTGGTATTGTTGTGGATGTGGCAATGGCCCATATGCCTGGGTTTAGGACATGAGGATCCTCACAGTTGGCTTGTGGACATGGAGCTCAATGAGAGGGCTTTTTGAAAAAAGAAGAGGTGTTCTAGTGTTCATTCATCCTAAAAGGAGCTAGAACATTCTCCCCGAAAAAGAAGACGAGGAGGGAAAGCCTGTTAGATTGATAAGGAAAGCCTGGAAGAAACAAAGTTCTTTGTGACACATGTAACATAATGACAGGTTTCAGAGTAACAGCCGTGTTAGTCTGTATTCGCAAAAAGAAAAGGAGTGCTTGTGGCACCTTAGAGACTAGCCAGTTTGTTTGAGCGTAGGCTTTCATGGGCTGCGGCTCACTTCGTCGGATGCATGCTGTGGAAAGATCTTCTACACTTTCCCCGATGTGCATCCGATGGGGTGGGCTGTGGCTCGGGGGGGCTTGTGCTCAGATGGATTGGTTGGTCTCTGGGGTGCCACAAGTACTCCTTTTCATGTAACATAATGTGTGAATAGAAAGGTTATTTCCTCTTGTAGTATTCAGATAATGTTAAGGGGCACCACCGAGTTTTCATGTATCCAATATTAGATTCAGGGCACACTTAAAGGATTCTGTCTGGCTTTAGAAGTATTACCCATTCCAGCAACACTCCCTGGACTTAAAACGGGAAATAACAATTGAACTAGTAATAACTTAAGACTGAAATGAACTTTTCCATGGACCGTCTTATGTTGTTTGTGATATGATTCCTCCATCCCAGAGAATACTCAGAAATAGTATCTTGGTGTTGGATTCTTCCTTTTTTCTTCCCCCCTCCCCCACCTTTTCTTTGTAGAGGTGGAAGGAGCAGAGGGGACAGGGCAGCGAAGGGGGAGAAAAGATGAAAGTCTCAGAGGTTGCCCCAGCGTTTGCCATGTTTCTTCCCCTGCTCTTTATTCATTATTTCTCTAGTCCTTTTCATTGTTTTGTTTTCAACTAACCTTCATTTGGCTGCTCTCAGCACAAGGATATGTATTCACTTTGGAACAAATACTCAACATTGAAGGGTAGTCCAGTTATGCTAGTTCCTCTAGCAGAGACTATGTAAGGCAAGTCTCTGGCTGTATATGTAGAGCCCTGTGTGGATACATAGTTTGTATCTGTATCTGATCTGTGATCTGCAAACATGCTCCATGGATATAAAGTGGATATCCGCAGATTTGCGGGGCTCTATGTATATTCACAGCTCAGGCCCTAATAGCAGTAAGTCTGGAGAATGGAAGGGTTGGAGACAGCCAAGCTATTTTCTTCAGGTTGATTAAAACCAATTTTTAATGGGAAAGATCCTCAGCTGGTATCAAATTTTTATAGCTCCATTCATATCCATGGAGCTTTGACATTTTACACAGTCTGAGGATCCATCCCAATGCATTTTTTATTTATTTTATTCATTCCCATTTAAATACTCTACTCACATGTGATGAAAACAATAATAAGAACACACAAACATTTTTCTTCATGTTGTGGAATTTCAATTTCAGAAAGCAAAATTCAGTATCTTCCATTGTAAAACCTGTACCCATATCTGCATAGCTATCATGATCGATACCCCCCACAAGACACCTTTCAAGATCCATGGGTCCTATCCATGTCTGTCACACCATGTGGTGTACCGCAGCCAGTGCACTAAATGCCCCAATAACAACTATGTGGGTGAAAAATGCCAATCACTATGCTCTTGAATTAACTCATGTGGAAAAATGATAAAAAAACAAACACACTATCACCTGGGGGAGAACACTTTTTACAAAGCAATCACTCCATAGCTCACATCTCAGTCCCCATGCTCAAAGGAAACTTGCCTAACACCTTAAAATATGAGACTAGGAGCTTAAATTCATAGTTTTGTTAGACACTAAAAATCATTTATGCTGTATTACAACAATCTGTAACCGACTAACTTTCTTTTTTTGTCCTGTGACTGCAGAGATGTTAATTGGCCACTTCACCTTGAATGGCCCCTTACAATGTGTGTTAACTACTTATGCTAAACAATCTGTTCTACCTTGTATTTAGCTGTTACACTCTGAGTACCTTGCCCGGACCTCAAGAAGAGCTCTGTATAAGTTTGTTTCTTTCACCAACAGAAGTTGGTACGATAAATGATATTACCTCACCCGCCTTGTCTCTCTAATAGTCCTATAAGGCTCAGAAATCTTTGGAATCTACCTTACAGTGGATATTGCGGCAGTATCTCTCTTAAGAATCTACTCTAAGAATCTCTATTTTATGGTTTGAAAAGACCATCCTTGATACCCAGTCTCTCTGCTGCATGTTCAAGGCCCTCTGAACTCTGTTCCTAGACTTTTGTTTCACTTTTTTCCTTTTAACTTACCAATTACTCCTTGCCATCCTTCTTCCTCCCAATGGTTTCTGGCATGGATGATGGAGTTCTATTTCGGACCATATCACTTACTGTGTTTGTTCCAGTAATACTCGGTCACAGCCTTTTCACATGTCACCATTGATTTAATCTTTATAGGAGCCCCAAATTCATGCTGAGCACTTTGAACACAGGAAATATCAGCCCTTTAAACTTTGGGCCTGAAAATTCTGGAACTAGGCCTTATTGAAGTATCCTCACCAGTATTTCAGCTTATACTTAGTGTTGATGTTAAAATGCAATACAGTGCCACCCCATAGCTATGATGATACATTTCTCACCATCTCTAGTGGCGGTCCAAAATCATGTGTCAGTTTAAAAAAATGAAACGGGGCTATAATACTAGTGTTACTATATACTAAGATGTCTAAGGCTGTGTATGGGCTATTTCTGTCTGCTTCATTTTACCTGTATAGTCACCACACTAGTTACCAATATTTTACTCCAAACTTTGTAAATCACTTCAGGACACCTAGAGTAGTAATGGCATCATATAAAACTACATTCAGTCTGTTCTGCTTTAGCAGTGCATTGCTCCATTGATATTCAAGAGCTTCAGTGGCACTCCAGCCTTCAGACTTTGGAGGAGTTTTAAATTTTATTTTCACACTTTGTCCGATCAGGAATAACAACAACAACAAAAATCCACAAAGAAAATGCAGTCCTCAGATTTATGTCATTCAGATAAAAGAGGGGAAAGTGAAATGGTCAGAAGGAGATAACAGAAAATAAAGCTGTTTACTACAAAACATGGAGATGCCCATAGCAATGTGAAGGATAACAAATTCCAAAAGAGTAGGTGATGGGCAACTTGAGCAGGATCACAAAACCAAAGTGACTCACACAGTCTTCTCTTAACAGGGTATTTGTGTGATAATATATAGCAGAAAACTGCTGAAGTGTAAAATATAACCTCTGCACCAGCAGCTATTCTTCACGCCTAGCATCTTGTGAGTTCACAGGCTTTATCCTGCTCGTGGTATTTTTCTCGATCAATTCTTTTCTTTGGATTCAGTTCATTTATTTTATTATTTCTCATAAGTTTTTGTCTTTAACTCCAGTGTGTCACTACATGAAGTCAGAGAGCAGCAATTTTCAAACCTAACTGCAATCTTTTCCCTCTTGCAGATTCCAAATTTCTACTAATGGCAGCAGAATCATTTCTGAGGGAATATTTTGAACTGTTTAACGAGAGCAAAGGATGGGCTGCTGCTCATTAACTTTCAGATTCTTCACTTGCAAATAAAGAACACAAATCACTTAAAGAAGACAGAATGGGAGAAAAGTGGAAGACACTTAGACTCACAAAATTATTTCTAAATGACTAAGCAAATTATTAAAAAAGGAAGAATCCCTCCTCCCCCAAAACACACTCAAATGAATTGCTAAAGAATAAATGTTAAACCCAGACAACTTCCACTTGCCTGAGTATTTGTGAGACATGCGAGAAACAGAGATGTTTTCAAGAACGAATAAAGCCCTATTCAGCAGAATACATACTATTTCCCTAATTATGAATGCACATACCATGTAAGTCCTTAAAAGTCCAAAGACCACAGTTCTGTAGATGAAAACCAATCCTGCAGAATCAGCCAAAGGTGCAGGCAGTACTTTCGAGTGGAAAAACAAGAGGCAATGGAGAAAAGATAGGAAAAGAAACAGAGAACAAAACATTCCAACAGAAGTGAGTTTTCTGCACTGAAAAATAGATTAAAAATCTCCTATTAATTATTTCATAAGTTTCCCTAATAGAAGCATTACCTGGGGGAGCATTACCTCAAGTGGATAGATTTTGGGGGGGGGCATTCCTTACTAGAAATTACTGTCAATTGTATTTGATGCTTATACATGAATGCACATCCAATTTAGAAACATGCCTGGCATGCACAGAAGGATCCAGCAGAAACATACCTGGTTTCTAGCAGAATTTCATTGAAATTGACATGGTCCCTGTAGAATGTTTCAATTTTGATGAAGTTGCAAATTCCAATGGAAAATATGTTCTGCTGATTTTTTTTCAACCAGCTCTAATCTCAACAGATGTTGACTAGGTTTGACCAACAAAAAGAAGATCCCCCTCCCCCCACCGCCCAAATATTTCTCCTGACAAATTTTCCATTTCCAGTTCAAATGTTAATGGTCATCTAGGTTGAAATCTCTCCTGCTAGTAGTGTCTTAGAAGTAAAATGTCTGCTTACACTGCACAAATATTTTTTCTTATTAAATTCTTTAGAGACATGAAATTTCTTTTCATCACCTTCTCATTCCATGAATTGCTGCACGAGACAGAACTCTTAGGGGATTTTTTGTTTTTGTTTTACTCGAGGCTGAAAGCATGGAATGTGTTTTCTGAGTAACTTCAAGGGCAAATTCAGTAGAATGTAGGGTTTGAGAGACACCATTTAACAAATACTCTCAACCCAACAACCCCCTCCCCAAAATAGGTCATATATTTCACTCAGTGCCAGGGAGCAGAGGGAGTCATTTCTCTCTAACTCCTTTCTAGATTAAGCTGGACCTGTATGCATATTCTCTTTCTCCAGCTTAGTGATGAGCACGAACCTCAAAGGGCTCAAAAGTTCTGCTCATTCTCCATACGTCATGAAAAGTGTGGATGTTTTCCAAAGCCTATGCAAACAATACATACTTTGAGACCCTCCAGTTGTCTCCTGGCTCCTCTGCTCTTTGAGAACTGAGTTGCTTGACTCAGCAAGCCTGACAAATGCTCTGCAGAGATATTTATTTGCCACTCCATTTAAATCTCTGAAGTGCAGTCCACTGTGA
Source organism: Natator depressus (assembly GCF_965152275.1). Taxonomy (NCBI): domain Eukaryota; kingdom Metazoa; phylum Chordata; order Testudines; family Cheloniidae; genus Natator; species Natator depressus. The sequence goes on from NC_134235.1 coordinate 76,196,700, forward strand.
CTGGAACAGCGTCAGTGTGAGAAATCTGAGAGGAGTATTATCTAGTCCTCATTTGAGAGATCTGAATGTAAGGAATCCATGTACAAAATCACACAAAGACACACTGGAGGCTGGAACTAGAACACTTGCTCTTCAGCTCAGACCCACTCTAGCTACAGGATAGCTCCATTATTTGGCTGAGGTAAGCAGGTTTCTTATCATCTCTTGCAGGTCAGCCACTAAAGGACAATATCACACATTCAGATACACCAAGCCAGTATGTTTGGAGTTTGTTATGGGCCTAGAAGAGATGTTGGCCATGTGAAAAGGAGTGCCAGAAAGAAACTGCTAAACCATCCTTCCCCAAGCATGCCTGCAAGTATTATGCCTAACATTGGCATAATGCCTCCAGGTGCTACGAACCAAGCTCTGCAACCACATCTCTCTTTCCAGCATCCTACTGTCCCCAACGTGTCATAATATGGCCCAGTTGTACCTATAAACTGCAGATGTAAGGGCATGGGGGGAAGCTCCATGTTCACAACTGTTGGAATCCTGTTGGGGTTTTTAAGGAGAAGCCTATTCTACTATAACATATAACCAATCTGTTGAAAGAGTCTCTGCCTGCTACAGTTATAGTATATATCTTACTGATAAAATGGTGGGTGTTAAGTTATGAGCCTTGATATTTCTCAAGAATTCCTACCAAGATGTTAAACACAACAATGCAATGGGAAAAAATGTACACCAGGCACCTGCTTTTGTCCAGGTTATTTACTATATAAAACCATTTGATGCATATTTTAGCTCTCATTAAAACAAAATTTTCATGTCAATAAAGGCATGAACAGTCTTCCTCACCTAACCTTGTGCACAACCTTAATATTGATGGGAGACCTCATCCTGCCTATCTATAGACTTTAATGAATATTCACATTTCTGAATACACATAATTATTTCCAAAGTACCAACAGCGGGTATGCTGCTGGGGAATGATTTTGCAATGCATGTTTGAACTAATGGGGGAAGGGAATCTTTTCATATTTACTTGGACAAATACTTAAAATAGGTTAGTGCATTAAAACTCCTGCTGACTACGTACTTGCTGAGAACACACTGTCTGAGTGCCAAGAGAAATGAATTTATAGAGTAAAAGCTTCTTCAGCACTACTTGGTATTTAATCCCCCCCAGGCTCCTTGAAATACACACAAACACCATACATTTTTAGGGGGATTATGATAGTAGTGGTTCTAACTGACTGTGAATTTAGCCTTTATAGCTCAAGGATCACTTTTGTACTATAATCCAGATGGCCCTAAAAGCTTATAGTGGGTTGAGGCTTGATTTAATTTTTTATTTCAACTTTTGGCTATCCACAAGTCCCATTGTAAATAGCAGCTTAATGTATCATTGGAAAAACCAGAAATTCAGTATATAGTGAACCTCCAGCGTCCACCAACTGAAATCCTCAACAATCATGCACTAGTTTTCAGAAGAAAAAAATACTTAGCTGTTGCTAAGTTACAATGAATACCCATTGAATTACACATGAAGCCTCCATTAATTCCAAATACAGTCATTATGAGTGGCGGCATTACAAAGAACACCAAATGGATTCAAAATAATGGAAACCTAAATTAAAGAGCTGCCATCCCCTTTTGCTACATGTTGCCTCTGCTTTTGTGGGTATTTTAAAAAATAGCTTTAACCGCCCTGTGGCATGAAATATTAAGTAACCTTACTGGTAGCAGCACAGTACAAACCATTTCACTGCCTCTAAGGTGAAAGGAGAAGCAAGAAATGTGAAGTAAGAATTCATGGGACAAAAAGGAGACGAGCAGCTGGTTTGTGCTGATATGTGCTACTGAATGCTACCACATAATAGCTATTTTCTGTGTATTTAAATATATCAAAACTTGTCGCTCTTTTTTTTTGCTATTGCCACTGTTGGAATTATGCTTATTTATGCTGGACCCAGGTAGCTTATGAATGTAGTGCATCTTGTACAAATTGGGAGAGACTAATCATTGCCAGTTCCATAGTCAGTTCTGAAACCCATGTGTCTGATGGCTCTGTGATTTGATATAGCACTGAACTGGAGCAGCCCAACTGAAGTCACTTGCCACCACCTTCCAATGTGGGAGACACTGTGTTGACTCCATGCACATGGGCCAGATCCTCACATGGTGTATCAGCTTGTATCAGCCACTTTACACTAGCTTCTGGCTCATAAGTTTTATCCTTTACCTGCATGTGCACTCCACTGCACTGCTACCAAGTAAACCATGTCTGTGAATAAAGCCGGGTCAACAATAGAGGCCTGCAACAGGACTGGAATCCCGTGGGTCCAGCAAGACCCACTGTCATTATAGCGGGAGGAGGTAAAATGTACTTTATTGCAGGTGGGATTGGGTGGGCAAAAAACCAGACTGCGGTAATTTGCAGGAAAACATTGAATCTCTTGTCAGTTTTCCAAATAGAATTTCAAATAGAATAGTAAAGCAAGTTTTTCTTTTTTTAAAAAAATAAAGGTTTAATTTTAAGCAAGGGATGGAAAGAGATTTGATATCTATTATAACAGGAGTTAAAGTATTTTACATGGTTTAAGCAAGATTTGTTTTATTCTTTTAGCGGTAAAAATGTGTCTGAATTCCCTTTATATATCTAATATGTTAACCGACTTTTTGTGTAGCATGGGGAAAATGTTTCTCTTGCGGGATTTGTGGGATATAAGGTTTTTGCAGGTGGGAGTGGGATAAAAATTTAAAAAAACAAGGCAGGTGGGTATTGCGGGGCGGGACAAGATAGTCCCGCACAGGGCTCTAGTCTACACCAGCACATTTTGCTGGCATAGCTATGTCAGTCCAGGGTGTGATGAGGTGTGAGCTCTGAGTGACATAACTTTGCTGGCAAAAGCCCTCAGTGCAGGCAAAGTCACAATGGCAAACAAGTCCTTTTGCCTGTATAGCTTACTCCGTTCAGGGAACTAGTTTAAGTTACACTGGCAAAACAATTTCTATATTGGAAAACCCTTCCAGCTATAGAGAAGGCCTAAGCAGGGAATAGAACACTGAGGTCTGGAGAATTAGTAAGAGAACACTGATTGGCTTCATGATGAGGAAGAGACAAGGTGAATGGGGAGCAGGGAAAGATAAGATGAGGAAGTGAGACAAGGATATAAGAGTGAGGAGAAATGGGCTGGGGTGGATAGAAGGAAGGGGAATAGGACCTATAACATGCAGAAGACAAGGGACAAGAGAAACAACTGTGGGAGGAGATCAGGAGGTCAGAGAAGAAGAAGGAAACTAATGTGGGGAAGGGAACATAGGAATCCCATATTGGATCAGACTAGTGGTCCTATATCCTGTCTGACAGTGGCCAGTACCAGATGCTGCAGAGGAAGTGACCCTGCAATAGTCAGTCACAGAATAATCTGCTGCCAGAGAAATTTTCCTCCAGAACCCTAATGCTCTGAAATGAGGGTTTATCCTCTTCCACAAATTCATGTTTATTATAACTAGGGCCAATGTTTGAAAAGCACCTAGCACATTTTTTATTAATTTATGTATTTATACAAATGTTAAAACACCACGATTATCCATACACTCTAGGCAGCTTTAACATAACTCAAAAATGCATTATATATAAAACCTTTAATGTACAGCCATGCAATTCAATATAATCCACCACCAATCAAGGCAACATTAAGTTCCAGTTCCACTCCAGCAATTCCCTACCTTTACAATCCACATCTCCTTCTAAAGCCTCTCTTCTCCCTCACCCCTACTGTCAAATGTCGAATGTAGGAACTTTCTGCATACTCTGAAAATCATCGATTCAGGCAATTTGGGGCCAAGAGGACGTGAAGGAAAATGAATTTCAAAACCTTGGGGAACAGAACAACCTGCTAAGAGTCCTCATACCAGTAGAGAAGAAGCATAGTTGGGTATCATCTGTACTATATTCATTGCCCTGGAGTTCATGACATTTTATCTTCATTCCAGCTGATTTCACATACGTGGCACAGAAGAGGAGTGAAACTATTGAGCCCTGTAACATATGTACTGTACATACGTGCCTGTCTCCTACTTTGGGCTATGCAAGCTCTGATAAATATCTTGGCACAGTGGGGAAGCCTGTGTTTTGCTGAATCAGACCCAACGAAATCTGGCCTCCCTCCCCACCACAATTCTGGCAGCATATTTCCAATAGCGGCTGTAGCTATAGCTGAAACCAAGGGTTATTTCATAGAAATAACTCATGCATCAAATTATGAGGAAGACTGTATGACTATAATCTGCTTTTGAAATCTGCGAGCACCAGAGGATCCTTTCATTCTAACCATTGCACACAAGACATTCAGAACAAGGCAAAATAAGGCTTCAGGGCATATATAACAACACTTGACAGTTCAACATATGCCCAATTTAAACCAATGCTGTCAGATTAAAATAAATGTTTTGTAATATCCACCCTTCTCTGCCCTATCATTTCCCTTCAGCAGGTGAGAGCCATGCAGGAAGTTATTCTTTCTTGTACAGACCAAGTAATTGGCATTTCTCTGGCTGGAATTTCTTGTCAGACTCAAGCTCCTTGTGTATTTATTTGTATGCCTCAGACTCACCATTGTGATTAATTTATATCTACCATTGTCTGGGCAGACCCAAAGGCTGATATAATGCTTGATAACTGGCAGAAGTGTCCACGCACTCTAGACAAGCACATTTACTGAGTTCATTTCCCTATCTCCCTGCTGTAACAAGCACTATTCCAGTTTGTGACGTTGGGTATTTCAGGAAACACTAAATAAATAACCACCAACTCCTGTGGGTTGTGAGAGATGCACATGGCATCGCTGCAATAACTGAATTTCAGAGTATTCCTATTATAAACCCTGTCTGCTTTTTCTCCTTAGGACACTGACTCATGCAGCTTCACTCTCTTGATTGCAGTCATTCTGTTGGGGTGATGCCAGAGAACAAGGAAAAGGCTGCCCAGTAAAATATCATCCTTCCTCTATCATTCTCGCTGTCACGAATACCTGGGACGAATGCCTTGTCTTTGTCTTGCAGAATAAACAACAAATACTTGATTCTTTGTAAGGGCAAATTTTCAATTACCCTTCTCGAGTGTCATTAGAGATGGATTCCAAACTCCCCAAGCCAAGGAATAACCTGAAGAGGGAAGACCTAGGCAATGAATAAAGCAATATGCTAAGATGTTGTGAAAATAAACAATGCGTTGCCATTTTATTGCATGAGAGTCAGCTGAGAGCCAGCTTTCAGAGGAATGAGGTGTGGGAATGCTGGCCAAAAGTGTACTCTACATTCATAAATTTAACCAAATGTCAGCTCTGGCAGCCACTGTGACTACTTCAGACTGAGTCAAATACGGCAAGCTTTAACTCAGTTTATCAGTATGAGGAAATTAGTATCCCTTCATCTGTAGTCTCTTTGTTAACTCCTTGCCTAATTAGCCTGATTGTTGTGCACAATTAAAACTATTTTTGTGTCAAGAGCGAGGATTTAATAGCTGTAATTTGACCACAGCGTCAAATTCTATGGCTTTCTTCCCAAGGCCAATTGACTGTCCTCAGATCCTACAAAATCAGGCCCAATTACTCACACAACAGGCTGTCCCACAGGGCTCCAACTAGGAATAAAACATAAAATCATCATTCCCAATTATGTTCTCAATTTGCCAGTTGTAACACAATGAAACAGCCATGTTGATATGTAGGGCTGAGCAAACTATGGCTCCACAGGCTTGTTAAGTGTTTCCTCAGATGCTTTTGTTGCACAGCCCCTACTGAAGCTAACCGTAAAGGACACGAGAGTAACAGAAAGGGCTTTTCTGATGATTGTTCTCCTCTGAGAGCTTTTAGTGCTAACAGAAACAGGTTAGCACATGAGGAAGAAGCGCTGTAAAGGGGAAAACAAATATGACCCAGGAAGAGAAAGTCTGGAAGAAAATGAGAGGATGAGAATTAGAGAGAGTGGAAGAACCCAGGGAAAAAAGGAGATAGATTGAGAGAGAAAGAGAGTGGTAAAATGGAGGACAATGAGAGAGCAGAAACGAGAGAGAGACAGAGAGAATGAAACAAAGGAAGAAGTAGGCCTTGTCTACAGCATCACCACTCGCTTTTCCACTGAGGGCATTCTCATTCTGGTGTCTTTATGCCGCTGGGCAGGGGCGAGCGCCTCACACAGTTCGAGAAAGGTGGCTTTGCGCATCCGAAAGTTCTGCAGCCACTGCTCACCATCCCATACCTGCATCACGATGTGATCCCACCACTCTGTGCTTGTTTCCCAAGCCCAGTATCGACAGTCCACCATGGCAAACTGGTCCATAAATGCCAGAAGTAAGCTTGAATTATCTGTTTCCATGGAAGGGCAGACATACTGATTCACTCTCTGTTTCACAGCTTATGAAATAGTACAGGACCAGCTGCATTGTGTTCATAATGTTCATCACCAGAATGCTCAGCAGCTCAGGCATGTTATCAGGCAGAGATGGTGAGTGCACAGTTTACAAGGGCTGTTGAAAAATGGCACAAAATGAAATGGGAAGCCCACGGAATGCTGGGATGGAAAGAGCTGCATCACAGAATGGCGAGCACGTCCCTATGATGCACTGCCATCCATTCCCAGTGGCAGGAGGTGACAGAGGTTGGCAAATTCCACTGTGTGATAGCTGCCCACGATTCAACGCTCTGTCTGTCGGTGCAAGAGCCCAGCCAACACAAGGAACATTGTGTGGATGTGCTCCATCCATTTTATTAAAGCAACTTCTGCTTGTCGACAAAACATAAGTTGACTTAACTCTGTACTGTAGACATGGTCTTTGAGTCAGTGGAAGAAAGTTATGTGGGAGACAAAAAATATAAGGCTAAATATGGTTGGCCTTGAGTGAATGCTCTAGTGTTGAGATGGCAAAGGGAGTCTTTACTTTTCCTGAGCTGCACAGGAGACAGCCATAAATTGGCTGCAAGCACTCAGGAGGAGTGTGATAGAGGAACCATTGTCACAACCACCAGCCTATATTTCCACGAGGTAAACCTTTTTAATGGGGTAGCAAGAGCCAGTGATAATCACCTGGTTTTCCTAGTGGCACTGTGATTTAGAGGGCCCTGGTGTGTCCCTCCATGCCACATAAACACTACAATTACTCCACAGGCTTTGGATGACCCATATTTTTTAGAAAAGAAAAATCTGAAACATGACATATAGTTCTCTGAAAATGTGTATTTATTCATTGTTCTAAAAGTTGGAGGGTAATGATTTTGAACATCCTCTCTTCCTTGTTCTTGTTGATCCCCAGAACTTTTTTCTTTATCCTGATTTTTGTTTTTTCTCCTTTCTGTCTCCGTGTCTCTTTGAAACCTATTGAAATATGATCCCTTAGTGCATGGGTCAGCTCTGATAAAACTGAGTAGCGTCAGGCATATGATTACCAGAAAACTGTTTGTTTAACGAATTTAGCCACTATTCTGTTCATGAATTATCTGGGATTCATGACTTAGACCATTATAAGTTTGTTCATTATTTGAAATTGATTATTGAATGTTTTCTGCAAACATATTCAGCTTATAGATTACTTGAAAACTATTTACTATAATTATTGCCATGAGTATATGACAGAGTCAGTATAAGGCACAGACATCACAGGCCTGTGCCTATGGCTCCAAATCCTGAAATCACTAGTTTCCTTCCCACTAGAACCAGACTTAATGGCTGATGGCGCTAACTCCCCATGACATCACCCCCAGACACAAGGGATGCCCTAGCCATGAGTTACCTATGACACTGTCAAGCTGTCTGGAATGGGTGCCAACCTCAGGGCAGACTGTTACAAACCAGGGCACAAACCCCAAACTGGTTGTGTGTTCTATAGTTAGATTTCACCAACCAAGTATGAACTCTCCAAGCACTGTAGCAGCCTTAGCATGGAGTCACAGACAGTCCCCTTGGGGACTCTGGTCTGTCTTGCCACCCAGGCAAGCTTCTCTTTGTGATAGTTAGTTCCTAACACCAAAAATCACAACAATATTCAGGTTACTACCAGTCCCAATGAACCAGTTACTTACTCCAGGTCAACTGTACCTTAGATCTGTCACCAAAGACAGCACTTGTTGCCAATCCTATAATTAACTAAAGATTTATTAACTAGGAAAAGGTAATACAGTTTAAGCAGATAAACATGCACACAAATGAGTTATAGTCATAGGTAACAGAAGCTGCTGGCCTTGTGAAAGCCCTATGTGTCCTTTAGGGCTAAGCCAAGCTAAGCAGCTTGGGGATCCCTTGTTTATGCTTAGAAATATTGACCTCTCCAAATTCCAAGCAGCATAGTGATACAGTCCCTTCTGGTCAGGGATTTTTATTCACTTCCCCCAGAGTTCTAACCGTGATGGGACAAGGATTTGTGCATGTCCCCTCTTCATGGGTGTGGGGGGAGCAATCAACAGAGTCTTTCCTCCACTGACATTCCACAATGGTTCATCTGGTGTCTATAGGCCTTTTGTGTTCGATAGGAAATGACACCTCTTGAGATAAACCAGTATCTCACACTTGGTAATGCTTCTCTCGTGACTGTGGGGGTGTCATAGCAAACACTTGTATAGTTTTTATAGTTACAAAGTAAACACTTAAATATTACCTTATAACATGTGATACAGATATTATAAGTGAGATTAATGCATGCAGCAACTCACAAGCGTTTCATAAAGTCCAAACACTAAACATATCTTTGTAAAACTAATGCCTATTTTAACAATACTAACACACAGGTGAGCCAGACTGGTTTCCAGCTATGCATTTGTCAGTATTCAGTAAGGACTAGGGGCCTTGGCATGAGCTGGCACTTGGTCTGCCAGCCTCACAGACACCAAGGTGAATTTCTTCTAATTTTGAAGTATTTTTGTCTAGCCCTAGATGATGAATCTTCTGGATTTCATGGAAACAGCACAATCTGGTACTTTAGCCAAGTGCTACTGTGTCCCGATTACCAGATACCAAAGCTTTATTCTGAGCTAATGGAAGATTCTTCTGGCAATATTGTAAAATGAAAACACCAGTTGTTGTTTATATTTTTTTAATTGTTATATCTGTGTTACAGATACCATTAAAGTAATATACTGAAAAATTGGACCAATCATCTCCTCCACTTGTGTCAGAGTAGACTCATATCAGACACCATTCGGGTTTTGGAGGGAAACTCAAGGGATAGCAGCAGAGTAGTGTGGCATGCTCCCCTTTCCTTCTGCTGTTCTTTGCATTAGAACAACAAGAGCAGGCATTTAACATTTATGGTATTTGTATTCAGGCATCACACAATACACAACCAGAACCTATTTTAAGCTGTTCCCCTTTGCTAGAGTACATTTCAGACTCCTACTCCTGGGCTTTGCATGGGGAACCCTCCTGCTGCCTTTGGGAAGACAGGAATTCACCCAGAAATCATTCCAGCACCATTATCAGCACAAACACTCAGCTCTATTAGTAACACCTGGATCAGCAACAGACCAAATCAGTGTCCAAACATCCCCAGCCCCAAGCTCTCTATAGTGCAAGCTCAGAGTAATGAGCCCAGCTCTCTGCTACATTTAACATCTCCTGCCTATAGCTGACTGGGCCCTGGGAAGTCAGGCCTAGTGGGGAAGCAAGAGTTCAGGCTACCAATTAGAGCTGAGTCCAGGGCTGGTAGAGTCCAGGAAATGAGCTGAGGGTCAGTACCAGAGAGACAGAAGCTGAATGCCAGAATGAGAGGATCAGACAGCAGTAAACCAGAAGCAGAGCCAGAAGTCTAAAGCCAGAGGGGACCTGGGGCTGGAGCTGAGCAGAAACAGGGACAGGAAGCAGAAACTGGAAAACAGGCTGGAACAAAACAGGAGCAGGGACTGGAACAAGTGCAAGCACAGCTGCAGGCAAGGTGGACATTGGGCTGTAGCCACTCTGTCAGTTCCAAGTGTAGTGAAGTTAGTCAAGGAGCAGGCCAGCAACTAGTTCTAGCTGGTCTGGTCCCTGACACTGCCATAGTCCAGGTACTGGCCTGGACTTCTCTGTTGAGTTTTGGCTGCCCCCGCGCCCTCCCCAGTCTGGCCCCTGGGTCAACCCCTCAGCCAGAGGTGCACTCTCTCTCTTTCTCTCTCTCTCTCTCACACACACACACACACACACACAGAGCTGCAGCAACACACAGTTCCAGGCTGCCCAACCATGTGGGACACAATGGAACGATACATCCAGTCTGCACCACTCCATTCAGTCCCTCTGTCCATGATGAGGGGCCTCCTTCCCTTTGGGTTCTTGGTGATTCTCATTTGCAGCGCAGTGAAGGTTCACAAGAGCCACATGTTCTGGCCGCTTTCTCGACTTGTTCCCTAGGCCAGAACTGGCTCTCAGCCTGTTGTGTCCCTGCGACAGAGGCTGCAGTCCCTGTGCCATTGCTGCCTTGGCCATCCTTTTTTCTTAACAACACAGATTGCCACAGGATAACTGAGGCAGGATTCCCTGCCACTTCTCTACCCCATCAGAAGGTGGGGGGAGAGGAGGGAAAGGGAAGGGTGAGAGAGACCAATTCCTCCTATTTGCTCATCCCCTTCCAATCAGAGCCCAGGAAGCAGGGCTAGCTTTTACAATATTGCTTCTGTTCTCCGGAGCGGGACTTCATACCTTCACCCTGCAGCCTGTCTGATCTGCCCCCTGCAGTCTGGAGCCCTGCTTTCCAAAATTGAGATTGACCTTTGGGTTCTGAATCCACATGCCACATCCTTACACAATAACAGCAGCTGCTACACACATTCCTCACTGAAGGTACATGATACATCAGGGATTTACAAGTCGGTAGAGTGCATAGTATAACAGATTTGGGAGGTAGCTATGTAGCTAGGTAAAACAACACTTTGTGTTAGTGTTATCTTATACTTCTTCCTCTTCTATACCTTTTACCCTTCCTGCCTGCTAGGAAAAGAGCCTGAGGCTGATGGAAGCTATGGACTATTGGCTAATGAGGAACCTGGGCTGTGATGGGAGGGAAGAGTGGGCTGAAGAAGCGTTTGGAGTTCTCTGTAGATCTCAAAGCATACATTTATTAGGAAGACTAAGCCTCCTGCTCTGTCTATAGTGAGCAATTCCTTCTCCCACAGCCTGTAGGGATAATCTGAAGGAAACCATGCACATTAATACATATAGGGCACATATGGCAAAATTTCTGTTGATTTCTATGGGACCAGGATTTTGCCCATGGTGTTTCTTGGCCCTTAAGCTAGTTATAATCCTGGAGCGGATGGTATGTATCGTACTTTAATCTACATTTTCCTCTGTTTAGCATCGTGCCAAAACAAAAACCATTCAGCAAGGAAGAATAACATAATTAAATCCCTATGGTGAGTCTTTCATTTCAAAGAGAGGAGTATCTCAGTGAGCAATATCACTAACATTAAACATTAAACTTGCATTAATGATAGACACCAGGGTGCAGATACAAAATCACAGATTGAACGGATATGATGTTTGGACTATCATTGAGATAAATTGAGAATATGCTGATATTTTGTGATTTAGCAAGAGATGTGAGAAAAATCATTTACTGTATTAATTCATTATTTATAATGCTAAGTTAATTATGAGTTTATTAAAGATTGTTTATTTATGGCAATATATTTACATGGAACTTTACTTCCATGATAAAGATCTTACTTAAATATTTATTTTTATTATAATTTATATACATCTATAGATGTAAATTGTGCTTTACACAGCAATTTAGTAATGGTTCCATTTCAACTGTATTGAGAAGATCTACACTTCAGGCTGTGACAGAGTAATTGTTACAGGAAAAATGATGAACCACTTCCTGTGGCAATTTCTTTATATGTACAACTCATCTATTTTTTAACAAATTTATTAACATTGAAATTGAATCATTATAATAATGAGCACGTACCTAATGCTTTGCATTCTTAAAGAACTTTAAAAATTTAACTGAGGAATGCTTAGAAATTATCACTGGAAGTATATTACATTTCCAGATTGACTTCAGGCCAAAAAACTCCCATACAAAATGATATTTACTACAATTACTTTAGAGAGGAGGGACACTTTAAATCTGAGACTTTAAAGCATCCCAGTTTAAAAGGGATGCTTTAACTAAGTCAGATTCAATAGATAAGCAAATGATCTTAGTATAATTGTTTTCTTCATCATGACACAAATGCTATTCTGGGCAATGTTAGTCCTATTAGAACAGTTAGTTCCATCTGTAAGTAGAGCATCATAGAATCATAGAAAAGTAGGACTGAAAGGGACCCCAAATGGTCATTGTTGTTTCAACCAGGCAAGGTACTAACAAGCTTCAACAGGACTATATTTTCAAAGTAGAACCTCTTTACCAAGCTGCTGCTGCACCCTCTGTAGCTCTCTCCCAGCCTCTCAACTCCTCCCCTCTCCTTCCTGTTTCCTGTCCTTTCAGACTCCCAACAGCCAGTGCTCCCAATTCTAATAATTACAAGCAACATCTAAACACCACATTCCCTCCTCTCTTAAGAAACTCTCCCAATTAAAATAAACATTATTGTTCTAACCACAGGAACAAATATGAAACAAAACACAATACTGTTGGCAGAAATATTACACTGAAAGCACTGTAGTTACAACGTAACAAAGTCTCTAGTCCAGACAGATGGTCATCTGGGTCTGACAGGCCATCTCTCAAGCCCCGGTTCCAGTGCAATGTCTTATTGTGTTGGTACTACGGTGAAGTCATCCAATGCAGACTGGGTGTTGGCATAATCTCCTCTTGGTGCATAGGCAGGTGCAAGATAAGAAGCATTCCATACCCGCCCATCAGAAAGTCGATAGGTGTAAGGTCCCTTCTTCTCTATGGTTTTAAGAGGAGCTGTGAATTTATGATCCCCTTTGTGTAAAATTCCAGGTTTTCGTATTCTAATGAAGGAACCACACTGAAACTTTGGTACCTTAGCACCCCACCGCTTGTCTGTGAAAGCCTGAGACTTTGCTTGGTTCTGTACAACTGTTTTTCTCACATCATCCTCATTTGGGGCATCAGGCCATGCCTTTAACAATCCAGCAATGTTCAGTTTAGTATTCATCTGTTTCCCATGCAGTAACTCTGTGGGTGATCTTTGCGTTGTGGCATGTCATGTAGTCCAGTATGCTTGCAAGAAATCAGTAGTGAAGGGTATCCACAATTGCCCTTCCAGTTTAGCCTTTGCAAACTCTCTTTCAAACTTCCGTTAAACCGTCTGATTTCCCCATTGGCTTGAGGGTAATATAGGGATGACCTTCTCTGTAAAATGTTCCTCTCTGCTAGAAAAGTTTCAATGTCCAGGGAAGTAAATTGACTACCATTATTTGAAACCAGTTCTTTGGGGTTACCTTCCCTGCTAAAAACTGAAGAGAGGAATTTAATTACTGAAGCAGAAGAGATTTGCGATGTAAACGCTACCTCAGGCAATTTACTGAAATAGTCTATTAAAGTGATGGCATAACAGCAGTCACTAGGAGCAGTATCAAAGGGTCCTACAATGTCAATCGCCACTTTTTCCCAGGCAGATTCAGGAAGAGGAACAGGCTGTAATGGAGGGGTACATGTCACTGCTGTCTTATCATGCATTTGGCAAGTGACACAGGATTTTATGAGTGCTTCAGGTTGAGAGTCCATCCCTGGCCACCAATACAAATTCCATAGTCATTGTTTGGTTCGGACAATTCCTTGATGAATATTGTTTGCCAGGTGTATGAGTTTTGACTGTAATTCTTCTCGCACAAGGAGCCGGTGTGTACCTCACAGCACATAGCCATCAAACAAAGAAAGTTCATCCCGAACTCTAAAATAAGGCGGCAAAACTGGGTCAAGGTTTTTAGGGTTACTGGGCCATCTCTTTGTCAGAAATTCCCATAATCCTGTTGAATTGGACACGCTGAACAAGCAGCTTGAAATTGTTCTTTTGTAACTGCAGTGAGAGTGCTTGTAATAAGCGCAACTACTACATCCTCATCCTCCGGTGGACCATTGGGTGAATGCAAAGGCAGGCGAGAAAGGCAATCAGCGACCACATTTTGGTTTCCAGGCTTATATTCCAGTTCATAATTGAAAGAAAGTAGTCTTGCAGACCATCGAGCAATATGATAACCCGCTCTTCCCAGTCCTTTGTTACGAATTACACCTTGTAGGACACGCACACAACTGCTGTGAATTATACCTGGTAGGGCACGCACACAAGTGCTATGAATTACACCTGGTAGGACACGCACACAAGTGCTACGAATTACACCTGGTAGGACACGCACGCAAGTGCTACGAATTACACCTTGAAGGACACGCATGCAAGTGCTACGAATTATACCTGATAGGACACGCACACCAATGCTGCGAATTATACCTGATAGGTCATGCACAGTTCGAATCTAGGCTGAGGCACAGAAATAAAGTCCACAACTGCAGAGTTCCCAAAAGACACTAAGTTTATTACGCTCGAGCGTGGTGCCCCCCTGCTAGCCAGGAGGGGACCCTGAATGCAAATTATACAAAGGTTATATACCTTTTAGCAAAGCATGTTGCCCTCGTGCATCGGAAACCTTAGCCAATAAACAAACCCTTGTCTTATCTACCACCTATCCCTGCTTGGTGCATTCCTCATGCTATACCAGTATGTTAATTACACAGCATGGTCCTAAAGCCATGCATCAGTAACTTTTATTATCAGGATGGGAGGCCTCACATCAAGGCCAAGAGACAGGGAGTTAGAGACTGACAAAAACCAGATACTGGGAATCAAGGCAGGCTGGAGACAAGGAGGAGGATTTTCACAGGGATTCAGTATCTCAGGATTACTCCTCCTGGTGTATGATGTGCTGGCATTTAAACAATGGTGGGCCCCAAACCAAAATGGAGTCACATGTGCTAACTTTTCCTTAACACCTTTCATGGTGAGCAACGTCGTCAAAGGGCTGTGGTCTGTGCGCAACTTGAACGTGCGGCCCCACAGGTAAGTTCTCCATTTTTCAATAGCCCAGACACAAGCAAGTGCTTCTTTTTCGACTGTAGAATATTTTCTCTCAGCATTACTTAGTGTCCTTGAAGCAAATGCAACAGTCCTCTCTGTGTTGTCCTCGTGCAGTTGTGTGAGAACAGCCCCAAGTCCATAATCAGAAGCATCAGTAGTTACAATTGTGGGCAATGCAGGACTGAATAGTGCAAGTACTGGACTATGTACAATCAAGTCTTTCACCGTTTCGAAACTAGCTTGTGCATCCGTTGTCCACACTAAGGTTGAACTTCCCCGTAGTAATTCCCGTAATGGTTCAATGACAGAAGCATAATTGGGAATGAAATTTGCATGCCAGGAGGTAAGATCCAAGAAGGAACGTAAGGTTTGCAAATCTGTTGGAGAAGGAGCATTTGAAATTGCCAGGATATGATCTGGATCAGGTTTTAGTCCAGCCTGTGAAATTGTATGCCCCAGAAAGGAAAGTTCAGTTTGTCTAAATTTGCATTTGGACCTATTGAGCTTGAGGCCTGCTGTGCTGATGCAGTTGAGTACAGACTGCAGGTTACTGTCATGCTCCTCAGAAGTATTTCCAAACACGATACTATCATCCAGATAGCACTGAACTCCATGTTGATTCTTCAGAACCAATGACATCATTTTTTGAAAGGCACTTGGGGCAGATGCGAGACTGTATGGAACATGTTTAAAATGAAATAGTCCCTCATGTGTAATAAATGCTGTGAGGTCTCTGCTATCTTCATGCAAGATAACCTGGTAGTATGCGCTCTGCAAATCAAGAGTAGAAAACATCTTTGCTCCACGGAGTTCTGCAAATACTTCTTCTATGTGAGAAAGAGGATGGCTGTCAATCACAATAGCTTTATTTGGCTCCCTTAAGTCCACACAAAGGCGAATGCCTCCACCCTTCTTCTGCGTCACTACTATAGGTGAAACCCATTCCGAGGAGTCAATCTCTTCAATAATGTCCTTTTGAACAAGTTTTCTCAGTTCCTCTCAAACAGCTTCCCTGACTGAAAATGCTAAGTGCCATAACTTCTGTCGTACAGGCATCACATTATTCCACATTTTAACTTTATGCAGAAACCCATAAGCACAGCAGAGTTTCTCCTCAACGTAAGGGGGGTGAGATAGCTCAGTGGTTGGGGTAAGGTTGTGAGTCCAATCCTTGAGGGGGCCATTTAGCGATCTGGGGCAAATATTGGGGATTTGGTCCTGCTTTGAGCAGGGGGTTGGACTAGATGACCTCCTGAGGTCCCTTCCAACCC
The DNA here is from genome assembly GCF_965152275.1 of Natator depressus. NCBI lineage: Eukaryota > Metazoa > Chordata > Testudines > Cheloniidae > Natator > Natator depressus. Next base: position 76,212,979 of record NC_134235.1, read on the forward strand.
TGATATTCTATGATGTTGGGTACCAGCTGAAACTGGTGTGTTTACCGCAAGAGTGCTTTGCTGAGGAAGATCAATTCGTCCATTAACTATCCTGAGATTTAAAGCAGCCAATAAATCTCTGCCAAGGATAGGAGTGCCTTTGTGGACAATGTAGAACTCTGCAGTTATACAGCAATCACCAAAAGTAACTATTACTGGCACGCAGCCATGTATTGGAATATGGTTTTTCAAATAGCACACCAAGTGAAGTTTGGGTTCAGTAAGAGGCACATCTTTAAAGTAATGCAAATAGATGAAATCAGGTAGTATAGATACTTCTAAGCCAGTGTCCAATATTAGCTGAATAGAGTGTGGTTTGCCTGAGAGTATGGTGGAAACATTTACCGTGCACTTTATCTGTTCTGGAATATGTGCAGTAGTGATTTTGTCCATGCTCAGCACAGTAACATCTGGTATTGTAACTGCATGCACCTGTTTGTTGAACTGGCTGCTGTGACATACTTTAGCAAAATGTCCAATCTTTTTGCAATGATTGCACTGAGCTACTTTTGCCAGACATCCTGTGTAGCTTCCAAGGTGTTGTTGGGATCCATAGTGAAAGCATGCTTTTACTGTATTTTGAATTTGCTGATTCGGTGGTTTTTCATTAGTTTTCCTCTTGCAGTCGTGTGTCTGCAGTGGTAGTAAACTTTTCTGCAAAGGAGTCACAGCCTGGACTGTGCCTCCTGTATCCATGCTCATTATTTTGGCTTCAGGTGTAGCTGACTCAATCTGAGTAGCAATGGTTATTGCTTTTTCTAGTGTAAGTTGTAGTTCTTGAAGTAAGCGTTCTCTTACACGAAGCATGGTTGTTTTCTCAATGAGCTGGTCTTTAATCATCTCATCTGACATATTCCCAAAGTCACAAATTACAATCAGATTCCTCAGGGAAGCAATACACTGCACTATAGTCTCCCCTGGTTTCTGCTCACGCAGGCGAAATCTGTAGCGATTAGCTACTACATTCACTTTTGGCACAAAAAATTATTTAATGCAGTGAATGCAGTCTCATATTTATCATCTGCATGGGAAAAATTAGAAGAGATTTGCGATGTAAAATATATGCTGCCCTTCTGCTCCAAGGCAGTGGATTAGCAGAGCACGCTTTCTTACTTTAGAAATCTTTGTAGCACTGATTGCAAGTAGATAAGTCTGAAATATATGGATCCAGGTAGTAAAAGCAATTGGAGGTTCACGTGGGCTTTGCAGAAAGGATGCAGGTGGGTTCAAAGGCAGAAGATCCATCCTTGTCACCAAAATGTTATAGCAACCAGGCAAGGTACTAACAAGCTTCAACAGGACTTTATTTTCAAAGTGGAAACCTCTTTCTCCTCCAAGCTGCTGCTGCACCCTTTGTAGCTCTCTCCCAACCTCTCAACTCCTCCCCCCTCCTTCCTGTTTCCTGTCCTTTCAGACTCCCAACAGCCAGTGCTCCCAATTCTAATAATTACAAGCAACATCTAAACACCACAGTCATCTAGTCCAATCCCCTGCACCAAAGTCAAGTATTGTCTAGAGAAGATGTGGGCAACCTGCAGCCCACGGGCTGCACATGACCCATCAGGGTAATCCGCTGGCGGGCCGCGAGACAGTTTGTTTACATTGACCGTCACAGGGACATGCTGGCTGCCGCTTCCGCAGCTCCCATTGGCCGGGAACGGCGAACTGCAGCCACTGGGAGCTCCGGGCAGCCATGCCTGCGGACGGTCAATGTAAAAAAACTGTCTCGCAGCCCACCAGCGGATTACCCTGACGGGCCGCAGGCAGCCCATCGGCTGCAGGTTGCCTGCCACTGATCTAGACCATCTCTAACAGGTGTTTGTCTAACCCAGTGGTTCTCAAACTGTGGGTCAGGACCCCAAAGTGGGTCATGATCCCGTTTTAAAGGAGTCACCAAGGCTGGCGTTAGACTTGATGGTACCAAGGGCTGAAGCCGAAGTCCGGGGCTGAAGCTGAAGCCCAGGGCCCATCACCCAGGGCTGAAGCCGAAGCCTGGGGCCCACTGCCCAAGGCCAAAGCCTGAGGGCTTCGGCCCTGGGTGGTCGGGCTTAGGTTAAATGCTCCCCCGCCTGGTGCTGAAGCCCTTAGGCTTCGGTTTTGGCCAAACCATGCGTGGGGTGGTGGGGCTTGGGCAGGCTCAGGCTTCTGTCCCTTCCTGGAGTTGTGTAGCAATTTTTTTTGTCAGAAGGGGGTCGTGGTGAAGTTTGGGAACCACTCTATCTGTTCTTAAAATCTTCCAGTGATGGAGATCCCACAACCTCCCTAGGTAGTTTGTTCCAGTACTTAACTACCTTTACAGTTAGGAAGTTTTTCCTAATGTCTAACCTACATCTCCCTTGCTGCAATTTAAGCCCATTGCTTCTTGTCTTGTCCTCAGTGGTTAAGGAGAACAATGTATCACCGTCCTCTTTATAACAACCTTTTATGTACTTGGAGACTATCATGTCCACCTTCAATCTTCTCTTCTCCAGACTAAACAAACCCAATTTTTTCAGTCTTTCCTCATAGGTTTTCTAGACCTTTAATCATTTTTGTTGCTCTCCTCTGAACTCTCTCCAATTTGTCCATATCTTTCCTGAAGTTCGGTGTCCAGAATTTCACACAATATTCCAGTTGAGGCCTTATCAGTGTGAGCAGAGGAAGAATTACTTCTCGTGTCCTGCTAATACATCCCAGAATCATGTTCGCTTTGGCTATGAAACAACTTAAAAAAAAAGAAAGAAATCCAATTTCAGTGGAGGGAAAAAAGCCACTTTTGGAAAAGAAGGATTCCATGGGACTTGTCTTTCCCAGCAATCATGGTAGTATATCAGTGATTTCTGAAGCTAATTGTCAACAAGAAATAATAATTTATAAAGCAAACACAGTATTGATGCTGCTGTAATCTAGAATGTCTATTGTCTTCCCAGTCTTTGCAACTGTTTTCTGTCTATATATGTGACAGAGTCTGTGAAAGTTCATAGGAAGTGTGACATTGCCTAGGGTCCTAAAGAATATCAGAGGCAGATTGTAGGAGAACTTATTTATTTAACAAATAGTGCTCCTTATGGAGCACAGTGCATTTCTTGTGCATGTTTTCTTAAAATATCCCTTCTTTGCCATTATGTTCTGCTTCATGTGGTGAGTAGTTTGAATGTTCAGTGTTTCGGTACAGCACACTGAGGTAAAGACCAATACAAACTGATACCTTGACAAGAATAGATTCTTTAAGGCCCCGGAAGAAATAATTTGCCCGTTCTTTGCAGTGGTTGGTGATGTTTGTCTGCTGAAATCAATCTGTGTTCTGTAAATAAATTGTTAATAAACACTCCTGCTTATTGGCATTAGCCAGAGGAACAGATAAAATCCCCAGCCAATGACTTCACTGTTCTAGGAATCAAGAAGTTAGCTGATTTGCAGTCAGATACAAAGTCTTTCTATCCTCGAGGGATTCTCTGGGGAATGCTTCCTGAACTGCATACATATCACCCTATCAGAAGAAAAAACACCTCAGCAAGCTGCAAGCTTCTAGCTCACACAATGTCAAAGGGAAAGGCTCAAGGTGCAAAACTTTCATACTAGCTTTCCTAGGAGACACAGAATTTGCTGCTACTAAAACAGGTTTGTCAAAAAAGGACAGCTCATGCAAGTGGCACGAGGGGAAAACAAGTCTCTGATGGCTTTCCCCATCCAATTGAAGCACAGTGTTTGATTTCACCACTTATATTGACAGTAGTTTACATGACACGTTGTGGATGGGTCTTCCAGATGAAGCATCTATATGCAAGCATTATGGATTAGGAGGAGAAAGTTTATATTGTCCCTAGGATGGCATTGCTTATGAGCAGACATGAGTGCATGATAGAGTTACCTTGCAAAAATTGGATTGCTATATACCTTTATAGACAGCTTTGTAAGAAAGCCAAAGTTTCAGAGAGATTCTTGCCATTTATGCAAGACCCCATGGAAAATCATGGGAAAACACATTATTTTCCTAGAGTACGGAGTGAATAATTCATAATGAATCATTTATTAGATGAATTTTACCTCTTTTTCTGTCTCCAGGATGTCTGTAAACAGATCACAATTTTCTCACATTTATTTGTTATTCAAAATTATTTGAAAGGTCGTTGTGTATGTGTGTGTGTGTGAATTTATTATTCTATAGATTGCAATTTGGAATCTGAAATTATAGCTTTCCTGCTTAGGTGTGACTGGTTATATAAATCACAGGGCATTGTTTCTCTTTCTTGATTATATTAGCATGCAGCTTACATAGGAAGGGCTTTCTTCCACTGAAGTCCATGGCAAAACTTCATTGAAATCCAGGGCTGCAGGATCAGAATTCTAATCAGTGTCAGTTTGGAGGGGATTTACAGTGTTGGCTCAGCTCTTTTTTTTAATGCTTTTGTTTTATTATTAATAATAACAATAATTCATTTGAATTCATTGCTGCCCAATGCCAAAAGACAAGTATAAAAGATATCTTTAAAACAATACATTATGAAAAGTCCCCATGCTCATCTTGCTGAACATGTCTGTAACATTTGATATAATTGGTCACCAAATACTCCTGTGCAACCACCAAGAAGCTCTTAGTGGGAGCTTGGTTCCCTATCAAAAACCAAGTTGAGGAGATGTTAAACACAAAGCCTCATTCTGGCTTTTTATCATTCTTACATGAAATTAGCTCCATTTGTGTCAGTGGATTTACTCCTGACGTAGGTCAGGTGAGAATTTCACCTATTTCATCCATGACAGTTTAAATTTTACACACTCACACACAAAAGGAATGTTTATTCTTTCCCTACAGGAAAAGACATGGGAGGGGAAGGAAATGCTTTATCACTGAAAGATGATTTATCCATGGTCCTCAGAGATAGTAAACTAAAAATGGCCTTCACATGCTAATCATTCATACATTAAACTAGCAAAAAGTACATTTTAAAGCCAAGCTGAAACAAAGGAAAACAGTTTCTGCTGAAATATTGAGTGGATTTGTTGTGGAAATGCAAGCAACTGGAGCAATGAGTTGATTTCTAGCCAGGGATTTAGAATTTAAGCTCACAATTAGATTGTAGTAGTTTCCAGATCTTATTTGCACTTTCACGAGAAAGGAGGAGAGATGTCAGAGAAATGGGGTTGTGATGTTCTTCATAGTGATAGCAAGCATAGGTTGCCCCAAGGAGGAAGGAAAGAAAATTAAAATTGTAGCATACAGCTTGAGCTGGTATACAGTACTGACTGAGAATCAGGCACTGACAGGCAACAACTCCAGGGGAGCTGTCAGTGGTTCCACTCTAAGCTTTTCTAGCAGGTGTCATCGTAAGATAGTGGCACCCAGGAAACTTGAGACAGGTCGGAGAGAAACCACATACACTACATAACTGAAAGTAAAGATACATAAGAGTATGTGCAAACACTATGTTGTATGTGCTATACCTGACTTGATAATTAAACTTAGTTTTCATATAAAGTCTCCTTTAAATAAGGAAACAAATTGTGGTGTCTTTTCAAACCTTTTTTATCCATGCTGGAGGGTGTGCATTAAACCAAGCAGTTGTTTGTTTGTGTGCATCTTATATACAGGACAGAAAAGACTTAGTGACATAGAACAGACTCAGGAAAACCAAATGTGTGTGTGTGTGTGCATACATGCACACACACCCACACATTTCTTTCAAACCAGCCCTTTTATACCAACATTCAGTCTAAATGGAAGACAAATTGGTGCAGTGCCTTTGCAGCTGCAGCCATGTTTAGTGCATAAGGTTTCAAGTGACAGGTTCATTCTATTTTTAGTCTTTACTCCTCATTTTCTAATTTTCTCTCATTGCAATATAATTTTATTGTGTAGATTTTATACTTCTCATTCCTCCATTACCTTGCCCTTCAGACACTATTTCGATTTGTGTTCTGCCTGACTAGATCCACAGCATCAGACGCCTCTTTGTCAGATAGTCAGTAGAGACTCTAGTTTTATTGCCCATAACAAATAAAAGTTATCTTCCCTTTTTAAAGCTTATCTGAGACTCTGAGAGTCTACAAGTTCAACAGCACACTGTTGATGGAAGGCTATAATACCAATGAGCAGATGAGACAATTAGATTGTAACCATTTGTTTAAAGGATTTAGGGTGTCTTTACAGCCTCTGTGAGCCATTATTAGTATTTTATTGCTTTGCCTTGCTGTGGAAGGACAGATAAGACAAAAGATAATTTTTCAGTTTTCTTTGTGGCAAGATCTGGTAGGGGAATCCGTTAAAATGATTTCTGGAACCTATGAGCTACCTGTGTTATGCAGTATTCAAAACCACACATTGCTTCAGAAGTGCTCATTAAAGGAAACCAGTGAATTCGTTATAGCAAACAACTTTGTATTCTATAATATATGTTCTGAATCTACCCTGAGAAGCTGTATCTCAAGAAGCTTGTACTAACAGATCTTCCTTTCAGCTGAAAATTCCTTTGCTGATAACCCCAATATAATTGTAAATTATTCATGGATATATTTTCTCCATATTGTATAAATTAAATGTTGACAAAATAAAATCTCCCAGCTTTGGAGCGGGATGAGAAGGAGCTGAGAGCGTATCACACGCACATACACACACACACACACACACAGACTTTTCCAAGAGCAAAAACCAAAGCATCTGAATCTTTATTCCATGCAACTAAATATTGACTGTAGCTCCCAGCTTCTGAAGAAGCTTTAGGACTGCAAATGCAGGCCAAGAACAAAGGGTTTTAAATTCAGCCCTGATCTCTCCAATCCCCTGCTGGACAACTTCTGTAACTATAGATAGAAAAATTGTTCTGATACCCAGCTGCCTACTGACACATTGCAGGGAATTCACTTCTATTCTTCTGCCTTGTATAAGGCTGCTTCCAAAGGAAGCAACAGAATTCTATGGGATGCATGGGGTTCTTTGGCTCACAGGCTGCTCCAAGACAAATTGTACATTTGAGGCCTTCAAGCTGCTTGGAGGCCTTCAAGCTGCTTTAAAGAAGCCATCCTTGTAAGATACAGTGTCAACTAACATTATTTTCCCTTTTAATTTATTAGACATCACAAACTCCAGAGTTCAAAGCCTGTTCAAGTCTTTCAGCTTGAAATGTTAAGAGCTTTACAAAACAAACACGTTTTCATCCTAAAAGAATGACGTTTGAAAAACTATCTTAAAGGCTAATAGTACATTTAGGTGTTTGCTTATATTTCTAGGCCAATAGCATATCACACTTTTTTTTTTTTGTAGAACAATGCTAGTGCAAGTGATTTTTTCCCCTCCCACTCAAAAGAATTGCAGATAAAAACTTTACAGTAAAACAAGCAAAAACTGGAAGTGATTGAAACTATGACACTGGGAAAAATAAATCTGTAATTGCCAATTATTTTACATTAGAAAGTGTTATTTGCTGCTACTTCTGATTACTACAAGTAAACTTATTCATCTATTTCAAATAGCTGTGTTACAACACAGTAGTGTAATATCTCACTAATTAAGGCACTGCAAATAAGGGAGACAGGCAATTAGGGTATTGCAAATAGTATTATGAGTGCAAAAATACCTGTTTCTGGATGTATTAACACAGTTTATGCTGGGTTGACATCTCCTAGTCTTGTGTCCAAAGGTGGGTGTCACCCATCAAATTAAAGAGGGGAAAGCTGCTAATTGTGGAAAGGAGATCATTAGGAAGGGAAGGAAAAGACAGGTTGTAAATAAAAGAGAGAGAGAGAGAGGCCGGAGGCAGTATGGGACCATCACTCTTTCAGCTCTGTCAGCAGGACTGCTTTAAAAAGCCAGTGGCAGGCTGCTTCTACCCAGATGTATCCATGATGCTCTGTGACCACAGAGTAAATCCCCAGAAAGGCTGCCATCATTTCAGTTACAGTGATGACCTATTGCCCAATGAGTGTCTCTGCTGCATTTGGGGAGAGGAATGTGGAGAAGAAGATAGGGGATTCAACCTATGACTGTGGAAATAACCAGCGCCTGTAGGAGGACATAAAATAGATGAAAAAAACCTATTTTTTTTTTACTAGCTCTAATGATATCCTAATCTGATGAACACTCCAGTCACCATTGATAAAAGTTTGTGTGTGTATGAGAAGGGAGTAGGTTAAGATTACCATGATGAGAAGATCTTGAGAGGTATCCATAGGGGAGTGTTGCTTTCAAACAAACCAACCAACCAAACGTCCATTTTTGGTGCTTGGTAAACCTTTCTTAGACAGTTGTGTATGCTGACAGAGGGCACACAGGGAGAATGGAAGAAGAAAGAAATCCTGTTCCTATGGAGCCAAGAAAGCCGATGGAAATAGAATGAAAAATGTGATTACTCTGCCCGAGTTTCTAAAAGAAGCCCATCCCCTGTCAGAATATCTTGAGGAAAGGGGACAGGATCCAACCAGGCCTTGAGTTGCAGACCCTGAGGTAGGTGGAGCAATTGTAATGCATCTTTTTACTCTTCTTCCAAAGGAAGAGCAGATGGGGTGAAATCCTGAACCTAATGGATTTAATAGAAGTTTTGCCATTGACTGCTATGGGTCCAAGATTTTGCCCCTGGTGTTTAAAAGTAAGAGCTATCTTTCCAAAGTTGCCATTTAGATTTTCATGCATACAAAAGTGCTGTCTCAAAAGGGCACTCTGAAAATGTGACCCAACGTGTTTCTTTTATTTATGCTACGTAGGGTAGGGAAAAAAGGTTACCAAGAAGTAATATAGGTATGAAACTTGCCAAAACTAGCATAAGCAAAGCACTCAAATTAAAATATGGTTATGGACAGAAAAGTGACCACGTAGAAATAGCAGTTTCCTTTGATGTCATGGGTGGAGAGTGGAAATTCCACTTCACAGAGGATTTTGGGATTTCAAAATTTATTTGTCTTCTATTAGGAATGAAGCCTGAAAATTTCAATATTCTCAAAGAGCAAATTTTAAATTAAAAAAATTTTTTGGAAAAATGTTTCAGCGTCACTGAAATGCTTCATTTTGGTTTCAAAATTTTATATTGTTTAATATATAATTTATATATTGCATTATATTATATATAGAGAGGGGAGGATTCTATTAAATACAATAGAATACAATTTAAGAAAAATTTGAAATAGAAGTAATTTTGAACAGAAAAATCAAAATGTTTTTTTAAAATAACTTTTTGGGGAAAACTTCAAATTTGCTCTTTGAGAATTTTAAAATTTTCAGGTTTTATTTCTCACTGAATAAAAACAAATATAAACACTTTGTAAAATCACTTTCGTGATTTAATCAAAATGTAATTTTTTTTCTTGGAAATAAAATGTTGGTGAAATCAACACAATTTCACAAAGTGTTTAGATTTCAATGGATATGCATTTTCCAATGAAAGAATGTTCCATCAAAGTTTTTTTTCTCTGACTAGCCCTAGTGATACTTGCTGAATTAGCTGAAAAAAAAATTGTACCACTGCAGACTCTCAGAGCCAATGGAGCTATGGAAGAGCCAGATGGATTCTTTTCAGCTTTTGTGTATCATCAAGAACATTTTTGACTAAGGGCGAGTCTTTAGGCATTCAATGTCATGAGATACCTTTGAAAATCCTAACCTAAGTTCTATCTGTAGAATATGCACCAGAAGTTTCATTAAGAGTCTGATTTTCCATGATCTGCCTTCAGAGTGCTTTGGAATCAGGCTCTAATACTTTGATGATGGAAGAAACAGAAACACAGCTCAAAATCCCAAGTGGGACTTGCAGCACTGGCAGCCAAAATGAAAAATAACAAAACAAAACCTTAGACTTCAGCACTGAGTAAATCTGATAGGGACATCACTGATAAAGTCATCTTCATGAAGTCATCTTCACAGACTCACATTTCAGAGTATCATTGTACTTTAAGAGGAAAACAATTTACATGAGAAACAAAGAAAATTCTTTCTGTGGTGTACAGGAGAAGGAAAAGGACAACACTATAGGCATGACATTAAAATTAAAGATCAGTTAAATCTAGAAAGAATGTTATGAAACATCTGTTGTTTGAAGCATTTAAGTAAAAAGGAAGGATAAATAAAGAACTCGTCTAAAGACGATAATATCAATGATTGTCAAGAGAGATGGAATTCATCAACCTCAATCACCATCATCTCTAAATCATTAGAGTTTATCACCTACAATCAGAAGAAAAGGAAGATTTAGAGTTAATGGCCAGAGTTAGGTTTATTTGGGGCAGGGGCTGAGGCCTAAAACTTTTCTTGACTTTTGCCATTAAGTTTATGAGCTGGGTGGTAGAAGCGAAAATTGTTCTCCATTCATTGAGTTTAGAGCCCTGGCAAAACTGTCAACAGACTGATATCAGTTTGAGATTCAAAGGGAATAAAAAAAGTCTATGACAGCCTCAAACTCTAAAGTGTATCATCTTTTATCACATCCCCAAACCATCATCAGATTAAATTTCCTGAAAGAGAAAAATTCTGAACTAAAGACTTGCTTTCTCTACCTATGTATACAACAGAATCAAGTAAAGATATTATAAGGAAGGCTTCCAGTTTTCCACAAATGAAAAGCAATTACTCCACCACAGACCCACAGATTCTAGTTGCTCTGTCAATACTATTAAACTGGCAAGTTTTGACAGTGGTCCAAGAGAAACTGTATATTAAAAGCTGTTGTTTCCTTTTTTTTTTCCGTCGCTGCTATTTTATCAGTATACTGGTATTTCAAAAAATAATATATTACTGTCGTAGCCTGAGATAGATATTTCCGATATTGTGGTGTTTAGATGCTGCTTGTAATTATTAGAACTCGGAGCACTAGCTGTTGGGAGTCTGAAAGGACAGGAAACAGGAAGGAGGGTGCGGAAAGTTGAGGAGGCAGAGTGAGAGCTACTGAGGGTGCAGCAGCATCTTGGTAAAGAGGTTTCCACTTTAAAAATAAAGTCCTGTTGAAGTTTGTTAGTACCTTGCCTGGTTGTTACAACACTTTGGTGACAAGGATGGATCTTCTGCCTCTGAACCCACCTGCACCCTTTCTGCAAAGCCCAGGTGAGCCTCCAATTGCTTTTACTACCTGGATCCATATATTTCAGACTTACCTGCTTGCAATCAGTGCTACAAAGATTTCTGAAGTAAGAAAGCGTGCTCAGCTAATCCACTGCCTTGGAGCAGAAGGGCAGCATATATTTTACATTTTTCCCCTTGCATACGATAAATATGAGACTGCACTTACTGCATTAAAGAACTTTTTTGTGCCAAAAGTGAATGTAGTAGCTAATCGCTACAGACTTTGCCAGTATGAGCAGAAAACAGGGGAGCCTATAATGCAGTATATTGCTTTCCTCAGGAGTCTGATTGTAACTTGTGACTTTGGGAATATGTCAGATGAGATGATTAAAGACCAGCTCATTGAGAAAACAACCATGCTTCGTGTAAGAGAACGCTTACTTCAAGAACTACAACTTACACTAGAAAAAGCAATAACCATTGCTACTCAGATTGAGTCAGCTACACCTGAAGCCAAAATAATGAGCATGGATACAGGAGGCACAGTCCAGGCTGTGACTCCTTTGCAGAAAAGTTTACTACCACTGCAGACACACGACTGCAAGAGGAAAACTAATGAAAAACCACCGAATCAGCAAATTCAAAATACAGTAAAAGCATGCTTTCCCTGTGGATCCCAACAACACCTTGCAAGCTACACAGCATGTCCGGCAAAAGTAGCTCAGTACAATCATTGCAAAAAGATTGGACATTTTGCTAAAGTATGTCACAGCAGCCAGTTCAACCAACAGGTGCATGCAGTTACAATACCAGATGTTACTGTGCTGAGCATGGACAAAATCACTACTGCACTTATTCCAGAACAAATAAAAACACTGTAAACTTTTCTGCCATCGCCTCAGGCAAATCACACTCTATTCAGCTAATGTTGGACACTAGCTCAGCAGTATCTATACTACCTGATTTCATCTATTTGCATTACTTTAAAGATGTGCCTCTTACTGAACCCAAACTTCACTTGGTGTGCTATTTGAAAAACCATATTCCAATACATGGCTGCCTGCCAGTAATAGTTACTTTTGGTGATTGCTGTGTAATTGAGGAGTTCTACATTGTCCACAAAGGCACTCCTATCCTTGGCAGAGATTTATTGGCTGCTTTAAATCTCAGGGTAGTTAATGAACGAATTGATCTTCCTCAGCAAAGCACTCTTGCAGTAAACACACCAGTTTCAGCTGGTACCCAACATCAGGTTGAGGAGAAACTCTGCTGTGCTTATGGGTTTCTGCATAAAGTTAAAATGTGGAATAATGTGATGCCTGTACGACAGAAGTTATGGCACTTAGCATTTTCAGTCAGGGAAGCTGTTTGAGAGGAACTGAGAAAACTTGTTCAAAAGGACATTATTGAAGAGATTGACTCATCGGAATGGGTTTCACCTATAGTAGTGACGCAGAAGAAGGGTGGAGGCATTCGCCTTTGTGTGGACTTAAGGGAGCCAAATAAAGCTATTGTGATTGACAGCCATCCTCTTTCTCACATAGAAGAAGTATTTGCAGAACTCCGTGGAGCAAAGATGTTTTCTACTCTTGATTTGCAGAGCGCATACTACCAGGTTATCTTGCATGAAGATAGCAGAGACCTCACAGCATTTATTACACATGAGGGACTATTTCATTTTAAACATGTTCCATACAGTCTCGCATCTGCCCCAAGTGCCTTTCAAAAAATGATGTCATTGATTCTGAAGAATCAACATGGAGTTCAGTGCTATCTGGATGATAGTATCGTGTTTGGAAATACTTCTGAGGAGCATGACAATAACCTGCAGTCTGTACTCAACTGCATCAGCACAGCAGGCCTCAAGCTCAATAGGTCCAAATGCAAATTTAGACAAACTGAACTCTCCTTTCTGGGGCATACAATTTCACAGGCTGGACTAAAACCTGATCCAGATCATATCCTGGCAATTTCAAATGCTCCTTCTCCAACAGATTTGCAAACCTTACGTTCCTTCTTGGATCTTACCTCCTGGCATGCAAATTTCATTCCCAATTATGCTTCTGTCATTGAACCATTACGGGAATTACTACGGGGAAGTTCAACCTTAGTGTGGACAACGGATGCACAAGCTAGTTTCGAAACGGTGAAAGACTTGATTGTACATAGTCCAGTACTTGCACTATTCAGTCCTGCATTGCCCACAATTGTAACTACTGATGCTTCTGATTATGGACTTGGGGCTGTTCTCACACAACTGCATGAGGACAACACAGAGAGGACTGTTGCATTTGCTTCAAGGACACTAAGTAATGCTGAGAGAAAATATTCTACAGTCGAAAAAGAAGCACTTGCTTGTGTCTGGGCTGCTGAAAAATGGAGAACTTACCTGTGGGGCACAGACCGCAGCCATTTGACAATGTTGCTCACCATGAAAGGACTGGGAAGAGCAGGTTATCATATTGCTCGATGGTCTGCAAGACTACTCTCTTTCAATTATGAACTGGAATATAAGCCTGGAAACCAAAATGTGGTCGCTGATTGCCTTTCTCGCCTGCCTTTGCCTTCACCCGATGGCCCACCGGAGGATGAGGATGTAGTAGTTGCGCTTATTACAAGCACTCTCACTGCAGTTACAAAAGAACAATTTCAAGCTGCTTGTTCAGCGTGTCCAATTCAACAAGATTATGGGAATTTCTGACAAAGAGATGGCCCAGTAACCCTAAAAACCTCGACCCAGTTTTGCCGCCTTATTTTAGAGTTCGGGATGAACTTTCTTTGTTTGATGGCTGTGTGCTATGAGGTACACACCGGCTCCTTGTGCGAGAAGAATTACAGTCAAAACTCATACACCTGGCACACGATAATCATCAAGGAATTGTCCGAACCAAACAATGACTATGGAATCTGTATTGGTGGCCAGGGATGGACTCTCAACCTGAAGCACTCATAAAATCCTGTGTCACTTGCCAAATGCATGGTAAGACAGCAGTGACATGTACCCCTCCATTACAGCCTGTTCCTCTTCCTGAATCTGCCTGGGAAAAAGTGGCGATTGACATTGTAGGACCCTTTGATACTGCTCCAAGTGACTGCCGTTATGCCACCACTTTAATAGACTATTTCAGTAAATTGCCTGAGGTAGCGTTTACATCGCAAATCTCTTCTGCTTCAGTAATTAAGTTCCTCTCTTCAGTTTTTAGCAGGGAAGGTAACCCCAAAGAACTGGTTTCAAATAACGGTAGTCAATTTACTTCCCTGGAGTTTGAAACTTTTCTAGCAGAGAGAAACATTTTACACAGAAGGTCATCCCTATATTACCCTCAAGCCAATGGGGAAATCGAACGGTTTAACAGAAGTTTTAAAGAGAGTTTGCAACGGCTAAACTGGAAGGGTGATTGTGGATAACCTTCACTACTGATTTCTTGTAAGCATACCAGGCTACATGACATGCCTCAATGCAAAGATCACCCACAGAATTACTGCCTGGGAAACAGATGAATACCAAACTGAACATTGCTGGATTGTTAAAGGCATGACCTGATGCCCCAACTGAGGATGATGTGAGAAAAACAGTTAAACAGAACCAAGCAAAGTATGAGGAGGCAGAGTGAGAGCTACAGAGGGTGCAGTAGCAGCTTGGTAAAGAGGTTTCCACTTTCAAAGAAAAGTCCTCTTGAAGTTTGTTAGTACCTTGCCTGGTTGCTACAACAGATATGTAACTAAATTGGATCCAAAACCCAAGTCTAGAGGAGGCTGAATGATCTCACAGTCTAGGGCAGTGGTTCCCTGTTCACTGCTCTGGGCCAATGGGAGCTGCTGGAAGCGGCGCGGGCCGAGGGATGTACCGGCCGCCACTTCCAACAGCTCCCATTGTCCTGGAGCAGTGAACCGCGGCCAGTAGGAGCCGCGATCGGCAGAACCTGCGGACGCAGCAGGTAAACAGACCGGCCCGGCCCAGCAGGGGCTTTCCCTGCACAAGCGGCAGAACAAGTTTGGGAACCGCTGGCTACGGGGTTTAAACGCTGTTGAGGCTACTGCTTGTTAACTGGTATATGGATGGTTTAGTGCTCAAGTTTTGGCTTTCACCAGTTTGAAAAAAGTTAAAAAAAAAAAAAAGCAGTCTGAGTCAGTTTCACTTTGCCTGTTTTCACCGTAGCCAAGAAGCATTTATATATTTTTTGGCCAGAAGGACAGCTTTGTGCTTAGTAAGAAAACCCTTCTCTGTAACAAATTGAGGTTGGAGCTGAAGGTCAAAGGATAAACTCTACTTGCTGTGATCTGTTTTCACAGGTTGAATCTTATCCAAGCTCATCATAGGAGAGAATCTGGAAAAAGAGAGAGCAAGAGCTAATGGACATCCCTCTCTGGAAACATAGGCACAAAAAACCCACAGGAAAACATCTCAGCTGATCAGTGAAACCAAAAAATTGAACTTCTTTACTTTTTACCCCACCCTCCTTTTTTTGTGGCTTGGAAACAAACATAAAAAAATGATAGGTGAATCTCAGAAAGTTTGATAAGTAAACTCAGTTTGGAGAAATAGATTAGATCCATCTTCTTAGCAAAAGCTTTTCTGAATTTGCCCAAGATCTTTCAACCTGCAATCTGCTAAGAACAGGTTTTCTCAGGAGATTTCCAGCTTTCACATAGGCCAAAAGCAAGATAACAAAAGTCTCTTTCATAACGTTGCCCTGTGTTTATATCCAGTCCTGCAGGACATGCAAAGACATAATGTACAGAATTTGGTGGCTTTGTGTCACAGAGGTCATGCAAATATTTGCTTTGGTTTCAGGGTAAGTAGGTTTGCACCTTCTGAGTTAGTTGCAAGTTTTTCCTTTGAGAAAATGTTAGAAAATTGAACTCTGAACCAAAAGCCCTTTGTGAACCAAAAGCCCTTTGTGCAGCTCTGCTTTGCACTTCCTGCTTTTGGGCCAGGTCTTGAAGGAGGAATACAGCATTCACAGGAGTAAAGCTTTCTTTGTATTTCACCCATTATTCCTGAGATCTGGCCATGTTGGAGAAATGGGTTGGATAAGTCAAATCAACTAAAAAACTCAAAGCAAAACTTGAAAAAAAATTTCTTCTAGTTCCATGGTGAAATGACAAGAACCATATGTTTCTTTATGCAGCTAGAAAATGTCCACACTGGAGCTGGAAAGTATAATCTCTGGTTAGAATAGATATACTTGTGCTAACTTGATGAGCACTGGCATGCTAAAAACAGAAGGGTGGCCACAGCAGCCCGAGCAATAGGAGGGGCTAGAGTGTTGGATGCAATAAAAAATTGTATCTTAAGTTCTTAACTCAGGTCAGCAAACCAGTGTTAATTAACATGGATTAAAATAGCAGTGAAAACACAGCAGCTCAGCTTCTAACTTGGAGTAGTAGCTCAAGTTAAAGCCCAAAGAGGAGGCTGGGTTTGAACTTGGCACTACTGCAATACAAATAGATAAATAAATAATAGTAAGATAATGTATACAATAATTTTGCTTACGTCTGTTTGCAAATTATCTGGGTACAGGTTATGAATTCTACAACTGTGTTTGCTATTTGCAGTTGTTCAATAAATAGCTTGTGTCAATTCATTTTAGCTTATGGTTTGTTCACAAGGCTATCACGGAGACTATTCATTATTCATGCTATATGATTTGTCATCTAACTTACTTCTCATTCTGTTCCCCGAACAGACGAAATATAAAGAGCTTTATAAACAGAATGAGCCCTCTTTTCTGTTATCAGATTAATTGTGAACATTTGTAATTGTTCAGATCTATCATTCATATGAAAAGCAGCTTTTCAAAATGCTGGTGAATTGCACTGCTGGTGCCAGCACATTCATTTTCACTAGAATTAATAACACTTTCTTTTCTTGGAAATACTTGAAAATAATTTTTACTAACTTATATATTTTTAAACGAGCGAATAAAATATTGCAAATAATATAACATGGGACGGGAATGGGGTTGTTCACAACAATATTTGCAACTACTTTTAGCCATGTTTGTATAACTGATACCAACAGAAAACTTCAGAATGGTTCACTCGAAACCAGATCTAGTTCATTCACAGGCCAAACAGGGACTGGATAATTCAACAGATATATGATGGCCCTGACTGTGCAATCTGATCTGCATGGGTAGACCCTTTCACGTGTGCATAGTCTCACTGAAATCAGTGGGGTTCTGGCATGTGCAGCTTTTGTGGGTCTGGGGCACCAGGTTGGTTCTGGGATTCAACATATCAATTTTATCTAACTCTAGCATTGAAGTGTGTGAAGGTTTTGCGGCGGGGTGGAAATTGCAAGTTTGGGTCAAGTTGTATGGATTGCTCAGCTTCTTATTCTGTTCAGAATTACACACATATTTCTCCTTGTTTGGAGAATACAGACGGGGAGTGAGCTGTTGCTAATGTAAAAAAGAAGGTACTTCTTTTCTAAGCATGAAAGATGGTCTGGAAATGAAAGATAGGAAGACAGGGCAGAGAAGATCATCAAAACTCCTGCACTTAGGATGGAAGAACCCCATGCACCGCTACAGACCGAGTGGCTCGGCAGCAGTTCTGCAGAAAAGGACCTAGGGTTACAGTGGACGAGAAGCTGGATATGAGTCAACAGTGTGCCCTTGTTGCCAAGAAGGCCAATGGCATTTTGGGATGTATACGTAGGGGCATTGCCAGCAGATCGAGGGACATGATCGTTCTCCTCTATTTGACATTGGTGAGGCCTCATCTGGAGTGTCCAGTTTTGGGCCCCACACTACAAGAAGGATGTGGAAAAATTGGAAAGAGTCCAGCAGAGGGCAACAAAAATGATTAGGGGACTGGAACACGAGTTATGAGGAGAGGCTGAGGGAACTGGGGATGTTTAGTCTGCGGAAGAGAAGAATGAGGGGGGATTTGATAGCTGCTTTCAACTACCTGAAAGGGGGTTCCAAAGAGGATGGCTCTAGACTGTTCTCAGTGGTAGCTGATGAGAGAACTAGGAGTAATGGTCTCAAGTTGCAGTGCGGGAGGTTTAGGTTGGATATTAAGAAAAACTTTTTCACTAGGAGGGTGGTGAAACACTGGAATGCCTTACCTAGGGAGGTGGTGGAATCTCCTTCCTTAGATATTTTTAAGGCCAGACTTGACAAAGCCCTGGGTGGGATGATTTAGTTGGGGATTGGTCCTGCTTTGAGCAGGGGGTTGGACTAGATGACCTCCTGAGGTCCATTCCAACCCTGATATTCTATGATTCTATGAACTCCTTTAAAGGGGAGGGAAATTCAAGGGGCGGGGGGGAGGAAGCCCAACATAACACCCAAACTTCCAAATTACAAGTTTCCTTTCAGTCTTGTCTAACCAGAGAACTGCTCAGCTCACAAAACAGCAGGAACTAATCAAATAGTCACTGGTCCTGGGAACAGCAATGCCCCTGAACCAATGAGAAGAGGTTGCACAGCTGTAGCATCTGCCTCAGATTTGCATTTTACAGAGGTATTTACAGCAGCGGCAGCATCTGGGGCCTCCAGCTTAACTGCATGACTCAGTAGGGATAGAATTTAAAAAAGAAAAAAAAAAAGGAAATATAAAGCAAGGCATTTGGTTGGGGTCCTGTAGCTGCCTGGCATTTAAATACCATCAAAAGCATCCAAAGCCAATTGCTTTTTGTGGGTTTTTAAAAAATAAAAAATAAACATACAAAATCAATTCTTTTCTGAAATAACAAAACAAGACAATGAACCACCATGGGAGAGAATGCAATCAATCCCTCCTTGCAAGGTGTTTTATTGGAATCACCTTGGGTGCAGGAGAAGGACAAGTGACCACAATTTTATACCTCGTTCTTTATTTAGTTTTATAAAGAACGGCTTGGACTGAGCTCAAAGTGGGCTGATAAAGCATCCCAAAGTTTTACTGCATTGATGGAGCCCCTGCCAGGCATTTCAAAAGTGCTGCTCGTGCTTCTGTTTGGGGCTGCTGTGTAAGTGCAGTGATGATTGGCGCTCGGCCCACTCTGCCTGGACTCAGGGAAGTAAGTAGAATGCCAGGAGCAAGGGGGAGTTCAGAGAGAGAAAGAGAGAGTTTACCTTGTTCAGCGTCAGCCATCAGGAAGGAGAAAAAAGAAAAAAGGCAGAGCCTTCCAGTAGCTGGAGGGTGAGAATAGAACATCCCTTTCCCCCACTCCCAGCAATCACAGAGAGAGTGGGTATGGTAAACGGTTTTTGCTGGGAATAGGGACAAGCTATATTGATTGGGTGAGGATCACCTTTTCTCCCCATGTCAATCCTGGGTGGTAGGAAGGCAAGAAATGTGCAAATATCGGTCTTCATTATGGGCTACAGACTCAAGTTGCCATGCTTCTCCGGCTCTGACAATGGCTGCCGTATTGCGATTCCATCTCAGAAAGGCATCAAAAAGTACTACTAGGTTTGGCACTTTTTCCTCTCTTTTCTTCCTCTTGTTTCCATTTAAGTATCTCTTGTAGATGCTCATTCATACTCTGTAATGTGTGTTAACAAGTATTTGCAAACACCGAGTAGTGGGAAGAGAGAAGAAGGATAGATTGAAATGTGGGGAAAAGGAGATAAGGCACTTGATTTTTCTTTGCATGCAGTCATGGTTCCCTGATTCTCAGCCACCTGTACCTGTTGTAATCTGAAGCAGAGGTGGCTTTATTTATGCAGCTAGTGTAAGTAATATACACTAGTAGGGAATTGGGCAGTCCACCAAACCCCCCTCACTGCCCCTTCCCTGACACACACCTTGCCTCTTATGCTGGGCAGTAGAGTTCTAGCATAGAGGGCAAAATATCAGAGCCACCACCTGCTTTGCAGTGGTGGAGATTCCCCCTACGTAGCAGGAATATTCTAGTAGAAAGATCCAACTATTTTAAGGTCACCTTGTGCTGCAGAAGAGGAGGACTATAGAATCTGGCCCAAGACCTTCCACATTTTTAAAAACACCCTAGCTGCCCCTGCACCAGATAGCCCCTTTCAAGCTGTTCCTGTAGTTATTTTTAAACATTAAGACAGATTGTGCCCAGCATTGCAAAGGTGCAGCAGGAAGCTGGAGGGAAGAAGTTCAAGGAGCCTTTCCCTGCCCTTATGTCCCTGTGCAGGAGCTGAACACAACTGCAGTCCTTGCTCTGAGGACTCACAAGGACTAGGTGAATCTAGCACCAAAAGCAGCACAAGCCAGAGTAGTCTCCATATAGGGTGATGGAGGGAGGCTCCATCACTCTGTGGATAGGCCAGCAGAGCTGGCCTCCTATATTGGAAATCATGCTACACTCTCTAAAACAGTGGCTACACTCTACAAAGTTCCATCAGGCACAATGTCTGCCAGACAGTGCCCCTGCAGGAACATGAGATTTCCACGTTGCTCTCAAAGCAGGCATGCGTCTTCAAGTCACAACAGAGCCCTTGCGTGGGAATTTTTACTGTTCTTAACTTTTAAAAATATTTTGCTTGCCTGAATAATGGAACGATCCAAAAAGGTTGGTTAAAAAATGATCTGGCAGGTATACAAACCCAACATTGCTAAACCTATTGTACAAAAATCTGCCACAGAATTCTCATAACATTGCTGTAGAATGTAGATATTGACCCTCTCAAGTGCACCTGTGTTACAGAGGCCCTGATATGGATGATGCCACAGGAATATCCAGGTATTTTGCTTCTTTGAACTTTTTTTTCCTCCAGGAACTATGAGGATAATCACTAATGTAAGTAGTTTAAGAGTTACAAACGAACTCTAAGAAATGTCAAATGCCCTAAAGGAATGTTGATTGAAATCTCATATTGTGGTCAGGAAACTAACTACAAAAGAATAGTGTGATTTTTTTTTTAACAAATGGTTAAAGAAATTACAATACATTTGCATTCCTTTCTGGTTAATATAAATCAAAATGGGGAAAAGTGCAACAGAGGCCAGTGTGGTCAAGTAACAATGCAAAGGTTAGTGTATCAGTAATAAGCAGGAGGCTTTTAAAACTGATCCAGAACAACAAAACAGAAGCAAATTAAAAAGATAATTAGAGGAAAAAAGAAGCTCTGAAAGTTAAATTGATGAGGCTATTTCAGCCTTGGCCATTCCGATAAATTTGCATTGTCACTGTAATTGGTTATGAAAATTTTATTTTCTCCAATTCTCTTTCATTTGATATTGTAAAAAGAATAGCAGACTAAGTCCCTTTACAGAAATATAGGTCTCGTCTGCTGAACCTTTGCTCTAGCTCAGGTGATAAAACTCTACACTTAGGTTCAATCTAATGACTGACTGAAGAAGTCATGCTGTCAGGTGGGGCCAGTTAGACCAGCTAGGATATAAAGAAGGGAGAGGGGCGAGTGTCTCTTTTGTTCCAGAAAAAAATGACAAGCTAGGAGAGAGGAGGGAAACCATTATTAACAGACAAGCCTAAGCTGAGATTTTGTTTTATAATTCCTAATTATAATTTATAATTCCTAATTATAATTCCTAATAATTCCTAATAAAGCCCAGGCCCAGGAAGGAGATGAGTTTGACAGTAACTCAGGTTCTCTGTGCTTTGTTGAGAGAAAGGTAGGGAATCTACCAACTAACAGAGCGCTAGAGAGATACTAGTTAATCTTCCAGGTTAAGAAAATAAAGTGAGCCTGCAAGGGTTCAGTTACTTGTGAGGCTCCCCGTCCATCTTTCAGTTGCCAGCTGGTTCACTTTTTCTTCCTTGCAACCTCCCAGAAATCCCTAGGCTGACTGCTATCCTCTGTGCTCTGCTGATAGGCCTATTCACTCTCTGTGCTTTATGCAATGCTGTAGTTGATGGTAGCACACTTCCCCCCTGCCCCAGCTCCCTCTTTTCCACAAATCTCTCTCCATTTCTTTTCCAAGCTGTGACCCTTTATGCAGTTTCTCTAATATCCCCTTTTTTGAAGAATGCATTGCTGAATTTAGAGTTCTGATAGCCCCTTTTCTGGGGATCTGGCAGCCAGTGTATCCATATTTTACATACTCTAGTGTTAAGAGCTGATATGAAGAACTGCACAACACGAAGTTAGTTGTGCTGGTCCTACAAAACCCAGAAACTATGCCAAGTATTTCTGAGCACTATCTACTGGCACCTTATCTGTTAACTAACTATACATATATAGACACAGTTTCTCACAACATCTCTCTTCCTATAATAGAAACTGAGTAATTTCAATTAACTATACCCTCTTTGAAATTACTATGCAACTTTACTGCTCTTCCATTTCATGTAGCGTTATCCAAAATCTCATCCTTCTCATCCACAGGAAATGTCTGTGGTGCTAGATATTTTAACATCAATTTTACCAGTTTCTAAGGGTTGATAATAAGGCAGCCAGAGTTCACCTATCTAGATTTCAGGGCGTGCTTTAATACCTTTGACATAGCAATATTTGGCTTGCTGCTGTTTGTTTTCCTTATCTATGAACTAATTATTTATGTGTCTATATAGCTATAAAGTGATCTTGTAACATCCACAACTGTGCGCTTTAAAGTTCATTGAGCATTGCCAAGTGTGCATATTAATTGAATACAGAATGGGCGAGAGCTCAGACAAGAGACTGAAAAAATGTTCTGAATCTCATTAGAGGATACCGAAAGTACGGTGTTTGTAGAAGGAATTATCTGTAGCTCAGCTGGAGAGGGTTGTTATAGGTTGGAAGGAAAGACTGGATTCTTGGAGCTCAGTGGGCAAAGAGGGATGGCTTTGTAGCAATATTGGAAGTTGAGGAGACTGAAGAAGAAGATCAAAGACACTTGATCTGAGATTTATCCAAACCTTAAAAAATCTCTGGTTTAAGAAAGGCCAAAGGTACTGGATGAATTTTATGTTCTGAACTAGTTTACCCATTTTTAATTGTTGGTGTCACCAGAAACCTTTATTATGTACAAACAAGGAAACTGTTCCTTTATTAAATAAATATAATGAATTAGGTCTCTTTTATAATGCTATATTGAGTTTTAGTTTTGTTATCTTACACTATGGGGTAACCAGGGTGAATCCAGACTTTTAGAATATTTTGAGAAAATGGATAACAAAACCCAAATTTATTCTCAAAATAGAAGATTCTGAGATTACCTGAAAAAGAGTAGTCAGAGTTATAAGGGTGCTACATGAACAAAGGTGGAACAAAATATTCACAATGGCAAAGAATTCAAACATTAGAGCCCACAATTTAAATGCAGAAAAGTATAGCGCACACGGAGTTCAGAAGAGAAGAATTTCACTCAGAGCAGTTGCCAAGTAAGGCCATCAAAGCAAACAGCACAAATGAGTTTCAGAGATAGCTAGGCGTGTTTGAGCAGAGAGGGAATCAAAGGATACAGTTACTAAGTAGGAAAATGAGAGTGAGAAAAACTTTAAGAGAATAGGCTGAGTGGGTCAGCGTCCTTTCCCACTATAGCAGTGCCTTGTATCCTTATTTTCTAATTTTTTTATTTAAAAAGGAGGCTTGAAAAATAGTTGGAAAAAAGAACACAAAGACTGTAACTAAAATGTACTGCAAATATTTGAATTTGTGTGCTCTGTGTTTTGGTTTGGGGTTTTCACATTAACTAGAGAAGCTCTGGATGATGTTACAGCCATTTTATCAAAGACAAAAAGAAAAGGAGTACTTGTGGCACCTTAGAGACTAACGAATTTATTTGAGCATAAGCTTTCGTCAGCTACAGCTCACTTCATCAGATGCATTCAGTGGAAAATACCACTGAATTTTCCACTGAATGCATCCGATGAAGTGAGCTGTAGCTGACGAAAGCTTATGCTCAAATAAATTTGTTAATCTCTAAGGTACCACAAGTACTCCTTTTCTTTTTGCAAATACAGACTAACACGGCTGCTACTCTGAAACCTAAATTTATCAAAGACAGAGGCTTAAAGAACAGACTAAGAGAAAGGGAAATTCTTTACTGGCGCAAGCATCTCTTGCATATGATCCAAGAAAGTTTTGCAGAAAAAAACAGGTTTGAGGGAAGAAAACTGCATAAAAACGAAAAAGGAAAACAAAAGCTATAGTATAAAGGAATTAATCAAGGCAATACAAACCATAGACTGAAGTATCTGTCTGAAAGCAGTTTTGTACAATCCTGCTATCTACCTGGATAAAAACTAAGCACAGGTTGCAATGTTAGATACATTACATCAATATATAATTTTTAATATGCAACCCAATGGAAACTAATTTGCATGTTATAATTACCTTTCCAACTGTCTTTTCAGAGGTAAAAACACAGCCATTAACAAAACTTTAATGTATCAGTTTCTTTACTAAATACATTTATTTTATGATATTGCTTAATCTTTTTGAGAAAGTGGCAAAGAATTCTTCATTAAACACACAGAACTGGAAATGTTTCAGGTTTTTAAATATTAGTGTTAAAGAATATTTTGTAGCAAAAACCAATTTAATGATTAGCTTTCAAAAATGAAGTACAGGTTTGTTTAATAGTTTCTGACTTCATGCTTTCTTATATTGTTTAAATTAGTGTAAATAATAATGTTTAGCACTTATCTGCAAAGTGCTTTGCAAACAATTTATTAATTAAACTTCTGAACACCTTGGTGTGAGATAGCTCAGTAAGTTGTTGCTGTTATTAGAATTGCCAGTTTTCAGATGGAAAAATGGAGGTGAGGAAGTTGTGACTTTCTCAAGATTACATGAGGAGTCATTACTACAGATGGGATTAGATCCTGGTCCCCAATTCTGTATTCAAACCACTTGATGATTTATAATTTGGGACCTCACAAACTCTAGAGATATGGGACAAAGATATAAGAGAAGGCACGAAAGAGTGTTAGCACTGCAGGATACGGAAGTGATTTGAGGTTAACATCTGCACCACAACTAGCCTTTTCTATATCTCAAATTCATAATTCAGTATTTACAATAAAAATAATGCTGATGTAAATAACAGAGTGATCTGTGCAACACCACTTTATTTCTTAGAAGAAGCAGTAAATTTGATTCTAACATGACATATAGCTGTGCTAATGAGAGATGTGTGCCTTTGTCACTTTCAGTTTGGATTACTGTAATAAACTCTATATGGGGATACCCTTGAAGACTTCAGAAACTTCAGCTGATGCAAAGTACAGACCCCAATTGCTGAGCAGTTTTTCAGATATGGAACATATTTAGTCAGTTCTCTGCTGTCTTCAATTTCATTTCTAGATGGAATTTAGGACAATGGTTTGGTTTTGTAAAGCCCTCTGTTTTAGAGATGCCTCTCTTACTGGTGCTACAACCAGTCAGTTGAGATCAGCTGGAATGCTCAAGCTGACAGTCCCTAGATTTCTTTGGCTGGGGACAGAGCAATCTCTGTGAAGGACCCCAACCATGGAGTTCTCTTTCACTCTTGGTCCAACAGCACCTAAGCTTGTGGACCATCAGCATATGTTGCTAGGTCTATCTAGGCTTTTTAAAAGACATGACTTGGAGGCAACTTGAGGACTGGGACATTTTATTATTGTTAGCTGCTCTGCATTGAATTGATGTCGATGGAGACAGTCTGTGTTATTTGTATGGTTTGTACATACTACACCTCTGCAGAGAAAGGTAACTCCGTTTTGTGGAGGATGTTGATATTTTGAATTCATTCTGATTTAGAGTGAGCTGACAGGAAACCAGACAGGTTTCCAATGAAAACCTGCCTGCTTTCTATAAGACCTTTGTCTAAATCAAATAATCTCCATGGAACATTCTGATTTCAACAACTCTGCATTCTCTGATGGAAAAACATTGTAACGGAGAATTTCCAACCAGATCTAGTGCATACATTTAGATTACACCATGGGTATATTTTATAGGTTGAGAAAAGTAAACTATGCAATAGCCGTTGATCTGAGATCAGAAACATGGCTTATGATCTGCATAGTGAAGGACAAGGATAAGACGAGAGCATGCATTTATTTTCATTTATGATCTGGGGACCTGAAACTGAGCCTTTAAATGTTCTCTGAAAGATGAGTCCTGTGATGCCTAAACCCCTAAATATAGTTTGTTTAAAAAAATCTTGAAGTGCATATGTTGGTATTAAAAAGTACAGTGTAGTCCTTGCTCTTACATCTCAACTACAGAGAAGCACTGAGCGCAACCAAAGAGGTAGCTTTAATGCAAAGTACATATATTTTTATCAGTGACTAGATTCTTTTTCATAGATTCCTTTTTCAAAATAAGCTTTTTAGTTTAAATCCAAAATGCAAATGTACCTGAATATATTAGCATTGGTTTACTTTGCATTCTGTGTGAGGAACTCACATTGCTAGTTTTCAGTGATATTTTTCACACTGAGGTGGGCTTGTCTGCATGTTGAAACATAGGAACTCTTTGTGTCATCTTGCTAGAATACAATATTCCTCTTTCCAGTGTCTTGTCCCAATGATGTAATGTAAGGAAATGTTTTGACATAAGTTGCTAACGGCAATGCTTAGAGATATGCAAACACATCTGTTCTTCTAAGTGGTGTTATGGGGTCCTATGTTGTTGTGCCTTTGGCCTAATATGGACTAGTGAAGCCATATTTGGTTCCTAAAACTGATGGGAGAAATAACTTTAAGAAAATGTATTGTCAGTTCACACTGTAAATTTTATATATATATCTATCTATCTCCAGAATAAAGGTCCTCTCTCACTTCATTGCTCTTCCCAGCTCATATTATTTTCTGCTGTTGATAAGGCTCTAAAAGTATTTTGAATCCCCGTGGGTGTGATTTTATTTGACAATGCATTCAAAGCGCAGACAAGCTGATTCAATTAAACAAAGATCTGAAGTTGTCAGTATAGGACGAAGTTGAATAGCCGCTTTTTATATAGTTAATTGTACATCTAAAGCACACAAAAAAACAGCCTGCAATAGAAGAGCATTCTTTTGCCTAATACAACTGCTTTGCTGACAAGTTCTTTCTTCATGGTTTTGTGAGATTCAGAATAGTCAATAAAAAGTAGAGACAGGAAAAATATACTTAACTCATCTACATGCCTGTTGGTACCACCAAGCACCCTATAGTGAATAATTGTGTTATTTGATCCACCTGGATGAGTGGCACCCGCTGAAATCGCCTGTAAACTCACAGCTTGAGGTTGCACTAAATATTTTGTCATGAGTATTCGTGCCACAACCATAATATAAAGCTAGGAAGAAAACAGATATAATCCTGGGAAAGATAGGAAGGAAGACAAAAAGCCATGAGAGGAAAACATGGCTTCCTAACCCTGCTGTGAATGAGCATACACTCTCTCGTTCTCCCCTCCATATTGCATATACCGGTCAACTGGTATATGCAATATTCTGAAAAATGATCAGCAGCACAAAGATAATGCAGTTCATATTGCATAATTAGCCAATCAGGAGCTAGATTTTCCTCCGGGAAATTCAGGAAACTAGGAATTGCTCTATTGGATCAGAACCAAGGTCCAGCTCAGCCAGTTTCCTATCTCTGACAATGGTCAATACTAGATGTTTCAGAGGAAAGTGTAAGAACCCTACTGTAGGCAGATGTGGAATAATCTGCCCCTCCCCCCACATAGATGTCATCATAATCAAGGATAGAGAATGACTTACACCCTGAAGCATGTGCATTAATATCCCTTCCAAAATGTAGGTTTTCATTATGATAATACTGGATATTCTTGTCATCCATATAAATGTCAAATCTCTTTTTTAATCTAACTCTTTGCTAAATTCTTGGCCTCAATGGCATCATGTAGCAATGAGTTCCACAGCCTAACGACGTGATCTAAAAAAGTATTTCTTTTTATTGGTTTTGAATTTGCCACCTTTTTACTTTCACTGAACAGCCCTATGTTCTTGTGTTCTGAGACATGGAGAGCAGAATCTCTTCATCTGTTTTCTCTAGAACATTTATTATTTTATATGCTGTTTATTCCCCCTTTTATTCCTCTCCTAAGGTAAGCAATCCCATTTTTTTTCAATCTCAGTTTATATGAAAACTTTTCCCATAAATTAAATTCTGTCACTGCAAAAAAAATGAACACTTCTAGCACTATTACTGCATTTAGTCATTTCCACTATTTTCAGATCAACTTTTTCCTCCAAGAAAGAAGCGGGAAGGTGCACAGGAAGAGTTCCCCTTATAATTCTACAAGCTGTAATTGATATACACTGAGCTCGATCCTTAGGTGGCATAAATGGACATTCTCCATTGGAATCAGTTTATGCCCACTGAGGATCTGGCCCTCCCAGAATGATTACATGTCAGATTAAATGGAGCTCAGCTAGAGAAGAGCAGTGTTTTTTGTTTTGTTTTGTTTTTTTGTTTTGTTTTTTAAGAACTGGTCACATCTCACTTCTCAGTTCACATACCTACACATTCTCTAACAATCTTCTTTCACTCACAAAAATGGCAGTTTGAGTTTATTTGAATAGTCCTGTTTCTTTGTTGTAGGCTTAAGACCCCAAGCTTTCCAGGTGCTTGATAGCACTTCATGTACAAGATTCTGATGAGGATGGAAGACAACCCAATCTCTGTCTTTTCAACCTTGAGTTTGATAACATAACTAGCCAAAGCTGCCACTGAACTCCAAGGACAAAGGTGGGTGAGGTGATATCTATTATTGAACCAATGATGAGAGAGACTGAACTCCAGGGGAAGTTTTTCATTGGAACTAAGTGTGGGAGGGTTTAGTATCATGGGCTTTTGTCATTTTAGAAAATACACATTTTGTGGCACCTAGTATTCAGCATTCCCTTGAGCTGGTTGGAAATTAATTTGCAGAAAGCAGGAGTTTCCTATGGAAACTAGGACAGAGTTTAGTTAATCTTTTAATGGGTTGAACAAAAGGTCTAAATATCAGATACCAGGCAGGAGCTCATTTGAGGACCACTGCTAGCATACATAATGCCTTTTGCTAAGCAAGTTAAAGAAGTGGAGAAAACATAAGGTATATATGAAGCCAAGCACCATTCTGGACTATTCTTTTTACATGAAGGCAAGCTACTCTCTTAGTTGTTACCATCACTCCTGTGGCAGGTTTACTGTCATATGAAATGTAACCATTCACAACATAGTACTGTGTGTTTCCTGAAAACCCTAATTTTGAAATGGGCCAGTAGAGAGCTTGAAGAAAACTTCAACGTTGCTTATACTGCATATCAATATTTCTAACCTCAGGATATCCACAATGCTCAGGAACGGGCAACCTTTCAGAATTGTCCTCCAACTATCCTGGAGGAAAATAGTGGAGCAACAGCAGGGGAGTGCCAAACATCAATTATGTGGTTCATCTTGAACAGAGGCCCTGAGGTAAGCTATGGTGATGGGTGTAGAACTGGTTGGAAATCCCTGCCTTGGTGTCAAAAATTAAAAATGACACCAAATATTAATTTTGGACACTTTTGACCAGCTTTAGTTGCATGTGAGATGGCTGCCACCCCTGAATCGAGTGGGCTGGTGTGAAATGGGGATGATGATGTGTCAGAGGTACCCCTAATTTATCCTAAGGGCACTAGCTAGGTGGAATGTCACAGTACAGGAGCTGTGCACTATTGCTCTAAAGATTCCTGAGGCTTTGAGATTGTTCTTAATAAATTTCCTCAAGTCCAAGAACAGCATGTGATACTTATTCCACAAGAAATTGTACACCAGCCAATATGCAATATATTCCTAACAGGAAAAGGTCTTATCCTTGGAATTCTTGTCAGAAGCATGTAAAACTAGTAATCATATTTGTTTTAAGCCCCAGTGGAGCCATGTAGTGTGTGGAGGGGAATGGAGATACCATTAAGCTGCCAGAGATGATGACACACATGGACCTGGAACATGTGCACGGGCAGTTCTCTCAATGCCAGCCTTTGACATTTTTGTCTTATTACATTGTATATAATAAACATGGGGCTGGGACACCAGTCTGTAGCACCATCCATTGAGAGGTGATGCTCAAATCAGCGGTGCAGAGAATGGGACAGCTCAGAGGACTCAGTGCATACCATTCAAGTGTATCTTGGTGGAAAGCTAAGGACAGCAGGTGCTCCAGAATAACTGGATGTACAGTAGTGCTGGAGACACGTTCCAATTACAGGGGTGAGGTGATTTTAGCACAATACATAGCATGGTTTGTGATTGGGTCATAGTATACAGAGGTGATGGGAGGAAGCTAAGGTCCGAATGGATGTTGATGACTTTAGTGATTGAAGCAAATCTACCTTTGTTTTTCTTTAACAGCTGCTATGATTGAGTTTTATGTATTTATTTATTTCTGTTGTCTTATTTCTTGTCTGCATTATTCTGATGCTGCTGAACCCTTGTTCTCTTTATACTCATGATGTACCAATTTACATTCTAATTGACATGTTTATTTCCATTGGGTGTCTGGTATTCACGCCTGTTTTCTGCTCATTTGCATTGCTTGTCCTTGGATTTCTCATGCATTGCACCTTTTTAGTAGATTTCTGATGCTGTGGTTATTATGGGGCTTTTAAATAAATAAGTTCCACAGTCCACAACAGATATCAATGTCAGGATATTTTCCCATGATATTCAGCCTAAATGTTCCTTTGCGCTCTTTTACCTCTTTCTTTCTACTTATGTCTTTTGGAGAGTAGGAAAAAAGTTCTTCCCCTTGCTTAGTGTTTACACCCTTCAAATTCTTGTAGAAGGTTATTGTATCCCCCTTAGTTGTCATTTGGCTGAGCTATTTAGTTCTTGTAATATTTTCTCATAAGTCAGCCTCTCCAGTTCTTTAATCATTTTTATTGCTCGTCTCTCAGTTCTCTCTGAACTGTGTGCGGTATTCTAGGTGCAGCCTAACTTGCAGTAAAAAGAGGGACTTTCACGTCCCTGATCCGTTATATCATGCAGGTTGATTGCATTGGCTGTTTTTGTCATGGTATCACATTGTAACTTCATATCTAGTTTTCTGAAATTTTATCAGCCCCAAGCTATATTTTGGCATTACATCTTTCCAAATGTTTCCCTCCCATTGCATATTTGTGTTCAGAATTATTTTTCCCCTGAAGTATTAGTTTGCACTTTTCAGGTTGAATCTCATACCTCTGTCCCCTTTGTATTGTTTCTCAGGTCTCACTAATACTTGCAACACCTCCTGATTTAGTATAATCTGTGAATTTTAGTTAAAGTGCTGTTTACCCCTTTTTTCAATTCAGTCTTAAAAAATAAAGATATTAAGCTGAATCTTGTCAAGAAGTAAATGTAATTTAATGCTAATGTATAAGAGTAAACCTCAGGAAAATGACTAAATAGAGGGAATGTCTTTTAGCTGGGAAAAGTGAAGCAAGATTTTTGCCAGGAAAGAGATTTGGGAATTTCTGCAGAAAGGTTAGAAAAGCCTTCTACAGCTACAGGCACAGCTGTCAAGAAAACTAACAGGATTCTGGGATAAATTACAGGAGATACAGACATTGTAAATCAGAGCTGGTATAACAGTGACATACCATGTCTTCTGCTTTATCTCACAGCTATGTGAGTAGAAGTAATAAGCAGCATCAGTGTGAAATGTCTAGTTTTAGATTCTCCATAGTTTCATTGGAGGCATTTGTTTCTTGAATACTGCTGTAGGTTACAGAATGGCACAAAGTATGATGCAGAATTACTTGTCAGTTCAGAAAATAATGTGCATATCTGCAATGGTACTATTGCTAAGTGATGTTGGTTAGATACCCTCTTTAGTATAGTAGCTAGTATGCAACTCAACCTCAACATGGCAAAAGAAGAGCTTCTCATTTCTCTCCTTTTGCTCCTGATCATTCCACTGTTGTCCCTGTCACCCAAACATACAAGCTTGATGTCCTAGTAGACCCCTCTATTTCCTCAACCCTACATCTCCAAGCTGCTACAAAACCATTTCAACTTCATTTTTAGATTTGTTCCTTAAGAAAATTCTATCATAACATGGTCTCATTATTGTACCACCAGTGTCAACAGCAGTATAAATACTGACTTCAGCAGGATTAGAATCAGAGTAATGTTCCCGTAATATCATGACAGAGCAAATCCAAAGGCAAGTTGTGCTGGGGAAAACTGGAGCTGTGCTTACGCTATCAGGTACCTTAGTATCCCTCACAAAGTCCCACTGACACTAAAATCTGTCACCTTGTTTTTTTTATATATCACTGATAGACATTTTGGACCAGATCCTCAGTTGGTGTAAATTGCCACAACAATATTGGCTTCAATGAAGTATCTGGCCTACTACCTCCAAGAAAGAGTTACATTGTAGAATGGCCAGACAATGTTGGCCAACAAGCATTGCATGACACTATGATGTAATCCCTGGCATTCACATCTGTATGTAGTTTACATCCAAGATTAGCAATATTTGAGACACACGCATCCACTGGCTCAAAAACAGGCTGAGCAGGCAAAATACCTCTAAATACAGAAACTTTCAATGGCCACTATGTGATTCTGATTTCTTTGAAGTCCAGAGCTACCACAAAGTTCATGAAATCAGTCAAGTCAATTTTAAAAGAAATTTTCTTGGGTGGCTGGTAGGGGGAGAAAAAACAACACTACCATAGTTCCCTCCACATACTCTGTAGCACTGAAACAAATACTTTTTTTTATAAAATGAAAGCCATTCTAAAGAATTCCCTTGAGGAGATAACAGCCACACCAGGCAGCTATTACTTGTACTCACAATTGCATCAATCTTTGATCTTTATTGTTATAGTATTATTCCTGTTCTCGTGCTATAAAAATGTTCCTTGTGGAGTTTCCTTAAATAATAAATGTGTCTACCCTAAAACTGTTTGGAAAGGAAGACAGTTGCAGATCACTGCTGTAAATAAAAGCTAAGGAGCCCCTTTATTTAATTTAATACATAAATGGCTGTGAGATTGCTATCTTGACAGAGTACCAAAAATAAGTTTTCCCATTTTTTTCTAGAGCAATGCTTATCACGCAAAAGGTATTTTTATGCCATTTCGTGCTCCTATTAATTTTTTTATCATGAAAATTAGGCACTGCATTAGAATTTTAATCCATAAATATATAACGTGACATATCAAAGCATTCTGTACTTTTCAAACTTTTCTTTCAACTGTATTTTATGTGTTGGTATATTAGCCATTATACTATCTTCAGCTTACTGGGTGCTATAAATTGGGATAAATTAGAAAGCACAGGGTTCCTCCTCCAATTTGAATATATAAAGCTCTGGATACAAATATTCACAAGGTTTACAAATACTAGAAATATTACTACAGCAGAAATAGTGATTCATATTGATGACCACTCTGAGTACAGTAGACACAAAACAGTTTAAAGTGTACTGGTTCTTTCCTGAGAAGATGCTAAATTCAGAACAAGACTTTGTTTTATATTCATAGCACTGACTAGTAAGAAGAAAAAACAGTCAAATTGATACTAGAAACATAAAACACATAGCGAATATTTCCTTAAATGTGTTGCTAATATCAATTTACTACAGATTATTTAAAGAGAGAGGATTTTTGAAAGTATTTTGCAATTCACAAATTATTCTGTTAGTTTAAATTCTCTAATTCACTCAAATTGGGCAACTAAACTAGACTGGTGATTTGTTTCCAGTCCATTTCACATTCTTATTCCCATGTACAATATTCTTTGTCTCTAGTATTGCATCGGAATGTTTGAATCCAGAAAAAAATACAGAACTTTGAATTTAAAAAGAAATTATGGAAGCATTTAAATCCATATGTGGTTTAGTGCACCCATTTGTGTTATTTAACATTTGTATAGCAGTAGTGCTTAAAGGCCAACTAGGTTGGTGCCCTGTTTTGCGAGGTGCTATACAAATACATGATAAATTACAGCCCCTCCTCCAAGGAGTTTACAGTCTAACGGACCAGGGCCATAATAGGAGGATGAGACAAATAAACAAGGAAAGGGAGAGGGGTGGAAGAGATGGGATAACAGAAATAATGGGATGTGTGTAACTGTAGTTGGTGGGGAGCAGTAATCCCAGCTTGCCTCCTGCCAGGCCATTGTCACTTGCTGTTTTCTGAATGCAATACAGCAGAGGTGAGTTTGGAGGAATTTTGAAGGAGGATAAATTGGTGGCTTTATGGATTTTGACTGGGAGATTTTTCCCATTCATAAGGGGTGACGTGACTCCATCTTCTCCATCACCACCTCTTCCTCCTTTCCATTCCCAGTTGAAGTGGTTGGGCATAGAGGGGAGAACCCACAGTGCATCTTTCATAATCTCTACCCTCCTAGTGCTCCTTTCAGAATGGTGCAGATTTATATGCTCACTTTATTGAGAGCATGCAGTCAGTGGAAATTGCTGCATGAGATCCTATGAAGTAACGGGCAGGCTCTGGAACAATATTTTAAGAATGACCTACAGAGGTGAGAAGGGGGAGAGGGAACCTTTGCCTACCCATTCCCTTTCTTCACATCACCTGTTCATGGGATCATCTTCCACTCACATGACTCCTATTCTTCATCTTCCTAGAGGAGTGCTGAAATGGAACTGTAAGGGAGACCATACTTAAAACTGCAATTCCTTTAAAATTCTTCCATGACTTTTTTCAGAGTAACAGCCGTGTTAGTCTGTATTTGCAAAAAGAAAAGGAGTACTTGTGGCACCTTAGAGACTAACCAATTTATCTGAGCATAAGCTTTCGTGAGCTTCAGCTCACTTCATCGGATGCATACTGTGGAAAATACAAAAGATGTTTTTATACACACAAGCCATGAAAAAATGGGTGATTATCACTACAAAAGGTTTTGATAAGCTATTACCAACAGGAGAGTGGGTTTGTTGGGGGAGATGTTGCGGGGGGTGGGGGGGGGAGGGAGAAAACCTGGATTTGTGCTGGAAATGGCCCACCTTGATTATCATAAACATTGTAAGGAGAGTGATCACTTTCGATAAGCTATTACCAGCAGGAGAGTGGGGTGGGGGGAGAGAAAACCTTTTGTAGTGATAATCACCCATTTTTTCATGGTTTGTGTGTATAAAAACATCTTCTGTATTTTCCACAGTATGCATCCGATGAAGTGAGCTGTAGCTCACGAAAGCTCATGCTCAAATAAATTGGTTAGTCTCTAAGGTGCCACAAGTACTCCTTTTCTTTTTCCATTACTTTAATTCACCTGGGAAAGTATCGGTTTCCAGTGTTATGTTACCATGAGGTAAAACTGAACATATTGTCATGTATGTTCCCCCAACTTCATCCCCCTCCGTCCATTTTCCATATATGGGCAAGGGGTTGTCTCAGGACCACAATGCCTGCATTTAGCATGATGCTGTTGCTACAGTAGGGAATTATTCATTCTAAGAATTTAAGTAGTGTCTGTCTGCATCCACAGAGAAAATTTCAGGCTTGATAAGGCTCTAGAGTAAACCAGTGTAAGATTCTAAATGCTTTAATAAAAAGAAGTGCAAACTCCAGAGGGCTGCCATAGGGTTGAAAGGCAACATTGTAACAGTCTGCCTACATTATTTAAAATATAGGTGGGGCATGTCCTTTGTCTCTTCCCAGAACTTACTCACACTCTCACTGCACTAAAGTGAATAGATCCCTTTCCTCAAGCTAGAGTCTGTTATTAGTTTTTGCTCTTAAGTCTCTGTTTTAGCAGTTCACTTTGATCTGTGTAGCTCAGACTCATTATCCAGTCATTAAAGTAAATAAACCTGAATTCCTCCCATATTCAGAGCACAAAACTGCAGGATGTCGCTGTAATATTTAGCATAATCGCACTGAATTATTGCTGTAATATTTCAGTAATGTGCTACTGAGCTGTCAAGGTCAGGACAACCTGCATAAGTGAGATGTAAAAAGAGAAACACATTAGATCTGAAAATTTTGACTGTAAATGCTGTAAAGAATCATTTTATTAAAGGAACAAGACAGCATTAAAATGTAGAGATGTGAGATCCTGCAAAAACTTAACTGGGATGCAGGAAGAAAATATAATGCTTCTTCCAGCTTTGCACTATTGGTTTTATGAATGTTGCTATAAAGCATATATGATAAAACTATGAAACTGGACACTCTTGCTTGACAGATTTTGGATAGAGTATGACAGAATATTTTAAATATAGTTCAGTATGTTTAGCCCATACTTTTTAGTCACTGGCCTCATATTTTTTCAGAGTATAAATGAAGGGCTGAATTTTGCGCCTACAGTTAAGGAGCTTAGATTTGTGGGTACAATCAAGAACTTAGACATCTCAGCAACCTAAATAGCTGGTACAAAATTGAACCTGTAATTATTTGGGTCTGCAAAAATGGGAGTCCAGTTAAAGCCAAGAAAATCTGGCCCTTTTAAATGCATTGCATGGTATATAAATCATAAAAATGTCCCAACCATTTATCCCTCCATAACCTTCCAATTGTTCGCTTGTCTGAAACTATGAGTAAAAATACTCAAATATGTTAATACTAAATACCAGTTAAAGTGTATACAACAGTTAGTTACATTCGATAGCTAAATCGTTCTGGAACCAGGACAGTCATCTGGTCTCTTTTGTTAATTTGCTGCACTCTTCTCTTGTTTGTTGTCTATACTTTGCTGCACAAAGTGTCAGAAAATCCTCATTGTTAATATATTCCCTAAGAAGTCTGTGCAATTGTTTATGTTTAGGTGTTTGTTTTAGAACTGGATCAACCTTCCCTTGTGAGTAAACCTCTTTGAAAGGTTGCAGGCTTAATACCGTTTATTTAGGAGGTTTGCTTTTCCATGTCCACAGCCTTCCCCTGGAACAGGAATGGACAGTAGTGCTAAGCAGACATGGAGAATAAAGCCTCAAACGTTATGAGAAGCTGTAATGTGGGACAGATTTTATCTATCTTTGAGAGACACCTGAGAGGTCTGTTCTTTTACACTTCGGCAACACTTGTATAGCTTGTCATACTAATAAAGTATTATTGAATTCAATTGACATCATGGATCTTGAAAGGGAGAGTGAGAATAAAAGCTTCAGTGCTTCCATAGCTTCACACCTAGTAGATGGGAAATGCAGCAGTTTCAGGCAGGAGGAATCAACACAATTTGCAGAAAAAAGATAGACAATCTTCATATTCAGAACAAGTTCATTATGTTACTCTGAACACATGGCTTTTGGTGTAATAGGGCAAGCCTATTGTATCAGAGACAAAAGGAGACAGAGCAAACATTCGGTCTTTTTCCCCCCTAAAGCATTAGAGAGACAGCAGGAGAAATTTTGTCTATACCTGTACAGTAAAGTAAAATAAGTAGCACAAGATAAATTGGTTTGATTAAGAACCAGATTTTCAAACAGGACCTGAACTTCTCCCATACATATGTGAACACCGGAAAGCTAATTGCACTACAAAACCTATGTTTGGATGGGAAACCCAGCTTAATATGTAGGTAAATTCATACGGCAAGTACTGGGGTGAATGAGAAATTAGCCTGCTTTTGCAAAAATGAGTTTGAGGGCACAATTCAAGCCCAGTTGTGAAATAATATAGGGTAATAATTTAATATTTCTTATTCTAACTTTTTCCATAGCTTGGATTTTTATTTTTTTCTCTTTTCTCTCTGATTCACAGCATATGATTTTTTTCAGTCTCCAGAGATTTGAAAAGCTGGAACTCCTTTGATAAAAATAGCAAGCTGCTTCTTCAGATGGGTTTTCTTTTTTTTCATTTAATACATTTTACGAGATACTAATACAATAGATTAATGCAAAAGCAAAAGTTGTAATCTTTTCTATTCAGGTAGAGTCACTTATGCATTGAAATAAAGAACAAAGTCCAATCCAGCTAATGTTTGAGTGGAAATTAATAGATTATTATACTGAAAAACCCATAACAACTGTATTACATTTATTTGCAGGTAGCCATTAAAAATGTCAACATTACACATTTTATTCAAATGATACATTTCAACATACCTAAACTTTAAAATATTCAAGATTATGTTCCAGTGAAACACTAAGAGCTTGATTCTCTACTAGCTTGTGTTGAATACAACAGAAGGTAAGATTGGGGGAATTACCCAGGCACAGAAATTCTCATTTGAGAAACTGAACAGAATTTTGCAATAAGACTCATGGTTAACATTAATTTCCCTGGTCAGGGCTCTCCCTTCTGTACAGAAGTCTTGCAAACCTTGGTTTGGTCTGAAAACTATGTGGGTTGGGTCACAAGCAGACATGCCAAACCCATGGGGAAAAATGCAGAAATTGGGCTTGTTTTGGCTTAATTGGATTGTGAGTTGCTTGTTGGCTAGTTTTTGGCTTGTAGCTTGTAGCTTCTTTTTTTGATTGGCTCCTGGCAAGCAGGGGCAAGGAAGGAGTGGAAGCAGGGGCAAGGGGGGGAAAGAGTCGGGGTGCACAGCGGGCCCACCACAGTCCCAGACTGCATGCTGGGGGATCTAGTCACATAGAGTGTTGGGGTTCTTAGGGATTGGCTTGTTTTGGCCTTGTTTTGAAATGGGATTAGCTTGATTTTTGGCTTATTGTGAAAGTCGGGCTGCTTATTTACCATGTGAAAGTTGGTAACTGTGGTCACAAGTAGATTTTAATGATATAGACAAAAGAACAAGGCCCACAGAAAGCAGTAATGCATAGTTGTGCAGGAGCATCCCAGAAATGGAAATGTGATGCTGACAGTCACAATTTCTTCCCTACTACCTCCTGAGGGATGTAATATACTCCAGGCCAATACCAGTAATAAATTACTACTAACATGCTCTCTCTCCCACAAACTCTGGTGGCCAGGGAGTAGGAGAGGTGGAGTCAAGATAATAATTTTTTTAAAAAAAAATCTGCAAAAGGACCAAAAAAATGCCACCAATTGAGTAAAAGAGGTGGTTAGAGTCAAAAAGGCATCCTTTAAAAATTGAAAGTAAAATCTTACTGAGGAAAACGGAAACAAACTCCAGCAAGTCAAGCGTAAAAATATAATTAAGCAGGACAAGAAAGTATTTGAAGAGCAATTAGTACCAGACACAAAATCTAACAGCAAAAAAATGTTTAAGTACATCAGAAGCAGGAAGACAAATCTGAGTAACTGTCACAGAGTGAGGTGTTGATACAGGAGGTATTGGAATAAATTAATAAGTCACCAGGACCAGATGGTATTCTCCCAAGAGTTCTGAAGGAACTCAAATATGAAATTGCAGAACTACTAACTGTAGTAAATAACCTATTTCTTAAATCAGCCTCTGTACCAGATTCTTGATTTTTTTTAAAAAAGCTCCAGAGGAAATCCTGACAATTACAGCCTACTAAGCCTAACTGCATTACTGGGAAAATTGGTTGAGACTATAGTAAAGAACAGAATTATCAGACACATATATGCATATGATTTATTGGGGAAGAGTCAACTTGGCTTTTGTAAAGGGAAATCAGGCCTCACCAATCTATTAGAATTCTTTGAGGGGATCAACAAACACGTGGACAAGGGTGATCCAGTGGATATAGTGTACTTGTACTTTCAGAAAGCCTTTTGACAAAGTCCCTCATCAAAGGCTCTTAAGCAAAGTAAGCAGTCATGGATAAGAGAGAAGGTCCTCTCATGGATCAGTAACTGGTTAAAAAGACAAGAAAA
Source organism: Natator depressus (assembly GCF_965152275.1). NCBI lineage: Eukaryota > Metazoa > Chordata > Testudines > Cheloniidae > Natator > Natator depressus. The sequence continues at coordinate 76,252,451 of NC_134235.1, forward strand.
AAAAGGTAGGAAGAAATGGTCAGTTTTCACAATGGAGAGAGGTAAACAGTGGGCTCCTCCAAGAATATGTATTGGGAACAGTGCTGTTCAGCATATTTTAAAATTATCAGGAAAAAAGGGGTAAACAGTGATGTTGTAAAGTTTGCATATGATAAAAAATTACTCAAGATACTTAAGTCCAGTGCAGACTGCAAAGAGTTATAACAGGATCTTACAAAATTGGATGAGTGGTAAAGGAAGTGTCAGATGAAATTCAGTGTTGATAAATGCAAAGTAATGCACATTAATACACCTAACCCCAACTATCCATTAAAATTATGGGGTCTAAATTAGCTGTTATTTCAAGATCACTTTCTTGAGTGGTGATTGTTCTCTGAAAAGATCTGCTGCTCAATGAACATCGATAGTCAAAAAAGCTACCAGAATATTAGGAACCGTTCCATTAGAAAAGGAATAGAAAATAAGATAAATATCATATTGCTACTATATAAATCAATGGTTCACCTACATCTTGAATACTGTGTGCAATTCTGGTTGCCCCATCTGAAAAATGAAATATTAGAATTAGAAAATGTCCAGAGAAGGGCAACAAAAATGATTAGGGGTTTGGTAAAGTTTCCATATGAGGAGAGATTAAAAAGATTGGGACTGTTCATTTTTACAAAGGAAGTAATAAGTGGGAATATTGTAAAAGTCTCTAAAATCATGAAAAGTGTGCACAAAGTGAATAAGGAAGTGTTATTTACCCTTTTTCATAACCCAAGATCCAGGGGTCACCCAATGAAATGAATAGGTATCAGGTTGAAAACAAATAAAAGGAAGTACTTCTTCACATAATGCACAAGCAACCTGTGGAATTAGTTGCCAGAGGCTGTTGTGAAGGGCAAAAGCATAACTGGGTTAAAAATTAGATAAATTCATGGAGGATAGCTCCATCAATGGCTGTTAGCTAAGGTGGTCAGGGATACAGCCACATTCTCTGGGTGTCCCTAAACCTCTGATGGCCAGAAGCTAGGACTGACTCCGTGATCCATCCCCAGTTATTAAGTGCCCTGTTCTCTTCATTCCCTCTGAAGTATCTGGCACCAGACACTGTTGGAAGACACGGTACTGGGCTCATAGGTGCTGACTTTCTAATATGGCAGGAGGTGCTTCCCCCGGCTCTACCCCAGGCCCCGCCCACACTCCACCCCTTCCCCCAATGCCCTACCCCAACCTGCCTCTTCCTGCCCCCGCCCCACCACAGCCCCGCCTCTTCCCAACCCCACTCCACCCCCTGAGAACGCCCCACCCTCTCTTCTTTCCCCTACCCCCAGCGCCTCCTGCACACCAGGGAACAGCTGATTCATGGAGGGCGGGAGGCGCTGGGAGGGAGGGGAGGGGTGCTGATAGGGGGGCTGCCAGTGGGTACTCAGCACCCACAATTTTTTTTCCGTTGGCACCTATGACTGGGCTAGATGGAAGATTGATCTGAAACAGTATGGCCATTCTTTTGTTCTTATGTTTGAGTCGCTCCCCACCTACCTTCTCCAGGGAGGGAATAAAAAAGTGCATAACCCATTTTTACTCCTGTGTGCTTGGACCCAGAATTCAGGCAGCACCTGTGGGAATTTAAGGGTTCTGTAGTTTCCTCATCGGAGTGTTGCTCTTTTAAGATTTCTGAAAGCATGCTCCACACCTCGTCCCTCTTAGATTTTGGACGGCACTTCAGATTCTTAAACCTTGGGTGGAGTGCTGAAGCTATTTTTAGAAATTTCACATTGGTACCTTCTTCGCGTCTTGTCAAATCTTCAGTGACAGTGTTCAAAAATCACACAACATGCGCTGGGTCATCATCCGAGACTGCTATAACATGAAATGTATGGCAGAATGTGGGTAAAATAGAGCAGGAGACATACAATTCTCCCCCAAGGAGTTCAGTCACAAATTTAATTAATACATTTATTTTTTTAACGAACATCATCAGCATAGAATCATGTTCTCCAGAATGGTGGCTGAAGCATGAAGGGGCATATGAATGTTTAGCATATCTAACATACAAATACCTTGCAACGCCAGCAACAAAAGTGCCATGAGAATGCCTGTTTTCACTTTCAGGTGACATAAATAAGAAGCAGGCAGCAGTATCTCCCTTAAGTGTAAACAAACTTGTTTGTCTTAGCGATTAGCTGAACAAGAAGTAGGACTGAGTGGACTTGTAGCTCTAAAGTTTTACATTGTTTTGTTTTTGAGTGCAGTTATGTGACAAAAAAATCTACATTTGTAAGTTAAACTTTCATGGTAAAGATTGTACTACAGTATTTGTATGAGGTGAATTGAAAAATACTATTTCTTTTGTTTATCATTTTTACAGTGCAAGTATTTGTTATAAAAATAATGATACAAAGTGAGCACTATACACTTTGTATTCTGTCTCATTATGGAAATCAATATATTTGAAAATGTAGAAAAACATCCAAAACTATTTAATAAATTTCAATTGGTATTCTATTGTTTAACAGAGAGATTAATTCCGATTAATTTTTTTAATTGCAGTTAATTTTTTTGAGTTAATCGCATGAGTTAACTATGGTTAATTGACAGCCCTAATTTAAATTGATAACAGAATGGATAATCAGCGTGATTTCAGCATCAATTTGCTTGATTTTGGGGATTATTGCCATAAACAGCTGATCATATGTGCTAAATTTTGAAAGCATAATAAGTACTTCACAACTGTGAAATAATTTATCAACAAATTGTCTTATAAATTTCAGAATCCAGTGACCATTAGATTAAATAACAAAAATGTAACAAAATGTTTTAAAGAATGTTCTCTCTCCCTTTTTTAAAAAAAGGAGAATATCAATAGCCACTGATTTGATATCAAAGCAACATGAGAAATATAAGTAGATTTTGGGGGGTCAATGACAAAACGGAAGCAAATTTTGCCAGTGTCTGAAACTGTTTTCCTATAGTGTTTAAACAAACCTAGTGACCCATTTTTATCATGTCGTTAAATAATTGAACCAGATGGGATTTCTAAAGTCTGTTCAGTTCATTATTTTTCTAATATAGTATTTTTATTAATAATGAACTGGTGACACGCTTATGTAGGCAGTGCTTATACATAGGTTTTAAAGTATTAATGCATGATTAATGGATGTTTTTAATAAATGTTTAATAATTATTGGTTATTATAGCATCCAACAGGTTAAAAGTTTGCTTATTACCATGGCTTATACAATTTACAGCATCTTCTATGGATTTGCTTATCACTGTCTACAATACATGTATACAATACAGTATCATGTCTGTAACTTGCTTACAACATCAATTAATCATTATAAACACTTTATAAATGGAAACAATGTAAAGTGTGTCAGATTTAAATTTGTCAGTGCCTAATGCTAAACCTTTTTTCAAGCAACTTAAAAAGAAAACTCAAAAAGCACATCTTCTTGACCTCACTGTAGGGCTTAGGACACATAAATGAGCACCAAATGCTCTTGTTCTGCCTTCAGGAAAGCACTGCAGTGAACTAAAATGACTTGAAATAGGTCTTTCCTCCCAGAACCCAGACAGTTGTTACAGGCAACTGCTCCTCCACCTGTATACCTCTCTTCTGCTTATTTCTCTTCTTTGTATTGCTCAATCTCTATTTGAAACTTTTGGAAGGGCTGAGAAGACAACAAAGGTTGAAGTGCCAATGCAGTATACAGATGGAACCAGTTCTACATCTCCTTTATGGGAAACAAGAAGGACACCACTCCTATATTTCTCAGTGTCTAGCTGAATGCAGCACCTGCATAAAAAACAATTGGCTAAGCTGAACACAGGAAAGAGTAAGGTAATGCGAGTAGGAAAAGAAGTGCTTCAAAGAATTTGCTTCCTCTCTAACATCCCCCACTATTGAGGGCATCTGCTTTTAGATTAAATTGATCCATATGTAAGGGGACTGTTGCCCCCTTACTAACATTCAGTGGGGGTGTTTTAGTTGCTAGCTCCCAGTACTAAAAGGGGGAAGGGTTGATGGGGAATCAGGACCCTGAGACTGATAGTCCCCAGGAACAATGGGGAGAGGCCAATGCTCCAGGTCAGCCTGAATGACAGGGCGAGTAGGCTAATCAGGGAGTCAGGAGACCAGGGAGGTCCCATCCTCCGTGTGAGCTGGATTTGCCTGGGTCAGACAGAGCGGGGCCGAGCTAAGGAGAAGGCACGGGCCCAAGCTGAGCTGGGGAGCAGAGCTGTGCCAGATCCAGAGGGACCAGAAAAGCAGCCCAGCGAGAGCAGACCCTGTCCTGGGAGCAGAGCTGCAGCCCCAAAGCCAGAGGCCCAGCCCAGAGAGAGCAGACCTGTCCTGGGAGCAGAGCTGCAGCAACCAGAGCCAGAGGGGCCAGAAAAGCAGCCCAGGAAGCAGGTCAGTGCTGGGAGCAGAGTCACAGAAGCAGCCTGCAGAGCAGACCTGTCCTGGGAGCAGAGCTGTAGCAACCAGAGGCAGAGGGGCCAAAGAAGCAGCCCAGGGAGCTGGAGGCAGAGCAGCAGCAGCAGTGCAGAGACAGAGTGGTGGAGCTGGGGCTGGAGCGGTCCGGAGCTGGGTGCGGTGAGCAGCTGGGGAGACCGAGGGGGGACCCTGGGCAGCAGGCCCAGCACAGGGAGACGCCTCAGCCAAGACGCTCTGCAGGCCAGGCTTGGATCGTAACCCCGACAGGGAGGGGTCGACACTGGGAAGAAGGGTCCTACCACTTAGAGCCTGAGAGCGTGTGGCCACCACCAGAGCAAGTGTCCAACCAACTCACAGTATCCCTACAGCACAGCCAGGGCCTGAGAAGGAGGCCTGGGACTTACAAGGAACAGACTGTGAACTGCCCTGACATTCCAGAGACACTGTTTGTGATGTTCCCTGCCACAGAGTGGGGTGATGTGTTTCCTTTAACCTTTCCCATTTTTCCTTATTCTTTTAAAAATTAATTGTTGATTAAATAACTTGCATTTGCTTTAACTTGTATGTAATGGTCAGTGGGTCAGAGAAGTGCCCAGGGCAGAGAGAGTACCCCGGAGTGGGGACACACTAGCCCCTGTCCTAGGTGACCACAGCAGGGTTGGGGTTCGAGCCCCCCAGGAATCCTGGGCCCAGCCTTGTTGGGGTTACAAGGACTCTGTCGGACAGGAGAGTGGAAGGGGAGTCCTCAAGGGTAGGGAGGCCACTGGTGTAGGAAGTGGGAGCGAGGACTCAGATCCTTTTGCTAGCCCACTTAACTGGGGTAGTGCAAAAACCAGGAAAGTTCCCCACAACAGCGGGACTATTCCGCTGCTTACACATAGCCTAGGCCCTAGGGTCCTTTTTAGTGGGCTTCTCAATACAACTGGATACCCAAATATCCATGGCAGCAATAAACACCAACTTTAATTAGTGTGAAGATTGCACTTCATCCTATCACATGCCAACCATTTGTGACCTGAAGTCTTCATTTATTGCAACTAACTATATCTAGAACTAAAGCCACACACCCTGAGAAAAGCTCCAGCTGGTATAAAATTCAGCAGCTAGCCTGCCTAGCAACACAGATCACTGTGTACACATAGAATCATAGAATATCAGGGTTGGAAGGGACCTCAGGAGGTCATCTAGTCCAACCCCCTGCTCAAAGCAGGGCCAATCCCCAATTTTTGCCCCATATCCCTAAATGGCCCCCTCAAGGATTGAACTCACAACCCTCGGTTTAGCAGGCCAAAGCTCAAACCACTGAGCTATCCCTCCCCCCATCACTCCAGGGTTCTACCCTCTACAGCCGGTTGTCCATAGATTACAGAACTCAATTCAAGGGGCCTATAGGATTGTCTCTAGATGTCTGAAAGTGATCACCCCTCCAAAACCAGGTACTTCTCCAGCAGCTGTATCCCACTGAAATGGTGAAACTGTTAAATGTTGGGGGAGTCACTTGAGTCCAAGAGATACAACATTCACAGCTCCTGACCAGAGAATATGGAACTAGCTCTCACATCAGATAAGAATGACCACTGTAGCAACCTTCATGAAAAATGGATCCCTACTCAGCAATGTTGAATCATCATAGTATACCCTCTCAGGGACTCAGTAGTAGCCCAACACAGGGACTGATGGGCTGGAGAACCAACACTCAGCTTTCCATGCTGCCCAGCGGAAGAATGACAGAAAGGACACAGAAGCAATTAAGAGAATGCCAAGCTAGGCATGCAACCTGCTATGTCAAAAGAGCCAAGGGCCTGAGGCCAAGATACACAGGTGAGCAAGTCTGGGTCCAACCATCTGTAACAGTGTGTGCTGGGTCAGGAGTTGAGACAGCAAGCTGTCACTCAAATCCCCACCAGTATACATTGGAACCTGTCTGAAAGAAGGTGCCAATTAACTTAGCAGAGACAAAGCTGAGGGGTTGATTGTGGGGGGGACCCCAGCAGCTGGGATTATATAAGCAGACAGGAAGGAAATGCTAGGAAGGAGAGTAGGGAGCCTGAATGAAAGCACGACTGACTGCTGCTAATACCATATCCTTCCCCAGAAGCATTGGCTACTGACTGTGTCCTGTCAAAGGGATAGAATAAAGCATGGTGGTGGTTAAGCACACATGGCATTGTGGTCATTTACTGGGACTGGAAAAGACTCTCAGGGGATCACCCCATGACACCATCAAATAGCCAGACAAAGCAACCATATATGATGAAGTGGAATACCAGGCATATGAGGTAATTACAGGACAGCAGTAGCTATGAAACCAAAGCCAACTGTGAAGAGCAGTAGACAGACGTACCTGGGCAGATGAAGCCAAGTCCAGGACAAGGAGGACATTGAGGAGCCTCAACCATCAGCCAGCCTGATGTGGAAGAGTCTGCAGAAATGAAATATCCTGACTCCAGCTGGACACCACAAAATAGAATAAAGGCAGGAACAGAGTGGAAGCAAGTCCCCCACCAACAGCAAATAACACAAATCTGAAGTGGGAGATTGCGTCGAAGACCATCACACTTAAGAGACTAAAAGGCCACAATAAGCTGGCAAGGAAGATCATGTCCCCTGGGTGGGCTATGTACTAGTAACCTCTGGGTCCAGCAAGTCAGCAAACATTGGCACAAAAGACATAACTACAACAAAATTTATTAAAAGGCAAGATTTAGCAAGTTGGAGGGAGCAACACAGGTTGTAGGAGGGAGGAGTTTGGAGGAGGCACCAAGAATTCAGTCAGCGTGCATTTTGTTTGAATGCTACCTAAAGTTACACCATCTCTGTAAATAATTCTCTTAATAAAGAGCCAGTTTAGTTTTAGAAACATTCTCTCTCATGTTGTTACCCAGCACATGGTACAGGTACCAACCATGAAACTAACCGTTGTCAGAACTAAATGCAAAATTCTTCTCTTCTTTTTAGCTTTCCCTCAATAATCTCTCCACACGGGCACATGCGGAATACACCCACTCACTTAAACATAAACAGGCAAACAATACAAAAATTGTATTTCTTCTACAGTCAGGGAAGGGAGAGCTTCCTACTCTTAATTCTGTTTTTAATACCTGAGAGGTGCCCAGATGACACTATGGCAAGATAGGGGTCATATAGAGCTCAGACAGACCGAGAAAAGCATATTCTGAATAAAGAGACACTAGGTACCATTAAAAATCTAACACTGGCCACTTTGTAATGTCAGCAGTACCATGGAATCTTCTGGTGGAATAGAGGGAGGTAGATTCCGTGGTTATGGCAAAGAGCAGACAAAAACAAACAACTCCAAACTCAGTGGGAAATTCAGAAATGGATCCAAATTTTGAGGCTTGAATCCATTTCTAGTAGAAAGGGAAATGTAAATTAGTGGTAGATAGAGGGTGCCATAAGATGTGTGTGTGTGTGTGTGTTTGTTTATGTGTAACACGAAAACAAGCCTAAGTATTTTATGAAATAAAAATATCAACTAAAAAAAAAGACTCCCTTGGGTTTCTCTATCCTCCTCACATACACAGTGCTTCAGCACAATATTTTTGTTTCTTGCTATTTATTAGTGGTAAGCATAATGCACGGTTACAGGGTGCTTTAGACTCCTTTTTGTCCCTCCCAAGTGTACCCTGCAGATGACAGGCCTTGCTTCCTTCCCTTCTCTGAAGGGTGGAATCATGTAGTTCAACCACTCCTAGTCTTGATCTCTGGGTGGTAGTGCCCCGTTTACCAAGCATGTTAACCTGACAGGCCCAACTGGGTTTGGCATCTGCAAGCCCTTCCCCCTGGGAGCCTGTGACAGAATAAGAGTGACAGAAACAGCTTCTTCAAAGCACAGCATTATTTATTTCTTCACTCAAAGGTACAAAACACACAGAGCAAATTAAATAAAACATAAAAGGTCTGTAAGCATAATTTTCCTGACCCACACCTTAAACTTTCCTTGCAAGCTTTAGTAAGATCCATTCAGCCTAGTTACCTCCATCTCTAGGCTGGGAGGAGCAGATTGCAGCATCTGTGTCTTTCTGTGGGTGCCACGCTTCAGGCATTCCATTGGCCACAAGCCCATTCACCACCCTAACTCTAGGTAATGTTTTCTGACAAGACAGAACTTTGACCTGTGCTTCAACAAAGAGATAAGCTAAGGTGCAAGAAGAAAGGGAATGTTATAGTTATACATATTATTTTCTCAGCATCCCCTTACCCTGGTAACTGATTATTGTGCATTGTGTGCGTGGCCACATTAGTCACATGGAGTCTGAGTCTCTTCTCATTTGCGTCATTGTACATCAAGAGTAACTCCACTGATAGTATTGGAGTTACACTGGTGTGAAGCTAGGGCAACTGGAGGGCAAATCACACATATGATATTGTTTGTTGGCTGATTGAGTGTAACTGTAACGAAGAGAGAGAAGAAGGTATGATGAAGTCCTCCATGATGAAGTCATAGAGGTGTTACTGTGGAAGAATTGAGGAATTCTGAGGATACTTAAAACCCTTCATTTCCAGACCACTTGATGTCTCAAGCCAACCTTGCCTGTATGCAAGAATAATTAGACTATTATAATATTAGAGGTTAGAGTTAGAGTCAAAATTAATAGTACTTTGCAAGGCAGAATCCTTTAGTGGAATAGCAGCTTCTGTGCTATACCCCTTCCACCATCCCACATGAGTGACAGGGATGGGGAAAAGATATCTTAGCCAAGCCTCAGATGCCATAATGGCCCCTGTAGGCTGTCAGCAGACATTATTAGATACAGCAGCCTTTAAATGCCCTGTATTGCACTGGCAACTTGTCCAGCAGCTGCTGGCCCCAGGATCATATGTATACAAAAGGTGGCTTAATGCCAGTACATTTTGCCTTCATTTGTGTACATTCTTTCCTTAACTGTAGGTGACTCCCCATTTATATGACACGAGGTAAATCTATACCCATTATTCATAAAAAAAAATACAGCAGTAACAAAGATAGTGCTAATGTCTGGCAGCTTTGAGTTGCCAACCAGCTGTGCAGTTTCTGGTTCATTGTGTAAGCTACAGACATAAATATACTCTTGATGAAGGAAATGATGGGTCCACCAAAAGGCCTACAAAAAAGCTTTATGATTCGGAATTTGGCTCTCACTATTATTTTATAACATCAGGTTATTTTTGAAGAGCTTTCAGAGCACTTTTAGCCTAGAAAAATCAATGTGTGTGATAGAAATTAATACATTTTACAAAAATACCCAAACAATTTAACACTGAGGACTTAAATGTTCAAATAACATCATTTTTCATCAAAAACACCATTACAGGCAGTTATGGTTGAATGCTGTTTGTCATATTTTTGTAAGAGAGAAATGCATGGGATGATGAAATTAACTCCAGCTTATAGGAGGCTGACATTTGAACAAGGAAGAAATTGCAATGTGTTTGGTTGTCTGAGGTAAACACATTAGCTGCTGAATGTGTAAATTGCAAAAATAACTTAGTAGCCAAAAGTGAGAATGAATGAACAAGCAAACGATCTAATTTCTGTTGGAACACATCACCTGTGTGATTTTTCAGGGTCCCTGAGGAATAAAGGAGCAGATGAAGTGGGAGGCGCATCTGTGGTATCAGCTGGGAAAAAATCAATAACAAATACAGTCCGAGTGCCAGCAAACAAAAACTCTTCCTGCTACTCTATCAAGAGTTGGGACATCTGAAATTGTGAAAGTCAGGACTCGAATTGAGGACTGAGATACCACTACACTCTCTACCACTAGTATTTGGTGAAGCCAAAGTTTGTCTATCTGTAGTTCTTGGAGTAAATATATGGCAAATGTCAGTTCTACTTTTTGAAGTTATGGCCTAGTGGGAGACCCGTTCAGAGAGAAGGATGAAACTGAGCTCTATTTTGATAAGGGAAAAAATTCCTTGCCATTTGTGAAGTGAAACCAGAAGCAGGGACCACAGTGTCTTGTGATGTGGAGGAAATACGAAGCCCAGAGAAATAGTTAGGATGCAGGGTATCTTAACTGCAGAGCGGCAGTTCACCAAGTGCTATTTCAGCAAGCAATATAGATGCATGCAATGTAATTAATTGGATTTCATGGTCTGCTAAGAACAGCATGCAACCAGTGTTTTAGATCATGATAAGCCTACCCACTGGGATGAAGGTCCCATGCCCCTTCAAGCAAGCACAGCATGAGACCTGGCTATTAGTGAAGCTCTGAGAAAATAACAGAAGGGTCACAAATAGATTCTTTAAAAGGGTTTAAGCTGAAAGTGTGTTTCAGTGGAGTCCAGCTACCCTGTAAAATGAATATTGTCCTTTAAAATATATATAAAACTTCCATGTCACTCAGTCCTTGTTGGAGCAACAGCACTGCTTACTGACACTTTAAGATACCCTGCTCTAGGGAGAGAGAACAGACTTCTCCCTGCATAGACAACCATTTTCATCTGTTTTTGTTTCCCTTTGTGAAGAAAGTATTGTACCCTCAAAGAGAACAAAAAGCAGCATTTGCCACATGGTTACAACACAGCGGTGTCTGTGATTACTACAGTTTCCCCCCTAGTGAAACAGGAGATATCTGTGGTAACTGTGTGGCAACACTTACGAAGGTATTAACCAAGTAATAGCTTTTTCTTTTATGTGAAAGTCTCAGAAATTCCAGTATGTTATAGAGTGAATTCGACCTGTAAAAATGAAGGTTCCAGACTCAGACCTATACCTGAGTAGAGTGACCAGGACGTGTGCGATGGCTGCCCAAAGGCAGCATCTCCTGTAAGAGGAGTTGCCTGTTCTCATAGTGAGGAAACTTGTAGGAAGCAGGAAAGCTAGTGTCAGGAGGAGCAAGCTTGCTAGGATCAGGTGTTTTCTGGTGAAAAGTAAGTTGGGGAGAGACCTGTTCAGAGGTTCTCCCAGCAGGAAATTCTGGGTTGGAAGTGGAAAGAACCAGCCTGATGGCAAGAATGAGGGAAGGAACCTGCAATCCAGCCTTGTGACCCAGAAGCAGAAAATTACAAAGACTGAAAGGGTAGAGGGTTTGCTTATGAAGCTCTGCTGATTAGAGAAGAGACTGTTGGTACCAAAGAGGACCAAGCAAACTACTTTCTATGTTATGGAAGCAGAATGATTTAATAAAACAGAGACCTAACAGGAAGTTAATTAAAAATACTCCATTTGAGTTGGTTGAAGAGGCAAAGGAGAAACTGAGGCCAGCTATATTGCATATTGCATTGGGCCTGGGGAAGAGGCATACCCCTACGATGGTAGACCAGGGAAGGCATAGTTGTTGTCGCACCTTTTGCATCTGTTTCCCCTCAGGTGGAGCTTGCCACTACTTATTCCAGCCCCTCCCTAGCCTCTTTAAAGAGGCTAGTGCCACTGCTGACACAGTCCCCCCTATCTGCATGACTAGATTTTTGTATTTTAAGAAGCACTCCCACTGCCTACCTGTTTATGCAGAATCTCAGGGAACACCTACCTCTAAAACACGGTAACACAAATCCTATGCATATTTTCTAATTAAACTCTTTTTATCTGGCTCAAATATTGCACTCGGCACCTTTCTGGTAGCAAACCTTAATTACTATGTCAATCACAGGCATAAATCCATGGTACAAAGTAAACTGGTTTCAGGTTTGCAATGCAAAGGGCACTCCATTTTGCTTTAAAGTGATAGAGGATGAAAATGTACAAATATTGAAATTTGGATATAGCCCTATCATAAAAATAAAAATTGGTCCAATGGATAGAGCCTGATCTTGGATTCAGTTTATCTGAGTGTTACTCTCTGCTCTCACTGACCTGCTGTTTATTACCTTGGTTGGTTGCTTCTCTCTGGGCCTCTCTTTCTCCTGACATATTTTGTGTGACTTGTCTATTTTGAATGTAGGCTCTTCAGAGCAAGGCCATTCTCTTACTATTTGTTTGAAGTGTGTAGTACAATGGGGTCCGGATCTCAGCTGTGCTTTGAGGCACTATCATCATACACATAATAATAATAATACTGGGGCAGACATCACCAAGTGGCACTGTTACACATCATCTTTCAAGTTTTTTTCTTAGTATGCAAGCAAGTTTTGACTTTTGGGAAGGTACACTGTGTAGTTAATATTGGGGATATGAAAGGTTTTGTACAGAGGGAACTCTGTGTGCAGCTAGAGAGTTTACTCTTTGGCTCAGTCTTTTGTTAGAGTCAATTCTTGAGGTGGAGTTACTCCCTGGGAAGATGGTATAGGTACTGGGTTGAGGTTCCTGGAAGATGGGATTGCCCTGCATGCGATTTGACCGGCTCTGTTCCAGGACTGGTGTATGTGTAAATACAGCATGTTACACTTAAAATACACTCAAACTCTGTGTCATTGATTTCTCCTCCAGTGGACCTCCAAGATCCATGACATCTGCTACCACTAAGCATGGGGTGACATTGGTGTCAGAAAAAGAGACAATGATAATAATGAATAAAATAGACCAATCTTATAATTAATCATTGCAGAATATGATGCTCACATGAGACTGAGCAGTATTATTTAACTATTATTTAGGTGGTTCCAGTAGCATCCACTATGTGGCAGCTTCTGTACAAACATGAAAGAAAGTATGATTATAACCCCCAAAGAGCTTACACTGTATTTTCACTGACCCACTGCTAACCACTAAGACTGCAATTCTTAAATGTTGAGAAAGTGGCAGATCACTTTTCTCTCAGCTCGTGCCTGATGCCTGCAGAATGTTAGAAACATAGGCAAGAGCATGTAAGGTGAGTGTTCTTTTCCTTATTGTAAACTGGCAATGTGTCAAACTATGTTAACAAATTCCCTTTAACACAATTTGCAGTTTGGGGTCAGAGTCCAACATCCTGTACATGGACTTTGTACATCTTCTTTACAATGCTAATTTGATTAAACTAACAATGTTACAAATCTACCATCAACTCAAGAGAGAAGATAATTAAACAGTCACAGTATCATAGAAATGTAGGACGGGAATGGTATGATGCCTTTTACAGTTCACAGGACAGATATTCATGCCGATAAAGTTATAAATCAAATAATTCCTGAGCAAGCAAATGTAAAGTAGTGAAATGTTACTTGAACAGACATTTAATATGTGTGTGTGTGTGTGTACAGAATTTTTAAGACGCAAATTCAGCCATGCTTATATTACTATGATGAGAAAGGAATCCACTTTTAAGAAAAGACCTTAGATGTGAAAGAGGAGTGCTTGAACTAAAGATACCAAAAAGGCAGCTCGTGTACAATGACGATTGCTTGTCCTGCTGACTGGTATCATGTGCATTGTTTCCTGGTGCTCCCCTGATCTGTGTTGTAGTTACCTCAGACTTGCATTGCAAGCTCTTTGGGGCAGGAACTGTTTCTTTGTTATATGTTTGTGCATTGCCTAGGACAATGGGGCCCTGGCTGGTAGTTGCTTCTACAATACAAAGAATGAGTAATAGTAATAAAACAGGTCAAGGTCAACTAACTTTTTTATAAGGATGATATTACTGAAGAGGAAAACAGATGCAAAGCACAACTGCACTGACAGAGAAATAACATACACGTGAGGCCAAATTGTGTCTCTTCTTCCTCAAAAAATATAGGATCACAGGAGTTGAGGAATTGAGCAAAGGACAAGCTTTCTTACATGGCATTGTATGCATTATTAACTGTACATTAGGGCTACTGGATGGAAGCTGAACTGCTCCTCCCCTTTTCTGATTAGGAAATCTCAAGTTTGAACTTGCCCCCTATCCAGACATGGTGGTGGGAGTGAGTGACGTAGAGTTGGCATATACTCCAGTAGGAGATTCCTTATGACAGGGCAGTTCCCAACTGTCTCTTTCAGGAAACTCTGAATGCCACCCACTTTGCCACTGGGATTATACAGAAGGAATTTAGCCTGGGCCAAGGAGTTGGCCCTGATTTCTTTTTTTGTAAGTTTTCCCATCTCTAGTCACACAATGTTGTTTCAGCTACATATGATCTAGAAAAATACCAAAGGTTAATAAATATATTTCAAATTGATGTGGAGAATACTTACTGCATATGGTACTTACTCTATATGGCAATTTATAGCTTGGAGTTAATTTTTTTGAATTAATATAACATTTTATACCAGCATGGAAAATAGATTTTTAAATTAATGTCCAAAATAGCTTGGATAAAGATATTGAAGGATTCATGAATCAAAAATTTGAATTCTTCAGAACATCAGAACATGAAATATAATATAATGTTTTAGATATAAAATGACATGGAAATTGATGGTCCCAATTTTTTAGCTGGATTTAACAGTGCTTAAACTAAGAATCTGTAAATTTTAACATTTAACTTTCATGCCTAATTGAATTTTGAAAACTTTTTTAAACATAAGCAGTATACGTTTCATATATTTTTGACAATGTCACCCTATAAATGGACTAAATTTATTATAGATACATGTTTATCTTTCCCATGTAATCCTCAGGCTCTTCCTAACTGTTTAAAGAATGGATATAAGCTATAGTTTTTGTGATGATGTGTCTGCTGGCAAACAAAGGTTCTAGTGGTGACGATGTTTCAATCATCATCAATTGGCAGAAAGAGGAAATAGACTAAAAGATTATTTGTCAGATGATTTTTTTACTTTTTAAACAGCATGTCTTGGTTAAACTCAGTTAATCTCTGATGTTTTATTCTGATTTTTTCTAGAGCATAAAATATTGCTAATTGCGTCTGACTTTACTACGACCACATGTTGACTTGCAAACACCTCCATATTCTAGTAATTAGTGACCTGTCTCTTCTGAACTATACTAAAATGACTATTTGTATTATGGTAGCACTTAGAGGCCACAGCCAAGAATGGGGCTCCATTCTGGCAGGCACTATACAAACACAAAGACAGACCCTGACCTCAAGAGTTTACAATTTCAGATAAGACAGAGAACAGATGGGGAAACAGGGGTGCAGAGAGGTGAAATGACTTTCCCAAAGTCACACAGCAGGTACGTGGAAGAGATAGGAATAGAAATCAGACCTCCTGACACCAGTCCCATGCCTTGTACACTAGATCAGGCTCCCTCTTCTAAAGACCAAGAAAGATTATGGATTCCATGTTTGTACAGACAGTAATGCTAGATAAAAAAAAGTGCACTACAGGAAAAGATTGTGGAATGTAATACAGGACTTCCATTGAGGAAGGTGCAAAGTCACAAATTACCATAGACGGAGGCCCAAGAAGGCAAGGAGTGTGTCTCAAGAGGCATAGTTACCTTAGCTAAGGATCTTGGTCAGTGGATCTCCAGGATTAGTGGCTCAAAAGCTACAGATCCTAAGTATAATTCTACGGCCTGTTTAACAAAATGTATTAAGCCATGGAAGATTGGCTTTGTTCTTTTCTTCTCTCCTTCACAAACCTTTGAATCTTTTTTCTCTAAATAACAATACAATTAGTAACAATGTAAACTCACATAGAGCAATCATCTTTAGTCATTATGGCTACACTTTTATGTGGCTGGGCTCTCCCCAGCTAATTGACAGGACCTGTTGTGATGAAGCACAGAATCACAGAAAAATGCTGGTTTTGTAGAGTATCACCCCCAAATGACACCAAGAGAGAGACAACAAAATTACTTCCTCATTTTTAGAGTCTTACATTATGGGGTTAATGTTCCCCAGCTCTTCACATTCACCATTCAAAGATGACCCAAATAACTGAAAAACTCATCCAGATTACCATGAAACGGGCGAGAAAGCCATCTCTGCTGAGGGCTTTGTGCTGGCTCATTTGCAACTCGTGTCACACCCAGAACCAGATGGAAGAGTTCACCATGCTAATGTAGGTTTCAGGCAGGCTTTCCTTAAGGTTATACACACCCACGGGGTGCATTCATTACCCTGTATGTGAAGTCAGCAGGATAAAGTTGTAATTACTCTAAGGCTATCGAAGCTTAGTCCATACATAAGGAAAATAGGGTTTAAAATATATATATATACAATCTGCATGTCACACAGATGTGTGCAGGGTCACTCTACAGCAAGAGCTATAGGTGAAGAATGGGATGCAAAAGAGTGGGTGTTTTCTCTAGAAAATGTTTCTCATTTTTAAAGCAAATATTTGCAGTCTGGATCATATGTTAAAGAGGTCACTTCATGTTTCATTGCATAAGAGTGGATATTGAAATTTAGCACCTGTAGTAAAAAAAATTATATGTGAGTTAAGCCCTGAATTCCAAATCAGACAAAGAAAAAAAACAACAAACAAACAAAACAAAAAACCCCACTGAAAAGCTATTCAAGCACTAGTGAAGTAAGGCAAAGATTTGAGACATGGGGCAAAATCCCAGGCCTATGGAAGTCAAGGATAAAACTCCCATTGACTTCAATAGGACCAGAAATCCATGTTCTGTACATTGCTACATTTGGGCTATTGTTCTTGCAGTGCTTCAGTAATAATGAGATGCATTAGAACTACTTGTGGAAGATCTACCCCATAGATTTAAAAAACCCTGAAGTACAGAAGCAGTTGGACAGGGATTATTACATATCTCTATTCTGTGTGGCTTTGTTCACCATGAATAAATAGTCTATTTTAGCTGTTCACCTTAAACATTATTGGCCTGATTCCACTCTTACTTACTTTGGCTTTGAATGGAATTACACCTGTTTCTCCCTTTCTAGAGAAAAGGACAATCAACCTTATAGGTTATCAGCAGCCATCTTAATTCTGAGTTTTCTACAGAAGAATAACACAAGAGGTGTTTGGGGGTTGGGTTTTTTTTTTCTGACCTGCAACTCGTGGTATTATTATTAATCTGAGAATGTGTTTAAATTCCAAATGTAACAGGAGTTTGGTTCAGCTCATCATAAAGCAGAGGTGGGCAAACTACGGCCCGCAGGCCACATCAGGCCCGCGGGACCTTCCTGCCCGACCCCTGAGCTCCTGGCCTGGGAAGCTAGCCCCTGGCCCTTCTGCTGTTCTCCCTCCCCTGCAGCGTCAGCTCACTGCGCCACTGGCACAATGCTCTGGACGGTGGGGCTGCGAGCTCCTGAGGCAGCGCAGCTGCAGAGCCTAGCCTGACCCGGTGCTCTGTGCTGCGCCGTGGCATGGCTGTAGCGCTACCAGCCACCGGTGCTCCAGGCAGTGCGGTGAGGGGGCAGGGAGCAGGGGAGTTTGAGGGGGTGGTCGGGGCCAGGGGTGTGGATAGGAGGCAGGGTGGGAAACGGGGGTTGAATGGGTGCTGGGGTCCCAGGAGGGCAGTCAGGAAGGAGAGGAGGAGTTGGATGGGGCGGCGGGGGGCAGTCGGGGCAGGGGTTCTGGGGGTGGTCAGGGGACAAGGATAAGGGGTGTCATAAAGGGACCAGATGAGGAATTCAGATCTAGACTTGGCTTTGGATCCCAAAGCTCTCCACAAACAAAACAAAGGCAGAGAAGTATTATATAGGGCCTGGATTTGTGCCCATCTCTAATTACTCATGGTTTTAGTCAGTATACAAGGAGGAAATGTGGTGAGAAATATGATTCTGATTCTCAAAGGATTCCTTGGCCCTGTGGAAGTGGCAATATATTTCAAACCAAATTTTAGAAGCATGTTGTCAGTGAAACTGGATTGTTGCATTAGAGATGTGCACTTGTGATTTCTCACTTCCAAAAAGTGACTGAACATTTCTATTTTGTCATTTCCTTCTTCGGATATGTAGCATTCTCCTAATTCTCTATATTAGTTTTCAGAAATTCTCTACTGATTGATAGTTTGGACAGTCTCATCTCAGCATTCGCTATCCAGCAGCTTGTAATTCTGATACAATCAGTCTCCTCTGCTGTATGCGTCACACTATCTGAAAAAGAGTAACTACCAGTACTCTTCTTCAGGATTTCTTACATCCCTACAGAATACTATGAACAATTGATTTTTGCGCATGACTGTAGGGTGGTTGTGATTATAAAATGATATACAGATTGTTTTATCTCTCAAACAGAGACTCTTAAAAAAATCCTTTCCTTCATCTAGCATTCCTGAATGTAACGTGTGCCTCAGGGGAAAGAGAAAGAACTCCTACAGAACTGAATGTGCACCGTTCATTCAAGTCCACTTCAACATTAAGAGAGCTGACAGATACTGAACTACACATGACTCCTTGTCTGGCTGGGAGTGCAAATATATAGCCATCATGTAAACTATACAGTACTGCATTAAAGTTTCAGATGCTAGTAGAATGTTGAGTACTGATGGAAAACAGGTTCTCAAGCACTTTTTCCTCTCCCACTTTATTATGCATCATGCCCTTGAAAATTTACAGAAGTGGTTGTCATATTTTTCAATGATGATTTTATTAATCCAAACTTTTTTTATATATGGAGCCAGCTTCTCAACAGGTCTTCCAGAAATCACTGCATCTCAACTGAAGTCAACATAGCTATGCCAATTTACCTCAGTAGATGATCTGACCCCATAGATACCTATGCACCAGTAAACAGATACACATAATATATGAAGTCCTTAATGCAGATTTCCAACCTCTATACATTTAATTTTAAATAATGTATTTCAATTTTATTTTTTTATTATTTCCCCAACTGAGAAATGTCAAACGTAATAATAGACAGACAAGGTAGGTGAGGTAATATCATTTGTTAGGCCAGCTTCTGTTGGTGAAAGAGACAAGCTTTCGAGCACTACAGAGTTACCAGTTAAAAGATAGGAAACAAATTGTAGGAATAAATGGTCAGTTTTCACAATGGATATAGATACGTAGTGGGGTCCCCCAAAGATCTGTACTGGGATCAATGCTGTCCAACATGTTCATACATGAACTGGGAAAAGTGGTAAACAGTGAGGTGGCAAAGGTTGCAAATGGCACAATTTACTCAACATATTTAAGTCCAAAGCTGACTGCATAAAGTTACAAAGGATCTCGCAAAACTGGGTGAGTGGGAAAGAAAATGGCAGATGAAATTAAATGTTGATAAATGCAAAGTAAATAGGAGAACATAATCCCCACTATCCATGTAAAATTATGAGATCTAAGTTAGTTGTTGCCACTCAAGATTGTCCCGATGTCACTGTCTGGGTCTAGGCGGTGTGAGGGTTTTCTGCTCACAATAAAGCAATTTCTGGCAGTGGCATGCAGCATGGTAGCTCTCTTCCTCTCTCAGGTGGCAACTGCCTCCTTCTGCAGTGTAACCCACCTTCCTGGGGCAGATCAGTCCTAGGGCTTTCACCTGCTGGGGTAGCCCAAACAAAGTAAAGGGGAATTAACAAAACTCAGGGTCCCTATAAGAGGGAGAGGGGAATGCCTCCCTCTCAGACTGTCTCTGTAGCAGGTCCTCCTTTCCCTTAGGGAGGGACCTTTGGGCAGTTGTTGTGGGGAGAGATTCTACCATCTCTCAGTTCTCCTCTGCTGGAAGTGCAGGTTGCAAGTCTGCTCTCTTACCTGGTCTGCCACCAAACGAGCTGCTCCCTTGCCTTTTAACTCCTCCAGTTACAGCATTTGCTACAGGTATGGTGGGTGGGGCTGGCTGAACCCAGAGCAGCTCCTTAACCCCTGGTTGCCAAGTGTGGAGTTTGCATACCCCACCACAGAATTTTATTTGCCCCTTCTCATCACACAAGAATCAGGGGGTCAACCAATGAAATTAATAGGCAACAGGTTTAAAACAAACATAAGGAAGTATGTCTTCACATAACATGCAGCAACTTGTGGAACTTCTTGACAGGGTATGTTTTGAAGGCCAAAATTATAACTGGGTTCAAAAAAGCATTAAATAAGTTAATGGAGAATACATCCATCAATGGCTATTAGCCAAGATGGTCAAGGACTCAACCCCAAGCTCTGAGTGTCCCTAAACTTCTGACTGCAAGAAGCTGAAGACTGGATGACAGGGAGATGGATCACTCGATAATTGCCCTGTTCTGTTCATTCCCTCTGAAGCATTTCGCACTGGCAGGAGACAGGATACTGGATGGACCATTGATGTGACCCAGTGCATAGGTGATGGAACAATTTTTGTAGTGGGGGTGCTGAAAGCCATTGAACCAAACTGTAAATCCTATATATGATGGAAACCACTTCAAATCAGGCGGTGCTGCTGCACCCCCAGCATGCTTAGCTCCAGCATCTGTGACCCAGTATGGCCATTTTCATGTTCTTAAATTATCCGGACATTTTATCACTCCCTGTAAATGACCTTCAAGTCTCCCCAGAATCCTCTCACCCACAAATCTCCAATAGCCTTCCACATCTCACGTCTCTGTGTCAAGTACCTACAAAAGCCGATCATGGCCTTTGAACTTTGCTGGTTTGCCTAGCCACTTGAAGACTCCTCTAGTGGCTTGCAGTTGCTATAGTGATTCCTACACAATCTCTTCTTCAGGCCCTTGCATAGTAAACATGGATGATGTAAAGGAGACATGGATGGTGTTAGAGAGCTTATTCCTTCATTCTCCCACTTCCCAGGTCCTTCTCGCATGAACAGAGAGCAACAATACCCGAAGTCCAAAGATGCAAACAATTCAATGTTTATTGGGGTGAACTTCTAGCAAGCTTAAATCCAAGTTCCTTTTTCCTTATTTTCGAATCCCAACTTACTTCCTATTTGCCCGTAATCTATATAGTAGTATTCTCAGCTATACCTTAACCAATCATTTTACTGAAATCTATCTAACCAATCCTAACATATTGTAACATAATTCTCTAACCAATTATATCCCACTACCCTAATTAACTTACATCTAGCAAAATTAATTATACAGCAGACAGAAACAATTCGAGAACCAGACAGATTAACAATAGAAAAGTGGGGGCCATAAAGATAAAACAGACAGAAATGAGGGTTTCACAACCACTTCTATTGAGAAGTGATTTCTTGCCAGACAGGATGTTATCAAACTAAGTTTAGGCATTATCAGGACAAGATTGTATTCCGAACAGCCCAATAGCACCTTATTTCAATGTGACGAGTTTGAAATGTGAGGATATGACCATACGCTTCCCAGTTTACAGCTGCCTCTGCTGCTTAGCCAAAGACCTTAGCCTAAGAACACAGCCTTAGACTTTCATAGTGAGAGAAGGCCTATAAACAGGCAGACAGGGATTTTGATTCTTTCTTTTATACCTCTATTACTGGATAAATGATAAACATATACCTAAATTCTAAAGTATGGGCCTTTACAGGAAGGCTTGCATATCTATATCCTAACAGATGGCACAACCCTCTGACCGATTATTCCCTAGTTGCTGGGATATCCCTTAGAGTCATGGTCATCTGGCACAGGTTTGAACATGTTTCAGGATTCTCCAGTTCGTGCCGGGGACTAGCCCAGCACAGAGCTCACTAAGATCACCTTTGAACTCTCCCCTCCTGCAATGAATTTCATCAAGTGTTTCTAAGCCACAGTACAGGACCTGGCCCATTATCTTTCATATCTACTGTGATAGAAACAAAGACATAATTTCAACTCCATTCATACTGTGCACCGAACTTTGATATCTAAAAATCTATTTTGAAACTTTTAAAATTATATCTTTAATCCCAAACTTTAGGCTGTTTGGATTCAGTCCATAATAATGAAAATTCATGCTGTGAACTCTTTTCTGGGTTGACAGTTCAGTTTAGGCCTAGGTAGAATTACTATCCTAACTGGCTTTAAGAATGTAAATCCTATAGAATAAGGGCTAAATTTCACCTTGAATAGTTGATTTTCATGTTTCCATGAGGGTTACCAGTCAGATGAACTAATATCAGTGTTTTTTGTTTTTGCTTGCAGAGGTTTGTGTGAACCTGTTTTTAAGTTTGAGTTCTCATAGGAAAACCTGCCCTAAGCTTCACCTTCAGGTCTGACGCTCATGACCCCAGAATTCAAAAGCAAAACTAAGTCAAACCAACACATTTTGTGTCTAGATTTGGGTTGAACCAGGAAAACCATGAGTTTTTAACTGTTCCTGCACAAAATAAAGCACAAGTTTTGCTTTGGCCATCCATACTGAAAACTGGCTTATCTCTCTTGAATTTCAGTCTTCACTATGAAAGTTTTGCACAGCGCTCGTCACCCGTTTACAAATGGAGATGAATATTCAGTGGAGTACAGGAGTATATCAAGGACTCACCAGTAACTGTGACCTTACACTCACTAGAATAACTAGTTATTGAAAAATATTTTCCCCTTCCTTGGAAGGATTACAGACTTTGATACCTTGGATTTTCTATATTTTCAGTGTGGAAATAAATAGACATGAAGTGCTTTTATAACTGGAAGGCAAAGTCATTACAGATGGTATGTAGGTCACTCTTTTCTTTTTTCAAAACAAATATATGTCACTGACCTCGTTGCAGATGCTATTTCTTAAATTGTTTTCCATTAGGAAAGTCACAATAGCCTAACATGGAACAACTGTACTTCAGGGAGCTTGAAGATGTATGTGGATAAAATAGCCAATCAATCTAACAGTACCCATTAGCATGGAACATGAATGGATATACTCTAATTGTAACTAAATATTTATTGCATCATTATGTTATGTCACTGCTGTTAATAAAACCTGGAATAAAACTAAAAGATAAAACACACCTCATGTTTCATATTGCTAATACCAATTATTTATGATCGGAATGAAAACCTGATTTATAAATAAAAAGAGGAAGTGAAAGAAAGGTGTGAGTTGACTACTAGAGAACTGCTGATCTGGTGGAAAAAATGCTTCAAAGAACAAGTTAAAAATTAATATTTTTGAACAAATCTTGATGCAAATGTAATGTTTTGCTTCAGGAGCTCTGTACTTGGTTTTCAACATGTCAAGCTGATCAGTATGACTGAAATTTGTTACCTAGCAAGATGGCATCCCCATTTTCTGTTTTCAATAAAGAAGAAACAATTAGGGAGAGTAATGTTATACCTCACTGTATTCATCATATATCTTAACATTAACAATGGATAACTTTTAAAACCCTTTTGTAAAATCTTTTAGGAGTACTTGGATTTGCTGTGCATACCACGAATTTGGGGCTCCTCACAGGCTATGTACAGTGTAAATTTAATGACTGACACTGTAGAAGTACATATTTTAAACATTAAGACATTATTTTAAAATACAGTCTAAAGATCATCAGACAGAATAGCAAAAAATGAAAATGGAATACAAATGTACTTTCTCATTAGTAGAAAAATAATGGAATTATCACATTATGCTTTTGTTTTGGACCAGATTCTGATACCCTTATTAATGCTAAACAATACCCAGTACTCTATGAGTAATCCCCCTGAAATTAGTGGGACCACTTTTGGAGTATAGTGCTATTCAGCATGGTTAGGGGCATCAGAATTTACCCTATAATATATATCCAAGTGAAAATAAGTCACCTGTAAGTCTTCTAACATAAGAACATAAATCCACTAACTGTAAATGTATCTTCATACCAGTGATGCTGTTGTTAAGGTCTATCATTTTAGAAATTCTAATATAGAAAAAAGCTGACATCTCAGCTACTTCACATCAGATTGACCTAACAATCTGTATTTTGAGTTTCCAACTCATTTCTTCTTTCACAAAAATGTATATTCGCTGTCTCAAAAAGTCACAAAACAATAAAACTCTGGAGTTTAGAATGATTTTTATCCATGATTTAAACCAAAAGGGGGTTCGTTTAAAATATGTCAATTTTTGAATTTACCATAAATGAATGTTAACTTGCAAAAGGTTAATGTTAATAATAAAATACCCATGCTTAAATCAGCTTTTTAACATTACAGAGTACAGTGTGAGGAATATTCTAACATGTTGTAATTTGAAGTCTAAATCATGATTTGAGGACTTCAGTAACACAACCAGAGGTCATGGGTCTATTATAGGAATGGGTGAGTGAAGTTATGTGTCTTACAATGTGCAGGAGGTCATATTATATGATCATGATGATCCCTTCTGGCTTTATTATCTATGAATCTATGAGTTGTGTGTACTTTAAAAATGTGTTACAAAGTCCTTACATATTTGAAGATATGATAATTTATACATTTCTCTATATGCAATAATGATATTGTAGTTTCAGACTTCCTTGATTCTTGTCAATGTAGTTATAGATCAAAGTACAGTACACAGACTGCACTGGTTTTGTTGGTCAATAATCTTCTGGCAGGAGACCAAAAATCAAGAGTCCCCTGTGATGCACAGACCCCTTGGTAAAGAGTCTCCTGTTCTTTGCAAACTTTTCTCACCTCAGAACTGACAAACTCCCTACACCAAATACATCTGACAGGATATTTATGAATAAAAAGTAACATGTAAGGTATCTACAGAAAGCTCATAACTTGTCAAGATTCATAATCATAGCGAGATGTATGTATGGGTAATATTTAAGGAATAACACATTTACACTGAAACTGTACATCATGGACTTGGAGTAGAAATTAGTCCCCTGGGATAATGTGTCTCGGTGATGACCCCTTCAGGCAAGAGGGAGTTGTCACCTCTCCCTAGTCAGCCAGCACAGTAATGCAAGGATCGATTGTCTATCAACTTCCCAGATGGCCCTTTTGCATGGGGTCTCACCAGATTTTGTCACTTCCCTTTTCTACAAGTATATATGGGACTTCAGGAGAGAAAGTGAGGTGGGTATGGGCTGTGGTGCTTCCGGTATGTGCACGACACTCAACAGGATGTGTCTGATCCAAACACCATTACAGTCATTGGAAGGACTTTCTTTGACTTCTATTGCCACTGGAACAGGTGCTAATTTTTTTGTCTCATCTGATATAGTTGGTGTAGCTGACTAATTTCCATGTTGGGATCAGGAGTTGGATGAAGGTGAGATGTTTAAGGCATAACCAACAGAACACTGAGGTCTGGCTGACAGGTTGGAGAAAACTATTGGGAGAAACATAGGAGATTGTATCAGCTTGCACATTTTAAAAGGTTTTGCCTGCCTGTTAACACTGAGTTTTGCAATTTGAGAGTTTTATTGGATCTTCAGCTGCTTCTGGATGTCCACTCCAGCTAGCAGCAGTAGCTAAAGTACCTGTTAAACCAATACTTGGCCAGGAGATTGTAATCTTTTCTTCCCAAAGTGGACCTTGCCCCAGTGATTTATACTTTTGTCACTTCTGAAATTCAATGTACATAGGGCTCCCTAGGGCCTTCTCCTAAAACCAGTTATTTGTCTCCAAGTTAAGATACTGGATTTAATTAGAAAGAAAGAGAAATTTAAAAAAAGTCCTTACAAAAAACATTAAAGATTCACTTTCTCATGACCACTTTTGTTCACATATTTGCAAACAGTCAGGTGACAAGGTTTTAATGATAGTTATATGAAATACTGTGTGCTGTATATGGGATTGGGGAACTGCTCCCACAGAAACAATTAAATGAGCCAGACAAGGATCTGGCTGTCATCTATACAAATAGGACAACACATGCATTCACACACATTTAATTGGTGTGAATGTGACAAGAGGAAACTGAACATAAGGTCTCTAGACAGCCACCAAATGTGGCTTGTAATTTTCTCTCTCAATCAAGGAGGAAACTAGCTATTTTTAAATCTCAGGTCCATGCACAATGTGTTTTTCCTGTGCAAAAAAAAAGGGGGGGCAAAAAGTGGTTTCAAATTAACTAAACTCCTCAGGCCTGTTTATTTCCTGCTAACTCTTATTCCCGAAAATGTTCCATTTCCCAGCCCTCCATCTCTCTGAGAAAAATCAAAGCCTCAGTAATTTTTGTCAAGTCTCTTCCTGTTTCTTAAGCTTAGGTCACACTGTCAGGAAATTAACAGTACAATATATTCTATTCATTTATTGTAATTCATTATTTAGATTAGAGTAATACCTAGAGGCCTCAACTGAGATCAAAGCCCCATTGTGCTAGGCACTATACAAATATATAATAAGAGGGAACCTCTGCCTTGCAATCTAAATAGACAAAAGGTGGCAGGAAACAAGAAAGGTCACACAGGTAAAGCAACTTGCCCACAGTAAGTCAGGGGCAGAGTTGGGACTAGAACCCAGGTCTCCTCTAGCACAGCTCAGTGCTCTATTCAAAGACAATGCAGCGTTCTTTAGGTGACTGGTCATGAATGCAGATAGAGGTTAGGAAAAAAGGGAGAGAGAGCAGAGAGAAGAATTGTGAACATGTTTGAGAAATTTCAATGCTGCTTTTCAAAATTTCAAAAGCAGATCTGACAAATAGCAATTTATGAATAACAAATACTCATAGGATCAGATGGGAGTAATTTACCAAATGACCAACACTGAGCTACCCCACCCAGGAGACAAAGTCCCATCCACAGCTCCCTGGCACTGATCTATTTAAATGGACCAGTTCACCCCCCCTTCACCAGGGCTGGCCATCTGCATCAGCTAGTAGTGAAGAGCAGGCAAGGGATGGATAACTCATGCCAAAAAATGGATCTACACTTGTCAGATTATGAGCTGGAGAATGTTCATTCCACTATAGCTTTAATCTGTAAAGCTTTTACTGTCTTTCGTAAGTTAAACACTTCCTCTGTCCTAATGTGTTACTTATCATCTGAGATCTGCTGAGACATTCAAGTCCTCTAGTGCATGGGTCAGAGATGGAGGCAGATCACTTCGGTAAGAGCAATTTGGAACTTGCTCCCTCAGAATCTGGATTTACTGACCTTCAGGTCACATTACAAGTTTATTTATTCCCCTAGCGAAGAGGGCTAAGGGAATGGGAATGTGAGGTGGGAAAGTCTTAGTCTGAACGTGGGATCTGATAAGGTTTGGTTTAGAGTGTCTATTCAGGGATCCAAATTCTACATTATGGATTTTTGTTATTCATATATCTATAAATGTACCCAGTGCTCTGGATTGAGTATATTTAAATACATCACAATAAATGAGTAAATTACAATAATTTATTAGAGATAAAATCAATTGCTCTTAGCCTTCCATGTATTATTTATGAAGTATTTAGAAGTGAAACCTTCATTTAAAGTGTGGCTGTTAGTGCTTTCTGTGGGCTAAACAGCACATTTGAAAAATGAGCACTGAACAAATACAATAATTTTCATAATATTCTTTTATTCAACATGAACTCCTAATTCAAGTGATGAATGAGTTTTTGTAGTATTAAAAATCATTATGTGAAGTAATAACTGTGAATACAGACTAATATTTTTCTGCTCAATTCCCAGATCTGCAACAACCAGTCCATAAACCTGTAAGACTCCAAAATTCAGAAGGCAGAACTTAAATCAGCATAGTAATTGAGCAAAAATATATTTGAAAGCTGTGATTGAACCCTTTCACCACTGAAGGTATATGCAAGTTAAATTCTTTACTGAAACATTGTGATTTTTGGAGCAAATATCTTTCTTACCTCTTCAATCTAGTTATCTTGGCGGTCCACTGGCAAATTATCTGTACTTCATTAATCAACACAATTTATAATTATGTGTGCAGTTAAATTCCAAAGTATCCTAAGAGAAAGGTTTACCCAAATAAGAGTCCATGACCAAGTATTACAGAAATTGCTGAGTTACGAAGACCACTCACTAAAGTTTGTCTGTACCTCTAGAGTCCCACAGGAATCCTCTCTACTCTTGGATGTTCATGTAATGTTAGATGTAAATATTGCTTCCAGCTATGGAGCAGTAGAAGACTGCACCTCACCTTGTTAAGTACGATTTTCTGCACAGCGATGCATATATATGTGAACCTCCAGGCTTGATTATCTTTGGATAAATACTCTGAACCTTGAAAAAACTCCAACAAGGGCAGAATGAAGCAGCCTTCCTTGAGTTACACAAATTTGATTAAATGAAAATGTATTTTAAGAAAGTAGGGGATCAGATTTGAAAAAAAAAATACTGTACTCTTCAGTCCCTGAATCACAAGGTGTTTCTCTTAAAATGATCAGCAGTGAAACTACGTTGACATTTATGTTGGCATCAGTAGGCTTCAGTGTCAACATCCAGTGAGATGGATGGGATGAGTTCACACTTCTCATAAGGCTATTGCTGTAGTGTCTGGGAACTCAAGGTGTTAACACTGGACTGATTAATTTTTGGAAGTCTATCTTCTCAGTCACACAGGTTGCAAAATCATTTTTTCTAGCTCATTGAAAGCTTAAATTCTGCAGAAACTGATAGGACTAAGAGAAAAGTGCTAGCATATGACCTATGAACAAAAATGATTTTGTGGTTCATTATTCTTCCTTTTTATTGTTTTCAAACTCACATGGTGATTTGTAGTGGGTCTGCCAGTTTAAATTAATTAGGTTTTACTATATATTGCTGTTTTTTCAAATTTAAATTTTATTAATTTAAATTAAATATTTAATTTAAATTAAATATTAAAATAGACATTTTAATGATACTAAGTTTCTCTAAATAGCTGATCACATAATCAGAAAGTTCTATTTTGATTACATTTATATTAGTTGTTTGGTTTACAATGGTCATTTATAGTGCTTCTAGTTTATGAATTAAACAAAAACTGATGGGGGCCTTAAGTTATGCACAGCTGAAAAATCCTAATTTATGCTTGTCCCTGCAGCCCTCCTGAGCATAGCTCACATTAAATTTGTGAGCTTTGAATGTAAAAACACTGAGTTCAGTGTAGTCTGAAAAATCATATATTAACTGTATGAGGGTATCTCACTGCTGAGGTACCAATTTGGCTTGGTAGACTAGTTTCAGTGAAAAGAAGTAAAATCATTCCAAGAGAAAAAGCATTGAGCACTGATGATGATTGAAATTTGGTCCCAAGGTTGCAGTGCCTATTCTTTCATGAATTGGGTCATTCTTTTTCAAAAACCTAAATTCACTCTCTCAGAATAAACAACCAAGAAAAACAAATAAATTAAACTTTTCTCTTTGAGAGGTGAGGTTTATTCATGCTGGACTTTTAATTATTATTTTTGTTTAGCCAGTATGTTTACACTATATAACAGACATTTGGCTGAGGATTGCACAACACAGCTAAGGAAGAAGGTGGCTTTATGTCTGGCAGAGCATCCCAAAAGTGGTTAGAATCTAGATTAAACTAATCTCCTCTGGAATCTGGCTCACAGCCAGCACCTCCACCATACATGCATTGTCTCCAGCTCTTAGGCATTTTGTCCTGAGCTTTGTCAGCTGCATTGTTCCAATCAAGCACCTATTTCTTGGTGGCTCATGGATGGAGATGCAGTCACTGATGTATCTGAGTCCTCATCTGTTGATGGATTTGAAGATCAGGATCAAGGCATTGTATTAGGCCTGCTCAAAATTTACATACACATTTTTTTTTTTAGTGAAAATTGGGAGGTTGTTGAAATTAATATTTTTGCAGGAGGTGTCTGCTTTCCTCAAAAAAAATAAATTTTTTTCATCAGAAAACTGAAACCCCAAAAATTTCATTTGAAAGCGTTTTGGTTTCTAGCCAACATCTGAAACATTTTCAGGTTTTTAATTTTTGTTTTGTTTTTTTATTAAAAGTCCAACATTTTGCATGGGAAATTTTGATGACAGTGATCCCCCACTCCCATTTTTGTTTTTTCTTTCAGGTTCAGATACAATGTCCTTCAGTAATCCAGTCTGTTAAGTGATAAACATATAGATCAGAGTGTCCAGATCCTTGATATGGAAGAATCCCTTTTACCTGGTAGACCGAGGGTCCTGGCTGGGTAAATATACATTTACAATGATCAGTTCTCCATTCTATTAGATTTTTCCTTGTTCCTTTTAATGCTTGGCTCACCTTTAGAGCAATATAGCTTTGCTTAATCTTCCCCCTCAAAAATCTTTCAGACATAAAATCTTTGGCCTAACCTTTTAAAGTGCTGAACACCTGAAATTACCACTCAATTTTGATTAATAGATTCTACGGCCAGAAGGGAGCATCCAGTCTGACCTCCTGTATAACACAGTCCATAGAACTGTCCCAAACTAATTCCTAGAGCAGATCTTTTAGAAAAATATCCAATCTTGATACAAAATTTTTCAGTGATGAAGAAGCCATCATGACCCTAGGTAACTTGTTCCAATGGTTAATTGCTCCCACTGTTAAAATTTTATACCTTATTTCCAACTGAATTTATCTAGCTTCAGTTTCCAGCCATTGGTTCATGTTATATCTGTCTCTGCTAGATTGAAGAGCCCATTATAAAATATTTGTTCCGTTTGTAGATGTTTATAGACTGTAATTAAGTCACCCCTTAACCTTCTCTTTGTTAAGCTAAATATATAGAATTATTTAAGCCTATTACTATAAGGCATGTTTTCTAATATTTTAATCATTCTCATGACTCTTCTCTGAATCCTCTCCAATTTATTGAGAAGAAGAGATTTGAACAGATTTCCCATTTCTCAGGTAAGTGCCCTAGCCAGTGGCACCTACGTTTTGGATGTGAGACCCTTTGTGGATCTGGGCCCCAGCTCTCACTGACTTTCAAAGGGACTGGAACATCTAACTAGAGCTGGTCAGGAATTTTTTGACAAAAAAGTTTTTCACTGGAAAATGCTAATTTGTTTGAAATGAAACTATTAGTGGAAAAGTGTGTCAGTTTCAACGAAATTTTCTGAGGTCCAAGGTGGAATTTCTGGTCAGAGAGAGAGAGAGCCCCAACTCAGAATATCCAACAGCCCAGTGATTAGCACATTCTCTTGAGATGTAGGAGGGTCAGGTTCAAAGTCCCTGCTCTGAATCAGGGACTTATTAAATATTTATTGAGCCAGAGAGATAATAAGGCAAAGTAGGAACTTGAGTTTCCCATGTCACAGATGAGTGCTGTAACTACTGGGCTATTAAGCAATTCTGAGGTGGCTCTCTCTCTCACACACACTTTTTTTTTCATGAAATAAGTTCATATATCCTGACTTTCTTCTGATATGGAACAAAACTAAATTCTGACACCTCCACATTTTTCACAAACTGGTATTCTTGCTTTCTGGCCAGCCATGCATCTAACTCCCTTAGGCTCTTCTGAAAATCCCCTCCGTAGTCTGAAATAATTCTCTTGCAGCATCCACCTATACAGGGTATACTGTGAAAAAAATGCTTTCTGATATTGCTAAGTGTATATAATGCTACAGAACAATAATAACTATTTCAATTTGCTCAACTAGGGCTCTGTTTTATTACAGGACACATACTGTGACTCAAGATATATATATAAAACATGCAACTAGAAATTAAAAGTCTGGGAAGATTTTTTTTTTTTTTTTTTTTTTGCTTTCAGAAAGAATAAAAACTTTTAAAAATATTATGAAAGCTTGTAGAATGAAGGCTGGGGCTAGCTTAGCTGTCTGATTCATCCACCCACTCCTGCTTTTAACATTTCTTCCATCTGCACATACTGGGTTCCTCATTAACACTAATATGATAGAGCAGCACACCTGGTGGAATCACTAAACAATGAGGAAGTCATGCAAACGATCTTATTAATTATTTATTTCATTAAAATGCATGAGAGACAAGATGGGTGAGGTAATATCTCTGAAAGCTTGTCTCTTTCACCAACAGAAGTTGGTCCAATAAAAAGCTATTACCTAACCCACTTGTCTCTCTCATATCCTGGGACCAACACAGCTAAAACAACACTGCAAAAAAACATTAAAATTCAAGTAATTGTTTAGCATATATAAGCCATAGTTATTTTCACTGAGTCCCTGTTTTCCAGGTAGGGCTACCTGAACTCCTTTTTTCAAACTGACAACATTTACAAATATGCAGAAATGTAAATGATCATAAAACATGCACTTACAGCCGAAAACCAAAATATAATAAATAGAGCAAGCGAGTGTCTAAAGGGTCAGGTCCTGCAATAAATTACTCAGTAAAATTGATGTTTTTGTTGCAATGCAAATCTTTTATAAACACACCACAACGTGTGTGATGTCAGAAGCAGCAAACCAAATATTCAGCCAAATCAAGTCAAAGGATGGACTTATTATGCAGTTCAGATACTTTATATTAAACTACTGGTATTCTGCCTTTGGGGTCTACTCTTCTTTCATTCTGCAAACAAGTTCCATTAACATTAATATGAGATATGTGTGCAATTCGGAGGAAATTAAGTCCTAATTATCAGTTTTTCAAATTGCCTTTTTAAAAGAAAATATGTCTGCAAGGGACTCTGAAAATACAAATAGCAATATAAGTATCTATTTGGATTTGGCTGGTATTTAGATGAAGGGGGAAATTTTAGATAATATTTAGGGATTTTTTATTTTAGCTTCAGCTAGATATAAACACGGATGTAGTAGAGCTCAAGTGTCTGGTTTGATGGGAAGGAGAGTCAGAGCAGAAGCACAACAAGAGAAGAGAGGAGAGGAGAACAGGTATGTTTTCATTTCTGTGTATTATGGCTATCTATATCCTTTATTGAGTGATGGCAGAAAGATTCAGGATGCTCAGGAATGGGAAGAGGACAATAGTAACTGCTTGTGCAACTACATACTGTTCGTATCCATCAGAAGTTGAGAAGTGATGTATTGGTGGATGGGCAACAAGAGTTCAGCACTCATGCAGCAGAACTAATTGCTGTAGCTTCATCAACACACAGTTGCCATTGGCTAGTGGATGGGCCTCTGGGCTTCATTAATGATTGGACAGGAGGAGTTCAGTGTATGACAGCACATGTGGCTTTGCTCAGACCCTCTGTCTCTTGGAAGAAAAGGTCCGGAAGGTCAGAGAGACACTTACCACAGCATGCAATATCTGTGGACGTTTTCATTGCTCAATAAGAGCAATCAACCTTCTTTGCAGGGCTGGCCCACAACATTTTGGCACCTGAGACGGGAAGCTCAAATGACGCCTCCATGCCCCCTCGCTTGGGCCAAAACTTTGAAAGGTCTCTATTCTGCCTTCTTCCTGTTCTGCTCCTCTCTTGGTACTGCTTTGCTACCTACCCCAATAAAGGAGAACTAATAACTTGAAATGCCTTGTTCAAAAATTTTAAGTAACACTTAACTTTCAAACGCCTGAACAGCGAATGTAACTTTTCTTGTCTGCATAGTAAACACTGGCATTTTTATCTGTTTGTATAATCAAAGTGGGGCTTTCCGTGCCTTCTTGGATACAAAGATTTGAACTGCTTCCTGCTGAAGGTCCACAGTCTGAGCCAGCTCATGCTCTATTGAGATGGTTGCAAGGCCGATCAGCCTCTCCTGTGTCATTGTGGAGTGTAGATGTGTTTTTATTAACTTCAGCTTGGAGAAGCTGTGTTATCTGCTGGCAACTGTTACAGGAAGTGTTAGAAGTATACGCAAAGCAACAAAAGCATTTGGAAAGAGGGTGGTCATCTTATTTGTGCACATATATTCCAGAACAGCCTTTGGAGTTGATCCTGCTGAAATGTATCTTGAAAGGGCTTTCAGTTCATCACCTAAATCACTTGCATCAATATCGCGCGTGTCATCGTGTGTCAACACTGTCTCTAGTGCCCTGCATTGCTGGTGTAGGTCTTCTCAGGTCTAGTGAGGAGTTTTGGAATATCATACAACATCCCAAATATACTGCTGTGTTCCTTGAGCTGCATGAAACGTTCTTCAACTGACTGTATTGCACAATCAAGCACCTGGTTAAAGAATTCAACTTTGAATTGTTGTTTGGGGTCTCTTATGGGATTGTCTCATGCCTCATAATCAAAATGTCTTCTTCTTTGGTGACTCTTGTATTCTTGAATGGGTGGGAAAATAGCTTCAGTGTGAAGTTCCTCTGGCAACTTCTGTGCACTCTTCAGAACGTTTTGAAATCCCTCATCTGACCGGTAAGACTGTAGGTCTGACTTTGCTTTGTTCAGTTGTTCCATTGCTCCAGATATATCAAGGTCAACACCTTGGAGTCTCTTGCTTACAACATTTATTTCAAACAGTACGTCATGCCACAACACTAAGCCACGCAGAAATTTGAAGTTATGTATGTTTCTGGTGATTCCATTTCCCTCTGCCACTGTTCTCCCACGAACAGTTCCTGTCATAACATTATCCTCCATAATGGCAACTATGGCATCATTTATCTTCCCAATTTGGTGTTTGATAGGCTTTATTGCCTCCACTCGACTTTCCCATCGTGTGGCACTCAGTGGTTTCAGTGTCAGAGAGGATGTGCCCAGATGTTGCTTCAAAATTTGCCATCAGTGAGTTGATGCAGAGAAAAATACATTGATGCTTTGAATTACATTAAAAAATTCAGCAGCTTCACTAGAAGTTGATGCTGCATCACTTACCACCAAGTTCAATGAATGAGAACTGCATGGGACAAAAAGAGCTCGAGGGTTTAACTCTCGGATCCGTGTTTGCACTCCTCTGTTCTTTCCTCTCATGTTGGCCCCGTTATCGTAACCCTGAACTCTCATGTCAGCTATCGCAATTCCCGTATCTTCCAGCTTTTTAAGAAACACATTTGTCATACCAGCTCCTGTAGTATCATCAATGTCAATAAATTCTAGAAAATGCTCTCTGACAGTCACCATTGCAGGGACATTTTCACTAGGTTCTGGTGTTGTTACAAAATGCACCATTAGAGTCATTTGTTCCGTATGACTGATGTCAGGTGTGCAGTCCAGAACAACAGAGTAATATCTTGCTGACTTCAGATCTGCCACAATCTTCCATTTGACTTTTGTTGCCAGTAACTCTATGATCTCATTTTGAATTGTTTTTCCAAGGTAGTGGTGTGTGTACATTTCTTGGGTACTCCTGGAGTACAGCATCAAACTCAGCCATCAGCTCCACAATTTTAAGGAAGTTTCCATTGTTTGGCACATACAGCTGATCTGAAGTGCCACACAGTGCTAGGTTTTGGGTTCTCACAATGGCAATGAGCCTTTTCAGAACATTTTGCCAGTAAAGAGACTCTGATGCAATCTTCTCTTGATGCTGATCTTCTATGTGGCCTTTAACCTGAGTCTCATCTCAAGCTCTTGCCACCTATGGAATGCTCTCTGGTGATTTGCTGCCTTCTCATGGCATGCCAGATTTCTAGCCAGATTTTTCCAGTCCTTTGTTCCTGTAGAACTCAGTGTGGCTGGTACATTAGACTGGAAGAATTTGCAACAAAAACAGTATGCAGCATTCTGGGTTTTTGAGTACATAAGCCATGGCCTTTCCACTTTGTCACCATTGGGGATTTCATGCCAGTGAGGTGTTGGATGGAAACTTCTAGTTTCATTGTCTTTGGGGAACATGAGGTTTTTTACTTGCTGTGGCCCATGTAATACAAGGAAGTCCCGCAGGCTACTTCTCAAGTGGGTCCACAATCCTGGATCAACTAGACTTAAGGAAATAAACTCAGCGGCAGCTGTTTCTTGTGTGTCTACCACACTCTTCTCTGATCTACACTTTTCTTCAGGAATGTGCATGGTTACATCCATTTGAGATGGAGATATGGACGCTGCAGTAGCTGCCAGGTCACCTGCACTCTGACTAACTGGAAGATCAGGCATCTCCTCACCACTCGCATCCTCACTAGGGCCAGAAGGCCCACCGTGAACATTTGTGTCTATGTATCTCAGGAGAGCTCCTTCCTGCTTAGATAGAAAAGCTTCCTTTGCTTTCTTTCTTTTTCTGAATGCTCCCCCAGAGGGGTGTTTTCTTCTTTCACTCATGACTGCTGTTCTGTGCCAGCTATAGTGGCTCTCAACACTCAATTGAAGGGGACAAATAAGCAGGCTGGTAGCAGGGCCTGAGTGAGGGAAGATATCAGTGTCTTAAGGGCCTAACTGGCTCCTACTACTTCAGTTGACTGCTTGTTCTCCTCAAGTGGGTTCAGGGAAGCAGCAGGAAACAGGAAGCTTCCTGAGAAGCTGGTGTTAATCAGTCCAGGCGCTTGGGGGTGCTAGAGAGGTACATAAGAGACTCCCCCTCCTCTCTCTCCCTGCAGCTCCTGCTGCTTTCTGTTATTCCCTCTCACCTTTTCTCCTGCCTGCCTGTTATGTCTCTTGTGCCCTCCTTCCTCCAGCACAGCACTCTACCATCTCTGTGCATCTATGTTATACCAATGAAATAAAAACCAGCAGGATCTTATTAAAGGGGAAAAGGCAAAATGCCACATTTATTGTGAATACAGAAAAAATCCTAGTAAGCAGTTAGTTATAGCTATAACATTCTATTCAATTTCATATTTATTCACACATTCATTCATACACACACACACACACACACACACACACACAGGTTCTGCAAGGTTGTTATCATAGTTACCAGCCTTAGAGTTGCTCATGCCAAGCCACTGGCCAGGTGACCTGGACATGAGGAGGGAGCAGGGCCTTGTCAGATGCTCATCTGATGCTCCTGGAAGTTGGTTTGCAGAATCAGACCCCAAAGTTCTCACTTTCTAGAGTCCATTTTTATAGGAATTTCTTCCTATGCCAGTCTATGGGAATTGCTTCATCATGCTGTTGCTGAATCAATAAGCAGAAGGCACGTTCCTGATGGCTCCGTGCTGCCAGATGTTATCTTGTTCTTTGGTTCTCCCATTCTTGAGGCTGTTGGGTGGATTCCAGTCTGCCCTCCGGGGGTCCTCTGGTTATTTCCACTTGACGCCTTCTTCAGCCGATGGACACTGGATTCTTAGGCTGGCACCTCCCTGATCATTCAGTTATTATCCACACCAAGCATCCATCCACATACATCCTCTATCTCTATTTTAATCACAATTGTTAACAAAGCGAGATGAATACAACAAAAGGGCGGGGAGTCTCTGGGTGCTGTTTCTGTTGTTACAGAGTATTGCTTTGAGTCTCTCTCTGTGTGAGTAGTTATTGGTTACAAAGAATTGCTTTGAGAACAGACTCTGTCTTAGAATGTACTAACACAATTAGCAGCTTGCAAGTTTCACACAGAGAGGGAGAGAAACAGTACCAAAAACCAAGAGACCTCTTAATTAGTAATACCCTGGAATTTAAACTATGGGGAATCAAACTCATTTGTGATTTTAATACAGAACTTCTTTAATAGATCCAACATCTAGAGCAGAGAGAATACATATGCACCAGCAGCAGACACAATTTTCTACATTCTGGGTCCTAGGGGCGCCCCGCTCCCCACAGTCTGGCACCTTAGGTGGCTGCCTCAGTTCGCCTCATGGCAAGGCCAGCCGTGCTTCTTTGGGCAGTTCAGGCTAACAGGCATACCAAGTGCATAGTCTGACAAGACACAAGCATGTGCTGGTAATCCACATTGAATATTATGTGGTAAAAATAAGCAGCCTCAACATCAGATGCCTACAGAAAAGGACACAAGTGTAGTCTCCAGTAATAGCACTGATTCTTGACAGAGGCATTAGTAAGAGTACTAGAATCTCCTGAATGCAAAACACCTAAGTGCAGTGAGAGCACAGCATCTCTGAGCCAACCATCCCCACATCGCACGCATACCAGGCTTCCATGATCAATTTCTCGGAGCCAGTGAAGAAGGATCCAGAGAATAATTCCTGCTCAGAATACTGAGCAACAATTCTGCAAAATCAGCTCACTACATATTCACAAGCTATCCTCACCTTAGTGTTAGCTCAGAAGTACTAGTTGTACCACCAAATATGAGCTATCGATTTATCAACAAGGGGTTGTTACGGGAAGTAGCAGCAAGGGGGAAATACCATGATGACGTGTCTCAGTATTGAATGAGGAATAAAGCCTCTAGGGAATGTCTCTTCAGACAAAACCACTGGAGGGAAAATGCATTTGGGGAATGCATCTCTAGACAAAACCGTTGTTAAGTAAAATGCCATACTGTATAGCTCTGTGAGCTCCTGAAATGAGTCTTTGATGACTGCAAGCAAAGCTCCAAAGAGTATATAGGTGAACTAAGGCTTGCTGTGCTCCATCTCAGGTAGGCCTAACAAGATCCCTTATAAAACTTGACTCAGCTACTCTCTCATGGTTCCTGATGGTTATTTTGCTATGGTGTGCTCCAGCCAAAATCCCTCAGAGAAGAATATCTCCTGTCTTAGCACTGCAATGAGATGCAAAGGCAGATCGTTCTTGGATATCTACACTTGTTTCATCCTCTTTTTAAAAAAAAAAAACACATTTCAGTAGACGTTTCAGACTGTAACTTATTATTTATATGACACCATATTCTTGGGAGTACTTGATATTATGAACCTTTCACAATAGTCATTGTCAGAGAGTTCCACTGAGGGCTGTAGAACCAAACTGCTTCCACTCATGGCCAGAAAAAAGGAAACACTAATTCCAAAGTAATTGATTCATATGCAACATATGACTGAGGCTAAACCCAGTCACTGATTAAATGGAATGATCTCATTAGATTTTGGCAGCTCCCACTAATCTGTAACCTTTTGCTGGCATTTTTCTGAGTAACTTTTGGATACCTTTGGATCAATATATTATTTTATTTCGGGCCGTAATGAACATTAATTATTTAGGATAGACAGCCCTAACAGCAAATAGTATTCAAGTAAAATAAGTCCTGTGGGCAAATAAGTGGTATTGAATAGTATGTGTTCAGTTTACAGATGAAACTGTTTTGATGGGTTTCATATGTCACATGCCATACGTGTTGTTCTCTGATCAGGTGAACATAACTCATGGTGTATATGCAAATTTCACATTTAAAATTTGATTTCTGTGAATATTCTTTACTATTTGGTTACAATTTACTGCACACACACACACACACACACACACACACACACAACTTGATAGTGAATGTTTGCTGAGATATTTATATAAATTGAACGTCAAATTGGCATGAACGCAGTGAAGCAAATCCATAATTTGTTATTTGAACAAATATTGGCAAACATTTCTAGAGTTTGTTCAGCTTAGCTCTACCAGTAGCTAGTGACTATGACCTAGGTATATAGAGCTAAATTGTGTCAGGGTTTCTTTATAGCTCTATAATATTTTATTCAGAAAAGCACAGATGTCATGTTCTTGATGAACTATTGCAGCTATGTTTTTCACATATGGGAAGAAATCTTTTACAATCAACATCTTTTGCTCAAATTTCATATCATTTGAGTGTTTGATTGAATTAGACTGTATTAATCAATGAGTAAAACTATAAACATGAAAACTAGCGATGAAATATGCAATTGATTAACAACATCTATTTGTCTAGGCAAACACATCCTAGAGAAATGGTTAATTTACATGAGAACCCCGAAGACAGCAGAAACAATAAATACATTTGAGTTTTAATGGCATGTACTCATCAAATACTCATGTCTTTGCCTCATATAAAACATTTATATACAATTATATTTGTAACCTGTGGAGGCTCTTAGCTCAGCATGTCATTCTATTACTGATTCTGAACAATAATCATTAAATCACCACACAGCAGCTCTTGACATTTTTTTTAAAATGAATAACATTATTGCAATTTTTAGCTTGTTTATCAGGAGCACACAATTTACGACAGCAGCACAATGGCATGGCATTATCTCTGAGAAGAAGCAAATAGAAATATATGTACAGAGAGACAGTGAGTGTGTGTGTGTATATTGAAGGGATAGCAGACAATATGTATTATTATTTGTATTACTGTAGCATCTAGGAATCCTAGTCAATGACCAGGACCCCTATTGTACTTAGCACTGTACACCACAGAACAAAACAATGGTCCTTGCCCCAAAGAGCTAACAATCTAAATGGTACTTAATGATATAGAATTACATATAAAATTAAAATACAAAAAGCCTCCAAAGAAAGTAGTATACAATAATTATTCATATATGGACAATAATTGTAACAGAACCTCAAGTTTCTCCACTGTAGGGATGACCCATGCTTTACTGAACCAAATGCCCACAGAAGTAACATGGGGATTATGCCATTAGATAGCAATGGAAAATCCTCTGGCTGTCAAAAGAAAACAGAGAAGTGAATGATTTTTTCTATTGAGAACATCACTTTCAAAAACTATCAGGGCTGTGGACATTGATGGCTGCATGGAAAAAAACACCTTATATTATCTTTCATTTTGACTATTTTGCAGAAAACAAATACAAACTGACAAAAAATATAAATGTACATGCCCAGCATATATCTATGAAAAAGCCGACAGCAGAATTGCAATATTAACTTCTATTAGCATCAGTTTGGCTCATTGTATGTTGCATTAAATAGCTTCCCTGCAGTAGGTTATACTGGGCAATCAGATGGATAATGTCTATGGAAAATATAGAATCTAGTTTCAAGGCTTTTTTTCCCAAAATTAAGACCGAATCCATTTTAATATCCAAGATTCAACAAGTAAATGGGTACGTTTGGAAGTGGCAAACTACCATTACTTTTTCTCCCAGATAAAGAGGTCAACACTAATTTTATATCTGCACCGATTCAAGTAAATATAAATATTTCATTGCTGCAGTTGTTCAGGAAATTAGAAATTAGGAAAGGTGGTTGAAAACTGGAAAACTAGTTTTGAAAAAAAATTGAAATGTTGAAGTTAGTTTTGTTTCCAATGGTTCACAATGGACATAATTTGTGATTTTTTAAAAAAAAAGAAAATATTTTCTATATTATTTTCAACATTTTTATTGAAAACTTTGAAATAGTTATTTGTTTTCAAATGTTTACATTTTTGATAATTTCAATACAAACATTAATTTTTTTTAAAAAGACATGGAAACTTGTAAAAAAACAAGTAAGACATGATTGATGATTTTTTCAAAAGAATTGTTCTCTTCAAAAGGCCATGTTTAGAGATAAAAGCTGTTTGATGAATAAATGGATGTTTTTCACTGACATTTTAATTTTTAAAAAAGTTAGAACATTTTCTGAGACAATTTTGTCCTAATTTTTCAGCCAGCTCTAGAACTGTTCTGCCTTAATGGATGGGGCTAGTTGTGTTTTTGCTGTGTGCAAGGAGCACCAACAGAAAGATTGTCTTTATGAGGCAGATTGTCTCATAGAGTCTTCCTGGTATTCCTTCTGGGGTGGGATGGTTCTATTCTGCCCTCTATTCAGGACTGTGATTTACTCCATCAGTAAAACGGGAATCATAATATTTATCAACCTTTGTAAAGCATTTTGTAAAGCATATATAGCTGAATGAGTGCAAGTGCTAAGTGCAAAGTACAATGAGAGCTGATCCTCAACTGGTTCTCTCATACTCATTGTAGCTAAGGGTTACATAGTACCCCATTTATATTTCCCTACTTCTGGAGTTGGCTAGGAGCTGGGGATAGTTCCCAACATAAGGTGTCTGCTCTAAATTGCACCAAGTTGCCCAGAGCTCCAAGGAGTCATTATGTCAATTGTGGATTGCCAGGGCTTAGGGATGCCCCCCCAGCCATGCATCCTCTCCTTATTCTGGGAGTCAGGAGGAAAGGTGGCATAGAGCTGCTACACTATTTCTACATCACCTGGGAATTTCCATTACATGAGGGAAATCTTCATGGAGCCATATAAACTGATTTCTGGCCATTGTGCCCACCAGAGCAGCACAAAGTAACCAAACAATAACAATTAGTGGCAGGCCTGGGAGCTATGAATTGTTTAGTCATCCCCACTTCTGTCACTAAGTAGACTTAAAAACACTTACAGTATGCTGTGCAAAGTTAGTTAGGTCTCATAAAAGAGACAAAGTGGCTGAGGTAATATCTTTTATTGGACCAACTTCTGTTGCTAAAAGAGACAAGCTCTCAAGCTTGCACAGAGGTCTGGTTCAGGTCACAAAACACATTTATGGCTCCATAAAGTGATTCCCTTTTACAGATGAGTAAACTGAGTCTGAAAGAAGTTAAGAGATTTACCTATAGTTACATGGCAAATCAGTGGCAGCACCAGGTTTAGAAAGACCCATTTCCTGAATCTCGGCTCTAGTCCATTACAGCATTGTTCCTTCAAACAAAGTCTTAACCCCTCTATTTCTTTTTTTTTTCTTCTGCCATCATATCTCTGTTTTTTGCAAGCATCCTGATAGTGGAAAAAGTCATTTTAAAAAAAACAAAAATAGTGATTTTATTATGTGATGCTTATTTCATCCAGTTCCAGTCCCAAATAAACTGGAAAGCCACTCTGCAACTCCAGTTACAGTCCAATGTGTCTATGAAAAAATGGATTATTTATAGATTCCATTGTAGGTCAAACACTATCTGGCATAAACCCCAAAAATATCCATGTGTGTATGGGTAGGTGGGTGAGTATGTATATGGGTGAAGAAAATGTGGGGGGAATATTTCAAAATTTTATTTATGGTAGGACCGTGTTTTTATTACACATTAAAATCTGAACCTCTATTCGCAATATTTTTCATGAAGCAGCTTGTCCTATTATGTTCCCTATCTACCAAAAGAAAACCTAGAGATCAAGATTCAAGGTCAATTAAAGAGCGACTGTCTGCAGTATGCCCCTGTAGTGGATGTCAGGCAATGAAAGGGTTACCAGCTGGCATTAGAAGGAAAGAGAAGAATTAATAAGA
The DNA here is from genome assembly GCF_965152275.1 of Natator depressus. Lineage (NCBI taxonomy): Eukaryota > Metazoa > Chordata > Testudines > Cheloniidae > Natator > Natator depressus. The sequence goes on from NC_134235.1 coordinate 76,295,185, forward strand.
GGGAAATGCTGTTGGTGTTTAGTTGTACAATAATCTCATTAAATATTGAATAATGTGGTTGCTATATAAGGAAGTAATAATGCACAAATATCTAATGAATATACTCTTTTCAGAACCTTTTCTAGTCCTAGCAGTGAAAACACTGAATATCCACAAATTATGGTATAATCTACCTGACCATACCAAAACTGCATGGGAATTTCAGAGTGAGCCTGATTCAAGTTTTTAAAATTTGACTTTTTTTTAGTACCTTAGGTTGTACTGGAAAAACATGACCCTGACATGAGATAAAGTAAAAGGGAACCAAGTTACAAAAACTAGAAGTTTTACAGACAGCTAGGCTTTTGCTCAGTAAGGTTCATGTTTAAATAAATAGCTAATATGTGTTATTTCAGTTGCTTGTTAAAAATGTATCAATTCATGAAGGAATCTTTAAATTTTATGCTCCCACCCCCACACACATAATTCAGACTTCTGTTCCCTGACGTAATGCAATTATTTCCTGTGATCTAACTATACACACGGTCATGCTAGATCTTAGATACATGCTAACAGCTGAAAACCAATAAATGACCATGCTGGAACTCAATCCATGCACTCCTAAATACACATAAATCACAAATTGTAAGTAATGTTCAAAACAACTTTAAAATATTCTTAAATGTCCTTAAAAAGGATATTCCACCTGTATTTTTACAGTTAAGGACACGAAGGACTCAACTTGCTTTTAGCCCTTTTACTGAGATCATTATCTTATTTGATGACCTGTGGGTTTTTTTCATATAGTCAGGTTGGTCAAGGAAGTTATAAAACAATAATATCCCAAACACTACACAAAATAGCAAAAAGTTCTCACATCTATAAGCAAATGTAATGTCAAATCACAGGAATGAGGTCACTGGTGTTTTGAGAAGTTTGGCCACCCTAAAGAGTATGTACCTTAGAGGCTGCGGGAGAAGGCACTGCTGAGGAATCCTCCTAAGATGGGCAACTTAAAAATGGATAATGGGTTTGATAATCACAACAGCTATCAGGTAGCATAGGAGGTAGGCTGAAGCCCTGAACTCCCACTCAGTATTATGTAGACAGATACTATATCCATGTATTGGTCCAAAGTGTTATGTTGTGATCTATACTCAGTAAAGGTTGTTTTATCTCATCGATACAATTGTATATGAAATGATATGTAAGAATTTACCTACTACTACCCATGTTCATTACTGAACACCTGATCAGTTGCATACTGGGAATGTGTGTATGGGAGGAGGGGGTTACCTTGCAGTGAAGCATGAGGTGTTGCCATCACAGGATACAAAATGGAAGGGACCAGTGGTCTAATCTCATATAACATGTCCTATGGTGCTACATGAAGAACATGAAAGCAATAATGCAATGGATGGAATCTGCAGCCTTTCTGTTCTCGAAGTTCTATAAGTGTTAAGTAATTGACAGGAGAACTTCTGCTTCAGAGAGAGCCTTGCACACCCTAATATGGCACATTTACAAAACAAAAAGCCAGCAAATGTACCTTACTGCCAACAGCATGTCAAACATTTACAATTGGGCAGCTGCCGAGTAGATATGTTTTATAACCAGTAGATTGAAATGGTTGCTCCGTGAAATTACTCATGGAAATAAACGATTGAAATTACTTGCAGTCTCAAAAAAACTTTGTGTATGTAGATTGCAGAGTCATGAAAGAATACTTCAGGATACTTTGAAACTGCTATCTTCTATGCCAATACTAGGGTTGTTCAAAATGTTTCTATTGCAACTGTTTCTTTGGCAGAAAATTGGGTTTCTAACTAAGTGATTTTTTTTTACAAAAAGTATCTTGGTGCTTTCCACATAAAATTTTGTTTTTTTCTCTCAAAACAGTGAATGCCTGAAAGCAAAAATTTTTTTTGTTTTCAACACAAACCGGAAACATTTCTATTTGAATATACTGCCACAGGACCTCACAGAAGTTGTAGTTTGGTCACCTAGTATCCCTATTCTACTCGATAGGCCAGGGTCCTCTGCTGGACTTCATTTCCCAGGATACCCGGTGGCCACAGGACTCCCATGAAACACTACCTCCCCTAACCAAGACTGTGATGCATCATGGGAAGATACAGTGAGACCAGGAAGCCCACTCTATAGTACAATGGGATCATAAGGAACCTGAACTACAGCTCTCATGAGGCACCAAATTTACAAATTAAACTATTTCATTTTTCAGCCTAATTGAAACTGGCTTCTGTCAGTAAGGTCGACTGAGGTCAGAATAGCCTAGTTATATGAAATTAATCATGTGAAATCTTTGTGATACAACTGTACTTGAATGTACATATAAAAGCAAAACAAAACCCCAGCGTTTATTTTTCAATGTTTAAGCAATACAAACCAAATGTGTCAAATGTGTCAAAACCTTGAAAATTGCATATCTAAGCTTTACTGAATGATCAGATAGATGGATTGATCACTAAAAAAAACCCCCACATCCTGCATTGGCATGGAGAATAGAAGCAGCATAATCCCAGCAGTGTGGTATGTTTATCCCTAGTGATTATAGGATTAAAGAAGGTAGGCCAGATTCTCAGCTAGCGTGAACTGACATTGATTCGTTGAAGTCTTTCTCAGATTTGCTGAAATCAATGGAGCTATGCTGATTTACACCAGCTCTGTTATCTGGCTGGGTAGTCTAAATTCACTCACACAACAATTAGTCACCTAATTAGTTACCACAGTGCACCTCTATCTGTTTATGCTATTTATGTGCATCTTACTTGTCAAGCTCTCTTAATATTTTCAATAGCCACGTGAATCTTTATTTAGACTAGAAAAGTTGTTTCTTCTGCAAGGGACGAAGTGCAGGGATTTACATTAGAATCCAACTCATGAAAAGAATTCCCAGGTACGAAACAGTAGGTTGCAGTACAATAGCATTGCTTAGAATTGTTGCTCCTCCTGAGCTTTGAACTCATTGAATATTTTTGTGTGTAAGCACTTCATGTTTCTCTGTTTGGTAATGAAACCCTTGAAAACTACAGCTGCTACTATGAAAATGCATGAGGAGTTTAGAGTTTTGAGAGATTTCATTCATCTCTCTTTGAAAAGACAGCAAGTTAGTTATGAAATAAGTACACGAGATGGTTATGCTTATGCTATACATTCCCATGATGATAGGTTTCTTATTTTATTTCAAGGTTTAAGCAATTCTTGTCTTTTAGAAGATTCAAGACTTTGAATAAGAGAAAAATGTTCTATTTTCTTTTGTCACCCCACACCTCTGAATATTTTATTTATTAAATTTTGAAATAAAAAGGATGCACACACTTTGCCATTGGTATGGAGAGGACTACGGACAATTTAATAGGACAGTTCCAATGCAAGGAGTGGGAGAAATGGGAATTGGAAAGACCACATGGGTGTTCTCTATGATCTTTCTCACAGTAGGAGTTAGGGGTAGGCTAGGGCAAGATCCTCTACTGCAAGGAGCAATGCTACCATAATATACATATTTACTATTTGCTACATAGCAAGGTAGAAGCTCTGATAGTATGGAGTCTAAGCGACAGAATGTCTCCACAGCTGATCTCTAGCTTAGAGGGTGGAGCATTTCTTCCCTCATACCACAAGGTGAGTCTTCATCAAGTGTCTCGGCTAAGTGCTGATTTCCGAGACTTAGCCCAAAGAAGAAACAACCGAAACAATCACAGACACAGAGTAATTATGAAATGAGCAATTCAGCAGGTCTGAGAAAGTACTCTAGTATCCAGCCAGACTAAAAAGCCAACAGTACATTAAATACACATCCTTACAAAAACTAGGTAACATGTCAAGCTAATTCAAACAGGTTGCTAATGTTGATTTAGCTGTCTCAATGGTGTTGAGAGATTATTTGCCTCACAAAGTAAAAGAATGCTGAAGAGATCAAGAGAAGCATACATAACAAAGAGATGCCTGTAAACCAAAAATAGCATATAAACTGTAGCCAAGATGGGAGGGGAAGATGGTTTTGTGGTTAAGTAACTGAACAGGGAATCGGGAATCCTGGGTTCAATTCTTGATCCTGCCACAGATTTTCTTTGTGACACTGGACAGGTCTCTAATCAATTTGTGCTTCAGTTCCCCATCTACACAATGTGGACAACTGTTCTCAGCCTGATTGAGGTGTCACAAAAATAAATCACTAATGTTTTTGAGGAGCACAGATACTTCAGTGATGAGGGCATAGAAGTAATTAGGCAGAGAGAAAATAAGGGAGAAGAGATACCTAAATAGAATCACAGTAGTCCATTTAGTCTGTTTCTTAATAATGTAATGTTGCAATGATTCACTCCAAAGAAGACTGCAATAAATTACTGCTGAAAAGCGTGTTCTTTCCCAGTTAAAGGTTAAGCACAAGAACTTCCTTGTGTTCTAAGACAGGCACTGAGGGCTTTGAGAAGTTAGTATACTTTCAGAAAAGAATGCTGGGAGTTTCTTTGTTCCAAAATATTAGAAATGCAAACCCATTCTCCAGGCAAAGTCACTTTTGCTTGTGAATGAGTAGTCAGTTCTTCATAGACAGATGTTTTGTTTCTTTTCTACATACTACATTCAAGTATTTCCTGTACAAGAGATCTTGGCCTTGTCATATTAAAGTATGACAGGAAAGGAGCCATCGAGATAATATGAAGACTGTAGAAGCTTTATTTCCCTTTGAGTGTACTGTGAAAGAACCATGAAATCTCCTATTCGAGCCAGCTGTGAAGCTTCCAGAGGTTTCCTCTTCAGCAAGTGCTGGGCTAAGATTAAACTAGGCAAAATGCCTGAAGAGATACTGAATAGGTTTGATACAAATTACACTGTCCTGCTGGTTTGAAAGTGCACATTACTAGAATCGTTAGCCATAATCATACTCAATTACAAGCACTGTAAGCATGCATAGAGCAGACTAATAAATGCAGCCATTGTTTGCACGCAATGCCCATAATTTACAAAGGCATGGCCACACCTTCCAAAGCTTGAAACCAGGTTAGCTAATCTCCACCAAATATTTGGAATTATTTTTAACATCCTACATTGAGGCATGATTCTTTGCCCCTTACCCCACCACTGATAAGACAGCCCGTGTTGTCATGCTGGATTACCCTACTACAGATGAAGAACGTGTTTTCAGATTTGTGAGGTCTCAGTATATTCCTAATGGCTTCCTTTAAACTGTGGTATTGCTACTATATTTCCAAAGCCCTCCCAATCCCTTTCGTCTCCACTGGCAAAAGAGCAATTGAGAAAGTCCCAAATCATGAGATACTGGAAAGGAAGAAATATAAATACAATCTGTATCCTTTCTGAGTCATCTATTGCAATATTACAGCCTCCTGTTAGAGGGCTTTCCCTCTACCCTCCCACTTCCCTGGTTCTTGTCACACAGATAACAAGCAGCAAAAGACCAGAAGTCCACTACCCTAATTCATTTACACCTAGCAAAATTAATTATAAAGCAGACAGAAACAATTAGAGAACCAGACAGATTAACAATAGAAAAGTGGGGGCCATAAAGATAAAACATACAGAAATGAGGATTTCACAACCACAACCATTGATAAGTGATTTTTTGCCAGACAGGATGCTATCAAACTAAGTTATCTTTAACCGTCTTAAGATCTGTTTCTTTATCTGGTTGTGATAGGCACTATCAGGACAGGATTCTATTCCTAACAGCCCAATACCACCTAATTTCAATTTGACTGGTTTGGAATGTGAGGATGTGACCAGTTTATGGCTGCCCCTTCTGCTTAGCCAAAGGCCATAGCCCAAGAACAAGGCCTCAGATTATCCTAGTGAGAGAAGGCCCATACACAGACAGACTTGTGAATTTGATTCTTTGTTTTATACTTCTATAACTAGCTGAGTGATAAAAATATACCTAAGTTCTTAAAGTATAGGCCTTTACAGGCAGGCCTGCATATCTATATTCTAACACCCTCCTTCAAAGGCTTTAATTTGTGCAGTAAGTGTGCAGCATATATGACTTGTTCCCAGATGGAGAATGGAATCAGAGTAGTTTGTTTTTAATCACATGTAATGGATAAGACAGAAATAGTGGGTGCTATTACTGTAATCTTTAAGTTGTTTCAGACTATTTTCCCATATGAAATAACAGCTGTGAGAAACAATCAGTTATGTTAATGCGAAGAATATAAAAAAAACCCCAACCCTTAGATGTCATGACGTCTATTTTGGTTGCATTAGGGAATGTAAACACATCTTTTGCATTATATGTATAATTGTATCATATATTATTAGAGTAGGGATCTACCAGGATACCAGGACTGCCTGGGAACTGGAGGTGGAGTTTGGGAGCTCAGGGAAACTGGGACTGGCTGGACAAGGAGAGGGAAACCGGGAGATGGGTAGGGGAAACTAAGATCAGATGAGGAGCCGCGGAAGACTAGCACTAGATGGGCAAAGAGACTGGGACTAACAACTGGTTAGGGAGGACGGGGGGACAGTTCTGATGAGAAGTCAGATTGCAGGGGCAGAACTGGGACTGGGAAAGAGACTGGGACAAGGAACCAGGGGAAGTGTGGAATATTGAGATTGAATGAGGAGCACAAGGAGGAAGAACTGACTGGAAGCCAATGGGACATGGATGGGGAGATGACTAGACACAGGGGTTGGGGGGAGAGATAGATCAGATGAAGAGCTGGGAGGTGAGAAATTGGGACTGGTTAGGCAAGGAGACTGGGTCTTAGGAAAAAAACCCTGAGGAATGGAGAATGGGAGTGGTTAGGTGGGGAGAATGGGACTGCGCAAAGAGCTGGGGTACAGACTGGACTGGCACAAGAACTCATTCAGTGCACAGGATGGACTTGCTCTGAGAATAAAACAGGGTTGTGTAGTGAACGAGACTGATGACTGTAGAACTTCTTCATTTGTTTAAGAAGTTGGAAGGTGTTTAGTGAATGAGGCAGAGGATTGCAAAAGAGAACGGTCTCATAGTTAAGATGGCTGAATTAGTAGATACTTTTTACTTTAATCCAGGGATCAGCAACCTTTGGCACGTGGCCCGCCAAGGTAAGCCCCCTGGCGGGCCAGGCCGGTTTGTTTACCTGCCGCATCCGCAGGTTTGGCCGATCGCAGCTCCCACTGGCCGCGGTTCACCGCTCCAGGCCAATGAGGGCTGTGGGAGACAGAGTGGGCTGAGGGATGTGCTGGCTGCCTGGGGCTTTCTGAAAGCAAATAGCCTTTACATTGGATCAGGAACATACCATTTTACTTTTGATCTTTTAGTTTTTGAAACACTGTTCTTCTTGAGCTCAGCACAACCTTCATTTTCCAGCATTCTCTCCTCACAATCCATACATGGAACAATATTTCTTTTTAAAAAATCAAGACATTCCTGGATACTCAGGGGAATGGTTCCTATTCCTACAGGGCCAAAACCTTGTCCTTGTCCAGGCATAGAAGAGTTTAGCCAGAATAAGATTTGACCCACAATTCATCACCTATACTATAAGTTCTTTAGTTCATGTTATCATCCAGATAATGTCTTCATTCCCCAGACGGTATCAGGGAAAAAGAGAAACAAGGATGCTAGTACCACCACAGGTGTCAGCATGGGCCCAATCCTTCAGCTATCATTCAGGTAAAACATTTATCTGGTTAGATCAGTCAGGACATTCGTGCTATGACTGCTGTTCAAGAGGGGACTTTTTATTTCAAAATATCTCACTAGCAATGGACAACGTGACAAAGTCAAAGGTTTCTGATACGTGGGGGTTGGGCTGGTGAACTAACTCAAAGAGCCTATGAGAGTTTGGGATCCAAAGGAGTGCCTATGAGTGTGAACTTTCTCATCTTTTCTTCCCCATTTCCCTTTTGTTTCATGCTGAGAATGCTCTTCTTTATACACTAATATATATGGCTTGGTTGAGGAGAACACAGCCATGTGAGAAAAAACAGAGTGACAAGTTTGAAGATTGCTGAAATATCTTGTGGTGCTGACTTATCTTTAGCCTGGTTTTTGGTTCATATCAGTATAGGGAAATACTATAATAGGGGCAAAATTCTGGGCTGAAAAATGACCATGTAGTCCCAGTATTATTTGGGGGTCTTCATAGGCTGTGCCTGGGAGGGGTGGCTGCATGACTAAGGAGGACCGGAGGATCTGCACCCCAGCCATGCTGCCACACACCCTCTACACACTGGTGTAGGGTGAACTACTGTGTAGCTGGGCTCTGCACCATGCAGGAGTGGACACACCCTGCAAAGACCCCATATCAGATTTCTCTTTGAGCAACAGAGCCACACCAGAAGGATGTCCATGGACACATAGGTAAGGATGGGAACATAACAAGGTCTAAGAGGGTCTTGTGCAATAATAGGTTAGGGATTCCCTTCCCGATTCCAAAATCCATCTCCCTTTAATTCTCCCACTACCCCTATCCAGCTCCTCGCAGCCCCTTCCTCCTGCCTAGTTCCCTCAGAATCCCAATCCATTCCCCCACACCCACCAACTGTCCCACAGCCCCAATCTAGCCACCCATCTCCTACCTCCTCTCCAGACCCTCCAGAACCCCAGATCCTGCCTAGCTCCTCTCCAGCTGCCTCATGGTCCCCATATAGACCCCCCAGCTTCCCCCAAGTCCCTCTCACTCCCCTCCAGTCCCACCCCCAGCTCTTCCTCAACTCCCCTCCAGCTTCCACCAATCCATCCCTCAGGTCCTCCAGCTCTGTTTCAGGCTCCCATAAGCCCTCCCCCAGCTCTCACCACGGTCCCATCCAGCTCCAGTCCAACCCCCCATTTCATATACCCAGCTATGATCGAGACCTCACAAGCTCCACTCCAACTCCTTTTCCCACCCTCAACAGTTCTGATCCAGCCCCCCAGCTCCACCGGTTCTGCACCAACCCCCCTTCCCAATTACTCCCCAATCCCTTGCCCCATGCAAAATGACTGATGCTTTTACCTTGTGGTCCATCTCTGGAGGAAGGGGGGGATGTCTTCACCCTCTTCCTATGCCCTCATGCATCCCCCAGCTCTGTGATTTCCCCACATGTCCTTGCCAGCTGCTCATGTCTGAGGCCAGGGATCACTCCAGAAATACCCCCATCTCAGCCAACTCCTGCCCCAGTTGCTCAGCAGGCCCTAATCTCCTCTGGTGGCTCCTCTGGTTGGGCCCTATAGCCTCATGGGCCCTAGCATGACTACACGACTTTCACCATTTTACCTACACCACTGGGTAGGGAATCACCTTTCATATATTTTGTTTACTGGGGTAATGTGTGAGAGAAACTTATGCCTGCATTATGGGGTATGGTTAAGGCTACAATTTTATCACAGATGTCACGGAAATCACAGAATCCCTGACTTCCAAAGACCTTCATGATGTGATGGTGGGGCCCCCTTGAGGTCCGATTTGTCGTGGGCAGCAGGGGTACCCCGCAGCTTCCGGTCGCTGGGGGTGCCCCACAGCTCCTGGCCGCCGCAGGCAGCAGGGGTACCCTGCAGCTCCCCACCGCCACAGGTGGCAGAGGGTATCCCAGAGCTTCCAGCCGCCATGGGCGGTGGTGTCTCAGAGCCACCATGGGGTTGGGGGAACACCGCAGCTCCTGGCCACCCCACACCCCCGCAGCTCTTGCCCCCCTTGGGCGGTGGGACCTGCAGCTCGGAGCAGGCAGAGGGGGACCCTGGACCTCTGAGCCCCTACAGGTGGTGGATATTTTTAGTAAAAGTCAGGGACAGGTCACAGCACCTGTCCGTGACTTTTATTAAAAATACCCGTGACAAAATCTTAGCCTTCACTATGGTGTGTCCTGTCATATGCATCTGTAAATTCCACCAACATCAAGATAATGCTTCACTTACTGATGCAGTCACATCTTAGAACAGAATTTGGCCCTATATTAAGGTCACCATGAAATGTCAACCTTTGCCCACTGTTACCACATAGTAATATAGTATTCCTCTATCCTAATAAGAGGAGATAATTGCAGTTACATCTGAATGGTTAGCTAGAATATTTTTCTGTGAATATTTACCAAGAACATCATAAGGGCCTCCTGTCTAGTCTCCCGTATAGAGGGGTCTGCCCAGCCCCTGAACCTAAAATGGCAGCTAATCCTGGACTTAAATGGCAACAACACAGGCCAATATAACACACAGGCCATCATTAGCTCGGAGGGAAATGGACACTTGTGTATATCCCTAGGCTCCAATTCCCCTGATATCTAAGGGCATGGCGGGCCATTCACTCTGCGAGTAGACAGAGTGATAAATAGCTAACAGAAGAGACTTAACAGAACAAATTGTAAAACCAAACAAATAGCAACTTTCCAGAAAAAAAAACAATTATTTCATAAGAAGGAAATCTGGAACTGGATAGTGCAGACTATGATATCCTTGTGAAATAAAATCAGTAATTGTAATGAGTGAGGCACAAAAGGCCCTGCAGATCAGTTCAGTATGTCAAAACCCTTCTCTGAAATGCAATGCCATATATCTTTTGACTTTACAAAGTTGGACTGGAAATATTGCAAGAAAAGGCTTTTACACAAGTTTCTGGTATTTCCTGCTTCCAGAAGTGCTGAAAATATTATGAAAACAGTATTTGGGTATTTCTGCTTCTGGACATAGAATCTGAGAGTATGGAAATGACTGGAATCTTTCCTCTTTTTTTAAAGTCACAGTCAATTTTTGAACTTCAGAATTGGGGCAAAGGTTGAAGGCTCTTCATATTTTATCTGAACTGCTTCTTCCATCCCCAATCAGTACCCAGCAAAGGAAAATGTATTCAGAATTCCTTATGAAAAGATTCTATATAATTTAGCAGAGAATGGTAACCTTTCCATTCTTAAACTAGCCAATTCTACCACAGAAGTATAGGTCTCTATTAATACAGGAAGTCTTAAAATTGTACAGAACACATATCATTCTATATTAAACAATAAGTGTTCTTTAAAAGGGTAATTTCTATAAAACATTGTCAATTTTATCCTCATTAAGTTCCATAGACTTTTCCATAAGAGAATAAAAGGAAAAGTTTCCTAACGTGAAGTCTTTTACGTGCTGTAGTAATGTCTCAAATGATGTCTTGGAAGCCCTGCCCTCAAATTATTTGCCAATGGACAGGGAAAAACACAGGAGAGTATACAGTGTGTATTTATTCTGCAATGGCAGGCAGATGGGAATGATAACCTGAAAGGATTTTTCCTTATTTATTTTCAAGTTCTGTTACTGGAAAGATAATGTGACAAGAAGAGTTACTCATGTAAAAGGAAAGCTTTTAAATGAAGCTGAACATCTCCAAGACCTGTCCAGATGGGCAAACCAAACTGATCAGATAGCCATCAGCAGACACATGTATGTAGGAGGAATAAAATTCATCCCGCCCACAGGCAAAGTATCCAGTTAAATCCATCCAGTTACACCACTGTCTCTGCCAAAAAGTCCTCCACATCCTATAACCTTTAACTTGTGTTTCTCAGCAACAGCAAGCTTGTCTGCAAGTTGTCCTGAGGTTAACGTCAAACTTTCCTAGTTACAGATTAGAAAAGAACATATGTTTATAATACTGGCATAATTTGGCATTAGCAAAGAAAGGAGCAAGGAGTTAGAAATTTCACAGATTTTTCTGAGCTAAGCAAGTAACCCAGGAATAGTTATGCCAAGAGATTTCTGTTTCTACTTTGTGCTACAGAAAAAAATGTATGACTATAATCTAACATCAGTTTACTTACCCTGTGAAGTCCAGTTTCATCTTCTGATGGTAGTACAAAGGCATTCTCAGTAAAGGGACCACAGTTCTACTTACCTAAATAATTAAATCATGCTCATTACTGATGTTATGGAACAAACTTTCACAGGAGATCTACCCAAATCTCTGAAACTCCCAGGCATGCTGCTACAAAGCATATTGATTTAAATAAACATTTCTACAAGCAACTATGTAGTAATGACAAGAATCAGTCACTACCACCTATCTAATGTGATATAAAAACACACACCCAAAAGGAGAGGGGAAAGGAGGCCTACTTTCTGGAGACAATTCCGTTTTATCTTTAATTACTGTAGCTGCTTGGCTACTGTGGTAGTGACTGCTGTAGAAATTCCCACACATTAATAAGTGAAGAATCTATTGATATGGTGTTTTCTACATCATCAAGAGAGAACAAAAGAAGTCTTCATGTTCATCCTTTAATACATGTTTAATATGCTTAGATATCACAACAGTGGGTATGATATAAGAAGAAGGAACTGAGACCAAGATGCCCGGCTTAATGCAACAGAAATAGGAAGGCATTGGCTGGACAAAATATATACCTACAGCCCAGGGCAAAGGTGTATGGCTACAGCACAGCCCTTTGTTGTCACTAATACAAGACTATGTGCTGGAACAGTGGCAGTAGCTCCTCCATACAGGTCCATCCCTTGGTCTGCCCCATCACACCTGCCAGAGAGACCCCGTTGTAGTGTACAGGGTATGCAGGGGCCCCTTTATGTGGTCGCTCCATTACCAGCTCACCTGTACTGTCCCAGTGCGGGGCTTAAATGGTCTGGATGATCTTGCGCACATTCTCCACACCAGAGTGACATTCAGCTTGTATGTATGTTCATACCCATACACACCAACAGAGAGAGATTTCTTTTTCTCTGCATGATTAGAGTTTCCAACTCATATTTTAGCCTCTCAAAAGTCTCAACCTCCTTTAGCCCCAACGAAAAAAAAAACTGATCGCCAACTAACACCTAGCCTGTCCTCAGGCAGTATAAAGTCTGAATAAATAAACGGATCTTTTCTTTAAAAAGTCACATTTGCCACCTGAAAGCAACGCTGTCTTTAAGGAGACTGCTGCCACCTAAGACTTCTCATATTCACCAAGTCATTGAGATGTTCTGTCATCCTGAAAGGGTTACCCTACATTATAATTCCACCTCAGCATCTCCAGAGCTATAAAATGCTGTAAGAGAAAGATCTCTGCAAATCTTCTCTTTTTTTGGTCTCCTTGTCACACAGCACAGTCTCTTTCAATCCTCAGGATTCTAGATCTGAAAAGCACCTGTCCAGCTAAGTTCAGGGCAGAGCCTTGAAGCTCAAGGGACATGTGATTTGCTCATTTAAACAAATTAGGCATGCGGTTAGTCATCTTGCAAAATTATAGAAAAGGGGTCATGATCACCAAGTGAAAGTCCTTGTTTCCCTGCAGTTACAACCCAGTAATATATGAAAGACTACAGTTATTTAGAACAGAAAATAGCTATTGACTCTTAGCATACTGTACTGTCAGTAGTATCCAGATGAAGGGGGTCCAATGATTGGGGTTCAATCTGTATTTTGAATATTATGGGCCTGATTCTGGGCTAGCTTGTCCCCTTCTGCATTGAAACCCACGAGACAGGGCCAAATTAGGAAGGTTTCCTCTGAGTCTCTCCCACTTCATTTAGACATGTGATAGATTTGCCTCTCTGGGGCAAGATCTGTGATCAACAGATTGTCCTATGATTTGCAAAGTTTGCTTTTTATTATTTATGTATGGGGGGGCGGTTTATTTCCTCATTTATAACATTTGAGAAACACTTTGTGCCATTTGTTTGACTTGCTTGGTGCAAAGTTTACTTTCTAGTCTATTATTTATTGTTTTTACTTTTAGTAATCCAAGGCATTATTTATTATTTAGTATTATTTTTAATAGTCAAAACATTTTAAAGTCCAAAGCATGAATATTTATTTTCTTCCTTGAAGAAACTGACTAGCAAAAATAACTTTTTATTCTGATATTTTTCTTCCCAATAACAGAGAATTTTATATGAGAAGAGCTTTGCTTGATGGATTTTTGTGTTTGTTTATTATTGGGGGTTTTTTAAAAAAAATTCAGGGAAAAATCTGTGGGATTTTTTTTCTTTTAGACTAGACATTGGTTGTTAAAAAGTCTTGTCTTTTCAAACCTCATTGCCTGACACATCATATTGTGATGCCTCTCTCATCTGCCTGTACCAATCAGCATGATGCCTCAGTCCAAGAAACTTGAAACGACACATGTTAAAGAAAAGAAAGAAAGAAAGACAATTGTCAAGGTAAGAAAAAGTGCTGGAAAACAAAATCATATAAAAATGTGGATTAATTGTAGATCACCTGATTTTTTCCTTTATTATTTGTTATTAATTAACTATTATTGTTCCACATGAACTAAAGTGTGCGCGCATCTCATGCTATAAGTAAAAAGCTCAAGGTATGAGGAGCTTATAATGGTGCAACAAGAGGGGGGTGAGGAAGGGTCAAAAAACATGGGTCATACATATAGTATTATGTGGCTATTTCCTGGTCCTCTAATAAGCACCATATCGAGCGTACATGTATGGAGCCCCATTGACTGAATGGAACAGCTCATTGTAGTATTGGGTTTGTGGTGAAGGGGATGGGCCAATAGACAGGGCACTAGTCTGAGACTTGGGTTCTGCTCCTCCACAGAATCCCTGTGTGACTTCTGGTAAGTCACTTAGCCTGTCTGTGCCTCAGTTCCCCATCTGTAAAATGGGGATACTAATATTTCTCTACCTCACAGGGGCATGGTTAGGATAAATACATTAAAGATTGTGAGGTGTTATGGTAATAGGAGCCATAGAAGTACCTAAGATAAATAGTATACTTTTCTACAAAAATATGTATATAAAATAGACACGTCTCATGGAGGATGAAATTGTGGCTTTGCAACAAGTCCTGAGCAATGTGTGCAACAGATTTCCCATGATCCAAGCCCTGATCACTTGTCCCTGCATGCTGGGAAAGCTATGCTGGCCTATACGTTATGGGGTAGGGTGTGGGGTGGAGCCAAGGCTCTGTGCAGTCTCTGCCCCATCAGTACCTTTTCAGAGGCTCATTATGTAATGCAGAGGCTGCTGTGGTAGGCCATTGGAACATGCTGAAGGAAACAGATCTCTGTTAAGCACCTCGACTCTTAGTGACTGGTGACCACAGGGGGAAGTTGTGCTGGGGAGATGTTACTCTCTCCACTCCTGCTACTACCTGAGAGATGGTTAGTGAGTGCAGGGTAATAAGGATGGGCCTTAGGCTCCTTTACTCCCTTGCATGGGCTTGCGGCAAGGTGCAATCTGGCCCCTAATAAAGTGCTATTTCATGTGGGGGAGGGGAATGTTAAAGCTCCAGCTTCTGGACTCAAGTGATTATGGGAAATGCTCAACTTTCATTTAAAAATAAAAGTTCCTACCCCTCATGTTTATGGAGAAAAGCTTGACAACATAACCGGAGTGTAATCTAGAGGCTCAGAAACAAAGACAAATAAAAACCAAAAAACAAATTTGGTTTAAAAATCCTGCCATTTAAAAACATGGTTTTTAGAGTCCTGACTCGTTATTTTTTTTTAATGGTTGGTGTTGGCAGTAATGTGAAATATCATGACTTCCTCACTTCTTGTGCGTGTCCTGGTATAAGTGTGTTTTATGGAGGGACTTGAATGAGTGGAAGCATTGACCTAACAAAATAGGGAGGAAAGGAGTACTTGTGGCACCTTAGAGACTAACCAATTTATTTGAGCATAGGCTTTCGTGAGCTACAGCTCACTTCATCGGATGCATAAAGTGGAAAATGCAGTGAGGATATTTTATACACACAGACCTTGAAAAAATGGGTGTTTATCACTTCAAAAGGTTTTCTCTCCCCCCACCCCACTCTCCTGCTGGTAATAGCTTTTCTAAAGTGATCACTCTCCTTACAATGTGTATGATAATCAAGGTGGGCCATTTCCAGCACAAATCCAGGGAGGGAGAGCATTCCATCCACAGAGGGAAGTGTACAGAAAGGCACAGAGACCATTCCTTGGCAATTAACAGCTACAACTGGTGATTAGAGCTCGTTGGAAGTTTTCAGATGGAATGGTTTTCTGTTGTGAAATGCCGTTTTGCTAGAGTCAGCATGTTTGGTGGTAACATTTAGGGGAAAAAAATAGCAGAGGAGCATTCTGAGGTCTAAACATTTTGACCGTTTGATTTTTCCACTCCATTCCTTTTTTATTTCATTTTCTAAAATAGAATATAAAATGTAAAAAGTGAAATCAGAATGAAATGTTTCATTTTATTAAACAAAATCTACCTTACATGTGCGTGGTGGGGGTAGTTGTTGTTTTTAATTTCATATCATGGGAAATGTTGACCTTTTTTTGTTCAGTTTCAGAACAAACATTTTTGAAATCACAGAATTTCCCACCTAATGGAAAATTTCCACACAGCTCTACAGGTAATAAATAATTGTTTCTTGAAGTAAAATGCTGTCTCACAGAACAATATTACCTGTGCCCCCAATTCCAAATGCATATTTCCCCCTCAGAAGCAGCTGCATAATGCCAATTTTCATTCTTGGTTAAGGCTGAGGAGTGACAAGTGATCCATAATGCCAAAGGATGCCCAATTTGGTTGTGACATAGAAATAATGTTCACAGAAACACCCCTAAGTATCCTAAAATCATTTAGTAAGCCATGAAAGACATTTTAAAAGTTTTATGTGGCCAAAGATAAGATTTCCCCTTCAAGCTATCCCACACCACATGTTATCCACTGTGACTGAGGTCAGGCAACCTCCCATAGCATCACCAAGTACCTTTATTTTTTCATGGCCCATTTGATGGCTGAGACCTATCTCTCTTCTTGTTTTGGGGGTCCAGGATACGTGGCTCCCATGTGTAACAGGTGCAGAGAGAGGGGCCGGTTCCAAATAGGGAGGTGGAATGTATGGCAGTGAGGAACTCTGTTGCATTACCTCATTCTCTGGGCAACTCAACAATGTTCTTTTGCAGGGTTTGTGTGTTGACCTTTCTTCTGGACAGGTCAATCCACAGAACAGCAAGCATCTGTGGCTTGAAAGGTTTCGGGTATTTTTGGCTGGCTAGAACCCATTCTAAGGAGAGCCAGATGCTCTTCAGCAGCAGATTGTTTGGAGGCTGGTAATGATGGAATGTGTAGCTTTGATTAGAATCTGTCTATTGGACTTCTTTTTCTTTTACACTTTTTCATAGACAGGATAAATTCCAGCTTGACAATTTTATTTTATTTTTTTATAATTTCTATGGATAATATCACAGTTTATTTTAAGGTTTTTTCCATTTTTAGCTATTTAAATTTTTGCACATGCACAAAATTATGGGGTTAAGCTTTTTTTCCATTTTTTATTGATTTAAATGTTCACTCTTGTGGGAAAGTATAAGAGTGAGTCATACAATAATTGTTTAATGACAGTAGACATTTAAATTAAAAAAATTAAAAGCTTTATAATTGTTAACATTCAAATTGCCAATATCCTGTCAATATATACAAAGTACAATTCTAAAATCAAACTCTAATAAGTTCTCAAGCAATTTTCTTACTTTGCATATCTGTAAATTTCAATGATCATCAATAGAAATATTTTTTCATCTGTTTGTGTGTATGGTGAAATTGATGTTTACCATCATTTACTTAAGGCATTTCTACACTAGAAAATTAAGTCAACCTAACTTATATTGGTCTACAGCCGCCGCGGTAATTGCATTGCATTGCTTGTGCGTGTCTGCTCTTTGCTCTTTGTGTCGGCAGTGCAGATCCTCACCAGGAGCACTTGTATTGTATTGTACATCCCCGTTGTCTGTTTGTCTTGTCGAGGTGATGCACAGCCAAACTACAAAGTACTGATCTGATCTAATGTATCTAAACAGAACCCTTCACAAATAGGTGTTGGCATGTTGAGCCCTTGAAAAGACCAGCTATAAAAGAATTCCCAGCAGTTTCTTTACTGCTGCAATGTGGTTGTAGAAGTATGCTAACAGGCAAAATCATCTAGGAATGGCTCATTACAGTAGAAGGTCAGATGTAAATTGGTATTGGATTATATCTCTGAAAAATACTCTTGAAATAATATATACTTCTTTGACATCAGTAGTTTTACATCTCCTTCAACTCATTTTGGGAGTTCTGAATATCACTATTGAGCAGATTATCATTAGATAATGCTCTTTGCAAGAGTCTGAAATACATCTCAGCATTCTTCTTCAGTGCACTGCATTAACTTCCTTTTACATTAAAGAGGTTGCATATGCTTATGGAAAGTTCAGATTCTCCCAAAACTGGGTTTTATCTATCATAGCTGACAAATCAGCCATTATTCTTAGTACGAATGGATCATTCCAGATATTTATTTTTCATATCTATAATATTTATTTTTAATATTTAGTAGGACCTGATTCAACTTAGACATTAGACATCAAGCCCTTTATAATCTGATTTTTTTGCCATGTGCATTAATATCAATCACATTAAGCATTCTTTTTGTTTTCATTTAATAAATATGAGGTTCAAAAGAGCCATTTTTTAAGAAAATGTATTGAAAAGCTTTTAAACACACTAGTAACTGAATAAATATATTGCTGATAAAAATTCTGAATATATTAAGCCTGGTTTGAGACTTTTATTTTGTTAAATCTGTGTAACAATTGGTAAATATTTCTCACGTGTTGGAACAAAACTTTCAGCTTCATCCCACATAATGTTCCCAAGGCATATGGATAATTGATATAACTATTATTATTTGTATTTATTTGAAGTGTATTTATTCAAGTCCCAGGGGCACACTGCAAACATTTAAAATACAAAAATTAGCACATATTAAATCAGCCCTAGAACAACAGACCTCTGAGAAAGAGAGTCTACCAGTTCAAAAACAAACTTGCTTTTCCTGAACACCTCCAGCACTCAATCCTCAGTCCCTAAGACAAGCCTAGGTGGAATGGTATGTCCTACAGCAAGTGCTGAAGGGCAATCTAACCGGGGTGCAGGGGAAGTGAATTCCATATCCAAGGACCCCTTTGAGCTTTTTGTATAGAATACAATGCTCACAAAAATTCTAAAGCTGCATTGTGAAGTAGGCGTAGTATCTGTGTGCCATGCCTTATTGACTTATACAGACCTCTATGGGTGTAACCAAAGACAGAATCTGGCCCTCTCTCTGGTAAAATTAATCACTTAATACGCAGCAAGAATGATGACAAGAGCATAGGATATCGGTTACCCATGAGCTTACAATTTGGTTCATGTTGTTAAATGAACAGTCAGTCCCCTAAACTCCCTGAGGCAGGGACCATCTTTCATTCTGTGTTTGCACAGCACAATAAGGTCCTCCTCCGGGACTGGGGCTCCTAGATACTACTGCAATAATGGTAATAATTAATAAACCATTTGTTTCTATGAGTTGATTAAGGAAGGGGACCCTGGCTTTGTGTGTATAACAGAAATGTAGTGGACCCAAAACTGGCCCAGCTGAGTCTGGTCAGGTACCTTGTTTAGCATGAATCAAGGGAGAGGACCCCCTCTTTTGGTACTCCCTGGTTGCTGTATCACAAATACCTTGACCTCAAATGCAGGTCTCCCATCCCACTAGATCATCTCCACCCTTAATTTGAGGTCAAGGATGGGATAAAAAAGGCACTAGGTTTTGGTATACAAGCACTGCAGACTACTTGCTGCTTATGTCCACTAGATTACTAGGTTTTACTCCAGTCATTCTCAAACTTTTGTGCTGGTGACCCCTTTCACATAGCAAGCCTCTGAGTGCAACTCCCCCTATAAATTAAAAACACATTTTATTATATTTAACACCATTATAAAAGCTGGAGGCAAAGCGGGGCTTGGGGTGGAGGCTAACAGCTTGCAACCCCCCATGTAATAACCTCGCAACCCCCTGAGTGGTCCCGACCCCTGGTTTGAGAACCCCTGTTCTACTCCAACTGTTATTCTTCAGTGGAAAGCCCTGTCAACATTTCATTGAACACCTCTGCTCAATGTGTAGCAGTGGTGAAAAAGTTGTATAAGGCATGGAATGGAAAACAATCATGAAGATATTTTAATAACATTTCATAAACCAAGAATATGCCCTCACTTGGAATTCAGTATTCAGTTAGCATCAACCCATTGCAACAAAGGAATAGCAGAAATAGAGGCTCAAAGAAGGAACACAAATAAATAAAGGTGTAGAAAAGGTTGCATAGGAAGAGAGACTGAAAAGATTGGGATTATTTAGTTTAAAGAGACAAGAAAGAGGGGACATGATGGAGGCATACAACCTAGTGATTAATACAGAAAATGTCAGTTGTTCACTTCTACTTTCCCTCTCTCATAATACAAGGACAAGAGAATATTCAATAGAAATGAAAAGATAGTAAGTGCAAAAGCAGATAAAAGAAAATGCTTTTAACTAGAGCACAAATTAACTTGTGGTACTTATTGCCATTATGTATAATCAAAAAAGGATTAGACATTTATATGAATAAGTAGAAAACCCTTAGTTACATTAGATATGGAACAAAATGAGAGGGCGGTTATATAAACCCTCGTGCTCCAGGGCCTTAGTCAACTTTTGAAGATAGGCGTTAGAAAGAAACTTCCCTGATCGGCTGCTTATTCTGTAACTGTTCATGATGTGGTTTCTTGGACCTTCATTTGGAGCACCTAGTACTAGCCCCTTTCAAATGCAGGATGCTGGACTTGATAAACTACTTGTGTGATTATTTATGTCAATTCCCTATGTTCCTGGCTTGAGCCAACATATTTCTTGGCAACAATGATGGCAACAGTAATGGAGACACCAAGATTGGTTGTCCTTGCTGACTTGTGTGTTCATATGGATGATGACTCTTGTCATTTGGCTGAAGATGTCATGACCAGTGTGGCATAAGTAAGTCTATCCCAAATGATTTTGGCTCAGCATAAAGCTATAGATGTAATGTATACTTTGCTGCAATTAGAGATAAGAGGATAAGTATGAAACACCAGCAATAATCCATGAAATACACCACAAGTTGCTTCCACTTCATCTATCTCCCTATGTCAAATAAATAAATCTGCTGATAGTCTCAGAAAATTTACCATTTCTGAAATGGGCCCTGCCTTTCTGAGGCAGAAGGAGCAAAGTGTCACCTTCCTTCAACCATGCCCAGCCGTGTGGAACAATTTCAGTCTCTGAGCTCCTGGGGATGCAGGACACCCTAATGGGGACAGAGGAGGACCTCTTTTTGAAAGGTATCCCTCATTTTAGTCCCCAGCTTACCTACATTCCACCCAAATTCAGTGTCCTCCATTTTTTATTGTTGAAAATTATTGGCATAAGGAATAATCATGAAGCTGAGGTGATATCAAAGGATGCATCTCATGAAATGTTGTGTTTCCTGCATGAATGATTTACATCCCTCACTTTGGTTCTTTGTCACACATTATACCCCCGACTGGTCCTTGATCAGTTGATAGGTACAAGGAGGGGAGAAAAGGGGACAGCCATGGATTCCTTCCCCCCTCCCTCCCCGTGCCATGCCCTGGTCAGCAGAACTAGGTAGGCATACAGGGTAAGTGTGCTGTGGTCTCTCGAAGGGTGCAGAATCAGATTCATTCTCCCTATGTGCCTGACAGCTCAGGGAGGAAAAATTCTGAGCTCCCACTGGGACATTTTAACTCTGCCCTGATCCCAAGAAGGGCATACCTGAAGGACACAAAGGTAATGAGATGACTGCTCTGAAATAAAAAGGGGTGTGCTTTCCATTTTTAATGCCGCTGACTACTATATTCACACAATATTCACACAAGGACTATTTCATTGTCAGGAAGCATAAATGAAACATTTTTGGTCTGCACTAATGCTAGAATGATAGTAGCCATAGAGTATCAAATTTATTTTCATTGAGCTTTGTCTGTGGTGGTCCGATGTGTGTAATTGAAAGTTTGACCATCCTTTCATTATAGGAAGACCAGCATCATCCATCAGTGCCAGAAGCAGGAAGTCACTGCCATACATCAAGTGTCATTTAGCACATGCACATCATTCACAGAGATCAATTATTATAATATTTATATTAAATGGCACAGGTTGGAACCAAGAAAGTAAGACATCCATCTTTATCAGTTACATACCTTTAATTCCTCACATTGTTAACAGCAAATTTGTGGTACAGCCAGCCACACACAGAATTTTGTCCAAGTAATAATTTTTAATTTAATTTAGACACATCCCAATTTATCTTCATCGTTCCTCTCTAAGAATTCAATAAATTCTTGTTTTATGAAACCAGTCAATAAGTCCTTGCTGAATAAACTGTAATAACTGCAAGCTGTTGTTGAGTGAGAAGTGACTGGGCTACTTCACCACTGAAGCTGGCGGGGGAAACAAATAAAGCATGTTTAGAGGGAATTCACTTCCCCCCACAGTTTGGAATCTGGGACTCGCTAGAGCAGTACAGTGTGTAGTACTGGAACCCTGAGGAAAAATAGGGAAAGGGTTCAAATACTGGCTAAAGTTTGAAGTGATTTTCTGATCAATGCATTTTCTTTCATCTACTTAATATTCCCCCTCCAACACCACTCCACCCTCTTCCCTCTACCTCCTGTCAGGGAGCCTGCTGCTAGCTTTGATGTTAATAATTTACTCAAAGTGACAACAGATATGATCACTTTTTAAGTGTTATCAGGAATAACTGCTGTGAAGAATTTCAATATGAGAGATATGGATTGGGGGTGTTGACGGAGTGGGGGGGGAACTCATTATACATGCACAACATCCACATCCATACCACAGGATTAAGTGAAAGATTCTCTGTTCTGTTTTTCTATATTAAAAGATAGTGATACAGGGATGAAAGCATATATCACCCTACTGAGAAAACTGATAGCACATTAATTTAAAAATGAAATCTCATAACTATCAAATGGACAAGGAGAAATGGACTAAAAAATAAAAAAAACATCCATGGGTCCCACTGAAATCAGAATTTAACCTATTTTTAAAAAACAAAATAAAGGCAAATTAAAATAAGAATGAATGTTTTCTTTAAAAAACAACAATTCACAGCTAACTCATGCTGACTGTTATGCAGCCATTCAGTGTTATGAAGAACGACTAGTGAGCTCTTCCCTTTACGGAGCCTGGGTAAAAACTGCTCACAATTGCTGGGATTGATCCCAAATTGCCCTCTCCTCAGGAGCACTTTAGCCAAAAGGGGTGGAGACTAGGCAGAACCATGGCTCCACCCTCCCAAAGCTGGCCATCCACACAGGATAGAGAAGGGCCAGGAGGAGGGAGTCAGCAGCACCTCAAAGGGATATTGCACAGTGTTTCCCTTCTTTAACCACCCTGCCCACCACAACATGCCTGCTGGTGCTCCCCCTGGATTGGTGCCTCTCTGTGCCATCTCTTATTACAGGCTCTAGCTCCATTCCACAGGTTATCTCTAACAGAGAGTACATTCCTTCAGCAAGACCAAATGCCATAGACGACATTAAAATATTAATCTCTGCCAACAGTTACTACAGATCTCTTGTCATCTAAGTCCAGGGAAACGCTCAGGCGCTCGGACACCACAACTGGGTACCAGATGGCAAATGCTGATTTTGTAGATCACACCTGTGTGCGTCAGCCTTGCAAAATTGTCATGAAAACTCACCAGCCAAGGTGCAAAATCTGCTCACACAACCCTTGCTATGATGGCTGATGATAACGAATAAACCCATGACATTTTATGTGCCTGTCAAGATAAGTGAGTACTTCCCCAACTGAGTAGGATTGTATCAGGTTGGGCTAAATAATACTCATACATACAGTATGATTGACTGGACCACACCTATCCATGTTAGGGGCAGAAGAAGTCTCCCCCATTTAAGGCCAAGCAGGGTCCAGATGTAATCCTACTGACGCCCTGCTTTTACCTTCAAGGAAACTAGCTACCCAAATGAGAGAAAGGAGGGTGGGCACTTTGTCCAGATCCCCTCCACGCCAGCAAGCAGATTGCACACAGGAAGAATTGTTGCTGACTTACTGTGTACCCTTCAGCCTATTTCTGGCTATAAAAGCCACAATCCACCCTAGTTCTGTGTATGTGTGTGTGTGTATAGAATATACTGTATAGATATCATGGGTCTGAATATAATATGTATAGATATGTAAGGATGGATTCTTTACCCCACTTTACTCCCTTTGCATCACTCAAGTCATCCAAAGAGAGCAGCCTCTGGCCACAATTCCTGTACTTCTAACTGGAGATTCACTGAGCACAGGGATCATTGGGGTTGAGAGAGAGGTAGGAGAGAGTGGTGAAGAGGAGTAGTTGGATTACATTATTCTCCAGCTGTGCTAAGCTGGTAGATAGACTCTTGGGGACCATTACCAACTGATGCAAGTTAGAGCAGCCCCTAGACTGCTCTAAATTCTGCTGGGATGAAAACTAGGTAGAGAATTGTTTCCCTGATGATTCACTGATTATACATTTGGCTAAGAAGATAACCTGGTCCATGCTATAGAACATATTATGGGCCTGATTCTCTAACTTCACATTATGTAGTAATTTACACCTGTAGGAAGCGAGCACAAAGTGGGTATGTAAGGCCCATATTTTATACAATGGTATAAGAGAACGGAGAATTCTGAGCTGATAGAGATTTGTACCTTTGTTGCACTTTTTTTTGCACTAGAGCAAACAAACACACAAGGCAGTGGAGAATCTGGCAAAGCAGGAGAAGCCTATAGCAATGCATACATGTATGTGTTTCACAGTCCAGGGGAACTGCACCTATATTCCCCCTCTGTGATCCACTAAGGGTACCCATTCTAGGTTTCCAGCTCCTCAACCATCACTTCTTTTATGCAGACCTTCACGTTGCTCTCGCCCTCCTGACCGAGGGATCTTTAAGGTTACACTGTTTAAGGCTGCCTACACTACGATATTCCCAGCAAGAAAGATTGCCTGAAAGGCCAGCATCTGCACTTTTCTTTTTCTCCAGATGCTATGCCCAGTGTATTGCTCACATTTATAAATTACCACACAGCCTCTTTATCAGCAAACATATTTATTCTTTAAGTGAAAGCATCACAGGAAAAAAGTTATTAGAGACAATAGAAGAACCTACAGGCTAATAAGCTTATCAGAGGTCACCCCAAACCCAGCCTCAGGTACTGGTAGGTGTCAGTCCTTGAAAACCCACAACTGGGCTTTCTCTGTGGTTACAAGTGTCTCAAATTCAAAACCAGAACCCAGCCTGGGCAGATCCACCTTTTTTCTTTATACAACTCTGGCCTTTGATCTCAAACCCCCAGGAGCAGGTAATCAGCAGCCCATCATCTTCTCCTCCTGCCATAGCTTCAAAGACCTGAGTTTGTTCCATAGTCAAGGTAGGAAATTTGCATTAACCTCTCCCTAGATATACCTCAGGAAATCCACTTCACACTTATTGTCCCCAGAAATCCACTCTTATCTGGCACAATTTCAATGTAGTCCTTCAAACTCCCAGGCTTCATATCACATCTCCTTCTCCATGGGCCCATAATAATACATAAACTGTACATTCAATACAATAGGATTTCAAAGGATAAAGCAGGAAATTGCCATATATGTCACAGCGTTCCTGTGTATATAAGATATTGATATTTTGCTGAAATGGAATGTTCCCAGTGGAAAAGCGAATAGTTGTTCCCCTATTTGTGGAAAGTTTTTGTAATTTTATTTGCAGTTTTGTTCTTCAACTCCCCAGGGTAGAGGTCAATACTTAGGCCTGCCTAATAAATGATCCATACCTGAGGGAAGATTATACCTCCACCAGCATGGCTTATTAATGATCTTGAACATTGTGCGTTGCCCTCCTTAGCTTATCTAGACAAATGAATGGGGAAAAAAATGTTCTGTGTGTCTCATGCTAAAAGGCTTGCAGTGATCTGTGCACATGTCTCAGAATAGAATTCAGCTTTTAATTCAGATTCTGGGCTCTTTCTGACCCAGGCATCTCTACATTTTCTCTCCCCTTATTTCCCCAACTTGCTGCTTATCACCACTGATACTGATAGAGAATAATAATGATATTTGCAAACATTGATCAACTCCTGAAATCCTTACTCCAGTTTGCTTAAGTAAGGACTGAGTGAATATGGAGGACAAGATCATTGCTTAACCTTTATGGTCCCATACTTCCCAAATGGGCTACTGGAATTGCATATGGCAGCAGGGCAGGAGAGCATCTTATGGTGGACTCCTAACTCGCCTCCCACAGAAGTGGGAAGGCAGTGGGGGGGCAGGTATGGAGAACAAGCAGCACCTTGACTCTGCACCCCAACATACCCGCTAGTACTGCTGAACCAGCACAGAGGGGGATATAGTCTGCTAATAGAATGTCTGGAGCAAGCAGGGAGCCAGGGAGACCTGCGACAGAGTCAAAATTCCCTCCCTTGTCTACTCCTGGGGCAGCTCAGTCAAATGCTGCCCTTTACTCAAAGTAGAGCGTGAAGAGCCAGGAGAATCCTCGGTCAGGACTTCAGGATTTTGCACCTTAGCTTTAGCAGAAATAGTTATTAGCAGACGTCCTGGGTAAAGCTAGATTACCAAGGGATTTCAGAGCCAAATCTGATATGAAATGTTAGTTGTGCTGGATTTGTCATACCTTTCTAGAAACCCTGAAAACAGCTGAAGACTAACTTCTCTGGCACTTTAGACCCAGGATTATAGTCCCAGAATGTGGCACACCTCTGTATAGCCAGCAGTAATTTTGGGAAGTTGTCTTTGACATTTGAAGCCTGCATTCCAATAAGAAAGTTCAGTTTACAGGTAGTTATGCTAAATGAAAAGGAACTTAATACTCTTGGAAGCCTTAGAACTCTCTCTTGGATTTTACTACCCATGAAGTAATTGCCGTAGAGTCAAATGCTCTCTAACAACACTCTGAACAGCTGGGGCAGCACTCACCTGTGCACTGTGGTCCTTCCAACTTTCCAGAGTAATGGGTTAGAACAAAGAGGGCTGCTTAGATGAAATGGTCTAATAAACCAGTACAGCAAGAATCCCAGAAAGAAATCCTATAAACCAACAGGAGTCCTGAACTGTTATTAAACTCTCAGAGCTGAAGGATTTGTTGACACTATGCCCTTTCAATCTGAAGCATTCCAGACACAGTCAGGGAAATTCCAGATGACTGCACATAAAATTTAGTCCCAGCTGTGACTAGTTCAAAATAATAATAAAAAAATCCAGTTGCTACACAAATATGATCATCTCTATTTGAATTCTAATGTCAGTACAGTTTCCATTTTATCTGGTCACAGGAGGTGACAGGTATCAAAACATGAGCTATTGCCCAGTTCTTCATTGTTGGAACACCTGTTTTTTCACCCTCTCAGTCACTTCTTCCGTGCTGCCGCATGCCATCATTGCACCTGATTTCCATCTAGGGGACAGGTCACAGCTGTGATATTCTGTCTGTGATTGACATCAAAATTGTCCCATAAGTCAGCTGGAAAGTGGTTCTGAAAAGTAATACTCAGTGCTCCCCTAGTGCAGGGGAGAAAGCATCATCTCTATATCCTAGGAAACAGCATAGCAAAGCAATCTGTGTTTCATTAGCAAAGAGTGAAGCTGAATGTTCGTTAAGTTGAACAAGTGGAACTTTATTAAACTCTTTGCACTGCTCTGTCTTCAGATACTTGAAAGGCTGCTATAAAAAAGATGGAGAAAAGTTGCTCTTTTTTGCCATAGAGGGCAGGACAAGAGGCAATGAGTTCAAACTACAGCATAGCAGATCTAGATTAAATCTCACGAAAAACTTACTAACTGTTAGAACAGTAGGACAATGAACAGAGGTTGTGGAAGCTTCTTCATGGGAGGTTTTCAAAAAGAGGCTGGATAGTCATATGTCTTGGATGGATTAAACCATCAGTTCTCAACCCGCGGAATAATTAGCACACAGCTGTGGCCCAACTGTGTACTAAAGGCCACCGGGCTGCGCAACAGGGTCCGGGTTCCTGGCTGCCCTACTTGGGGTCAGGGTTGGGGCTGCCAGCTTGCCGTGCAGGGTCTGTGCACAGCGGGCATCCAGGGCTGCTGCCCAGCCCTGTATGGTGGGGATCTGGGGCTGCCGGCCAACTGGCCCCGCAGGGCCTGGGGTCTGGGGCTGCCAGCCGGCTCTGCACAGTGGGCATCAGGGGCTGCCATCCATCCGTCCAGAGTCAGCATCGGCGCTGCCAGCTGGCCCCGTGGGGTCAGGGTCTGGGGTGTCACCTGGCTGCGCAGCCAGATTCAGGATCAGGACTGCTGCCCAGCCCCTCCTCCCCCCACCCCAGGGCTCTGCTCCTGGCCCCACTCTGTGGACGGGTGTCTGGGTGGGAGGTTTTGGGCATAGGAGTCTGTGGGAGGGGTCAGGGGGGGCATGCTGTGGTTCTCAAACTGCGGTCCAGATAACACATTGTGGGCCTCATATGCGGCCCACAATGATAAATAGGTTGAGAACCACTGGTTTAGACATAACAAATCCTGCATCTTGGCAGGAGGTTAGACTAGATGACCTTTGCAGTCCCTTCTAACCCTATTATTTGCATGGACACACCTATTCTGCCTTGGTTTTCAACAGACAGAGCTACTTTGCCAAAGTGATCATTTTGGCTGGTTTTGGGTTACAATTCACTTTACTTTTTAATGCAGGGGTAATGAAATTTTGTTATCCTTATTGCATGAGTAATGGGCAGCAGTACTGTACCTAGCATGCTTGATGGAGGGGGTCACTCTAAACTGAACCTCGCTTGCTAAGCGGGGTAGGGATGCCAAATCCCAGTGAAAGTGAGAGCAGGGTCGGGGATGGGTGTTCCTGCCTGATAGGGTGGACTCTGCCTAAATAGTCTTAGACATCATGTGATCCTCTCTTCTCCAGTGCTTCACGGCAGAGATGATTGGATTCAATTGCAAGTTTTTTTTTTTTTTTTTCCTGGTCAGTGATGACTAGAGCTGAAATTACTGATGAGCAAGTCTAAGGGCCCAGCCTTACCCTTGGTGTGGTGTCAATTCTGCAGTGAAAGACAATGAAACAGCAGCAGCAAAGAGGTTCTCTGCTACCCAGTGAAATCACTAAGAGGTGGGCTAAGTGGTGGAACCCCAGAACACAGCATCACAGAAGTGGCAGTGAAGAGCCAGCAGCAGCAGAGATAAAAGCATCAGTAAGCTGCCCGTGAGGGCAGAGATAAGTGGCAATTGTGAGTCATGGCAGAGGACAGCTGTAAGTGATGGCAGAGAGAGCAGCAGCCGTGAGCCAGTTCAAGAGGCAGTTGAAGCTGTGGGGGCATAACTCAATGCCCCCTCACCTTTTCAGGTGTGGGAGGGGGAACCCATGTGAAAACACCTGTGAAATCTGGATCTTCACTGACCAAGGACAACCAGCAGTTAATAAGGTGTAGTGGAGGGGCATCATAAAGGGACTTTCATTTGTTAGACTTTCACGCTGCCAGGTGGGAAACTGAGGCAAAGGACACTGTCCAATGTATTGTGGGGAGAGTATTTGCTTGTGGTTACATAATTTCAAATCATGGTTGTGGTCTTTTCCAAAATTAATGCTGGGTTACCCTTCCCTTTTATTATTTAGTGTTTGTGAGTGGGGAAGGATTGCCTCTTAGAGGCACCCATAGGTGGTGTTTAGTTCACTCAGATTATGGGTTGGGGGCTCAAGACAGTTCTGTTTTGTATTATGAGGAACCCCTTGATATTATACCTGGCCCTTGTTGCTGCTGATGCCACCTGGTAGAAGGGTTACAATAAAATTATGAGATGTCATTTATGCCACTTTTTAAAAAAAATCTTGTCTGATGATTTTAGCCCATAATCAAAGATTAACTTCATAAGATCCATGGAGAGAGCTCATATTTCTAGGGCCATATGCTTTCATCTACTATGGGTTGTTGTTTTTTTGGTCTCTCGGGGTGAAAAGTGTCCATACTCTGCCTGGAGGTGGCCAGTAGAGAATTTCCCATTCATAGAACAACTGTTCACTAGTGTAAATCTAATGGAGATGGTACAGCTGCCTCATGCAACAGTTACTTGCCCTTCCAACTCTGGCATAAAGGGGAGGAGGTTGCATTCTTGGGAGAGGGAGGGTCATATGGAGTTGAGTTCCTTTACACCTATCCCCCTTTAGCATAATGTCACGTCGGGGGTGGGCAGTGCAAGGTCAGCAAACTGTAACTGGCTCCCTACTGGTTCTCGCCTGTCTCTGACACTGAATGGAACTTTAGAATAGGGGAAAATTTATCCCTTATTGCTTTGTTATTTTCAGTAACACCAATGAAAAATAAAGCATGCTGACTTTCAGTAAAAATTACGGCCTAGCAGATAGCTCATTGACCTGGGCCTCAGGAGTCCTGGAAGCTATTCCTGGTTTTGCCACTGGCCTGCTGGGTGACCTTGGTCAAGTCACTTCCCTGCTCTGTGTCTCAGTTTTCCAATCTGAGAAATGGGGATAATGATACTGACCTCCTTTGTAAAGCACTTTGAGCTCTATCAATGAAAACATCAATATAAGAGAGGTATTACTGGTAATGTTTAAAGTTTCCCATTTCATGGGAAAGTTTTCTTTTAAACATTTACTATTTTTCACTTGTATCCAGTCAATAGTTAAGCATTTCTCCACACCAATAAGCTTTAGTGAAAGAGTTAGTAAAATTGAAATGGACAGAGATTTGGCAGCAGTTGAAAAAATTTAAAAAAAAATTCATGTATAGTACTTCATATCCAAGGGTTGTTCTGAAAAAGAAATCATTTGAACATGCAGCAAAAAAGTTTTGACCTCAGATTTGAACTATTCTAAATCTGTTGAAATTTGGATCCCAAATATCTCTTGGGGAAAAAAAAAAAAGCAACTTCACTGCTCCATTCCCAATAAAATAAAAAAAATAGCCAGCCAAATTTTCAGATGTGAACACAATATACATGCCAGCAAAATTCATATTGTATATTCAGAGCATGATTTTGTGAGCCTGTCTACCTGCATGCTACTGTAATTAACAGTTTGCATTCTCAAATGATGGTCTATGCACAAAGGCATATTTCCTCATGCACCAACTTTGTGTGCAGCTGTTGCATTTGTAATTACAAATCTGGCCCCCAATATCTATTGTAAAACCTACTAAAAATCTGGTTTATTAATCTCTCCACAGCTCTTTTGTGTGTGTGTGCGCGCGCTGTCTGCACTTTTGGGATCCAGCCAATAACAAAAATGCCAAAATATTCTTTGAAAGTCTATTTTAATGGTATTTCTAGTCTGGCTATAGGCAGAAATACCAGAAATCTTGTAAAGAATCATATTCTTGAACAATTTACAGACCAATTTCACAGACCCAAGAGCTTTGGATAATTCAGATGAGCAATAATATTTTAAGCAGATCTGGTTAAATATTATTCAGAAATAGTTTTATTTGATGTACTTTTGCTCTCAGTTATTGAATCTTACATAAATACTTTTTACATCATTTGACCAGCTTTATAGATCAATAATATACATAAAATATCTTTTATTCATAGATTCCCCCCCCCCGACAATTGGTGAATATTTCCTCCCACCCCACCCTCACTATTCATCCAACTGCATATATGGACTCTTTAAAGCTGGCATCTCTTGCCAGGAGAGAGTAACAGTGCAAGACAAGCACTTCTGAGAGAGGACTGAGAGGGAAGCTGGTGTGGGGCAGATGGGTGCGATGACATCTCCTGACACAAAGAGATGCCACAACCATGAGTAGGAATGGTCACAAGACAAATTTGAAAACATAGGGGTTGTTTTCAAAGGGGACAGGTGCCTCGAAGGAAAACTGTGTCTGGAAGTAGACCTCCTACAGTGGACCCTGTATCCTTACCACAAGGGAAAATTTCAGTGGCACTAAGTAATCCAGCATGCAAGGAACTTGAACGTCACATAGCAGGGGAATCATAGCACCTGTAAAGGCTAGTTCACCCTGAGTAAGCTGCATGGTGGTGGTAAAGAAACTATCAGGCATATTATGCATCTGCATAGACCCCCAAAGGCACTGAACTGGGTATTGCAAAGATGTCACTATCTACTGCCTACCTTTTGCCAGAACTTTCCAAAGCCAGGATCTTTATGGTCTCTGATAAGAACAAGTTTTGGTACATCAGCCTGGATAAAGAGTCCAGTATGAAGACGACCTCTGCAGCACCATTGGTACAGATGGCTGCACACGCTGAAGGGCATAAGCCCAGCATTAGAGATGTTTCAGAGAAAACTTACAGAAGTTCTGGAAGGACTGCCTGGGGCAAAAATAACCACAAACAATATCCTCATTGTAAGTGAAGTGAACAATAATACAGAAGCTTTACAACACCATGACAGAAAATGACAAGCTTTTCTACAGTATTGAAGATCCAAAGATAGAAAACTGAACCCAGAAAAAAAATGAGACTCAAACAGTGTGAGGTGACATACACTGGACATCTGCTCACAGCAGAGGGACTGAAAGCAGATCCCCAACAAGAGCAAGGTGGTCAGACACACCAGCTCCAGTGCATGTGTGCTGCATAGAAATAAATCTTCTGTCTAAGTTCTGTCCACACCTGGTTGCAGTAGGTGGAATCCATATATCACCTCACAGTGGAGGATGTTGAGTGAAACTGGGCGGCCTGCAACAGCAAACATTTGACACATTGAAACAAAGATGAGCCTGTCCTGAAGTATTATCAGCAAAGAGAGCCACTGACACACCAGTGTGATGCATCAGAGAAAGGATTAGGTGTAGCTGGTAGGGGAACCTGGGCCCACCATCTACTCTGAGTTCCAGCCCAGGAACCCTATGCTCTGCAGCTATGGTCTACTTACTCTCAGACCTGATTGCTACTTCCCTGGGCTCTGTCCTTCTTCCATCCTCTGGGACCTCTCTGGGTTTACTACTTGCCCAAGCTTCTCCACGACTACTTCCCCTTTGGCTTCTTACCAAACCCAGTAATCTCTAACTCCTATCAGAAAGTGACTGCAGACTATTCCCCTTCTGTTTTCAGCTTCTTAGCTTTATAGTAGCCACACTTCTTCCTGCCCAGGTGAATTTCATCCTTAATTAAGCATTGTTGATCCCTGGCTCTCCTCCAGGTGCAGCCTATGCAGTTAATTGGCCCATCTAGCCTACTTTAACCCCATCAGGATTGGTGTGGGGTGAACATCCCATCATACCCAGTGTTTTAAACTTTCATTAAAATAGCTAATAAAGTGCTTTTCTCCAGTGGCAGGTACAATAATAATTTGCAATCTTAATAAAGATAATATAATAGACTATAGCACTAATGATTTCCCACCTGGATATTATGTTTCTATAGATGAGCTTGCTCTCTGCAGGCAAAAAGTTTTTACAGTATTAAACTCCTGCCTTAAAAGACCTGAAGTATTATTATATGAAAGAAATGAAATTTCAGTTGAAGTTAGACAAAAATCCATCTTGTGTGGTAGAGATTTTAGTTTTGCAGATTTCAGTGCTTGTTTGTTATGAGGATGGACTCCCGCCCCTTACTAAACTAACAGTAACTTTAAGCAGCTGCTTGGGCCATGTGGAAACCTGAGACTGAATATACACATATGAAGGGGCTTGCTGAAGCTTCTTTTCTGCCTCCTTCTTCAGCTGTTGTGAACCAATCATGTACACAAGATGTGTTATGAAGTGATGTTCTTTGGTTCTCCAGTGAAGTGAATTCCCTCAGTGATTTTCAACACTGTACCTCCAGACTGGCAGCGTGCCATCTAGAAAACTGACATTTGGCTCCCCTGGGTCCACTGAACAGTGCTACTGCAAGATAGCATTTGAAGCTAAAGGAAATGGAAAAGGGAGCAGCAAGCTAGCTGAGCACATGTAAGAGACATACTGATGTTTTCCTTTTAAATAACAGGAACAGTTGCCCTTTTAGAATGATGTT
The DNA here is from genome assembly GCF_965152275.1 of Natator depressus. Classification (NCBI taxonomy): domain Eukaryota; kingdom Metazoa; phylum Chordata; order Testudines; family Cheloniidae; genus Natator; species Natator depressus. The sequence goes on from NC_134235.1 coordinate 76,328,884, forward strand.
ATTAAAAATCTTTTATTATAAAGAAGCTTTTGAATGCAAGGAATAATGAGGCTATTTACTATCATTCAGTGTTCTGCTTATGCTCCAGTCATACAGAAGTTAAAGGGACGGACTAGGTATCTGCTTTCTGAACAAGTTATAACTTGAGCCCACTATCCAGAGTTCATAATTGGAGATGGGCAAGAACTGGAACCCCAGTTCTAAAACGCCCACCCTAGAACTTAGAGAGTTTTGCTCTGAATTTTTCAGTGTGAGTCGTGGATATCAATGTCCTGGATCCAAACATCATAATTCAGGCCCATCTCTGTTTGGGTGAAATTCACCCCAGTGTTGAGGGCTATCAAAGGCCTGTTCCCCATTTAAGTGATCAAAATAGAACTTAAGTGGGACTGAAAAGGTGTACAGGCTTTGTGCTGATCCTTTACACAGTGGTGCACTTCACCCCTTAAATATAAACTAGAAAGACATAGGGACAGATCTTCAGCTGGTTAAACTGGCAAAGCTACAGCAGAGGATCTGGCCCAGAGAAATACAATTACAACCAAATCATTTTTGTGTATGTAACTTTTGACACCTTTGCTACTCAGGCTGCACCATACTGTTCATTTCCACTCACTGTGGACAAATAATCTATTTCCCAGATATGTTTTATACATAACAATAATAAAACAGCCTGTGTTAAATGTGATTATGTGCCTGCCCAAACAGCTGCACAACTGACCTTTTTCTCAAGCTGCTGCAGAAATCCCTGTTTGTGACAAACAAATCTACAGATATAGCCTCCTTCCTGTGTCCGTCTTCCCTGTTTCTTTTGTTCTGGAACAACTCACAAAGGGGAGCTCAGTGAATTTCCCACGTCTGCTTCCAAATACTGTGCTTCAAAGGACAGAGCAGAAGGTAGTGAGGAGAAGATTCTTCTAGAATGAGGACAGCACCAAGCACAAGAGTTCTTGTTAGTGATTCTGAAGCTCACTCTTTTCTTAGAGACATGCAAGTGGGTGGTTGTTCACTGAAGTAGGGATGGGGAGAAAACAAGAGAGAAAATGAAAATCAAATCTACTTCTCTGCCCCTGTATTAAAGGGATCTACTCATCTTTTGTTACTCAGTTGCACAACCCAGGGGTTGTATTAGATCCTTAGCTGTTTCTAGATGTTTATAGGTCAATGGAGGCTAAAATGCCTTTATTTTAATTTCAAGGTGGTTGCAATTATTTTCCCCTTAGATGTGGACATTCCTAGAGATATCCATGTCTTTATGACATTCAGGTTGGATTACTGCAGAGTGCTTGGGGCTACATCGTTAAAACACTCAGAAACTTCATACAATTCAGGGACTAAACTTTCTTTTTTTGTTTCAATCCAGTAATTGTAGTCATCTGAGGCACACACACGAAAGATGTTTGTTTAGGGTCTGGAGGCTGAGAGTTCTTACTGGAAAGTTCTTGATTCTGGGACTTTCACCACATATGTCCGGAAGAGTCCAAGTTCATTGACCTGGGAGTTTTACCACTTTGGTTCAAAAAACCTTCAGGGACTGCTGCAAGGATTATTTGTTTTCTCAGGCTCCGTCTGAGTGGGCTGTCCAAGAGGATTTGGAGGTTTCTTGGTTTAATGGGGAAGTTAGTTTGGTTTTATTGGCTAAAATTGGGTTAAAAGATATTAAGCCTCCATTGTGCCACTTACCAGTCTGAGGAGCACTAGCTAGGACTGACTCTAGGCACCAGCAAAGTAAGCATGTGCTTGGGGTGGCACAATTCCAGGGGCGGCATTCTGGCCACCCCTTTTTTTTTTTTTGATTGGGCAGTTGCGCTCTCAGAGCTTGGGGTGGCAAAAAAAACCCTAGAGCTGGCCCTGGCACTAGGAAGGAATTCCAGAGAATGGAGGAACCGCCCCAAAACAGGTTTGCTCGATGCATAATCGTTATTCAATAGTTATATTAAAGTAGCACCTAGAGTCCCCAGTAAGGTTTGGGACCCTATTGCATTGGGTGCTGTGATAACACAAACAAAAACCAGATCCCTGCCTCCAAAAGTTACAATCTAAGTGCCCCCATTGTGGAGTTGTGAGTACTATATCATACCCCAATTCTTATTACATACATAATCCCCTTGGTCTAAAACCAACTGATTTTGCTCATCTTCAGGGCACATGGCAGGTGGCTGGGAAGTGTTAGGCAAGATCTTTGTATCTATGTCAAATTAGCTAGTAGATGGGGATCAAGAGAATGTAGCATACTTCCTCAGTTTTGTACCAAGAAAATGTGGTGGTGTGCTCTGCGTATGGCTTCTTCTGTACAGTTCTTATTAGGCCCTATGATGATGTCCCCTGAATAGATATGTGGACACAGTTAGCAATGGGCTTTTTTGCAAGGATAGGTTCCTGGGTTAGTGGTTCTGTTGTGTAGTGTGTGGTTGTTGGTGAGCATTTGCTTCAGGTTGGGGGGCTGTCTGTAAGCAAGGACACTATTCAGGGGACACCATCATAGGGCCTATGATACAGACTAACACGGCTGCTACTCTGAAACATAGAATTTTCAGACTGGTAAAGTTTAACAGCATGTCACGGAAAGCTTAGATAACAACTTCAGCTAAGAGATCAACTTTTAATAACATTCATTTTGGATTGCACTCTGCCACCATTAATATTTTCCCTTGACTTGTCCTTACTTCACTGATTTGTGGTATGTCACCACCTAGAAGGCAAAGGTGTAGCACCCCTGGAAAGAACAACGATGCTGCTTTGTGGATGGTCAGGCAGGGTGTACTAATGAACAATGTATCTGCCACTGCTTCTGTTGAAACATGTCCATTGTGAGACACCGTATGTGTGTCTGTCTGTCTCACTCTTTCATTCCATTATCTCAATTTCAGCTTTCAGAGACATGGCTTTGCCTCAGATGTACTAATCAGATTCCAGATATTGGCCTTTGCTTCAGCAATCACAACCTCAAAAGAGGCAAAGTGACAAGACGGAATGATCTTTACCCATAGGGATAGAGCATGTTATGGAATCCATAAATGGCACAGCCAGGATGAGTATCATTATACAGGATTTTGCAGACAGTGCCAGTGCCACTGTAGTCAAAAGGACATTGGAGCAATGCAGTTAATAAAGAGAGGAACAGAAGGGATGTGGGAGTAGTAGTGGAAATCATGAGACTGAGAGAACATTGAAGCTTAAATGCTTCCCCCCCCACCCAGACAATGAACTGACTGCATCAGAGTTAGTGCAATAGCACTTAGCATTGTGCCTGCTTCCACTGTACCAGGTCACTGGATAAATAATGAATACTGAGTTCAGAAAAAGCTTAAAAGGACTCCATGGTTCCCAGGCTTTAAACTCTTCATTTAATAGAAAGAGCATGGGGTTGGGAAATGAGCGGGGAGGGGCAGTTTCCAAAGATGTTGAAATAAAAATACATAGTCTTCACATGACACCTTTCATCCAAGGATCTCAAAGCTCTTTACAAACAATTAATTAAGGGTGGGATTTTCAAAAGCACCTATATAATTTAGGAGCACAAGTCCCATTGCTTTTCAGTGTAACTTGTGCACCCTAAATGACTTCGGTGATCTTTGAAAAACCCAGCACAAATGTGATCAACACCCCAGTGAGATACAATAGGCAGCATTATCATTTTCATTTACAGTTTGGTAAACTGATTCACAAAATCATTAAGAGGGGGAAAAACTACCATCTGTTTTTAAGTGCATCACTTTTTTGGATACGTAAGTTGGGGCCTAATCCCAAACCCACTGAAATCAATGGAAAGGCCTTATGCATGCTGTTGATTTAAATAATGGGGCCATACACCACAGAATAAATCAGTGTCAGGGCTAAGAATTTAATCCCAAACTCTCGAGTCCCAATCCCCTGCTCGAACCATGAGAAAACATTTCTTCCAGAGCATCTCGTATAATCTTTATTTAACAGCTAACTTTTTTCCATAGTGCCAACTGTGTTTGTGTGTCTGTTTGTGCAAGTGCATGCTTCATGAGGCAGTTGACAGTAAATCTTACAGCCCACAAAAATAACCTGGTAATTGAGATACCAGGATGTGTCCATGCTTAAATTAAGTAACCATGTTATCTTCTTGTTTCCTTGTCCTTCATCATCCCGTCAGCTCTGTATTGTTTGTTATCATTATTTGTTACATCATGGCTAAATCTGGACCACAGGCTGCTGGGGGATAGGATCATGTCTTACTACAAAATGCCTAGAACATTTTTATAAAATTTTATAAAAATAACAAATGTTGATTAGATTTTATTGAGAAATATGAGGGAGAGTTTCAAAAGCACCTATGTGATATCTGAACACAGATACCACTTACCTCTTTGAAAGCCCAATAGGTAGATTTTCTAAAAGTAGATACCTAATCTTCCATTGACTTTTAATGGGCATTAGGCATTTGTGCTGTAACTGTGCACTTCACAGTGCCTTTAAAAATCTCCCCCAAAGTAACTTATGCTTCTAAACTACTTAGGCACTTTTGAAAATTTCACTTTTGTAGTAAGGTTTTGGAGAGGAGGATGTGCTAGTAAAATAAACAGGAACATTGAAGCAGTGATTGTTTGGTTTTCAAAATTCCAAAGTCACATTTAAAAAAAAATAAAGGAGGGGACAGCAATTTAAGAAATCACGTAAAGAGCTTTACAAAGCCTGATCTTTCTGCCTGGGAGCCAGAAAAGCAGAAGGCTTCACCTGGAACAAGGACATGATTATTATTATGCTTGCCACTGCATGGATGCACCATATGGAAGTTTTTAAAGCAGATCTTTGTGCCCTTTCAACAAATGTTATCATTTCCCAAGGAGTACCATCTCTGCTGAAATCTGTACATACTCCTCCCTGACAGCTCTCATGGCCCCACTGAGCATGTGCAGTGCCATTTCGGAGGCTGTCCTGTGTCCTTCCCCCTGTATCTACTGACAGATCTGAACTCTCCTATTATCTCAAGTAACCAACAGCAGGACTTGTCACTGAAGCAGAGAGGCTGTGTGTATCTGAGCTACTATCACACAGCCCCATTATTTGTCCAATGACAGTGTCTTGTGATAAATGTTTCAGAAATGACATTTGAGATGACAGGGGAGGAAAACTCTTAAGTAAGAGACTACAGCTCCCAGTGTCTCCTGGGCCATAATGCTGTCAGTCAAACATGGATATTTGCAAAGAGGTTAGAATGCAGACAGTCCAAAATCAATTTATTAGCAGGCCATGAAATGCTCTTGTTTAAAAAAAAAAATCAATACAACATTTGCACAATCCTGCATACAGTGTCAATAGGGAACATATTTATATTTTCCAAAAGGTTTGCATGATTTTTAAATCCAATAAGTAAATTTATTTCTTTTTGATTGAGTCAAAAAAAAAAAAGAAAAAAGCCAGGGCTGGGGGAGGACAGGATCCTTTCAGCAGACACATCCTGGACAGAAATAAAGGTGCTTGTAAACTGCTTATGTACACAGAATGGGACACATTTTGAAGTTGGCCAGTGGCATGAGTAGAGGGAGGTGCACAGCTGTACTGCTCTGTAGGGAGCTTAGGGACGGACTGTGCTTCACAGAGGCACAATCAAAAATTCACAGATGGATATGAAGTTTAAGGCGAGAAGGGATCGTTAGGTCATCTAGTATGCCCTCCCATATGGCACAGGCTACAGAACTCCAGTTACCCTGCACTGAGCCCAGTAGCTTGTATTTGACTTAAACACAATTTGTGTTTGGCTAAAGCATCACTTCCTGAAAGGCATCTAGTCTTGCTTTGAAGATATTAAGATCTGAAGAATCCACCATTTCTCTTGGTAGTTTGTCCCAATGATTAATCCTCAACACTGTTAAAAATGTGTCCCCTATTTCTAATCTGATATGGTCTTGCTTCAGCTTCCAGCCATTGCTTCTTGTTATGCCTGTCTCTGCTAGAATAAAGAGCCCTTTAGTGCCTGATATTTTCTCCCTGTGAAGGTACATTCTAATCAAGTCGTCTCTCAATTTTCTTTTTGATAAACTCATTAGGTCGAGCTTTTTGAGTCTCTTTCTAAGACATCTTCTACAACCTTCAAGTCATTTTTTGGCTTTTTTTCTGCACCTTCTCCAATTTTTCAACAACAAGCCATCCCTGACCAGCTCCATGTACACGGTGCATTGTAGGATTGTGCAGTCTGCTAACCCTAGTGTGGCCAGCCCACTTTGCAAGCCAGCATGGAAAGTTGTAGTAGCCATGACCTCACTTTCTCCCTGCCTCTTTGGGGCATACTGAATAAGCAGTCCCTGAGTGCAGGGACTGAAAGTACCACTTGCTTCTCCAGCTTCAAGCAAAAGTAAACCCCCAGTTAGCTCATTTAATGCAAATACCTACAAGTCACTGTCTATACTTAGGGTATAGCTCCAGTGGAGCCTGACTACCAACTGCTGAAATGGAGCTATTCCTCATTGTTGACAAGGCCCCTGTTCCTTTCACTGTGGAGAAGGATTAAATCTTCACTTGCACCACTGGGAGGAACGTCAGCCACAGCAGAGGCCACAACATCAAGTCAATTTAAAATCAAAGGAGAGGCTTTGAAAAAGATTTGGGTCACCAAAACATTTATTTATTCCAGCAGAATAATGTTAACCTTTGTGCCAACTGCATCGATTTCAACAGATGGATGTTTGGGTGTGCATTCGTAGCTGGATTCTCTAGTCAGCATAGTGAAGTTAATTGGAGTTCTGCATGCACTACAGAAGTCACTACAGAATCAAGCACCTACATCATCAGTCTTATAATAATGTACTTTAATTCCTTTTAGTCTTTTTTTTTTAAAATGGAACTGAGCAAAGCACACCCTGTGCTCTAGGGAAGAGGCGTGTTTTCTGTACCAACCAGGCCAAGTTTAAACTCATTAAAAACTAAATCATTTCTGAGCTATCAGAAGGAAGAGAGGCTTGCGCATGGCCTGAAAATATTTGAAAGTTCTGAAAAATACTTTTTTCTAATATATCTGAAAAACAGTCTAAAAGAATGTCACCAGACTTTCCAAGCACAAAAAGTTCACCTTTTAAGACCAGAACAAGAATGAAGAATTTCAATCTATGGGGTAATAGTCTTGAAAGGTATAAAAGCCTGAAAATAGGACTTTGGGGTTTTAGCTGAGGAGACATTTTAATTCCGAGTCACCACGGCAAAGCTTTTCTGTCACTGCTTATTTAATTAATTTAGTATATGCACTGTATCAGTATTTCTTTTCTCTCACTGTGCAAGATTGAGATATGATTACATCTTTTCTAGTGAATTACCAATGCTATTGTGAAACAATTTTTGCAAACTTGAAAGGATTCAATGTTAGATTTTTTATCATATTAGGAATACCCTTGCTGCTTAATCTGGTTCGTTTTCAGCAATGCCTAAGGACAAAAATAAAACAGAACACTGCACAATTGTATCTTTAAGAACAAAATCAACATACACTCCACATGGGAGCAGACTCAGGGCCTTTATGGTAAAAGCATTTCTGCGTGGTCATTCACATTTACCTTTGTGAACTGTATGTTAGCCTTGTATCTACCCAGACTCTGGAATGCGTATAGCTCTGTGATCAGGGAATACATTCTTCTGTTTTTCTAAATTTGGCTTAGAACTGATAAGAGCTCTGATTCAGAATTGTAGGCTGCCTTGGAACAAAAAATGCTTTTCTTTGATATTCTTTGAGCTTTTTTGGGTGGGTTTTTTTGTTTGTTTTGTTTTTAAGCTAATGATATTTGATCTTCTAATGGCAACAGGAAGCCCCCAGCTCAATGTGAAAACACTTGTTTTTGTAAAGGCTGCTCTGCCTCTAATACACTGGAAGTAGGGCACTGAAGGAGCTTGTACACATCAAGAAGGCTTGAGCGACACCAGAAAGCTTCCACACTCCCTTATTCAGCTCACAGTTCTTTCAGGAGCAGAGCCAGTTGCGGGGCTCTTGGACGGGGTGGGAGAAGATGTAGAAGAAAGGTCAATGGGGGCTATGGCCAACCACTATACCTATCTATAAATAAACACTGTGATATTGATTCTCAAGAGGTAACATTCTCATTCTCAATACCGGTACATGGAAATATGTTTTCTCATAAAATTTCATTGAGATCCTGGATCAAAATTATTATTTTCCATAGTTGTTTTTATTTTACCTTTTTTGGAATGTCTTCTAAAGAGGGCCCCCAGCAACTATACGTTTTCTTGATGTCTGAAGTCAGCTGTGAGTGATCAAAAATAATGCTTTGCACTACATTTTAATAAAAAATATAAACTGTTGTATGCTAGGTTTTATTTTATCCAGGCTTTTTTTCTTGACCCTAAGGGCAAATGCTCATGAAAGCTGGTCCAAAGACACCCACACCAATTGAAGCCAGCTTTTTATTGTATAGTTTCATAGGCAGTTATGATCACAATGTCAGCTGGAAATCACAGAGACACTGCCAGCTTCCTCACTACTTCCCATCAGTGATGGCAAAAGCTCCACCCCTATAGATTCTATACTACTTTTCCGTGTGAAGGCTGTGTCATGCTGCAGAGGTTGGTTACCTTAGGGTGACACTTATTAAAGTCCAAATATCATTCAGTAATTAATCATATGGTAGTAGCTGAAGAACATTTTGCTGAGAAGAGGAGAGTGTGTGGGAGGGTGGGACTTTAATAATACCTTGCCCCAATTAAAAGTGGTTGTATTTTCAAATTTATTAAAGATATTATTAAAGAAAGGAAAGACAGTTTGGGGTTAAGGACTTAGGTGATCTGCGTTCGATTCCCAGTTCTACCACAGACATCTTTGGATTTTGGGAGAGCTTGCTATGATGACTTTAAGCCATGTTATGCCCTTCCAATCCGCTGCCACTGGCATCATTTAGATAGAGGAAGAGGGAGCGGGCTGTCTGTCCCCACCTTCCTATGGGGTAGCAATGCTGCTCAGAGTCTCCGCAACTCCTCTCGAGTTCCTCTGTACCAGATCTGGTCTGTCTGCTGAACTCCCTGTAGCATAAATTAAAGATGATACCTGCATAGCTCCAGCTTCTATGTGCAGCTTGGTAGCAATGCAAAATCTTGCAAAATACTGTTTCCAGCCTGTTCATTCTGAAGGTTTGTCAAAGTGGAAGTTCTCTGGGGCATTGAAGAGTGTCATGCTGATGAGATCCTGCAACCTTTGCTGTTACTTCTGTTTCTGTTGTTAGTTTACACACTATGTCATGTTTCTCTGTACCAGATAGGGACTGACTACAGAGCTTGCTTTTACACACCAGATATGTTCATCATAAAATCCTGTAATACTCTGCAAGGTACGGCTGAGGTTAGTTTAAATAAGGATTTTATTCACATCACCACCTAATGGCTGATCAGTATAATACAGTTTAACATTCCATTATGCCACCTACCTCCAGCACACCCTCAAAGCTAGGGCTTGCAATGAGGTCCTCGGGAGGCCGTCTTCCTGAGTTCTTTTAGAACCCCTTAAACCTGCTCCAGCCCTTTTACCTGGCAGAGACAGACTGGAGCCAGGGTGAACACCTCCCCACAGGAGTGTTTTCCTTCTAAGGGAAAAGCTTCTAAGGGACCAAGAAGGAGTGGGACCCCAAATAGTTCTTAAATTAGGGCTATACAAAAGTTTTCTCTGGGTGGGGAATGCAGAATTTTTCAAGGTTCAAGGTCCTGAAATGAATCCATACAATGTGTTGTTATACCTGGAATCAGAATAGCTTCTTTCCTTAACTTCCCTAGCAATTACCATAACTGGGACTATGTTAATATTGAGTCTGAAGACTATGGTGCTCACATGCATCATGATCATCAACCAGAACTTCAGAGACCTAATTAAATGCTTCGTAAAAAGAATGCAAATATTATCTTCAGCCTCATCATGGGCCCCATCAGCTATATTTGCAACCCCACTGAAGAATATATTTTTGAAAGTGATGCTGCTGCTGAGATGAATTAAACATTAACATTACAGAAATCATGCAAACAGAAAACAGCTCATTCTGAGACAGAGCATACAGCAGGAAGAAAAGTAATGCCACCATCATCCACCCACTCCCACAATGTGACCATCACACACATTAGCTAGTGGGGAACCTCCCTGTGCTGTTAAAACAGGATGATAAAAAAAAATCTGGGCATGGAAACACCACCATTTTCACAGGCATGTTTTTTTTTTCCAGACTCCTCAATGTTAAATTTGTATAACAGTCAAACTTGATTTAAAAATAAAAGGCCTTGAAACTGTGAATAAGATGGGCTATATGAAGAAATGTACGAACACATGACTATATAAGTGTGGCAGCTCACTAGATGTCATTCCAAAAATCAGTCTCAGCCATTGGCAATTACTTTTGAAAAGCATGCTGTGGTTTATATCTTTGGCTTGCTCAAAGATTACACAGCAGTCAACATACCATTCTATCAAGAGCAAAGCACCATGTGACTTACCTGTCAAAATCTTCACTTAGTTTTATTACTACAGACATTGGGGGTGGGGAGGTGTTAAAAGAGTATTGTGGCAGAATAGCCAAATAATCTTCATGACTGATTTCTCAGCTTCTGAATTTTAAGGAAGAAGTCCTTTTCTTTAAGGGTTTTTTAGATATGTTACAGAAAATGCAGACACTCCAATAATCAAGTAAACACAAGTCCAATATTTCCACCTTCCAGGCTTTCTTGAAATTAACCTTAAGATTTATCTGGCAATTAAATGTTCTGCTAGAACTCCACCTCCAGCCTATGGCTAACTCTTCTACTGATATGAAGAAATATACTATGCTTAGTTTAGCACCTGTTACTTTCAGAATCGCATCCTTTTCCAGTACATTATATATAACAGTGAATATTTCTAAAGTCACAAATGCCTCCAATAAAATGCAAACTGTAGACAAAGTGTCTGGTTATAAAAAGAGATATTTACATATATATTAACTTTAATGACATTTTAAATAATTAAAACAAGAGCAATCATTTATTCAATCAGACTCCAATTTGAGAATATGCATATTTTGTGAGGATTTTTTTGTTTTATATTTTTAACCAATAGATGGTGCTAGCAATTTCCACATTTGCAACAATATCTGCACCCATTTTACTCAGCAAAGACCCATAACATTCTTCTGGAACTGCTAGAGAAAAACAATGTATCCATGTGCCAATTAAAGCAGGAATGCCAGCTCCCTGGTACTCAACATTTTACATACTGAAAAGGCTAGTAGAGCAGCAAAAAGCCATCAGTAAGTATCTGCTGCAGAACATATACGATATGTAAATGAGAACGCTCTTGTTGTTATTCATACAGTGTATTGTGAAGCTCACAAGAACACTCACGTCACAGTTTGCAGTCATTAAGGGACATGCTTATTCTCAGTAAAAACTAAGCTGGCATCAGTCAAATTATCCCACTCAACAGTCTTCTAGGCAATACAATGAAAACGTAGTGGGTTAATCCCTGATCCTCCAAAGACTCAAACACATGCTTATCTTTGTGCACTGGGAGTATTTCCATTCACCTTGATAGGAGTGCCCACAGTGTGTAAAGTTAAGCAAATCCATGAGTTTCTGCAAGATTGGAACCTTAACATGAGGCGTTGCAACAGGCCAAACTAGCTCTGCTATAAAGTCCATGCATATCTTCTGCAGCCAGTTTAATGATACTTCTAACATAGAAGTGTCTTCCCATCCCATCTTAACTGCCTTAAAGGTAAGTCTACACAGTCCAGGGACTGTGCCTCCAATGCCAGTGCTTTAAAAATAGCTGTGTAGACAACCCTTTGAAATTGCACCTACGGCTCTGAAGCCCTCCCCTTTCCCCAGTCTTCAGACGGCTAATCTTCACTTTTTAATTGGTCCAATCTCTGGGTAAATTTTTGGACATGAAGAGAGAAGATATTGTCAGTACTATGCCAAAGTAAGCACAGTCTACGGAGCAAGAACTGAGGACTCTCCAGAAACTACAATGTCTTCTGTTGGTGTTTGTTTGTTTTTCAGCTACTGAAAATACCTCTTCCTCTAAACTATGGTACCAAGTGGAAAAACACCGAACTACTGATGCCTTTAAAACCTTGAGGAATAGTTCCAATACCAATAATCTCAGCTCTGCTACTCTCTTAGAGTCCACTTACCTGTGAATAAGGCACTTGAAGTAGTCAGAATATATCTTCAGTGCAGTAGGAATGCTACTACCCTGCAGTAAAAAGCAAAGTTATATAAAGGTGTACTCGCCAACCCCAAGCCACTTGCACAGATCCAATTAACAGCAATTGGTTTTAAACAGACAGCACAAGGGGAAAAGAAAGTCCATGCATGTGAGTAGAAAATGAAAGACATCCTTAAAAATAGATGTAGGTTAGTTCTCTAGAACAGTCTTTCTGCAGCGCTGAGTTTGGACTCCCTTGTGGGGTGTCACGAAAGGAAAGGTGCAAGTCATTGGACATTTTATTACAATCTAAAGCAAAGAAAATCTTGCTTCCCTGATCCCCGCACACCCTTACCCTTCAAAGTCCAGTATTCTTGGTCAATCTCTGGGAAAACACAGACAAATACGTGCTAAAGGCTCAGCATTGCTATCATTGATAGATTTTTTTTACTCTTTCTTCTCTAGTAAATGGAAGGAGTCATGAACCTTTTTAACTTGCCCTAGAACAATTTCTCAATGACCCTCCTACAGCTCTGGGCACTGGCAGACCACTCACAGCATGTGACCCCCAACACCCCTAGTGGATTTTCCCTGGCTATCACTATGTCACTAGAGGGGCTCCATGGAAAAGATAATAAATCCCCAGATTCTAGTCTCTTTTTTTCTATTAATTTCCACTGAGCCAGAGGGTCCCCTAATGAGTTCTCTACCCCGTCCATGTCTGTCCATTCCCTTGGCATGGATTTTGGAGCTCAGGAGCAGCCTTTGTGGTGCCTTTGCACATGAGCAGGGATCACTGCACCTGGAAAATCTGCCCCATCATAGATTTGATTGTATAATGTTTCAACCCTTACTTAGAAACTTACCATTTTTTCCAGGACAAACATCAACATCAGGTGGTATTGTTAGCCTCACTTTACAGACAGAGAGGTGAGACACAAAACAAATACATTATCTTGACCTAGCCTGCACAATGTGTAAGTACTGGTGTGTTGAGCAAAAGACTTTTTTTAAAGCTTAATATTGTCCAAATTTGGTTCCCTTGCCATGGAATAATGTATTCAAGTGGAATGTCTGCTTTTTAATAGAAAGAAAAAAATGCCATGTGTTGTTTAGAATAAGTTGTATTTTATGAAATACTGGCCCTGATCTTGCTAACCCTCTATTCACAGAAGTAGCTTATCAATTTCCATTTACTAAAATTGAATCTGCAGTAAGCATAATGAGTTAAAGGGGAAAAACAGAACCCTGGAAAAATGAAAAAAGTCTTGATAAAACTAGATTTTTATTTGTTTATAGTATGTGTGAAGGGGGGCAGTATGGAGGGGTTTGGCCTTGGAGTTTTAGGTGGGTGTGGACCAACTATGAGGTTTAGAAGTCCCTGAAACAGTGTAGTTTATTCTGCTGTCTGAAAGGATCCTGCTACAGCCATGTCTTCCTGGTCCATGGCAATACTGACCTGATGTTTCTCCTATGTAGCTATTGCACAATACGAGTAGTCACAGAATTCTGTAGCTGGAAGGAGCACATCCCTCTGTAGAGACACTCCAGGTCCCACCACTCAACAGCTGATCATTTCCCAATGATGTTCACTGCAGGACTTTACACTTATACAAATATTTAATATGTGGTTTTGCAGTTCAGCCCTCACCCCTATTCATGAAGTTATGGCTTGAATTCTTCTGCAAGCTGAACTAACAGGAGTCTCTATGGAAAGCTGCACAAGCCAGAAGCAAAAGATGCCCCCGTACCTCAGTGGGTCACAGACAAGAATACCCAATACAGGACAAACTGCTGAGAATTGGGGCAGACCCACCCTGAACTGGTAGTTATTCTTCCATGAAATATACTAAGCCAGTAACAACAGTAAACTTCTGTCTTACCACACTGGTTAACAAGAAGTCAGAAATATAGTCTCCTTAGGTATCCCAGCCCTTGTTTCACCACCCAGACACTAGACTTAATGATGAGTGGTTATTTAATACCAATTTAATCAAACAAAGGGTTCTTCTAATCCTAAGAGATCAGTTACATAGCCAGGTCAATATATAACTCAGATCTTCCCCAATAGTCACATTGTTGCCAATGTAATGTCCTGGGGAGAGAACAGATTTTGCAGAGAAGCAGAGAAATAGGAATCTGTGGGTGAAAGCCAAAGGCATCAGACAAGGAACAGACTATATTCAGTGGGTAAGCCAGTCAGGATCAGGTGGAGAGGTAAAGGAGGAAGAGCAAGTGCAGAGGAGGTGAGAAGTTGGGAAGAGAATGGGATAAGAGGTGAGAAGGAAGAAACTCTACTATTCAGATAAACCACAGAGAAGCTTGCAAATTGTGGGTATATGTCATGAGTTGAAATTTCTGGAGGCTTAGTCATCACAAGAAACAAGGTATAACGAAATATTTGCAGTCTTGAGCTCTTTAAGCTGCCTAATTCCACTCCAAGTAATCTGACTGTGGCACAGAATCAAGGACAAAGATGAGCATCAAGGCACAGCACTGAATTTGTTGAGGAGATTATTGCAGAGTCTGGAAAAAAGGAGCAGCAGAAGAAAGAAAAAGCCAGCTAAGTTTGATGAAGGGTATTGCATTCAGATCATCACACAGACCAGTCTGGAAATTCTGCCCTAGCCAGCTCCAACACAAATCTATCCAGGAAATATCAAATACAGTAACGTGCATTATAATGTCTGTAGATGGCATTGTGATAATTACTTGTACTTCTGTCTGATCCACACATTTTATGACTTTTTGCTGATAACTCGTTACTGGGATGAGTGATGTTAGACAAGATGTTATCTTACAATCTCCTTACAGCATGTGCAGCTGTTAGGTTGTTGAGGATGGACAGAAGGAAGAATTTTTTATTTATATATTGGAAGGTACAGCCTTAAAATTCTAATGACACCAGGGGATTTCCTGCCTGACTGGCTGAAATCTAGTGACTAATATTGTTTCAAAGGGCTCTTACCCTGATGGCTACTCATGCTATTGATAGATTCAGTATTAATAGACTTGAAGTAGCAACTAGCATGCTTGTCAGGACTGACACTTAAGGTACAACCACTTAAGTATACCTATGACTCCTTTTAGAATATTATGCTGCTGTATCATTTGTCATTACAAAACTTCTGTTGTCCTTCAGAGATTTGGCTGCTAAATTGTCATCTTTTAGTTCTAGGTTAGCAAGGTACTAAACCAAACTAGAACTAAAAGATTGCCTCTAGCATTTATTAATTCTTTGTTGTGGAAGAATCAAAACTTGGTTATGCAATTACCCTACATATTGTATTTACAGATACACACAATTCAGAAGTCTGCATGCCCTTCATTCTAAAACAAAATACTTTGACAAATCTGCTGATAGACCGGTTGGTATTAGAGTTGACTGAAATTTTCCATCAAAAATTAACAAAAAAGGCCCTAAAAATCGATGAAAATCATTTGGGGGTTTTGATGAACCATAGGGTTAGTCAAAATATTTTTATGTTTGAAAATTTTGAAATAAAAAAAAATCCTGTTTATTTTCTTGTGTGTTTTTGTTGTTTGGTTGGTTTTTACTTCCCACAATGTTTTCACTGATTTTTTATAAGGTCTAGTAAGTACATACATATACCTTTAATCTGTGCCCCAGGTCCTCATCAGAGTATAACAAAAACTTGAATTCCAAGCAGCTTATGTTTATATAGAGTTGCCTCAGGTATGACACCCTTTGTCCTGATATAGTCCAGATTTGTGAACTTTCCCAGAATGCTGTGAAACTCATCTTTTTGCCTTTTCCTCATCTTTTTGGAAGAGTGGTTTTATCTGAAAGTGGGCATCCGGGGAAGGTAGAATTTATTTTTTTAATTGCTGATATAAAGGCGAGGGAACAGCAGAGAAAGCAAATAATACAAATTCAGTTAGAGCGGCAGCTTCATCTGGAATGGTCAATAAGGGACGTGACATTTCAACACTATAGTATCCACAGCTTGTTGACCTGATGACAGGACCTTTGCTAAACATTACTGGAGAGTGTCAGATGCTGGCAAGTAAAACCTGGCAGCTGTGAGTGTCAATCAAGATCTAGAAGATGGTCCTCCCTCGTTGTGAGAAACAATGTAATATTATTCCTTGACAAAAAGAAAGCACTTTTGTTTTTAAGTATCAGCGATTCTGTTTATGTAAGCGGGAAAATGACATTTTCAATAGCTGAATATGATATAGATTTAGATAAACATGCCTTTCCTTACTTTTTTTTTTTCTTATCTGACCTTTTTGTTCCTGCCCTCCCCCACTCCATGGGCGAACAAAAGATTCTACCTTTCTTTAGGAGACAACATCTCAAAAAAGCCAAGCTGTAAGACAGACACATGAGGATTAAAAGATTGCCTCTTAATTTCTGTCACTCATAATCAGATGTCATCTCAATTGAACTTCAATGGAGACTTAATTTTAGGCCATGATTGTCAAAATAGCTAGTGATTTGGGGTGCCGAACTTCAGCCACCTGAAAGAGACATGATTGCCCAAGGGCAGATGCTCAGCACTCTCTGAAAATCAGGCTCCTTTAAGATGGCTCAAGTCAGGCACCCAAAATCCTTAGGCACTTTTATAAAACTTAAAGCCAAAATTTTCAGTGCACACATTTTAACATTCTATTTTGTAGCGTTCAGTTATGGGGTGGGGGACTTTTATCTTAATGTTACTGGGGGGAGGATAATCTTTGTTCATGTTTCTACTGATGAAACTTATATTTTGATGACAGAGTCTATATTGAAGGGCATATTCATCACTGGTATAAATAGGAACATCTCCATTGATTTCAGTGGACACACACTGCAAAAGCAAATTGGCCCCATATGTTTTCTGCTCTGGTTGTCTAATTATGTAATATCCTTCCTTTCCACTGTATTAAGTGTTTGCTTTAGCAGGTACTTTAGTCTCTGTGTTTTATGCTTAGCTCTGATTTAAAAATCAGATACAGTGAGATAAACCCCTTGATTAAACTTCAAGATCTGTGTCCTTCACCTGATATTTTAAAGGTTATCAATACCAAACATGATTAGTTAAAAACCAACAGTAATATTTAAGTGTGCATACATAAGAACCATGAATTTAATAATACCTAGGCAATATGCTATCTCGCTATTGATCTTGCTTATCTGATTAAAATGAAATCTCCATACAAACAAAAGATAGCTGGTAGAAAGGCACTGGACTGTGGGCATGCTTTTTGTCAGGCTCAATCAAATATGGGGTGATTATTCTTTGGCACCTAAAACGCATGCAGATATTTCCACAAAGCAAATTATATTGTATGCTACCTTTTTAAATAAGATTAAAAGAGCCACTATTTCATCACTATTGACTGCCATTAATTGGTTTGCTGGAACGGAGCTGACACATCCCCGGATGGCACATCTGTTAAGTGTAGACTGCAATCAGTAAAATAGGTTTTCCAACAAATGACTTGTCAAAGCCTTGACACAAGAATTACTTAGGCTAGTAGTCAGCCGTTCAACTTTCTTCCAGTTCAAATGCTCATCATCTGCCCCCACATTGGAATTGAAATATAGCAAAAAGTGCCTGTATATTTTCTGCAAACTAAAATGAAAGTACCCAGTTAGGACTAGATCCTCCGGTTTGCTAAAGCTGTACTTGGTGTACCTGTGGGGGAGCACGGTTGGGAGACACATATGTGGCTGCACATCATATTTCCACCTCCCTTCTCCTGAGGCTGCTAGGAGTCCAACCAGATGGCAGTGCAAATTAGAGTAGTCTTAGAGCTGCTCTAACTTACAAGAGAGGATAACAGTTCTCAGAAGACTTTTCCACCTGCCAGGATTGCCTCTCCAGTCCTGCTTAATCCTGTCGACCCTCAGCTTGCCTGAGAACTCAAATCATATTAGTATCATCTGGTGCACTCACCAGTGATAAAGATGTGTTTTACCTAATTAAACATGCTGGAACATGCAGCTGAAGTGATGTTATTAATCATTTTAACTAGCTGGTAGATACATATAGCTACTAACCATAGATGTAAAATGTTACTAAGGCTACCATTCATTTTCTTCACCAAATTAAAATGTATAAACATAATATTGTACCACAGTAGTGACAAGTTTCTAAAATTATTCTTCTGACCACTGGCTAACAATGTCATCTGCATTAATGAATACTTTGATAAACACATGAATTTCTTATTGTTTCGGTTTGAAAAACTCTACTACACTATTTTGACTTATTTTATATTTAAATCAGTGCATTCTGTGTCCAAGGCAATTGTCATAAATATAAAGGGAAGGGTAACCATCTTTCTGTATACAGTGCTATAAAATCCCTCCTGGCCAGAGGCAAAACCCTTTCACTTGTAAAGGGTTAAGAAGCTAAGATAACCTCGCTGGCACCTGACCCAAAATGACCAACGAGGGGACAAGATACTTTCAAATCTGGAGGGGGGGGGACAAAGGGTTTGTCTGATTGTGTGATGCTTTTGCCGGAAACAGATCAGGAATGTAGCCTTACAACTCCTGTTAAGTTAGTAAGTAATCTAGCTAGAAATGCGTTAGATTTCGTTTTGTTTAATGGCTGGTAAAATAAGCTGTGCTGGATGGAATGTTTATTCCTGTTTTTGTGTCTTTTTGTAAGTTAAGGTTTTGCCTAGAGGGATTCTCTATGTTTTGAATCTGATTACCCTGTAAAGTATTTACCATCCTGATATTACAGAGGTGATTCTTTTACCTTTTCTTTAATTAAAATTCTTCTTTTAAGAACCTGATTGATTTTTCATTGTTCTTAAAATCCAAGGGTTTGGGTCTGTGCTCACCTGTACAAATTGGTGAGGATTCTTATCAAGCCTTCCGCGGGAAAGGGGGTGTAGGGCTTGGGGGGATATTTTGGGGGAAGACATCTCCAAAGTGGTCTCTTTCCCTGTTCTTTGTATAAAACGCTTGGTGGTGGCAGCATACGGTTCAAGGACAAGGCAAAGTTTGTACCCTGGGGAAGTTTTTAACCTAAGCTGGTAAGAATAAGCTTAGGGGTCTTTCATGCAGGTCCCCACATCTGTACCTAGAGTTCAGAGTGGGGAAGGAACCTTGACAGCAATGAACTGTGAAAAAATCTTTTTAAAGCATTTGTGGGCCGAAGCTGATAGGGCTGATCCTTTAACTGAACTAGATGAGTGCGTGCTTGGGAAGCATGTGTCAACATCATAGTGCCACTACTAACTCCTTCCAGTCAATTGACTTATGAGTATGCAGGGATACCAGCTTATTTGTACTATTCATATTGATCACTGAACTGTTTGAAAAATCAGACCCCAGTTCTGCGTGCTAAGCAAATGAAATCTTGTCCTGCAGGATACAAAAGAAACACATTTAGGTGTCTGGATCCAGAGGGATCAGATTGCTTCGTTGGAACTTGGAATGTCAATACAGACCAAATTCTGCACTTGTTTCCATCCAGGCTTCCCGCTGAAAGGCCAGATCCTGTTCCCATTGGAAGTCAATGATGTTTTGTCATTGACTTCAATGGTAACAGGATCAGACTTTAAATAAGGGCAGAATTTGGTCCCAAGCAGTTAGCATTCTTGGAATTATTTAATCTGTTAGTCAATCTGTTTGTTAGTATTGATGCTTTAAATGAGCATAAATTTAGCTTTCTTAATGCTTTTAATTTTGCATATAGTTAAAACTTGGGTCAAGCTCAGGTTACCATTATCTATAAGCCATGACAATGCTTCTGTGACAGACTTTTTGTTCAACTCTAGCCCAAGGGAGCTTTATTCCCTGAAAGAAGGAAATAGTATTTAAAGGCCAGTGACCCTTGTGGGATATCATCCCATGGACGGTGGCATTGGAACAATCTGTACAGTGGGGGTGCTGTAAACCCTGTATATGATGGAAACCACTGGAAGCCAGGAGGCGCTGCCACACCCCAGCACCTCTAGTTCCAGCACCCCTGCTCAGGTAGGGCATGAATCTCAGTGAACTGATTTCATACTCACCCTGAATCCTGAACCCACCAATTTATCTCTCACTGCCTTGCTTCTGTTTTAAGATGACAATCCAGAACTGTTTAATTTACCAAACCTGATTAAATATACCAGTGTGTCTAGGTTTACAAGTTTTGTTGATAAAGGTGTAGTAGATGTACTACTTATGGAATAGATGTAATAGACTTTTGTAAGGCATTTGATTTAGTACTGCATGATATGATTTAAATATTAGCATTATACACTTATCAGTAAAGCCCATGGGAAATGGATTAAGAACTGGCTGACTCACAGTTGTCATAGGGGACTCATCACTGAATGGGGGAGTTTCTACTGGGGTAACTCAGGATCAATACTAGGCCTGATGCTATTCAATATTTCCATTATTTATTGAGAAGTAAATATAAAATTGCTGATAAAAGTTGTGGAGGACACAAAGATTGGTGGAATGGTAAATGATGATGATGATAGAGTTGTTATACGGAGTAATCCAGATTGCTTTGTAGGATGGGTTCAGTCAGTATAATGGGCCCATTCAAACAAAATGTGTTTTAATATAGCCAAATGCAAGGTCACACAAACAAAGCATGAAGACCACACCTACAGAATATGAGACTATCCTGCAGAGCAGTGAATCTGGAAAGATTTAGGCAACATAGTGGATGAACAACTCAACATAAATTGAGCTCCTGTGCAATGCTGTGACAAATAGGGCTAATGTGATCCTTGACTCTATAAAGAGGGTGAGTAGGGGGGTGATTTTACTTTTTATGTGACATTAGTGAAACCAATACTGGAATGCTGTGTACAGTTCTGGAGTCCATATTTTTTCAAGGCTGTTGAAAAACTGGAGAAGGAGCAGAGAAGAGTGACAAAAGTGATTCAAAATCTGGAAAAAAAACCATGCCCTAAATGAAAAGACTGCAGGAGCACACTCTGTTTAGCTTATCAAAAAGGATGATCAAGAGGTGATTTGATCATAGTATAGAAATGACTTCAGAGGGAGAAAATTCCAGGTACTAAAGGGTTCTTTAATCTAGGAGTGAAAGGCATAACTGGAAGTGGCTGGAAGTTAATGTCCAACAAATTCAAATTGGACATAAGGCACAAATTTTTCACAATGACTTCGAAGGTGATAAACCAATTGGAACAAAGTACCCAGGGAATTGGTGAATTTTCCATTTCTTGATGTCTTCAGATCAAGACTAGATACCTTTCTGGAAGATATGCTTTCGTCAAACAGGGGAAATTAGGTGAGAGAGTATGGCACATGTTATACAGTATGTTAGACTAGATGATCTAATGGTACCCTTTGGCCTTAAAATCTATCAACTTTGAGCTGTCATAGTTGGAGTGAATATTGTAGAATAATATAGTTGGGATTTAGGGTGGGAATTCAGGAACCTAGCTCCCATTGAATGTTAAAGAGATTTGGGTGCCTGATTCCCTTACACTTCTTTCAAAATCCCAACCTATAGATGAAAGGTAAGAACTAGGGATGTCAAGTGATTAAAAAAAAGTAATCATGATTTAAAAAATTAATCGTGATTAATCACATGATTAAAAAAATTAATATGTCCCATCATGCTTCAACCACCATTTCAAGGGACATGCATCCATGCTGATGATGAGTTCTGCTTGATAACAATCCAAATGAGCGCAGACCGACGCATGTTCATTTTCATTATCTGAGTCAGATGCCACCAGCAGAAGGTTGATTTTCTTTTTTGGTGGTTCGGGTTCTGTAGTTTCCACATCGGAGTGCTGCTCTTTTAAGACTTCTGAAAGCATGCTCACACCTCGTCCCTTTCAGATTTTGGAAGGAACTTTAGATTCTTAAACTTTGGGTCAAGTGCTTTAGCTATCTTTAGAAATCTCACTTTGGTGCCTTCTTTGCATTTTGTCAAATCTGCAGTGAAAGTGTTCTTAAAATGAACATGTGCTGGGTCGTCATCCGAGACTGCTATAACATGAAATATATGGCAGAATGTGGGTAAAACAAAGCAGGGGACATACAATTCGCCCCCAAGGAGTTCAGTTACAAATTTAATTAACACATTTTTTTAACAGGCGTCATGAGCATGGAAGCATGTCCTCTGGAATGGTGGTCAAAGCATGAAGGGGCATATGAATTGTTAGCATATCCGGCACATAAATACCTACTTCAAAAAAGAACTACATATGTTCATGGAGGATCCATCAATGGCTATTAGCCAGGATGTACAGAACAGGTAATCATCAAGTGATCCATCCCGTCACCCTTTCCCAGCTTCTGGCAAACAGAGGCTAGGGACTCCATCCCTGTTCATCCTGCCTAATAGCCATTGATGGATCTATCCTCCACGAATTTATCTAGTTCTTTTTTTAACCCTCATATAGTCTTGGCCTTCACAACTTCCTCTGGCAAGGCATTCCACAGGTTGACTGTGCGTTGTGTGAAGAAATACTTCCTTTTGTTTGTTTTAAACCTGCTGCCTATTAATTTCATTTGGTGGCCCTAGTTCTTGTGTTATGAGAAGGAGTAAATAACATTTCCTTATTTACTTTTGCTATACCAGTCATGATTTTATAGACCTCTATCATATCCCCCCTTAGTCATCTCTTTTCCCCGCTGAAAAGTCCCAGTCTTATTATCCTTAGATTGCCCTTTTCTGAACCTTTTCCAATTCCAATATATCTTTTTTGAGATGGGGCGACCATATCTGCACACAGTATTCAAGATGTGGGTGTACCATGAATTTATATAGAGGCAATATGATATTTTCTGACTTATTATCTATCCCTTTCTTAATGATTTCCAGCATTCTGTTCACTTTTTTGACTGCTGCGGCAGATTGAATGGATGTTTTCAGAGAACTATGCACAATGACACCAAGATCTCTTTCTTGAGTGGTAACAGCTAATTTAGTTGGAATTATGTTTTCCAATGTGCATTACTTTGCATTTATCAACATTGTTTGTGCAATGTTGCTAAAATATTTTCGAAATTTTATGTTGATGATGTTCACGAATGATTGCATAGCACATTTAATTCCAACACCTTTCACCTCTAGAGACAAGCATTCAATCTGGTTTAGGGCAAATTAATTTAGTGATGTGAATCTAGTCCTTAGTAGACCTTTGTGCACAAAACACTTGCAACACACAACTGGGCATAATTTGACACAATTTGCAGTCTCTCCCCAGGAGAAATCTAGGAGTAGAATAATAGGAATGAGTTGTCCATCAAGATGGATGTACTCTGAAAGAAGGGTGTTTTGGAACTAAAAATTAGCTTGAATTTACAACCTGCCTGCTGTCTCCACTGAGATTACTTATGTAAATCAGGACTACTCCTTTATGTAAATATAAGGACCATATTGAGCACCTGCTCCTTCTATACTAGGCCTTAACAAGTGACTTACATGAGCACTGGAATTCACTGAAAAATATTAAATAAGCAAAGTTTGTCATGTGAAAATTGTCATGTGAAATTAGTCATGTGAAAATTGAGGCAAATAATTAAATTTAGCCCTGAAACAAATTTTCAAGTGGTAACTCAAGCCAAATATGGGAGCTAATAGCTTCACGAACTTCTATAAAAACAAACATTCGCAGCCCTTCTCACAGATATGTTACAACTTCTTCACTTCAATTAAGTGATCCCTGTTGCTGTCTAACTTTGGTCTGAATGTGGTTGCAAACGTGTGTCTAAGATGCACATTTCCTTTTGAGCAGAAAACAGTTGCACTAACAATCATGGCACAAGAGTAATGAACAGATTGAATAAATAACCACCGGGCTTTTCCACCTGCCCAGTCTCTGCTTTTATTGTCCTCCTAATGTTTTATTTTAGCTAGCATGCATATTTCAGGCTATGGCTCTTGAAAATGATTAATTATTTGTGAGTAACAGGGCCTGCGGGAGTCACCGTAAGAATTTTGTGCAGTTTAGAAGGGTCAAAATCAGTTGTCTCTCACCTCATGTGTCCTAGAGGAAACCCAGTAACAACCTCAATGTACTGTTTAGGTACCTCATTTTACAATGCCTTTTGGCTGGTTCTGTGTATGTGTGTGATAATTGGGCATGAGACAGCATTATTTGTGTAGCCAAAATCCTCATTGCACCATGTTCTGTTCTCAGTCAGAACAGGATGAATTAGTATAAACTTTCCACAGAATCTGGTCCCTGAACTCTCCCAAACAAAACTGGAACAAGAGAGGTAGGAATATCCTTCAAATTCTGACCTGGTTGGTAGCTGGAAAGTCTTCATCCATAGAGCTAGACTGTAGCATTTAGTGACAGGGTGAAAAGAAGGCTTGCGCTTCTGGAACAACTGTGCTTTAGAGGGAGCCCCGGGCCTTTCCCCACCTCAACCCCAAGTGTGCAGTGGGAATGCATACACGTGACTGTACCATACTTTGGGATAGCGCTACATATGCCCCTCTTCACAACCAGTGAGCTCTGTGGGTTGGTGCAGAAGAGGTGTTGGGGCCTGCTTTCCTCACTGCTCTTCCCCATGATCTTTGGAGCAAATTTGTATCCCTGTAGAGATGTGGCATGAGCAGCCCCTGCACTCCCCAGAATAATGCTTGGCCTTTTGTAACGAATGTACAAGGGGCATGGGCATGCATGCTGCATCATCCCATACCTGTGCTGGGATCCTATAGCTTTTCATATCGCAGGATCTACTGCACCTAGATATTCTTGCTTTTCACTTTTACTTATTCATGTACTCTTCGAAAGAAATTTTATAATTGTAAAATATTTGGGGCATTGACCATTTTTACATTCTGTGTTTGTTCAGCACCTAACACAATGGGTTCCTACTCCATGCCTGGAGCTCAAAAGTGCTACTGCAAGAATGATAACAATTAATAGGGTGCCCAACACTTCTTATGTATCATTTGTTTCCTCTGGTTACAAAACCCTAAATTGGCATCACCCACCAGCATAACATATCATATTTTAAGCATGAATTTGGTCAAAAAAGAAAGCAGGGATTAAATCAAAATCTAATACTATGCTAACATTTATTAAATCTATATTCAATTCACATTTTTCTTCTACACAGAAAGAAGGCACCTTCAAAGAAGAAGAGAGAGAGCGAGCCATTGTCTTTTCATATGGAAACAAATAACTGAAGATGGTCTCAGAAAATTGTTACTTATTTAGATTTTAATTCTACAAGTGATATTAGTGGTAATCACTTACACTGGCATTTGTTCCTAAATGACAGAGCCGGTGCAGCTTCATTTCTTTGCAGAGGCTTTTTTCCACTTGAATGGTAATGGCACTGTATAAATTCTTGATTGCATTTTCTTGCTTTTTGACATTGTGTTCTGAATTTGTCATTTGTATACATACATATGTACACAGCTTCATCGTCAATTCTATTTGCTGACTCTCCTTGAGTGACCCATAATGTTTGTAGGGAAAGGTGCTATTTGGAAAGGCAGTGGTTTGTAATGAGGAATAGTTAGGGGATATGGGAGTAGAAGAAAAGCTACGTGGGGGCGGGTGTATAAAATACAGTGAGAGATTAATAATATATAATTTATAATCAGCTACATCATTCCAGTTTTCAAAATATAGTTACTGTGTATAGTGAAAGTTGTTCAAATGACATGTTATTTTTTGCCAGAGAGAAATCACCCATTATTTTTAAGTACATGCACCAAAGAAGGGCTCAGAATCAGGTGGGAGCTTTCAGTTCACTAGTCTGGCAACCCTTATTATTTGGCTCAGACAATTCTAGAAGCAGTAGGAAGCACAAGAGCCTTTGGATGCTTTCTTTATAAAACACTATGGCTCAGATTTGCCACTGCCTTGTGTGTTTATTTGCATGCATGCAAATTGGGAGTAAAATGCTACCAAATCATAAGCCAGCAGTGAAACAGGCCCCATCAAGCGCTGATGAAATAATCTAAGAATTCAATCTTGGTTCAGAAGAGAAAAGAAAAGATTTTTTCTTCTTGAAATTTGCTCAGGGATGGAAATTTTGTGTTTCACAATCTCGGATAACAGCCACCTGTTCAGCTATTCCTAATGACCTTTCCCCAGCTAGTGAGTCCACAGGTGATGTCTTCGGCGATTTCCTCCTACTCAAACAGCAACGAGTCCTTCAAACATTAAAAGAAATCCCCACTACCACCCGTTACTATATCCTGTATGGCTGGCGACAGAAATAGTCAACACATACTATGAAGAAAGCAGCCTTCCATACATACGGTTGGGCAGCCAGTGCTTTTCAAAACAATGTTTGCTTTATTCAAGCTGTTGGGGAATGCAACAGGCCTCGTCTCATTTTTGAACAAGGTAATGAAGAAGAAAAGCTAAGAGCCATCTCCAACTTACAGCTGGGCAAATAATTATTTTTTTCAGTTCTGCCAGCACACCAGAAAGTCAGACAACATATTTGGTTCAATTCCAAAATATCTGGAATTTGTGAATAAATCAGAAAAGGCTGTTCTGCACCTGAAAACAGCACATTCTGCCTTCCAGTCTTTAGCCCAGTGTTTAGGGCCCCTGTCTGGGCTGTGGAAGACCCACATTTGAATCCCCACGCTGCAGCAGGGACTTGAACTCAGCTTTCCTATCTCCCAGGAGAGCATCCTAGTCACCAGGATAGAGGCTATTGTGCTGAAGCTGTTCCGCTTTGTAGATGTAAAATGCTACCATTCTCTTCTGGTAGCAATTTACATTCATTTCTCACTAACTGGTCCAAAAGGTAGAATGGCACAAAGCTGCCCGTTTATCAGAGACTTGGGGACATTTGAAGCAGGTGTATGTTATTTATGAAATAAAAAGCCAGTGGAGAAGCAGGCCCAGAGAGTCATGTCAGGCAGACCAGTTGCACCTCTGGATTCTGAGCTTTCACTTCTGAAAGATTCCGTCCTCTCTCCTCTTGTCTAAACATCTTTGTAAAATCGTCGGGGGAGACAGTGAGACAGTATGGAATTAAATGCCATCAGTAAATGAATGGCACTTAGCTCACCACTGCTTTTATATCAAGGAATAGAAAACTCAGCAAATTTAGTGCCTTGATGAATAGTTGATGGCTGAAGCTAAACCTGAGAGGCAGACATGATGGCAGTGGGAAAATGGAAACATTTTGTGGTACTAACCAACTTTATAACATCTGCTACCAAAGGAAGCATCACCTAGTTATCAAGACAGAACACAGTCTAAAGAATCTTCTTGACTCCTCAGTATTAGATACCCCAAACACACAGCTGCTAAAATGCCTTTATCCATCTGTGGCAGGGATAGCAGGTAATGACCTCGCCTGATGGGTGAGGATCTGTCAATGGTAATTCACACATTCATAACCTCTGGGCTTGATCAATATAGTGCTCTCTATCTGGGAATGAAAAATAATGAAAACAGGACTGAGCCTTGTGTCCCCTAAAATCAGTGGCCTCACTGCTATGTTACTCCAATTTTATGCTGGCATAACTCCTTGGGTTTCAGGGAATCAAGCCCTAGGAATTTAAGTAATTGGTGATGACACAATAATGAAAATACTTACTCCTGAATTATACCAGTATAGGTGATAAAACTCAGGCATGCTATCAAAATCAGTGATGTTACACTGTTGTTAAGCAGCGCTAATTGAAAAGAGAATCAAGCCCAATCTCTCATCAATAGCCACTGTTTAAAAATCTAAATTAATCTGCTTTGATTTCCCCTAGAAGTCCCTTCTGTCATAGGTGTGCATCCATCTTTCACTCAGATAGGTCAATCTCCCACTTTTATTCATAAGCTGGGTCTTCCTATTAATATTCTACTATCTAGATGGTGGAAGATAGTATTCATATTTGATCATGCCTATCGGGTTTGACAGGTTTCCTGTTGTGATCCTCCTATGCTATCTCTTGTTAGCCTTCCCCTTTTGTATCTGACACAAAAAATTGGAGATGGAGCAGCTCTTTAACTGAAAACAAAAGAAGCAACAGAAAGTTACAGGCCAGATACTCAGCTGTTGTAAATCAGTGTCACTCTATGAAAGCCAGTGAAGCTATGCTGACAGAGCTATGTGGATTTACACTTGCTGAGGATCTAGACTGTTCCTTGATGATGGCATTTATTATGGATGACTAGACACAAAATCAGCATTTATGAAATATCTTTAAGACTAATTGTTCTGCAATTTTCTGTTTACTTTGGGGTTTTGTTTGTTTGATATATCTTGCTTGTAGAAACCACTGACTGTAGCAATCTCATTAGTTTATCTATGATTTTGTGTGGAGTATCATTATTTATTCATTCATTTTAATGTCTTCATATAGTTTCCATGTCTTAATGACTGGTCCAACCTGGATCAGCAGCCAGAGCATCCACATTAGTTAGCACAGAAGATGGTTCTGGTAAAGCAGTAATTTTCCAGATGCCATTCTGATTTTTATCTGTGAACATCAAAAGCAGTTGAAAACTACGGATTTGCTACATCAACTCTTTTGAGGCATCGTCAGTATCACATTATCAGTTTTCATTTTACTCCCATTATCATATCGTTTCTCTGTCTACAGCAGATTTATATTGTATCTGGACTAATGGATGTATTTACGAGCATAATTGTGTACAGCATTTTATATTGGGGGAAATGAATAATAAGATAAATAATCCAAGTACTACATGATATATTGTTGTGGCAAGGAGATGTTCTTGTCCCATTAGCATAGGAATGGCATTCCTATAAGTAAACAGTGACTGTCAGCAAAAGGTAACCGGTGTGTAATTCTCTGTTTGGGAATAACAGCCTGCATATATTCTGTATGGAAATGTGTACGGTAACTTCTTGCTTTTGCTAAAAATATGATTTCATATTATTAAACCTTAAACCTGACCATATTTTTCGTTTTAAATAGCCGTAAACTGGCCCGCCCAAACACATAAGTTTGCTTTTCATGTAAACAGACCTTCTGCGGGAATCCAGATCCACATGCAGTAAGAAATTAAAAGGCACTCGTTTGGTATCCTTCTCACTACATACCAGTCTCTCTGGGTGTATCTACACTGCATCTAGGGGTGAACCTTCACAGACTTGTGCTTGTTGGGTTCACATCAGTGCACTTAAAATAACTGTGTAGATGGTGCTTGGATGTTGTGGCTTGGCCTGAAGCTTGGGCTCTGAAGCGCCCGGCTCAACCCAATTTCCCCATCCCCAGCATTAGAACCTGAGCACCAGACTAAGCCCCAACATCCACGCTGCACTTTTATAGCCTTGCAAGTCCAAGTCAACTGACATGGGCCGGCTGCAAGTGATCTATTGCAATCAATGTCTACATAGCTGTTTTTAGTGTGCTAGCACAAGTGTGTGGACCTATCCGCTGTGGCTTGCATTTGGTAGCTCCCTGAAAAGTTAAGTCCAAAATTCTAATACTTCCAAGCATTCAAAAATGTTTATAACAAAGAATGAAGAAAAATCTCCACCTACTCAATCCAACCTCCCTGTCATAAAGAGAATAAAGAATCTGGTTTTATAAGGGGCTAGAGCTTCAGACCTGAAAAGGCCCCCCTTTATGTCATTGCAGCATTGTGAAGAAGCCATAAATTTGCTCCAACAGGGCACCTGAAGATTATCTGAACATGGAGAAATACTGATTCGTATGTAGTGGGTATAGCCAAGTCTACATAACACCTTCCTGCCCCTGGCCCCTCAACATGCATAATGGTCATGCTAGAGGAATGTGTTGCTTCACTCCAGTAATCCCCAGTTTCCAGAATGACCTAGAGAGGGCTGTTACTAGCTGATGTTACTTAAAGGAACCATGAGGTTGTTATAATTTACACCAGGGATTAAATTTATGTAGGAGTAGCTTCAATTTACAGCACAGCCAACAGCAAATATTTGGCAGAGAGCATTTAAACAGCTGATTTTGGGTCTGCCACATTGCAGATAGGAAGTCTATTCCCAATTTGTGTAATCTGTAAGGCATTTCTCAATAATAAGAGTTCAGAAGGGCACAGAATTGTTAATATTAACAATTATTAGTAGACATGAGTCTAGAACGCATGGAGCCCTGGGTCACAAGGCAGTGCAGCAGCCCTTGGGACAAAAGGCAGCTTGACAGTGAAAGCATCTTGAAGGATTACCCATCTTGTCTGTGTCCCATCTTGAGGTTCTGCTTTGTGTGTGAACTTCTGAGGTGAGGCACAGGGTTGGTGCATATTCAGTATGATAGACATTATGGATATTACTATCTCCCAAAAACAAGCTGTACTGGGGAATGGCAGATTTCAAAATCTCTAAATCCTTCATGAAACGGAACTTCCATCTCTGCTTCTGAGTCTTTTAAAGGACTGATGTAGCATAATCCCAGAAAAGGAGAGATGTGGAGAAACTGAGCCTCAGAGCGCTGTCTTTGGTAACCATTCCTTTCTCCTGTTCTTTGTAGTATGGGGCCACTACGCTTCATGCCAAACTCAGGGCTATTCCTAAAAGCTCCAATCTAGCCCTAAGATTCCTCTGTTCGATCACTGATGGTTAATTGAATTCCTAACTCATTAAAATAATTTAAATAATGTAGACTCTAAAGACCACATTTCCTAAGGACCAGTGGAATGTGCAGGCACATAATTTAAGTATGCCCCCAAATTGTTGTGCAAACCATACCTCTGTGTTTACAAATGGATATGTATGAACACAAGTTAACTAGTATTCCTTTGGAGATCTGGGTTCACAGTTTAATAGAATTGAAAGTTAGTGACCCTCACTCCTTGGTTTGCACATGAAAATACCTGTCTTATAAAATGAGCACAAATGGATGTACTTGCAACTTTTCCAGGAGCGTAGCTTGAGGTACTTTCAAAGTGTATCCCCAATAGGAATTTTGTATCCCTTCCCATCTTTCCTTTTTATCAAGAGAAGACATTCCAAAGAAGGTATTTACTGGATATAATAATCTATAATATGAACAGCTGTCAGTGGATAAACAATACAGTTTAAGTAGTTGCTTTGACATGTTTGAGACTTTTAAGGAAAAGAAGGCATAAGGGAGAAAAAACTACACAAACAGAAATGAAAAACAAGACACCCACTCTGGCTCCATAAAAATCAAGAAACCCTGGAAAGAACATTTTGTCAGTAGAACACTTAGAATCTTGATTAAAGTCATTGTTTACAGTTGAGCACAGATACTATAATATCAGCAAGGCCAGTTTCACTATGAGCCTCATCAGCCCAACATAGCCAGCAGGGACATCTTTAAAGGGCTCTTCAGTTGTGCTCTGAAGAGGTTGCGGTATCTATACTTTAAAATATGATCAAGAATGTATAAAAATCCAAAATCATATGTCATGCTCATGTGTTCCAGTGAATTATTATCCGTCACTAACCACGGAAGAAACAGCCCCATAGTGTAATGAGAATAGCTAGAAGAATGTTCAGAGGACAATAAAAGAAGTTACATGAAATACTTCTGAAAGATTGGGTTTATCTAGAAACACTACAGCTAGCCAACTCTATGAAGTTCTGTGATTAGCAATGCTGTTCTGCCTGGGAAATTAACATTGGTTTACTTGGCCATTAGTCAGACAGTCGCTCCCTCCTTGAAACCCCCCACTGGCTCCTCATTGTCCAATAACATCATGTTCAAATTTCTTGTCCCCTTGCCTTCAAGGTCCTACTCAACAGTGCTTCATCTTACATTTTATGCCTGGTGTACACACACACACACACACACACACACACACACACAGAAATTACACCAGCCTCAATTCCCCATTTTGACCTATTCCCAGGCCAAATCCTGTGTGCGGAACACCTATTTAATCCTGGTTTGAGTTGACAGTTTGAGTATCCTACTGTCTTCATACTTCTTATTTAGAGAATAAGCTCCTCAAGGCAGGGTGCCTTGTACAGTTAGGAGAACATGGTTATTACTTAACAAATGATCAAAATAGCTCATCTGATTCTCCTCTCCAAAACACCAGTTTTCATACTTTTCACTTCACTGACTTCACCTCACGTTACCCTGATTTACACAGATGCAAGTAGGAGGAAAATCAGGAATGCTATTATTGATCATCAGAGAGACAAGCTGGGTGAGGTAGGTAGTCTTTTTGGACCAACTTCTATTGGTGAAAGAGACAAGCTTTCAAGATACAGAGAGCTGTATCAGCTCCTGAAGAAGCTCTGTGTAGCTCAAAAAGTCTCTTTCATCAACTGAAATTGATTCAATAAAACATATTAAATCTCCCACCTTGTCTCTCTAATATCATGAAACCAACCCAGCCACAACACTGCAAACAGTTATTGGACATGTCTGATTTCAATAATCAAAATAAAAAAGAGAAAAAGAAAATAACTGATTTCTATTAACTATCATGTTACTGTATTTGTACAGATCCAACAGTGTATTAGGTGCTTTGTACACAAGGTCTTGAAGAGCTTACAATCTAAATACCAATGTGTTTCTTTTTTATGTGGTTATTTATCCCTCTTTAAAACATCATG
Organism: Natator depressus; assembly: GCF_965152275.1. NCBI lineage: Eukaryota > Metazoa > Chordata > Testudines > Cheloniidae > Natator > Natator depressus. Next base: position 76,361,424 of record NC_134235.1, read on the forward strand.
CACCTTCAAGGACAGACAAGTAAACATATTAAAGCTCTGCACAGAGAACCATAATCCCAGCAGTGTGCACTCTGTTAATTAAGATGAAGTTTAAAACAACATAATAAACCAAATACCAGACTCACCAATGAACCAACATGCAATTGTTGCCAAATATACCATAAAATTAATTAACATTAGCTGGCAGATGGTATACGGTAAAGTAACTCGATTTAAAACTGAGCAGAGTGGTGGCTGACAGGAACTCCAGAAGCTGGAAGCATTATATGTATGTCAAGAGAATGGCTGAAACAGATTCATCTGCTATTGAGAAACATTTGCTCCTTGAAGGTTAAGGATAATATTAACAATGCCTGTTTCACATTCCAGACCAGACTGTTCTCAAAACAATTATCTGAAGTTCATAACAAATATATTACTGACAAATGATTAACTGTTTATTAACTCAATTTGTAACCATCACAGGCTCTATTAAATCAACTAGAAATCAAGGTCTGAGAGACCAAATATTGCTCCTGGTTTATTAAAAACTTTGTCTGGATGCCAGATTTAGGCGGGATATGTCTTTGTAAAAGACAACATTCATCACTGCCATAGTTATGATGTACCAAATAAAACAAAGAGACCATTGTGAAACCATTCCTAAAGCTGCATCCTCTTACACACTGTTCCTCCTCAGATTAAGAGAATGTATGGTTGTGATACTGACTTTCCTTACTTTTGTGTTATTCCACTTGTGTTTGGACATAATTGCAACTAAAATCATTCTTTTAGTCACTGTCTCATAATCGTCCTGTAATAATAGCTTGAAGTGTTTTGTGAATAGTGCCACCTTCAAAGTATAAAGGACAAAGCTATTTATGCAAGGTTCTAATATGACCCCAGTGTATGAAATCAATATAACTTAATTATTTTGTGTTGGACTAGTGAATTAAATGTGGCCATCACTGAAATTTCCCTTTCTTTGAGTATTTGTTCATTAGAAGATGGCAATAAACATTATTTACTGATTTGGGAATGAGAAACAATAACAGGCACAGGGATTCGTAATGAAAGGGTCTTTAATTCATATCATGACAACATCTGTTCCCTGTCTCTCCATCTCTAACGCACATACTTGCACAGAATTGACAGAGTGAGGGCCTATGCAAGCACACAGAGACTAAAGGGCAAATATACCAATGGATGTTTTTCTTTATCTCCCAAAATATCACTAAAAATTAAATCCAAATGCCATGCCACATCCAACCAATGAAAAGGTTAATCAATGGTAACTAGTCCTTTTCTATTGCTAACCATTCTGGAAACATCTTAAAGTGTTAAAGCATCAATGGGTTGCTACAGACTGCTGAAAATATATGTTTAATTGGAGAACAATATCCTTCCTACTTCTTTTAAGCCACATTATGGAATTTAATAATTTTATATCCTTATATCAGATAGTGAGAGAGGAGAGGTAAAGGATCTTTCCTACCTGCATCCATACTGCCTATGAAAGAGCAATGATTATTAATTATGGGAGAGATTTTAAAAAGAACAAATAGGAGATGTGCACCCAACTCTCACTGACTTTGAGTGTGAGTTGGGTGCCTCAGTATGTTTCTTTTGGTTCAAAAAGTCCCCCATTTGTATCACGGTAGCACTGAGAAGCACCATCCAGATCATGGCGCCATTGGGGTTGGTGCTGTTCATACACATAGTAAGAGTCTTTTCATGGAAGAGTGGCAAGAGACACTGGCAGTCAATTTAGTCTGGGGGTTGCAATCCTTATAACCAGTGCTGAATTTGTAATGAAAGGGGAGCATGGAGAGCAGTGGCTGCTGGCTGGGCACCCAGCTCTGATGGCAGCGCCGTCACTGTTACTTCTGCACTGCTGCTGGTGGGGGAGCTGCCTTCAGAGCTGGGTGGCAGAGAACCAACAGCGGCAGGCCAGGAATCCAGAGGTGCTGGGGCTATGAACTGTCAAGCCTGGAGGAGCCAAGGCTCAGCCCTGGCAAGCGCTGGTACAAATTAAGCACTACTTATAACTCCAGATGTTTAATATGGTCAAAAATGCACATGGGGAAGGAGGATGCAAGCTCACACAGAGTAACAATCCCATCAAATCCCAGCTGTAGAAGTATAGACTATTTACTTCTTGCTTGATTTAGAACAAGACAAATATTTATAGTCTCAGATTGCCCCATTACCTACCCCTTACACCCGCTCACCCATCCCCTTTGTCCAAAATTATGATCTGTTCATGGTGTTAAATCATCAAGGACTAGATTGCGTGATATACACCTCACCCTGTGTAGGGCCAGTGTGGATCTGTGCCATACATGGGGTTCATAAAGAGATACTTTGCTTCAATCAGAAGGCACGTTCTCTCGCAGGGATGCTCTGTTCACCTAGGTGGGATGCCATTCATTAGGATGGTGCAGATTAACTCCTGCACTGTGCCAGTCTTGTCACTGCAGGATTATGCAGAGAGAGAGAGAGAGAGAGAGAGAGAGAAGGGCAACGGCTCATGTCCTCCCTTTGCTCACAGATACTGACTGTGATTGAGGCATTAGCACAATGTGGTTTCTTGTCTGCCCATGACTCCACATGCTTGTTTGAGGGTCAGTTACACTCTGGCCACCAATCCATTATACAATTACATTCCAATAAAATACACACATCTGGGCTCCACAGAGAGGATATATGTTTCAACCAGTAATAATCCATGTACTATTCTGTGTATAAAAAGAATATGGAAATTACAATAAAACAGTTAATTCTAAAATATGGGGAGAGCAGACAGTGACACAATACCCCTCTTCTCTGCCTTTTCAGTGAAAAGCCCCTCAAAGGTATACATCTGGGAGAAATATTGGTCTCTCTAGTTATTTAGAGTCTCTTATCTGTCTCACAGCTTGCAAATTCCAATTAACTCTTCAGAGCTCCTTTGATTAAAACAGTAAGCAGTAGAGTGAATTATCCTGGAAATATACTTTTAAAGGCCTAAAAGGTAAAAGATAAAGGAAAATGGAAGCGGGGAGGGACTGAATATAAATCCAAACTTCACCAGAATCAGAAATGCTGTGGGAGATTCTTCCTTTGAGAAAGCGGTATTAGGATAAATATTATTCTATCCCTGAAAGATTGGTTTTCTTTTATGGAATCAGATTGTTTCCTGTGATTTCATAGCAATTTCATTGCAGCTAGTCTTGCACAGGGAAGGCGTGAAGTTATAGCTTGTGGGTGTGTCCTTAAAAAGCCTGACATGTTTTCCTAACAATTATTTGTATCCTGAGTTGACTATATGCAGCTGAACTGGGCAAGATTAAGCAGAGTGGGTCTCTCTGTTTAGTCCAGTCGACAAAAACATTTTTCTGTAAAATTTAATAAGCTTTTACACTCAATACAATAATTTTAGTTAAGGAATATGAATAATTCTATCCCATTCAAAATGTATGCTGTGAGGTAATATTTTGTTTACAGAACTGCAATTATAACAAATCCATTGATGCAAACTTATTTTAACTTTTATTCATTTAGAACAATTACGAATGATTATGAGGGTTAAAGGTTAGAAAAGTATAAATATACATGATTAAGTCATAGCATACTAATATTAAATAGATTCCCCCCACCATAAACAAAATTGCAACATTGTACTAGTTTACCCCCGTAATAAAATACTAATACTTATTTATATGTTTGAAGTGTTTTGCAGACACTAACAAATCAATCAGCATAAATGTACACTCCTCTTCCTTTATGTGCTTTATTTATTTATGAATAAGGTCTAACTTTTAAAGATTTTCATTGGCTCACATGAGGATTTTTATACCTCTGAATATGCAAGTATCCAATCACTCATGAGAGCGGTCTGTATACTAACGCCAGTAGGGAAATATGTCACCTTTCCCACAAGTAACATGTCTGGAAAGTGGCATCTCAAGAAATGACTTTGGAGTACCAGAAATGCTGATTTGCCACTGTTATATTAGTCCAGGCATAGATGGCTGATTTTGATAGAAGCTCTGTCTCCAAACAACCATATACCAAGTGGGGAAAGCTAGAGTGCAGAGCACTCTAGCCCCTCCCCCACCTTCCTATCCCATGGATATGTTCCCTAAACCACAGTTAGGTGTGGTGAGTAGGTGTTAGGTATGCCAATTCTGCTCCAGCTGAGAGGTGCCTCCAAGTCACAAGAATTTTCAGCTGATCAGGTTCAGATGATTTCTGGTACCTTTTCAACATCGAATTAGTACAAAAAGGCTGCTCCCATTCCACCAGGGTTTTTTTTTTTTTTTTTTTTAATATCCTGCTACTTATCCTGGAGTGAAGCCACATGCCCTGAAAAGGATCCAGCTGGTACAAGAGGCCATATCTGCTAAACAACTAGAAGTCACCATGGATATATCACTGATACTCTGCTCTTGCACTGATTTCCTACTGCATATTTTGATATTCAGTCTTGATTTTCAAAACCCTCCATTGGTTTGGCCCTAGTTACCTAAGAAAAGGCTTTTCCCTTCATGACCACTACCACAGCTACATTCCAGAGGAACCTTGAGACTATCAGGCATTTAAGGAAGCTCATCAGTAGGAGAGTCAGAACTTTCACTGAACTGGACAAAGACTAGTTCCCGCCATGGATACAAAGGACCATGGAGCAAAGCATTTGCAGAACTAATGCAAAATGTATCTTTGTCCTGTCTGTCCCTAAATAAGTATTTCGCTCTTGCTCTCTCACACACAAACACACTCGTACATAAATTAAAATAGAATCTATTCAAACAATCTCTCCTGGTATACTAGAAATGGGAGAGAAACATTCTCAGTGAAAGATTTACTTGCAGTATCAATATTTTGTTACTTATTTCTTTGCTACTCTAAAAAGGAATTTGAGGATTAGCAGAATGGGCACATCTATATCCAAATCCAGGGTTAAGCGCACCAACGGTTGGCTTTGGAAGTAAATCAGGAATTCATCAGGGTTTACTGAACCTTGCAGAAAATGCAGGTTGGCAAAAGGTTTTGGATCCTCTATCCCCACTTAGCAACTCTTATCCTAAAATATCCTGATCTTGTTTTTCCACATCCCGTCTCCATTCCTAACAGGCTGCTGTGCCAATTTTACCTGGTACTAATTTCAGCCTGGGACAGTGACTTAAAACACCTGCTCCCTTTCTGGGATCGTGGGTTATCTGACCCACTCCATCCATTTTGCTCTTCAAAGGGTCATCAGGGCTTTTTCTCCCGCAAAAATAGAAATCATCATTGAGGTAAAATGTCTGGCTTCCTCCCTTCCCATTTTCAGTAGCCTAACCAGGATGTACCACAGTTACTGCCCTGGCAAAGACCCAGCTCTCTCATACTGAGATTGACCCACCTCAGAATACAGCAACAAGAGATTCCCCCCAAAGAGTCACAAATGAAAAACAATTTTCGGAATAAGGGATAGAATGGCTTGGGTTTTTTACTAAGATGTACGTTCCTTTTTACAGGAACACTGTAGATTTGTCTTTATTCTGTTGTTGAACATACTTAAGCTAAAATAAATGAAAATAAATGTGTGCAGCAGTTAAATACCTCTGGTTAATAACCCTGAGGGTTAGCCCCAGAGATGGTTATTTTAATGTTAGTTCTACAGCTATAGAATCATAGAACCATAGAGTTAGCAGAGACCGCAAGGGTCATCTAGTCTAACCCCCTGCCAAGATGCAGGATTTGTTATGCCTAAACCATCCAAAATGCACTATCTGTACTATATATGAAGGATCAATTAGGGATTAAACTGTAAATAAGATTATATACGACATATACTAGGGATTAATTGATGTTTACATGTTTTCATTCATTTTGGGGGATAAGGAATTTAGCACACATTTTTTCAGTAATTTCCCTGTCATATTTAATGCCATAAAATCAATAAAAAAATCATATAAAACAAATGGGAATTGCCTCTTCCAAAGCTCTCGTGGCTAGAACATGCATAATTTTTAATCATAAATTCATAGTAAATAAATGCATAGTTCATTTTTCCCTTCAGAGCTACTAGAGTGATTAGAATATACCATATCATGCACTTATTACTTAACCAATTTTATTTGTCTAAGGTTAGACAAAGCTTTCTCTTTTAAAGGAAAACAAAAAAGAATACACATGCCGTAGGGCAAAAATCCCCTTCAGATCCTGCAGTAGATCCCAGTTACAATCATCGGTTCTCCCTAGATGTGCTTGTATCCTACTGGTATCAACTGGAGTTCTGCATATGTGAGAGGACCAGAGTAACAGTCAACAATACCCATGCTGAAGCTTTGAGAAGATGTTTTGATCCACACTCTTTGAACTTGTCCCAAGGTGAGATTTTTTAGCACAAATACACAATTTTAAAATATACATTTCTGTTTCAAAAATCCACGTAAATAGAAGCTGATCATGAAAACCCAGATATAACTTTTAATCTATATTAATGTGACAGTAGTTGCATTGAGACAATCAATATTTATCTTATTTTGGCTTTATCCTACGCATGGCTTACCGCCTCCCAGGAAACACTCAGAACCTCTCACAGCCCAACCCAGATCGGAACCTAGGATCTATTCCTGCTTTTAGTGAAATCAATGGGGGTTTATCACGGTTGTGAATTCTCTGTTCCTTTTGGAGTTTGTGTCAAAACTGGGTATCTTTCTCAAGGAGACGTTATAGATCAAACAGAAATTATGGCTTTAAAGGAGAAATTTAGTGAAATTCTACGGCCTGTGTTATGCAAGAGATTAGAATAGATTCATGTAATGGCTTGAAAATCTTCTGTCTTGAAAATCTACAAACTGTCTTCAATCAGAACTGGATTAGATTTCAAATCAGGAAGAGGTGAAATATGAATAAAAGAACCAACCTCTATCTAAAACTTGCCTGAGGTTCAAAAATATCCAGATGACTCCAGAAGAAAAGCAGATGTGTCTAGCCCAACCAGAGGCAAGCAGTGCTAGAATTTGACATGAAAGCTTTGTCACAATAAATTTCAGGTCTAACTGGCTTGGTCTAACTTAGCAGTCTCAAGAGAGTCACATAGTTCAAGAAAAGGTTCAGCTAAACAACCAAATTACAGAGTCCTCATCCAAAATAAAATGAATTTTTTTGAGGTACACTCCTAACTAATACCTAAAATCTGACATTTGTACACTACAATTTCTAGTGCTTTCTCAAGGTACGGTATCACTAGATGGAAAAAGGAAGTCCTATTTGGGAGATTAGCATGCCATATTTTTATTGAATATATACAGATACGAAAAGAATCTTAAAAGTGCCCTTGGGGAATAGTACTGCATTAAACATGTAACTGTAATACACAATGGTACAATACATTTAAGAGGTTCATGAATTTAAGAAAGGCTTTGTATATTTCAGATTCAGTCTGAATCTAAACTATAGTTATTTTTGCAGCATGCATAGGATCATTATGTATGATTGTGAATTAGAAGCAAATACTTAGAGCCATTCTGAGACTTTTTAGGATTTCTGGATAACTGAATAGGTTTGGATAAAATAAATCTACTCTTAGCACCACCATCACCTTAAACTTTAGCCCAGAACTCAAACCAAAGAGAAACTTTTGGCATTTTGAAACATTTTGGCATTTTTACATTCCTCTACACTCCCAGGTTTTTGCCAGAAATGGAAGTGTCAAAATACCAGGAAAGGGGCTGTTCACACCTTCTTTCTAGTCCATATGATACACATCAGAGGGCCAATTCATGCCCTACTCTACTTCCTTAGAGCTCAGTTGAAGTTGTTGGGTGCTCACTCAATACTTTGGAAAACCTGGCAGGGGTCTAAATATGAATTTAGGAGCCTAAGTTAAGTCTCCCATTTTTAAAAATCTTGTCCTTTATACATCTAAAGGCTGACCCCTATATTTTAAATAGCTAGAGTCTCTCAATCCTACCACAATGGAAATCACTCAAGCTCCTAAAGAATGAGAAAAGAACATCAATATGAAAACAATAGCAAACTGTGACAATTACCTTAGTATTAGGGTCTCAGCCAGGACTATAATAGGAGCATGAAGTCTACATAGGCCTGCAAGATCAGCTCTTAGCTTTCATTTAGAACCTTAAACTCCCCTCCCCCATATTAGTGGGTTCTTTTTAAATAACTCCAACACCATTTAGGGTAGGGGTAGCTTTATCTTCATCCTTTTAACTAAATGAATCAAGGGCAAAGGGGAATATTTATTTTGAGAAAACAAATGACTTCAGATGAAAGCTATAGACTTTCATACGAAAAGATAATCTGAAATTTTGACAATGCCCTAGGCAGCATCTTTTGCAAGGCTAAAACATATGTCTCACAGCAAGATCAAAGAATGTAGGTATCGTGAAAAAGTCAGTGTGTGATAATTTGGGTCTCTCCAAATATAGACGAGCTACTTGAAAACAGACAGCTTTTACTTCATGAGTTAAATAAATGGAACAGTGTAGTATACTGGCCTATTATGACATGTGATAAAACGAGTTTTATTGCTTCAGTGTTCTCATTACACCATCTGTTCATAACAGTTTAAATAATTGGCTCCCACAGATGATGTTAGTGTATAACACAAAGTAAAGTTTGCCTGTAATCCCCAAGGCCTTTCATTTAACCAGAAATCTGATCTCCAGACAAGGAAGCCTCAATGTCGAACAACAGAGAATACAGTAGTGAATTTGGCTGGAGATTCCATGAGGATACTAGACTAGTTTCGACACATACATTAACTAATGTGCATTGGAAAACGGCCGAAGTCTAAGGAAAACCTTTGACAGGGCCATGTGCAAGAAATTATGCTGTATAATGTTGCAAAACTATTAAAATGTGAAGTCAAATTTGATACTTTGGTTATGAAAACAGTTGTTCGTTGTCAGTTTAACACACTAGGACTTTTTTTTCCCCCATTACAAAAAAAAGGCTGGTGGCATTTCAACATGTCCACAAAAAGTGCGTTTTAAATCACTTTTCTTCTGGCAGGGTAAAACAAAGTATACATTATTGATATTTTATTGTTCTGATTGCTTCTGTTACTCATTTCACTGACTATTAGGATTTTTATAGGGATGCTGAGTCCCTTTATTATAATTTTGATTTTAGTTTGATTACTTTAATTTGATTTTAGTTTTTGGTGTTATGGCATCCCGAGTACCTGAGGTGTGATATAGTTCAATTGTTAGTTTACAGACTGAGAGCCAAGAGTATATCAGTTTAGTTATATACTGGGTGGGCTTGGCCAAATTACTTAATCTCTGAATACCTCATGTTTTCCATCTTCCAGATTACAAACTGAACAACAGTAATACAGTACTTACCTATATAAGCATTTTTTCTGTTGTGGAGGTCATTATTAGTATTAAAATAGCGTATGGACTAGATTTTGACTAAGATAACATGATTGAAACCTCAATTACATATGCTGTCACAGAGTGACTGGCCCCTTTAAATGAAGTGGTTCCAGCTCCCTTGTGCCAGCCGCGTGACAAACTTTTTATAATTTTTTTGCTCTCCTCTCTCCGATTTGTCCACATCTTTCTTAAAGCATGACACCCATAACTGGATGCAATACTCCAGCCAAGGCTTCACCAGTGCTGAGTAGAGGGGGACAATTATCTCCCCCATTTTACATACAACACTCCTGTTAATACACCCAGAATTACATTAGTCTTTTTTTTTTTGCAACTGCATCACAACATTGACACATACTTTATTAGTGATCCACTGTAACCCCTAGAACTTTCTCAGCAGTACTACTGCCTAGCCAGTTATTCCCCATTTTGTAACTGGGTTTGATTTTTCCTTCATAAGTGAAGAACTTTGCACTTGTCTTTATTAAATATAATCTTGTGGATTTCAGACCAATTCTTCAATATGTCAGGGTTGTTTTGAATTCTAATCCTGTCCTCCAAATAGCTAGCAACCTCTCCCAGCTTGATATCATCCGCAAATTTTGTAAGAATACTCTCTATTCCCTTATCCAAGTATAGTACCTGTCAGGAGCTCAGATGACTCTGGTCATGATCACCTAGTAACCCAATGAGTTCTGCTGGGCGCAATAAACCCTCGCTGAGTAACTGTGCTCCCTGATTGGACAGAAGGGCCAACAGATCCCTATTTATTACTTGTAGCCTCAGCACCACAGTGGCTGCATATTGCGTTCTATGCTTGCAGCTATACTAGACCTGCTTCCTGCACTGGCCCTTGCTCCAATCACTGCCTGCTCCCACTCCAGCTCTAGTCCCTACTTTTCTCAGAACTCCTGGATCCAACTATTAGCTTGTCTCCTGACCACACCTCTGGGTCTGCCCTCTGATTCTGGTGTGACCACTAGGTAACATCACCTAGATCCTATGACTGACCCCCTGCAGAATCCCACTAAATACATTCCCCCATTAATAATTAATTACTCTTTGAATATGATCTTTTCACAAGTTGTGCATCCTCTTATAGTAATTTCCTCTAGACCACATTTCCCCCATTTGCTTATGAGAATGGCATGTGGGTTTGTGTCAAAAGCCTTACTGAAATCAAGATATATCCTGTTTACAGTTTCCTCCATCCACTGGGCCACCTATCAAAGAAGGAAGTTAGATTGTTTTGGCATTATTTGTTCTGATAAACCCACATTGGCTATTACTTATAAATTCTTATCCTCTAGGTGCTTATCAACTGATTGTTTATCATTTCTTCCAGTATTTTTTCCAGGTATTAGTGTTAGACTGACTGGTGTATAATTCTCCAGGTCATCTTTGTTCCCCTTTTGAAGATAGGTACTATATTTGGCCTCTTCCAATCCTCTGGGACCTCACCTATCCACCATGATTTATTGAAGATAAATAGTTTTGATATTGCTTCAGCTATTTCTTTAACTAGGATGGGTATGAGAGCTCAGAGTTTGAATCTCCACTCTGGGAGAGACCAGGAATGGACTTTTTTCAATTCACCAAAAATTCTGAAAAAATTCAGATTCAGTTTGACTTGTATCAATTTTTTTTCTGATTTTTCAAAACTGCCACCAAATCAAAAATTTAGTTGTTTGCCCACCTCTATGATGGTCAATGTGTATGAGATAAATGGATGGTGGCTGGGGGCTTTCAAGGAGTATTTGTACTCTGTAGGATTGTGAGAGGTGCTAGCTGTAGCTCCGTGATCACAGACATTGCTGCAGCAGAAAAAAGGCGGCAGGCTCAACTGGGAGCAGTTAATCACTTTCTATTGGGGGATTATGAGCACCTGGGTGGTAATTAGTAGGCTATTGATACAACTGGCAGTAATTGGGAGGATATAAGTGGGAGGAACAGGATTTAGGGGAGAGGAGCTCAGAGAGAAGCTGAGTGGAAAGCTCTTGCTGAAATATGCCTGTGCCACGTTGTGTTTGCAAAAGAACTGTGGAATAAAAGGCACATGTGGTGGAAAGGAAACAGCCTGGGTGTGTTTATGACCTTGAGGCGATAGAAGCAAGCAAACCAGTGTGGCACACCGGAAGTTGAAGAAGCACTCTGTGATAAGAATAATAAATCAGTGCTGGAGAGGGGTAACATGAGACCTGAGAAACCATGTAATGGAATCTTTAAGGAGCCTGAGAGTGGAAACTGCCCCGACATTATTGTGCTCAGACTCAAGGGGGCATTTTGGGACTAGAGGAAATTGTGACACGTGCCTTCTTTTACCTCCCAACTGGACTACAACAAAGTAGTCTCAGCATGAAACCATCAGCTCCCAGGAGACTCAAATTAGTACAAAATGAATCAGCATGCCTTCTGAGCACCATGTGAGTGTCTCAGAACTATCTGTTCACTACCCTGGCTCTCTAAAGTATATAATGTCAATTCAAAGTCTCAGTTCTTAACTTCAAGGCACCGGGTGATCTGAGCCTGGCATATCTACAAGATCCCATCCCGGTACAGGATGAGAACTGTGGTCAAGATTTCCACTCTTTGAAGCATAATGGAACTGCAAGGATAAACCTCTTTAGTGCAGGACACAGAACTTCTTTGCGGGGCTGGTCCAGTACTGTAGAATGAATTCCCAAAAGATCTAAGAACCACCATAAATCTCACCACCTTCCACATCAAGTTCAAGGTTTCCTTCTTTGTCCTTGTCTTCTCTAATAAATATATAATGTAGCACACACTTAAAAGAGCAAAATAATCCACATGCAATTTTCCCAAGGGGAGAGAAAGAGAGACAGAAGGAAAGAACCACATGTGACAAAGCAAGTCACAGTGCTTAATGACCCACTTGATGATTCTCAGATATCACAGTGATGTGCGTGGTATAAAGACCTGAATAAAACAGAAGTATAATGAAGGTTAAGGTTGTACTGAGATTTTAACTCCACAGTTAAGGTTGCTTTGAGATTTCTACTTGAAGTATGACTAAAATCTGTGTCATAACTTGCAGATTGAATTCTTCAAAGGACAACTCAATTTTAAAAGGATCCATAGGTAATTTAAGTTAAGCTTGATTATCTATCTGAGGTTGTGAGACAGACCAAAACTCAGTTTAAGTTAGAAGGAACATATACAAAAAGAATTTAAGTACTGTTCTCTCGGGATGGACTTCACCTGAGTAAGGAGGGAAATAGACTTCTAGGATGGAGGATGGCACAACTGATCAAGAGAGCTTTAAACTAGGAATCTGGGGGAGATGGTTGGGAGATGTCCAGGTAATCTCCACGCCGGATTTTAACACTGAGAGGGAAGAAAACGAAGTAAGAAAGGATACAGCCGTGGGTAGGAGAATGGACATAAGGAGGAAGGGTAGTGTACATACCAGCCTAATAGGTGATACTGGCGGTAGAATGTCAGTGCCTAATTGGGTAAAGAATGTGAGCTAGGCCAAACAGCAAAAATTAAGATGTTTGTACACTAATGTGAGGAGTCTAGGTAACAAAATGGAGGAAATAGAGCTACTGGTGCAGGAAGTGAAACCAGATATTATAGGGATAACAAAAACATGGTGGAATAGTAGTCATGACTGGACTACAGGTATTGGAGGGTATGTGCTGTTTAGGAAAGACAGAAATAAAGGCAAAGGTGGTGGAGTAGCATTGTATATCAATGATGAGGCAGACTGTAAAGAAATAAGAAGTGATGGAATGGATAAGACAGAGTCTGTCTGGGCAAAAATCACATTGGGGAAGAAAGCTACTAGATCCTCCCCTGGGATAGTGCTTGGGGTGTGCTATAGAACGTCGGGATCCGATTTGGATATGGATAGAGACCTCTTTAATGTTTTTAATGAAGTAAATACTTATGGGAATTATGTGATCAGGGGAGACTTTAACTTCCCAGATATAGAGAGGAGGACAAGTGCTAGTAATAATAATAGGGCTCAGATTTTCCCTGATGCAATAGCTGATGGATTCCTTCACCAAGTAGTTGCGGAACCAACAAGAGAGGATGCCATTTTAGATTTGGTTTTGGTGAGTAGTGAGGACCTCATAGAAGAAATGGTTGTAGGGGACAACCTTGGTTTGAGCAATTATGAGCTAATTCAGTTCAAACAAAATGGAAGAATAAACAAAAATAAATCTGCAACTAGGGTTTTTTATTTCAAAAGAGCTACCTTTAAAAAATTAAGGAAATTAGTTCGGGAAGTGGATTGGACTGAAGAACTTGTGGATCTAAAGGCAGGAGGCGGCCTGGAATTACTTCAAGTCAAAGTTGCAGAAACTATCAGAAGCCTGAATCCCAAGAAAGAGGAAAAAATTCATAGACAGGAGTAGTAGACCAAGGTGGATGAGCAAGTATCTTAGAGAGGTGATTAAGAAAAATCAGAAATCCTACAAGGAGTGGAAGATGGGAGGGATTAGCAAGGAAAGCTGCCTTATTGAGGTCAGAACATGTAGGGATAAAGTGAAAAAGGCCAAAAGCCATGGAGAGTTGGATCTTGCAAAGGGAATTAAAACCAATAGTAAAAGGTTCTATAGTCATATAAATAAGAAGAAAACAAAGAAAGAAGAAGTGGGACTGCTAAACACTGAGGATGGAGTGGAGGTTAAGGATAATCTAGGCATGGCCCAATATCTAAACAAATACTTTGCCTCAGTTTTTAATGAGGCTAATGAGGAGCTTAGGGATAAAGGTAGCATGACAAATGGGAAGGAGAATATGGAGGTAGATATTACCACATCCAAGATAGAAGCGAACCTTGAACAGCTTAATGGGACTAAATCGGGGGGCCCAGATAATCTTCATCCAAGACTAGTAAAGGAATTGTCACATGAAATTGCAAGCCCATTAGGAAAAAAATTTTAATGAATCTGTAAACTCAGGGGTTGTTCCGTATGACTGGAGAATTGCTAACATGGTTCCTATTTTTAAGAAAGGGAAAAAACGTGATCCGGGTAACTACAGGTCTGTTCGTTTGACATCTGTAGTATGCAAGGTCTTGGAAAAAACTTTGAAGGAGAAAGTAGTTAAGGACATTGAGGTCAACGGGTAATTGGGACAAAATACAACACGGTTTTACAAAAGGTAGATCATGTCAAACCAACCTGATCTCCTTCTTTGAGAAGGTAACAGATTTTTTAGACAAAGGAAACACAGTGGATCTAATTTACCTCCATTTCAGTAAGGCATTTGATACGGTTCCACATGGGGAATTATTAGCTAAATTGGAAAAGATGGGGATCACTATGAAAATTGAAAGGTGATAAGGAACTGGTTAAAGGGGAGACTACAATGGGGCACACTGAAAGGTGAACTGTCAGGCTGGAAGGAGCTTACTAGTGGAGTTTCTCAGAGATCTGTTTTGGTACCAATCTTATTTCATCTTTTCATTACTGACCTTGGCACAAAAAGCGGGAATGTGCTAATAAAGTTTGCAGATGAAACGAAGCTGGGAGGTACTGCCAGTACAGAGAAGGACCGGGATATCATACAGGAAGATCTGGATGACCTTTTAAGCTGGAGTAATAGTAATAGGATGAAATTTAATAGTGAAAAGTGCAAGGTCATGCATTTAGGGATTAATAACAAGAATGTTTGTTACAAACTGGGGACGCATCACTTGGAAGTAACAGAGGAGGAAAAGGACCTTGGAGTATTGGTTGATCACAGGATGACTATGAGCTGCCAATGTGATATGGCCATGAAAAAAGCTAATGCGGTCTTGGGATGCATCAGGTGAGGTATTTCCAGTAGGGATAAGGAGGTTTTAGTATTGTTATACAAGGCACTGGTGAGACCTCACCTGGAATACTGTGTGCAGTTCTGGTCTCCCATGTTTAAGAAGGATGAATTCAAACTGGAACAGGTACAGAGAAGGGCTACTAGGATGATCGGAGGAATGGAAAACCTGTCTTATGAAAGAAGACTCAAAGAGCTTGGCTTGTTTAGCCTAACCAAAAGAAGGCTGAAAGGAGATATGATTGCTCTCTATAGATATAACAGAGGGATAAATACCACGGAGGGAGAAGAATTATTTAAGATCAGTACCAATGTGGACACAAGAACAAATGGTTATAAACTGGCCATCAGGAAGTTTAGACTTGAAATTAGATGAAGGTTTCTAACCATCAGAGGAGTGAAGTTCTGGAACAGCCTTCCAAGGGAAGCAGTGGGGGGGAAAAGACATATCTGGCTTCAAGACTAAGCTTGATAAGTTTATGGAAGGGATAATATGATGGGATAGCCTAATTTGGCAATTAATTGATCTTCAACTATTAGCAGTAGATATGCCCAATGGCCTGTAATGGGATGTTAGATGGGGTGGGATCTGAGTTACTACAGAGAATTATTTCCTGGGTGTCTGGCTGGTGAGTCTTGCCCACATGTTTAGGGTTTAGCTGATCGCCATATTTGGGGTCGGGAAGGAATTTTCCTCCAGGGCAGGTTGGCAGAGGCCTTGGGGGGTTTTTGCCTTCCTCTGCAGCATGGGGCACGGGTCACTTGCTAAAGGATTCTCTGCACCTCAAAGTCTTTAAACCACGATTTAAGGACTTCAATAGCTCAGACACAGGTTAGAGGTTTGTTACAGGAGTGGGTGGGTGAGAATCCGTGGCCTGCATTGTGCAGGAGGTCAGACTAGATGATCATAATGGTCCCTTATGATCTTAAAGTCTATGATTCTATGATTTATTGTTTTATAGAGAGAATAGTGAAGAGACGGAATGAACTTCCAATTGAGGTGATAGAGTTAAGTGGTATAATTGTATTTAAAGAAAAACTGGATGATTGTGTGGCAATCTAAGAAGTTAAAGGGATATTAGTCAGTTCTGTGCTTGAGTTGCCAACTGCTCTTTTTTCAATTATTATTTTTATTATATTATGCTTTTCCCTTATATTAGTTAAGAGGTTTTTGTTTGTATCTTTGTTTTCTATGAGCCCACGTTCCCCATCCCACCCTCCAACCCCCAATAGTTAAGTTTAAAACTATGTAGGATAGAAATTGCACTTCTTTCACACTTCAAATGCTAATTAGCTTTAATGGTAGTATTGGGCATGCAAAGAATAAAAAAATTAAATCCTCCTTATAAAAATCCAAAACCAACTAAGTCTATTTCAAAACTAAGTTAGGAACTTTGACAAAAATACAGTGATATTTTCTATCACATCATTTACAGTAACCCAAGCACTTACAATCAAGGACATGACTAGTTAAGAACATCATGGGGATGGGGAGAGAACATTTCATGCATAGACCTCTTGGGGATGATCCAGGAAAGTACTTTACCAACACTTTTTTCTCTGTAGAACTCAAAATGCTTTACAAAAAGGAGTTCACATTATTATTCCCATATTCGCTGGTTTAAATAAGATATTTGAAGAAATTTGTATGAGAGACACTGTGGTCAAATGGATAAGATACAGGTCTACCAACAAAGAGATATAGGTAAGAGTTCAGGATATTGTTCCCAACTCTGTAATAGACTTTCTATATAACCTTTTACACATAAACTAAGCTCTGGGTGAAATCCTGGCTCTGTTGAAGTCAATGGCAAAAACCCTCATTAATTTCAACAGCACCAGGATTTCACCTTCTGTTTGTCACTTATCCCATCTGGAAAAATCCCAACCCATGTTCCCCTTCTGTATGTGGCTTTTATATTATGTGCATAGACACGACCACATTTTTTTTCCTGACTCTGAGGGCCTGTTTACCACAGATGTGGAGCAGCAGCTCTTACTGACTTTATACATCTTTCCACCTGTACAAATCAACATACTCATCCTACATATAAAATCCCTCTAAAATCTGAAGGAGTCTATATATGGAAACGGTGTTCACCCTTCTACTCTTTATTCCCCATCTATGTATATTCCAAATGAACTGTTCGTATGTTGGTTAAATATTAGTTCATTATATATAATAGTCCATTGCTTTTATTAATTCAATAATCAATTATGAAATAATGTTTGACTTCTGTAGAAAGCAAAATCAAGGTCTTCAAGGCTGGAATTGGTTTTTTTTAATGAATTATCTTCATAGCAGTGCTATTAGCAAAATTATATAAGATGCCTTATGAAAAAGGTCTTATGTTCATTATGGATTAAGATTCATGCTATAGTTTCATAAGTAAGACTTGGCAAACATGTAGTTTTCCTATGTCATATTTGATTTAATTCTCTGCACAGTAGCTTTATTTGCATTAGTTGGAGAGGATATTTTGTTTCTTAAAGCCAACGTATTGTTTTGGAATGCACATATTTTAAATGATAGGCAAGAAGAAGTTTAATTCTTTTCTATTTTTTTTTCCTGGCTAATAGATTCTGGCATTGCTTAATCTCTCCACAAAAAAAATTCATAAATTACAATACTCTTCTAATGATCACAGTATATTTCCTTCACTGTTAGGACATTACCACTGTAATGGGAATTATAGTCACATTTTAAGAGGATTTAATTCAGTATTAAGGCAGCTATTGTATGCTAATTAAATACCAATTGATTATTTAAAACATGTGTACTGAGTTTAAACACATCTGTAGTAGGTGGATAGCCACCGCTAAACTTAAATTTTGATAACTATGTCTTGAATGATTAATGTGATCAGTCTATGGCCTTGTCTACACTGATTTTTAGCATCATGGGGTAGTATAAAGGGGTTCCTTCGCCACAGGAAGAACTCTTTCTTTTGAGGCATGGCATAGCAGCTGTCTCTCTGTATGGCACCTCCTGCTGATAGTTGCCCCATCATTGCAATGGTTTGCTCCTGCCACTTGGACCTCCAGACATGTCATGCTTTAGGCCACCCCTTTCTGGGGTAACAGAATCCAACTAGCTATAGCCAATGACCTTATAGCAGGTTTTCAGTCTGTCTCTCGGCTCTATGGGCCTTACATCCCTTACTTCTGGTTTTTCACCCCACCTTCCTTGGTAACCTGGGATCCCCTACCAGTCAGTTATACCAGTGCAAAAAAATGCAGTGCATACAAGTCGTTACTTCTATCTCCTCAAATTCTAGGCATTGTTTTACTTTAGGCATGGTATGGACTATGGCAAGCAAGAGTATTACAGCAAAATAACTATGCTATCTGCTGTTCTGGATAATGGGGGTAAAGGCATAGAAGCCACTTCTGCCCTTAGCAACTTCACTGCAAGACTTTTCATAAGCTCTGATCCAATGCCTAATTACGTCAATAGGAGTCTTTCCATTGACTTCAGTGGGCGTTGGATAGAGGCCATAATGCCTCAGACAACACTAGAGGTACCCAGATAGCCTCTTGGCCAATACACCACATTCAGGAACCACAGCCTGACAGTTAGATGGTATGCTTAGCTCAGTGGAGCGCATGCTGAGAAAAAGCTATGCAAACACTGTTCTGCTAAGAGGTGCAATAGACAGTGCCTAGCATTACTTTTGTGCAGAATGTATGATTGGCAACATTCCACACTCTCTCCCTGACATGGCTCCCTCAAGTAATGGCAGGGTTATAATCTTAGGGAGAATATTGGATAAAATAGCATGCCTTGTACACATTAAAAGGGAGCCTTCCTAGGTGGAAATGAAGGATGGCCAAATGGAACCTTCTGCCAAGATCAGGAGAACTTGAATGGGTACAGAAGGAATGCTTCCATTTGTGATATGCACCATCATCGAAAGAACAGATTACCTGGATTTGGCTAGTAAATAAATCTTCTCATTTCCAGTCCCTTTTCAGGTTATCAGCACATGAATAACTATCATCTCATGCAGCAGAAAAAGAACAGAAAATTATACTATACAACAAAGTACGACATCCACAAAATACGACAGATTGAAAACCTGCTGTAAGGTCATTGGACTATAGCTAGCTGGATTATAGTTTCCTAGTCCATGCCCCATCTTTGAACGGATAGTTTCCAACAGTGACAGATTTCTTGTAATGAATGTTTTCTGCCCAGAATACTATAGGAGTAAGGAAAGTTACTCCAATACCATTTGAGCATCAGCAACTGCTTTTATCTGTTGCACCAGAATTATTTTTTGGCCCTAATCTTGCCATTGTTCTGTATATAGAAACCCCACTAACGGGAGGGGTATGATTGATGATAAGAGTGAGTTCGTGTATGTGGCTACTGCCAAAGCTCTGCCTTGCTATTGACAAGGAAGAAACAGAGACCAATGTTTTTAAAAGACACTGGACTGACAGACCTGAAGATTGAAGTCCTCTGTTTACCAGCAGGATAGATACATACTCAACAGGCAGTACCAGTGCAGGATTCCCCACACTGGTCTGCCAGCATCTCTGCTCTGAAAGGACCAAAGCTAGGGTTGAGATGCTAGTCCAGGCTTTATGACCATTCATTTTTCGGTCTCTCTGCAGAGATTGAGAAAAAGCATGTCAACTAGTGCCAACTGTCATGGCATTTTTTGTGATGTGGCCACTTGTCCATTAGAAACCAAAGGGCCATTTGGACAGAGGATAATTCAGTCACTATCAACACAGGCTTGATTCAGTGCAGCATCCAGAGGTGAAAAAAAATCTGTATTCCCATAATCAATGCCTGAACCATCCAGTCGCACCTGAATTCTGTTGCAAAACCCAATGCATTGATTCTATCACCTTCCCAGCTCTATGCACTTGGGATGAGGGATTCAGGTTTAATCAGCTTTTTTGCCCAAATCACTATAGGCTGGATTGTACCTTTAGACACAGTCCTGAGCAAGGTATGGTGCAGAAGAGCTCTTGCACCTCAGAGGGGTTGCATGTGGCACAGTTCGTCTGGCATTGTGCTCTTGAGCTGACAGGGAAATAATCAGTTACAGCCCTTATGCAGATGTAATATACACTCCCTCTAGTGTCCAGCTAAGTCTGCTGGCTGGCACATATGGGAGGGGACTCATAGCTCTACTCCTCTTTACTTGCTCCCAGCCCTCTCAACAGCACACAAAGGCAGCATCAAGTGCAATGCCCCTGTTCTTTCCCACTGTGCTTCTTGTGATCCAGACAGATCTAATGTAGCTATTCAAGGAGGTTGAGGGGACTTCATTTCTCCCTCCTGCCTGGCATTCCTCCATTGGACCCAGTCACAATCTATCCCTAAGTACTTTAAATGTCAGACCCTGGACTTTTTTAATGGCCACTGACCCATTAAAAAGGCAAAGCAGAGAATTTTGGCTTTGGTCTCTAAAACTGAATAATCTCTGAGTTCATCTTGTGCCCTTCATTCCCAATCTTAGAGGGGGCCTGGATTTTTTATTCAGTATCATTCACTGTGTCCTTATTATGTATGTCTAGGTCTCTGGATGGAAAAAAAAGACAGGTAAAGTTATGTAAAGAGCCAATTGTGGAGTATATCTTAATTCTGCTCACTGGATACAAGACAAAGCTCCACTTGAAAGTTTGAAAATTGGGTATTATCTCTGCTTCTCTGTACTGAACAATAACAGGTTCCTCATGCTGCAAGATAAGCACAGAAAAACTGAGAAGCTTGTTATCAGTGAAAAATACTCCAAGAACAATACACGCACATTCAGGTAGAAATAAAGAGTGATTACATTTTTACTAAAGTCAAAAAAGCCTTTCTCAAATCCTTCACAAAATAAGTAGTCAGATAAATATATGTGCTGGCAAAAACAGTTTTATCATGTATGCTTCCTAATACGATTTTGTAGAAGCCATGACCAGCTTCCAAGGAGTAGATGTCTTTGATATATAACACCAGAGATAAAACACTGCTACTGTGCATGGAGCTTGTTAGTCATATCCTGATGCGTCAGTGATGGCTCAGAGAGATAAGGGAGAGAGAAAAAAGGGAAACATTCCTGATCAGACAGCCATTTGGTCACAGCAGTGATTTTACACACACACACACACACACACAGACACACAGACACACAGACACACAGACACACACACACCCTCCCACCATGCAGAGAACTTGAGTGACTTCTGACATAATATGCAACACAAAATACTGCAGAAAAGATGTTTACCTTCAAACAAAAACAAGACCATCCTTATTTAACCAAAACGGCACCACCCAGCATTATACAGGAACACTATGCAAACAGCTATGTAAGCGATAAGGCTGTGTACGTTTTCACAATAGGAAAAGATGTTAGCTGAAGGCCTCTGCCTTTTCTATCTTCCCAAGGCTAGGTTTGTACTAGAGGCAGAAGGAACTGTGACAGAATAAAGAGACCAAGAGTGTATAAGAGATGCCATCTGAAAGAAAGAGCATGCACTCCCTGCAAAGTCTATGCATGGGTACATTTTTGTAATTATTAACACTCCAGAACTCACATACCTCCCACTTAGGTTCCTAATAGAGAGGTACCTGACATTCAGTTGCCTAGAAATAAGGGCTATCTATGCATGTTGTCTATGCAATGGTAACCCTTGTCCCCATTGTGCTTGAGTAGATGCTACTGGGAAGATTCTGTCCCTGCTTAAAGATGTGCCTAACTTCAAGTACTGAATAGTCCCACTACCTTCAGTGGGAAAAATCTTGTGCTTAGGTAAGTGCTTAAGTACCTTGTTAAATCAGGGCCTAAGCACTGAATGCTCAAAAGGATTTAGGCTCCTAAATTCTATTTAAACTCCAAACTTCCATTGAAATCAATAGAATGTAGGAGTTGTAAATCCTTAACACTTCATCTACACCTTTTCAGGGAAGGAGTCTTTCAGAATGAACCATATGAAATGTCTGATTTTCTAAAGCCTGATCTGTATCACACCATTATTTTAAAAAGATTTCCACCACGCACCCAAATGTTCTAGCCAAAGCATCTTTTCATAGCTCATACCATCTCATGCTGATACTTCATGTCATGTGTCAAAATTAGAAAGGGATGAACCACAAAAGGTTCAGAGGCTTGACTCACTTTGAATATCTTGAATATGCAAAACTGGGATGGATATCTAAAAAAATTCTGTTGCCTTTTACTGCTTTCAAGATTGAAGACACCACAAGGACAGTCTGTCTAGCACTGGATCCTCAGTGATACCTCCCTACCTTGTGTTCTAAAATTGCTTCCATCCTCTTCTATTCTTAGCCCTTTATTCCTGATATTCCACTGAAGTGGTTCCTCAGAAACAGGGCAAAGATCAAAGTGTCGCAGTTCTGAAGCCCTTTCTTTTCACACAGCTAGCTCACCAGTTGTACAGCACCTCCCGTCAGCCAACTTCTTCTTTTCTTGCTCTCCTCTAACTCCAGCATGTTCCCCTGCTGTTCGCGGGCAGCACACAGTTACAGCTTCACCACCAGCCATCATAGCAGCAGTTACTAAACATGTTCGTCTGCCAGCCACTCCCTGTGGATCCCACTCATCTCTTCTAGATCCTTCCGCTTCCCCAGCTCTCCTTACTGCTTTTTCTCCCTCGTACGCATGGCGCCTGCCTGTTTCTCCAAAGCACTGCTGCACATCCGGCCTTGGTTTCATGGGCCTTGTGGTTAGTATGGCCATAATCTGAGTGGTATAGTATTTTCTGGCCACAGCAGGAATCCCAAAGCACAGAGGTGTGCGATAATAAAACAAAAAAGTTACCAATCTTTGTTGAACCTCAGAAATAGTTTGGCCGCAGAGCTGTTCAAATAGTGGGTGAAGAGTCAGGTCAAATCTTATTTTATCCATGTCAGATTTGCCACCCCCAAACAAAACTTGATGGTTCTAAATGAAACTACAATGGTATGTCACACGGTGACTCATTGCCCAGGAAATCAGAACTAAAATAGTAGCTTCTTATGCAGGCATGTGTCACCTGTGATACTTAGAGAAACTGAAATTTTAAAACGTACAAGGGAGGTTGCTTTTCAATGGGTTAACTGCCAATCACCCAAAAGAAGAAGTCTGGCATAGTCCTAAAAACTGGATATGTATTTAACCTCCTGCCCTGGGACACTATTCTAGTCCCACTGATGCTGATGGAAGCAGGATCCACTGATTTATGAACAGAATGGTAGAGTACAAAGATGTGGTAAAATTCACAAGCTCTCTCATCTGTGTTCCTACTACTTGAGCAATAGACCCAAATAGTCTGGACACTAGATACCTGTTGCTGCCAAGTAAACTCCTTACCCTGTGCCCAGATATTTTGTACTTACTAACAGCCATTATGGATTAATGGCATTTCCTACTAGGGACAGCAAGCATGAAAAATCGGGATGGGGGTGGGGGTTAATAGGTGCCGAAATAAGAAAAAGTCCCAAATATCAGCACTGCCCTTATAAAATCAGGACATCCAGTCACCCTATTTCTTTCCATCCCTACATTTCAGACTCACAGGGAACATATGTTACAAACTAAGAGAAATGAACAGGCAGAAAGAATGAGAGAACATAAGAATTGCCACACTGGTCAGAACAAAGGTCTTGTGTTTGACAGAGGAAGAAACAAAAAATCTTGTATAGATGTGATGAGGTTTACAGACCCAACACTAAGGCCAAAGAAGAGATGGAGCAGTACTGGATCAAGAAGGCCTTGCTACTCAGAAACTGCAGAACATGATCCAAATGAAGGACCTGCTTAAAAGGGGACTCTGACTGTTAGGTGGAGAAAGTAAAGGAGAGGTTGTCTGCAGGACTGAAGCCAGTCTGTAGCTCCAGGGACAGAGGGATCAACAGGGGAAGGGTCTGGATTGTGGGTAAGACCCAGAAGGCCAGGGGCTTGACCTTTTTTCTCCTCACTTCTCCCTGGAAGGGAGAATAACTGAGCACTGAGAAGTGAGCTAAGAATGACTATCTGAATTGTTGAGACTGTTTGAGGAACCCTCCATTGGAGGGAAGCAGGGTGCTGTGTCCATGCTCCAAACTGAAGAGAACAGGGAAGGTAGGAAGTAACCCAGAGGAGGCTGGTTTGATGGGTCAACAAGAGGAGACTAAGACACGCTTCCTCTTTTCCACTTGGGCGCTGGGCCTGCACCTGGTGAAGAGGGAGGGCCTGGGTTCCCATCCATTCCCTTCCCCCTTCATCCAACCAGGAAAACCCATGGAATACCAAAGGACGACATTGTCACTTGACTACCAGACCTTCAGATTGCTCAGCTGGGCCATCCCAGGACTCTGAAGAACTGTTAAGCCATAGCCTGCCCACTAGGTCACTACAAGTGAATCCTGCTACAATAAGACAGTTAGTAGCAACCTTCCAGTAGGGGAAATTTATGCCTAACTCTTAGAATTGTCTAATCCTTTCTGAATCCTGCTATGGCTCTTTGACTCAATGATATTTTATGGCAATGAAGTCCCCTGGCTAATTATGTCTTGTGTCAAAAGATATTTCCTTTGATCTGTTTTATATTTGTTTCTTTTCCATTGCAGTTGATGTCCCCATGTTCTTCTATTATGAGAAAGGGCAAAGAGTAGTGCCCAATTTCTCTTCTTGATTCACTTCACTATTTTGATACCTTTAACGTGACCCCTCATAGGCATGGTGCACACCACAGATTTTTACCAGGCTTAACCCTCCATTAGCTGGCACAATGGTGAGAACAACTTGTCTTGGTCTACACTAACCACTCAAATGTGTTCAGCATTGTATCAGTTACCTCAATCCCTGGCAGCTGTGTTCTGACACTGTAAAATTTTGCACTGTTGACTGGCTCTAATTATCTCCTCTCTGAACTAATCTGTACAATCTTTCTATATGGGAGCCTTCTGGTGCCACTGATCATTTGTCTCTCCCCTCTCCTCTATTCTTCATTGCCACCCTGGCAGTATCTGTTAGATTTTTTTTTTTTTAGTTAGGATAACTAACCAGAAATGAGCACACTATTCAGAGTGAGGGCATGCCATTGATTTATATGATTCTGTTATAATAGCTTAAGTATTATTTTCTATTCTATTCTTTATGTATCCTAACATTTCATTTGCTTTTTTGACTGCTGCATGCACTGAAGTAACATTTTAATTGAGCTCTCCACAATGGTTCCCAACGTCTTTTTCCTCAGAGGTTATAGTTACTTTAGAAGCCAGGAAAGTATGAATTATTTCTTGCACTGTGCATTAGTTTATAATTTTCAACCCTGAATTTCACCTGCCATCATGCTGCCCAATTGCCTAGCTTTGGTCATCGTCACTCTAAACATTTTAGCTATGATTTTTTTAACAAGTTAGAGATGCAAAGATTCATACTTTATGGTCAGATGGGACCATCATGATCACCTAATCTGACCTCCTGTAAATTGCAGGTCACAGAACCTCAGCCACCCACTCCTGTAAAAGACCCCTAACCTCTGGCTGAGTTATTGAAGTTCTCAAATTTTGATTTAAAGACTTCAGGTTATAGAGGATCCATCATTTATTCTAGCTCAAACCAGCAAGTGACCTGTGCCCCATGCTGCAGAGGAAGGTGAAAAGTCCCAGAGTTTCTGCCAGTCTCATCTGGGGGGAAATTCTTTCCTGACACCATATATGGCGACCAGTTAGACCCTGAGCACATGGGCAAGACCCACCAGCCAAACATCTGGGAAAAAAATTATCTGGTAACTCAGAGCCCTCCCTAACTAGTGTCCTATCTTCAGCAGTTTGAGATATTTGCTGATAGCACTCATGGATAGGCCATATGCCATTTTAGGCAATATCATCATATCATCCACTCCATAAACTTATCTATCTCATTCTTAAAACAAGTTAGTTGTTTTGTCCCCCCTACTCCCTTTGGAAGGCTGTTCCAGGTCATCCCTCCTCTGATGGTTGGAAACCGTCATCTAATTTCAAGACTAAACTTATTGACGGACAGTTTCCATCCTATGCCAACACTGGCTTTTAACTTAAATAACTCCCCTCCCTCCCTGGTGTTTATATAGAGATGTTTTAATAGAGATGTATTTATACATCTGATGTATTTATAGAAAGCAACCTCCCTTCATCCTTCCCTTTGTTATACTAAGGGCTTGGCTACACTTGCAAGTTAGAGCACATTAAATCAGCCCCAGGTGCCCTAACTCCTGAGGGGTCCACACTGGCAAGGCACATAGAGCGCCTGGACTCTGCAGCTGGAGCGCTCCTGGTAATCCACCGCCATAAGAAGCATAAAGCTTGCTGTGCCCTGGCTGAAACGCCCGGGCGTCACTGTGGACGAGGTGTTGCATTACTGCACTGTGATTGGCCTCTGGAAACGTCCCATAATCCCCTGAAGTCAAGTGGCCACACTTGTCATTGTTTTGAACTCGGCTGCAGGCATGCGGATATCCCCTTTCAAAACTCTGTTTCTGACAGCCGGCTGCTTATCTGCGCTGGGACAAAGCAACCATTACTGTGGAATGCTGCTGCTGCTGAGGCGTGTGTGTGTGAGAGAGAGAGGTGGGGTGGGGGGGTCTGCTGCTGTCTGAACTTACAAGACAGCATGCTGACACACTCTCTGCCCCCCAAAACACACTGTCTCTCCCCCCACATACACACAACACACTCTCTGTCACGCTCCACCCCACCCCCATTTGAAAAGCACGTTGCAGCCCCTTGCACACTGGGATAGCTACCACAATGCACTGCTCTCTGTGGCGTTGTAAGAGCTGCTAATGTGGCAAATACACGGCAGCGTTTTCCCTGCTGCGTTCTCCAAAGGCTGGTTTAATTCCCAGCGCTCTATATCTGCAAGTGTAGCCAATTCCTAATTAAGCC
This sequence comes from Natator depressus, assembly GCF_965152275.1. Classification (NCBI taxonomy): domain Eukaryota; kingdom Metazoa; phylum Chordata; order Testudines; family Cheloniidae; genus Natator; species Natator depressus. The sequence goes on from NC_134235.1 coordinate 76,388,421, forward strand.
AAGCTCCTTACCTTTCCTCTTATAAGGTAGGTTCTCTGTTCCTTAGATCATTCTCTGAGACACCATCTCCTTAAACACTTCACCTAACACACTTCTTAGCTATCTCTGTTTCCATGCTTCTTAAGAAAATCTGAACAGCCATCCAATAAGCCTTGTGCACACTATGAAATGTCCAAATTGCTGACAATAGCCATCTGTAATAGGTAGCTGCTGGTGAACATGAATTAACTGAAAATGTACACAGGTCCAAACTCTGTTTAACACAATTTCATAAACTGTGGTTGAATCTTAGTCTAAGCAGGGCTCAGCTATGGTCTAAACTGATGCAGACCACGGTTGGATTTGTGTTTGCTTTCAGGTAAACCTCATTCATCACTGTTTCAGCTGCACCCACTGCTCTCACCCATTATTAGCAATGATGCTAATATAGTTGCTTACATATAGTGTTTCAGCGAGAGATAGAGTGTGTCTGGAAGGAATCAGTGAGGCTCCAGCAGCAGGAGGGACAATGTATTCTTGGAATGTCCCACCACATTGATAATGTCTATGCTGCAGCATGGGTAGACAGACTTGCACAAACTTGACTCAAGGTAGCACACACCAAAAAAGACTCAGGCTAGCCACCCAAGCTCAGGGGGTCAGGTGGGCTTGAGAATCCAAGCTGCTGCCTGAGTTGCAATGTCCACACTCCTATTTTTAGCACACTAGCTCAAACGCAGCTAGTGCAAGTGTCTACCCATGCTGGGAGACTTGGTCCCAGCAGCATTGTAGACAGACCCACAGAGAACAAAAGAGGACAGGCCAAACCACTCACATTAACGTGGTCATGGATGCCATGGCAGCTCTGCCAAAAAAGTGGGCCAACTAGTTGTAGATAGATAATCGTGTTCCAGCCCAGGTCTGTGGCATGGAAAAGCACTGTTAGCTGATTAGTACTAAATGAGTTTTAACCATGTTTTGTGTGGACACATGGTTAGAGTGAGCCATGTCAATAACTTGTTACAAACTCAGTTAACATTTGCAGATTTGACAGACTCTTTGTCAGATCCCTCTGGAAATCCCCACAGTCTTCCCTAGTTTTGACTAACCTAAATAATTTTGTGTTATTTCCCTGTCTCCCATCTTCTCAAGACCTTTAATTATTATATTAAACACCACCCATCCTAGCAGAGAGCATTGACATGCTGCATTGCTAGCATTTCACTATACTGAGAATAGACCATTAATTTCTAATCTTTGTTTTCTGTCTCTTCACTAGAATTTTACCTCTCACCTTGTGACTATACAGAGGAGGAGGAAGTACAAAAATAATGCAACACAATCCTAATCCTTAGTTTGTGGAGATCTCCTTTCCTGTGTTTCGTCTAATGAGCATATGTCAGGAGGCCCCAGTAAATGAAAATCTCTGTGATTTGTATCTCTAATCATTGGACTGAATTTTAGGAGTTAAGATCATTCCCAAGTGAGAGTGTACCTGTGCACTTCAGATTACTTGCTTATGTGCTTGTTTACATTCCTTCCATGACTTCCAAACCATTTCTGCTTACATAAAAGGTTGCTCCTATCATTGAAATTCCACTATACTATTGCATGTGAAACACTTCCTTCTCCCTACCCCACAAAAATAGCCCACAGGACCCACCTCCAAACCTCAAATGTTGCCCAGAGAATGGAGTCAACCTTCGGAAATCAGCAGGAGGTGGTTAGGGCCATCTTCATGGAATCTCTGTGCCTCTTCAGCAACTCTATGCAGTTGGCAGCTCTGACTGTGGCCCCAACCAGGTGTCATTTCAGTCCTAGACCAGTGAAGGCTTTTCTCCACATCAAATGTCACAATGGAAGGTTCACTATCTCACGGTCTTGCAGGACTAACAAATGAAAGTTTATACTATTGGAAAGGGGACAGTCGCAGGTTCCCGATGGGACCTAGTACTTACTTCTGGCCCATCACAGTTGACAGCTATCAGACTTTAACAATGCAACTTTTTACTTTAAAGGCAAAGAAATATTCAAAAGTTTTAATGGCTCCTTCTGGGCCCTGCACTGTTGGGCTCCTGGTGACTAAGGCACCTGGCTTTATAGGAAGAGGAACACAAAAATAGTACTAATATTATTTTTTAAAAAAACCTCCAAATCATTCCTAACATATACAATTTATTATGAGGCATACATAGAAAACAGGAGGCTAGATTCGCTACTATGCTACTCTGGCTTCATGTGAGTGTGAATCCAATGAAAAGAGTAGATAATCTGGCTCACCTATGATGTTGTGATGTAGGTTTTAAAGGCATTCATTTGGGATGATTTGCATAACAACTGTACTGTTGCCACTTGTGAGTTTTGTGGCCCTTCCTAACTGGTACTGATAAAGGTAGAAATTCACAAAGGGCAGCTAGGTACTGTAGTGGCTTCTAGTGGTTCCTCCTGGTCAGCCTTGGAGGGAGGCCACTCTGTCTCACTATGACACCTAGCTATCAATAATCAAATGGCACGGGATTAGCAAGGTATAGTAGCAGTTAATGGTCTATGGCCCCAGCCCATTGGGGTGGGGAGCAGGTAACCAGCAGTCTGTCATCCAAGCTCCCTCACTTGAGCAGACAGCAACCACAATCAGGCTCTAGCCCTCTGGGCAGGCAGAGCAGCTAGCAGTCTTTAGCCCAACTTTCTGTCTTAGGCAGATAGCAAACACAGGCCTCCTGGCCTCAGGTGGGTAGGTTGCTCTCCCAGGGGAGGGGTGGGCAGTGGGGGGATAGAGAGATCTGGGCCCACCCTACTCCACCGGGTCCCAGCCCTGGATCCAGCAGTGGCAAATGATCCTGCCACTGGGTCAGTGGGGATCCCACTGCAACACGCTGACTCAACTCCTGGTACCAAAACCGGACTAATGTCTGGTTTTCCTGGGCTACTTCTTACCCAGTCTGTTCACAGGGCTCTGTCATTTGCAGGTACTCTGTCTCCTCAGGGTACTTGGTGGACGGCAGTCCTAGCAGTTCCTTGGGATATTTAGCAAATGGCAGGGGCAAGTGCCTCCTTTGCTGGCTCCAGTCCAACTGAACTGGAAGCCCTGCCTCTTATACTTCCTGCCCCTCCCCTCTACTTGCAGCATGAGGGGTAGGCTCAGCCTGACTCCACCCACCAGGGGAACCAGGAGTGGTTCCTTCCAGTCAGCCTTGGAGGGAGGCCACTCCACCGCCTAATTCCCACTGAATATCAGTGAGTGTTGGGCAGCATATGCCTTTGAAAACCTCCTCCAAAATCTTTAAACCACACTAGTTCATCATATTTTCCATACAGATCGTCAGCTACAGATACACTGTTTCCCAACAAGAAATGCAGGGAATACTAATATGAGAGAATACAGGTCAAGTTCCTGGCATACTCACAACTTCATTCTTGAATTCATACACAAATAAAAATCCCACTCCAATTAGTTCATCTCCTCACAGTTGAGATGCTGCTGGCTCTTGCCATGTTGATATATTCTACATTTATTTAAATCCCTGCAAGTTTATTTAAATCCCAGCTGTTGTCACTTTTTCCTCTTTTGTTATTCAGTATCTTGTGGTCCAGCTCAGTTAGTCCATTGCTGCAGTGAAAGGTGATGTTGCAGGATGGAAGCAAATAACCCCTCCCACTTTCTTTTTTCTTCTGCCCTCAAAAAAGATGGAATAATAGAAGGAACTGGCTGTGCTGTGCCAGTGGCTGGATCAACTGACAAATCTCTGATGGAATTGTTTTTAAATCTGCTCTCAATTCAAGAACAGAAGTCAGAGGTACATAAACAGTCTGTGGAAGGAAAAAGGGGAACACTTTCCAGATGCATCTCTCCCAAGTTCTAATAATGAACTCATATTTGAAGATGTGGGGTAGAGGAGACATTTGGTAAATTGGACAATGTCAACACAGGCAGTATGGAGACTTCATCTCAGTTTAATATGTTTTACCCAGAGGTCTTAAGGTGCTTTACAAGGCTGGCTAAGCATTGTTAACTACTCTATTTCACAGCAGAGAAATCTGAGGAAGAGATGAAGTAGCATACCCAAATTCACATAAAGAGTCAGAGGCACTGATCTGATCAGAAGCCAGGTACCTAGATATCCAGAACTCATATCCTGACTCCCACTGGACAAAGACATAAAGAAACAAACAGGCTAAACAGAACATATTGCTTACAGTGAGTGACCCTTTTAAAGCCCTGTCTACCCTGGAAATATTAATCATGGTAGATAGTACAGGGTAAGTAGGATGCTTCAGTCATGTTTGAAAATGGTTTGGTTGCTGTTGCAGACTTGGCCAGGGCATTTTCAACAACTGTAACAGAAGCATGCTGGTGAGAGGAGAGGTGCTAAAAGCAATTTGGTCCTGTCTCAGTTGGAATACTACTGAAAAGAGTGGCATGGTCTGAACACAAGACTGGGAAAGAAGAATTCAATCCTGTTGTTGACAATAACCCCTTCTTAGCCCTTGGTAACCGACTAAACATCTCTGCTTCATTTTCCAGATCTGTGAAATGCTAATGTCTGTAAAGTACTTTGGAGCTGCAAAGGGCTGCATAATGCTCTGTATTTTTATTGTCAGATGGTAACATTCTTTATGAGAGTATCCAAACTTAGAGCAATTGAGTTTACTCTAAAAATTGCTGTGATTTTTCTTTTCAGAATGTGTCAAAACCAGTAGCCTTCAATTTCCTATAATCTCTAGTAGATGAATGAATAATACCTAACGTGAAATTGAAGGCTAAAGATTGAAAAGCCACAACAAAAGAGAACATTTTAGATCCAAAAGCCACAACAAAAGAAAACATTTTAGTGATATAGAAGAAATGTCAATTGTTAACAAGAAAAAGAAATAAGTAGGGATACAATTTTAAGGAATCAGATTTATTATGAGGATATCAGTCCTTCCAGAGTAAAAATGCAAGGCAGCTCTGTCTCCGTTTTGTGAAGAACAGAATTACAATATGTGTTTCTATGATGTGACTTTAATTGCTGTTTTGCAAATGGCTGTCTTATCATTGGAAACTAAGAGATGTGAACATGCTTGTAGACCTTTTGTTCTTTTGTGGAAAGATTTATGTTGTCAGCCTTCTCACAGGATGATGTATAGGTTCAAATCTTTATTAACTAATTCCAGTCTTCCTGAATTCCATAAGTTGGAATGCGGGTATAATAGCACATACAACTCACTTATCAGATTTCTCAGCAAGAGAAGTTAAATAAGAAACATCAGAACAGGATATCAAATGGTTGTGACCTATACCCACACTAGTAGCCATTGAAAGCTCTGAATGTGCTTGGTCTGTTAGAGAGTGTAAAAACTGATAACCAGGCAGACAAAAAGAAACAATGAAATAGAGAAAATATTCTGGGGAGACACTATTTCAGATAAAGAAGTCAAGATAATTTGTGATAAATATTATAGGCATTAGAGATTCCAGAATTTGTTGTTAGAGAGCTTTGAAGCAAAAATAAAACATTCTGTTTACCACACAAATACATAAAGTGCCAATGCATTTAGAAAACTCAGATGCTTGCAAATTTGCACTAGAGCAGACCAAGGAAACAAATGAAGCTAAGCTATCAGCAGTCTTGAAAATCAGATGTGCAAGTAAAGCAGTAAGATCCTGTAAAGGTCAGATTTTATGGCAAAAATCAAGGATTAAATCATGGGAGCTGTCATCATTGATAGTATCATATATTTCTTTTCTAATACAAAGCCGTGGTCATGGACTGTGTTTCTGTGGTAACAGGCAAGGTTGGTATCAGAATTATGATGTAAATGAATGGATCCTCATATACCTTCTGATTCACAGTCAGTGAAAGATACACACGCAGGAACTTAGCTGTAACTTCTCCAAGAATATCATTAAAAAAGAACAAAGAAGAAAGGGTCTGTGTGCTGACAGAGGACTCTGCACATTTTTGACAAGATAGTAATAATGAGAGCAAAGAAACTGCTTTTCCCGTTTTTCTGTCTCTCTCTCTTCTTTTTATTTCTTGTTCCATTGTCCTTCAAAGATTATATTGTCAGGCCTGAAATATTTATGAATAAAGTTGAACAAGATTTGATAAATGGAATGAAATATTGATTCCAAACAAAGTTTTTATTCAAGTTTTTATTTTCATCCTCCATATATGTGTGTAGGTGAGTGAGTGGCAGTGTGAGTGCACAGTACAGACATTTCTACATAAGTGAGGACAAAATGTCCTTGAAAGTATAAAAAAGTTAAAAACAACTTCAGGACTAGTCAAGAGACTGCTGCTTTTCACTTGGAAAAAGCCAATCTCTCCATGCTTGGATGAACTTATATTTAGTTACAATTCTTCTGTCAAGCTAGCTGTTATGTGCTAAAAAGTGACTCTGTATGAATGACATAGTGGGATACCATATTTATTCTCTCTCAATGGCTTTCACATCAAATGCATGCAGTTTACAGGTCCAGAGATGATTTTTCTAACTGCCAGTGCTCTAAATTCAATCTGAGACCTGAAAAATAAGTAATGTTCTTTCCAGGGCTGTGTGGAATATTCAATAAAATTCAAAACACGTCAAAATTATTGGCTTTTGCATTTTCAGTTTAAGTTGACTTCAGTGCTCTTGTTTTGAAAAATGCCTGTGAAATGTTAAGGTTTTCATTCAAAATTATTCTATTTTAATTGCTTTAGAGTGGTCCGAAGTGCAGATTTATAAACATGAATCCACGAGCATAAACCCTGAAAATTTCAAATAATTTTTTTTTCAGAGGGAGATCTTTTCCTGCCTTTAAACAATGGGCAATATATTTAATTTTCATACGCTTTTATGTGAAACTGTCCATTTCACAAAAATGTACTGAAATGCAAAATTGCTGAGTTACACAATGGTCTAGAAGAGGGGTTCTCAGCCTTTTTCTCTCTGAGGCCCCCCTCGACATGGTATAAAAACTCCATGGCCCAGCGGTGGTGCAGGGCTGGGAGGGCTTGGGGCAGGGGCCTTGAGCATAGCTGTAGTTTGACTTCTATTGGGGGGCGGGGAGGAGCCAGCGGTCCAGGGAGGAAGCTCCACCTTCACCTCCTGTCTGGGGTGGGGGTGCAACCAAAAATTATAACTCAAAGGTGGGGAGCTTAACTCAAAAAGTTTGAACACAGCTTAGGGCACAGGGAGGGGGTAGATAGGGGCTGTGTGGAGGCAGGGGGTAACTCAGGGTGCAGGGAGAGGTTAGCTAGGGGCTGTGTGCACGCAGGGGGTAGCTCAAGGTGTGGAGAGGGGGTAGCTGGGGCTGTGTGCACACAGGTGGTGGCTGTGGGTGCAAGGTGGGGGTGGCTAGGGGCTGTGTGCAGGCAGGGGGTAGCTAAGAGTGCAGGGAGGACGTAGCTCAGGGTGCAGGGAGAGGGGTACTAGGGGTTGTGTGCTGGGAGGGCTTCCCTGCAGTCCCTGTTCCCGGAGGGGTCTGCCAGCCATGGAGCCGGGTCTCCCCACCCAGGCAGCTCTTACCGGCTGCCTCTGTGGGAGCAAAGCAGGCTGGGACTTGGGAGCTGAGGAGCAGCTTCAACCCAGGGCACCAGCAGGAGATGAGGGAACGCTGCAGCTGCCTGACAATTTTGTGGAGTACGGACTAAGCAGATAAGAACCCAGCTCACTAATCTTGAGCCGTACTAGCTCTTTGATGCTAACTAAAGTACAGATCTCTTTAGGTGTTCAGGTAAACACATATGCATGTGCCACACTAAAGAAAGCAGATACATTTCAGGGACAATGGGGTCCAGAGCTTGAAATATCAGAGTGTTATTACAGTTTAAGGCCTCAGTCCTGCAACTTCTTGCGGTCAAGCAGTCTGCTGCACCTATCTGGAAACCAGTTGACTCCAGTAAAGCTCCATGAGGGGATAGCAGTTTGTCTACAAACAAGAAGTTGCAGGATTGGGGTATAAACATTAAATAAGAATAAGACTTAGGATATAATAAATAAGCAGATAAACAAATATTTCTATGCTGAGCAATGATGTGTCATGTTAATATAATCCTTTTTTATGACTATAACACCATTTTGGGGTTTGATGCTCAGTAGAGCTGGATGAATAAAGCAAAATATTTTCCATGAATATTCATTTGAGTTTTGAAATGAATTAGCTTCAGTCTTCTTTTCCCCCCATTGAGTTTGTTCTACAAACAATAAGAATTCAATAATGTGGAAATCAAACTTCAAAGTCTCACATACGAGCATTCATAAGAACCCAATTTTAAATTTGCACATGCAAGAATTAACCCTGGGATTGCTTGCAACCTCATCAGTGGAGGAATGGAAGCAAGACCATGTGACTTCTGTGACCAATCACAGCTAACCAACACAACTCACATTCTAAATGATCACCATCAAGCCATAAAGTACAAATGTTTGAAAAGTTATTCACTGAATGCATTCAAATAACAAATTCATTGGAGGAGATCACAATCTCTTTGCACATACTCCATACGCTAAAAAGGAGACTAAATTTGTCTTATAAATTATTCACTGTGAAGTATTCACTCTAATGCTGAATTCAAAAGGAATTTTACAATGAATTAACAATAACATGGAATCTGATCCACAGTTTTCACCATTTTGGTGTATTGCAGAGAGAGGAGGCATGTACATGTATCCTACCTGTGAGTGTGTTACAAGGTCCCCTCTGTGCTGATAAATATATGATGAATTTTTATAGTTCCCAGCTATAAAGCCATAGCTCTTTATCTCAAGCTGCAGAAGCTCGTGCTTTTAGCATTGAAGTTCCCTGATGCAGTCCCTGGTATGTTGGCCAAATGGGTGGCCATCACATACAGACAGCATGGAATGAGATGTCTGTTGTGTATAGATGAATGGGATGCATGCACATCTGTATATAATATATATTGTGAAGTGACGATTAGACTCAACAAATGAAAGGACAGGATGTTAGGTTTTTGTACAGTTGAAAAGTTGGATTTCTTAAAATATTATCTATCATGATAAACTACCAGAGTAATCAGCAGTGAGATCACACAAATTAGAAATAGGACAAAGGGGTGATTGAGGCAATTCTAAAAGAGTTACTTACGGCAGCTACATCACACACTATTGCCCCTCCTGGTAAGCTCTACTCCAATATTTCCTTCAAGCATACCAGTGTGAATGGGGACAGCAGGAAGATGGAGGCCTCGTTACACAGGAGGAATTAAAATTGCAAAGTGTAATGGGATGAGGGGCAGGGGCGATCAAGTTAATAACTGTCTTCAAAAGAATATTAATTTTATCTTCATGTCTTGCTCTGTCTGACCCCTCTGCAAGGACATAGTCAAAAACATATCTTCAGTGCATCCATGCACATTTTTAGCTCAAGAATGTTTAGTGTAAAGATGTGACAACATTTGTTAGTATTATTATGTTCTGACCATATAATCTAATCTGAAACATGTTCTGACCATATAATCTAATGCCAGAATATGTCAACTTTGATTAAAACAACCTAAAGTTGTTGACTGACAACTTACAAACCAATTCGATAAGTATTGTTGATGAGGGCCAAATCACCAGTGTTGCTGTAATGAAAGACCATGTATTTCGGTGTCACTCCCTTTGTGGCTAATTTCTGTAGCCCTGTTGAGCAGTTTCCGCAGCAAAGGCAAGGATGGTAGTTCCCACATTATTTGTATGTATGTATCACATTTGGGTATGGAGATGTATAATAAATGGACAAAGAGCTTCTCTTAAATTCTATGGGCCAGGTTTTTAAAGGTACTTAGGTGCCTAACTCACAATGGGCATCAGATACCTAAATACCTTTAAAAGTCTGGCTCTGGGAGAGAATCCCCCTTCCCTCCTGAAAAACTGGCCTTCAAGCACCTTCCTCTCTCCCCAAAAGTCTGCCTAAAATCATGATCCTTGCAACATACCTTGAAGACAAACCAACAAGGAGTGATGATGAGTTCCAAAGGCAAGGGTCCATCAAGGAGAACATCCTACCAGCAGCCCCCTTTCTTTTATATCAAAAGAACTCCAGCTTGAGTGCCTCAACTCTTCTATTCTATCCTAATACTGCTCTTATCATCACAGTATCTGAATGCCTTCCAGTAGTGTATTAAGTGGGTTGACTGATATTTGTCACCAGGATGTGGTTTCTCAAGTGGAGAGTCCCAGGCCATCAAGAGCTATATAGGTCACAATCTGCCCCTGAAATTCTACCTGGAATCCTACAGGTGTTTGTTGCAGATCACCACTGTACTATGTATATGGTGAGTTACTCTGGTTACTGCATTGTGCACCAGCTTCAGTTTCCAAATGGATTTAGGATGTAGCCTGAAGTAGGGCATGTATCTGTAATCTAGTTTTAAGATGACAGAGGAATGAATCATGATAGTGAGATCTGCATCAGAAAGGAAGTTACAACCTCCTAGCCAGATGCAAATGCATAAAGGCAATCCTGTTTAATGCTGAAACCCTGGATATCTACAGGAGTAAGAAATGGCAGGCAAATAATCAGAATAGTTGGTACAATCCTTGCAAGATCTTTCTCAAGCCTAGTCCACTAACATCACCTATTTTATCCAGAATGAACCTCAGCCAGCTTGCTTTCAGCTATGCTCTCATGTGCACCAGGCACTAAGAAAGGCATTCAGATATACCATCTGAGTTGAAAGAAATAGAGACATGCAGCAGAGGTATTATTCATGCTTCCTTACTACCTTATTCATGGCCTCATATACATATTGAACAAAAGGATGAACAAGATGAAAACCTTCATTATTCCACAGGAATGTTCTCTTATCAAAGAAAAGCAATGCCAACGTGACCCTAAGCATCCCTGTATTTATACCCTACACACTACTGTAATGATATCTGTACAAAATAGGCTTTGTGAGGTATTGTTTGAAAATTAGCAATGCACTGGTCAGTAATATCATTGTGGAATATATGTGACAATGCTGCATGTGGAGTTACAAATGTCCTCTGATATTATTATGCGTGCCCTCTGGGCAGCAGTGACCATGAGATGGTCAAGTTCAGGATCCTGACAAAAGGAGAGCAGCAGAATACGGACCCTGAACTTCAGAAAAGCAGACTTTGACTCCCTCAGGGAACTGATGGGGAGGATCGTCTGGGAGGCTAAGATGATGGGGAAAGGAGTCAAAGAGAGCTGGCTGCATTTTAAAGAAGCCTTATTGAGGGTGCAGGAACAAACCATCCCGATGTGCAGAAACAATAGCAAATATGGCAGGTGACCAGCTTGGCTTAACAGAGAAATCTTCGGTGAACTTAAACACAAAAAGGAAGCTTAAAAGAAGTGGAACCTTGGACAGATGACAAGGGAGGTGTATAAAAATATTGCTAGAGCATGCAGGCTTGTAATCAGGAAGGCCAAAGCACAACTGGAGTTGCAGCTAGCAAGGGATGTGAAGGGTAACAAGAAGGGTTTCTACAGGTATGTTAGCAACAAGAAGAAGATTAGGGAAAGTGTGTGACCCTTACTAAGGGGGAGGCAGCCTAGTGACAGATGATTTGGAAAAAGCTGAAGTACTCAATGCTTTTTTAGCCTCGGTTTTCATAGACAAGGTCAGTTCCCAGACTGCTGCACTGGGCAGCACAGTATGGGGAGGAGGTGAGCAGCCCTCAGTGGTGAAAGAACAGATTAAGAACTATTTAGAAAAGCTGGACGTGCACAAGTCCACGGGGCCGGATCTAATGCATCTGAGGGTGCTGAGGCAGTCAGTTGACTGATGTGATGGCAGAGACATTGGCCATTATCTTTGAAAACTCATGGCAATCGGAGGAGGTCCCAGACAACTGGAAAAAGGCAAATATAGTGTCCATTTTTAAAAAGAGAAGAAGGAGAATCTGGGGAACAACAGACTGGTCAGCGTCACCTCAGTCCCTGGAAAAATCATGGAGCAGGTCCTCAAGGAATCCATTTTGAAGCACTTGGAGGAGAGGACGGTGATCAGAAACAGTCAACATGGATTCACCAAGGGCAAGTCATGCCTGACCAACCTGATTGCCTTATATGATGAGATAACCAGTTCTGTGGATATGGGGAAAGTGGTGGACGTGATATATCTTGACTTTAGCAAAGCTTGTGATATGGTCTCCCACAGTATTCTTGCCAGCAAGTTAAAAAAGTATGGATTGGATGAATGGACTATAAGGTGGATAGAAAACTGGCTAGATCGTCTGGCTCAACGGCTAGTGATCAATGGCTCGGTGTCTAGTTGGAAGCCAGTATCAAGCGGAGTGCTCCAGGGGTCTGTCCTGGGGCCAGTTTTGTTCAACATCTTCATTAATCTGGATCTGGATAATGGGATGGATTGCACCCTCAGCAATTTCACAGATGACACTAAGCTGGGGGGGGAGGTAGATACACTGGAGGGTAGGGATAGGGTCCAGAGTGACCTAGACAAATTGTAGGATTGGGCTAAAAAAATCTGATGAGTTTCAACAAGGTCAAGAGCAAAGTCCTGTACTTAGGACGGAAGAATCCCATGCACTGCTACAGGCTGGGGACCGACTGGCTAAGTGGCAGATCTGCAGAAAAGGACCTGGGGATTACGGTGGACGAGAAGCTGGATATAAGTCAACAGTGTGCCCTTGTTGCCAATAAGGCTAATGGTATATTGGGCTGTATTAGTAGGAGCATTGCCAGCAGATCAAGGGAAGTGATTATTCCCCTCTATTCGGCACTGGTGAGGCCACATCTGGAGTACTGTGTCCAGTTTTGGGCCCCCCACTACAGAAAGGATGTGGACAAATTGGAGAGAGTCCAGCGGAGGGCAACGAAAATGATTAGGGAGCTGGGGCACATGACTTATGAGGAGAGGCTGAGGGAACTGGGCTTATTTAATCTGCAGAAGAGAAGAGTGAGGGAGGATTTGATAACAGCCTTCAACTATCTTAAGGGGGGGTTCCAAGGAGGATGGAGCTAGGCTGTTCTCAGTGGTGGCAGATGACTGAACAAGGAGCAATGGTCTCAAGTTGCAGTGGGGGAGGTTTAGGTTGGATATTAGGAAAAACTATTTCACTACGAGGGTGCTGAAGCACTGGAATGGGTTACCTATGAAGGTTTTTAAGGTCCAGCTTGACAAAGCCCTGGCTGGGATGATTGAGTTGGGGTTGGTCCTGATTTGAGCAGGGGATTGGACTAGATGATCTCCTCAGGTCTCTTTCAACTCTAATCTTCTATGATTCTAAGAGAGTCTGTATTTTAACAAAGTAGAAAACAGATCTACCCAGGACTTGAATACAAACGATGCTTCTATGAACTTTAAGAGAGATTTTTTCAAAGGCTTAGTGGACTCTACAGAGATGGGCAATGAACCCCTAAGTTATCTTTCACCTAAAAAGACAAGAGAAACCCACACCTTGAACTTTCATGGAAGGTTCTGACTGAGAGACAGTCAGCCATGCTGGACCAAGTGTAATTGCTGCGCGAAACCATCTTACAAAGACTGTGTCGTACTAGATTAAGTTTTAGACTTTTATATTTCTGTTTTCACTTTTATTTGCTTGTAATCATCTCTACCTTTATTTCTTTTACATGGCATCTTGTAACCTATGTTCTGTTGTTAATAAATATGCTGAATTTTAATCTAAACCATCCAGTGCTGTGTCTGAATTGAAGCAATTGCCAACTACAGTTAATATGGCAAGCTGCTGGTTATTGTCTCTTTAAGGAAGCAAACAAACCTTATTCGTTCTTTGAGTGGTCCCGGAGATGAGTGGACACTTCAGGGCAGATGGGTTGGGGAAAATTCAGGAGTGTGTGTTGGTAACACTTGACTAGTAGTACAAAGACTGGTGGAGACCAGAGTGTGGCTGTAGAGTAACAAGCAGGCTTCAGGATTCAGAGTTACTGAACGAGGGCTGCTAATCACACAGACACTGAGTGTGTCGTTGGGAACATCCAGACAAGGGAACTACCGTAGCAGAGCATTTTAAAGCACCCAGGATTACAGGGCAGGCAGTGACATAACCTCTAAATGGTGTGAATTGCACCCCAAAATGTGACAGACAGACACACTATTATCTGGGATCTCTCAGAGACACCATAGAATCATAGAAATGTAGAGCTGGAAGGGAACTTGAGAGCTCATCCAGTCGATCCCCCCGGAGCAGGACCAAGTATCCATGGATCATCTCTGACACATGTTTGTCTAATCTGTTCTTAAAAACCTTCAGTGATGAGGATTCCATAGCCTTACTTAGTCACCTTCTAGTACTTAACTATCCTTAGAAAGTTTTTCTAATATCTAACCTATGAGATCAGAATGAAGCTACTTGAAAACAGCTCCAGCCATTCCCCAAAAGGTCTGCAAGAGCATTAGCAACACTTTGTGATCAAAGATCTCAAGTCAGGCAATCTAAAAATATCAGTAAGAATACTTATTTTCATCCATCACTAGGAGGAAACTATCAACCAATGCAGTGATCACAATCATCGTTACCACACCTAGGCAGGTACCCAGATTTACAAGGGTCAAAGAAATCAGAGGCATCTAGATATGATGAGAGTTGTTCACAACTTTTTTGATAATCTTAAAAGGAAGATTAGGTATAGGCTGATAGTTAGCAAGACTGTCAATATCAGGTGATGATTTCCAAAGCATAGAACACTACGTGGTTCTTTCAGAGGAGCTGGCAGCTTCCCCTCCTTAAAGGAGGCCTTGACAATCTCTCTTAGTTCTCATCCCAGTATCTCCCCACTAGCTTTCATCAGGATGAATGTGGATACGTGTCACAGGTTGTAGCACAACTTCTTCCAACACCCACAGTTCCTCAGACAGAATGCACTATTATCTGAAATTCAAGTAGAACCAATGCAGTATTTGCCCCCAAAAGACACTGTTCTGCTTTCCTGGATGAAGACAGTTCAGGCTGATTCCAATCAATTTTCTCCACAGCATAACCAACAATTTCCTCACAATTAGGAGGAATTCAAATCAGTCACTCAGTAGAGATATCCAGGATTAATGATACCCAAAAATATATGCTGACTGAGATGTTATGGGTGCTGGGATAGAGCCAGAGGATTTGTTCTTTACCTCCCACATAGCCAGCACATAAGCATTTAAAAAGAATGTGATAATCAATCAGCAATCAAGATTTCTGCAATAAAACTGGGTGTGCCTGTGAGAACAAAGCTGAGGAAGAGGATATGAAGGAGCCACTAGTCAAGTAAATTGTGGAGGCTAAAAGATTGTTATAAAAACCTACCAGCTCATGGATAGAGGGTGGTTTATTGGAGGAACAATTCTTAGAACAGCAAGAGGCAGAGAACACATTATTTTTAAAGGCTAGTACCATTTAAACAAACACAAGTACTCTACAGAGAAATCAACATCACAGCAATATTTACAAAACATAATGTTGCTTGCAAGTGTAATTGTGAAGTCTACTATTACCGAGGACCATATGTTTCTGTTTGGTCAGGTGACTGTGTTACCATCTAACTTGAGCTGACAGTGCCAATGGAGTGCTATTCTTGTCCCCCTAGCATTTGACTTTCCTGTCAGCTCTTTAAATGTGAGAAGTCACATTTTTGTTCCCATGTTTTGTGCTCTTTTATTACTGCTGACACCATTTCTTCAACCTAACATTTACAAACTTACTCTGTGAAACATTCAAATCCCATTCCTGAAATGCAGTACTATTTAAAGAAATGTGGGTTTGTTGTCTTTGGGGATTTCCAAAATGACCTTCACATTTTGGTATCCATTGCTCTTAAATTGATTTTAGAAAACAGAAGGCAGATGTACAAGGGGGTGGATTGGATATCTGAGGGCCAATGAAGTGATCAAGTAATGACACTCGATTGCTGCACTTGCCCCTCAGATATCCAACCTCTGCATCGGGGACTAGCCACCTAGCACGTCTTTATGTTATTCCTGGAAATGCTACTTTTGGAAAGCAGTATCTCTGAGCAATGCCATAGGTTTTACTAATACATGTAGGTCAATGCAATTATGTCTTTGTCAGTTGAAAGCATAGTGGCAGTGGTCACCAGCTAGGCCAAATAGTTAAAATTTCCCATCTACTTGACAAAATTTGAACAGTGACCATGGGAAAAATTGTCAAAAGTGAATAACTGACTCAAGAGACTTAGTCCTGTTTTCAAAAGTACTTACATCACTTTAGTGCCAAAGTCCCACTGAAATTTATTGCCTAAAAGTCATTGACTTTCAATAGGACTTAAGGTTTATCTAGATCGGGGGTAGTCAATAGGTGGAATGCAGGCCAAATCTAGACTACCAGATGCTTTTGAATGGACCCCGAAATCTTTTTATTTACCTAGCATTATTATTGTTATTGCAGTGTGAAAAATATTTATCTGGAGTATGGGACTTAACTGTACCTTGACCAATAAATTTGGACCTTGACAAAAAATAATTGACTACCCCGATCTAGATGAACACTTCGTTCACAGAAAGCTGGTGTGTAAATGTTCCCCACACTAGCTTGCTGTGGACCCTGCTGCCAATTCCTTAGCCTACTGTGATCAATCCTGCTTTGAAACAAGAATAGATTAAAGTGCACCAGGGAACTTTCAGTGCAGGAGGGTCCATAAAGATGGTTAGTGTGCAGCAGGCTAATGCAGTGTAGATTTTGCCAACTTGCCCCAGGCTAAGTGTTCATCTACACAAGTCCATAGATTCCTAATTCACTTAGGTGCTCTTCTTTTAAAAAAAATTACTCTATATGTCTTCAAAGAACAGCTGGACCTAAGGGCTATGGATCTATGTCTGGAAGAGGTTTCAGAATTCAGTTTGGTGTCAAACTCAGGGCAGATCCACACTTAAAATGCTGCAGCACTTTAGTGAAGCATAGTTAATCTACCTCCGCAAGAGGTGATAGCTATGTTGACAGGAGAAGCTTTCATGTTGACATAGCCTCTGTCTACACTGGGGATTATTCAAACCCCCGAGTGACATAGTTATACCAATGTAAGTTAGTAGTGTAGTTCTGGCCTTACTAAAGTTTGTGTGTGGATTCAATGGCATCAAACCTTCGCAAGCCATTCTTCCAAAATGACCCCCCCCCCAAAAAAAATCATGAGATTTTGTATCTTCATATGTAAACCTTTGTTCTCTTACGGTTTCCATCTAAGTCCAAGTCTGAACCAGATCCAGAAAAGCAGGCTTCTTCCATTTCATATCCAACATAAAGTAAAAACCAAACCAGATCCAGAAAAGCAGGCTTCTTCCATTTCATATCCAACATAAAGTAAAAACCATCGTGACAAGTTCAGATCTAGGAGTTTGAATTCAGCTACTATCAACACCCTCCCCCCAAATTTGGGCAGGTCTGGATTTGAAAATCAGTTCAGATCTACCTCTACTTCAGATACTTTGAAACTGTTCCAGACTAGTTCACGTGTTCAGTCAATTATTGAATAGCCATTTGTTTTTGCATTACCAAATATTTCCTGTGCTCCCCTCCCCTTATATTTGTGTGTATATGGTTAAGACAGCAAGGTTAATAACAGAAAGAAAACTTTTCTCAGGACCTAGTTTCCTGTACAAATGTATGTTTAAGCTATAGTTTCTTTGTGGTACTGTAGTCTGAATGGGTAAGCAAAATATAAGAATTCCAATGAAAATGTAGCAGCAGTTGACGGATGCAAATATTCTCTGTACAGTATATTTGCAGACTCTCCCAATAGCAGAACTCAGAGATGCTTTTATCGTCAGCTATGGGCTCTATCATTTTTTAAAATACTTCTTTAATTTATATCTGTGTAACATATGTACTTCATAAATATGTCAAACACAGCCCTTTTCTGTTATTTATGTTCTCTCTTGCTTGTTCTTTTCTCTGTGACATGCCTCCTCTCCACCACACACCAAACATTTCTTGCAAATGCCAACAGCAGTCATTTCATCTAGAAATCTAACAGCCTCTATTTCCACACACTTTTACTGTATCTTATGATCAGTTAAGATCACGTTAAACTTATTTTACAATAAATGGACCCTGCTGAGCTCTAATGTTAAAAGAAAACATTACAACAGCTCCCCCACCACACACACACACACACACACACACACGCACAAATTGCTAACAATTAATAGGCTATCCCCTTTGATGTTCAGCTAATGTTGAATGCAGTATGCAGATTTTGTTTATAAATCAAGATTATAAGTCAATCAGGAAAGGGAGGAGCAATTAATTGCAGTCTTCCCAAACACCAATATACCATATTGAGCAGGTCTAAATCAGGTAAGAGGTCAGATGTGATGCAAACAGTAGTCCTGTATGGCTATTTTACTATATGCCTGTCTTCTGTACCCTAAATTTGTTTGAGTTGATGCTGGGGATAGCACTCACAAAATTGAAAATTAAATATGCTCCTTTATAAACCTTGCACAGTAAAAAAAAAAAAAAAAGCACCAAATCATACTTTTCATGGCATATTGCTGTAAGCTCCCATAGTGTGGCATGACACGATGTCACATGCTGAGTATAGCATAATATTTGCATGATACAACGTAACACAAGGTGACATGCCTTTAGGAAAAGAATACAGCGTTAGCATGGCACGACTTAATAAATTATTACATCTATTTGGCAATAGTTTTACACATAAGTTCTCCAGTTCTACTGATTTTCGTTCAACAGACTTGTCTGGAAATGCAGAGCACCTATCTGAGAAATTATCCAAAGTAACAGCACAATAGCAGTCTGTTTTAATTTAGGTTGTCTGCAAGCTACTGCTATGAAAATTAACAACTCTTAAGTGTGTTAAATAATCCCCAGCCTTTGTAATAATTGAGCAGGCTGGAAGAAACCATACAACTTGTATTATCTTGTTGTCAAACACCAGCTGACTTTTTTCCCCCTTGTATATTGATTTGGAGAATTAAGCTGCCTATACTTAGATATGTAAGCCTAGAAGGATTTTAATGTGGGCTAACAAACCGCTAGGGCTACATTTTCAAAGGATTTCCAGCACCAAATGGGCTTTTACATCTGTAATAACAAACACAAATGATGTTTGATCGTCTGACTTGTTTTCAAAAGGGGCACAAACTAATTGCATTTGTTCCTGTCAATAGGGCTGTGGTGGGAAGAGTTGGCCTGGAAAATGCACCCAGGATCGCTTTTCCAAAAGGATGAGTCTGGTTGCTTGTGACACGTTTGTGCCATAAATTGTGCCTGGTAATGCCTCCCTTAAGTTATCAGTTGCCCAGCATTGACTTATTTGATCAGCCATTTTACACCTTGGAGTCAGACAGTGTGTCATTCTTCTGGCAGCAGTTTGTGTTTGCTTAAGCACATTTGGCCATATGTTACCGCCTCACACTGGGGACAACCATGGGTTCAGAAACAGAGGTGATGGAAGTTTGCTTGGAGGGAGGAGGTTTGGGTGTCAAGGATAAGAGGGAGAGTGTGGTGGGAGCTCTGCATCTGGAGCTGGGGGTTCCTACCTGCTTCCCAGCTGGATTCTGGTTGCCATGGTGGCTGTTCCAGACCCTGTTCTCACCTCCACATGAGTGTACAGGTGAATTCAGGCCATGACTAGCAACAAAAACCCAGGTTTACCCACACCCCATTTCTTAAAGTTTAGGGACAAGAGTGCATACACAGATTCTAGTCCATACAAAGCACATGACTATGGAATGCAATTTTGCACCTTTTAACATTTAGACTGCGGACTTACACATTTGCTATTTCACATTTGAGGTCTTAGAAAGAGAAATGGGATCCAATCTGCAACCTTTACTCAACACAAGAAATTTTTATGCAAATAATCCTGCTGACTTTCACAGGACTAATCTTAGGGGTAACGATTGCACGATTGGGCCCAATATTTAATTTACTTCAGTGACTTTGTTAGTGAGACTGATGGAAATGAGAAAGTTTATTAATTTTAACTCCAATCACTATGTGTGTGTGTGCGCGTGTGTGTGTGTGTGTGTATGAGAGAGAGAAAGAGAGGTTTCAATGTCTGAATATTTTCACTGTTCATACGAACACTGCCATGTTTATGGAGAAATTCATCTATCTGGAGTATCCAGTAAGATTCTGCTGTGATCAGACTCAAGGGACTAAAAGTATATTTCATATCTGCTGAAAAATATATTTAGGTTCAAAATAATATTGACAGCATTTTCCCCCCTTTTTTAAAAGGCATGAGGCTTTCTTAAGCAAATGCCATTTTAATATAATACAGCCAATTCTCCTAGTACAGTTTTCAGCAGACAGAAAACATTGAAATGAACACTTTTCTATATTAATTGAGATTAAATCTTTTTTTAGTAGCTATGCGCCGTATGGAGTAAAAGCCACTCGTTAAAAGCTTGTACAGCTCTAATCTTTAACTACCTGCTTTTGATTCAGTTCATAGATTTATTCCTGGAAAAAAGTCTCTCCCCCACCTCACTCTTCCTTCTCCTTCCCCCATACCTCCTGACTGTCTGGTTTGACTCAGATGAGCATAAAACAGCCATTACATACGAATTGTATTCTTCAAAGCAAGCATTAGGAAACCATTTTCTGTCCCCTCTATATTTTGATGAATGCCAGAGGCATTTATATCCTGTCTTAGGCCCCCACACTGGAACAGGCCAGGAAGGAGTTAATGGACCGACCTGGAGATGGGATGGAAGCTGGCTGCACCTAACTCCACCTGTCATCATCACAAAGTTCCTCCCTGAAGCTGGAAGGAATAAAATGGATGGCAGCAGACTTCAGAGCTGGCTGCTCTGGCAGAGGAATGGTGGGTCTGAGGTGGAGAGGATCTAGGGTGTGGACCCCACAACCTTGAGCTAGGACTTGAGGAAATATGCCAGGAATGGATTTGTTTTACTGTTCATCTATTTGTTAAAACAATCAAACCCCAGGGAGCGGGTGAGTTTTGAGGCTACACTACGTGAGTGGACTGTGTTTCAGAGCAGTGCTGACCTACTCACATACCATTGCTTGACATTTACTTGGTATACTGCGTTCCTTCCTGAGCCATTATTACAGGCATTCTATCCTCGCATACGTGAGGCGTACCTCAGAGTAATATAAATAAAGGCCATTTTGCCTCAACCTTTGAAACGCATTTGCTACACAATTGATTATTATTTATCAGTCCATAAACAAAATACATTATCCGGGTGTATGACTGGGTCCTTGCCCTGAACACAGCCACCTCCTTGTGCACTCCTTTCTGCTGGGCCATCCATCAGACCTCACTCATTGTGATATAAGGTTTGCTATCCTTCCAAGATTAAACAGTTAATGCTTGTAAAGCGCTTCAAAAATGTAAAGTACTCTATGTGTGCTGTGAATTTTTAATTATCATGATTTATTATGTTTTAATTCATCCTGATTAAACAGGGATCTGACCAGAGTCTCTTTTTTTCCCATGATCAAACTACAGACTGGATTTCACTGGCTTTGACAGTTATTTGCTGCACACTTTATTTTTTTTTTATTTTACATCATGTTGTTGAAGTACACCATTTTGCAAGTGTGTGTCCTTGTCCTAAGGGCAACTGCCCCTCTAACTTTGATATGACAGGAATTTATTTTGTCACCATTGGTTTCGTATTTCATATTTCTCCTGCTTGCATTACATTCAGTGTATCGTGCCCTAAGGGAAACTGCCCTCTGAGGTCTGTTCTGTTCAAATGAAGCATCTGCACACAATGGAGGAGGACAGTAGCAGCAACAATAATAGCAGTGGTTGCAAGACATTTGCAAAAGGGAGAGATGTGACTTCAAAATAAGCACAAATATAAAATGGGCCAAAGCCAAACATTAGGGTACAAGCTTCCAGCAGCTGCATGGCTTTGTCTTTGCTGGGCACCTTTCAACCCAGCAACTTTGCCTGAAGCAGACCACAGATTGCTGTTGCAGGGAAAGTTATGGCTAATTTGACAGAAAGAAGCAGACAGCCATGGACCCAGGAGCACTTTTTGAGGTCAGACAATGGGCAGCATGTTGTCCCCGCAGAATCTGATTCTGATAATGATGAGGTAACTGTGGCAGAATCAAGAGAAGAGGATTCATTTGGAAAGGAAATACCTGATATACAGTAGGATGATACCATGTTAGTCCAGAGGATGTATAAGATGAGAAGTACCAGCCAGTAGTGGCCAAGAAGGAGCAATGATTGAGCTTCCAGACTATTTTACCAATGTCCAAAGGTACCTACATGTGTGTATTGTGATATAGCATGGCCAGAGGGCAGCAGAAGAGTGTTAGAAGGGAGCCTTGTTTCCTGTAGAGGGAAGGAACCGCTAGTTCTAGTGGTTTACCGCTATCCCTAGGGCCCCTGGGCTGGGACTTGGAGTAGAGGGTGGGCCCGGGTCCCTCCCTCTCCACTCCCCTCCTCTAGGACACTAGTGGGGAAGTTAATACCCCAGTTCAGGGGCAAGAAACGGTGCCCTGAACCCGCTCCCCCTTCCCAAGAAGAGAACCGCGAGACCCATCATAGTAGTGCCAGCAATTTGCCACAGTATATATTACATGTCCCCTAGGTGGGAGAGGAGAAGTTGCTACCGGAAGCACAAGAGAAGCTTGCAGTGTTAGAAACTGTCCTAACAGTGGGGCCGCAGGAAGTGACCCTCCACCCCACAGGCATTCATTCCATCTACCAGCATCACCAGTTGCAGGACATAATATTCAAGATAAGGGGCCAACAATGACTCCTCTGATGCACAGAGGTGGGCTGTAGCTGTCTCCTACTGATTAACTACAATTTCTTGGTATTCTTGACGGGTGTGCTACCCCTGCTGTAAGCCAGGCTGCCACTTAGCTATGGCCTACACCTAGACTACCAGAGTGATGAACAAGGGTGGCCTCAAAAAAACAAGAAATTGCCATGTGGGCTATCATCTGCTCACCTGCAGCAGCAGTATTTTCCTCCTCCTTTTTCCACCTACCTCATACTCACTGTTACCTCTACACCTTAGGAGCAGCATAGACTTCTGGGGCCAAGAGATCATCTGGCTGCAGGGTAAGGTACAGTGTGCTCAGCCACTTTAGGAAACTGGATTGCAGTGTGTGGGGCCTTAGCTACTTCTTTCTGTGTCTGTCTAGGTTGTCACACTCCCGCAATAGGCCACCCCAAAATGTACCTCTCCCATTACTGGCCTGCTTGAAGGAAAGCTGGCCTTCCCTTTGTTGATCTGTAATGGTGTGTGGGAAAGAAGATTCCTCAAATATACACATGGAACTCTTAGACTATCAAAGTATACATACAAAATCGGCTTTCGAGGTAATGATAGTGATTTACCACCAATGTTGTAGGTATGTTATAAGACATAAATAAATACCCAGCCAGATCCTGAAGTCCTTACTCAAGGGAATGTCTCACTGAAGTCAAAGAGACTTTGTCTGTGTAAAGAGTGATTAAAAATGGAGTAAGCCTAGCGTGTTTTTTACCTTTTTTTGTAAGGGCAAATGTTATAAAGGCAATCTAATGGCAGAGGTGGAAACAAAACACAAGAAATGCACCCTGGGCCTGATTCTGAAGTCCCTTACACCAGTTTTATATTAGTGTGACTTCAGTGGAGTAAGTGCTGATTTACACAGATGTAATTCAGAGCACAATGAAGCTCAGACTCCTTGCACTTCAGGTTAAAATATATGCATGGGCAAATTTTCAGGCAAAAGTTCCCTTTTTGACTCTTTAAGTGCTTCAGTGCAAACTATTTCCCAGCCTCCCCAAATTTTGTAAAATGATCAAAATTTTGAGGGTGCACAATCACAAGAGTGGTGGTACACTGCACAACTGATTAAAATTGCTTTTTGTCTGTAATCTTTAATGACAACATATACAGTGCTGGCTGGCCCTTTAAAATTCCTTCTGCCCTGCAGAAAGGGTGTTATCCTTCTGACAGCAAATCATTTATATTCAATAGTACTCATCCAGAGAACAAGAGCTCAGGAAGCATTTTAAAGAGACAGGATGCTAAAGCATCTGAGTTTGTTTGATTTTTTTTGTTGACTTTTGAAATTTGCATTAGTCATTAAATAAATATTAATATTTAAAATAAACTATAAACAGCAATTTCCCAACAACAGCAACAATTGAAAGAGAAGCTTGGCCTTATTCCATTGAATGAACCAATATCCATTCTCCGGGGAAAGACAATAGAATATTAGCTGGTTGGGCAGAAGCTTTATGTGCTTTAAAATGTTCTAATGCTGAGGGAATTAGTGCAGGCCAAAGAAGGGGGAAAGATTTTCTTTTTAGCCGAATTCAAGCCAATTTTATTTTATTTTACTGCTTCATTAATAAAATTGAGTCAAAGAAAAAGTTATTGCAATCACACATATTGAATGAATACATCTCAACTTATTAGTAAAGGAATTTGCTGTTGCTAACAGCTGACAAAATGGCAACTGATATAGTTTTATAGGTGTTGAGGATCTACATCAAGACTAGCTCTTGTTTATTTACACAGGAGCCGTATCTCATGCAGTTTTAGGTCAGGCCAACATATATTTGATCGAGCAACACAGCCACCTTAGTCTGAGTTCATCCTTGGAGCCTCTCCTCCGTCATTATTAATGTTACCTTAAAAAACTCATTCCTATTGGCTCTTTCTATTGCTCCCCATCATTCACGGTGGAATTTAGGGACATGAAAGGACATGGAAAGGTATTATAGTCAGAGGTGGTTCAAAGATTTTTGTCAAAACATTTTTGAGAGATAATAGCTTTTCCATCAAAATGCACATTTTCATATTTTTTTTTACTTTGGTTGATATTTTCCAATTCTTTGATGAGAAGCTGGAAAATAAAGACTAGAACATTTTCTGTCTTAAAAAAAAGTGGGACTTTGATTTTCAAAAACCAAGACTTGTTACCAAACTCCAACTTTCTTATATCAAGAATAGTTTTTGAAAACTAACCTTTTTCAGTTTGTTTCTTGTTTGGTTGTTGTTGTTTTTCAGTTCCTTGAAAAACTGCTGAATTTTTATGGGAAAAGTTTGTAAAAATAATTTTTTACACATTTCCCATGAAAAATAATTGGCATGTTTTAACAGCTTTAATTGTATTATATAGGAGAAGGAATTGTGCTCAAGGGAGTTTTGACAATGTGTTCTATAAAGCTACAGCTGATCAACACTTGTCTTCATTGCCCGTCTTGCTGAAGACAATGAAAGAACTTTGTGAACAGTAGACAGAGAAAACCTGAGATGAAAAGAAAGAAAAAAGGCAAATGTTGATGCAAACCAATCATTGTGAAATAAAGTGTGTCACTTTATTCTGAATCAATTTAACTCAATTATCTAATGAGGCATACTGGTGGAAGTCAGTCGAGTGATTCAATTGTTTTAAAATATTGGAATCAGCAAGGGGGGAAATAATATATTTTGATTTTAAAAACTATGAAGAATTTATAGTTTGGGAAAGATCAGAGAAAAGATACTGGAACTCAATTTATGTTGGATTAAGGAGACAGAAGGAGAATTCAGGTTTACCTCATATTTTACTGTCGTATCTTCCAATTTACACCTGCGGGAGCTATTTCCTTATACAATGAAAAAGTGATTTACTTTCCATTTTCTTACCATGGATTGGCCATTATCCTGCATATGACAGTGGCTTAGCTTACCACAGAGGCTAAGCTGGGACTCATTCAACTGTAATGGTTAATGACTCATAAAAATATAAGTTAGGAGTCCAGGAATGATGGAGAACTGTACAAGTCAGGGCAAGAATATGTCTCAGGAGAAAAATCCTCAATTATTCTCCAAGGAAAATAAACAAAATAAACATTTTCCTGGATGCTCCTCTAGATGCATACCAAAAATATATCTGAAATGTTAAACTTTTGTTACAATTTGGAAAGCATGAAAATTGCAAAAGCTGCAAGCTGGAAATGCTACAGATAACAGAGAATCACAATTTAGTGGATTTTCTCTCCTACTAATAACTGACAAAGGATGCTTTGATCAAGCAGATTCTGTTGACAGAGACTTTCCACAGCAGACAGAAGCTCTTATCTTCAAGCTATGAAACATAAAAAACGTTCATAAAGATCACTTTGAATGCCATTTTCTCTGCATTATGTAATTTAGGGATTACTGAGCACAAAAAGGTGTGTGATGAAAGATACAAGACTTGGAAGATATTCTAGTGCACAGTAATTCATCGCTGTTATTACCATTAAATTGTACATTCTAGTGGTAAACATTGTGCCCTATTTAGGAGATATGTCAGTGGTTCTAGCAATTTTCACCAGCAAAATTTTTGCTCTGCTGAATGGATTCATCTTAAAACAACACAGACTTTCAGCTGAAATTACAGTAGCTCATTACTCTTTTAAATCAAAAACTTTATTTCTAATAAGCATTTGGCTTGAATTCTACTAACTTGCTCAAGAGTACGTGGGAGGGCCATTTCACGGTGGAAATACTGAACCTAAAGAGATACTGTTTGTCAGTGCCCTGTTTGCATTTCCATAGTATAAGGGGGGAAACTAATTAAAACAGCTTCTGTTTGCATTTGGTAAATTAAACATTTGTTTTTGCATTCATTAATTTAACTGGTACCATAAAGTTCTTTAAATAGCCTTTTAATATTGGGCTTTCCATTAAAATTTACCAGTATATAAAATACAGGAAAAAGCCAGAAAAAAAGGAGGTAGGATCCTTCTCTAAAGGGCCGGTGAAAATGAGAAGGGCTAACTCTCCAATTGGCTGTAGTCACCTATAGGTTGTGATCCTGCATAATCCTGGGTCAAAAGATGAAGCTATCTACCAGGTCCCTTCCTTACTTCCTTTGCTTCAAAGGAAGCAAAAACATCTTCTGTCTAAAAACACACATCTTTTTTGTCTCCCCGCCCAATGAAGCAGTTGGATTGCTCTCAGAACTCCTCTCAGAGAATCAGAGTGAGAAGTTTTCCCTCCCATGTCTAGACATAATTATAGAAATGCAGTCAGCCCTTTGGCAAGGCCTGGCATCCAGGATTCTCTCACTTCTTGGGACAGTTGAGAGGAATTACGAACAATGCTTCTTTGACCATTCTGCTGTATGCCATGGTTAATTACATTCAGTATGGTCCTGTGCTTTAGTCACTAGAGTGGAGTTTAGGGGAGTTAGGTTCTGTTCCTGGCTCTGCCACAGATGTCTCATGGGACCCTGAGCAAGTCACTTAGGTCTAGGTGTTGTGTGTGCAGCATTCCTAACTAATTTAGGAACTTAAGTCTAATTTTTCAAGGGGATGGAAGCATGTAGGGGCCTAAATCCCATTGACTGCCATATGATAAACTGTAGCATTTGCCACTCACCACCCTATGAAATATAATACCTTTAAAAACGGGTATGCTTACATTGCAATTCCAAAGGGAACTGAGCTCCTTAGGAAAATGGACCCTCTCCATTTCAGTTTGCAGCTGTGTGTCAATGTTTTAACTGCCACAGAGATCATTTCATTTCATCTTTTCTTAGAACTAGACAATAAAAATGATACTCATCAGAAAGACAATATCCAGGCCTTTTTTATTGTTCTATCTCACTCACTTTTTTTTTTTTTGGTCTCTTTATCATTTCAGTTTTGCCAATGTTGTCATTCAATGACCATTCTGAAAATTATTAGCTGCTTCAAAGCTTTATTTGATTTGCAGTTAATGCAATGCCAATAATGCAACTGACAATTGCTTTGAGTATTCATTTCTCTACCAATTCACAGACAATCTGATTTATTCCCACCTCGAGACCCAGTTATCATCAGTCACCTTAGCCTATCAGAACAGTCAATCTACATAATGGGAAAACGTAAAAATCTTGAGGTCAGAAAAAAGCTCTTTCTACTTGAATGCTACAAGGAATATTCTATTAGCATACCTTGCAGACTTCAGATGTGTATGTTCATAGTACAGGTCAAAGAAATGTTTGTTGTGCTATTCTCTTTTGTTTAAACCATCTGGAAAACAATCATTGAGGCTCTAGATGTCTTTTATGTAGATTTATACTAGATGGACTGGGATTGTGTGTTTAGATTTAAAATGTTTGTGCATTAAAGAAAAAAGATCTGTATTTTCAGAGACTGCAGGGCTGTAGGAGTGATTCTTGACCTGAAACAAAAATTATTCTCTTCTCTTTTGAGTCAGATAGTAGGAAGGCCAGATAGAGTAGCACATTAAACATTGGAACGAAAGTCCATTTTGCTTCTCTGGACCTGATTCAAAGTCCATTGAAGTCCACAAAAAGACTCCCATCAACTTCAGTGGGCTTTGAATGAAGGCTTAAATCTGTGAAAATAATACATATAATTTTAATCTAATCATGTGTGGCTCAGTCTTTACGGCCTAACATTATTTTTATTATTTTTATTATTAGCCAATGTATGTAAGAAGATCATATTCTACAGGCCTGGTTTCTGTCCTTAATTTGGCATTGTTGTTTCTCAGAGTTGTCTTTTCAAGCAATGATGATGAGGATAGTGTTGAGCCTTGAAAGCCAAAAGTTATGTTCATGGGGGGTGGGAGGGAAAAGCTTTAGGGAGAAAAGGTACTTCCTCATATTGAAGCCTCAGTGATAAATCCTCAGATTCTGCTCACCTGCTGTCTAGGCCTTGGTCCCTGTTTAAGTCTGGCCTCTACACAAGGTCTCCATTTTGTGGAATCAAGTCACATCAAAAAAGTTTAATGGTAGATGTGTGGGGTTGTAGACTTCAGAGTTGACATAGGCTGTCTCCTCAATCTTCCAGAATGTTCCTACTCTATTTCAATAGCTCCGTTACTGCTCTCCACATTAAGTGGAAGTGAATGTCCCTCACACCTACCCATGTCACCTCATAGCCCCTCTTTAACTCTTCTCCTTTAACTTTTTTAAATACTTTAATGTTGCTAGTAAAATACTTCAGTACATAAAAGATGCACACAATCCCTGTGCATTAAATTTATTAAAGATATAGAACAAACTCTCAAAAATGACATTTTTTTCTCTGCTCATGTGGTTAATTCTTATGGCTTTCTAACAAGGCATGTGGTTACAGCTAGAGAGACTGCTTGGTTTACTTATGTCTTTGTTCCCTTTAGTGAGTGTTTTTATAACAAAATCATTTTTGGATACCTGTTTTATCCCCTTATATACATGAATATTTGCTACAAGAGATTTACCTTGTAACAATGTTAACATCAGAATAACTATGCATTCAATATTTCTCAAAGCAAGCAAACCACATTCTACTGTTTAGAAATAAATCCTCCATCAGTGGATGTTCTATGTGATGATAGCAACATTTTTCAAATGAAGTCCTGTAACTAGAAGGGCCTGTTATGCCATCTTTAAAATGTGATAAATACAACTAAAGGCATAAAGACATATAGCAAAGTGTCTTGTATAGTTGGTATCAAAACAGTCCATTGAGCTAATATCTTTACTGTGAGTTCTAAGGGCATGATCCAACGTCCATGGAAGTCAATGAAGTTTTCTCATTGGCTTCAATGAACTTTAGATTTAGAAGTAATAGAATAAAATACCGAGGACTAACAGGGTCCTAGTTTTAAATCTATCATTTAATTTTAGTTGCTTCAAGTGTACACCTTTCCAAAGAATCTAAGCATTAAGGACCAAATGCTGCCCTCACTTATACTATTGGAAATTTTGTATAAGACTACTGATATCAAAGGAGTTTGCCAAAATTTATGGCTATGTAACTGAGAAAAGAATGCAGCCCTAAATACCTTATCGCTACAAATACTTATTCACATTCTAAGCATGGATTAATTACCTCACTCCTTCACATCTTTAGTCTAGCTGGACAATTGGGTAAAATGAGCTGATGTCAAAACTGATGTTAAATTTTAGCTGAGACTTTCCTGGGTAAATTTGGAGGCCCAATAGGTAACCACTAGACAACCACAGCATACATTAAAAACATTGAAGATTATTGCTCTCAAGATTTGTGCAGAATTTGGTCAGCAGAAAAATATTGAGTAGAAGAGTTTTGGTAATTATGACCAGTCAATTTTCAATGGTCCTAAATCTTATACTTTTACTTTCAATTTTTGAATATTCAGTTATACCATAAAAAAACTTGCTAGATATTTGGGGTTTTGTTTTGTTTTTTTAATAAATCCTGCTGATTTTTATCTAATCAGGCCCCAGCATGTTTTAATTAATTTTCAATAGCATTTTTTTAAAAAAAAACCCTAGAACTAGGGAAAAGCCAAAATTATTTTCCTCATTGAACTCCCAAGCTCTGCCAAGTGGGATATACTGAATACAACCACTGCCTGGTTTTAAGCTGGCAAAGCATATGAGTCTGTGTTCTAGTGGATTGAAGATGGGCCCGAGAACCAAGCACTGTAGATTCCATTCCTGTGTCTAACTCTGACAACCTGTGTGTTGTTAAGCAAGTCCTGCCACAGTTATATGCCTCAGTTTTCACATTTGTATTACAGGGATAATGATACTTTTATACCGTTTGTATAGTGTTTTCCAATCATTGGGTGCTATGGAATGATAAAATGTTATCTATTATATAAAACAGCTTCTAATTTGGGCATCAGTATTTTAAGCTAGTCTTGAACTTGGATGGGCTCTCCTACATTACAAGAATTTGCAATTGCTAGCAAGGTACATCTGTATACAATATGAGTAAATAAAATATGAGTGGAAGGGGTGTGTGATGTTGATTCACATTTCGACAACAGGGCTTCTATATGGCACTCAGATGCAAAATAACCAAAATGGGAATGATGCAGGAATCACTTGGTGAAATTATATGGCCTGTATGTGCAAGAGGTCAGACTAGATGATCATAGTGATCTTTTCTGATCTTAGAATCTATAAATCTATGCATTACCTTCACTTCTAGTTAAGCCAAATTTAATGGTTGCTTTGTGTCTCCAGTGCAGTGCAAAGCAGCTGGAGTGTACTGGTAAGTCAGACCCTTAGTTTTGCTATTATTGTCTTTATTAGTATAATGATCATGAGTTAATTACACAAACTTCACATATGGCAGTCAGTCTGTACCCCAGACTCCCATTGACTTCAACAGGAGTTCTGTGTGAGGAACAATTGTTGTATATAGCCCATAGTTATTGAATAACTCACATTATTTTATTAATTATAATTTAGTGATGATACAGCAGTCCCTTTACTACTGTGGCACTATCTCCTTAATAACTATAGCTTTGATTAGCTTTAGGGAAGAAAATATATCTCTATATTAAAGATCATAAAGGGGGATAAGTTTACAAAAGTTTCTGAGGCAAAAATAACAAGCACAATCCTGATCCTTTAATTTAAATGGGGGTAAGGTTTGGGCCCCGACTAAAACTGGTGAGGCTTGTGGGAAGGATGTTTCCAAATAGAGTAGGAGCCTTTTAAATGGTTAACAAGGTGGTGATTTATGCTCTGGATATTTTCCTCATGTCGTCCATCAAAATTGCAAGCTCCAGTGTGACTGTAGCTCAGTGCTCTAGCTTCATGAATATTAGTTTCCTCAGACATGTTTATTGTCTGAAAACAGGATTTATGTTTATGCCAGTTTTCTCCTAATTTTGTTGGTATCATTTTCTGATACAAGAACTGATACAAAAACTATAACCTGGTAACTATAAGTATGGTGAGTGTAACCTGTAGGTTGACACAGACTTTTATCATTCTGGCCTTTAGCACAGAACTGGAATTAAAAGCACTGTTCCATTAATTAACTAGTTGGAATAGCATTTTGCAGGTGTAAAGCACTATACATGTGCAAAGTATCATTATTATTTATTTCATTGCCCATTATGGCCAATGCTTTGACTAGTCCATTCAATTAAAAACAACAATCGGCAATTGCGTGACCTATAATTACCTGTTTGCAACAATTTTAAAAATATACCATGTGGTTTGCCTATGATTTATATTGTGTTACGTAATTTACAATGATCATTTAGAAGGGAATGTTTAAAACAAAAAGAAACAACAGCTGGAGGATGAACATGAAGAGTTCACATGGAGGAAAGTGAATGAAATGAAAGTGCCCAAGTCTCAAATTATACCTGATCCTCTATGGGTTGTGGGCCTGATTCTGAATCCATTGAAGTAAATGGCAAGCTCCCTTATTCATGTTGACTAGATAATGAAATTTCTCTTATGAAGTAAGGAAACTAAGTATCTCCTGGGCCTTTGTCATCTTGGCTACAGACCTGGACATGGCCCACAGAGTGCACTGGTAGATGATTTCCTCCTGGCAATGGATGTACATGGGGTACAATCCTGGCTTCATTGAAATCAAAAGGAATTTTGCCACAGAATGAGTGTCAGGATTTTTCCCCAGATGTCCAGGCTGGACTGTTGGATATAGTATTTGCCTTTGACAGTATTGGTCATGAGGTGCTGTTTGTCTGGGTTTGCCTACATGGGAAGTTAATATGCTCTTTGAAGTGTACTAAGCTAAACTGCTCAGGGGCACTTTTAGCATGCAGCAAGAGAGTCCACACAAGTTAGTACACTGTAGAAGTTAGTACATTGTAAGGTCCCACCTTAGCTTGCTATGCACTAACTTCCCTGTGTAGACGAGCCCTTACTTCACCCATAAAACCCAACAAGAGTGGATGCTTTTCATGGACAGCTCCATTCATTTCATGCAAATTCCTCATTGGGTATTCCTTAGTTTCTCCACCCTAAGTGGGGTGCTGTCATGCTGTGTTCCATAGGGTTCCATCTTTTCTCCTCTCCTATTCCGTGAATATATAGGGCCAGTAGCAGGGTTAGTGAGGAGGCACAAGCTGCAGCGTTTCAGTTTGCTGATGACACCCAAGTCTATTTCTCTATCTCACAGATCTGACTGGTGGTGCTGAAAGTCTAGTCTTATGCTTGGGAGAGATTGGGGCATGGATGAGAGATAGGTGATTGAAGTTCAATCTAGCTCACACAAATAAGTAGCTAGACACACAATTATCTGGATGCATGCAAATTCAGATTTTAAGCATGGAACTGTTACTGTTGTGATTTCCCAGGCCATTTTTCAAATATTGGAGCAGTTTCTTACTACAGTGTTACCTAATGTAAATAAAAAAAACCCATATGGTTCTACTATAGAAAGCATCAGGAAACATTGAATTAATGGACTAAATTCATTTTGTGGTGCCCCTTTTCAGGATACTCAGGTTGGAATATTTTCAGTCTCTGTCGACTTCTGCAATTCTACATGTATTTGAGTACCCCTGTTGGGATGATGAATCCTCAGTCTAAAACCCACAGAAGAGATTGTACAGTCTCATTTGTTTATAATAAAAATATACACTGTGACGAAAAACAATATAGAATAGTAGTGAGAATTTATTTTTATTTGATGCTTCTCAACAGGCAGTAAATAAAATTTAGTAGCGTATCCAATTTACAACCTCAAAAGAAGTTAAAATGAATACATTTATTTAAAGAGCACCTTTCCAACTCTGGGAAAACCTTTGACAACATCACAATGTGCATATTAATAATATTGTGATGCAATTATAAACACATTCATGAGGATTAGAAGTTAATTGCTGACAGCACTAATTTGAACAGCAATTCTTTCTCACTCTTTGTCCATCTGATTTTTCCTCTGTGTCTTTATAAAGTGATTTCAAGACGATTATATTGCTGTGTTACCAGTAAAATAAATAATTTGATTTCATTGCAGAAAGAAGAATCAAAAGGAGATGAACTATGTAAAAAAAAATTGAAGTAAAAGAAAATGAACCATCATTAATAATTAGTGATAACACCAGTACTTTAAAAAAAATGTTTTTGCTTCATGTGTTAGGGAGTCTTAAACCAGGTAGTTGTTGCAGATTCATTTGTTAGAACCTACCTTTCCAGCCTGATTGTGAAATATCCGTTAAATCTGTGTCTTCCAATATAGATCCTGAAATGTAATTTTGTTTTGTTTTTGTATTTTTTGCTTTGCCAGCTTAAACAACCTTCCTGCTGCATCAGGAAGGTCAGATTCTGAAATGCTGGCAATGCTCTGTGTCCTGCAGGTGAAAATACTGCACAATGAATTGGAAAAACACAGATGGGAGACACACATATTTTTTGCTGAAAAAATGTAATGGTGTGAAATCAACCGCCGCATATAGTTGCTATGTTTCTTGCTGTCTGCTGAGCAATCTTTAAATATATTCACATTAAGGAGAGGAAAAAATAAAGACTAAATACCAGGAAAAAATAGGCCAAAGCAGAAGAAAGATCAGTGCTGCCAGAACTATACCTATTACATGTTACATCTAGAGTTTGGAAAATAGCCAAAGAAAGTACCCTACGCAAAAATACTGCAGAGAGTACAGGGTGTGCACAAAGTTTACAGGGATCCTCTGAATCAGAAATATGCATAATAATTCACTAAAGGGTGGCATGTGAGGACTCTGCTGAGAGCCAATAGTCATTATAATCATTGCAAAATCTATGTACAGGTAATATTTAAGGAGTTATGTGTCTTTTCTGAACATTATGCTCTTACAGCTGGTAAACAGGAAGTGACATGTCCCAGACAGGTTCCTTTCAGACAGGGGATAACAGATGCTTATCACCTTGTCTGGTCATTGCGCGCCTCACAATGTATGCCTATTTGCATACTGAGCCAAATGCCTGCTGAAAGATTTCAAAAGCTCCACACAAGTAGTATATTGGGAAAAACAACTAGCAGGGGGCATTCTACTTATGAAAAAGGACAATGGATTGTTCTGATATATCTGGGTGTGCAAACAGATACCCTGGATTTTTTATGGAGGAGGCAAGCTGACGTGTCTCATGAACGGAAGATCACAGCCAATCCTGGCTGTAAAATTCTGGATGGACTTTGAGTGAGCTTTGGTCTATAAGACATGAAAATATTTAGCTGAGTAAGTAAGTAGAATCATCTGTTTGATCATTTTATTTTGTGTGTAATTATTTGCTTCCAATACTTCTACTTGCTATCACTTGAATCTCTATGTTTCACTAAATAAAACTTTATTTGATTTCACTATAAACATATCTAAGTGCTGTGCATCAAATGGAGAGGTGATCTGAGGTGGAATTGGTAAGCTGGGGTGTATAGCTCCTCTGTGAGCAGCAAAACTGTGAATATTGTAAGTGTCCAGTGTAACAAGGTTTGGACACTCCAGGAAGACGCTCAGAGTGTTTGAGGGTTGAAGTGTACATACTGCTAACCTATGGAGAGAAAGTGGGGCCTGTGGCTGGTGGAGTTGAGGAGCTGACCAATGGAAGGCACTCATGAGGCTTCCTCACACTGGGGGAGGGTAGTAAGGTGCCTCATAATCCTGAGTACCCCCAAGAAGCATGACATGATCACTGAAGTATAATGCTTAAAAGAAAATATAGAAGGACTGGACTACATATGTAACTGAAGTGGTGAGTGTAATATAACTATCACCAAATAATAATGGATTACTTGATAACATATAGGGACCATTTTGCCCTACAAAAAGGGCTGTGGCAAATTGCCGGCACTACTATGATGGGTCTCGCGCTTTCTCTTCTTGGGGGGGGGGGGGGCGGGTTTCGGGGCTCCATTTCTTGCCCCTGAACTGGGGTATTAACTGCCCCACTAGTGTCCTAGAGGAGGGGAGTGGAGAGGGAGGGACCCGGGCCCGCCCTCTACTCTGGGTCCCAGCCCAGGGGCCCTAGGGATAGCAGTAAACCACTAGAACTAGAGGTTCCTTCCCCGGGCTACTTCCCTCTCCTGCCCTTCAGCTTGTGGGGCTTCCTGCCCTCCCTCTACACAAACCAGGTGTCCCTTTACCTAGGGTCTTGGTCTTCTTAGCCCACCACAGCACTTCTCCAAATTCTCCTCTGCTTCCCTCCAAACTGCTCTCTGCTCCAACACCAATCCACTCTGTTTCAACTCCTCCAAAATGCTCTTTGCTCCAATGCCAATCCACTCTGTTTCAACTCCTCCTCTTGTCTGATTGAAGCAGGGGGCGTTTATCATGTGACTGGCTTCAGGTGCTTTCATTGGCTTCAGGTGCTTTAATTAATTTATAGCAAACTTTCTTCCCTCTAACACTCTCCTGCTGCCCTCTGGCCATGCTGTATCACAGGGCCAATCTTACATGATGCTCTGAACCTCACAGAATGTGGACCAAGCAACTAAAACTTCCCTTTCTCCTATCTTCACACCTCTCTTCTCTTTCCACATAGTTTTTCTTCTTCTCTTTACATTATTTTTATCATTGTGCATGAAAAAAGAACACAAAGAGGCTAATATTCATATTTGGAAGATATCTGTAAGCAAACACCTATAATATCAGAAATACTTGTGAATCTTGTAATTCAGAGGTGCTTGTATTTGGAAACTAATTGAGAATATTTCATTTGCATTCAGGAAAATGTACAGTAATAGAGGTAAAATATGAATGATGATAGGCAGGCGCATGAGGGTTCAGGCAGCATGACAAGAGGAGGCAGATAAAAGAGGACTAAGAAAGTTTTCTTATTTGTACCCTTCAGTAGGTGTGCGGTGCACTGTAGCAGCAACAGCAAACTGAAATGGATAGGAGATGTGTGGCATTGTACTGGCAGAGAGGCAGCAGGAGTTCAGCCCATGCACCAGCATCACAGGTGCAGGTATATTTTCAGGTAGGCTTCAGATAAAATGTGAGTTTCAAAAGACGGAATATGGGCAGATTGTGGTTCATTCTACTCTCTTCCTGCAGGATATTCCATAGGGTGGGATCCAGCACTGGGAATGCCTTGGCTTAGGGGGGAAAGTCTCTAGCATATTTAGGGCTAATTTCAGCTAGGAAATAAAGGTACACAGCTCCAGTGGGAATTGTGCCCACTTACACTAGAGATCAATTTGTTCCACAATGTCATAATGCATAATACATAAACTGTAAAGAATGTAAATCGCCAACCCTGCCTCTTTCACAGTCTTTGAGGCCTTGGGCAGAGCAGTCCGGAGGAATCAGTACAGGGCCAGGGCATACAGCACTGATACCCTACCCCCAGAAGTCCTGGCATAGGGGCATGCCTGTGGGAGCAAGAGAGGAAATACCCAAAGTTCTC
Organism: Natator depressus; assembly: GCF_965152275.1. Taxonomy (NCBI): domain Eukaryota; kingdom Metazoa; phylum Chordata; order Testudines; family Cheloniidae; genus Natator; species Natator depressus. Next base: position 76,425,342 of record NC_134235.1, read on the forward strand.
TGTGATTCCAAGTTCTGGGCTATAGAGCAGACCACTAGCAGCTGTGGGGAAGCTCCTTTAAGTTAGAATAGCCCAGGAGGCTGCTACAGCTTATGTTGGAGGTCATCTTTGTCCCGCTGTCCCCAGCACCACTCATGGCTGCACTACATAGGGTATAGATCATTGTGTTCTGTTTAGACTTTTAGGTGATAACTGACAGGAATAAAAATGAAAGGTCTTTTTGGTCCTCGCTCACATCAGTACTCCACTATACATATCATCATCATCATCACCATTCCCATAACTGCATTGGTCATTGGGGCACCATCACTGATGAGCAATCAACCAATTGTCTCCACCCCTGACAATTGTGTCAGAACTTGAGTCTCCGCAAAATCCATTTCTGTCCACTCTTTTTTGTTGTCAGTCCATCTCTTCTTCTATCTACCTCTTCTTCTCTTCCCCTGTACTGTCCCTTGGAGGATGATCTTGGGTAAGCCAGATGATCTTGTTATTTGGCCATACAACTTCAGCTTGTGCTTCTTCATGGTCATCAGGAGGTCTTCATATGACCCAGCGCATTGGGTGATGATGTTGCGGACCTCTTCATTAGTGACATGGTCAAAGTAGGAGATGCCCAGGATTTTATGGAAGTATCTCATATCTACTACCTCAATTTTCCATTCAAGTTCTGCCATAAGGGTCCATGTCTCGCACACATACAGAAAAATGGAGATGACCTGTGCGTGCAACAGTTTCAGTCTGGATTCCAGGGAGATGTTCTTGTTCCTCCAAATTGGCTTTAGCTTTGCCACTGTTGCTGTTGTTTGCACAGTTCTTGCCAGAATTTCTGCCTTTGATCCTTCATCAGTGATGAGGTTTCATCCAGTCATTTCACAAGGTTGGCAAGTTCATCTTTGCTACCTGACAGGCCGTCAATGTCATCAGTGAACTGAAGATTTGAGATTGTTTGCCCCCCAGTGCTGACTGTACATATGTGATCTTCTAGGGCATCAGTCATTATGTGCTCCAAATAGATGTTGAACAGTATAGGCGAAAGAAGGCAGCCTTGCCGGACTCTAACAGTGGTGCGAAACCACTCTTCTATTGTGCCGTTGACAAGAACTGCGCTGCTGGCCTTGGCATACAATTGTTTAATGGTAAGAATAAGCTTACAGCCAACATTGTACTTCTTCATGGTTGCCCAGAGAGTTTCTTTCCATACTCTGTCAAATGCCTTCTTGAAGTCAACAAAGACGTGGTAGATGTCCTGCTGGTGTTGTAAGTACATCTTGCATAGAACATGAAGATTGAAAATCTGTTCTGTGGTACTTCTTCCAGCACAAAAGCCATCCCATTCTTCAGCGATGATAGTTTCTGCTTGTGGCTTCAATCTGTTCAACATGACTTTCAACATCACTTTGCTGGGATGGCTAATTAAGCTTATGGTCTGGTAATTTTGACACAATTGCAGGTTACCTTTCTTTGGTGGAGTGATGATTAGTGACTGTGTCCATGTGGAGGGCCACTCACTGGTCTGCCAGATCTTGTTGCAGATCTTGGTGAGTACATCTATTACTATTTCTCCTCTGAATTTCATCAGTTCAGCTGGGATGTTGTCAATGCCTGTAGCCACAGCCTCCTGGGCTGAGACTGGGGGGAGGGGCAAAGCAGCGGCTCCTTCCTGTTGCTCCTGGATGCACCACTTTGGATTTGGTTGCTGGGGCCACCGGCAAGGATTGGGCCCTGCCCCCCTCTGGAGTCACCTGGGACACAACACTGGAGGAGCAGGCAGCTCCCCACCTTCCCAGGTGCAGTGGGGCTCAGGCTTTGGTCTTTGGCAGTGAGGCAGGCTCTGGCTGCGGAGCTTCGGGAGCCAGCACTGAGCTCCGCTCTAGCAATGGGCAGCAAAGGACCCGAGGCTCCAGCCGCATGGCTTCAGGCTCCATCCCCGGACCCTGTCCCCCAGCCATAGGGCATCAGGCTCCAGCCCCCCACTGCCTCCCCCAGGTCCCATTAAGGGGGCTTAATTTGTCCCCAGGTTTGCCGGGGTTGAGTAAGTCTGCTGTGAAAAGTGATGCTTGTATGTTTGTTAATGTCACTTTTCACGACACACTTACTAGCTAGCAATAAAAAAGGGGATGTGTACGTGGGCATAGTTGTTCTTCCTAAAGCTAATTAAATATTTTAGGAAAAAGTGTGAGAGCAGCCACCAGCAGCACTCTGAGGCCACCAAATAATTTGTCCCGAGAACCCCTTCACTAGCCTACACAGCAGACAGAGACATTATTTCAGAGCGCCAGAAGTAGGGCAGTCAGCCAGAAGTAGGTACTATTTGTGCCGCACACAGATCTCATCCCTATCTTGTGTGTACTTTTACCTTCCCTAGTAGCATACAGCAGAGGACAAACTGCTCACAGTTATGCAGCAGTCAAGCCAATGCAGCACTGAGTTTACCAAGCCATTGACCTATGGAGCCTGGAAGTTCAGAGATACAAAATAAATAAATTAAATGAACAGCTGAGTTGGGAAATAAAAATAAAGCTCATTTCGACTTTGGAAACGTATTTCTTTACTAACTAGGAAAAGCAAGTCTGTTTTTATCACAGTACCTTATCATTCCTAAAAAAATATTTAAAACGTCTACAATTCTATAATATTTTTGGTGTTAAATGTACCATGTGCGTGCAGATCTCCCTGGTTCCACACAAAAGACGTCATCATCACCCCTGACCATGGAGTCCACAGAGGGCTTCAAGGAGTCAGAGCTCTGTCAACATGGTAAGGGACGGGAAGAGGTGTGTGGATTGGGAACAGCATACACTGTCCTTCCTGCAGCATCTTTTACAGGGACGTTGCAATGGCAGTGGTGAGTGGGAGCATCCCAGAATGGAAGGCAGGGAGTCTTGGACCTGGTGCAAAGGCACAGGACCTATGTATAGTGGTCTTGGTCTGCAGCAGGTTCGGAGGCATTCAGGTTTAAGAGCTAAATTCCCTACTAATTCTACAGGGTGGGGAATATTGGATCCCTCTTCTTTGACTGATGAAAATGCCTTCAAAAAGAGTTTTCTTCCTAGCCCCATACTGGGAGATTTTCCACATGTGCCAGATGCCACAGAGATGAGTAGATAGACAACTTGGCTCTAAATTAGTCAGTAAATAGACAGTCTTTTCTTTTTCCATGACATTGCTGCATTGTGGCATCTCGTTTTTTTAAGGGACACAGTTTTAGAATTAGCTTTAAAATTCCTTATTGGCTCCATTTAATTTCCAGTAAGAACACATGGGGCAAGACCCAATGAGCAGTTATTAATAATGAGAGCTCTACATTATTTTGGTAATGTGTGTAATTGATCACTTTAGGGATTATATTTTTGAGCTCTGTTAAGTGTGTGAAACTGAAGTAGTTCATTTCATGTCTTGTTATCATTGAAGGATTTTGGTAATAGCTCTTTTTCTCATTTCCCCTTCCCCTCTGTGTAATAGTTAACTGTTTGTGTGTGAGAGAGAGACAGAGAGAGAGAAAGGTGGGAGGGAGCTGGGAAATGTGCTCAATGGACCCCGTTTACTATGATTGTCCCAGTTTGGAAGGAGAGCCTTGGTGTCTTGACCAGTTAGGGGTTTTGTCCCAGTTTCAGTAAAACTCCAGATCACCTTGCAATGCCTCCTGGCTCCCACCTGTGTCAAGAATGGCCATGTTGTGTTGTGAGACCTTTGGTTGCCACCAGACAAGCTGTTTGCATTGGCTGACTCTCAGACAACCAGCTGAGAGGTACAGAAATTGGGCTAATCCAAGAGCATGGCAGCAATCCTTTCAGCAGCTATAAAAATCTACCAAACTAAGGAAGGATGGGGTAATAGCAGAGAGAAGAGAGAAGGATGATGGGATTCTATGGGTGCTAGAAATCCTGTGGGTTGGCAGGGGAGAGCTACGATGATTGTTAGTCAAGGGGCTGAAAAACAATGTGAATAGGAAGATATTGCCAAAAATGGCAATGTCATATTAGTGATTCTAAGAAATCGGCATGCTTTTACAGTACGTGTACCTTTAAGAATCCGACCTCTCTTGAGGAAAGAACTCTTAAGAAACCCTTTCCTAGCATATGCAGCCAGAGTTGGAACTAAAATATCAGCCTGTTCGCACTGGGAGTGTTCCTTACACAAATTCTTTTCTGAGTTTTTTATTATAACTGGGCCGGATTGTGCTAGGTGCTTTGCATACACATAGTTGGCAACATCCCTGCTTTGAAGAGCTTACAATCAAAATAGAAAAGACAGATAAGAGGTGGGAGAAAGGAAATATTATTATCCCCATTTTACAGATGGGGAACTGAGGCACAAACAACTTAAATGATGTTCACATGGTCACACAAGAAGTTTGTGACAGAACCAAGAATCTCCTGATTCCCAGTTCAGAGGCAAACATCTCTATTTGACCATATTAGTATAAGACCAAGTCATGACTTTGTCTGTGAAACTCAGTCTCCCTTTCCACAAATGCATCCTTTCAATTTCTTCTCCCTTCATGTCATATTTCAAGGCAGATTTTGTCCTAAATTATTCATCCAAATTAAGTTCTCAAAGTCTACCTCTTTGACTCAGTTGTGTTTTCTTCCCAGAGTTTTCTATTTCTATTGTAAATGGTTGGGGCTGTAAGAATCTGATTGAAACAATGAATGATGCATATGGGTAGTGGGGGGAGGGAACCAAGGATTCAGTTTAAAACAAACTTTCCCCCTAAAACACATCATAATTTGAAAGCGAAAAGGACATCTTCATTTTCTAAATGGGGCCTTTTAAAATGCTAGGCAATAGTGGGAGAATAAGTCCATTATTCATTTATAAGGGAATTAGCATAACAAAGCTGCTTAATGTGAGACTTCAGAAAGCTCTGATTAATAAATTAATCCTTACATTTTACAATAGATCTCATTTTTGTGAATAATTTCTATCAGAAACTATTTTAATACTTTCACTGTTTTTCTCTGTAAAAAAATAACTCTTTCTGTGCTGACAGAGTAGAATAGCCTCTCTAAAAACAGATCGCAAGCTGGATTCTCTTTCAGTTATGACTGATTTGCACCAGTGTAAGTCCAGTGAAGTAACTGGGATTGCACCAGCGTAAAACCTCTGCAAGTGAGTGCAGAATGAGCCCCACCATTTCCATTAAGCAAACACACTCATCCCTGAGTTGTGCTAAGCCTGAGAAGCTAAGGCAAACTAAGCACTCAGTGTTGTGAACAGAAAGGGCAAAAGACGAATTATAGATCCCAAGTTTTGTATAGGATAGAGTCACCTGAATGTACAATTGATTTTTTTCTTCTCTTGAAAACACTTGTTTTCAAGTGTTTCTTGACTTTAGCAAAGCTTTTGACACGGTCTCCCACAGTATTCTTGTCAGCAAGTTAAGGAAGTATGGGCTAGATGAATGCACTATAAGGTGGGTAGAAAGCTGGCTAGATTGTCGGGCTCAACGGGTAGTGATCAATGGCTCCATGTCTAGTTGGCAGCCGGTGTCAAGTGGAGTGCCCCAGGGGTCGGTCCTGGGGCCGGTTTTGTTCAATATCTTCATAAATGATCTGGAGGATGGTGTGGATTGCACTCTCAGCAAATTTGCAGATGATACTAAACTGGGAGGAGTGGTAGATACGCTGGAGGGGAGGGATAGGATACAGAAGGACCTAGACAAATTGGAGGATTGGGCCAAAAGAAATCTGATGAGGTTCAATAAGGATAAGTGCAGGGTCCTGCACTTAGGATGGAAGAATCCAATGCACCGCTACAGACTAGGGACCGAATGGCTAGGCAGCAGTTCTGCGGAAAAGGACCTAGGGGTGACAGTGGACGAGAAGCTGGATATGAGTCAACAGTGTGCCCTTGTTGCCAAGAAGGCCAATGGCATTTTGGGATGTATAAGTAGGGGCATAGCGAGCAGATCGAGGGATGTGATTGTTCCCCTCTATTCGACACTGGTGAGGCCTCATCTGGAGTACTGTGTCCAGTTTTGGGCCCCACACTACAAGAAGGATGTGGATAAATTGGAGAGAGTCCAGCGAAGGGCAACAAAAATGATTAGGGGTCTAGAGCACATGACTTATGAAGAGAGGCTGAGGGAGCTGGGATTGTTTAGTCTGCAGAAGAGAAGAATGAGGGGGGATTTGATAGCTGCTTTCAACTACCTGAAAGGGGGTTCCAAAGAGGATGGCTCTAGACTGTTCTCAATGGTAGCAGATGACAGAACGAGGAGTAATGGTCTCAAGTTGCAATGGGGGAGGTTTAGATTGGATATTAGGAAAAACTTTTTCACTAAGAGGGTGGTGAAACACTGGAATGCGTTACGTAGGGAGGTGGTAGAATCTCCTTCCTTAGAGGTTTTTAAGGTCAGGCTTGACAAAGCCCTGGCTGGGATGATTTAACTGGGAATTGGTCCTGCTTCGAGCAGGGGGTTGGACTAGATGACCTTCTGGGGTCCCTTCCAACCCTGATATTCTATGATTCTATGATTCTATGATTCTCTAGTTTGCCTGCTAATGTGAACATGCCTGCTTTTGCTTAGAGCCTGCATTGCAATTAAAAAGCTTTACTTTTCTGAATAAATGCTGTTCCAGATGAAGCACATTCAGTCTCAAGTCATCGCTCTGTTGTCTTCTCAACACAAGCAAGGCATCTTTCTCAATCCCATTCCTTTAAAAGGCTTTTACTCTCTCTGTCTTCCTCTTTTTTTAACTCTTCAGTTAATCAGTCCTTTTTTAACTGACTAACCCAGAAAGAGCTTTAATTCAGGTGTATGTTATTAGTAGTATTGTCCCTAAGTAGCTACAAGTAATACAATTTGATATGCATAGAATCGTAGAATCATAGAATATCAGGGTTGGAAGGGACCTCAGGAGGTCATCTAGTCCAACCCCCTGTTCAAAGCAGGACCAATCCCCAATCAAATCATCCCAGCCAGGGCTTTGTCAAGCCTGACCTTAAAAACTTCCAAGGAAGGAGATTCTACCACCTCCCTAGGTAACGCATTCCAGTGTTTCACCACCCTCCTAGTGAAAAAGTTTTTCCTAATATCCAACCTAAACCTCCCCCACTGCAACCTGAGACCATTACTCCTTGTCCTGTTCTCTTCTACCACTGAGAATAGTCTAGAACCATCCTCTCTGGAACCACCACTCAGGTAGTTGAAAGCAGCTATCAAATCCCCCCTCATTCTTCTCTTCTGCAGACTAAACAATCCCAGTTCCCTCAGCCTCTCCTCATAAGTCATGTGTTCCAGACCCCTAATCATTTTTGTTGCCCTTCACTGGACTGTCTCCAGTTTATCCACGTCCTTCTTGTAGTGTGGGGCCCAAAACTGGACACAGTACTCCAGATGAGGCCTCACCAATGTCGAATAGAGGGGAACGATCACGTCCCTCGATCTGCTCGCTATGCCCCTACTTATACATCCCAAAATGCCATTGGCCTTCTTGGCAACAAGGGCACACTGCTGAGTCACCCATGAGAACCAGGGCGTGCGATCTAGTAGCTTCTGTGAGTTGCCGGAAGAAAGCCTCATGCAGCATCATTCCATTCCTTTTTCAGTATTAACAATTGTTGCAGGGACCATTCTTTTTTACAGCAAGACATTAATGAAACCTGCTCTTTTCTGGTTTTGTTTGTTTGTTTGTTTGTTTGTTTAACACTCATGCTTTTCATGTATTGCTGCTAGTTCCCTCAGTGTGGTTCTACTCCTAGGGGACAAATCTTTCTGATTATTTTTGGAGGGTCAGAATGGGTGCTTTTTCTGGGAATTTTTTAATAGAAAGTTGATCCTGGTGAGGTTCTTTACAGTGGTGAGTTCTTTACAGAAGCAGCACAGTGTATGATGCCATTTGCTTCCCTTTAGGAAGGCATGGGGAAAAGGTTAATGATGTAGTAACATAGCAAGGAAGGGGGAAATCATACGTAATGATGGCACTGGTAGGTTCACCTTGAACAATATGAATGTCGTTTTCAAAAACATTATCAAAACATTCGTACAGTGGTATGATTGCATGAGTTCTGACAAATACCTTCTGACCTCACAAGCCTGAGGTTCCAGTCTCTGCATGGTGACAGTCTGAGCCACCGGTTTTAAGTTATTTATGTTGGGTAATGCAACTGGGAGTTCTGGTTTTTGCTCTACTGCCAACGTCACCAGCAGAACACCTTCCTCTGTCTTGTAATCAAAACAACATGGTCTCATCTCTTACGTTATTGACCTTTGTTCACCTAACAATGGTCTTTTCTTGTACATTCTTGTACATCTGGTCTCATCACTCCCTTATTGTATAAATTAAAAATACAGTCCACTAAGATCTTATTAAATCACTAATAGAAGAGACCAATAGGAATAAGTTCAGTGTACATAAAAACAACACACATCTGTTCCCCACAAATTATCCTTATTTCAGATGCAAGCCAGGAACAGCAGCTCTTAAAAGCATTTGACAGATTACATTTCCTAATAAGTCTCATACTGCAAAGAGAGGGGAAGGCATACTTAGAAAACTATTCCTAATTCATGGTTTATTGCAAATTAATGATGCACACATGAAAACAGAAACCCTATTACTTATCTGCATCATAATTCTTCCAGCAAAGAGTCTTCATCCTGAGTCTAATTTGTGATTGGTATCATTATTATTTTGGCTTAATGTATGATTTTCCATTGCCCAGAGTAGTTTAGAAGAGAGCTGTGAAAGCTTGGTAAAATCTATCTGGCAAGCAAGCCTGCTCTTACAAAAAATTAATAAAGTTTGCCAAGCTCATGAGCATAGGGAGAATATCATTTCATTCTCTCTGATGCCCAAGGAAAAAAAGAAAAAGCCCCAAAAGTTCTGCTTTGGCACACCCTGCATTTATTTTTTCACTTCATTCCCCTCCATGCCCTCACTTTCATTTTTTCTTTCCCTTGGCATCTCGGCTGCTTCTGGGGAATAAAAACATTCATAAGTGTCCTCTTAGGGTTCCATCCCAATTCTTTTCTAATCTTCCTGCCACAGTCAGTGGTGCCCTAACCCTTCTTGTAAACTATGCCCCCCGCCCTTAAAAAATAATCATGTTCCAGCTCTAATCACAACGTGACAATCATATGCAGATTACTGCCCTGTGATCTCAGCAGCTCTGCCAGCTCTCATGCTTGGAAGAGTTTGATTTCTCTCTCTCCAGCAGCTTGCTCTATGTACTTTTTCCATCCTTCATGAAGCTACTGGCAAAACAACCATAAAGCCATGAGTTTGGAGGGGGTTGGTTCATCACAGTTCAGATCTCTGGCCAACCACTAATTGCAGATTTATTGGAGGAGGTGGCTCTGTTTTATCAGTTTTTATGTTTTATTCTTTATTGAACATTCTAGCACTTCAACATTTTCTTCTCTGTATGGCTTTAAAAAATCTATCTATAACTTTTAATTACTCTCTCTCTGGCATTAATCCCCTAGACTCTGGAGACGGAATTGTACTCATCTGTTGACTAACTATTAACATGAAGTGTTTCATCAAAGACTAGAGCGGTCAGGGATCACACTCATAAAACAAAAGGTAGAGCCTAATAGAATGACATTGATTCTCTGTCCTCTCCAAAGAGAGGCTACAAATTAAAAGCAATAAAACATAAGTCGCTGCACATGACGTGTCATTTCTGGCTAGCTGGGGAACGTAATACATGAGCCGCAGGCGCGTACATTAATCTCCCCAGCTAGTCAGATCTGAAACAGCATGTACAGCAGCACCTTTTCCTTTATTGCATTTCCACTCAGGCCTTCCAAGAAAAATTCTTCATTAAATTACAGAAATTAAAAGGGAATTTTAGTAGTTTCAAAATGTTTGGTCAGTAAAGCATGTAAACATTCTTCACACTAAATTTAAACATGCATGTTTTCCTGCCCATGGGCAAAATTCTTTTGAACTTGATTCTGAAATTCTGTTCTCCCTACATACAAATAAGTCACATGGATCAAGGACTTCTGCGCACGTAGGGAAAGCCAAATATCAGAGACGAGGGCCCTGTCATATCATTTATTCTTGCACGTGACATACAGCCCTCTTTGTACTCTCTGTATTCTGGGGTATCAGTGTCCTAACCAAGCCACCAGCATCAATTAGTGAAGCCTCAGGACAGCTCTAATTTACATTCTGATTCCTGTGGTTCCCTGTGAGCCCTGGGAAGCAGAGAATAGATAGAGAACAGTGTAATTTGGCTGTGCCCCACCCTGCTTTTGGCTCTGGCCTCCAGCCACTTCTTCTGGCCTAACAGCCTCCAGTGGAGGCTGGGAGCAGAACTGGGATGGGCCTGCTCCAGCAGCCCAGTGCTAGCAGGGGTGGCCCACTATGCAAGGGGTATTCTCAGGGCTCTATTCCCCTCCCTTCAGGTTGGCAAAGAAGTATCAAAAGGGCTTAGTGTTACTTAGAATTGAGCCTAAGTTTACTGCATCACTATAGCAGGAGAATCTTGATCTGTGTTTTGTTTGATTGACCACTTAGAATATGGTGATGTAAACACAGTGTATCAATGGCAACATGTTGTTGTTTTGCCAGCCAGTCAGAAAGATGAAGAGAGCCATGGCGCAGAGTCTGTGCTGCAGTGTGATGCCTTTGTGCTGCACCACATATGTAACTATACCCAGCACAGGGACATAGTGCACCCCCACATACACACACATACACTTCCTACTGCTAGTGTAGAGTGCATGGCCAGGTAGAGAGAGGGTTGTCCTGGGGTTTCTATACTACAGCAATCTCTTTCTGCTTTATAGAACGTAGAGCCCATCGGGGGTAGGTGTAACTTAGAGCAACTTCAAAGCTACCCTAAATTATGCTGGGGACTAGTCTCGTACACAGCTGGCCACAGTCCTGGAAGCAGATGGGTAAATTGTCTGCACTGCACCGCACTCTCCTAAGATGTACTGCCTGCTCCTCAGCATAGCATTTAGCCCTATTTAAGCTGTTGACTACGGTTTCTAATGTATTTGAACAAAAGATGACACAAGCTTCCAAATCAAATAGTATCTAACACAGTCACTGCAATTTCTCTCTCTAACTACTGATACCACATCTCTTCTCTTTAAAATTCTAAACATGAACAGTCAAATCAAGAGAACTGACAGACAGAGATAGAGAAAATGAGGAACTCAAAATATAAAATCCCAGCATGTTCTAATACAGACCCAAAATAGCCCTTCCATAAATGCAGTCTGGTTCAGCAACCGTTAATGAAGCAGAGACGCTAAGAGAACCACTCAGTTTAGTTTTATAGGAGATCTTGTTGGGCCTAATTGGAGTGGAGTAATTGGATGGCTTAGTTCACCTGTGGGCTGTTTGAACCCACATTTATAAAAGTCTCCCTTCGGGAGATTTGAAACAGGGGTAAAAGGAATTTGGGCTGAGAGCGGGGCTTCCTGGTGGTAGTATTAGTGTTTGTCTAGAGATTGTTCCCCACCCCAAGTAGAGAGTATGATATATATTTTTGGATGAGTTTTGAGGACTATTTTTTTCCTATGACTTTTTACACATTTTTTGGCATGAAATAAATTCTTCAGCATAGAATGGTTGTAGCAGAGGAGCTGCCTAATTCACCCCACTCCATAGGCAGTAACAGTCTCATGGCCACACTGCCAAGCTATTTTTCCTGGATGGTGGAAAGTACTGGGCATTCAACAGAATGCCTCAAAGTGCTCCTGATGTAATATGTAATCATTATATTTTGCATTTATATACTATATGTCATTTCAAAGGATCCCAAGGGATTTAAAATATATGTATACTATTGTAATTGACCCTGCTGCCAGGTGTCAGTCACTATGAGGGTGTGGGACATCCATCCTATCTGATGTCTGGTACCGTATGGCGTGTATCTTGAGCTTGGGAAAACTCTGTGTGTAACAAGCACTAGGCTCTTCAGATTTAAACACTCTGTGGATTCACCAAAATGCTTACATACTTCAAGTAACTCAGAATTCCTTTAGTGGGGCTTCTGAAATTAAAAATGCAAAATCCTAAGTACAATGGCTTTAAAGGACTCAGAAATAATTTGTACATGCCCATACAAAAGACAAGCACTATATCTGAAATAACTGTCTTGTTCTCTAGAATCTCAGCTTGCATTAAAAAAAGAGACAGTATATCTCTAGTTGGTATGGATGTAAAGAAAATCTTGAAAATATGAATTGAATGTAATTGATGCAGAGATGTCTATTTGAGCATGCAGAGAGCCTGGAACAGTAGCTCTAAGAGGTATGAATTGTCCCATTCATCTCAATAAGGTGTTAACTCAGATGTCCAGTGATGATTTAAAAATCAGCATCAGTATTGCCAACTTAAAGCCTTCAAAAATCATGAGTCAGCCCTCCTCCCCCATCATAATATTGGTTTAAAAATTAAAACCACCATCGACAAATGTGGTTCTTTATCTTTGCCTTGTGTATTTTGAGGCTTTAAGATTCACTTCCCTTCACATTTTCATGCTCTATAACCATGAGGGTTACAATCCTTAGAAACTTACCTTTTTAACACAAAAGCTGAGGTTCTCTTGCATCTCTTGATTCCTGCAGCTGGGGATTTAAGAAAAACACCAGATATTCCAAGCTTCATGAGACAATCACAAGAAAAGGCAACACTGTGAAGGATTTCATTTTTCATGTAAGAAAAGAGAGGGAGGTTCCCAGATCTGCATGAATAACTGAGTGGTCTCATTTGGTACCACAGGGGGGTGGCATTTGTGAGATGTCACTGCTTATTTCCCACCCCCCCACCCACCAATCAAGAAGGAGCCAAGCCCATGTGATCTAACAGAGACTATGGGCATATTGAAGCCTCACAAAAGGTGAGCCACAAAGCCTGGAGAATCAAATGGTGCACACAATCATATGTTGAATATCTGCACAAGCCACTGTGAGTGGTGTCTCATTTTGGCAACTCTTGTAGATGGAGCTTATCTTGTGGGAGGAGCTTACAAGAGTTCCCCCCCAAATTCAACCCCTGGTTACAAACAAAGGATAAACTAATAGTTCCTAATTCAGGCCTATGAGCAGTCTAAAGATAACAGAGTCTTGGTGTTATCCCTCCATATCATCTTGCTGCCTGCAAACTGCTGTCCTCCAGTCTCCCACATGCAGCTACTGCTGTTCTCCTGCCAACAACAGAATGAATCTTGGCCCAATTCTCAACCTTGCAGTCTAAGGTCTTAGGCTGCTGTCCAGCCTAGGCTGACTCTCCACTTCCAGAAAGCCTGATCTCTTTGGTTGTACTTCTCTTTCTGGTTCAGGGTTGTAGAACCCTCTTCTGGCTGGATGTTGTACTGGAGGTTCAACATGTTGACCAGCAATGAACCAGCAGGTTCATTAAATATTTGTGTGGGAATCATTTCAGTCCCTCAGATTTTCAGAAACACCCTTTTCTGTGACAATGATAAAGAATCACAGTGCTGCTTGCTTCTAAAACTGAACAAAAAGCTTTATTAGAATAAGGAAAACAAGGCAGCTGTTTCAAAGTACACAGCAATCCTCTGCAACTGTTTGGGGGCAAGAATTGAAAGAGAATATCATGTTCAATTGAAACTGCAGGGCCAATCTATATATTTTAGATATAGCATCAGAGCACCTCACAATCTTGAATGTATTTCTCCTCAGTACAGCCCAGGAAGGTAGGGAAGTATTGTTATCCCATTTACAGATGGGGAATTGAAGCAAAGAGAGATTACGTGACTTGCTCTAGATTACACAGGAAGACTGCAGAAGAGCAGGGACTTAAATCCAGATCTCCCAAGTGATAGGTTAGTGCTCTAACCAAAAAACCATCCAGAAGGTAATTATCGGGCATGTAGGAATGAAATCAGGAAGGCCAAATCGCACCTGGAGCTGCAGCTAGCAAGAGATGTCAAGAGTAACAAGAAGGGTTTCTTCAGGTATGTTGGCAACAAGAAGAAAGCCAAGGAAAGTGTGGGCCCCTTACTGAATGAGGGAGGCAACCTAGTGACAGAGGATGTGGAAAAAGCTAATGTGCTCAATGCTTTTTTTGCCTCTGTCTTCACTAACAAGGACAGCTCCCAGACTGCTGCGCTGGGCATCGCAACATGGGGAGTAGATGGCCAGCCCTCTGTGGAGAAAGAGGTGGTTAGGGACTATTTAGAAAAGCTGGACGTGCACAAGTCCATGGGGCCGGACGAGTTGCATCCGAGAGTGCTAAAGGAATTGGCGAATGTGATTGCAGAGCCATTGGCCATTATCTTTGAAAACTCGTGGCGAACGGGGGAAGTCCCAGATGACTGGAAAAAGGCTAATGTAGTGCCAATCTTTAAAAAAGGGAAGAAGGAGGATCCTGGGAACTACAGGCCGGTCAGCCTCACCTCAGTCCCCGGAAAAATCATGGAGCAGGTCCTCAAGGAATCAATCCTGAAGCACTTACACGAGAGGAAAGTGATCAGGAACAGTCAGCATGGATTCACCAAGGGAAGGTCATGCCTGACTAATCTAATCGCCTTCTATGATGAGATTACTGATTCTGTGGATGAAGGGAAAGCAGTGGATGTATTGTTTCTTGACTTTAGCAAAGCTTTTGACACGGTCTCCCACAGTATTCTTGTCAGCAAGTTAAAGAAGTATGGGCTGGATGAATGTACTATAAGGTGGGTAGAAAGTTGGCTAGATTGTCGGGCTCAACGGGTAGTGATCAATGGCTCCATGTCTAGTTGGCAGCCGGTGTCAAGTGGAGTGCGCCAGGGGTCGGTCCTGGGGCCGGTTTTGTTCAATATCTTCATAAATGATCTGGAGGATGGTGTGGATTGCACTCTTAGCAAATTTGCGGATGATACTAAACTGGGAGGAGTGGTAGATACGTTGGAGGGCAGAGATAGGATACAGAGGGACCTGGACAAATTGGAGGATTGGGCCAAAAGAAACCTGATGAGGTTCAATAAGGTTCAAATGCAGGGTCCTGCACTTAGGACGGAAGAACCCAATGCACAGCTACAGACTAGGGACCGAATGGCTAGGCAGCAGTTCTGCGGAAAAGGACCTAGGGGGTTACAGTGGACGAGAAGCTGGATATGAGTCAGCAGTGTGCCCTTGTTGCCAAGAAGGCCAATGGCATTTTGGGATGTATAAGTAGGGGCATAGCGAGCAGATCGAGGGACGTGATCGTTCCCCTCTATTCGACATTGGTGAGGCCTCATCTGGAGTACTGTGTCCAGTTTTGGGCCCCACACTACAAGAAGGATGTGGATAAATTGGAGAGAGTCCAGCGAAGGGCAACAAAAATGATTAGGGGTCTGGAACACATGACTTATGAGGAGAGGCTGAGGGAACTGGGATTGTTTAGTCTGTGGAAGAGAAGAATGAGGGGGGATTTGATAGCTGCTTTCAACTACCTGAGAGGTGGTTCCAAAAAGGATGGTTCTAAACTATTCTCAGTGGTAGAAGATGACAGGACAAGGAGTAATGGTCTCAAGTTGCAGTGGGGGAGGTTTAGGTTGGATATTAGGAAAAACTTTTTCACTAGGAGGGTGGTGAAACACTGGAATGCGTTACGTAGGGAGGTGGTAGAATCTCCTTCCTTAGAAGTTTTTAAGGTCAGGCTTGACAAAGCCCTGGCTGGGATGATTTAATTGGGGATTGGTCCTGCTTTGAGCAGGGGGTTGGACTAGATGACCTCCTGAGGTCCCTTCCAACCCTGATATTCTATGATTCTATGATTCTATGATCCAATTTAGAATATGGACAAGATACTAAGCTGAATGTCCCTACATTTGCCATGGGATCTTTAATGATTGCCAGGAGTCAGGACCTCTGTTTTACATCTTACCTTATAAGTAACACATGAATCTATATCTTTAGTTTAGTACTGATTCAAAGGAAAGAGTTGGACCTACATTTCCTGCTGAAGAATCTGGACATGTCTGGGGGCTGTCCTGTCCAAATACTGGATCAGCCTAACTAACCCAGCTTTGATGATAATATCTAACATGATCACATCTCAAGAAGGTAGCACTGCAGGCATCTGCATTGTGGGTACTTGCACAACCC
This sequence comes from Natator depressus, assembly GCF_965152275.1. NCBI lineage: Eukaryota > Metazoa > Chordata > Testudines > Cheloniidae > Natator > Natator depressus. The sequence continues at coordinate 76,441,354 of NC_134235.1, forward strand.
TGTTTTGTGTTAGGGCTTAAATTCTCTCCCTTTCGAAAATGGGGGGGAAAATGTTATACATGTGTAATATTAAGGCACGAGCTCTTCTCCAGCTGTACATGTCACTTTCTAACTGAAGTGCATCGGCAGAATCCACTACACAGATGTCTTAAGAAATCCCATGCCACTGAAATGGCTAAATTTGACATACCAAATCAAAAGCCTCAACAAAATCAATGAAGATGAAGAAGACCAGGTTCTTCATTTTTACATCCCTTTCCCTATGATATTCCCAGGGTTAAACTCATGATATTAAGCTTCCCTTTTCTTTTTTTCCAACCCTCCAGTTCTTAGTTAACCCCTTTTTTATTTTGCCTCTTCAGGATGACTTTGGGGATCCCTGAACAATATATGTCAATGTAAGGGTTGCGCTGCGTTGTGCACTGTTTCTCTGCTGATTCATCTGCCACAGCTAATCAAGCGGTTTGGGTCTATATGCTGCAACACATTAAACCTGTTAGCAGTAAAGAAATGCTCTCTGCTCAAAAGCTTTTAACTTATAGCACATGGTGGGTGGTTGATAAGATTTTTTTTTCTTAAAATGGAAACTCTTTTCTTGTTCTTGTTATCTGGTCTGCTGTTCTATTTATCAAGTCACAAGGTTTCTGGTGGCTATTAACATTTTTCTGTGCTGGGGAAATTGTTTCCTATTTAGAGAATCTCACAGATTTTCAAGTTTATTTTACCTGCACCTGTTAACTATAGACAAGTGAGGGTTACTCTTTTCTTGTCACACCATCACATAGTGAGAGAAACAAAGGCCCTAAGCTTAAATGCATTGGGAAGTAGGATGAGTGAGGTAGAGTTTTTGGTGTTATTGTGGCTAAGACCATTAAGGCCATTTCTTTCTCCTCATACTCTTCTTTGGTACTGTTTGGGGAGGGAGATGGTAACCTCTTTCTGAGAGTTTTCTAGACCTGATATTCTGTGGGCATATTCCTGAACCCACCACCCTTAGAATCAGTACTGTTTCTTTTGTCTGAAGCCTTTATCAGTGACTGTCCATTTTAACAGGTTCTAGATTCAGTTAAGGTCATCTTAAATAAAAAGAATATTTATTCTTGGCAGTAATGCAGAAAAAGATAATATGACATATTGTAAAAGTTTGTTAAAACCACATACATAAACCAAGCTAGTATGATGAAGAATCCTGCTGAGTGGAAAATCAGTTTGTAAAGTAAGAATGTTACCCATTGAACATGTATGGCAGAAGAATCACTGTGCATTGTTTTTGACCCACAGCCCACTGCATCAAAATCCCAACCATCATCCTCCTCCCCTTTATGTATTAATAGACAAAGTACTGATGCCACATTCCCCGACCCCAGCAAGGACGGAGATGATAATTTCCTTTTACTTTTAATTTCAGATCACTGCTGGTTCTTTTTCACCCTTCCCTTCATTTTAATGTCCACCAGCAGTTCTTAACACATTCACTTGTTTGTAGTAACAGTTTGTGAATGAGTTAATTGGCCAGTTATTCAACGGACTCTGAAAATTTGCACATAGTTGTCAATTAACTCATTCCTTTCCAGGGATAACAACTGTAAACAACATCAAACAATACTTAAGGATATGTCAGAAGGCTATAAAGATATATCTGTTAAGACACATACCTAAAGCACACCACGGCCCTGATTTTTAAAAGGTTCACAACTTTGTCTCTGATTTTAGATTTGGAAATAATTGTGGCTGAAATTTTACTGGCACATTATACAGCATTTACATTCTCAGGCCTGAGTTGAGGCCCTTCTGCAACTCAATGTCTTTGTATTAAAATAATGAATATTTATACAAAGGGTAAAATTCATATCAGGCAGGCTACTCAGGGTCTTTCGTATACCGTATCAAGCTATTTCAGCTGGGAAATCATCAAGATTATGATATCTTTTTGATTGAATATCAAATTACCATTAGCGATCTCATGGACCTGGGGTCCAACCAACATTATAGCATTACATTCTGGTTAACTTAATTTCCTCTAAAAGAAAAGGAGTACTTATGGCACCTTAGAGACTAACCAATTTAACTAAGGTGCCACAAGCACTCCTTTTCTTTTTGCGAATACAGACTAACATGGCTGTTACTCTGAAACCTGTCATTAATTTTCTCTGATACTTTACCTGGATTTCATATCTTCTCCAGTTCCTGTCCTCACAACTGCCCTGTCTTGTGGATGGCACAGTTATGATTTCCAAAGCCCAGGCTAAAAGTAACTGCACTTTGGTGGTGGACAAAGTGAAATGTGTCTTTATACATACACAGTTTGTAATTCTGTAGAGTTCTGAGGTTTGCAAAAGATACTATGAAAATCCATAACAATGTTTGCTGTCACTACTTTTCACAGTACTTTAGTGTGATCCTCTTCTTAGACCTTAATTCCTCCCATGGTGCTGACACGTCAGGCAGTCCATTTCCTCCACTGATTACAGTTGCTAGCCAGTTGTGGTACTTCTTTTCAGGTGATGCCAGCACATTCAATATTCTCTGTCACTGTCTTCTGCCAGTTTTTACATGGCCCTTCCTCGCTTTCTCTTACCTCACTCATGTTTGCTTAGTATGTCTCCCACCTTCTATATGCAAAAAGAAAAGGAGTACTTGTGGCACCTTAGAGACTAACCAATTTATTTGAGCATAAGCTTTCGTGAGCTACAGCTCACTTGCATCCGATAAAGTGAGCTGTAGCTCATGAAAGCTTATGCTCAAATAAATTGGATAGTCTCTAAGGTGCCACAAGTCCTCCTTTTCTTTTTGCGAATACAGACTAACGTGGCTGCTACTCTGACACCTTTTATATGGTGCACATGCCCCAGTCACCTTAGACTTCTTTCTTTGGTGATATTTTCTAACACGTCCTGCTCTGTCAGCTTTTGTTATTTTGTCTTTCCATTTAAATATGTGGTATCTTCCTCAGCCATATGTGATGGGATGCCTCCAATCTCTTTTTGTTAGCTACTGTCAACAGCCAAGTCTCTGCTTCATACAGTAGCATTGTCAATATAATCACATGGTATCATCTGACCTTTAGTTTGATGTGGAAACTTCTGTTTGACCAAATATTTTTCATCCTTCCAAAAGTGGTGTTTGCTTTTCCTAACCCTGTATGAATATTTTTATTGCAGCCACCTTCAAATCTCATCTCACTCCCCAGATAGCAGAACCCTTCTACCTATTCAATATCTTTACCATCCATGACAGGTTTCAGAGTAGCAGCCGTGTTAGTCTGTATTCGCAAAAAGAAAAGGAGTACTTGTGGCACTTTAGAGACTAACAAATTTATTTGAGCATAAGCTTTCGTGAGCTACAGCTGAAGTGAGCTGTAGCTCATGAAAGCTTATGCTCAAATAAATCTGTTAGTCTCTAAGATGCCAAAAGTACTCCTTTTCTTTTTACCATCCATGTGCACCATTGCACCTCTCATTTAGTTCCCTTCCTTCATAATCTTGGTTTTCTCTGCATTTACTTTTAATCTATTTTTTACTGCTTCCTGTTCTATCTCTGATGAAAGGGCAATCATTCCATTCCACATCATACTTAGTAAAGCAATGTTAAGGTCATATAACTTGGCACCACTAACCCAATTTACACTCTCCACAAGGCCTTTTGCTGCCCGCTTCATCATTCAATCTGTTTCTAATGCAAAGAGGATTGGTGATAACACACACCCTTGTCTAACTCCAGTCACAACACTGAACCACTCACCCAGGCCTGTATCTGATCGTACTTCATTTCTCACCTTCAAACTCCAAGTCTCTTGGAGTATTTGCTTGATGGATCAAAGAAGAAACCATCTATTTGGAGAGAGGTGCTCATTAACACTGCTAGCCAAAGAGGGCAAGAATAAATGCTACGGCTATGTCTACACTACAGACCTTACAGCTGCACAGCTGTACCGCTGCAGCTATGCTGCTGTAAGATCTCCAGTGTAGCCGCTCGATGTTGGCAGGAGAGAGCTCTCCCACCAGCATAATTAAACCACCCCTGACGAGCAGCAGTAGCTATGTCAGCAGGAAAGCATCTCCCACCAACATATTGCTGTCTCCGCTGATGCTTTTGTCAGTCGGGTGGTGTTTTTTCACACCTCTGACCAATACAAGTTTACCGACAAAAGTGCTAGTGTAGACAAAGCCTAAAACAAGGGTGTTTCTCTAAAGAAAGACTTTCATTCACTAGATTCTTATATATTGGTTTATTTCCCCAAGTACAATAGAATTTGCAACATTTTGCCGAAAAATTTCCTAGCTATCATGATGAATAGTCTTTATATATTAAGAAATTGCATAAGAACATAAGCACGACCACACTGGGTCAGATCAAAGGTCCATCTAGCCCAGTATCCTGTCTTCCAACAGTGGCCAATGCCAGGTGCCCCAGAGATAATGAACAGAACAGGTAATGATCAAGTGATCCATCCCCTGTTGCCCATTCCGAGCCTCTGGCAAACAGAGGCTAGGGACACAATCCATGTCCGCCCTGGCTAATATCCATTGATGGACCTAACCAGTTCTCTTTTGAACCCTGTTATAGTCTTAGCCTTCACAACATCCTCTGGCAAGGAGTTCCACAGGTTGACTGTGTATTGTGTGAAAAAAAACTTCCTTTTGTTTGTTTTAAACCTGCTGCCTATTAATTTCATTTGGGGACCTCTAGTTTTTGTGTTATGAGAAGGAGTAAATAACACTTCTTTATTTTCTTTCTCCACACCGTCATAATTTTATAGACCTGTATCAGATCCCCCCCAGTCATCTCTTTTCCAAGTTGAAAAATCCCAGTCTTATTCATCTCCCCTCATATGGTAGCCATTCCATACCCCTAATTATTTTTGTTGCCCTTTTCTGATCCTTTTTCAATTTCAATGTATCTTTTTTGAGCTGGGGCGACCACATCTGTAGTATTCAAGATGTGGGTGTAATATGGAGTTATATAGAGGCAATATGATATTTTCTGTCTTATTATCTATCCCTTTCTTAATGATGCCCAACATTCAGTTCACTTTTTTGACTGCCGCTGCACATTGAGTGGATGGTTTTCAGAGAACTATCCACAATGACTCCAAGATCTCTTTCTTGAGTGGTAACAGCTAATTTAGACCCCATCATTTTGTATGTATACTTGGGATTATGTTTTCCAATGTGCATTACTCTGCATTTATCAACATTGAATTTCATCTGTCGTTTTGTTGCCCAGTCACCCAATTTTGTGAGATCCCTTTGTAACCCTTCACAGTCTACTCTGGACTTAGCTTTCTTGAGTTGTTTTGTATCATCTGCAGATTTTGCCACCTCACTGTTGACCCCTTTTTCTAGATCATTTATGAATATGTTGAACAGAGCTGGTCCCAGTACAGACTCCTGTATTGCTAATTTCACTGTTGTGCACTGCTGCACTGTAAGGTCAGGTTTTGAGCCTTTCTTTTAACAATTGACCAGAGTCCACTGAGGACTTCAGAAACCTTTCAGTTGACAATATTGTTCACATCCATATGTTTCCATGAAACATTTTGGTTTTCATGACAAAAATGGACAAAAATCATTTAATCTAAAAATGTTGTGATCAACTCTAATAAGTGCATTTGGATAAGCCTTCAGGCCTAGTACCAGAAAGTATAATAATATCTAGACTGCATTAAATAAAATTAAAGAACGGAAAAACTTGGGTGAATATCAGAAAAAAACCATTCTTATAGTACAATCAATGAGACTGTGGGATTATCTCCTAAGGGAAGAGATGGAATCCCCATTGCTTGGGACTTTTAAAACTAAACTGCACAGAATATTAGTGCTTATCCAGTAGGAAACATTCTTGCTCCGATAGGGGGATGACTACAAAACCTAATGAGCCTTTTTTCCCTTCTCTCATTTATTTCAGCATGTTGTGGATCTAAAAAGCTGATGATGATTTGTTTAATTTGAGATATCATACTTTGCTAATGTAGCTTACATATTATCAGCTCATACTGAGAAAGATTAATCCTTACAGTATAAAACCATAATTCTTATATTTTTTCATTAGAAATTGGAAGTTAAAAAAACACATTTTCTTTGTAAAACAGTGTAAAAAGTACAAGCGTGGTGACTGTCTTCAAGAAATTGTACTGACTTTCAAAATGGATGAGCGTGTAGCAGTGTAAAAAGCAAATGACATCCTTTTCAGAGACGTATGTGGCTCATTTTGAGCAAAAATACATTTTTCACTTACTAACTCTCCTCTAACCACTCCCTGCTCACCTTACTCTTTGTATCTTGCTCTGGAGGAGAGCAATGCAAGTGACAGAAAGAATGAACCATGTGTCACAGATGTTAGCCAGGGACAGTTGCTCAATGCACTACTGAAATGTGCTCAGATACTACAGTGCTGAGTATGGGGATCTATATAGAATAGAATAGAATAGAAAAGTGTGGATTACACTCAGTTTTGGAGAATCCATTAGCCCAATCATTCCCCCAATATTATCAACATAACTGGGGTCACTGTGTGTTTATCTCCCCCTCTCAAATGGAGGGGAGGGTTCAGAAGCATCAAGGCCACTGTCCCTCTGACCTGGAATGGAGAGACCTCTCACTGATGGGGATCTGTGGCTAGGGAATGGGTGGGAGAGGGTGGGCATAGAGGGATGCACACTATTCCCCTTCTTGTATCACCTTCTCCCTCCCTAGTACCATAAAACTGGTGAAAAGTTGACTCCATTAACTTTTGCAAAGTGCTGAAAACCTGAAAAATCTGAAACCTGTCTAAGCCTGAGAACTCAACTTTACGGACAGTTGCTTGAGAGCACTGCCAGGTGAGAAAGCCATTTCAGTGTTGCTCCAATCAATCTGCATTATCCGGAAACCAATGCAGAGGCACAGGGTTGCTCCATAGATGGGTCTGGTCTCCTGCTGAAGGACTGAATTCCACTGGATTGGAAGGATAGGACTACTGTCTATTTCAAGTAAAGAGTGGCACAAAATTTCTGCAGGAAATTGGGTAAAGTTTGCATTTTTAAAAATGTACCATTATCATTTAATTTGACATTCACTGGATGTGAGTAGTCAATGCTCCTGCCATGCATGTAGCCGTACTATGTAATTCCACTGAAATTTAGTCTAGATTGATTTACTAATGATCACTGAATGCAATAGGTTTCTGGAAATTACAAGGAAAATTCATACCAGTCTAATCTGTATGTGTTTTCTCTCTCACCTTTTGTATGTCTACATTATAAATGCTTTGGGACAGGAACTGTCCTTACTAAGGGTTTGTGCAGCAACTACCATTATGGGACCCTGAGCAGTTGAGGCCCTAGACACAATGGTAATACAAATAATAAAAATAATAATATGTGGCCTTACTAGTGATTTGTCTCCTTTTTTTTAAGCAGTCTAGAGTCACCTTTACTAGTTAGTCAAGAACTAAATATTTAGCATCAGTTCATAGGAAAATTGCTTTGATCTTTGTGTGAATAAACAGGCTCTCTTTCTCCCATTGGACTTTTGCTTGAAAATTATTTCTTTCATCAAGTAGTTTGTCATCTCTCTGTGAACATCAATGTTGTTTTCTTCAGATCTTCAAACAAATATTTCCTGCATGTTTACAGGAAACATACTAAACATTATAAATGACAACTTGACTCACACCGGATTCAACGGTGAGAGAAACTTGGGCAACTGAGAAAAGGAGGACTTGTGGCACCTTAGAGACTAACAAATTTATTTGAGCATAAGCTTTCGTGAGCTACAGCCACTTCATCAGATGCATTCAGTGGAAAATACAGTGTGAAGATTTATATACACAGAGAACATAAAACAATGGGTGTTACCATACACACTGTAAGGAGAGTGATCACTTAAGATGAGCTATTACCAGCAGGAGAGCGGGGGGGGGGGGGAACCTTTTGTAGTGATAATCAAGGTGGGCCATTTCCAGCAGTTGATGAGAACGTCTGAGGAACAGTGGGGGGTGGAGGGAGGGAATAAATATGGGGAAATAGTTTTACTTTGTGTAATGACCCATCCACTCCCAGTCTTTATTCAAGACTAAGTGGGGCAAGTGATGCTGCTTTTCTACAATTTCAGCCCGTGCACGTTGGCGGAAGCACTCTATGTAGAAGTCCAGTCTGTTGTTTTCGACCTTCAGGAGGAGTCCACCCAGAATCCTTCTTTTTGTAGTCTTGGTTGGAAGGTCTCTGTGGATTAGTATGTTGTTCAGAGGTGTGTTGGAAATATTCTTAGAGTCGGAGATGAAAATAGGATTCTAGGTCACCACAGAACTGTATCATGTTCGTGGGGGTGGAGGGACGGAAGGAGAGGCCCCGAGATAGGACAGATTCTTCTACTGGGCTAAGAGTATAGTTGGATAGATTAACAATGCTGCTGGGTGGGTGAAGGGAACCACTGTTGTGGCCCCCTGTGGCATGTAGTAGTTTAGATAGGTTAGTGTCCTTTTTCATTTGTAGAGAAGCAAAGTGTGTGTTGTAAATGGCTTGTCTAGTTTTTGTAAAATCCAGCCACGAGGCAGTTTGTGTGGAAGGTTGTTTTTTTATGAGAGTATCCAGTTTTGAGAGCTCATTCTTAATCTCTCCCTGTTTGCTGTATAAGATATTGATCACATGGTTCCGAAGTTTCTTTGAGAGTGTGTGGCACAAACTGTCAGCATGGTCTGTGTGTTGCTTACAGACAGCCCCCCAACCTGAACCTATCCTTGCAACAAAGCCCATTGCCAACTGTGTCCACATATCTATTCAGGAGACACCATCATAGGGCCTAATCACATCAGCCACACTATCAGAGGCTCGTTCACCTGCACATCTACCAATGTGATATATGCCATCATGTGCCAGCAATGCCCCTCTGCCATGCACATTGGCCAAACTGGACAGTCTCTACGTAAAAGAATAAATGGACACAAATCAGACATCAAGAATTAAAACATTCAAAAACCAGTCGGAGAACACTTCAATCTCTTTAGTCACTCGCTTACAGTCCTAGAAGTGGCAATTCTTCAACAAAAAAACTTCAGAAACAGACTCCAACAACAGACTGCTGAATTGGAATTGATTTGCAAACTGGATACAATTAACTTAGACTTGAATAAAGACTGGGAGTGGATGGGTCATTACACAACGTAAAACTATTTCCCCATGTTTATTCCTCCCCCCTCCCCGGCTGTTCCTCAGATGTTCTTGTCAACTGCTGGAAATGGCCCACCTTGATTATCACTACAAAAGGTTCCCCCCCCCACCACCACTCTCCTGCTGGTAATAGCTCACCTTACCTGATCACTCTCCTTACAGTGTGTATGGTAACACCCATTGTTTCATGTTCTCTGTGTATATAAATCTCCCCACTGTATTTTCCACTGAATGCAGCCAATGAAGTGAGCTGTAGCTCACAAAAGCTTATGCTCAAATAAATTTGTTAGTCTCTAAGGTGCCACAAGTCCTCCTTTTCTTTTTGCGGATACAGACTAACACGGCTGCTACTCTGAAACTTGGGCAACTGAGTAACACATCTTGTGACATCCTACCAGCTAGGTGAAATACATTTAACATCTCTCCTGTAGCCATGTCAACAAGCATCCACTCACTCATACAAGCACATAAAAATGCCCCTTTTCCTTCAGTCTACATTTTTGGGAGACTTTTAAGATACATGTTGTAATAATATTTTACTGTTAGATAACAGCCTCCATCCCAGAGAATCCCAAAGCACTTTGCAAGCTGTATGCTTACTATTAAAATGCAGACACCTTAGGGGCAGGAGGATGTAGTACAACAAAGTGGGAAGAGGGAAGGCACCAGGGTAAAACCTTAGCTTTATGAAAAGTGCAGTGGAATTTTTTAACATCCACCCAGAACCGACAGCAGGGCCTAGGCATTGAGCTCTCATCTGAAAGAACAAACTGCAGCAAGCTGGTGTGGAACTCCTTTTATTACCCAACTCAGAAGAATAAGTGGCTGAGCATATCTTGGTGAGATTTGAACCTATAGATTCAAGGAGTCTAACAACCTGTTTCTTCTCTTAACACCAGTTTGACTCCACTGTCTTGATAGAGTTTACTCCTAATTTATATTGTAGGAGCGGGATTTTATAATTGTACTATAAGAATAGAGGTACTAATGTATGTCTTGATTTCATTTTACTAGCCACCCTTTTTGAATAGCAGAAAGGAATGACCCCCTGGAACATTGGTAGGGATGCATCTGAAAGACTGCCAGTGTCTGTACTGATGTTAAGGCAAGGACAGACCAGAACAATCCTTATGACTGATTATGGTCACCCTTTTGTTTTAGGATAAGTTATAATGTCTACCAGGGTTTCCTCTATGTATTACAAATTAGGCACTCTAGTTAAATATACATGTCTTTGTTTTTAAGGTTTAGTAAGTAAAAGACAGGATCTTGTATTGTGTCTATGTTAAGGAGATTCAAAATAAACTGACACTGTTTGTATTCTCAAAGGTCTCTGTAAATAGAATGTTTGTGTGAATGAGGAATGTATGCATCAGGAAAAGATACGGTGTGAAGGCCATTGTTGTAGCCAGATGGTCAAGGAAAAAGGATTAAAGAGTCTTAAGGATGCCAGAAAATCATCAGCGTGCATCCATAATGAAGGAAGGGCAAATTGATAACCCTGAGGTAAAGGCTGGCACCCCTAAAGACAGGACAATTGATTAAATCGGAACCAGGACAGGATAACCTTCTCGGAGGTGTATTGGAATGTTTACATCAGAAGATAACTTCAATTAAGAAGTAACCTGTCACAAACTGACACAGCAAAATCCATAGACTTCAACAGAGAAAAGAAACTATAAGAATAGGTTTCAGAGTAACAGCCGTTTTAGTCTGTATTCGCAAAAAGAAAAGGAGTACTTGTGGCACGTTAGAGACTAACAAATTTATTTGAGCATAAGCTTTCGTGAGCTACAGCTCACTTCATCGATGAATAGGGTGCTTTGCCATGGGATTTTGGGTTCGTCTTGCCAATACTCCAATACTCCAGGAGCATCGGATCGTGACCAACGAAGCCCGGCTCCCCTCTGCGACCAATCTGGCTGGCCACTAGATTGATCCAGACTCCAGACTGGTAACTATTAAAACATCAACAGGCAGGACTGTGTGTATGACTGAAAAGCATATGCTAACTGTTGTATTTTCAATAAATATGGTGTATTTGCCTTCTCTCTTATAAAAGATCCCGTGTGCTTTGTATAGCATAACAATATTACTGCCAGTGGACGCAGACTCAGGTCCTTGCTATTTTGAACATGGTTCTTTGGACTGGATGGGATGGCTTAGCATACTAGAGCTGTTTGGAAAATGAGGGCCATTTCTGGGGATAATTTTGACTTTTTCCATGGAAAGAGGACAATTTCCACACACAAAAATTCATTTTGTTGAAAACCCAATTTTTCATAAAAAAATACTGTTGATGGAAACTTTTCAAGCCCACCCTTCCCCCACATACATTCAGGCACAGTAGTCTTTGAACCTGCAAGCATCCTGATCTCCGCACAAGTACTGTAATACAGATATTTGTTTATTGTTCCAGAAGGTTATTCTCCCATTTGTCCTTAAAGGTGTCATGTTCTCTGTAGTCATTCTTCCATGTTTGCCCTGATCAGTGGCAAGTTCTTTCCAGGTGACTAAAGGGCACATCCATTCCCTCCATTGGCATGGAAAGTTCTCTACATTATAGATCTGTGTTTGAGTTTATAAGTCAGACAGGCAAATCTCTAGTTTGTGTATTTAAAAATGGTTAGTTAAAAGGGACAGGAAGGACTTTACATAGGAAATAACACAAAGAAATGAATAAAAGGAAAGAATGCCCCAGAGGGCGTGAGACTATTGACAGACAGATAGTTTGGGAAGTTGAGTGGAAATAATTATATAAGAGAATATACAGGTTGGTGGTTTTTTGTTTGTTTTTGGGGGAGGGAGGGTTGGTTGGTTGGTTTTAATTTGTGTTGTTTACAGACAGACCTCCTGGCAGGAAAGAAGCCAAGTCCTACTGAAAGAATTCAGAAAACAGCCTGGGCCTGAGGGAGGGACCTACACGTTAGAGGAAAGAAAGGGGAGGCAGCTGAGCCCTCACGGAGAGAAAAGAAGGGAGCTCTAGCAGTAGCAGGGCCTTGTGCAAATAGGTCTGACTCTGAAATTGGTTCAAGCAGAGTGTGAGGAACAGATGAAGGTTCAGACTGGCTCTAATTTTTCCCAAGCAGTTCGCCAACTCTTAATTTGTATGGCTGTGTTTTTCACTTCCTAGAGGGCACTGCAACTTTTGGATTCTTGGCATACCATACAAGTCATTTTTGGAAGTTTTTCTGTGGGACTACTGATTTCTTGCTGAACCAACCAGCCAGATATGAAGCCAGTTTTCATGGCTTCAGTGGCCTTGGATTCCTTTTTTTGCACTTAGGAAGCTGTGAAAGAATTTTAATTGAATTGAGCTCATGCATTATAACATCTGGGAAATGCTGCAATGTAATCTTTTCTCTCTTTACAGTATTTACATATTAACCTGATAGTCTTCTTCAGGAGTCCGATGCGAGAGTCCCATTTTGATAATGCTATTTGTGTTCAAGTTGCATGCTTTACAATCAGTCAAGGTCCTACTATATAATTCTGGCTGATAACGAGGTATGAATATTGAATAGCTAAGTTTTATTAGCTTTGAATGAAGAAATCCTCTATTATTCCTGTTTTAAGACTCAGTTAACATTCCAAATAAATACACAGCTACCAAATAGGTACGCAATTGCCCTTTAATTAATCTTTAACCAAAAATATTTGAAAAACTCAAGCCTGTTTGACCCTGCCATGCACTGGAATCTACGAACACTTTAAGAAAGTTTACAGCTTTGTCCTGCTAAAAGTAGCTTTCCAACAGCTTTCCATTTGTCACTGTCCAAAATGAAACCCTAGAACAAACTCACAGACAGAGAGGGAGAGATAGTGTGGGTTTGTCCACACTTACAACACTGCAGCAGTGTAGCGCTTAGTGAAGACATTACTTATGCCTAAGGGAGAGCTTCTGGTGCAGGTACGCCACCTCCCTGACGGGCAGTAGCTATATGGATGGGAGAAGCCCTTCCATCGACATAACACTGTCTACACCGGAGTTTAGATTGATATAACTACATTGCTCAGGGGTGTGGATTTTCCATGGCCCTGAGTGACGTAGTTATACCAACATTAGTTGGTAGTGTAGACCAGGGCTTTGTGAAATGTATTAAAGCGTGTACACGCCTAACCAAGGGAACTTATATAAACTTCTTCCTTTTTTCTTAGCTGTTCAGTGTAACTAACACTTGTTGTGTTATGGCTGCCGTCCCGGGTTCAGTGCTGGGACTCTGTCCACTTTACTACTCTGTAAAGGCCACTGTACTGCTTGGGCGCCAAATGAATAATAATACATCATAGCTTGGATAGATGTAATACCTTTGTGATACACAGGAGTGCTGGTGAGAGACAAACTGGATTTTCTGGTCCCAGACACCTGACCTGGGTCAGGGTCACCAAGTGGGGGAAGGGGCATGCCAGTGTGTCACTGTGTTCTGGATGATCCCTGCCTGACACTGGAACATTTGCGGCTAATGTAACTGGATGAGCATGGGAGCAGAACAGTGGCATAAAGCTGCTTTTGTCCAAAAGACTGACACCCTAAACTGTGTGTGCACATATAGCTCTGCAAATTTGGCCTCTTATTGTTAATATTACTTACATAGCCCCCTTCCTTGCAGCTCTGCTGAATTTGTAACTATTCACCTGCTGAACTGCTTGTATTTTGAAATGTGGGTTATAGTTTCATAGAATCATAGAATCATAGAATATCAGGGTTGGAAGGGACCCCAGAAGGTCATCTAGTCCAACCCCCTGCTCGAAGCAGGACCAATTCCCAGTTAAATCATCCCAGCCAGGGCTTTGTCAAGCCTGACCTTAAAAACCTCTAAGGAAGGAGATTCTACCACCTCCCTAGGTAACGCATTCCAGTGTTTCACCACCCTCTTAGTGAAAAAGTTTTTCCTAATATCCAATCTAAACCTCCCCCATTGCAACTTGAGACCATTACTCCTCGTTCTGTCATCTGCTACCATTGAGAACAGTCTAGAGCCATCCTCTTTGGAACCCCCTTTCAGGTAGTTGAAAGCAGCTATCAAATCCCCCCTCATTCTTCTCTTCTGCAGACTAAACAATCCCAGCTCCCTCAGCCTCTCCTCATAAGTCATGTGCTCTAGACCCCTAATCATTTTTGTTGCCCTTCGCTGGACTCTCTCCAATTTATCCACATCCTTCTTGTAGTGTGGGGCCCAAAACTGGACACAGTACTCCAGATGAGGCCTCACCAGTGTCGAATAGAGGGGAACGATCACATCCCTCGATCTGCTCGCTATGCCCCTACTTATACATCCCAAAATGCCATTGGCCTTCTTGGCAACAAGGGCACACTGTTGACTCATATCCAGCTTCTCGTCCACTGTCACCCCTAGGTCCTTTTCTGCAGAACTGCTGCCTAGCCATTCGGTCCCTAGTCTGTAGCGGTGCATTGGATTCTTCCATCCTAAGTGCAGGACCCTGCACTTATCCTTATTGAACCTCATCAGATTTCTTTTGGCCCAATCCTCCAATTTGTCTAGGTCCTTCTGTATCCTATCCCTCCCCTCCAGCGTATCTACCACTCCTCCCAGTTTAGTATCATCCGCAAATTTGCTGAGAGTGCAATCCACACCATCCTCCAGATCATTTATGAAGATATTGAACAAAACCGGCCCCAGGACCGACCCCTGGGGCACACCACTTGACACCGGCTGCCAACTAGACATGGAGCCATTGATCACTACCCGTTGAGCCCGACAATCTAGCCAGCTTTCTACCCACCTTATAGTGCATTCATCTAGCCCATACTTCCTTAACTTGCTGACAAGAATACTGTGGGAGACCGTGTCAAAAGCTTTGCTAAAGTCAAGAAACAATACATCCACTGCTTTCCCTTCATCCACAGAACCAGTAATCTCATCATAAAAGGCGATTAGATTAGTCAGGCATGACCTTCCCTTGGTGAACCCATGCTGACTGTTCCTGATCACTTTCCTCTCATGTAAGTGCTTCAGGATTGATTCTTTGAGGACCTGCTCCATGATTTTTCCAGGGACTGAGGTGAGGCTGACTGGCCTGTAGTTCCCAGGATCCTCCTTCTTCCCTTTTTTAAAGATTGGCACTACATTAGCCTTTTTCCAGTCATCCGGGACTTCCCCCATTCGCCACGAGTTTTCAAAGATAGTGGCCAAGGGCTCTGCAATCACAGCCGCCAATTCCTTCAGCACTCTCGGATGTTTAATTTACCTGCCTCTGAAACATCAGCTCTAGGCTGTATCAGAGATAGGATACAGTATTAGTGGGACCTTTGGTTTGTTCCAGTTTAGTAACTCCCATTCTCCTAAAGCAGCATGATGTATTGTGTAGATCTGTTATCATATATCACATTCAGACTACATAGTTTTGACTATGGACTAGAATGAGGGATTTTGAATGGCTTCCTAGAATCCAACTCCAATGTTTTTCTGATGGAAAGACCAGATTTTCTAGCACCTTTTCTAGAATTTTGTAAGCATGATGATAAACCTAAGTACTTGTGAAGGTGTCCATCTGAAGTACTTGCTTCTAGAACTGATCTATTAACATACTAATTTGACATATTGCATATATTAACCTGAACACTTTAGGTATGCTCCCTGTTCTTCAAAGGAATTCTATTTAAAACATAAGAACAGCCATACTCCATCAGACCAAAGGTCCATCTAGCCCAGTATCCTGTCTTCCGACAGTGACCACTGCCGGGTGCCCCAGAGGGAATGAACAGAACAGGTAATCATCAAGTGATCTATCCTCTGTCACCCATTCCCAGCTTTTGGTAAACAGAGGCTAGCGACACCATCCCTGCCCATCCTGGTTAATAACCACTGATGGACCTATCCTCCATGAACTTATTTAGTTCTTTTTTGAATCCCGTTATAGTCTTGGCCTTCACAACATCCTCTGGCAAAGAGTTCCACAGGTTGACTGCGCGTTGTGTGAAGAAACACTTCCTTTTGTTTGTTTTAAACCTGCTGCCTATTAAATTCATTTGGGGACCCCTCGTTCTTGTGTTATGAGAAGGAGTAAATAACACTTCTTATCTACTTTCGCCACACCAGTCATGATTTTATAGACCTAAATCACATCCCCCCTTAGTCATCTCTTTTCCAAGTTGAAAAATCCCAGTCTTATTAATCTCCCCTCATATGGCAGCCGTTCCATACCCCTAATTATTTTTGTTGCCCTTTTCTGAACTTTTTCCAATTCCAATATATCTTTTTTGAGATGAGGTGATCACATCTGCCCGCAGTATTCAAGATGTGGCCATGGATTTATATAGAAGCAATATGATATTTTCTGTCTTAAAAAGCATGTATTCACTATTTGCTCATTTTGAGAGTTGTGTATTAACACTGTGACTGGAAGTGCATGCCATTGATACTGTTGAAATGTACACAAAGTTATTGCCACTGTTTGGATTTAGGCCTGTTTAAATTTGAGGGAGTATTCTGCAAATATTATGACTTAATTGTACATTCTTGTTACCCAAATGAGTAATGTTTGTTTTAATTTGTTTCTTGCGCATCCGCAACTCCCATGGTTTTTCCTGAGCTCACTCCTTATCTTTTCTGTGTATACACTGTCTTCCTTCTTCTCACTTAGCCCTCTGTGATGTATTTGAATTGGTTGTGTTGATCTTTGAACATCAGAGATGTCTTGTACAGACCACCAATAAAATCTCTTGAAGTCTGTTTTGGTTTTTATTATTTGTTTTATTACAGTAAGTATAGTCCACTTTATTGTAAAAGTGCTTTTCTTTTTGCAAAGGGCCTTGTAAGGATCTGAACCTCCAATTAACCTGTCTGCTCAGACCTAGCTTACCCAGTCCAATTAAAATTGATAGGCCAAAGTGTCTCTGGTGTAACTCCATTAAAGTCAGTATACTTACACCAGAGAATGAGATCAATCTTGGCAAATGCATTTATGGTGGCTGTGGGTGCGTCTGCCATGAGCGTGAAACAATACGTCTGTCTCAAACACTCGGGATTCAGGAAGTGCAGAATGTTAACCTTGCTAAGGAATGAAATGTGAACTAAAACAAATTTCCTTCCATCCAGCTCCCCCCCCGCCCTTCTTGTCCTCCTTTCTCCTCCTCCCCTTTTATTTCTCAACACTGGAAACAAACTGGGTCAAGCTAGTGGGTCAATGACCATGCGTATATATCCAGCCACATGGTGCAGCTAGTAGTATAGGGTTACATGATTAGGTGTCTAAAACCCTACTTTATAGGCTCTAATAGAAATCGGTTCTCAATAAGTTTGTGGGATGAAATATGAATATGTGCATATTTCAAAGGTGAAGCTACTTTTTGAATTAGTGGGTCTAAATGAGGTATTTGCAATGCTTCTAAACACAGTTCTGTTAAAGGACTATCAAACTGAGCATCTTCTGTTCACTCCTATTTAAAGAGGGACAAAACCCCCAAATCCAGCTGCATATATTCTAGCATCTTTATGGTACAAGGAGAGGAGATCAAATCTTTTACACACCATTTGGTATCAGTCACATCCTATTACACTATGTAACATGACTGCCTTGTCACAACATAATGCACTGGAGAGAAATGAAATAAAAAAATGGCATTTTTCTCAGCTATGTTTAAAGAAACCACAACATTTCAAATGTGCAGCTTTAAATTTATTTATTTTTCTTAAAGGACCTGCTATAAGAACAGATGGAAAATTCACTCTGCTCCTGAGTCTGGAGGTCCAAATGTTCTTTAGCATTCATGCATTATGCATATGGACACGGTAAGATGTTTATACAAGAAAAAGATGGTTATATGTATATACATATGTTTTACATTCATATGTTTAATATATACATATATACTAACTCTGTCTATACATGCACACCTCCAGACAATAGCTATATAGTATTCAGTTTAAGTATATAGTTTGACAGGGTCCTGATTCAAATGTATTCAAGTTTCTGCAACTTACTTGGTTTGTAGTCACATTGGAGAGAAGCTATGAGCCAGTAAACTCCAGCTTGCAAGCACTCTCATCATCCCACAAGCCCTTTCCTGTCTCCCTCCAGATGCCAGTTGACCTCATTTTTGTATCTCTCAGAAGCCCTCTTCTGTTTGACTGACACCAAACCCCTTTGCCTCTCCCCCACTAACTCCCTTACCAGCCTCTTGTGCGGTTCTCAGCTCTAACTTAGGCTCTGTTCCAGGAGTTTTAAAGGCCTCAGTTATGGCCTTTGTGTTAATCCTGGCCGATATTTAATGCACAAAAATAAGAAGTTAGTATTACTGCTACCATTGAGAGCACCAAAGCTCCACTAATCTCGCAGCTCTGTGATGTTGAATGTAAGGTATCCAGATTATCCACCCACTTGCTATTTGGTTTTCTCACCTCTGACTTAATGCCCCAATAATGTCATGTCCTTTCCCATGCTGAATTGCCATTTCTAGAAATATCTGCTCAAACATAGCAATTAGGGAAACAACACATCAGTGCCAATAATGGGTGATTCACTAATTCACTGGTCCTTGAAAATGTCAGTTCTAGAAATACTTACTTTTTTTTTTCCTGAAGCTTGGGGGGTTGTCATTCATGTTACTCCAGAAATGAAGGGATCAAAGAGCAGGAAATCTATAATACTGACTCTTTCGTTAACCGCATGTCCCATAGAAACAACTGGTGTTCCCATCTAAATTCCCTTGTCTCAGGCCAAGAGAGTCTGAGTTGATCAGTAAACCCAATTTTGTTAACTAGGACTCTAACCTAATGACTCTGCAGGAAATAGTATATAACTGATGGGCCATGCTCATGCATAGTTTTGCAGAAAGGCCTCAGGACACTGCAGTACTCTTAGTCATGCATGCCAAATTTGACATGGTAGTATGAAATTAGCACCTGCGATAGACACTGAATACACTGGACCTGATTCTGCTCTGACGACTAATAATTTTACACTGGAGTCATTCCTGATTGATACTAGTGTAAGAGGAAAACCAGGCCCATTATGTAATTGTGAGGTTTTAACTCTCACTGCAGAAAAATTCACCGTGAACCTTATGTTACAGTGATATGTGAATTTAACATTCCAAGGCCAAAGCTTACGTAAAAGACCTTAATGCACATCTCCCACTTTGATAACCAGTCTGAAATACTTCATTGTTCTTTATTCCTATTTGAGGCTGGAGATGGGGAAGGGGAAGAGAACTTGGTGTGAATAACCTTGGTTAAATACTAAATTGTTCCTTGTTTCACATGGAAGTGTAATTGGGATAGTGGAGACATATTTCCAAATGGGGCTTTTTTCAAGCACCGTTTTATTCCAGTGCCACAGGACCACCACCAGTTTATGTTTGGAGGACTCAGAATGTACCGCTTCTCAAAATTAGAAAGTATTCACTGCAATCCTTGACCTAAAACTATATTGCTCATTTTAACAAAGAAAAAAATAAAGCAACATTCAAGGAATCGCTGTTCTTGACTCCATTTTCTTAGCTTAAAAAAACCCCAGCCAACCAAACAAGGATGTAGAGGCACCTCAGACCATGAAGCACAGTTTGCACTTGAGAGTCTGAAGAATGGGGAGGGAGGGGAAGAACTACATGTGATTTTATTTTTCTTTCCAGAAGTCATTCGATAGCACAAAGAGGTTGTTTACAAGACCAAAGCTCATTGCTATTGAAATAAATGATCCTGATAATGCAAGGTAAAACCTGCCCATTTATTTTATGTATTTCAATCCATTTAAATTGAGCTTTAGATTTCTTTCATTGATAAATATTTGACACACTTCCATAGTGGAAAAAAAAAGTTAAAAAAGCAAGATATTGTCTATGCTTCATTTTTCAATCTCAAGTAGTCTGGTCAAAATAAAAATATGGTGCAAAAGGATTCCTCCCTATTATTTTCTTTAACTGAAGGAGTGTGTGTGTGCGCGCATGCGTGCGGGGGTGGGGGGGGGGAAGAGAACAGCAGCGGGGCAGGGGGACAGACAACTAAGTCAATACTTAGCTGGAGTTATGAGCAGCTGGTTGACTGAGTTAATCAGTCAGGAACCCTGCTCAGCTTCACCTCACTGATAAATGTCACAACTCACTGCTGTCAATAAGAATTACCACCAAAGGTTTCATAGAAGCCAGGAATAACTAGATGAGCCTTTTCCTCTGAATGAATTATTTTGTCCAAAACAATTCCAGGACTGGGTCAGAGTGAGTTGCTCTAATTGAGTAAGCAATTATACAAACACATTCTGAAGGTCAAGCAACCCATGGATATTCACACGTCCCAGATTATGGAACACAAAGTTTTTGCGGGGAGTGTGGGTGTGAATCTATCTAATTCAGATTTGAAATGTTACTGTTAGGAGCTGATGTTACTAAATTGCCAGTAAGAGTTTGTTTTTGTTTCCTGTGCTGGATAGTGTATTTTAGAAGACACGAGCTTCCCCCTATAAATGAAAGCAGGAGAATAATGCTTGAAGTTACCCAGAAAAGAATCCTCATTCTGATTCATTCAATAAGCATTGTGTAGTTACTATGGGATTCTTGGCAGGAGGAGGCTTGCAGAGCTCCCTCTCTGCAGCCTGTCTTGCTTGACCTGCAAAGCACTAGCAAGAGGCAACCACTGATCATAGGACTGTTAAGATGCCCATTTGAGACAGATTGAGAAAAACTGAAAATGAACAATAAACCAAAATTAGTTTCAGTCGCCACAAACAAGAAGCATCCATTGGTGTGTGAGGAGTACAGTCAATGAGTTCTTCATGGCACTGGTTATCTGAAATAATGGAGCTGTCTTAAAATAGCAAAAAAGAGTGAAATAATTTAATGTGGCACAACAGATGTAACCTGGCACAAAACAATGTAACAGAGAAGATTTTTTTAATTCTGACTGCTAATTTTGCCAACCAATATATTTGAGGTTACTGCTCCATGTTTTGTAGGTACTTACTAGAGCTGGTCAGAAAACGGAATTTCTGTTCTGCGATAAATTCCTATTTCTGAATCAAAATGAAAAGTCAAAATTTTGACATTTCCCATGAGAGGAAAATTCAGAAAAAAAACCCCTATTTGAAATCATTGGTGCATTTCATTTCTATCATGAAAAATTATTTTATTTCAGTAAGGTTGAAACTAGAAAAATGCAGAGTTCATGTTGTGCAAGAATTTGAGATTTCAGAATTTGTTTTCATTTTGATTCAGAATCAAATCCAAAGTTTTCAAAATTCTCAAAGTAAGAAAAGTCAAAAGAAAATTGTTTTAGTGTAATCAAAATGTTTAATTTTGACAAAATCATTTAGTTTGGCTTTTTAAAGTGTTATATTATAACATCATAATAGATTGTGACAAGATGGCCAATTTTAGTCTGGTGGGTCCTGCACTTTTCTTGGTGGGGAGCTAAGATGCCACCCTTTGCCCCTGCTTTTGGGTGCCAAGGGCCCTGCTACTAGCCCAGGAAGGTGGTAGAGGAGTGAAGCAGGGGAGAGGTCTGGGTCTGGGTTTGCTCCTTGCTCTGAGCCCCACCCCTCTCAACCCATGTAGGTTTCTTACCCTCATCCCCCTTAGGTGGGGTTACCCTCAGTCCTTAGACACTGGGGGAAAGGGAGTCTCCCTTACTTCAATTCTCAGGTCTTCCAAATTTCTCAACACGCCTCCAAGCTCCAATCCTTCCTCCTCCCTCCCTGTCTGCCTGACGCAGGGGGTTTTGTTAGGTTCCTAACAGGGCCTTAATTGACTGCAGGTGCTCCAATTAACCTGCAGCCACCTTCCCTAGTCTGCAGGGAACCACGCCTTAATTAGCCTTGAGCTTATATATTTCCCCTCTAGCACTCTCCCACTGCTCCCTGGACTTCCTGTATCACAAGATAATACAAAAAAAAATTTCAGAAGAAGAACACCTTTGAAAGGAAAAATTGAAACTTTTTTTTTCCCCAAAAAAGTTCAAATGGGACTTTGGACAAAGTAGGAACTTATTTTTTCTCTTCTTTCTCTGAAATGAAATTTCAGTGAAATAAACATAATTTTGTAGAGCAGTCTGATTTAGCTAAACAGCATTTTCTGATCAGAAAATCTTTGGCAGAATAATTTTTTTATCAGTTTTAGTAAAAATGTTTTGTTTTGATAGTGTTGAAACATGAATAAATATAATATAGTTGAAACAAAATGAATTGCAACAATAAAGTTGAAATGAAACTTTTACTTTATCAAAATAGAATATTTTGACATTACTGAATTTAAATGAGAAAAATAAAAATATTTATTTTGATCTTTTCTCATGAACAATTTCACTAAAATTGATGTTATCACACATGTTTCAGTTTTGATGAAACTGCAATTTCTGATTGAAAAAAATTGTTCCAGCAAGCATTTTTCAACTAGCTGCAGTAGTTACTATTCCTCAATTTACTTTACCCCTAGGAGGCAAGTATTCTATAGTTACTGAAACCATCTAGCTACCTACTCGTTATCCTCTGAGTTTGCACAAAGAACAACCAGGGGAAAAAGGCTAGATAAATATAGAACCTACAAACTTGTGCTTCAAGTCTTATGGAAATCCTTACTGTTTTGACATGGAAATTGCAGGCCAGATTTACCAAAACACTCTGGCTGCTTAGTGCCTTTCCAGTGATTTTGAAGCAGCCAGAAAGTCGAAGTTTAATTAGCTGATTAAGCTACGGTTACTATGGATGAATTTTGTCATTTGGCCAAAACAACCAGAGCATATCACTGAATTAGGCCCAGTATTTTGTCATCTGTGTGAAAGATAAATTGGAGAGCACCTAGGCTAGTGGCATATAGCCCAGAATGGACTGGATCAGATGTCCATATGGGAGTGTTGGAATTGCCTGGCAAGCTAGAGACAAGGTGGGTGAGTTAATATCTTTTATTGGACCAACTTCTGCTGGTGAACGGGAGAAGCTTTCAAGCCACATACAGCTTGTGAGTCTGTGGAAGACATTATCACAACCACTTTGTCTCACTAATATCCTAGGACTGACATGGCTACAGCTTCATATAGCAACTTGTTGTTAAAGCAGGTACTTTGACACCTGCACTGCCAATGACTATCACCATAACTCAATGTTTATCTGTCATTCTTGAAAGCATAACCTGCAGAAGTCAGGAAAGGTAGTCAGTGACATATTTCCCTCTATACTGAATGGGCTATATCCCAGAACAATAGTACACAAAGGCCTGGCCTACACTGGGGAGGGGGGGGGAATCGATCTAAGATACGCAACTTCAGCTACGAGAATAGCTGAAATTGACGTATCTTAGATCAACTCAGAATCACTTACTTCGCGTCCTCGTGGTGCGGGATCGACGACCGCTGCTCCCCCGTCGATTCCGCTTCCGCCTCTCACCCTGGTGGAGTTCCGGAGTCAACAGCAGAGCGATCAGGGATCGATTAATTCGTGTCTACACTAGACGCGATAAATCGATCCCCGATAGATCGATCACTACCTGTGGATCCGGCGGGTAGTGTAGACGTGGCCAAAGAGACACAGACAATAGAGAGATAAGAGATCCACAAAAGCTTTTCATAAAATGTTTCCATTTCCATCTTCATTTGGTTCAGTTGTATTAAATTATTCTTGTTTGGTGAATTTTGCACCAGTGGCCTAGATAGCTGGTAGGGGTTAGCTGGTGGGGAAATGATTTTTACTTCCTGCAGTTAAATGGCGCAGAGTGGGTGCAACATATTTAACCTTTGGCCAACATAGTTCTATCTAAACATGTGGCATGTCAGTGGAAATGCTGACATTACTGGGCTGCTCCAAGATAGAAACAGACAATAGTAGGTATTAAAATTCCCTTGCTTCTGGGTATTTGAAGAACTCTAATACTGAACCCCAATAAGAATTAATCATTTTTGAAAAGATGAAAAAGGACTAATACTTTAACAAAAGGAGAAGGAGGAGCTACCCAGTGCAATGTGTGTATGCAATTCTGTACAATTGAGAACATTTTCACAAATATAGGCCCAAATCCTGAAATCTTTACTTAGTTTTTACTGAGTCCTTACTCAGTCAAAACTTCCATTCACAGCAATAGAATTTTGCCTGTGACAGGACAAATTGTCTGGTCCTGAATATCCTCACTCAAGCATCTAGCCTTGTAGTGAGCTCACCAGGACTACTTGTATTAATAAAAAGAACAGGAGTACTTGTGGCACCTTAGAGACTAACAAATTTATTAGAGCATAAGCTTTCGTGAGCTACAGCTCACTTCATCGGATGCATAGAATGGAACATATAGTAAGATATAGATATATAGATATATATACATACAGATAAGTTGGAAGTTACCACACAAACTGTGAGAGGCTAATTAGTTCAGATGAGCTATTATCAGCAGAAGAAAAAAACTTTTGTAGTGATAATCAAGATGACCCATTTAGACAGTTGACAAGAAGGTGTGAGGATACTTAACATGGGGAAATAGATTCAATATGTGTAATGACCCAGCCATTCCCAGTCTCTATTCAAACCCAAGTTAATGGTATCTAGTTTGCATATTAATTCAAGCTCAGCAGTTTCTCCTTGGAGTCTGTCTTTGAAGCTTTTCTGTTGCAAAATTGCCACCCTTAAATCTTTTACTGAGTGGCCAGAGAGGTTGAAGTGTTCTCCTACCGGTTTTTGAATGTTATGGTTCCTGATGTCAGATTTGTGTCCATTTATTCTTTTGCGTAGAGACTGTCCAGTTTGGCCAATGTACATGGCAGAGGAGCATTGCTGGCACATGATGGCATATATCACATTGGTAGATGTGCAGGTGAACGAGCTCCTGATGGCATGGCTAATGTGATTAGGTCCTATGACGGTAATAGGTTCCTGGATTAGTGTTTTTGTTGTGTGATGTGTGGTTGCTGGTATTTGCTTCAGGTTGAGGGGCTGTCTGTAAGCAAGGACTGGTCTGTCTCCCAAGATCTGTGAGAGTGAGGGATCATTTTTCAGGATAGGTTGTAAATCTTTGATGATGCGCTGGAGAGGTTTTAGTTGGGGACTGAAGGTGACAGCTAGTTGCGTTCTGTTATTTTCTTTGTTGGGTCTGTCCTGTAGTAGGTGACTTCTGGGTACTCTTCTGGCTCTGTCAATCTGTTTTTTCACTTCAGCAGGTGGGTATTGTAGTTTTAAGAATTCTTGATAGAGATCTTGTAGGTGTTTGTCTCTGTCTGAGGAGTTGGAGCAAATGCGGTTGTATCGCAGAGCTTGGCTGTAGACAATGGATCATGTGGTGTGTCCTGGATGGAAGCTGGAAGCATGTAGGTAAGTATAGCGGTCAGTAGGTTTCCAGTATAGGGTGGTGTTTATGTGACCGTCGCTTATTAGCACCGTAGTGTCAAGGAAATGGACCATTTGTGTGGACTGGTCCACGCTGAGGTTGATGGTGGGATGGAAATTGTTGAAATCATGGTGGAATTCCTCAAGGGCTTCTTTTCCATGGGTCCAGATGATGAAGATGTCATCAATGTAGCGCAAGTAGAGTAGGGGCGTTAGGGGACGAGAGCTAAGGAAGCATTGTTCTAAGTCAGCCATAAAAATGTTAGCATACTGTGGGGCCATGTGGGTTCCCATAGCAGTGCCGCTGACTTGAAGGTATATATTGTCCCCAAATGTGAAATAGTTGTGGGTGAGGACAAAGTCACAAAGGTCAGCCACCAGATTTACCGTGACATTATCGGGGATACTGTTCCTGATGGCTTGTAGTCCATCTTTGTGTGGAATGTTGGTGTAGAGGGCTTCTACATCCATAGTGGCCGGGATGGTGTTTTCTGGAAGATCACCAATGGATTATAGTTTCCTCAGGAAGTCAGTGGTGTCTCGAAGATAGCTGGGAGTGCTGGTGGCGAAGGGCCTGAGGAGAGAGTCCACATAGCCAGACAATCCTGCTGTCAGGGTACCAATGCTTGAGATGATGGGGCGTCCAGGATTCCCAGGTTTATGGATCTTGGGAAGCAGATAGAATACCCCTGGTCAGGGTTCTAGGCATGTGTCTGCACAGATCTGTTTCTGTGCTTGAGCAGATGGTGTAGTTTCTTTTGGTAACCCTCAGTGGGATCAGAGGATAATGGCCTGTAGAATGTGGAGTTACAAAGCTGCCTAGAAGCCTCTTGTTCATATTCCAACTTATGCATGATGATGACAGCACCTCCTTTATCAGCCTTTTTGATTGTGATGTCAGAGTTGTTCCTGAGGCTGTTGATGGCGTTGTGTTCAGCACGGCTAAGGTTATGGGGCTAGTGATGCTGCTTTTCCACAATTTCAGCCCATGCCCGTCAACTAAAGCAATCTATGTAGAAGTCCAGTCTGTTGTTTCGACCTTCAGGAGGAGTCCACGCAGAATCCTTCTTTTTGTAGTGTTGGTAGGAAGGATTCTGTGGGTTAGTATGTTGTTCAGAGGTGTGTTGGAAATATTCTTTGAGTCGGAAACGTCGAAAGTAGGATTCTAGGTCACCACAGAACTGTATCTTGTTTGTGGGCCTGGAGGGACAAAAGGAGAGGCCCCGAGATAGGACAGACTCCTCTGCTGGGCTCAGAGTATAGCTGGAAAGACTAACAATATTGTTGGGTGGGTTAAGGGAACCCTTGTTGTGGCTCCTCATGGCATGTAGTAGTTTAGATAGTTTAGTGTCCTTTTTCATTTGTAGAGAAGCAAAGTTTGTGTTGTAAATGGCTTGTCTAGATTTTGTAACATCTATCCATGAAGAATTTTGTGTGGAAGGTTGTTTTTTTATGAAAGTATCCAGTTTTGAGAGCTCATTTTTAATCTTTCCCTGTTTGCTGTATAGGATGTTGATCAGGTGGTTTCACAGTTTCTTTAAGAGTGTGTGACACAATCTCTCAGCATAGTCTGTGTGATATGTAGATTGTAATGGATTTTTTACCTTTAGTCCTTTTGGTATGATGTCCATCTGTTGAAGTGAGCTGTAGCTCACGAAAGCTTATGCTCTAATAAATTTGTTAGTCTCTAAGGTGCCACAAGTACTCCTGTTCTTTTTGCGGATACAGATTAACACAGCTGCTACTCTGAAACCTTGTATTAATAAGCATTTGTAGGGTCAGGTCCTAGTGGCCTCCACATGTGTCCAGAAGTCAAGACAGAAGCAAACTTACTTGATTTGTAAAGACACATGTTTTACGTGCCAGATTTTTATTTTATTTTTTTAACGTGAAGCACTTTAATTCCATTTTTGCCTTTCTGTTCATGGAAGTCAATGCAGAATCTCTAAAAGGCATAGACAAGATATGTTTCGGTCTTGGGAAAACGTATTCTCAGAAAATCTTTTCCTTGTATTCTATTTAAATTACACAATTGTATTTTTCCATTCGTTCTTTTAAAAATTCCAATTTGGATAGCCAATTAAAAAGACAAGGAAATTAAGTACCAAAAAGCCCGCTGAATTAACAGATTATCTGTCAAATAATAAACCACATAGGTGAAGTCAGTTATTATATGCTGTCTGTGATTGTTATTATTCGAGGTTTCTGAATAGATCACCACTAATAACGGATTAAATCAATGGCTTTCATCATTATTTCTGTTTGCAAATTGTTGACAACCAGTTTACAAAATACTCAAATTTACTTATTTTCCAAAATAGTTTAAAATCTCTTTGATGTATAATTCAGGGTCTGCAAATGAATCACAATAATTGTATTGCAAATACCCTTAATTTACAACATGCACAGTGTTGGTTAGTTGTATAAGCCACAGGGCTTTGTCTCTGCTCCCAAGTGGATGATTTATATAACTGAATAGATCAGCATTAGTTGCTACTTGTACAATACAATTCCCAATTCAAAATATGATTTGGACAAAAAATTAGAGTTTAAAAGTTAAGAATTCACTTTCCATGACTATTCACCATAAAATTATATTAGGATCTGGCTCATATTTACACACGTGTAAAATATATATATATATACTTTTGACCCTCTCTCTCTTTCAAACACACAAAAAAGAGAAAGGGAGGGATAAAAATATTTTTTTTTGGTCACAGTCTCATAACCTCATTAATTAAGGTCCCATTTTTGCTCCAGGGAGATCACTGTGGAAAGCTTCTTTCTTGAGGTTTGTCATATTTTAGTGTTTGGGTTTATAGTTTGGCTACCTGCAAGGCAGAATTTAGGCTTCAGTAGGTACATTTGAATTAGGTGGACAGGTTCAGGCAGAGGTGAGGCAATATCTTTTATTTAGGGTTGTTAATTAATCGCAGTTAACTCACACAATTAACTAAAAAAAAAAAAATTCCCCTCATACAAGTACGGTAGTGCAATATCTTTGTCGTGAAAGTGCAACTTACAAATGTAGATTTTTTTTGTTACATAACTGCACTCAAAAACAAAACAATATAAAACTTCAGAGCCTACAAAACCACACAGTCCTACTTCTTTTTCAGCCAATTTCTAGGACAAACAAGTTTGTTTACTTTTACAGGAGACAATGCTGCCCGCTTCTTTACAATGTCACCAGAAAGTGAGAACAGGCATTTGCATGGCACTTTTGTAGCTGGCATTTCAAGGTATTTACATGCCAGATATGCTAAACTGAACTCCTTGCGGGTCCCCTGCTTTGTTTTACATGCATTCTGCCATATATTTCATGTTATAGCAGCCTCGGATGATGACCCAGCACATGTTGTTCATTTTAAGAACACTTTCACTGCAGATTTGACAAAACGCAAAGAAGGTACCAATGTGAGATTTCTAAAGATAGCTATAGCACTCCACCCAAGGTTTAAGAATCTGAAGTGCCTTCCAAAATCTGAGAGGGACGAGGTGTGGCGCATGCTTTCAGAAGTCTTGAAAGAGCAACACTCAGATGCGGAAACTATAGAACCCAAACCACCGAAAAAGAAAATCAACCTTCTGCTGGTGGCATCTGACTCAGATGATGAAAATGAACATGCACTGGTTCGCAGTGCTTTGGATTATTATTGAGTAGAACCAATCAACAGCATGGACGCATGTCCTCTGGAATGGTGATTTAAGCATGAATCATCATGGGACATATGAATCTTTAAGACATCTGGCACGTAAATATCTTGCGATGCCGGCTACAACAGTGTCATGTGAATGCCTGTTCTCACTTTCAGGTGACATTGTGAACAAGAAGCAGGCAGCATTATCTCCTGCAAATGTGAACAAACTTGTTTGTCTGAGCGATTAGCTGAACAAGAAGTAGGACTGAGTGGACTTGCAAGCTCTAAAATTTTACATTGTTTTATTTTTTAATGCAGGCTTTTTTGTACATAATTCTACATTTGTAAGTTCAACTTTCATAGTAAAGAGATTGCACTACAGTACTTTTATTAGGTGAAATGAAAAATACTATTTCTTTTGTTTTTTTACAGTGCAAAAACTTGTAATCAAAAATAAATATAAAGTGAACACTGTACACTTTGTATTCTGTGTTGTAACTGAAATCAATATATTTGAAAATGTAGAAAACATCCAAAAATATTTGAATAAATGGTATTCTATTATTGTTTAACAGTGCAATTAATCATGATTAATTTTTTTAATCGCTTGACAGCCCTCCTTTTATTGTCTCTCTCACCAACAGAAGTTGGTCCAATAAAATACGCTACCTCACTTGTCTCTCTAATATTCTGGTACTGACATGGCTGCAACACTTCAGTCAACTCCCACTTGGTCTGGTAGTGGTAGTGTTTTGTTATTAGGAGCAAAAAAGAAAGTATGTATTCAACAGGAGATAAATAGACGATTGTCTAATTCATCTTCTTGTTGGGATTTTCACAAAGAACTTGATTGGAAAATTATGATCACATGTAGCAGTCTGTGAAAGCCCAAAGATAGGCCATTCTTGCAAATTTCAAAATAACACTGTATATATCAAATTGAAGTTTTGCCCTTATGCAACATCATTCATCTGGCGATCTCGAAGTGCCATAGAAACATAAGCCATTGTTGAGAGTTTTAAACCACAAAGCTTTAGTGAGACAATGATGAGGCAGAAATCCCAGTACTCCTGAGCAATACAGAGGGGTGGCCTTTACACAGAGTAGGCAAAGCCATGGCCCCACCTCCTTCCAATCCCTTTTTGGGGTGACCTGTGTCCCTGGAGGAGTAGAGGGGAGCAGAGTTTGAGATGGTCAGATGTGTTTTATGCTACTGCATACTCAAGTAAAGTGCAGGCAGAATCTGACCCTAATTAATTTAGTCTCACATATTTCTCTATTGTAGTATATTCTTATTATAGTCATTTTACAAATAGACAGAAAGGTTAATGATTTGCCTCATATTTTCAGAGCATTACATTATTACTGTAATCAGTGCATTGTTAGGGGGATAGGGTTTTTTTCCCTCTCTTTTGAGATCTACAGCATGGTGATGTGCCAAATTAGCACTGTTAATGTTCCCAAGGACTCATAAATACTAAATACCAAACATCATTGTTTTGTGCATGTGCAAAACAAGTAGAGATATTTAAATAAACGACTTGCAGTTAGTTACCTTTGACATTGTAAAATGAATCTCCATTTATTTAACGTCCTAGACCTGCAGGAATTAAAATCTCAGTGTAAGAAAAATATCCCATAAGCATGCTTCATAAATTTCACTTACTCATTATGTCTTATTAAATCTTTATGGAATATTATCTTGACACACAGAGGGCAAGGTTAGAGACAAGCTAGAGTCAAAATATCCACTCTTCATAGATATCTGCACTGTGCATAGTAATCACCCCATTAGCTATTAGACAAATTCAAATTCATCCCCAACCGGTCATACTAAGAACCAGGTGTTTGGTAGTGACTCTAGGGAAGAACTCTTTAAAGGAAATCAGAGAAAACAAATGTGCTGAGTTGTAGATTTATTTATTTTTCTTTTATGGACCCCTCTTCCTGCTTAACCCTAAGTAGACCATTGCTGTAAAACATACCTCCACGTAAGCAGCCAAAATACACCTGGCACACAGATGTTTGAACTGTATTATTTGTCTGCTACAACAGATTTTTTCACCCACAGTGGATTAGTCATAACTATAGTCTATTAATCCTCTTTACTCTGTAACTTATCTGCCTCCTCTTTTGAGTTACAAGGGTAAATATATAATTTTGGGGAGTTGTACATATTTTAAGAAAGTGATCTAGATTCTCGTTACTGAGAGTAAAAGTCTTGCTTGGTATATCATAATGCCTCCAGCTATGCTTATGATAGATATTGTAAGGAGTAGAGCACAACATGGTGGACACTCAGGGAGAAATTGGAGAAGGATAAATGTACACAATTTTTTTTCTTTTTGTTTTGCTGCTGATATAAGCTAGCAACACTATTATAAATGATGGAGGTGAAGCAGGGTTTGGGGGTGAAGGATGAAAGCTCACAACCCCCTGCATAATAACCTGGCAACCCCCGGGGGGTCATGACCCCCAGTTTGAGAACCCCTGGACAAGATGGATCAACTTCTGTCGGCGAAAGAGCCAAGAATTGCTCTGTGGAGTTCAACAGCTTGTCTCTTTCAACAGAAGTTGATCCAGTTAAAGATATTACATCACCCACAATAGTCTACTAGTCCCTTTTGCACTCTGGGATATTCTAGACAATATGGTACCTTCAGTCTCATGAAATATGTTTTTTTTCTGGAAACTAAAGAGAATATAGAGAGGCCATTGCTTTCAGAATTTTGCCTATAGACGGGATTGTAATAAAATGTTAGATAAAGAGAGCTTTCTGCTGACAGAAACTTTATACAGATCCTACTGACCAGAGGAAGACTCCTATTTAGCTCTGCCAGTGAATCATGGTTTTAGTTGCAACTGCAGTAACATGCAATATATACATGCAGCCAGTGAATGAACAGAGGACTCTGTTAATAGGTTAAAACTGCCCTTGTAGCTTTCTACCAATTCTGTCTTTGATTGCTCGACATCTCACTGTTACCACCACATGATTTGCTTTCTGAAATATTTCACTTGTTGTGGAATATGTAGATTATTTAAGAGTTATGTTTTCTATGAATGGTACTTCAGGTAGTGTAGTTTCATATTCATAGGCCAAACTCTGCACCCCTTACTCACATCAGAACGCCCATTGCCATCAGTGCAACTCCTTGTGTGAGCAGGATGTAGCCATATGTTTATATTTATCTACAAGCAAGAAGTGCATCTATTTTTTGACTGGTAGCACCCAGTTTATACATACATTATCATGGCCACCTCTGCTCTTGTTTTCGTGGCCCTTTTCCTCTTGAGCCAAAGTTTTCCTTTCTAAATGTCATGACAGCATTGTTGTCCTTAGGTGTCCACCCTTTCTCTCCTTTGACTGAAATCTTTAGGGCAGTTTTTGCAAATGCCTCAACAAGGTTTTACTGCTTCAGGGTGTAAAACTGTCACACAGCTGATTTCTTTGTCTTGGTGCTTCTGAAATCAATGGCTGCTTAGGGAGAGTGACTGAAAATAATACTGATTCCAATTTTCTGGACTCTTTGGATGACTTTAAAGGTAGCTTACTCCCTTTGTACTTCTTGGCACACTTTCTGTTTTCCTACTTTATTTTGCCAGAGACAGCAATTAACGGATTTCATTACCAGTCACCGCTTCCTACTCCCTTCCATCAAACTCTCCCCCACACATTTGCTGCCTTAGCCATTATTTACACTCTCCTCCTTGAGTCTGAAATACCAGCAGAATTACTGTCCTATCTGATAAGTGACTGTAACATTCCTTCCTACTCCAAATACCAGTCTTTGGATATCGGAATTCTCACTGACTTCATTACGGAGTAAATAGGACTGTGGATAGTATTTTGATTCAAATATAAGTAGCCTGAATTTGGCTGTTTTAAAAATAATGGCTAGATTGTGACTCATATTTCATGCTCATGCAAGGCAGTAAGGAGGCATAAGAACACACACACAAATGCACGTGCACGCACTTACACATCGATGAAGGCTACCCAGAACTTGGGGGTCTGGACACAAAGGAATCAGAGAGTGATGTGTATCTACTTCCTTCCCATATAATATGTGGATAGGGAGGGATAGGATTGGTGTAACTTTAGCTCCACCACCTAATGAACCAGCCAGCATAGGAGGTATCATCATTTGCTGCTGGTACAGAAAAGCATCAAATTACTACGTCTCCCTTAGAACAAAGGCAAACAGGGAGGGACTTGTACCAGAAAGGGATGTCTCTGAGGGACAATCTTTCCTGCAGTGGTGCAATTTGTGTAGCACCTCTTGCTTTGCCTAAATGAGTCATCAAGCCCCAAATAAATAGGGGGCACGCTTAATATTTGGCTGCAAACAAGAATATGAACAGAATGAAATCTAAGCAGAAAGGCAGACTCCCTCTGTATTTAATGTCATGAAGTTGTGTTGATATGGCTTTCAATGCTGTTTCTGAGAGGGTGCAACAAAAACAAGTTACATGTTTGGTGACAGAGAAGAATTATACAACAAGCACAATAGAAGACTTACCCTCTTTTGTGCTTTTTGTATAATTCTTCTCTTCTTCCAAACATACAACAGTATTGCAGAAAGGAAGGGGCGTTCGGACAGAGAAAATATTGCAGAGACCAACAGGAAAGAGAATGAAAACAATTAAAAATTCAGCTGTTACCAATGATATTTATATTGCAATCTGATTTTTGACAAAAGAACTACAAATGCATGTCATCCTCTATGCTTAGCCCTCCTGTCGAGTTCCATAGCTTTACTCATCTAGCAAACCACTTGCAAAAATATGCGATATTTACAACTGAATTGAATAAAAACACCACTAATAGAAATGAGTGAGACCCCATAACCTCTGACTGCATGTGATGTATGTATATGCCATTGCAGGTTGTTGAAATGTAAGAAATTCCAAGAGTAATGGTCTGGTATCTTTTCTGTAAGATTTATTTTCATAAAGTTTATTGCTAAATTGACAACACTAAAAATTGAAATCTTTTAACTAAGAGAGTGGTCAACAGCGTGGCCAGCTTCCTCAGACTTCCCCTCCAACGTCTCTCAGCCCTAACCTTTAAGGTCCACATGTAGGGGTGAGAGAACAGTTCACCCTCCAGCCTTTTCAGATCTTGGCTTCTGTGCTGAGAGTGATCACTGTTAAGGCAGGTTTTGTGATGTGTGCCACTGGCCATTAATAAACTGGACTGAGTCTACCACCTCATCCCACATGAGCCAGGGAACACCAGCAAATAGTACTAACAAAAGAAGAGCTAAAACTTTCAATTCAAGCCACTATAAATTTAAAGGGAATGAAAAACCTCCTAATTTAATCCCTGCATCTGACCCCATCCCCACTGTTGTGGTTCCAGATTAACTGTTAAACCAATTTGAACATGGATGGAAGCTAATAAGAATGGCTGATCTCAAATATCTGATGGCAGAAATCTTTCAAGATCATTTGACTTCATAAGATTTCCACCATACTGGGCCAAATCACACAAGAACACTTCCAGTGTTTTCAGTGTCATCAAATTCTTAACTGAATCTTGGCCCTGAAACTTAGTCCAGGTATAATCCTCAGCGTGGCTATAGTAACAACTTTCAGACACTGCCATTGTGGGTCAAAATGGAGTCAATGACACAGATAGGAAAACTATTAGAGAGGCTACAATTAAATCCCACTCTGTCAGCGGTTATCCCTTGTGAGAGCTTTATAACTTTACTACCAACTTTATATGGTTCTTTATACACTCTCATTTTCACCAACACATATAAAATCTATATTGCCTGCTTATAATTGTGTTAAATATAAACACAGAAACACAGGAATAGAAGTAAATAAAAAAGCACAGATGGTACTAGGAAAAATCTTCCCATAGAACTTGTGCCAGACAGTATTCCTGTATGTTTTATATTGCAGCCATGTGCAGTAACTGTAGACCATCACACTGCACAGATGGAAGCATGAGTTTGAGAGCTATTGAGCATGTGGATTTTCCCAGTGTGTCACAATTACGGAAACATCTGTGCTAAATAACTTCACGGTGAAAATTGGCAATGTTCAATAACTCTCAATACCCGTTTGTCCCCTGTGGTGAGATGGCCTATTGATTGCAAGTTGGACTGCAGCATAAACCATGTCGCTGCATTAGTTCAGGGTCTCTTAAGAGATTTCTCCTATGGTGTGTCATGTACAACATCCATATGCTTTTCTTTATTTATCTACATATAGGTTGATTTTCAGAGATATTGTGCCCTGCGGCTCTCATTGACTTCCACTGGAATTGTGAATACACAGGATCTCTGAAAATCTAGCCCTACGTGTGTCTTGTATCTTTGATTTTGTATTGGCATTGAGAAGAAAAACAAATTCAGGCACTTTACAAACGAATGGGATAATTTTAAGAGCATATGGAAGGAGAAACTAGAAAAGGGAACAGAGAAAGTTCATTTGCTGGAACAAAGATACAAGACTATGGTGATCACACTTGAAGTATTTCTAGTGGTTTGATATGTAATTCCTTTACACATAATATGTAATACTGGTAGATATAGCAGAATCCAAGATCACTGTTCCGTAGCTCCCAGCACTACCACAAGTGCACTATTGAATTGTCATTGGTGTACTGGTTCTTTGTGCTTAATCATAAAATCATAGGTCAACGCTTGCTGTCCTTACAGATATTAATTGGAATTTTGTTCCAGTAAGGTCAACAGGATTTGGCGTTCCAAGATTAGAGATAGAAAGACCTATTGCATGATCTAGTTTGCCTCCTGACAGTGCATGATTGTTCCCTAAAGTATATTTTCTACTATGCATTGTCCAGTCCCATTTATAACGATTAAGTGAGGCATTCACCATTCCCCTTAGATGACATTGACTATTCTACAATCTTATAGGTTTCACTATAGGAGATTTTTTTAACGTAGATTTTTCTTTCCTTCATTTCATCCCAATTCTTCCCAAGGATATCTTTGACTATCCGAAACATACTCTTCAAATATTTCCACACCGTTATCATACCTCTTTTTAGCAACCATTCAGCCAACGTGTACAAATTTAGTTTTTTAATCTTTCATTATAAACCAATCCCTCCATCTTTTGATCACATTTGTTACGCTTCTTTGAGTTCCCTACAGTTTGTCCACAACTTTCTATGTCTAGCTACAGTATCATCAGAGCGATTTAGAAAGAGATTATCACCTCCCTGTTCTATCAGAAGACATCTCTTAGTGGGGGGCATGGATCAGCTTTCATGTCGCACTTCCCATCAGTACCTGGCCTGGGCCAGGGAAGCTATGATCCAACCAGCAGACCAAATTCAGTGATGAATCCTGGTCACATGCCACTTGAGGTACATTGCGCATACGCTAAGAAGTGAGCAACCAAAACTCACATTGGCTTTTTCCGCTGCCATATCTCATTGCCATCTGTGCTATACTGTGCTGTCTAATGCATATCCATCCCAAAATGCATTTGTGAATCCATTATTATGTGTGTTAATAGGGCTGTCTTTCCTACTAGTTTCACAGGTGTTAAAGCTTCTGAGCCACTATATTGTACCAAAAAGACAATATGCGAAGGAGAGATTGTGAGTTGAAAAGATTTTTTTTTTTCTTTTTTAATTTTCTGAACCACTTCATCTATCCCTAGTGCACATCCACCTGAAATTATTCAACAGTCCCTGTTGCTGAGTTTCTCTCTTTGCCAGTGTAACAACTGCCAAGTTATCAAATGCTGCTGCTATTGTGTCCCCATAGCAACAAGCTCCATGGCTTAAGTGACAGTATTTCCATATTGTCAACTGGAAAATGTCCCAAATAACTCTAAAAGCACCTGGAGTTCTCTTTCAATGCAGACATCTTTTAAAAAATCCTCACATATGAAATGGAGGTTATTTATACTCATTATAATCCTGTGTATGATGACAGCTGAATGTTTGCAATTTTCTATAAAATTCTGCAAATCTGGCTTTTTGGTGGATTTTATGTTCCATTTGAAACAGCTGTGAATTTAATGTCATCTTTAAAATAAAATACTGGTAAGTAACACAGATCTTGATAACTGAACAGAGTAAATATGCAGTGTGTTATGTTTGTCATACCATTAAAGTTAAAGAGAACGTACAAAACGTGTAGAAGAACAAGCGAAAATAATTCAAAAAGCCATCAATGCTCATGTCTAATATTTCCAGAAATTATTTTCATTTTACACCATTTGAGAATCTGGCCCTGAATCATAGACATAAAGCTTTCTAATTTTAACTATTTCTTTTGCTCAATTCTGTTATCCAACTTTGTCCAGTGAACATAGTTAGATATGAGCCTACAAACATACCTTCTTGTGCCGTGTTCTTAGTTGATCTCACAAGTTAAGCAGGGAATAACTGGATGTTATGGGAAGCATTAGTGATTCATTAGGCGCTGCCTTTCCCAATATAACAGGAGACTCTGGTGTAACTTCACTTCAATGGAGTCACTTCTAATTTATACTGGTGTAGCTAAGAGCAGAATTAGGGCTATTGTCTTCTGGATGAGATGTAAAACCAGATTCCTGTAAAATCTAAGGTCCCATAGCACTTTTTTTTGTAAGAGCAAAGATGTTAACCACATAGTCCTGGCCAAACTCCAACTCAGTTACTTACTCAGATTCCTCCTACAATTTCAGTAGGACATACAATTCTTCTTCTAAATGTTGTGTGCTTGTAAATGGCTGCTTCGCTCCGCTCCAAAGGTGCCTGCATTTCAGAAGTGAGTGATACAATAGCTACATATTCTTATATTGTGAGGCTTAAGGGTGTTTTGAAGCTTAATTAGTAAATCATTGTAAAATGCTTCAAGGGGCTTTAATGAAAAGTGTCTTACACATGCAAATATATTGGCATGATTAATGTGAGCCCACAAGTTGGAGGTCATTTTTGAAAATCAGTTCCTAGATGTCCTATAGATATAAAATGAGGATAGAAGCAATAATATCTGGTAAATGTGTTATGAACAGTGACGATTAGTGATTTACATGAATTATCATCTTCATATTAATCATATTGAATATAGGGAGGAGAGAAATGAGCAAAGTTTATTTCCAGTAGAGACCACCTCTTGTTGGCAAATTCCTATGAAAAATACAGTTATCTCAAAGGGCAGTTTTGTATACCCTGGACAATAAGCCAAAACTCTTACAGTCGGTTATAGAAGGACCTTTAGCCGATTAAGCTCCCATTACTGAAGGGAGGGCAGTGCAACTGGAGCATACTGCTGAGCCTGCCCCACTGATGAGCAACTAACCAAAATGTGATTTCCTGCCAGTTAGGTACAGAACACACTATCCTCCAGTAGGCCAGCTGAAGAGGAAGGGATGTCAAAACATGTTCCATGCAAACGTTTTATTTATTAAAACCCGTCTCTTGTGTGATACAAATTAAAGACCTCTCCAAAAGTCATACAGGGTGCAGCATCAAATGCTGTGATGAATTAAGTAAGCTAGGCCTTCCTGGCAGAGAAGTTATATTTGTGCTGTATGTTTATTATTCCTTTCACAGGCACTGTCTTTCTGTTCTCTATTCCATACTACCATTGTAATGAATAAAATCAGTTCTTTTAAATAGAATATGGGCTGCTGCCATATATTGGACTATACTTTCTAAATGGACTCCTCTTCTTTACATATCACTCAGCCTCATCCTACCCCACCCCACCACCAGGTGACTGCTCATTAGTGAATATATGCAGACCAAAGCTATCCACTGATTTGATTTTTCTGCACTACCATAAATGAATGCACCAGAAATTCCATTGGGCTTCAGGTACCAATGGTTCTTTAAAATACCCAAACATACCTAATGCTCTGGGTTAAAGATCGCCAACAGCCATGTTAGCTTTACTCCCTCACCTCCACTGATTAACTGTGGATTCCCTGAACTCCCATCTTTCTTCCATTCTCAACTTTCATCCATCTCTCCTACCTCAAAGAGCATTACAGAATCATAGAACTTATAAGCAGAAAAGAATTTATTCTTCATATTCCTCAAATTTAAAAAAGATCAACAGGCATCTTGTATTTCTTTATAGCAGACTATGATTTATGCCTCTTCTTTCTTGCCAATATAT
The DNA here is from genome assembly GCF_965152275.1 of Natator depressus. NCBI lineage: Eukaryota > Metazoa > Chordata > Testudines > Cheloniidae > Natator > Natator depressus. Next base: position 76,480,497 of record NC_134235.1, read on the forward strand.
CCGTGAGTTAGAGATGGGGTACAAAGTAGTATATTACACTGGAATTTATAGCAAAAAGACTGTAAATAAGGGTTCACAGCAGTGGTATAGTGGTAGAAAAAAGAACTGGGTAAACTAACCTAAAGTAAATTCCATATTCCCCAAATAAGAAGTCGATAAACTCTGTTTACTCTTGACTACACTAGTGGCTCACAATTATCCAACCCAAACACCCTACATCTAGCGCTAGCTAGCCTAGTATGAAGTGCCCAGTTCATGTGCTAGCTAGATGCCAAGAGCCTAAATATAATCTGGCAACAAATTTGTTTTTCTTGTTATGGCCTAGCTAGTCAATGTTTTCTTGTTACATAAATGTGTTTTAACAAAAGGCTTGACAGTGTTGATATATTTAACAGGATTTACTCATTCTCTGATCCATTAAAGTCTCTTTATGTAGACCAGTACATTTGTCTTTGCAAAAAAAAAAAAAAAAAAAGGTTTCCTTTTGGAGCATAGTTGGAGAAGAGTCACTGTCCTTGCATCTGTAATGATCTCTCTCCTGTCACGCAGAGTGTTCATTCCGAAGATACACTTGTTGGGGGAGCTATTTAAGTAATCAAAAGGTTAAGTTGAGAAAATCCGTTCAGCTTCATTTCTTTGTTCTCCAGTATGCTTATACAGTTTCAGTAACTGTGAATAGGTGCTCTAGAGATAAGCCACACCATTTGCTGGAACTGATTATACTCATGATGAATCTAGTTTGGTATAGAAACAGTTTGAGAAAGACATTTATAAAGATGACATTCCCAAGTTTAAACTCACATGTAAGAGCACTGCTTCTTTGGTTGATGACTCTTATTGCCATGCCTGGTACTGAATGTCCCTCTGTGCTAGTTTTGTTCCTGCTATGACAGGACAAGTTCTTGCCTGTAGGCAAGACTGAACTTCCAGAATGATTGTGTTATTCTGTGGTTAGTGGTGAAAGTCATGAGGTTTCAGACTGAGGAGTAAGGAGTGTTGCAAAGATTTAATATCTGGAATTAATCTCCTCTTAGACTTTCACTCTGCAACTGGTTGATCATCCCTTTTGCACTACTGCATTGTGTTTATATATTAGGAATGTCTGAATATGTCTGTATTAAAGGACTATTTCCGCAATGATTGAATTAATGCCTTATGATGGGTAGTAATTTATGCTTGTTCTCATTGTTCCTGTAAACAAAATGCATGTCGGAGTTGTAGCCAGGGGATGGCAGCAAGACCAGGGAGCTTCAACCTCTGGCCAGCCAGGGTAATCTACTGGCGGGCTGCAAGACAGTTTGTTTACTTTGACCGTCTGCAGGCACGGCCGCCCACCGTTCCCAGTGGCCACGGTTTGCCGTTCCCGGCCAACGGGAGCTCCGGGAAGTGGCAGCCAGCACGTCCCTGCGTGAACCGCAAACTGTCTCGTGGCCTGCCAGTGGATTACCCTGCGCACTGCAGGTTGCCCACCACTGCCATAGAGCCATAGGTTGGTGAGTTTGCTCTTTTTTGTGTCAGGAGCCAGCTCAGCATGCAGCGTCCATGCTATTACGATGATTTCAATGTAGCTGCATGCTACTGCTTCAATCTCCTTCTTGCCCCACAACTGCAGAACAGCCGCCCACGCCCCCAATCTAAACCCAGTTTAGCTCCATTCATTGTAGATGGTCAGCTTTAAAGAAAACAAGATGATTGCTGGATAACTCCATGAAAAAGATCATTGGGGATTTTGATTATTTTACCTACCTCCAATGACAGCTGTTATCCTCGGGATAGCTCCAACCAGCACTCTGGCTGAAGCTGCAACAATCTGTTTTACAGAAATCATCCTTCCAAACAGTGACTTACGTCCATTGTTTCAGAATACCTGTACGTTAAGAATGTAGTTCAGTGGTACCGATGAGCATCCAGGCAAGAAGGATATTTCTGCTGTGGCATCTCTCTATTCAGAATGTGCTTTATGCTAAGCAATGATTCTGTAGTGTGTAATTTTTACTGTTCAGTATTCTCTGGTGATGTGTGTAGGACAGAATTCTACCTTGAACACTGATAAGATTTGTTCTAGTTCTCCAAAAAACAACAAGCCTTCAGAGACCCTAAATTAATCAACCCCATTTTTGTTGTTGTTTGCTAATTGTGTAGTTCTTATTCGTCTTCCCGAAAACTCTATACTAAAACATTGAGACACCATGAAACTAGGCCAAAGGTGTAACATGTAACCTATTGGAGCCATCTTTGCTGAACTCAGTGTAACACCCGAGAGAAGAGCCACAGGTGGCCCCACCTGATTCCTTGGGTTTGCCAAGGCCAATTTAGCTCCCAGCATAAATAAGAGTGGCCTTAAGCTGTTCTCATTTATGTTGGCTGGTAACATCCTCCGAGAGGTTATTATGACAGAGAGGATCACTAGAAGACAGCAGTGATCCTGCCAGGCTCCTTGCCCCTGAACGTATCCCTGTGCCACAGTGGCCAGTAGGTGGTGCTGTAGAGCTCTCTACGCCAGCACTTTGCCCAACAGGGATTACCCCATGCTGGGTGAATCCTCAGCTGTAGTGGTTCCCAAACTTGTTCCGCCACTTGTGCAGGGAAAGCCCCTGGCGGGCCAGGCCGGTTTGTTTACCTGCCGCGTCTGCAGGTTTGGCTGATCGCGGCTCCCAGTGGCCACAGTTCGCTGCTCCAGGCCAATGGGAGCTGCTGGAAGCAGCGACCACTACGTCCCTTGGCCTGTGCCACTTCCAGCAGCTCCCATTTCAACAAACCAGCCAGGCCCGCCAGGGGCTTTCCCTGCACAAGTGGCAGAACAAGTTTGGGAACCACTGCTCAACTACTTAGTTAGGTCAGCTTTATGACCTCTTTGCAAAATTGGGTGAACGACCATCCTCAAAGAGTAGATATTAACAGTTCACTGTCAAATTGGGAGAATGCATCTAAGGGGGTCCCACAGAGGTCTGTCCTGGGTCTGGTACTATTTAATATTTTCACTAATGACTTGAATAGTGTGGTTGAGAGTATGCCTATAAAATTAGAGGGTGACACCATGCTGGGAGGGGTTGCAAGCACTTTGGAGGACAGGATTAGAATTCAAAATGACTGTGACAACATGGAGAATTGGTCAGAAATCAACAAGATGAAATTCAATAAAGAAAATGCAAAGTCCTTTTAAGAAGGAAAAAAATCAGATACACAACTACAAGATGGGGAATAACTGGCTAGGAGGTAGTACTGCTGGAAAGGATCTGGGAGTTATAATCACAGCAAAGTCACAAACTGAAAATGAGTCAACAGCGTGATGCAGTTGCAACAAGATTAATATCATTCCAGGTTGCATTAATAGGAGTGTCCTCTATAAGACAAAGGAGGTAATTGTCCTGCTTTACTCAGCACTAGTCAGGCCCCAGCTGGAGTACTGTGTCCAGTTCTTGGTGCTACACTTGAAGAAACGTGTGGACAAACTGGAGAGAGTCCTGAGGAGAGCAACAAAAATAATAAAATGTTTAGCCTGAGCTATGAGGAAAGGTTTTTTTAAAAAAGGCTGTCTTCAAATATGTTAAGGACTATTATAAAGAGGATGGTAATCACTTGTTTTTCATGTCCACTGAAGGTGGGACAAGAAGTAATTGGCATAATCTGGAGATAGGAAATTTTGTTTAGAAATTAGGAAAAACTTTCTAACTGTAAGGATAATTAACCACTGGAATAGGCTTCCAAAGGAGATTGTAGAATCCCCATCATTGGCGGTTTTTAAGAACAGGTTGGACAGATACCTGTCAGGAATGGACTAAGGTATACTTCATCCTGCCTCAGAACAGAGGTGCTGTCTCTCCAAATCATACAGGCTGGTACGGCGTACCAGTAAGAAGTGGCTGCTAGTACAGGCCCGTATGCAGCTGATGTTAAAGCGCTGCCACAGCTTTAACATCACTGCCTCTTATGCCCCCCTCACCACCACCACCCCCCCGTCGGGACCCTACCAGCAGGACAGTGAAGGGGAGTGGGGCAAAAGGAGCAGCTGCCCCAGGGTCTGGTGATTTAAAAGGGCCCACCCACCGCCGCCACTACGATGGCAGTGATCAGAGCCCTGGGCCCTTTAAATTGCTGCTGGAGCCTTGGGCGGCATGGGCTGGGCAGTACGGAAGGCTGACTCCCCCCAACCCCTCCCCTTCTGCCCAAGGCCCCGCCCTTCCCGGGGGCCAGGAGCCGGGCCCCCATACCAGTAAGTCTTCTGTTACTTTCTCCCCTGCTCCAAATAGTCCTAGACTAAGCGACCCCTCATCCCTGCATTTCTATGATTTTTTGCACTCTCACAGTGGTGCAAAAGGCTGATATCAAGACTGAGGAACTGGCCGACTGTCTTCAAATACTCCTGAAATATTAGTGCCACTATCAGTCCACTGTATACGCAATGACTCACCCAATTGTGTCACTTTTTAAATTGGTGCTCTTACTTTCCCTGGCAAGCTGAGACCTATCTGAGCTTTTTGTTTTGTTGTATCGTTCCATTTTTCAGTTGTGCATTATGAAAGGATGAAGTTAAAGTAAACCAATAAATGGGGATCTAATATCTGACTCCTAGTCTATACATCAGTAGATAGATGTTCGTCCTTCTCCCTTTTTCTGTCCCTTTGTCTCTTTCCTTAAGGGTACACCTAAGACTTGATAGTTTCCAGACAGAGGGCCAGAAAGAAAAAACCTGTTGCTTTGCACGACCCCAGCGGTGCAAGGCAGCCATAAACCCAGTTTAACCAGCACCTTAAGTCAGATTTATAGCTGATTTTTGTCACCAGAGTGGTAGCAGTTTGAGCATACCAATAAATCCATCCCTATATCTTCTGACATAAAGTTGCTCCTCCAGAAAATGGAAGAGTTATTACTATAATTTTAGAACCATTGCTAAATAAAGAGTTTAGCATCTGGGCACCAATCTGGTCTACAGCTTTGCCCTAACTCTGATCTCCAGAGGATTTCACCTGTATAGAAGGATCCTTCGGTGGTGCAGAGACATCATATGGTACACTTTCTCCCTTCCAGGGTCACGGTTTAGTGGCTGGAATTTGGGGAAGGGCAAAGGCCACATTTCCCCTCTCTCCCCACGATTTTCAGCTACTGTAAAAAACCCTTGAAGCTTTGGGCAGCTTGTGAAGGGTGCCTTCCTTCTTCAGCTGCACCAATCACAGCACCATTGCAGCTAAGGATTTAGCCCACTTACTGTTCTGTCTTTTTCTTATTGAATTATTCATTGCTTCTATTTAAACAATCTGGCTTTTGGATCATTTGGAGAGACAGCATCAGCATGACACACTCAGCAGATGCAGCAGAAGTAGAAGCACTTGAGTTAAATATGGTGGAGGCACTACTATCTCCAGAAATGGCCAGAGCTAAAATATCACATTCAGAACCAGATGGTGCTGTCAGACAATGTGGAATGACAGCTTTTAGCTGATGCATAAAGGCTGATGTTCCTAAGCAAGAAGGAAACTCTACCTCTACATATGCATTTTTTAACTTGAGTTACAGATGGCACAGCAAGGATCAGCTCTGAAAAAGCAAGCATACTTCATGGCAGACTTTAACATTTAAAGTATTTTAAGGTACTTCTGGGGCTAGTAATAAGGAAAATAAGGCACCAGGACCATTGTTCCTATTGACCATTTGTGGGCACCATGTAGAGGTGCTTGGGAATTTTTAAGTGAAACTCTTTTTCCTTTTTTTAAAAATGTCAATTTGTTGAAATGGAAACCTTTTTTGTGGGAAAGGATCAGCTTCAGCAAATTTCCTGATTTGAAAACGAAAGTTCTGAAATTGTCCCATTTCAACATTTTTTAAGCCAAAAATTCCAAACTTTTGCTTTGAAAAGCCTTCTCATTTCAAAGTTTAAGTTAATTTAAAGTTAACTTTTTTCCAAAAAAAATTGAGTCAAATATAAAGCTAAACTTTTTGAAATTACCAAAATTAAATATTTTGGTTGACCTCAACTGATTTTGATTTTTGGCTCAAGAAAATTTTAGATTACAACTTTATGTCCTAATTTGGGAGAGAGACTTTAAAAAAAAATCTCAATTTTTTTTTGCCAGACAGGAAAACCATTAGCCATCCATCCCTTTTTCCTATACTGTTATACAAACCTAAGACCAGAAGAACCAAAGAGCAAGGTCTGCTTGTATGCTATTTGTTACAGACCCCTCTCTTAGATACCTTATCTTCATGTCCATTCAGCAGTCGCCCATTTGATGCAGGTAGGAAATTTAATGGATGACCAGATTCATACCAAAAGCAGTATGGCACCTCTTTTTGGTCTTAAATTTAAAATGATGGGACATGTGATGTGCTGAGGCCACATTTCAAGCAATCTCTTCATTGTTCAGGCTAATGCAGACTAAGAGATCCACCCATAAAGGTATCTGTCCATAAAGGTTAATGTATCCATCCATACCCTCAACCACAGTGCAGTCAAAAGGATTAGTAATATCATGTAATATTTATTTTACACTATTCATGGTAGCAAGGCACAAGAGGGGGAAGGTGATGATAAAATGGATTATTATGTAGAATCAGCAATGCGGCATGTAAAACTAACTGATAGATTGGTAATGCTAGCAGAACATTTATATTACAAAGGAACAAGATATACTTAATAAACTTATCTTAGTAAAATTACAACTTCTTTCCATGTATACAGGTGGAAGTGTGTTGGAAACTCAAATATGAGTGGTTTGATTTAGCTTCCTGATACAGTCAAATCATGCTAAAATTAGCTTTTAAGTGACACACTTTCCATGTAAGGTGCGTGGATCCCTTACTTCTGTGGAGAAAATGTAATTTTTCACAGCAAACAAGACATGATTTTACAAATTTAGGACTATATTCTGTCCTTTATCCAACATACGGAGAGAAGGGATACTGCCCGTGGATGGGGAAAACCATGTTCCTGGCAGTGACACAGTGGGCCTCTACTCACTAAGGCCCTGGATCTCAACATGTTTCTCAAGGTCCATACAGCACATCAGTACATAGAAGGCTGATGCCCAGTCCACTAAAGTACAAACACTATTCATGGATACAATGGTTAGGATGAAATTCCATGACTGTTACTGGGATACGTGTCTAGTTCTAGTGTCCACAATTCAAAAAGATATTGAAAAACTGGAAGGGGCTACAGAAAAGAACTACAAGAATGATCCAAGCTCTGGAAACTCTGCCTTACAGTGACCAATTAAAGAAGATCAATCTATTTAGTTTATCTAAGAGACCGTTAAGAGGTAATTTGATCACAGCCTACAAGTATCTACATGGGGAGATTTCTGACAGTAGAGGGCTTTTTAATCTAGTAGACAAAGCTGTAACTAGATCCAATGCTGGAAGCAGAAACTAGACAAATTCAGACAAGAAATGTGGCACAAATTGTTTAACAGTGAGGATAATTAACCACTGGAACAACTTCCGATGAAGTGAGCTGTAGCTCACGAAAGCTTATGCTCAAATAAATTGGTTATTCCCTAAGGTTCCACAAGTACTCCTTTTCTTTTTGTGAATACAGACTAACACGGCTGCTACTCTGTTACCTGGGGATATGGCAGATTTCTCTGTTACCTGAAGTCTTTAAACCAAGATTCAATGTCTTTCTAAAATATACGCTCTAGCTAAGACAGAAGTTATGGGCTTGACGCAGAAATCACTTGATAACATGTTATGGCTTGTTTTATGCAGGAGGTTAGATGACCATAGTGTCTCTTCTAGCCTTAAAATCTATAATCCATGAAACTCTCAGATCCTCATTTAATAAAGGGAGAGCTGCCTAATTCATGTCCAGCAATATGCAACAGAGCAGTGAATGGATTATGAGATTCAGTTTCAGAGCTCATGCAACTAAACCAATGAAATGCACCAGTGGTATTGGCTTCAGATAAGGGCTATAGAAAAAATACCATAAATCTGTTTAAATAAATGGGGAGGCAGCACAGTCTGGAGGAAAGAGCACATCAGTGAGAGTCAGGAAATCAAGAACTCCAATCCCAGTTCTGGCATGGAACTAATGCGGAGTCCTGTGTTGTCACCTCAACACTCTTGAATCTATAAAATAGGGATAATGACATTTGCCTTCTTAGTAGGGTGTTTGAGGATTTATTAGTCAATATTTGCACAGAGCTTTGAACCTATCAAAACCTACATATAATAACTAAATATTAAAGTATCTGATGGTATTTTTAGGAATGAACACTCTTGATCCCAGAGGTAGAGTAGACTCATGAATTTATTGGCATTTCCCTCGTTTATGACAAAGGAATGTAGACATTTGGTGTGATCTTCATTTAACTTATTTTATTCTATCTATAATGTACTTTTGAAACTTTCACCACATAACTACATTTGATAAATCATAACAATGTTACAGGGACAGCCATGCCTAATGTATTCAACACATAATGAAATTCTATTTGGAAGCTCAATTATATTGTATGCAGCATAATGTTCTGTTTATGAGAGATATAGTGTACAGGTCACTGATAACGTGTCACTGTCTCTCCCCTCCCTCCTTTTCTTTTTTATTGTCCTTTGACTCCCTGTTGTTGCTGTTGTTTTTCTTTACTTCCTGCACATTTTTCCCCATGCTGCATTTATTTTTATCATAAATAATCTGCCAAATATTTTGCTTTCCATTTGGATTGACTTGTAAAGATTGATTGCCAGAAAAAAATGTTTCATATTGAATAACTTGTTAGATCAAATTGACAGCCCTATCTACAGTATGTTATCATTGTCAACATTATTATTTCTCAATTAGCATTGTTTCTTTCAGCTTCCCATACTCTCCTCCAGTCAAGGGCACTATGGAAAAAGAATCTTCCACTGCTTACTTGGATAATTAATTCTACACTGGCCTGTACTAATAACATAGCAATAAATGCACACACACACAAGCATTGTAGGTGACAAGGAAGTTGCCAATTATGAGCTACGTTGTGGCTTTAGCCACAGGCCACAATAAGGGGCTGTGCAAATCTGCCCCAGTCCAGGAAAACTAAAGGCACCCTGGATCAGAGGCTCAATTTTCCTGAGCTCCCTTGTCATGTTCAGAAGTATAATCTGTCACTCCCCTTTATGGAAAGCAGCGTACGCCACATACAATAGCCATCTTGTAGGATGGGCGTTGATGGCTCTGCCCATCCCGTCTCTTTCAGGTGAATTGCTTCCAGTGGGGAAGCATCTCAGCAGCAGCTCATGAGCCAGGGCTACAATTCTGGCCAATCCTTACGTTGGGTGTGCAAGGGGAGCTGGCTCCTCTCCAGAGTATGACCATTTAAGGACTGACCACAGTCTAGCCCTGATAATTGGCACATGGCGCCTCTCTTTGTCTTTTTATTTAACATGGTCACAGTGACTTATTGTTGGCCTCAGGGCAGCCCTGATAATGCCCCCTCACCTCAGTTCCCCCTACTGGGTTGCTCAAGAAACTCCACACACCTTTTTGTGGCCAAAAACATCCCTCCTTGGGGTCTGGGTTTATTAAGATAAAAGTGAATTCTAAGTCCAACAAAAATACACACAAAAGAAAGGTTTCAGAGTAGCAGCCGATGAAGTGAGCTGTAGCTCACAAAATAATATGCTCAAATAAATTTGTTAGTCTCTAAGGTGCCACAAGTACTCCTTTTCTTTTTACACCAAAGAAAGTTCCTCTTCCTACTCCCAGTCCCAGGCCTTCCTGTCTGGGGCCTCCATGCTTTGGATGGCCAATCTGAGGCCCTGCTTGGCTGGAGTCTCAGTCCCAACTCCCAGAACTCACTGCTAGCACCTGCTCACTCCTAGCAATCTCTGAATCCTGAGTATCGCCCAGCCTCTTCCTCCCCGCAACTGCTACTATGTTTAACAGGTAAATTACCTGATCTCTCTAAGGTGTGGCTCCTTCGTAATCAGGGTTGGCTGGCCCCAGGCCTCCAGCCCTTTCAGGGGCAAAACAACTTGTTACATGGCCCTTAATATGCACTGCAGCATTTACAGAACACTGCCTTGAAACTTGTTTTTCAAGCCTGCAGAACTTAGCTATGAATGTAAATATGTGGCATTTTTCAAATCACAATTCAGGGGATTTGCATCATCCTTATTAAGCTGAAAATCCTTCCCAGTCTATAACAGAGCAAGTAACAAATGGGAACGATTGAAAGAATGTCTATATAGAATGCATCTAAGACATATCTTTCTGTCATGCTGAGACCTGATTACAACATAAGTGCTGTTAGAAAGGCCATATGTTCCATTCACAATATGGCTCAGCTCTCTGCAGGCACAGCAGGAGTGGGTTGTGGCTTGGCAATTTGTCCAATGAACATCATAAATTGACTTAGATAAAGAGATTATGGTCCTGATTCTCCACTGCCTTGCATCTTGTGCAGTCACTTAGAAGAGTGCAGAGTGGGTGTAAAGTGTTACCTTCCTGACATGGTAGTAGTTTACGCCCACTTTGTACAGGGGCAAATGACTACAGAAGCAGCAGCAAATCACTATCCTTAACTCCTGCCGAATAGGATGTGTTCTTGTAAATTTTTTATAGCTTGATTCAGTTCCAACAGGTATCTGTGAAACAAAAAGAAAGGGGGGAAAACATGAAGTAGGTTCCTGCATTCAAAGTCTGTTTGCAGGTTTGGAATTTAGTGATGATGAATGGGGGGGGGGGGAGGAGAGAATGTCATTTAGATTATATCCCCAATTCATTGGCGAGTTGATATATGGAAAGTTTACATTAGTGATGTCTATTCTGTATCTCTTCGCATAATTCAAATCCCTCCTCAAGCCCCACTTCTGACAGAATGCCTGCAAGAAAGCAGCCAGTTTAAAATAACAAATTAAGGAACTCACCCAGTACTAATGTATGCATGAAAAATAATAAATTAAATAAATAAAACAACCACACAAACAAAAAATATAGCCCAGACAATACATGTGCCATCTATCAGCCTGATCACTCTGCTTGTAATGTGTAAGAACCTGCAGGGCTGGAACCGTGGGAATTCTGAGTTGCTGACACCTTTGCATTGCCTCTGGAGGCTTAGGCTGGGCTCTCTTGGAAGGACTCTGTGAGACTAGGCTCGGCAGGAAGTACCACCCAGCAGGCCCTGAGTGCTGGCCCCTCACAGCCCACTGATTGACCAGTATCAGGACTTAAATAGGAAGTCATGACAGGTCTGAGCTACAGTAGAGACTGCCTGTCCATCTCTGCTCCGGACCCAACTCACGATAGACCCTAGACTCTGGTTTCCAACCTTGGTTTGTCCTTGACTTTGCTCTTCAGTTGCTGTCTGTAACCTGGGGCCTGACCCTGATCTCCTGGTAACCTAACCCTGCCTGCCTCCTGATGACTGATTCTCAGGATGCCCTCTCGCCTGTCTCAGACTCTGACCTCCCAGTAACATGAACCTGCCTGTCTCCTGATGCCTGAACCTCATTCTGCCCTCTGGCCTGTCTCAGACCTCCTGGTACCTAATTTGGCCCAACTCAGGGGTGAAAGTAGGCTGGTATGGGCCAGTATGGCGTACTGGTAAGAAGCTGGTACCAACCCGTACGCAGCCGATGTTAAAGCACCCTGTGGCAGCACTTTAACGTTGCAGCCCCTTTTGCCCCCCTCCCCTGTTGGCAGCCCTGCCAGTAGGGTCCCTACCAGCAGGACTGCTAGGGGTGTGGGGGGGGCAAAAGGGGCACCAACGTTAAAGCGCTGCTCTGGCAAATGACCCTCCTTAAAGCACTGCCACAGCAGCACTTTAACATCACTGCCCATTCCCCCCCTGCCCCACCTCCCCCCCACCCCCTGTCGGCCAACTTTCACCCCTAGCCCAACTTCTGCTCCGACCACTATGTCTGACTGCCCTTCTCCTGGTCATGACAGTATGATGTATCCTCTCTCACCCTCATTCTCTTTCTCCGCCTTAGTCTATAAATTAAGATTTTCAGAAACACCTAGGTGACTTAGACACTTTTGAAAGCAGGATTTAACTCCCAAATATAGCTAGGGGAAAATTTTCTGCCTAACCCCTTTTTTTGGGGGGTGGGGGAGTGCAGATTTGGGGACACCAAAACATTTTGCTGAATTCATGCTGGTTTTGCTGAATTGCTGTTATAAAAAAAAGCCAAAAGTCAAAACATTTCAACATTTTCCAAAAAAAATTAATTTTTCATTTCAAAATGACTTCTCATTTTGAAATTTCCTTCTATTATACTTTTTATACTTTAAAATAAAAAAAAAAACACAAAATTTAAAGAAAACATTTTGTTCAGCCTGAAATGAATTTTTTTCAACTTTTTGATTCAACAAAAATTGAGAAAAATTTTCATTTTGGGTCAACCTGAAATGATTTTTTTTCAATTTTTCAAAACTGCCAGTGAACTGAAAAAAAATCAGTTATTTGCGCTGCTCTATACCTAAATTGCTTTGAGGGGAAGACTGGGGCCCAGCCTGTCCTAGCAACAGGATAATGTGAAATGTGGCTTTGAGATACCCTGAGGGAATCTTGACCATAATTGAGGATCCAGCTCCAAAATATTACATATTAGTCAATTCATTGATTTCCTTTCTCCTAAGCAAAAAAAAAAAAAAAAAGGAATAAATATTAGACCAATAGAAAACTCAGCAGAATCTTTTCACACAGGCTTTTCTGAATATTTCCTTCAACTTTAAACTTCAAGGATTGCAGCCCCTAAACTTTGATTTGAGTTTGGGACTCACACGCAGTATTTAAAAAATCCATTATACGATTATATTTAATCTGAAACATTGACTTTTTCACAATTTCATCTCCAAACCATGATAAACCATGAATATTTTCATGCAATTTCATAAAACTGTCGAAAAAAGGCAGGATTGCTAAGTAGGCAATTTTACTTGGTTTGGGGTTTGGTTATGAATTTTTCACACGGCTGGCCCTGTAACAGTGGGCAAAACACTGGTTTGAAACATGTTTTTTTATGATTCACATGAAAGATAGGTAATGTACTGAGTATCCTTATGTCTCAGATTTTTGAAAAAAAAAAGGAAATATCATTCTCCGTTTGTCAGTCTCCCAAAGAAAATTAACATAAACATGCTCCCCTGACTCACAGGGTATGAATCAGAGTCTCACAAGTTCTTGTAGTAATTGGCACTACTCTTGCTTTTCCAGAAGTACTCAGAAATCAATACAGACAGGACAAAAGGAAGAAAATTGATATGGGGCTACTGCATTAAGCTCCATTTTAGATAAATGGGCCAGGTGCACTAAAGGTAGCTAACTTAGTTATAAATTATGCCTAGCATGAAGTGACAGCAGATTCAGACTGAGACCTTGTCTACACTACAAAGGCTTACAGCTATACTGGCAAATCAAAAACTACAGGAATTCTTTTGCCAATGTAGTTTAGACACATCCCTCCCCCACCCATCCCAGATAGAATAAGGTCTTCCTATAATGTATAGATGTACTAGAGCTTTTTTGTCATAGCTATGTCCGTTAGGGGGGTGATTTTTTCACACACCCCCTCTAACCAGCACAGCTGTGTTGACAAAATTTGTAAGTGTAGGCCAGGCCTGAGAGAGGGCAGATGGTCAAATTGGTTAAATAACAAAAGAATGTGCTGGAGCGTTGAGTGCCCCCTGGATGGACATGGTATGGGGCTTTTGAGTTTAATCCTAGCAGGGGTTTTCATAGTCAGATTACAGAAGCACTCGCAGATAGGAAATAGATGCAGTTGAGCATAGTTATGTTCAGAGCCTTAAAAAGACTTTGTGCTATTGGGCAGGGGAAGGGGAGGTTGATGTCTATAAACCAAGAGAGGAAGTGGTAAAGACAGAAGAGCTGCCCTCTTATACCGTTTTCTTTGTTTGTTTTTTTAAGGGGAGAGCATTTAAGACCTTGATCCTGCAAACACCATTTGCGTGTGTTTAACTTTAAACCCATGACTAGTTCCACTGAAATTAGTGTTTGCAGGATTGGAGTATAAGTGTTTAAAATGTGAGGGGAGCATAGCCAGCACGTGTTAGGTTTGGGTTTTCTTTGTTGCTTTAGTTGCATTAAACCTATTCAAAATAAACCTGAAATAGCAGAGGATTTGTTCTCCCCACATAATCTGGATTTTCTGTCCAATTTTTCTGTAGGCACACAGATCTTAGCCCTAACACACAAATAGAGTCCAATATTTTGCAATTTCTTTGCTAATATTTCACACACAGAAGGGAAATTGAACAGATTTTTTTTTACTAGCTATTTGCTCAGTTCTAATGTTAACCATAGAATTCTGACTCGTGTCTTGACTGCTTGGCTGTGCTCTATGCCTGTGCACTCTCTAGCCACTCCCTCTCACTCCTAATTGTAGCTGTGTAAGAAAGAGTTGGAGTAGGCTCTTTTGGCCTGTAATTTCCTCCATTCCCTCCATTCCCTCCCCCTGCAGTATGCTTCAGTGAATTTCAAAGGTGTTCCGGGAAGGATTTATTTTGGAGACTGATTTCTTTTTTCCTTAGTGGTCTAGTGTACTGAAATGACAAACAAGCTTTGGAAAGGAGCCATGTTCACAGAGCATGGAGTCTTTTATAAAGCTCCATTATAAGACTAGGTTTCAAACCTATTCTGTTCAAGCAAGTTAGAAATGCACTTGTACACATTCATTTCCTATCACTCATACAGTAGGGTAGAAGGTGAGATGGATCATGTTCAGAGGAAAGGTATTGCCAGTCCATTTTCACATTAAAGTGAGACTAGTTTGGTTAATTCTTTTATTGTGCTCCCATGAAGAAAGTGATTCTCCGGTAAATGTTATTTTTAATTAAGTTTGTGAAGTGGAACTTTGGAAGTGCTGGAAGTATGGCTGAGAAAAGCCAGTCTTTTCTTTATAGTTTTAAAAAGATGCATGTGTTCAATTGAACTTGCAAACGCAGAAAGGAAAATATTATCCAAATTTGGGACCTGCATATACATGCCTACCTAATTCCTGTTTACAAAACACAGATTCATAGACTTTAAGGTGAGAAGGGATCACGATGATTATCTAGTCTGACCTCCTCAACATTGCAGACTACAAAATCTCTCCCACCCACTCCTGTAGTAGGCCCATAACCTCTGACTGAGTTACTGAAGTCCTCAAATCTTTAATTAAAGATTTGAAGTTACAGAGAATCCACCATTTACTTTAGTTCCAACCAGCAAGTGACTCATGCAACCATGCTGCAGAGGAAGGTGAAACTACCCCTTCCCTTCCCTCTCCCCCCCCCAGCCTGCCCCGGGTCTCTGCCAAGCTGATGTGGGGGGAAATTCCTTCCCAGCCCCAAATATGGTGACCAGTTAGACCCTGAGCATGTGGGCAAGACCCAGGAGCCAGACACTTGGGAAAGAATTCTCCATAGCAACTCAGAGCCTTCCCCTTCTAGGGTCCCATTTCTGGCTATTGAAAATATTTGCGAATAACAGTCATGGATGGGCCATGTGCCATTGTAGACAATCTCATCATATCATCCCCTCCATAAATGTATCAAGCTCAGTCTTAAAACAAGTTAGGCTTTTTACCCCACTATTCCCTTTGGAAATTTGTTCCAGAACTTCATTCCTTGGTTAGAACCCTTCATCTAATTTCAAGCCTCAACTTATTGATGGCCAGTGTATATCCACTTTTCTTGTGAGAACATTGGCCCTTAAATAACTCCACTCCCTTCCCGGTGTTTATCGCTCAAATATATTTATAGAGAGCAACCATATCTCCCCTCATCTTTCATTTTGTTGGGCTAAACAAGCCAAACTGCTTAAGTGTCCTCTCATAAGGTAGGTTCTCCAGTTCTTTGATTAGAAAACTATAACCAACAATATTTGCCCTGATCTGTTCTTAAAATAGATTTCACTCAGTACCTGTCTTACCTTTGGATGACAATAGATTCAATATTATTATTATTGAAATTATTATTGAATAATGATGATAATTAAATCCACTTTAACTGATGTGACTAACAAAACAAATTCACAGCAAAATGAGAACTTGGTATGGAAATGTAGCCAAATTTTATCCAAAGGCTGCATATATAAAGGTAAAGTCTCATAATAACAGGCTGTTTCATGAGATTTCTGGTGCTTCCTCTTATATGGAAAAGAATATATGTAATTTATAAATGAATGTCATATAAGTAGCCTAGGATTTTCATAGTAGACTTGTGTGAGAAGAAGAATACTGATTTGTTTATGACAAATAGGAAAGTGGACCCTTAAAGACAACACACCTTTGTATCATACTAAAACAATGAGATATGGATATGAGTCAACAGTGTGCCCTTGTTGCCAAGAAGGCATTTTGGGATGTATAAGTAGGGGCATTGCCAGCAGATCGACGGACGTGATCATTCCCTTCTATTTGACATTGGTGAGGTCTTATCTGGAGTACTGTGTCCAGTTTTGGGCCCCACACTACAAGAAGGATGTGGAAAAATTGGAAAGAGTCCAGCGGAAGGCAACACAAATGATTAGGGGACTGGAGCACATGACTTATGAGAAGAGGCTGAGGGAACTGGGATTGTTTAGTCTGCAGAAGAGAAGAGTGAGGGGGGATTTGATAGCTGCTTTCAACTACCTGAAGGGGGGTTCCTAAGAGGATGGATCTAGACTGTTCTCAGTGGTAGCAGATGACAGAACAAGGAGTAATGGTCTCAAGTTGCAGTGGGGGAGGTTTAGGTTGGATGTTAGGAAAAACTTTTTCACTAGGAAGGTGGTGAAGCATTGGAATGTGTTACCTAGGGAGGTGGTGGAATCTCCTTCCTTAGAGGTTTTCAAGGTCAGGCTTGACAAAGCCCTGGCTGGGATGATTTAGCTGGGGATTGGTCCTGCTTTGAGCAGCGGGTTGGACTAGATGACCTCTTGAGGTCCCTTCCAACCCTGATATTCTATGATTCTATGAATGATGTACCATTTATAAAAAAAAAACCTATGTCCTTTTTACTTGGTCTGTTTCTGATGAGACAGAAAATACCATTAATACAGACTCTGTCATGATAGTCTGTCACTTCTAATGTGACTAGACCTCATGGGGCAAACATCAACCTCAATCATGTAGACAGAGGTCCCAGTGACACCAGAAGAATTTCAGAGAAGAATTGTAACTGTTGTGACAAAGTTCCTGCTCTACCTTGGTGGGTCTTGCGCTTATTGGCAGATTTGCTCATCTTGGAGCTGCACGGCAGCCCTCAACTTGGCCGTTTTTCTGAACCCACAGTCCAGGTCGACTTCTCCTGTGTCTGACCAGGAGTTGGGAGGATTTGGGGGGAACCCGGGCCCGCCCTCTACTCCGGGTTCTAGCCCAGGGCCCTGTGGAATGCAGCTGTCTAGAGTGCCTCCTGGAACAGCTGTGTGACAGCTACAACTCCCTGGGCTACTTCCCCATGGCCTCCTCCCAACACCTTCTTTATCCTCACCATAGGACCTTCCTCCTGGTGTCTGATAATGCTTGTACACCTCAGTCCTCCAACAGTCCACGTTCTCACTCTCAGCTCCTAGTGCCTCTTGCTCCCAGCTCCTTACATGCACACCGCAAACTGAAGTGAGCTCCTTTTTAAAACTCAGGTGCCCTGATTAGCCTGCCTTAATTGATTCTAGCAGCTTCTTGATTGGCTGCAGGTGTTCTAATCAGCCTGTCTTAATTGTTTCCAGAAGGTTCCTGATTGTTCTGGAAACTTCCCTGTACCTTACCCAGGGAAAAGGGACCTACTTAGCCTGGGGCTTATATATCTGCCTTCTACTACTCTCCTATAGCCATCTGGCCTGACCCTATCACACTGTATAGCTAAGGGCACAACTGGGGCCAGTATATGCGAAGTTGCCAAAAATGGGAGAGCATATGGGAAAGATCCTAGGTTATTTTTTAATTACATTATGTATGTGTGTGTGTAGTTTGTAAATTAATGTATGAATGGGGCTAATTTCATATTGGTTACTACTGTTTGAGTCAATATATGATCTTGTATATGTCTAATATGTAAAACTTATACTGTCTATACAGCATTTAAATGTTTGGCTAATTTTACACGTAGAAAAAAAATCCTAACTAATTTGAATTGAAAAAGATTCTATTCAGGTTTGGTTCAGGGAAGGGGCAAAAGCCATAATTTGGTCCATGTAGTGTAGCTGTAGTCATGTCGGTCCCAGGATATTAGAGAGAAATAATACAGTCCAGACCATCTCACCCATCCCTAGTCCTGAGGTAATACTTCACACAGTAAATTATAAAAATCATCCTATACTTTTAGCTGCCTATGAAGAGATTATGGAAAAGACCTTAAGAAATAAGCATCTTGTCCAGCACCTTTCCAGTGCAGCATTATTCCCATCATTATTTCCTTAAGTTTTTGGTCTATTCTAATACAAAATGACTCAAACACTGGGGCTTCCATCACCTTCCTTAAGAGACTATTCCACATCCTAATGGATGTCACTGTTAAAAATATAGTGATAACTTCTATACCCATGTCCTTAGAGTATCAGCCCAATATCTTTAGTTTACACCATGATATTTTGTTTCCATCATCAAACTCAGCCTTGAAGGTTCTTCACAACTCTGGTCCTCCCTACCTATTCACTCTTGTCTCTTATCAGATTGTCTCCCCACCTCCAATAATGCTAGCCATGTGTGCTTGCTTGTCAGCTTCTCATTTCTGTACCTTCTTCCACACTGTCCCTTACAAACACCATCTGTGAACTAAATGTCTCCTCCCCTACCCTTCACTTCTTTAAATCTCTCTTTAAGACCCATCTTTGCTGTGATGCCTATAAGAAGTCAACTAGTTTCATGATGACTAAAATGAGGGACAGACGGGGAAATTTGGCACTTATTATAAATAGAACAAGCAAAACAAAAAATAGCAAATGTTTATATGTATGAATAATTAGTTCTATCCCTCTCCCTTCACCCTTCATATGGCACTTAGCATCTAAGCTCTCAGGCCTGCTATTGACAGTGCATGGGCAGATCTGTGCAGATGCATCTGCACAGAGTCCCACTGAAGTAAATTGCATGATCAAGTCCAGGGGTTGACAACTGCAGATCAGAGCCTAAGACAGTCAGCTGTTTGGGGCACATACATATGGGTTTGTGTAGCACCTAGTTCAAAGGGCCCCAATCCTGGCTGAGGCGTCTCAGTGCCACTGTAATATAATTATTGAATAATAATATTAAATAGTTAATGTGAGCAGTTTGGGAATAGCAGGCTAAATGTGTTCACAAAGTATTTTTCCACATAGTTGAAAATGGACAAATTAAATAAGCAAACGACCTTTGTTCATGGATAATCAACATGCCTAGAATGAGGAAAAATTCAAATTTTTTTTTGCCATAAACAGTTCAGCCAGCTCTACTGATTGCTCAGGGAAAACTGCCAGTTCAGTTGATAGGAATCTTATCTGAATAAAAGCTGTGGAACTGGGTCTGCAGAGTTTAGGGTGAAAATATATTATTCCTCTCAATAGCTCTGCCTGATGATAGTTCTGCATTAACCCGATTACATGATGTTAATGTTGACTGGCCAAAATAGTTGTTCCTTTCCTCTGTGAATTTAAAATTTCCTCATGAAGAAAAACTGAGTAGAAAGAATTCTAATAAAATGAACAGAAAACTAAAGAGCCTGAAGAAATTCCTTAGAGTTCCTTTAAAGAGGGACACTGAGCAAATTTTGAAAAAAAAAAAACAAAACCCCACAACACATTTATATAAAAAGCAATTTACTTAACTAGCAATGTTCTTTATTCCCCCTGCTATTATTAAAGTTGGTAGTGTTTGAAGAGCTTTGTCCCTCAAAACCCAGCTTATTTTTATTTTTTTTGTTTTTGTGCTTAGGGAAGTTATAACCCTGTGTCTATGACATATCAATCTGTTTCTACAGAAACAATTGCAGTGCCTCCGGTACAGAAGAGGTCAAGACGACAAAGAATTTCTAGTATATTAAACACTCATCCTAATTTTAAAGGTCATGTTTTCAAATTAGATGTATTTTGACTTCTAATTTTACACAATCAAAATCACATACCTACCTTTCTGAGGGCACAATTTGGGGCACGTGCGTTTCTCAGCCCTCAAATGATTGTGGATGCAAACTGGATGGTTAGATCATGATCCTGAAAGGTGATGAAAGGCTCTTGAGGGGTTCAGAGAACCTTCTCACCCTATCAGTTTCAACAGCTCCTACAGAATACTGAATTCAATGGGAACACAGAGGACCCAGCACATCCCAGGACCTGGCCACCATATCTGGTAACTAATTTGCTCAGGCAGATGTTGCTTGCACCCAGAACACCAAGGTTTTGTTGGAGTGCCCAGAAATGTATACTCACAAGTTTAAATTTGCACATAGGCCTCTTTTGAGGATATACTCACTACAAAACAGTGCTAAAATATATTTGTGTCACAATGTGATGTCACAACAGTGATTCTAATGACAAGAAGAATGCAAAAGCAAGCATTGCTACATTGTGCTCCAACAACTTTATCTCAAAGGATGAAGTCTGAACAGCTGCACTCTTCTACCTAAATCTGATGCAGTGTGAGGAGGTATAGTTTTAAAATATCTTATTATTCTTGTTATCTTGTTTAACACTCATGTAGCACTTTACATTTCCAAAGTATTAGAAAAACATTAACTAATGTATCCTCACAAACTCTGTGCAAGGTAAGTGTTACATTATCCTTGGTTTATAGGTGAGGAAAATGAGACAGAGGATTTAAGGGTGAAATTTGTTCCTACACAAGGTCAATGTACCACTTAAGTCCCATTTAAGCCTTATCTTACAGATGTAAGTGCTGTATAAATATTACCATTAAGCAATGCAGATGTTATTAATTTAAGCAAAGCAGGGACCTGGTACTGGCCCTATGCACAAGGATAAAATTCATACTAAGGATGAAATTGGGCTTTTAGGCTCAGCCTTCACTATGGTATAGCACAAAGCTACAATGCCCCAGAAGGAGCCCCAGGAAGAAATTGTGTCTCTGTAAGCTGTAATTCTGCCTGTGGTGGAGAAGTGTGATAAATTTGCTTCACCTCCTTTTTGGGTTCAAACTGCTTTCCTCCTGCCCCATGTCTACCTGACTCAGCTAACTGGGCTGATCAGGTGGGGAACCAAGGATTGTTGGGAGAGCCATGGCTCTCCCCACTTTCTGCTTTTCCCAGCTCACTTCCTTGCATGGTGTCAGGGTTCCTTCACCACTCTGAACTCTGGGGTACAGATGTGGGGACCCGCATGAAAGACCCCCTAAGCTTATTTCTACCATCTTAGATTAAAACTTCCCCAAGGCACAAATCCCTTCTTGTCCTTGGATGGTATTCACTGCCACTACCAAGTGAGTTAGAAAAAAAACCACAGTGGAGTTCCTGTTCCCCAAAATATTCCCCCCAAACCCCTTCACCCCCTGTCCTGGGGAAGGTTGAGAATAATATCCTCACCAATTGGTACAGGTGAGCACAGACCAAATCCCTGGGTTTTTAGGAATTAAAACCAATCAGATTCTTTAAAAAAAGAGAACTTTATTATAAAGAAAAAAAGTAAAAGAAGCACCTCTGTAAAATTAGGATGGAAGGTAATTTTACAGGGAAATCAGATTCAAAACACAGAAGATTCCCCTCTAGGCAAAACTTTAAAGTTACAAAAAAAAAAGGGATAAACTTCCCCTCTAAGCATAGGGGAAATCCACAAGCTAAAACAAAAGATAATTTAATGCATTTCCTTGCTATTATTTACTATTTCTGTAAACTTAGATGTATCGTTCAGTAGGAACTGGATTACTTGCTTAGTCTCTCTCTGTGTCTCTGGAGAGACCACACACAGAGCAGAAAAACAAAGCCTTCCTCCCCACACCCCAGATTTGAAAGTATCTTCTTTCCCCGTTGGTTCTTCTGGTCAGGTGCCAACTAGATTAATTGAACTGACTAACCCCTTACAGGTAAGGGGATTCTGTACCTCTGGCAAGACAGATTTTATATTACTGCAAACATAAAGGTTGTTACCCTTCCCTTTATATTTATGACATGTGGGGATTATCAAGTGCACAGACTCTGCTTTTCCATGTGCCCCTGAGCTGTGATGTGAGGAGCCCTAACACTGGTATGCAGAGGGAAGGATGGGACCAAATAACTCACCCTAAGTCCACTGTGCAGCCATGTTAAGAGCTAAGCCAAAGGTTCATAGTAAATCACTGGCAGACCTTAAATTCAGATGTTCCTGGTGATTTCTATTCTGCTATGCAGTTTGGCCATTCTATCAAGGAAGACAACTAGTAAGACCATATTTGGTTTTTTTCTAAGGAGCAAAATCGGATAGGTAAACTAAGGAATATAACTGAGTTTATGCTTCACTATTTTTAATTTTTCCCCAGTATAAGAATGTGTCTTTAAAAGCATGGAATAGTTTCTATTGTAATTTTCTAATTTTAAAGAAGGGTATGGAATAGGTTTTTTGTTAATGTATAGAAATAGTGATTTAAGTAGAATGAGTTTATAACTAATTTCACTAGGCCATATCTCCAGCATATGTGGAGAAAACTATAGACAGGTAGAGAGATGGAGCTCTATGACTTGTAAATCAGGGAATTTCCATTGAAGGCAGAGTGGGGGCAAAGTTTGCCTCCCCTCCCCACAGAAAAGGAACAGTATTTGGACTACTAAATCCTCATATGTAGCAAGGCCCATTCATATCACAGACACCGTTAAAAGGTTATGGGAAACTATACAATGGACCCGTCTCTTCTGGCTCCATGACAACTATTGGTATCCCCAAAATTTTGTCTCAAGTTTTTCACACAGCAAATGGTTTCTGATTATTTCATGCAGGAAATCTCAGAAGGTGAAGGATGGACTGTGCTGCAAAAAGAAGCATTCCATGCAGTCTCTATCTGCCTCTGCCCACATGTATCCCAGTTCCCATGATGTAACTGTAGGAGGACTTTGATGCAATCAGAAGAAGAGGGAGCATGGTACAGAACAAGTACTTATCCCTTTGGTACTCCCTCATCCCAGATCTACCTGCTCTGCTTCTGCAAGCCAAAAGGACAAACAGCCCCAGTGGCATTAATTTAACTAAATTAAGGGAGAACTATCTAGGTGCTGGGTTTGGGGTTATCTAAGTCATCGGTTAGCAATGTTTGCCAGATAGTCCTGGTTCGGAGAGACAGTCTAATATCTCACCCAATTTAATTGAAACTAGTGTTTTTCCCCATTTCAATAAACCCTCAGCATATCTGATCACCTGCAGTGCTGTCTGTATCCTTAAAATAGTGCTGGTGTGCTGCAAATACAGCATTGTCTCCTCTAATCACTGCCAGACAGCTGGTCCTCCCAGCACAACTGCCAACCCTAAACTGATCAGCCACTTGGATAAAGAAAGAGGATGGCACGCTGGAACTTTTAGTTTCCAGGGGTAGCATTTCCACATTAAAGAGGGATGTGGCCACAATCTGCTCCATGTTAAGCAAGTCTGGGGTGGCACGGAGTATTGTCAAAATGCCAGTGCAGACCTCCTTTGAGCCTAGGTTTTATTGCATTTTTCTTTGATCACCCATGTTTTTTTTTTCTCCTTTGCTGCAGTCTAAAGAAAAAAGTAGATATAATCTCTTAGATCAGATCCCAAGCTTTTTCTGAATCAATATATCATCACTGGAACTGTTTTTTGTATTTATTTTATTTATTTAACGCCACATTTTACAGGTTCCTTTGGAGTCAAGGTTTTGTTGTTTAGTATTTTAAATGAGCTGCTTAATCTTATAAATTAAAAGCCACTAAGCCAATCAATTTCAAATTTCATTTAAAAAACAACAACTCCCGCGCAGGCTGAAAACTTCTGTGGCAGTTTAATCCCAAAGCTAATTTGTATGGCTGAGACTAAATAAAGGGCTCAGCATTAACTTCAGATAGACTTTGAGCATTCTGAATTCAAATTATCCAAAATGAATTAACTGTTCTGAACACCTGTGAAATTTTCACTAGGGTGAAAGCTACTTAGCAAACATAACACACAGAAGGTGCCAATTATCTATAGGACTGAAAAAATGCAGACTTTTACACTACCCGTAAGTCCCTTGCAGTTTATATCATAGGGGTCATTCTTCTGAGGCTGCGGTGGGATAGCCCTTCAAGAGAGATGGGATCAGCCCCACCTGTGACTAATTAGCTGCCTCAGGGATGATGTGTCTGAGACCAGGGATTAGGTGAGGGGATCTGGTTTATCTATTTTGATTTGTGTTAATTTTGGATTTGACAAATAAACCCATCCTTTGGGGACAGCACTGAGGAGGGTTTATGGGGACTATAGTCACCCCAAAATTTGCCTTAGGCCCCATAGCCACCATTGTCTGGTGGTCCAGCTCTAAAGGCAGAGTGCAGAGAGTGGCGGCTGCCGGCCGGGCGCCAAGCTCTGAAGGCAGCGCCACTGCCAGCAGCAGTGCAGACAGAAGGTGGGTGGGGTGCCAGAGACCCCGACTGTAGTCTCTGCCCGCTGGGGTGTGCCACCCAGGTAGGGTGACCACCTTTTCAAAATGCAAAAATTGGACACATGCAGGAGCCCTACCCCCTGTGACCCTACCCCTGTTCCTCCTCTTCTCCCAAGGCCCTGCCCCCCGGCCAGGCTGGAAGCCGGAGCCAGGCAGTGTTAAGAGCTGCCTAGGAAGCCTGGGTTGCTGGGGATTCCCATAGCCTCCACCTGTGCTGGTGGGGCACCAGGGTGCCCAAGAGCAGCCCCTGGCCCGTGTCCCCACACATCTGGGCACTCTGTCCAGGGCAGGTGGAGGGTCCAGGGCTCCACACAGCAGCCTGGGCAGCTCTTATTATTGCCCAGCTCCAGCTTCTGGCCTTGGGGGGGGAGGGGGGGGGAAGAGGAGGAGCAATGGGTGGGCCTCATGGTGAGGGGAGAGACTGTCACCACCCCTGAGCCTCAGGCTGGCATAAGGTGGTGCCACAGAGAATCTGGGACAAACTGTCCTATAGTCATTCAGCTCGGGACCAGGACTTGAAATGTACATTCTGGGACTGTCCTGTCCAGGGTAGAGGGAGGGTCCGGGCTTCCCACAGCAGCCTGGACTGACCCATTCTGTCCCATTCTGTGGTGGGGAGCTGAGGAGCAGCTGCAGTCCTGGGGCCCCAGCAGGAGGAGACGACAGGGGAGCACCACAGCACTGCCACCCTGCAGTGCCCGGCTCCAGCTTCGGCTTCTGACCTGGCCATGGGAATAAGCCTTATGTGGGGAGACAAGGAGTGGGGCTGGCATTTACCTGAGGAGGAGCAGGGGGTGGGGCTTTGTGGTGAGGGAGGGCATAGTCCCCCCCCCCCCCAAACACACAATTTTCTGTCTAGCCCCCCTCAGTCTCCCCCCCCCCCCCCGGCCACACACACCCCCACCAGGAAGAGGCTGGCACTGACCCTGCCATATTTTAAGAAAGGGATCAAAATTCTGCTGCTGGGAACTTTATCTGACACTGACTAGTGAGATGGCCCACAAGCTTACCCCGACATTTTTAGTTCAAGTTACACCAAGCCCTCATTTTTCTGGATGTAAACCATTGTGAATGTAAAACTATGGGAGCAAAAATTGCAAGCCAGTTTAGAAAGTCTGGCCTCACTATGAACAGAATAGTAGATGACATAATACTATCCTAGCTAGTGGGAATGATCTGAGTAGACCTGGGGAAATAGTAAAATGGCTCTCTCATGACACAAGACCATCTGAAGCAATTTTGTTTTGTATATGTGTTTCTAAAGACCCAAGATTCACTTTCATTCTTAGTAGGATCAAGATTTGAAGTCAGTAAAAAGCCAAACTTCCAATTTTTCTTAATCCTACCTGTAGGGTACAAAAAACATTTACAAAGTAAACATCTAACCAACCTCTCGAGATATAGTTCTTGCCTTCTTCTGTTTGTGGACAATCGTTATAGTTAATCCACCTTTAAAATATTCAGGCAACTTGGAGGCTCTCTTTGCTATCAATTAGTGTTTTGTTTTTTGCTCTTTCCCCAAGACAGCTTGCAAGATTAGATAGTGGAAACAGCCTGTCAAAATTAAAGATTTTTTTAACATTTATTATGCTGTTAATCTTAATCATTAATAAGTCTCAAAACTGGACAGAGCATTTAAATAAAATGAAATGAAAAAGTTTAAATCACAACTGAAGCCTCTTCAAGAAAATGAGCAAAAAAAATCCCAAAATTTAACAGAGCTAAAGTGACCAAGACCTGTAGGTGAAAAGATCTGAAGGCAAAAAATCAATTGCCAGTAAAGTCCTTCAATGATTAATATTAGTATTTCATGTGTTTTTGTTAAGAAAAAAAATGAAGGTAAGTTAAAATGTAGCTAGATAAAAGCACAGAACTTGGAGTCTGGGTTCTCTTCTCAGCTCTTCCATTGCCTTGCTGAGTGATATTTGTGCAAGACATTTCACTGTTCGTTGCCTCAATTTTTTCCATTTGTAATGTGTGGAGAATACTTACATACATTCCAGGTTAATTCGGTAAGGTTTGTAAAGCCATTCATTTGCTATACACAAATAGCAAGTGCCATACTAGTGTAAAGTAATGATGGCAGTAGTAGTGGACAAATGGAAATATTTACAGGATTGAAATCAGCCTCTCTTTTGGAATATAGTGGCTTCCATTGGTATCTATTCTTAATCCCTCTTCCTTCTGAGTCTAAAATCCTTTTCCCTCCTCACAAGAAGTGCTGGAATGATAATCTAGAAACTAAGGTTGGGGGGTTTTAGAATAACTCATTTTTCACTTAACTCTGTTCCTTTCAAACAGAATGAGAGTTTTATCATTGACTTCAGTGGCAAGAGAATTTTTGAAAATTCCATCCTAAACCCCTTTGCTTATTCACAGGGGAAGAAATTGCAGAAAGTCAGTTCCACTTAAGTGCAGTTTTGAGGCTTAACTGGGACATCAGTGTTTCTTTGGCTTTGTGCTGGGCCTCTGTATAAGGGGTAACTTTCAGTTAGGCCAGGAAGAGAGAAGAAATGTTAAATTTCCTACAGTAATCCTCACTAATATTCCTCAATTCTGATCTGCAGTGACCATCTCCAGTGGTGAAAAATTAATTCACTCTCCTTGCCCCCTTAGTCCACAAGCTCTACTGAGACAGTTATAAAGAATGCCAGATAGTGCTAACTATTGTGAAAAAATGTGGGGAGAGGGAATGTAGCAAAGCAAAGACTCACCAGCACAGCACCTCCTGCTGTGATCCTGGGAATTAGCTTGATTCCAGCATATGGAGCACCTCCTCCTGACCCATGCCTTGCTTGCCACTGGCCCTGTGTCCCTCCTGGACCCCAGTGCCCCTTTACTTCAGGGTTTGCCCCAGATGTACCCCCACACTCTGGGTCTCCCTTTCCAGGGAACCCCCAACACTCTAAGCCCACCTCACCTCAGTGGCTACTGCCAGTCATCATCTAGCCCCCCCACTCACTGGGGCAGACTGCAGTGTAATGACAACACATCATTGGCAAGGGGGGGGTTGGACCTGCAGCCTTTCCCTAACCCTGGACTGTACCTCTGCAGCCCCAGTACCTTCTTTAGGCCTTGCATAAAGACTGCAGCCTTGGAAGTTACCAGGCTGGAGCTCCCCAGCTCCTCTTGCCTTCCCCCAGCACTACTCTACCTCCGGTACCCTTCTCTCCCACACAGCCAGGTCCTTCTCTTTCCAGAGCTAGAGAGAGACTGACTCAGCTTCTAGCTCACAGCCCTTTTATCAGGGCCAGCTGTGGCCTGATTGGGGCGTGGCCACAGTTGTGGCTGCTTCCCCAATCAGCCTAGCCTTTCACAGAAGTGGGGTAACTGCCCTGCTACAGGGAGAAACAAACCAAATTGAGTATGGTTGTATAGTAGAAAGGATTCCTTACTGATCCCTTCAGATCACATTATGCTCTGAAATAATGATATTTGATCACCCATAATTTATTATTATGTCTGCATATTTACAGATGTTAATTTATCTAACCTCCTTAAGATCTACCCACCTATATCGATTACTTCCAGCTGTAATGAACAGAGCTGATTGGGAATATTTCAGCTAAACCTGTTCTTTGTCAGAAAATGCTGCTTTGTTAGGAAGGTTCCTCAGGTCAAGAAAGGAATCCGTGGTCAAAATGAGAGCAAGCAATAGCAAGCTATAGCTAATAGCCTGTGGTTAGGGCCCTCACCTGGCATATGGGAGATTGAGGTTCCAGTCTGTGGCAGGTCTGTGTGTGTCTCTCTGGCTTTTCTGGAAGATCTCAGTATCATCCAAATGCAGAACAGGAAAAGATCAGATACACTGGCATAGGGTGCTCTAAGCATTGTGAGGGCCAGAGCAGGCCCTCAGGATCAGAAAGCTATAATTGGTTCCTTACGGCCTACCCCATCCCAACCCTCTCCTTCTCCTGCACTGATCAGAGCTCTGGCCCATTGTGTGTGGGGAGAAGGGGGAGTGTCTGGAATATGCATTTCTTATGGAATGTTTCATCATAGATTCAATGATTTTTCAGCAAAAAGAGTCTTGTTTAATATGTTATCATTTTTAAACCTAAAGCGTTTAACTGATTTCTGCCAAATGAAATTACTTTAGTGTCAGTGTGCAGATGACATTGGTAGATGCCTTAAAGCTGGTCTGGAAACGGTAGTGAAATCAGTACCATTTCCAGTCTCCAGTGCACATTGATTTTCAGGCTACTTTTACTAATCATAAATACAAATGTTTTATATTGATTACTAGGTTTCTCCGTGTATGGCTCAGAGTGAGTTGCATTATCTGTCTTAAAGCTGCATACCAGAAATGGCCCACCAGTGCTTTGGGAAAGCAGGGGCCACAAGGAAACTACTGACTATATAACTGAGTTGTACCACTTAGCAGCTGAAAACCCCGCTTTCAGAAGAGAAGAAGGATTATCTCCCTATGTCTCAATCAATTCCCTGCCATTGCGAGGCCTCTGTATTGGTGCACCTCAGTCCCTCCTATTCTCTGCCTGTGGCAATTGCTAGTTTAGTCTCCTGTGGGCTGTAATACTTTGCTTTAATTATGTTTGTTGGGTTTAGTGTGTGGGTGGTGTTGGTGGGCTATGATATACAGGAGATGAGCCTAGATTATCTTTGGGCCTTAGACTCTAACTCTTGACGCTTTATATTTTACTATGTTTTCTAAGTCAGACCTAAGCTGTCTGTACAGTCAGGTGAATTCATAGGTAGTTCCCCTGAAAAGAGGGTTAGGATACACAGCATCACAATATAGGATACATCTCCATCACAATATTTGTATTTCAGTACAAATGTTTGAATTCAGTTGGAAAAGTTGCAGAATGAGGTAGGAAAGGTATCACTTCCTGCTTATCCAGAAACATAGTTAGAAGGAGCATCACTAAGAAATGAATCCAGGTCTCAGATATGCAATGCCATGATATCAGTGTCTGCACATTCATGAATGTTCCCCATCCCCTGTTTTGCGGAGAATATGTAGAGGAGCCTATTATGAATATAGGAGGAGGAGGGTCACAGTTTAAGAATGACATTCTTCTCCTTCCCCAGGACAGATTTTAACTCAGGTATTCTGCTCTCCCTATATGTGCAGAAGTCCCCTTGTGGTTAGTGGAATTTCTGTACACATGGAAGAGCAAAATATGGAAGTAAAGATCCTTCATGAGGACATGAAAAAAACTTTTTGCCATAAGGGGCTAAAATTCTGCCTGGCTTTTATGCTGGCTGTGTAAAGAAGGAGAGGACAAGACTCCTGACACCCTGCCCACTGCTGCATACATCTCAGTAGGCCAAGCAAAAATCTGGTCCACTTTCACTTTATACATACTAATGGTATGTACTGTAAATGGAACAGGACAATAAATAAAAGTCAATGGGACAGAGCCTCAGCTGTTGTGAGTTACCATAGTTCCATGACTGGATGATCTGGTAGTCCCTTCTGGTCTTAAACTCTAAAACTCTTAAACTCTGTGACTGCAATGTAGCAATGCTGATTTACACTAGCTGAGGATCTAGCCCATTATTTTATCCCATAGACTGGACATTTTAATAATGAATTAATGTATAGTTGGATCTTTTGTGCCCCTGCAATGCAGCAGAATCAAAATGTCTGATATGCTTAGTTGTTATGTGAAACCTGGATTGAAACAACCCAAAGAACAAATTGTAATTCCATCATTTGACATTTCTGATTGTGAAAAATAGAGAGTAAAGTTCATTAAAAATCTTTCCTGTTTCTTCTCCTTTATAAACAAGTGATTCCCATTCTTTTTTGTGACTCTTTTAGCAACATCCAGCAGGGCTAATGGGGTATTTGATTTGGAAATATCTGAAGGATTGTACCATGATCTGGGAAATCTAAATAGTTTACAGTTTTGTATTGGGTTTTTAATGTAAATTTGACCAGTGAACAATACATACAGACACTCTCATATAAGAAACCCTTCTCCCTTTACTCCTGCCCAAAGCAAAAGCCTAGCTATTCTCCAGGGGAATCCTCTGTGAGAACTAACCAACAAAAAAACTTCAAAAACAGACTCCAACGAGAGACTGCTGAATTGGAATTAATTTGCAAACTGGATACAATTAACTTAGGCTTGAATAGAGACTGGGAGTGGATGGGTCATTACACAAAGTAAAACTATTTCCCCTTGTTTATTCCCCCACCCCACTGTTCCTCAGACGTTCTTGTCAACTGCTGGAAATGGCCCACCTTGATTATCACTACAAAAGGTCCCCCCCCCACTTCCTGCTGGTAATAGCTCACCTTAAGTGATCACTCTGGTTACAGTGTGTATGGTAACACCCATTGTTTCATGTTCTCTATGTATTTTCCACTGAACGCATCCGATGAAGTGAGCTGTAGCTCACGAAAGCTTATGCTCAAATAAATTGGTTAGTCTCTAAGGTGCCACAAGTACTCCTTTTTTTAAAAAGAAAAAGGGAAATGATCCCATTGATTTGGAATCAAAGAGACTTGGATGCACTTTACCCTTGATTCACAAACAACATCCATTGCACCTATGGATCACATTCCAGCCAAAGAAATATACAATCCATAGGCACAACTACTTCAGATAAAGTGTGGCCACTTGGAAAATCCTATTGCATCAATTCATATTTGTCAAGTAATTATATTATATATTAAGTATTGGTTATACCTAAAAATTATTGTTTTTAGGTTTGTTTTTTTAATACTATCATTTGTTAACTGTATCCAGCATTTTTTGTTTGTTTATATGGTGGGTTGTTTTTTGTTTTCTTACAGGTTTCAGCTTTTGCAGACTTCTGTGACTTAGAGATGGGTGAAATCAGTTTTCTCTAACTCTAAATCCACTCAAACATTGTAGACTTAAACTTGAACATTATCAGATTTGTGTTTTGCTTAGGAAAGACTAAAAAATGAAGAAGGGAGGGAACAGATAGAAAAAACCTGAAGCTTTTTGCGTCAGGGGCTGTCTTTTGATTATATGTTTGTTTGGCACCCAGCACGATGCAGCCCTGTTCCATGACTGGGGCTCTTTGGTGCTACTGCAAGACAAATAAATCAACATTGGCATCTTCCTCACAAGTAGAGGGGGTTAAATTAAATAATCACCTAAGGGACTTAGAAGCCTAGATCCCATTTTCACAAGCATCTTAATTGTGTTGGAGCCTGAGTCCCATTTACTTTCAATTGCCTTAGGTTCCTAAGTGACTTAGGTGCTTTTGACATTTTTATCCAGGATGAAAAAAATGGATCAGAGAGTGAGCAGAGTGATAAATGCTGAGAACTGTGAATAACTGTGAGAAAGGGATAAGAAGCTGAGTGGGACAGAGAAAATACCAATTAAATATAGATAACATATAGCTTACTGAATAGAGTGTCCTCACATAGCACAGCATTTCCTTGACCTAGAAATACTTTTGCTTAAGCTGAATCCTCACCATGAAGGAGAAATGGGCTTAAATTCCAGGAAAAAATGTTTGTGATCTTAGACTGGTGGTTTGACCCCTTACAAAATAGTTTGTGAGGTCTGCCAAACTTCAATCCGCAGAAAGTTCTCCAGTCCCTACCATAAGCAACAGTATGTCCCAGAAAAAAGCAGATATTCCAGAATGCCTCTTTACAAGCCTTCCCACTTCCCTTTGCTATCTTGCTTCAGGATTTGTATTCCCTGATGATAACATATGATACACAAAAAGAAAAGGAGTACTAGTGGCACCTTAGAGACTAACCAATTTATTTGAGCATAAGCTTTCGTCAGCTACAGCTCACTTCATCAGATGCATCTAGTACAAGTACTCCTTTTCTTTTTGCGAATACAGACTAACACGGCTGCTACTCTGAAACATATGATACACAACACATCTACTACTAGGACCAACAGAGCATGTTCAGAAATGTTACAAGGTGAAGTGGGGAAGTCATAGAAGCTGTCTGAGACAGTGACATAGAGTCATAGAAGACTTATTAAAAGTCTTGCCTTAAAATGTAATGCACTGGTTTAAAAAGTGAAAAGACAGGAAATGGATGGCTCAGGAGACTGGTAGTAGGTTATGCAGACTCTCAAATCTGGATCCACCAGGAGTGAACAAACATCTTTTCCATCCAGTGTCTTGGTTTAGGGCTGTGTGAAACATCACAATTTCATTTTACAGAGAGCCAGGTGAACATATTTCAGTTTTTGTGTGCGTGTGTCCACAGTTTTGACTTTGCGAACCTCAAATGAAAAAATAAAGCTCAGTCAAAACCACTAAGATTCACTTCTTCCTTGTCAAAACTATTGTTAACCAACACGTACGTTGTATGTTTTGGATGCTATATTAATATGCATTACACATCACATTAATGTTATAGACATTATATCATATATGAATGTTAGCACAGATCTATGCTAAATTGTATTAAGTTCACTCTTGTTCACTTACATCAACAGATATATATCACACAATACCTTACAAGGCTATCACAATATCCTGCAAGGCTATATGTTACATTTGGCACTAGCAAGTATAAACCCTGTCAAAATCAAGATATATGAGTGTTCTACCAGGGTACAAGGTAGGGTCTTCATGGCCCAACTGGCTTGGAATGCTGTGTTCAAAAACAAGAGATAAGGAGTACACCCTGGTACCAGAAAAACAAGGAAAAAAGCTGATTGGTGAATATCAATCTTGGGTGATGTATAGAGTGCTTTAAACTTATAAACAGGTATATTATAAATATAGCTAGTTTGGGGGTGTGTTTGGGGGAAGCACACCTTCTCAGTAAGGTGAACTGAACAGCACTGTGACAAACTGCTTCACAGAGGGATTGGTCCATATTAACTCTTTATTTTCTGTACTGTACGGATAGTGATTTTTAATCAATAAATTGCTATGTTTGATTATTTGGGTTCATAAATAGTTTTCATAATGAACCACCAGTCCCAAATGCAGTAGATCTAATCTACCTCAATTTGATACCATTCCGCACTGGAAATTATTAGTTAAATTGGAGAAGATGGGGATTAATATGAGAATCGGAAGATAGGTAAGGAACTGGTTAAAGGGGAGACTACAGTGAATCATGTTGAATAGTGAACTGTCTGCTGGAGGGAGCTTACTAGTGGAATTCCTCAAGGATTAATGAAATTGGCACCAAAAAAGTGGGACTGTGGTAATAAAATATGCAGATGATTCAAAGTTGGGATGTTTTGTCAAAGAGGAGGAACGGAATATCATACAAGAAGATCTGAATGACCTTGAAAACTGAACTTACAGAAATGGGAAGAAATTTAATCATGAAAAATGTAAGGTCATGCACTTTGGGACTAACAACAAGAGTTTTTGCTATAAACTGCGGACATATCAGTTTGAAGCAACAGAGGAGGATAAAGGTTATATTGGTCAATCACAGGATGACTATTAGCTGCCAACGTGATGCAGTCATGAACGAGGCTAACGCAATCCTAGGATGCAGCAGGCGAGATATTTCCAACAGAGACAGGGAAGTATTATTACCATAAAACAAGGCACTGGTGAGACCTCATCTGGAATACTGTGTGCAATTCTGGTCTCCCACTTTTAAGAAAGATTAATTCATTGTAACAGTTGCAGAGAAGGGCTACTAGGATGATCAAAGCAAACCTAAGGAGCTTGGCTTGTTTAGTCTAACAAAGCAAAGGATGCAGGGAGATATGATTGCTCTCCATAAATACACCAGATGGATATACACCAGGGAGGGAGAGGAGATATTTCAGTTTAGGGCCAATGTTGGCACAAGAACAAATAGATATAAACTGGTCATCAATAAATTTAGGCTTGAAATTAGATGAAGGTTTCTGACCATCAGAGGAGTGAAGACCTGGAACAGCCTTTCAAGGGAAGCAGTGGGGGCAAAAAACCTAACTTGTTTTAAGACTGAGCAAGATATGTTTATGGAGGGGATGTTATGATGAGATTGCCTACAATGGCATATGGCCCAACTGCAATGGCTATTAGCAAATGTCCCCAACAGCAGGAGATGGGACACTGGAAGGGAAGGGCTCTGAGTTACTACAAAGAATTCTTTCCCAGGTGTCTGGTGGGTTGGTCTTGCCCACATGTTCAAGGTCTAACAGATTGACATGTTTAAGGTCAGGAAGGAATTTTCCCTCAGGCCAAGTGGGCAGAGACTCTGAGGAACAGAGGGTTGCCTTCTTATGCAGTGTTGGCCATAGGTTACTCGCTGGTTTGAACTTGAGCAAACATAACTTGAAGTCTTTAAATGAAGATTTGAGGATTTCGGTAACTCAGTCAGATGTTATGGGCCTACTACAGGAATGAGTGAGTGAGGTTCTGTGACCTGCGATGTGCAGGAGGTCAGACTAGATAATCATGATGGTCCCTTCTCACCTTAAAATCTATGTGTCTAAATATAGTCAATCAGCTGGCTAATCTATTAATCAACAATATGCAAAATGTCCATTTTGCTCTAAACTTAGCTCAAGTTTGATCAGTTAATGAATGTTAATGAACCTTTTGATGAACATGATCTGAGAGTCAAGTTTGTAATGAAACCCTAAAACAAAGCTATTTTTACATTGGCAAACTATGTCAGGGTTGGATGGGATTGCATTTGAGTTAGTTCAGTTTCTTACTTTCAGAAATTTCCCCAAGGTTGTTGTTGGGCAATTGCTTATCCAAACAGAGGCTCTGGCCGGCGTCTATCCTGTCACTCCTCAAGTTTAACTTGTATAAAAGAACAATGGGTGAGTTTGTCAGGTGATTTGAAGTGTGGTGCCATCAGTACACTGATGATGATGCAGCTCTGTATTTCTTTTTTATCAGAGCTGCACAGCATAGTGTCTTCGTTTCCCTAGTATCTGGCTGAGAGGGCAACTTGGATGAGAGTAAAACTGGCTGAAGCTAGTTTCCTGGAGAAAGAATCTAGAGTTTATGGCAGGGATGATGTCTGTCCCACCATTGAGGAGACGTGCCTGCTCTTTATCAGTGCCATTTGCAGTATAGGGACGTAACCAGACCCTTGGTTACTCCTGGAGTTCAAAGTGACTCTGATGGCCAGAAGTGCCTTTTTTCATCTATGATCCGTACTACTGCTGTAATGATTTTTCTCAGATGTGGATCTTGCCACAGTTATCCATGCCATTGTGACCTACAGGATGGACCCTTATAATCTGCCTGCTTAAATTGACTACAGAATGTGATGATCAAGTTGATTATCAGAATAAGCCATAGGGAATTTGTTATACTAGTGATCCAAAATGTCAATGGCTTCCTGTTTGCAGGTGTGATTCATGAGGCTGATCTTTAAAGCCCTGCATGAACTGAGTCCTGCATATCTGAGAAGCCAGCTCCCTCCCCATTCAGCACCATGGCAGCTAAGTTCTTGCTAACTATCTAAACATTTGGGGACTGATGCCAGATCATTTTCAGGTTTCAGAGTAACAGCCGTGTTAGTCTGTATTCGCAAAAAGAAAAGGAGTACTTGTGGCACCTTAGAGACTAACCAATTTATTTGAGCATAAGCTTTCGTGAGCTACAGCTCACTTCATCGGATGCATACTGTGGGAAGTATAGAAGATCTTTTTATACACACAAAGCATGAAAAAAATGGGTGTTTACCACTACAAAAGGTTTTCTCTCCCCCCACCCCACTCTCCTGCTGGTAATAGCTTATCTAAAGTGATCACTCTCCTTACAATGTGTATGATAATCAAGTTGGGCCATTTCCAGCACAAATCCAGGTCCCCCCCCCTCTCCCCGCCCCCCACAAACCCACTCTCCTGTTGGTAATAGCTTATCTAAAGTGATCACTATCCTTACAATGTGTATGATAATCAAGGTGGGCCATTTCCAGCACAAATCCAGGGTTAAACAAGAATGTCTGAGGAGGAGGGGTGTAGGAAAAAACAAGGGGAAATAGGTTACCTTGCATAATCACTTAGCCACTCCCAGTCTCTATTCAAGCCTAAGTTAATTGTATCCAATTTGCAAATGAATTCCAATTCAACAGTCTCTCACTGGAGTCTGGTTTTGAAGTTTTTTTGTTGTAATATCGCAACTTTCATGTCTGTAATCACGTGACCAGAGAGACTGAAGTGTTCTCCGACTGGTTTATGAATGTTATAATTCTTGACATCTGATTTGTGTCCATTTATTCTTTTACGTAGAGACTGTCCAGTTTGACCAACGTACATGGCAGAGGGGCATTGCTGGCACATGATGGCATATATCACATTGGTGGATGTGCAGGTGAACGAGCCTCTGATAGTGTGGCTGATGTTATTAGGCCCTGTGATGGTGTCCCCTGAATAGATATGTGGGCACAGTTGGCAACGGGCTTTGTTGCAAGGATAGGTTCCTGGGTTAGTGGTTCTGTTGTGTGGTATGTGGTTGCTGGTGAGTATTTGTTTCAGGTTGGGGGGCTGTCTGTAGGCAAGGACTGGCCTGTCTCCCAAGATTTGTGAGAGTGTTGGGTCATCCTTCAGGATAGGTTGTAGATCCTTAATAATGCGTTGGAGGGGTTTTAGTTGGGGGCTGAAGGTGACGGCTAGTGGCGTTCTGTTATTTTCTTTGTTAGGCCTGTCCTGTAGTAGGTGACTTCTGGGAACTCTTCTGGCTCTATCAATCTGTTTCTTCACTTCCGCAGGTGGGTATTGTAGTTGTAAGAATGCTTGATAGAGATCTTGTAGGTGTTTGTCTCTGTCTGAAGGGTTGGAGCAAATGCGGTTGTATCGCAGAGCTTGGCTGTAGACAATGGATCGTGTGGTGTGGTCAGGGTGAAAGCTGGAGGCATGTAGGTAGGAATAGCGGTCAGTAGGTTTCCTGTATAGGGTGGTGTTTATGTGACCATCGTTTATTAGCACTGTAGTGTCCAGGAAGTGGATCTCTTGTGTGGACTGGACCAGGCTGAGGTTGATGGTGGGATGGAAATTGTTGAAATCATGGTGGAATTCCTCAAGGGCTTCTTTTCCATGGGTCCAGATGATGAAGATGTCATCAATATAGCGCAAGTAGAGTAGGGGCGTTAGGGGACGAGAGCTGAGGAAGCGTTGTTCTAAGTCAGCCATAAAAATGTTGGCATACTGTGGGGCCATGCAGGTACCCATAGCAGTGCCGCTGATCTGAAGGTATACACTGTCCCCAAATGTAAAATAGTTATGGGTAAGGACAAAGTCACAAAGTTCAGCCACCAGGTTAGCCGTGACATTATCGGGGATAGTGTTCTTGACGGCTTGTAGTCCATCTTTTTGTGGAATGTTGGTGTAGAGGGATTCTACATCCATAGTGGCCAGGATGGTGTTATCAGGAAGATCACCAATGGATTGCAGTTTCCTCAGGAAGTCAGTGGTGTCTCGAAGGTAGCTGGGAGTGCTGGTAGCGTAGGGCCTGAGGAGGGAGTCTACATAGCCAGACAATCCTGCTGTCAGGGTGCCAATGCCTGAGATGATGGGGCGCCCAGGATTTCCAGGTTTATGGATCTTGGGTAGTAGATAGAATATCCCAGGTCAGGGTTCCAGGGGTGTGTCTGTGCGGATTTGATCTTGTGCTTTTTCAGGGAGTTTCTTGAGCAAATGCTGTAGTTTCTTTTGGTAATCATTTTCAGTGGAGGGTTTTCAACTCTTTCCCATTTTCTCTAGTAGATCCTGAGTGCATTAACCCTCAAGGAATGGACTAGTAGTGCATCCATTTACTTAGGCTTTGGGCAAAGGAAGGTGTATTTATGTTAACCAGGGTCTGTCTTTTTTGAGCTGACAGTTACTACCTTATTCCATATTACGTGAATATATGCTCAAGACCCCAAAGACAGTTGTGATGAGTATTTTAAAAATTAGAGAATAAATAAAATAAAATAAATAAAATAAACTCCCCACAACTCTTCTGTTCAGGGCTATATATGACTTCTCATGATTATGTGACCTAAATGCATTACTTACTGGATAAGTGTCCCATTCACAAACAGACAAACAAAAAACACAGCACCATTATCCTTGGCCCCAATTACAATCTATTTTGGCCTCCTTAGCATAGAGGACAAGGATTGCATAGGTCACCCTATTACTCCTTTAGCTTGATATTCCATGAGGTAATGCCACAGGTTAGAGCATTGGCTTGCACTTCTGTTGGTCATGCTGACACAAGGGGGCCTTTTGGCAAAGAGTACACTACATAAATCAGACATATACAGATGTTCTGATGGAAAATCATGACTGATAGCTTCAGCTTCCAGAGATTTTAAATGTTTTCATCAAAACTTTTCAAATTAAAACTTGAAATGTAAGCAAGGTCAATGGCCATGTATTACAATTCACATTATCATCATCAGAGTCTAAATTACTGGTTTATTCTTGTTCATGACACCAGAATAAACCAACACATTCACATCATCTGTCTATCTTATCTATGTACCTCGCAGACTAAATGATAGTTAAGCAGACTTGAAAATGCTTTCTGAAAAGAAAATGAGCATTTTGTGCTGGTTAATTGGAAGAGTAGATGTCTGACTAATTTTAATGAAGTTATTAGATTATTAGGAGATACAAATACTGATCTTCCCTAGTTGGTCTATTTTATATATTTTCAGATATTTTTCTTGCAGGCTTGTTGCTTTGTTTACAAAAGAGAAATAAAGTACTTGTTATGGGCAACTCTGTGTACTTTTTGGTCTGCACCTTAGAGGTTCTTGAAGAACTTAATCAAAAGACTTTACAGGGTTGAAAACGGGGGAGGGGAGGAAAGGAGAAAGCAAAGAACTGATAGTAAATTACCTTGAAAAGGGCATGAATCACTTTTATCTGTCTGTCTATATTTAATTTCTCACATTTTAACAAGAAGGGCTTGCACATGTAGAACATGGCCCTGTAATTGGAATTCTAAGCAGTAGGTGAGGATTTTCCAGGAAAAAAAGTGTCTTCTTTTTCCTGTTTAGCAGAAAAGCTATCACTATCTTTAGTTAAATCTAAATGTCGGCATTCATAAGAGAACCTGCCTGGATTGTCTGTCACCTCTGCTAATTGAAAATAACAAGGTTAGTATTTGGCACACGAATTAGAAGATGTGACCAGCAACACTTAGGGCAGATGTCAGGCATTCTTTAGTGGACTGTTGCTGCTGCTTTATGAGAACGGGGGAGAAGGGAGCTAAATGGGAGAATAGGGAGTTCAAGTAGTATGGCAATCACAAATTCCAGTCACAAGTTTCATAACATGCCAACTTTTTTCCCCCCATGACTACATTGGCTGCTTTTTTTCTAAAGAACTATAGATATTCTTTGCTTGTTCTTCTAAACACCCAAGGCACTCTTTGTCTGCCATTCCAAGGGAAGAGCTCTTTTGCACTGTATTCATCTCCAAGCTGGGACTGCCAATTATAGCTCCACCTGGGCTCAGGAATAAAAGATGTCAGGCTGCAGCCTTTGTCCTTTTTTGACTGCTTTCTACCGCTATTACATTGATTGCTGTTTGTCTCCCTGTAAATGGGGCCCTACAACTGCAATCCACCTCCTTCCTTCCCTCCAACCAAAATCCTTACTCCCTGCTTTTTTTCCCCTATTCATTATCAGAAGATGCAGAATTTCAATGAGACTGGCTAACTCAGCTCTGAACCAGATCTTTATTAGATTTCAAACCACACTTACAGGCAACCAAAGGTAGTTCAGCAATGAGATCGTTGCTGGCAGTGGCTTTATCAGGGAGCAGTTCACCACCTTTGTTGTAATTTACACCCCTGTCTTTACAAATCCATTCAATATCATTTTCTGTTCTGTTGAGAGACCTAATGTGGATTCTGCTGAATTAGAACTGAATCCCTGGCCCTTTGTGGACTGTTCCCAGCTGCTCTGAGAGCAGAGAAGGAAAGCCACAGCCCAGCAATGTCAATAGAACCCTATAAAGATTAATGGGGTACCTGAAAAGCAACAAGGACTTTGAGTGATTTCAAGGATTCCAAAGGCTCAAGAAATCGATTTCACTGAAAATGTCCTTGCTAATTTAGTACCTGATAGTATTTGACATCCCTCTGCTCTAATGTGAACAGCAAACTTTAAGAGGATGAGGGGTTCTTTTGTGTATGTTTCAATGAAGATTGAAAATGAAAATTAATACTAGGTTTCAGAGTAGCAGCCGTGTTAGTCTGTATTCGCAAAAAGAAAAGGAGGACTTGTGGCACCTTAGAGACTAACCAATTTATTTGAGCATGAGCTTTCGTGAGCTACAGCTCACTTCATCGGATGCATACTGTGGAAAGTGTAGAAGATCTTTTATACACACAAAGCATGAAAAAATACCTCCCCCCACCCTACTCTCCTGCTGACAATAGCTTATCTAAAGTGATCACTCTCCTTACAATGTGTATGATAATCAAGTTGGGCCATTTCCAGCACAAATCCAGGTTTTCTCACCCCCCCCCCCCACACACACACATTGCATCAGATCTGCCCCTACACTTCCTTAACACTGAAGAACTTTCTGAAGCTGCTGAAAAAGCTGATATAAAACAACTTTCAATGCCAAGACGTGATTCTGTCATTGTTTCATTTTACATTAACAAAGATATCAGCTCATGCTTGAGGCTCAAAATAGGATAAAAGCAATTCATAAAATAAAATCTCTCTTATGGTGATGTCTGTGGTATTAAAATTCTGTTTATAGTGAAGATTTTTACATGTCCTAATTACATATTGGAAATAACTATTGTCACTTCTGCCACACTGAAAGGCCCTTAATGATGACATTATTGTTTGAATAGAATTTTTAAGCAGATCTAATGTAAAAAGAGATGCAATTAAGAGAATTTTAAGTTTACTTGATCCAGACCCAGAGGTTTAACATTTCTTTCCCTAATATTTATGGAAATTTTGTGATGTGAACGAAGTCTGGAGTTGTGAACTTTTAAAACCAAAATAGCAAAATGAAAACATCTGGAAGTCTTGTATTTAATAGCACCTAGAGATTTTGACTGGGTCATAGATCCACTGTGCTAGCCATCGTAGAAGCATATAGTAAAATTATCAGTCCCTATTCCAAGGAGCTGAAATCTAAAACACAAGATATAACAGTCGATGAAGCAAACAAGAAGGCGAAGGGGGAAAGTAGGATGGAGTAATGTAATGAGGTGCTTTAGCACAGACTAATTATTTGCAGAATTCTTCATCAGTCAGTGGCAGCCACCACCATGCTTTTCATTGCACAAAGAAAAAAATATACCATATTGATCTTCTCTTTCCCCTCCGCCCCCAGCATTAGTAAAAAAGTGTGATGTGCTTGTCCCTGTATTTCAGTGCAATTTGTGCACTGAAGAAACAGTGCAACAGAAGAAAAGTATAGCTAGACAAATATATGGACATTTGTGTACACACATTGTGTAGGAGCACATTTATATACACACATGCACATAAACACCCACATATGCACAAACACATATATGTGTCAATCAATACACATTTTCTTATGTATGAAATTACACTGTTACGCAGTGAAAAGCAGATCATGCTTATGAACATCAAAGCGTTTTGCTCAGCTGTAGCCCTAACTAAATGTTCCTTGTTTTAAGGTTAGCTATGCACAGAACAAGTGAACATGCTGGGGCTTAAATGTTTGAATCTCACATACTGTATAACCCCTGTGTAAGTAATGCAGTTAATCAGCAACGCATGTATGAGGATAGTACTGATAGAACACCAGACAAACTCCAAGTCTCTCCTCTCAACATTGGTAGCTATGCTGCTCGCTTGCATTGAATCTCCTGGCTTCACATCACAGCAGTCTGCACCCTATTTAAGTTAAAACGTAATGAACAAGCCCCACACATTTCTTTTAAACTTGCCAGGTTCACAGGCCTTGGCTGAACTGATGAAAGCCAATGAAAAAAAAATGTTAAAGGAAAAAGAACACAGAAAAATAGGGCAGCCAGAATTAATAGCTGCCATCAGCTGTACTTAAAATAAAATTTAAAACTAAAACACAGAGACAAATCTCTCAAATAAATATAACAGAAGCAAGGGGAAATCAAGTGGCTCCCAAACACTCATGTGTGCTGTTAAAATAATCTCAATATTAAAATGTTGTTATTGTCAGAGAAGAGGTAGTTTAGGCAAAAACATCTGGTTCCTGAGACTTCTGAGCATTATCTGTTTAATGTACTGAGGAAACATGACTGAAGCACAGGTATGGGAATGAGGATTTCTGGGCTGCATTGCTGGCTCTGCCATAAACTTCATGTGTGACCTTGGGCAAGTTACTTAACATCACTATGCCTCAGTTTCCCCATCAGCAAAAAAAAATGGGGAGGGGGGATACGGTGGGATTTATATAGACCCCTCTGAAGTTAATGGAAGTCTTTCCATTGACTCCAGTAGATCAGGCCTAATAATACCTAGTAACTTGGCAGAGAGATCCCGTTAGGGTTGGTAGCATTGGAGGGGTACCTCAGCACATAGGAGTCACTCTGGAGATTCAGTCTCCAGGGTTGTGTCTCCTTGCCCTTGAACAAGCTGTAGAGAGTGGCTCATCCCAGCTCTCATACGTCAATCCCAACCTCACCATCTCCACATCCCCAAATCTAGTTCCCCAGGAAGCACCCACACAGAGGTATCCTTGAGGTGTAGGAGAATGAGAAAGCAGACTGGGAGCTGATATTCACACTTCTGTACCTCCTCTGGTTCCTTCCAATTGTCCCCTTCACTGGAGCTCTTTATTATTGGTGCATAAAGCACAAAGAAGCCAGCTTTGTGTTCCAGACACTACAGTGAACCTGGTTGTTAAAAAGAGTATGTCCTGATTGAGATAACTAGTAAAGACGTGTATTACCCCGAGATGTCATTTCCATAATCCCTGTTATGACTCTGACCCCACTTCAAATGCAAATAAGCAAGCCAATTGATATCTGACATCTGATCTGTTCTGACTGTTACAAGCTGCAAGGATTTCCCTGCCTGAAAACATATGTATATTCTTTTAAAGCCAATCAGAATTAGATTTCTAAAGTGGTTAATGAACTATAGTTAGCCAAACTGAACTATATAGCCTGCCTGTGATCCTGTACTCCTTACTCCCATTGAGCTCAGTGAAAGTTTGGGCCAAAAATTAAACATGCCCATGGAGAGTGCCACAATTACAGGGCCCAGTGCACCTCTGTCCCTGTTCTGGTCTCTGAGTGCACTCCCTCAGGCATCAAGCATCAGGGGGGTGGGGTTTCACAATTTTCTCACTCCAAGACAAGGCCCAGGGCTACCGCACTCTGTGTATTGACCTTGCTTACCCTGCAGGTCCAAGTGAGTTCAAACACCAGCAGTTTTTCCCTTCAGGAGTCTGTGACCAGTGGTGTATATAATGCCCAGTCAGCCCTCTTAAAACCAAAGTATTGTTTATTTTAGCAGTAGGAATGAAACATAAGAGAAAAAAGGATTTTAATAGAACAGTCTACACACGTCCATTTTAGCTAGTCTTCTCATCCTCTGATGGTAATCTAGTCAGGCCTAACTTCTTCAGGCACCCCCAGTGAGGCGCTGTCTCTCATTCTGGTTCCCAGGAACAACTTCCTTTCCTAAGAGATAGTCCCTTTTAATCCTCCCAGAGTTCTTTTCTTCTTCTGTGTTCCAAGGCTTCAACCCCTTTTTGTCAAAACTAGTCCTTTAGACTCAGCAGGAGTAAAAGCCAGAATCTTCAGAGCCACTGGATCTAGCACTATCCCTTAACAACTCTGAAGTATTTGCTCAGGGGTTGCCAGTCTTGAGTCATTCTTTTCTACACTGCGTATTTTCTCAGACAGCAATCACACCAATAACCAGGCCAAGACACAGTATTCATACAACACACAGTGTTCACAAATTATTACAGTACAGTCCCAAATCCATTACAGAGGGTAACAATAACAAGGGTTTTAAAATTATTTTTCATTGATTTACATGACCCCTCATCAAGTCAGTGAAAAATAAAAAATGTCAGAAAATAACATTCTCAGCATCAACATTACTTATTTTTTAATTGAATAGAAGTGGCACATTTATCTTGTTTCTGTGGCAATCATTGCTGTAACTGCATTGCTAACTTTATTTCCTGCTTTCTCAGCTTACAACACTCCTCAGGGCAGAGGCCAGCTAGCTAACAGAAGGTATGAGTAGAAAGCAAACACAGTGGAGATGGACCTCTAGGGAAATGAGATAATAGACGCCACAACTGGACAAGAGGGACATATGTTTGAGTGAGAGGGGAAACTGCCCTTTCTGCAGCCTCTTACCTGGCCTTGTGCGAAGAAATTCCTTATGAAGGCTTTGTTTTTCACAAGAATAATTGCTTTTCTCTTCATTCTTCTCTCTCCCTCTCACTTAAATTGTGGATCCAATTTTAGGAACT
This sequence comes from Natator depressus, assembly GCF_965152275.1. Lineage (NCBI taxonomy): Eukaryota > Metazoa > Chordata > Testudines > Cheloniidae > Natator > Natator depressus. Next base: position 76,525,271 of record NC_134235.1, read on the forward strand.
AATATTTTTAGTAGTATTTTAACTAGTATTTTTAAGCTGACTTTTATTTTCCTGTCCAGTTGCATGCTTGGAGACTCTCTTCTGAGGGGGACAGAGGAACCCATCTGTCACCCTGACATGGCATCCTGGGAGGTATGCCGCCTGCCAGGGGCCCATATCTGAGACGTTATGGAGAGCTTCAGCTGTATGCTGTTCCAGGAGGAAGGACAGCTAAGCAGAGATGGGGTCCACCTAACGAGGAAGGGGAAGAGCATATTTGGATACCGACTGGCTAACTTAGTGAGGAGGGCTTTAAACTAGGTTTGAAGGGGGAAGGTGACCAAAGCTAACAGGTAAGTCAAAAACATGGAGACCTGGGAGAAGGTTTCGAATTTGGGGGTAGCATGGGCTGTTATAGCAGGGATAAAGGAGAGACAAGACAGAACTGGGGTGGGGGAAAATCAAATCAGTATCTTAGATGTCGGTATACTAATGCGAGAAGTATGGGGAATAAGCAGGGAGAACTCGAAATGCAGTAGTAAATAAACACAGCTATGACATAGTTGGCATCACAGACACTTGGTGGGATAATACGTGTGACTGGAATATTGGTATAGAAGGGTACAGCTTGCTCAGGAAGGACAGGCAGGGGGAAAAGGAGGAGGTGTGGCCTTATATATTAAAAATGTGTATACTTGGACTGAGGTTGAGATGGAAATAGGAGACAGACTTGTTAACAGTATCTGGGTAAGGGTAAAAAGGATAAAAAACAAGGGTGATCTCATGGTAGGGGTCTACTACAGACCACCTAACCAGGAAGAAGAGGTTTTTTAAAACAACTAACAAAATCACCTAAAGCACAGGACTTGGTGGGGGGGGACTTCAACTACTCAGACATCTGTTGGAAAAATAACACAGCAGGGTACAGATTATCCAACACGTTCTTGGAATGTACTGGAGACAATTTTTTATTTCAGAAGCTGGAGAAAGCTACTAGGGGAGAAGCTGTTCTAGATTTGATTTTGACAAACAGGGAGGAACAGATTGAGAATTTGAAAGTGGAAGGCAGCTTGGGTGATGATCATGAAATGATAGAGTTCATGATTCTAAGGAATGGTAGGAGGGAGAACAGCAAAATAAAGACAATGGATTTCAAGAAAGCAGACTTCAGCATACTCAAGGAGTTGGTAGGTAAGATCCCATGGGAAGCAAGTCTAAGGGGAAAAAAGCAATTGAAGACAGTTGGCAGTTTTTCAAAGAGACATTATTAAGGGCACAAGAGCAAACTATCCCACTGCGTAGGAAAGATAGGAAATATCGCAAGAGACCACACTGGCTTAATCAGGAGTTTTACAATGATCTAAAAATAAAAAGAGAGACCTACAAAAAGTGGAAACGAGGTCAAATTACAAAGGATAAATATAAACAAATAACACAAGTATGTAGGAAAAAAATTAGAAAGGCTAAAGCACAAAATCAGATCAAACTAGCTAGAGACGTAAAGGGTAACAAGAAAACATTCTACAAATACCTTAGAAGCAAGAGGAAGACCAAGGACAGGTTAGGCCCATTACTCAATGAGGGGTGGGGAAATAATAACAGAAAATGTGGGAATGGCAGAAGTGCTTAATGACTTCTTTCTTTTGGTTTTCACCAAGAAGGTGGTGGTGATTGGACATCTAACATAGTGAATGCCAGTGAAAATGAGGTAGGATCAGAGGCTAAAATAGGGAAAGAACAAGTTAAAAATTACTTAGACAAATTAGATGTCTTCAAGTCACCAGGGCCTGATGAAATGCATCCTAGCATACTCAAGGAGGTGACTGAGGAGATATCTGAACCATTAGCAATTATCTTTGAAAAGTCATGGAAGATGGGAGAGATTCCAGAAGACTGGAAAAGGACAAATGTAGTGCCAATCTATAAAAAAGGTGAATAAGGACAACCTGGGGAATTGCAGACCAGTCAGCTTAACTTCTGTACCTGGAAAGATAATGGAGCAAATAATTAAGCAATCAATTTGCAAACATCTAGAAGATAATAAGGTGATAAGTAACAGTCAGCATGGGTTTGTCAAGAACAAATCATGTCAAACCAACCTGATAGCTTTCTTTGACAGGGTAACAAGCCTTGTGGATGGGGGGAAGCGGTAGACGTGGTACATCTTGACTTTAGTAAAGCTTTTGATACTGTCTCACATGACCTTCTCATAAACAAATTTGGGAAATGCAACCTAGATGAAGGTACTATAAGGTGGGTGCAAAAGTGGTTGGAAAACCGCTCCCAGAGAGTAGTTATCAGTGGTTCACAGTCATGCTGGAAGGGTATAACGAGTGGGGTCCTGCAGGATCAGTCCTGGGTCCGGTTCAGTTCAATATATTCATCAGTGATTTAGATAATGGCATAGAGAGTACACTTATAAAGTTTGTGGATGATACCAAGCTCAGAGGGGTTGCAAGTGCTTTGGAGGATAGGATTAAAATTCAAAATGATTTGGACAAACTGGAGAAATGGTCTAAAGTAAATAGGATGAAATTCAATAAGCACAAATGCAAAGTCCTCCATTTAGGAAGGAACAATCAGTTACACACAAACAAAATGGGAAATGACTGCCTAGGAAGGAGTACTGCGGAAAGGGATCAGGGGGTCATAGTGGACCACAAGCTAAATATGAGTCAATGGTATAACACATGCAAAAAAAGTGAACATCATTCTGGGATGTATTAGCAGAAGTGTTGTAAGCAAGACACGAGAAGTAATTCTTCTACTCTACTCCACGCTGATTAAGCCTCACTGGAGTATTATGTCCAGTTCTGGGTGCCACATTTCAGGAAAGATGTGGACAGAGAAGAGCAACAAAATTGATTAAAGGTCTAGAAAACATGATCTATGAGGGGAGATTGAAAAAAAAATTGGGTCTGTTTAGTCTGCAAAAGAGAAGACTGAGACAGGATGTGATAACCATTTTCAAGTACATAAAAGGTTGTTACAGGGCAGAGGGAGAAGAATTGTTCTTCTTAACCTCCGAGGATAAGACAAGAAGCAATGGGCTTAAATTGCAGCAAGGGAGATTTACTTTGGACATTAGGAAAAACTTCCTAACTGTAAGGGTGGTTAAGCACAGGAATAAATTACATAGGGAGTTTGTGGGATCTCCATCACTGGACATTTTTAAGAGCAGGCTAGACAAACACCTATCAAGAATTGTCTAGATAATACTTAGTCCTGCCATGAGTGCAGGGGACTGGACTAGATGACCTCTCGAGTCCTATCATTCTATGATTCTATGGCCTGGCTCAGGGTTCCAAAGGTTATACACATAACAGAGGTGAGTAGCCACTGATTTACTAGCCCATAATCTGTTAGCATCAGACACTGAAAAATATTTAGAACCATTTGATAGTGTTCCATAAGAGGCAAAGAATTACTCTTACTTGGTACTATTATAAACACCACACCCAAATCTATATCTCATAATATATCCCTTTCATGAACTGAAACCAAAGTGGATCATTTGGCTTGCAAGAGGAGTCATTATTTTGAGCTATTTGCTAATTAGTTCACTTCCACTGATTATCATTAATACTCATGGCTGTATGTCTAGCACAGGCCAATAATGTGCACATAAAAATGAAGGAATGCAGATAAAAAACTTAGAGTGACTTAAAAAGGATTAAAAACAAGCTCCAAATATGGAAACATAAGAGACCTGAAATTATAAAACCACACATTAAACATCAAATTTAAATCTGCTTTACTGAAGGATTAAATGCTCACTGTGGACTATAAGGAAATACATTTCTAATGGTGAATTTATATCAGTCCACAGGGAACCCTATCAAGGCCCAGCTGACTAATGACTATCATTTTCAGTTGATTTCATTAGTATTTAAGTTATAGTATGCAGTACATTCCCTTTGGTGCACTGAAAGTTAGTGATTTACGTACATTCACTGTGAAGGTTTTGCTTTGGCTAATATAAAAGTGATTTGCTAGCTAAGACTAGATTTTTCTTATGCCTACTTAAGTCCACCTATTCAAAAATAAATATTAACTTTTAATATAAGATATTCTAACACTATATAGTGGCACATTAAACTAAACTAAAATAAAAACAATGTTGTCAGGTTATTTTCCCTTTATAATGCAGTTCTCTTTGTTAGGCAGGTCTCAAGGTAGCTTGCAATTTTGTATTTAATACAGAATGCCTACATGCAATATATCTTTTTAATATGGTGTCCTTAATGCACAATATCACAAAACACTACACACAGAGTTTTCTGTATATAGATGAGCCAACAGGGTACTGTGCAATTTATCAACTAGTTTTCTACAAGTAGTTTTGTGCATTCAGTCAATGCAGTTTCATTTTTAAAAAGCCCAAGTAGAACATGCATTACACTAAAAATAAACTGTTGCTTGTGTGTTACCTGCTATCATCTCTTCCCTGAATCTCCACCCAATTCAAACTCTTCCTTTTCACTTCCAAGGTTCTGCCTCATTCTCATGTCTCCAGACCCCACTCCACTCAGATCCTATAATCTGCTAATTCTGTAGCCCTTTGTAGATGTATCCATACCTAAGTGCTGTTTCTTCCCTGTTGCCCTACTCCTCCATTCCAACAGAACTATGAAGAACTGAATTTTTCACAGGGGTCTTTCATAATTTCAAAATGTCTTCCATTCCAGAATTGAACGAAAACATAAAAATTTCAACGTTTCCCACAAATCAAAAGTAAAAAAAAAAATCTCTTCGGTCACTCTGAATGTTACATTTACACACAGTCCAAAAATTTTGTTCTGATTTTGATTTTTTTCTTTTATATGATATGATATAAAATTTTAAAAATTGAAATGAAAAGACATTTTGAAATGGAATATTGAAATGTTCTCTTCTGAAAAGGTCAAAGTGAAATGTTTCAACCTCATCCAAATGTGTTTTCAGTTTTTCTTTCCAAATGAATTTTCAGGAAAGGTGACATATTTCCTCCATACATTTCACTTTCAACAAACAGCATTTTCCAATATAAAAATGTTCAATCATAAAATTTCTAATCTCCAGTTTCACTCTCCACCTTCAGATCCTTGCACAAAATCCTTGGTGCCCAAACAACCCCAATATAAGTACCCCAACAGTCTCCCTCTTCCGTATTGCCCAGTGTCATCTGTCCTCGCATTATATAATGTCATTTCTCCTCAATGCAAGGACCTGTACTGAATCTCTTTATACTGCACCATACACATGTGGAATATTAGAGATATGGTGCAAAATAAATAATACTAGTTAATAATTATCATAATACATATGCATTGATTTGATGGCACAATGTGATTTACAGAAAACTATCATTTTTAAATGGGTGCTAGCCCAAGGTTTGCAATGTATCTGTTGCAAGCTTGTATCTGTTATGATTTATTTTCCATATGTTGCTCATTTAAATGGACAGAGGTACCCTTCTTTATAGTTGGATGAAGTTTTTTGTCTGGGAAAACATTTTTCCAAGCCAGAAAAAGGAGAGCATGTGTCTGTGTCTTTATAACCTTTAGCCTAGTAGTTAGAGCACTTCCATGGGATATGAGACAACCAGGTCTGAATCCCCACTCAGGAGTAGGGATCTGAACTGGGATTTCTACCTTTCTAGGTGAGTATTCTAAACAGAAGGCTATTTGGGGATGGGATGAGCTCAGTGTTTCTCTTAAAGCTGTTCCACTTTGCATAAATACTTAAATATTCATTGAGGCAAAGCACTAAAGAGAATGATTCTATAGGATGGTGATTAAAGCAGTCACCTCGGAGATGAGAGCTATGAATTAAAACCTTCTCTCTTCCTGATTCAGAGGCAGGATTTGAATCAGTGATTCATCCAGCTTTTCTCCTCTTTGCTGCAAAAGCAGATACTATTTTCGGTTTAGAAGCAGACAGCTACAGATTAGATGCCCACCGCAATCTCTTATAAAGACTGTACTGAGTATTAGGGTCTATGCCTTTAAAGGCTGAGCTTCCCAGACAGAGTCCCAGTGGGGTTCTATGAAGCCTGTATGCACAGCCAATTGGAAACATACGCAAAGTAAAGCAGAGCTCTTGCAAGGACCTTAAGCACTGAGCAATCACTGAACTCCACACTTATGACTTGTTCTATTACTATAAAATAAAGATCATCCTTCAGAGAGTACAACTAGTGTGTGGAAAATCATGAACAGTGATGAGTCAAATCCTCAAGTGAAAGTAGTCACTGAACTCCACTGAAATCAGTGGTGCTACCCCAGTGTCAAATCACTGTAAGTGAGAGAAAGCCCCAAGTCACTAGACTCACACAACAATAGGAGATGGAATGGATGTATGGGGCCCATATCATTTATAGACACAGCCAAGTGGAGCTGACTGGAAAATGGTTTCCCCCTGCAAAAATGGTCAAGATTTCAAAAAATGTTCCTATCCTGACTTGGGATGAAACATCAATCTCTAAATGTGTTCATGAACAGAAAGCCAAAAATTGGTGCAGGTCAATCAATGTTTATTTTCAATTTTTTAAAAATTTTAGTTAGCTTAAATTTCAAAACAAAAAGTCATTTCACACTGGGAAACTGGAGTTTTCATTTAAAAAATGTTGCAATGGGACATTTTAACAATCTCAAAACTTTCCCCAAAAAAGTTTAGAGTCGAGAGATTTGTGGGAACCGACCCTTTCCCACAAGAAGTTTTAACAAAATGTTTGAAGAAAAAATGTTTTGTTGCAAAATTCCCAACTAGCTCTGTTTAAAAATATGCAAAGATTCTAACAAATCACACTTGAAGGTTTTACACTGACTCTGCATGGATGCCAGTCATTACATAAGAGGCAAGACTGTGCAGAATCAGGCCTTCTATGCATAAAGATGTTGGTCCAATCCCACATTTACAGTTATACACAAAACTACAAGAAGACCAAATCAAAAGTCTAACCTAAAAGGAGACTTTTTATAGCATATTAAGAATCAGCAAACCAGCTGAACTTGGTCTCATTAGAAGTTTTATGTAAAGGAAGTCTGTAGAAAGGAGGGATTCAAAGACTAGATTCCTGAATCCATTTAGAATAGATCACCTATCTCTATTGTAAATCTGGGACATGAAATGAAAGATCCATAAAGAGCATCTCTTCTTTATTATTTATTTGTAACACTCAGAAGCCCCAATCAAAATCAGGATCCCATCTTGCTGAGTGCTGTATATAGAGGTAGCAAGCGGTGAGTCCTTGCCCCAAAGAGCTTACACTCATAGATGAGACAGACAATGAGTGGGAGAAATGAAGCAATATTGTCCCTATTTTACAGAGCAGAATCAAGGCCCAGAGTCTCATCCCATTGCCTCAACCACACCGACTGCTCTTTCTCTCCCCTATCCTTGGTTTATCCACCCACTTCTCAATTCTTGTGTTTCCTTTGACCAGAAAAGCTACTTTAAGTTCAACTATTCAGGCAATGGAGCATGGATCAACAATGTGTAGGACAAAGGGTTTACTTGATTTTTAGGAAAAACGCATGAAGTTGAAACAGCTATTTTCCAGCTCAACAGCTGCTTCTTGCTATTCCATATGACACCCCTCTGCTTGAATGCTCTTGACAGAAAATTGCCACTTCATCAAGAAGCCTTGAAGGTGAAGAAGTGGTTCATTCCAAGAACCTGGTCCATTAGGACATTCATCATTAAACCAGTGATCTAAATCTCAAGTTGGGAACCCTTGTAACTGTCCTCTTTGTGCTGTTACAGTCATAGATTCTAGTTAACCCTTCAAACATTTTATAATCCGAAAAGGGAATTTATCTTGGTTTAGCAGCTTGGTGGAACATTAGATAAAAAGAGGGTTTTTTCAAAAAACTGAAAGAGAAAATGTTACTGGAAACTTCCAGTTTGGCATAACAACAATAAGCATGAACACACCTCACTGAAATCATGCAGGAAATCCTAAGCACCATGAAGAAATCATTGTTTTACCCCACTGATGTTGGCTTCTGAGAATACTGCAAGAGTCCAGCAACTTCTTGTTTACTTAAGTCTTGAAATCCCATTATAATATTTGCGTAGAAGTTCTTTATTTCTAGCTCCCAAAGTACATTTGTTCCACTCCTTACAGTGCTGTAGAAGCCAAACAAGACAGTAGTTGTGCCTCTACTTCTGTCTGCTAGCAAATACTCTTTAGCAAATGGTATTCCTTCCAAGCACTGTATTTCCCTTTGAGTTATTTGTAATATTTCAGAGTAGACTACAGTTTGTTCTCCACCCCAGCAAGTAGGTTTCAAAAATAAACTGCAATATATTAGAGAAAGGCAGAAATACTCGAAAATAAAAAGAGCCCATCTGTCATACACACTAAAACATTTTAAAAGTGCTTATCTCAACCAAAATGCATTATTAATTAAGCACAAAAAAACTATTACTTTTAAGCGACTGTGTGCTTTGCCAGCCCTTCAAAATTAGTTTTAAACAAACTGAATCCAAAAGGATTGGGTGAAAAGAAAAGCAGGATACAGTGATACCACCATTTATATCCTTTCTCATGATTCTGCATAAATCCCAGATTTTCCTATTGAAATTCAGAGAACTGGGTGAGATTAAGAACAAGATATATACAGTCCTTGAGGGGTAAAAGGGAGCAAAGTGAACAGCTAGAAGGACTTTATGAAAATGTAACTGAATGCTAACTGGAAAAAAAACATATTTATTTGCCTTCAGTGTCCCTGATTAGTTGAAATCTTTGGGCTGGATTCCCAAAAGGACTTAGCTACCAATCATAGAATCATAGAATCACAGAATCATAGAATATCAGGGTTGGAAGGGACCTCAGGAGGTCATCTAGTCCAACCCCCTGCTCAAAGCAGGACCAATCCCCAACTAAATCATCCCAGCCAGGGCTTTGTCAAGCCTGACCTTAAAAACTTCTAAGGAAGGAGATTCCACCACCTCCCTAGGTAACGCATTCCAATGCTTCACCACCTTCCTAGTGAAAAAGTTTTTCCTAATATCCAACCTAAACTACCCCACTGCAACTTGAGACAATTACTCCTCGTTCTGTCATCTGCTACCACTGAGAACAGTCTAGATCCATCCTCTTTGGAACCCCCTTTCAAGTAGTTGAAAGCAGCTATCAAATCCCCCCTCATTCTTCTCTTCCGCAGACTAAACAATCACAGTTCCCTCAGCCTCTCCTCATAACTCATGTGTTCCAGTCCCCTAATCATTTTTGTTGCCCTCTGCTGGACGTTTTCCAATTTTTCCACATCCTTCTTGTAGTGTGGGGCCCAAAACTGGACACAGTACTCCAGATGAGGCCTCACCAATGTTGAATAGAGGGGAACGATCATGTTTCTCGATCTGCTGGCAATGCCCCTACTTATACAGCCCAAAATGCCATTGGCCTTCTTTCAGAGTAACAGCCATGTTAGTCTATATTCGCAAAAAGAAAAGGAGTACTTGTGGCACCTTAGAGACTAACCAATTTATTTGAGCATAAGCTTTCGTGAGCTACAGCTCACTTCATCGGATGCATACTGTGGAAAGTACAGAAGATCTTTTTATACACACAAACCATGAAAAAATGGGTGTTTACCACTACAAAAGGTTTTCTCTCCCCCCACCCCACTCTCCTGCTGGTAATAGCTTATCTAAAGTGATCACTCTCCTTACAATGTGTATGATAATCAAGTTGGGCCATTTCCAGCACAAATCCAGGTTTTCTGCTGGAAATGGCCCAACTTGATTATCATACACATTGTAAGGAGAGTGATCACTTTAGATAAGCTATTACCAGCAGGAGAGTGGGGTGGGGGGGAGAGAAAACCTTTTGTAGTGGTAAACACCCATTTTTTCATGGTTTGTGTGTATAAAAAGATCTTCTGTACTTTCCACAGTATGCATCCGATGAAGTGAGCTGTAGCTCATGAAAGCTTATGCTCAAATAAATTGGTTAGTCTCTGAGGTGCCACAAGTACTCCTTTTCTATTGGCCTTCTTGGCAACAACGGCACACTGTTGACTCATATCCAGCTTCTCGTCCACTGTAACCCCTAGATCCTTTTCTGCAGAACTGCTGCCTAGCCATTCGGTCCCTAGTCTGTAGTGGTGCATGGGATTCTTCCGTCCTAAGTGCAGGACTCTGCACTTGTCCTTGTTGAACCTCATCAGATTTCTTTTGGCCCAATCCTCTAATTTGTCTAGGTCCCTCTGTATCCTATCCCTATCCTCCAGCGTATCTACCTCTCCTCGCAGTTTAGTGTCATCTGAAAACTTGCTGAGGGTGCAATCCACACCATCCTCCAGATCATTAATGAAGATATTGAACAAAACTGGCCCGAGGACCAACCCTTGGGGCACTCCACTTGATACCGGCTGCCAACTAGACATGGAGCCATTGATCACTACCCGTTGAGCCTGACAATCTAGCCAGCTTTCTATCCACCTTATAGTCCATTCGTCCAGCCCATACTTCTTTAACTTGCTGGCAAGAATACTGTGGGAGACTGTGTCAAAAGCTTTGCTAAAGTCAAAGAACAACACGTCCACTGCTTTCCCCTCATACAGAGCCAGTTATCTCGTCATAGAAGGCAATTAGATTAGTCAGGCATGACTTGCCCTTGGTGAATCCATGCTGACTGTTCCTGATCACTTTCCTCTCCTCTAAGTGCTTCAGAATTGATTCCTATCTGCCAAATCAGGCACCAAACTCCCAGAATCAGGCCCTACTGGGATTCATAAAACCCCACTCAGCTGCCTCTGAACTCTCTAGGCACCTAAACTCACTAGCCACCTACATTTTTGCAGTAGAAGTTCTCTCGCAAGCTATGTTTCTGCTTCTGAGCATGCCCACTGCAGTCCCACACCAGGCATCCAGACCTTGAAGCCCCAAAGCAATTCACAAACTGAGGAAAGATATAGGTGTTCCTCCTCTTAACTCACATGCAGGGCCTGACCAAGTATGCATGCTCAGATTGGGTCTGCCAGATTAGGCCCCTATAGGGCAGTTTACACAAAACAGCCAAGGAAGGGGAGAATGACAACCATCCTCATAATTTTTAGCCGAGCGGTTGGGGTACTCAGATGTGAGACCTGGTTCAAGTCCCCACTCCACCTCAGAGGGAGAAAGAATTTGAACAGAGATCGGTTACCTCTCAAACAATGACTTAACCTCTGGGCTATGGGATATGCTGATGGGGGCTCCCTCAATCTCTCCTACTGCAGCTGTTCCACTGTGGATAAATAATTAAAAAATTAAATTGGAAGTGGAGGATTGGATCTTAGGTCTCCTACCTCTCAGGGGAACGCTCCAACCCCCAGGATATAGAATCATTCTCATTTGTGTACATGCTCGCTTGCTTACTCTCTCTCACTGGTCCACTATTTGTTTTTAAATTGTTTATTCACAGTGAACCAGCTTCAACGGGAGAGATTGAGGGAGCCCCAGACATCAGAATATACCATAGCACTTACCTGAGAGGTGGTACATCTCAGTTCAAATCCCATCTCCTTCTCAAGCAGAGAGGGGACTTGAACTAGGGAGGTCTGTCCCCCACATCGCAGGCAGGTACCCTAACCACTTGGCTGAAAGTTACAAGGAAGGGCCTTTTCCTAATAAAATGGCCTAGGTATCCAACACCAAGCAGGACTTCACTGCTGAAAACCCCAAAGGAAGAGGGGTGGGGATTAGCACATACCCTTTAACTTAGCATCTCCAATTGGCCAGTTTAGGCAAGGAGCCACCAAGGGTGCTGGCTTTTGTAAATCCCCTTCTGAGGCTCCGATCTCTCCCCATTCATTGTATAGGAAGTCTAGGTACCAAACTTAGTCTTTGTGAATCCCAGTGATTTTCTACAAGTGCTGACAAGTTAGGCGTGGTGATGCCCAAGTTTCTTTGTGAATCCAGCCCTTTCTGCCTCTGTTACATTCAATCATTCCACCATCTGTCTATATGGACTGTCAAATTCAAGTTGAATCGAGTGGAAAATATATTTTCCATTATTTTCCTATCAGAACATTGACATTATAGCTGCATAACCACTAGGGAAAATGCCAAACTAGCAAATAGGTTTTTTCTGAACATTTTTGAATTTTAAAAAGTCAAAACAAAGTCAGAGTTTCTCTGATGCTCCTGCTTTTTTCATGAAGAATCATAGAACGTATTTGCATTTTTATGCAAAGAGTGCTGTTCCGAACAGTTGAAAAATGCCACCCATTTGTATAAAGCTCTGATCTAGCACTCTGCAGAGTTCAGGTTATCAAAATCTTGACAATTAATTGAACCAGCCTTATTTATGCTGTTGCCCAGTTGTATAAGCGATAGGAAAGTACCCAAAAATCTTACAGTTCCCTAGCAGATGACTTCACAAGGTATGAAATGTTTCAGTGTTTGAAATGCACTTTAAAGCCCCTATGTGCTAACTATTGCTATTACTACAAGTTGCCAAGCCCTGAGAAGTGAACTGAGTCACAGTTTCTGTCTGAAGCCCTGGAACTCATGGCAAGTACTACTTGTAAAGATCCTCTAAGGGGCAACTTCTTGCCAGGCAGATGATGGCACAGGGGATTAGGCTACATCATTAAATAAGCAGTCATCATTGTGGCTGGGGAGCATGATGGGGTTGTCTCAGGGAACTTAGTGCTGGAAGCCCCTTATGTGACACCTTGTGTTGGGCCACACACTCTGATGCACTGATTTATTCCTCTTGAGCCATCTCTTCCTCCTCCAAACCGAAGAGGCAGAATAGTCCTTCCACAATTGCAGCAGGCTTAGCACTGGTCTACACTGGGGCGGGAGGCGGCAGGGATCGATCTAAGTTATGCAACTTCAGCTATGTGAATAACGTAGCTGAAGTCGATGTTTACTTATGTAAGGGGACTGTTGCCCCCTTACTAACATTTAGTGGGGGTGTTTTGGTTGGCTAGCTCCCAGTACTAAAAGGGGAAGGGTCTATGGGAAACCTGGACCCTGAGACTGACAGTCCCCAGGAACAATGGGGAGAGGCCAATGCTCCAGGTCAGCCTGAATGACAGGGCGAGTAGGCTAATCAGACAGTCAGGAGGCCAGGGAGGTCCCGTACTCCGTGTGAGCTGGATTTGCCTGGGTCAGACAGCATGGGGCCGAGCTAAGGAGAAAGCAGGGGCCCAAGCTGAGCTGGGGAGCAGAGCTGTGCCAGATCCAGAGGGACCAGAAAAGCAGCCCAGCGAGAGCAGACCCTGTCCTGGGAGCAGAGCTGCAGCCCCAAAGCCAGAGACACAGCCCAGAGAGAGCAGACTTGCCCTGGGAGCAGAGCTGCAGCAACCAGAGCCAGAGGGGCCAGAAAAGCAGCCCAGGAAGCAGGTCAGTGCTGGGAGCAGAGTCACAGAAGCAGCTTGCAGAGCAGACCTGGCCTGTGAGCAGAGCTGCACCAACCAGAGCCAGAGGGGCCAAAGAAGCAGCCCAGGGAGCTGGAGGCAGAGCAGCAGCAGCAGTGCAGAGACAGAGGGGTGGAGCCGGGGCTGGAGCAGTCCGGAGCTGGGTGCAGTGAGCAGCTGGGGAGAGTGAGGGGGACCCTGGGCAGTGGGCCCAGCACAGGGAGATGCCTCAGCCAAGAGGCTCTGCAGGCCAGGCTTGGATCGTAACCCCGACAGGGCGGGGGCGACACTGGGAAGAAGGGTCCTACCACTTAGAGCCTGAGAGTGTGTGGCCACCATCAGAGCAAGTGTCCAACCCACAGCATCCCTGCAGCACAGCCAGGGCCTGAGAAGGAGGCCTGGGACTTACAAGGAACAGACTGTGAACTGCCCTGACATTCCAGAGACACTGTTTGTGATGTTCCCTGCCACAGAGCAGGGATGTGATGTGTTTCCTTTAACCTTTCTCATTTTCCTTATTCTTTTTAAAATTAATTGTTGATTAAATAACTTGCATTTGCTTTAAATTGTATGTAACGGTCAGTGGGTCAGAGAAGTGCCCAGAGCAGAGAGAGTACCCCGGAGCGGGGACACCCTAGCCCCTGTCCTAGGTGACCACAGCAGGGTTGGGGGTCGAACCCCCCAGGAATCCTGGGCCTAGCCTTGTTGGGGTTACGAGGACTCTGCCAGACAGGAGAGTGGAAGGGGAGTCCTCAAGGGCAGGGAGGCCACTGGGTAAAGGAAGTGGGAGCGAGGACTCAAATCCTTTCGCTAGCCCACTTCACCGGGGTAGTGCAGAAGCCGGGAAAGTTCCCCACAAGAGTGGGACTGTTCCCCTGCTTACACTTAGATCGACTTATCGTGGTGTCTTCACCATGGTGAGTCGACTGCTGCCGCTCCCCCATCGACTCTGCCTGAGCCTCTCGTGGTGCTGGAGTACAGGAGTCAACGGGAGGGGGCTCGGGGGTCAATTTATCGCATCTAGACTAGGCGCGATAAATTGATCCCTGCTGAATCGATCGCTGCCTGCCGATCCAGCAGGTAGTGAAAACATACCCTTAGTTTTAGTTGGGGTGACCAGATGTCCTGATTTTATAGGGACAGTCCAGATATTTGGGGCTTTTTCTTACATAGGTGCCTATTACCCCCCACCCTCTGTCCCGATTTTTCACACTTATTGTCTGGTCACCATAGTTTAAGTAGAGTAGTATTTTATTGTCAGCACAAAGTACTTGTTCAGTGAGCAGGGCCACCTCCCACAGACAACAGTTTTTTACTCTTTAATGAGAATATTTTCAAGGGTTTTAGTGAGACTCCAGGGATATTGTTCAAGACAATGACATCCTGGGACCTTTGGCAGCTGTGACAGTACAATACTGTATATAAAATTTGTGCAATCCTTTCTCTTGCCAGACACCAATAACCAAATAATTATATTGTAATTATAAAGCAATCATTCACTGGCATCTACTGAAGAAGTTTTTCATTTTTATGGTAATTCCAAGTGCAACTACTATGTAATTTGTAGGCAAGAAATAACAGTGCAATTACTCTGTTATTAACATAGTAATTACCAAACATGTCCAGGATTACTTCTATCTTCTAAAATTAAGTTACCAGCACCTGCAAAGCACAAATTACATAGCAACTATGCATGCAGTCACCATGTGATCTGCAATAAAATGAAGTGGCAGTAGATGTTGTTTCAGATTTAACATCTGATTCACAACTGTGTTATGCTGGCATAAAGCTGCTGTAACAGAGCGGTGAATCAGGACTTAAATTTGGAACAGCATCCATCCACTGAAATCAGTGGAGTCATGCCTGCATAAAACTAACATAACAGAGTGGTGATTCCAGCCCAAAATCTGTGTGTTATATGATTGATACCATATAACATTTTGTCAGACCCATATCTCTGAAACTATGAGTTCATCTTCTGTATGCAAACTGCAGAAAGCAGACTCTCTCCTATTCAAACCAGCAGGGGCCTGCTATTAGATTTTATCCTAAAGTCCTTGTGAGAAATGGAACTTTTACAGTGCACTGGGCTGTGTTTTTAGGTTTTTCTCCTCCCTCCTATTTTATTGTTCCAATGACGCTTCCAAATGACAGGTTAAATCTGACAGGGGAAAAAAGAATAATTGGTCCCATAAAAACTAAATAAAAAATTTTATTGGCCACGTATGAGATGTTTGGCATTGCACTAAGCAAATGACACAATTTGTATTTGTGACTGCGTTGCAGGTTGAGAAGAGCTCTGTGTGGCTCGAAAGTATGTCTGTCTCACCAACAGAAGTTGGTCCTCGCCCACCATGCAGCTTATACTTATTCTTGTGAAGCAGAATGAATATCATTATGGTTTTGAACCGTCAAACTACCTAAACATGCTTAACTCCGAGCACATAATTCATCCCATTGATTTAGGTAGGAAATAGGACATTTTGACTTCAAATGGTCTAAATATTCAAACTTGTGTGCCTAAATCCATTCTCAGGCAATTATTTTGGAAAGCGTCTCTGTCCAGGGCAACACTCAAAAACCTGTTTAATTTTAAGGATTAAAATTAGTCTTAGTCCCATCTAAATCAATGAGCCTTAGGTGCGTGATTAAAGTTAAGCATGTACTTTTGTGCTGTCCTGCAAAGGGATGGATTTTGGCCCTATTTTCAGAAGTGCTGAAAACTCACAAATCCTGCTGAAATAAATGGGAGTTGTAGGTGCTCAGCACCTTTGAAATCAGGCCATTTTATTTAGGTGCCTATATGTGGATTTATAACCAAATTTGAAAATGTTGGCCTACATCTACAGAAACTAAGTCTTCGTTATCTTTATAGGAAGGAAGGAAGCTAGCACAAGTGCCCGGGTGTAATACGCTCAATACAAGTGAACAACATACCATCATGCGACCAAAGAAAGAAAGAAAGGAAGGAAGGAAGGAAGGAAGGAAGGAAGGAATCCACCCATTTCCTTCTAACTGATTTGGGAGCTGGAAATCCAGCAAAATAAACAAGGTTTCAGAGTAGCAGCCGTGTTAGTCTGTATCCGCAAAAAGAAAAGGAGTACCTTTTCTTTTTGCAAAATCAAGAAGTATATCCATTATTTAACCATACCTCCTATTTCAATTATCTCTATAGTTTTGTTTAAAATGTACCAGTCCCTCCTTTTTTCCCCGTCCTGCTTGCTGAGGTTTTCTACCAGAGGCAGAATGCAGCCACCTCAAATTTATGGAAATTCACTTAATGTTCTGTCAGCCATCAAGAGTTACAGCAATATAGTCCAGAGAAGCCAGAATACTATATAATGAGATACAAGTTTATTGATTACAAAATAGCTGATGTGGGAGGGTCTTGCTGACCCTTTCAATAAAGATGGGGACGCAAATGTGATCAATTTAACAATACCCAGTAGCAACTGGTTCTAGGTAACCCCTCACTGCCACATCACCTATAATTCAGACTGACATCTATAATAACAGATTTCTTTAGCAGTTGTGCAGCTCACATGCTGCTATCACCTTCCCATATGTCCAAAATGAGATGTTTCAGGGTGATTAATTGTTAGTTGGCAAATGTCAATATCCCCTGAAGCATATGTTGTTGAAAATATACAGTAATTCCAGTGATGCCCATTAATTTTGTCTTACTCTTGTTTACAGAATTGAAAAAAAAGTGGTGTTCATGTTTTATAATGTATCCAGAGGGTTTCAGTGGAGCAGTACTTTATATTCTAGCTACTGGCGGTTTCCATTGAAAATGTGAATTAGGTACAAAGAAGAGTGAATGCTGCCCTGAATCACCAAGGTACTTAAGCATGGAGTAGTCGTACTGATGACCAGATTCACCAGTGTACTCCTGCTGCTTTGGTGACACAAAACTCAGACAGTTATGCTAGGCTTGAAGCCAATAGAACTACTCTCTTGTTTAAAGTTAGGCACATGCTTGTGAATTGGGACCTAAAAACTGTGGGCTGGATTCACCAATACATTCTGACTGCTTTTTTGCTCTCCAGTAATGCAAAGCAGAACACACCTGGTATAACTGGCTGGCTTCATGGTTGTGTTGTGTAGCCAAAGCAGCTGGAGTGTAAGGGTGAATCTAACCCTATATCTGTAATTTAAGTGATACCAACAGATAGCACTACTATAGTCCAGGATATGGTTGCATTTCCCTTAATAACACTTTTTTTTTGTTGCTAATATTGAGTGGATTTCCTCTGTGGACATCTCATAATACAACTCATTTGGTAATGGAGGACGCCTGTAATGCAATATCAATAGACAGCTCAAAGATTGAATGAGCATGAAGACTAAATTATTGTAGTGTTTAAGAATTGGGTAGTGTCCCTTTAAACAGTTTAGTGGTGCTCACTATGTGTTACGTTTTATAAACCAGCCAAAGCTGCAATGTGTATATGTAATGAGGTTTTGCATGTTTTTTGTATTTAGTAAACATGGTTCTTTGGACCCACCGTGCCCGTATGGTTTCTTCATATATTATTGCCGCATAGAGGGGAAAAGACACAACTACCCTCTTGTCCTTAGAGGTTTTCGCTCCAGAACTGGGCAGAGGCTGCACAAGGAAGCTTGCGCAGCTGCTGCTTGTTCTCTGTTTTGTGGATAAACAGAAGCCTTCATTTTCCAGGGCAGGCTGTTACTCTGGCATCTTTCAGGTGCACTAAATTCACACAAAAACTATTTCCAAGGCAGGAAGAGGGGAAGACAAGTGCTCTATAACTCAAACGTCATAATTGGTGTCCTGTTGAAATCTGAGGCCTTATTTTGAATTCCTGGTTCATCCAATGTTTTCAGGGACTTCGGTGGCAGTTTGTGATGCATGGAGTGTGGCAGGACTAAGTCTTTCCTGAATTCGTTTTCATTCCTGATGTTATTTTTTTTATTTTTATACCAAAAATAACTTGAATTGGTTGACACCTTTTAAACATAAAAGTGATGAAAAAATAGTTTGTCAATGACTCAGGCAGGGAATTTTTTCATGACTTTCTTGCTAAGAAAAGTCTTGCATTTTTAACAATGACCTTTTTCAAGCTCTGAGACTGCAGCACTTAGTCTGATATAAGCTTTGCCTTTTGATATTTTTTTTTAAAGTTAAAAAAAAAGCCAACTCCTTTAACTTTAAAAAACACCTGCTGGGCATCTCCACTAATGACTTCTCATCTCCTTTGTACTTTAACACCAACATTTCACATGCTGAAAAGATACCTACACAGTGTGCCAGGAATTTCAGACCTGAAGAAGAGCTCTGTGCAGCTCGAAAGCTTGTCTCTTTCACCAACAGAAGTTGGTCCATTAAAACATATTACCTCACCCACCTGGTCTCAGGAATTTCAGAGACAAAATTGCTTTGTAACCAAATTTGGGAAATCCTTCCTGCAGGATCATCTGATATCTCCGCTTTTTCTGGAAAGAATAGGGAGCAACATCTGAGGCACTGTCCTTCGGTCCACACTGATACTATCCCCAGACCTTAAGAGGGCTTTCTAGGAATCCAAAGATTGACATATAGGCAGAGGGGCAGAACAGGCATACTCCACCCTATAGCCAGCAGGTATGGATGCAAAAGCAAATACAGCCTCTGTGTGCCTAGCCTTTTGTTCAGCTCCTTTCCATACTATGGAACCTTCCCTTTCACAGATGTTCCAGGGACAGCCACCAGCTCAGGATTCCCTGCACCATTGCTCCAGTGGGATCCATTCTTCCAAGAAAGTAGGGAGCCCAGTGCTGAAGACAATATGGAGGTACAGGGACTCCATGTGAATGATGCTGTCTTACTATTAGATCTTCTGCAATTCATGCTGAGCTTGAGAGATCCATGAGTTCTGAAGGTCAAACCCTTTAATTCTTGCCAGGAGGAACACGCTGTCCCCAATGGAACTACTCAGAAATGACTCTGAAGGGAAAACCTCTAGGTCTCCTCCGCTGCTGAAGGAACCCCCCTGGAAGAACATGGAATGTTTGGATATAATGAACACCAAAACCCATAGCAGACAGACAGATGTAAGAACACAGAATTTAACATTGATTTTAAGATCAGATACCAACCTAAGTACTTCAAAGAAATAGGTTAATCAGATCAGCTAAAATAAGAA
Organism: Natator depressus; assembly: GCF_965152275.1. NCBI lineage: Eukaryota > Metazoa > Chordata > Testudines > Cheloniidae > Natator > Natator depressus. The sequence continues at coordinate 76,544,736 of NC_134235.1, forward strand.
CAGTCCTCAACTTCCACTGCAATTTTTTTGAGGCTTGGAAAAGTTTAACATTTCCATCTGTGTATTCCTCTGTACTTCAGGATTTGTGCCAGCCCAGGCTCAGACACATATCAAAGAATTGCCGGGCTCATCATTTCTCCAAACGTAGTTCAAGAGAAAACTAGAAAAAAGTGTGGCCTCTCAGCATGTCCTAAAGGGAGGATGTGTTATACCATTACTCTGCACGCTTTGTCAGATCTGTGTGTATAAATCTAACTGGGCAGGAGACTTTCATATCCATATTTTGGCCAGATATGTACCCATGTATTTTCAATTTACCCTATGCATTTTCAATTTACCACGTGCCTCATTATTCCTGTTCTATTCAGAGTGCACTTCCTATCTATTCTGGGGCCTCACTGGTAACATTGACTAAAATGTGTCACTTTTGTGCTCCCTTGATCCCTAGGGCAGCTGGACACGAATTCATCCCCTGTTACGATTTATAGCAGTCTAATAAGGTAGCCAGCCAGTCAGGCAGTGGCACAGACAGCTGCAGCGGCACAGGAGCCAGCAAACAGAGCTGTAAACAGGGGAGTCTGAGTGGGAGCTCTGTTGGAGGAGAAGGTTTTGCATTTGTAGTATTTGTATGTGTACAGGCTTGTAGGGGCTTTGTGCTGGGAGAGAAGCTGAGCCCTGATTAGGGGGCGGGGCTTCTCTGACTAGGGGTCCTAAAAGGGAGCCAGCCAGTCAGGCAGCGGCACAGGAGCCAGCAACCAGAGCTGTAAACAGGGGAGTTTGAAAGGGGAGTTTGTCTTGTGGTGCTTGTTTGGGGTTTGTTTTTGCTGTGGGTGGTGGTGTTTTGGTGTGGTTTGTGTTTCCCAGTTTAACAGGATTTAGGTGGGAAGGCAATGACAGATACGGAGGCAGCAGTGGGAGTGACTCATGTCGTGGAAGACACAATGAAGATGACTGGATGTGGATGCTGCGGTATGTACAAGATCCTGGAGGTAAGACTGGTAAGAGTTTTGTGTGCATGAAGTGCCGTCTGATAGAGCTGATGGAGGAAAAGATCCGAGGTTTGGAGATGTAGGTGGAAAGACTGGTTGAGTTTAGAAAGGGGTTCAAGCAGATTATGGAGCATGACATGAAGACATGAGGTATCTGAAGGGAAAAGCTCAGACTTGCAGATGGAAGCAGGACTGGGGAATTCTGAGGGGAGACTGGGTGAGGAAAGTGGTCAGTGGAAGCATGTGACTAAAAGAACCAGGCAGAGGAAAAGACGGGCTAGTAGGGACCTCATAGAAGAAATGGTTGTCGGGGCTAATCTTGGTTGAAGTGATCATGAGCTAGAAATAGAGCTCAAGAATAGGTTTGCAGAGTTGGAAAATGAAGAAGGGGCTGAGCAGGTAATCACTGAAGGTGGAAGGGCAAGGAAGAAGAGAAGAGCGGCTAGTCCTTAGGAAAAGAGGAAGAGTCAACGGAGACTACACCAAATATGAGCCCCAGGAGGATACAGGATGGGTTGAAGAGGATTACAAGGGAGAATAGGAATGGAAAGAACTTGCAGCCAGAGGGAACAGGGGATAGACTGGAGAACAGCACTGTCACCAGGAAAAGGCAGGTATATGTGATCGGGGACTCTTTACTGAGAAGAATAGACAGGCCTGTAACCAGAGCTGATCCAGAGAATAGAAGGCTATGCTGTCTTCCAGGTGCTAAGATACGGGATGTAGACCTGAGGTTGAAAAGGATCCTAAAGGGAGCAGGAAAGAATCCCCTAATTATCCTTCATGTGGGAACAAATGATTCGGCTAGATTCTCGCTGGAAAGTATTAAGGGAGACTATGGTAGGCTGGGGAAGACGCTTAAGGAAATTGAGGCTCAGGTGATCTTTAGTGGGATTCTGCCTGTTCCTAGAGAAGGGCAACAAAGATGTGACAAGATTATGACTATCAACAGATGGCTTAGGCAGTGGTGCTATAAGGAGGGCTTTGGGATGTATGGCCACTGGGAGGCATTCATGGACAGAGGACAGTTCTCTCGGGATGGACTTCATCTGAGTAGGGAAGGAAATAGTGGCATTGAGAGGGAAGAAAACAAAGTAAGAAAGGGTACAGCCGTGGGTAGGAGAATGTATATAAGGAGGAAGGGCAGTGTGGATACCAGTCTAATAGGTTATACTGGCTGTAGAATGACCATGCCTAATAGGGTGCAGAATGTGAGTGAGGCCAAACAGCAAAAATTAAGATGTTTGTACACCAATGCGAGGAGCCTAGGTAACAAAATGGAGGAACTAGAGCTACTGGTACAGGAAGTGAAACCAGATATTATAGGGATAACAAAAACATGGTGGAATAGTAGTCATGACTGGACTACAGGTATTGAAGGGTATGTGCTGTTTAGGAAAGACCGAAATAAAGGTAAAGGTGGTGGAATGGATAAGACAGAGTCCGTGTCGGCAAAAATTACATTGGGGAAGAAAACTATTAGAGCCTCCCCTGGGATAGTGCTTGGGGTGTGCTATAGACTGCCGGGATCTAATTTGGATATGGATAGAGCCCTTTTTAATGTTTTAAATAAAGTAAATACTAATGGAAACTGTGTGATCATGGGAGACTTTAACTTCCCAGATATAGACTGGAGGACGAAGGCTAGTAATAATAATAGGGCTCAGATTTTCCTAGATGTGATAGCTGATGGATTCCTTCATCAAGTAGTTGCTGAACCAACTAGAGGGGATGCCATTTTAGATTTGGTTTGGTGAGTAGTCAGGACCTCATAGAAGAAATGGTTGTAGGGGATAATCTTGGTTCAAGTGATCATGAGCTAATTCAGTTCAAACTGAACGGAAGGATTAACAAAAATAAATCTGCAACTAGGGTTTTTTACTTCAAAAGGGCTGACTTTCAAAAATTAAGGAAATTAGTTAGGAAAGTGGATTGGACAGAAGAATTTATAGATCTAAAGGTAGAGGAGGCCTGGGATTATTTTAAATCAAAACTGCAGAAGCTATCGGAAGCCTGCATCCCAAGAAAGGGGAAAAAATTCATAGGCAGGAGTTGTAGACCAAGCTGGATGAGCAAGCATCTCAGAGAAGTGATTAAGAAAAAGGAGAAAGCATACAGGGAGTGGAAGATGGGAGGGATCAGCAAGGAAAGCTACCTTATTGCGGTCAGAACTGAAAGGTGAACTGTCAGGCTGGAGGGAGGTTACTAGTGGAGTTCCTCAAGGATCGGTTTTGGGACCAATCGTATTTAATCTTTTTATTACTGACCTTGGCACAAAAAGTGGGAGTGTGCTAATAAAGTTTGCGGATGATACAAAGCTGGGAGGTATTGCCAATTTAGAGAAGGACAGGGATATCATACAAGAGGATCTGGATGACCTTGTAAACTGGAGTAATAGTTTGCAACAATAGGATTAAATGTAATAGTGAGAAGTGTAAGGTCATGCATTTAGGGATTAATAACAAGAATTTTAGTTATAAGCTGGGGACGCATCAATTAGAAGTAACGGAGGAGGAGAAGGACCTTGGAGTATTGGTTGATCATAGGATGACTATGAGCCACCAATGTGATATGGCTGTGAAAAAAGCTAATGCGGTCTTGGGATGCATCAGGAGAGGTATTTCCAGTAGGGATAAGGAGGTGTTAGTACCATTATACAAGGCACTGGTGAGACCTCACCTGGAATACTGTGTGCAGTTCTGGTCTCCCATGTTTAAGAAGGATGAATTCAAACTGGACAGGTACAGAGAAGGGCTACTAGGATGATCCGAGGAATGGAAAACTTGTCTTATGAAAGGAGACTCAAGGAGCTTGGCTTGTTTAGCCTAACTAAAAGAAGGTTGAGGGGAGATATGATTGCTCTCTATAAATATATCAGAGGGATAAATACCGGAGAGGGAGAGGAATTATTTAAGCTCAGTACCAATGTGGACACAAGAACAAATGGATATAAACTGGCCACCGGGAAGTTTAGACTTGAAATTAGACGAAGGTTTCTAACCATCAGAGGAGTGAAGTTTTGGAATAGCCTTCCAAGGGAAGCAATGGGGGCAAAAGATCTATCTGGCTTTAAGATTAAACTCGATAAGTTTATGGAGGAGATGGTATGATGGGATAACATGGTTTTGGTAATTAAATATTCATGGTAAATAGGCCTAATGGCCTGTGATGGGCTATTAGATGGGGTGGGATCTGAGTTACCGAAGAAAGAATTTTCTGCAGTATCTGGCTGGTGAATCTTGCCCATATGCTCAGGGTTTAGCTGATCGCCATATTTGGGGTCGGGAAGGAATTTTCCTCCAGGGCAGATTGGAAGAGGCCCTGGAGGTTTTTCGCCTTCCTCTGTAGCATGGGGCACGGGTCACTTGCTGGAGGATTCTCTGCTCCTTGAAGTCTTTAAACCACGATTTGAGGACTTCATTAGCTCAGACGTAGGTGAGAGGTTTTTCGCAGGAGTGGGTGGGTGAAATTCTGTGGCCTGCATTGTGCAGGAGGTCGGACTAGATGATCATAATGGTCCCTTCTGACCTTAGTATCTAGGAATCTATGAAACTTGCAACAAACTGCTAGGGGCTTTTATGACAGACAGGTACTACTGGCACCCAGCGGGCTCCAGCCATATTCCCTTCTTTGGCCAGCACAACCCACAAGGTGCGATGCCAGGAAGAGTTGGCTTACAGCTCCGCACTAGCTGGGGATTTCCCAGCTGCTCATCTGGGGCAGTTGTACAGCCCCTTTCAACTGTTTGAGCAGTGCAAAAGGGGTCATAATGTTTACCCCCATTTCTCTTAACCTATTAGCAAATCCTGCAATCACACATTCCATGTAACTCAGCAACACTATATACCCTATCAATCTGTATTGTATGGTAACATTTTGCAGTTGGAACACCACAGCGTTTTGTAGCATGCCTTTCACTGCACTGAAAGGTTTATTACAAGCTGGCTTTTTGGGTGTAGCATGCCTAAGTGGACAGGCTAGACTGTGGCATGCCTTTTATTTCACTAACGGGCATGCTGTACAACAAAATGCAGACATCTCCTCGTTGTTTTTGGTGTTATTTTCTTCGACAGTATAAATCCATTAAATAAAATTAAAACTAGTCTAACATTAATAAAGTACGTTGAATTATCTTCAAATGACTTATTAACTGAAAAATACAATATCCACCACAGAGAACTAAACAATATATATGGATAAGTATAAGCCATTCATTGTTTTATGGACTCACAGACACAAATCCACATGAGGTCTCTGACTGCTGGATTTCACATTTACATCAGAGTTAGCTGAAAGATATAAAAAAATTTCACATAGGCAGACAGCTTCCTTTTATTTATGCATCTGAATTGATTATTCTAGCAAACTTTGCACGTGAAATACCTTTCACTCATGAAGTGTGTTTTCAATGAGTATACATGAATAATTGAGGTGTAGAAATGTACCCCTCCCTTACTGAAGAAGCCAGGTCTGTTTTCAGGATATCTTATGACATACATTGCAATTCTTTGGGGGGTTTGGTTTCACCAGGTATTTGCTAAGGAATTGTAGGTATATTCTTGGCTAGATCATGTTAGGGGGCAAATTCCTATTGCATCTTTTATGAATATCACAGATACACCAACATATATTATTTAATTTACTAATTTGTGTAAGACCTCCATGACAGCCAGGCACTTCATCAACATAGATTAAAACACATAACACATATTAGCGAGAACAAGCCTGCAAAACCAAACATGAAAAGCAAAATAAAATCATTCAGATGAATGCTGAATAAAATCAATGGGCCTTACGTTGTTCCCAAAGGTCACCAGAATTTGCTCTGATGGGTTGAAAAAAGGAATACATTCCATAACAGGGAGCCCACAATATAGAGAGCCCTGCCAACAGTTATGAAGTACTGAGACTCAGGCCGTATGTATTCTAGGATTGTTACCAAAGTTTCCCACCATTGCTACCAGCAGTTAAATAGCAAATTTAACGTAAGCAAGGCATTGACTGCTTCTGACATTTTTGCCACTGTGTCATGCCCAACTGCATTGAGGAAGGGTGCCTACATCAACGCTCTCTCGTTGTTCCCACTGTATCAGCTCCACTGGTGGTAGCAACAGTGGAAAATCTGGGGCAAAAATAAAAAAGAATCTTATGTAGATGCTACCGTAGGAACCAACAGAAAGATCTTAACAACGCTGAGTGATCCCTACAGGTAGGCACCTAAAATCTGTATTAATGATGGCAAAGCCACTTAAGAGCCTCCAGTGAAAGGCACAGAAAGAGTGCAGGTAGTCAGATCCATACTATTATTTAAATACAGGACCAGATTCACTAGTATATTCCACCTGCTTTTCTTTGCCTGAGCTATGCAAAGTGGTGAATCTGACCTATTGTTTTTTAATTATGGAGCACCAGTTCCTGTAGTCACTCTGTAGGTAAGAAGAACAGGAGTACTTGTGGCACCTTAGAGACTAGCAAATTTATTTGAGCATAAGCTTTCGTGAGCCACAGCTCACTTCATCCAAGTGAGCTGTAGCTCACAAAAGCTTATGCTCAAAGAAATTTGTTAGTCTCTAAGGTGCCACAAGTACTCCTGTTCTTTTTGCGGATACAGACTAACACGGCTGCTACTCTGAAATCTGTAGGTAAGGTTGAAGCTAACTTTGCATCATAAGCCAGATTTTGAATCGCCCCCTAACTTGCCCCCAAATCAGTCAATACCCTTGAGATTTCACCTGCCAAGTCTCATCTCAAGGGCGACAAATGTTGTTGATGGAGATTATAATAATACAATTGAGAATACAAAGAATTGAGATACACCACAGCCCCTTTTTAATGGAGAAAGCAGTACTAACCCTCCTGCCCTTTACACAGTCTTGACAGAAAGATTTTTACATCTTATCAGGAAACAGAAATCTCAGGACTACAGTGTAATGCTGTTGCTGTATTAGTTTGCTCTACCAGCCTCTCAGACTTCTGTGGCTCTGAGCTCTGCTGTGATATTCAGACCACAGCTTTGGTAAGAACTGTGGGACACATGAAAATACCACAGGAAGACTTTCAGATGTCTGTTGAAGCAGGACATGGGGCCGTAGCTGTCCTCTCAAGGTGGTAGGAGTGGGGAAGGAAGCATGAGAAATTAGTTCAAGCTGAAAACAGGCTACTGGTTAAAAAGCTGACATTGACGTACAGTCACCATAGGGTCTCTCAGGGCTGCTCCAGGCGCCTCTCTTGCAGCGGTTCACTGAAGGTAAGGCCTGACAAAAGAAAGAAAATAGCACTAATGCTTCCACCTCCTGCCTTTCTAGGAATTGCTCAGATCAAAGGAAAACCAATAAGGAGCTTTCAAAAGCCTCTGTTCCCCAAACCTTGTGAAAAGTTCTAGAGGCTCAGATTATACCTGAGCCAGTATCTCCTACCCATGCCAAAAATAAAATGTACTGACTGATTTCAGAAGCTCTTGGCTTCCCACCAAGTGAGGCATAAAGATTCCATTGCTTCCAGCCTGCATGTTCTTTTATTTAACATCTTAATTCTAACAAATCTTACCTTTTATTGATCCCCTATGGTTTTTTTTTAACAGTTCAATTAAGATACTGTGTTGGCTGTAGTCTTCAAACAGCAATGTTCACCACTACCATCCAAATGTAATGCAGCCTTTAATTACAGGATGCTACAGCAGTCATCAGTGGCACTTGGGAATTCCTAAATTTTTACTCCTTGTCATAGGTAAGATAAATGGAGCATCTCTAGTTTACAACCTCCTGTTCAAAGCCCTTTTGTGGACAGCAGAGCTGCCTTAAAATATATTAAACCTTCTGTGACAATAATTGCAAATTTCTCCTGCTGCAGACTGAAGTAGCAGTTAATGTATGCTGGCAATGTTACAGACAAAGAAAAGGGAAGTTTTAGAAAGAACGCAGTGAGGCAAGGTAGAGAAATACATTTTCATTGTTCTTGCATTCTGAGCTGCTATGGTACAGCACGGCTCTATAGCATTCCATCATCTCTGATCACCTTGTGTCTGTGGTGAAGGATCATTGATAAATAAAAATAAAACACAATCCTTCTAGTCACATAGAATCAGAGGAATACTGGGGAAAAATCACTTAGGTCAGTTCCTAGATGATCCCTTTCTGCTAGTGCAGGATTGAAGGTTAAGTGCATTGTAATGTTATTTACTATTGCTCATAGCAGCCAGGACTCCTATTCCAGAGCATTTCATCCACCATGGATGGAGTGTTGGTATGTGGCTAGTGAGTAGACTAGTGAGTCAGTAGTCAGTAGTAGGCTAGTGAGTCAGTGGCATCACCACAAACTTAGAAGCCCCTGATTGCTAGGTAACAGAGTGGGGACTGTGCAGAAGCCAAGGAAGCCTCAAATCTGTGGGGTCTCAACTAACCTTTTGTAGGCATCATGATACTTTGTGCGCAGATCCCCTACTCTTAAAAAAGGCAACATGAAAAATCACAGCTACATTACCCTCTTCTTTGGAACTGCATCAGTCCACTGGTCCCAAAGGGATGATGGGTTGATCTGGTGGCTATCCTAAAGCAACGGAACTGTGTCAGTATGTGCTTCCCTTCTGTAGAGTGTTACATAGGAAGGGCAGTATATAGGCCAAAGGAAATAAATATCCTAGCTTTTTATTGTGTAGCTACATAAAAAGGTTGGTGAATGCTGCTAGGAAAGTTTGGAACTGACTAACCTTTCAGATCAGGGCCACTCATATGTTTTCACTTGACATGAATTAAAGACTCAAGGGATCTATCTTCTCAGTCACTGGTTCAAGTCATTAATGCCCCAGAGGCATTACCAACTGATAGGTCTTTGATAGCATGTGCAAAATATTTGGTGGTCTCAGTCCATCCCTACAGGCGAGGTGCTCACATCACAGAATCTAGCAGCATCTGTTAAGGTAGTGGCACCTGAGAGATATTGGAAAGGCTCATTAAAGAGGCAGGAAAGAGTTATATGGAAACTTTTTTTAAAAATTAAGAAAACAAATGGTAAAGACAAAAAATATACATTTTTAGTATCCAGTCCTACAGCCAAGAAATTAACTACTACTCTGCAGCACAAGCTAGCATTAATACTTCTGGCCTAGAGTCTACTTCTAGAATTAAACTTCTTCTGAGCTGCCCTGTTACATGTAGCTTAGCAGAACCGTGTCATGCCCTGATTCAGCAATGCATTTATATACCTGCTTAAGTGCAGCCCTTTTTGGCAAAGCACTTAACTTTAAGCACTTCCTTAAATCCCATTGATTTCAAAGGGAAGTAAACATGTGCTTAAAGTTAAACATGTGCTTAATTGCTTCATTAAATAAGCGCGTACTAAAGTCCATCCTTAAGCGCTCTGCTAAATTCGTTTCTAAAATAGGACTGCCCTCTCTGGTCAACTCAGCCTTCCAAATAAAAAAGAGTATGTGTATTCTGCATTCAAAGATATCCCTATAACACATTTGCTGCAAACCCATCACCACCCTTTGGTTAAAAAGAAAAGAAGATTGCAAAATTATGTTTGTCACCCAAAATGTAAATAAAACCTCCAGCAACATGTAGTTATGTAATTACATTTCCTAGAGGATGATGGGAATGAAGGTCAAAGTTCATGGTTCCCACCCATATAGAAAAAGAACCCCTGGCTTCCGACCACCTCTCTCTACCTGAGAGCTCCAAATTGCAAGTTGGACTCCCAGTAAGAGTATCAGCTTTCCAGCTCTTGCTGGGCATGCTGTTGCCTAAGCAAATACACAGTCTAACTTACAAATAACAAAACCAAAAGATAAGGTACCTTTAAACAGCACATAAATTAATGCATTATACACCAAGCCTCCCTGGGTTGTGTATCTACGTACTGTAATATTAGCTATGTAGTCAGACTCTTTTAATTATTTATTCTTCCTCAGAGAAACTAAACAATTCCTTCTCAAATCAAGCCTTCTTAAGCCTCGGTACAGTGCCTTTTAGACATCCTTTTAATCCAGTGAGTCTCTCAAACAAAGTATGACTTGCATATTTCACGATTACTGCAAGACATGCCACAAAATAAAAGAAAAAATAAGCTAATTATCAAAATAAATATACATATTGTACCTATTTGCTCTCATTCATCGTACACTCATATTGACATTGACCTGCATTTCCTATCACATGCACACAATCTGCCCCCTGTCCAGTGACTGGAACTCAGTAATTTAAGCAAACACTTAGGTTCTGATCCTGTGATGAGCTCTATGGGTCTTATTTATTGACTGGAGTTTATCGCAAGAATAAAGAACTCTTTGAAGGATTGGGGCCTGAGACTATAAAAAGGGGATATCAAAATAGCTAGATAAAATCTTCCCTTTGCCACCATCTTTGTTGACATCCTCAACAGGATTAAAGGGTATAAGAAACTGAACTATGTGAGGGATTTCTCCCAGCTAGGTAATTTGTTGAAATGAGCACAAATGCATTATTGCCAACCACAAGCACTCTAACCTCATGACTCAGGCCCCCAAAACCATGAGATTGTCTCAACAATAAAGAGATTTGTTTTAAAATAATTAATTTAGGGTTTTTTTTAATGGTCTTCTGGTTTGTGAGTCTTTAGTGTTCATTTTTTCAGGCTTTCTTCCTCAAATACAAGACCTAGAAACGTTTTTTGTTGTTGTTTACTGAAAGATGAGGTTTCCATACCTGACTTCTGCAGCTTTGAGACAACCCCTAACTATCACAAGACTTGCAACTAACTCATGTAAGGTAGCAGCCCTGCTTTCACAAAATGATTCTGAAATCCTCTGTTCTTGCACAGCTATGATCTGTGTATATATTTTCCTATAGGACTCAGCATCAAGGACCTGTACATACAGGAAAGCAGAAGACTGAGACTTGAGTCAGCCATCTTGATACTCCAGACTGGAGCTGGTCGACATTTTTCTAATTTCAGAATTTGAAATTTAAATTAAAATAAAAAAAGAAAAGAAAAAATGTCAAAAGAATTTAGGCTCCTAACTTTCAATATTTATGTTCCTAATTTGAAATTTGATTAGATTAAATCTCAGGGAAAACTTCCTAACTGTAAGAACAGTAGGACAATGGAACAAACTGCCTACAGAGGTTGTGGAAGCTTCTTCACTGGAGGTTTTCAAAAGGTGGCTGGATCACCATCTGTCTTGGATGGTTTAGATACATCAAATCCTGCAGCTTGGCAGGGGGTTAGACTAGATGACCCTTGCGGTCCCTTCTAACCGTATGATTCTGTGAAATCTATGGGAGTTGGGCACCAAAGTACCTTTGAGCATTTGAGCCAAAGTCCCTGACACAGCTTGGTAGATAAGTTTACTTATCATGAAAAAGAAAATGTGCGTATCTAAGTGGTCACTTACATATTGCATATCTGGCTCTTGATGCAAGGCACCCTCCCCCAGAGCAATTAGCACTGTGTCAGTTTTTGCACTACATATGGAGGCATCAGCTGATTAAATCTATTGTGACAAAGTTCCTCCTCTGCCTCGGTGGGTCCTGTGCTTATAGGCGGATTTGCTTGCCTCAGAGATTCACGGCAGCCCTCAGTTTAGCCACTTTTGCTAGTGGCTCAAACCTGCCATTCACTCAGCTAACCTCATCACTGGCCAGCATGGGGAAAAGGAAGGAGAACAATCCCCGCAGTCTCTGCTGATCCACCTTCCCCTCTGGTGGGACCCACAGTCCAGGTCAACTCCTCCTGTATCCTGTTGGGGAGAAAGGGGGAAACCCGGGCCCACCCTCTACTCCAGGTTCCAGCCCAGGGCCCTGTGGATCACAGCTGTCTACAGTGTTTCATGTAACACCTGTGTGACAGCTACAACTCCCTGGGCTACTTCTCCATGGCCTCCTCCCAACACCTTCTGTATCCTCACCATAGGACCTTCCTACTGATGCCAGATAGCGTTTGTAGTCCTCAGTCCTCCAGCAGCACACCCTCTCACTCTCAGCTCCTTGCGCACCCCTCACTGACTGAAGTGAGGTCCTTTTTCAACCAGATGCCCTGATTAGCCTGTCTGTCTTAATTGATTCTAGCAGCTTCTTAATTGGCTCCAGGTGTCCAAATTAGCCTGTGTGCCTTAACTGGTTCCAGAAAGTTTCTGATTGTTCTGGAACCACCCCTGTTACCTTAACCAGCGAAAAGGGACCTGCTTAATCTGGGGCTAATATAGCTGCCTTCTATCACTCTCCTGTAGCTATCTGGCCCGACCCTGTCACAGTGTATATCAAAAGCATGATGATATTTAATAAGTGCAACATGACTTTGATGCACAAAAACTTCTTGGGGCTGGGATCATACCTTGTCTACCAAAGTTAATCACAGAGATGGAGTAAACCAGGGAGGGAGGGATGGGAAAGGAAAGGGATGCTCCTCCATGTCATAGATAATCAATTTGCTCTATTCTCCAAGGGCTATTGGGGAGTGGAGGATCAGCTGTTAAATCAGCAATATCAAACTCTCCCTGAGCTTTGAGGCACAGAGTTATCCTCTTGCCCTGTGTTGAAGTGTGTTCCACCAATACTCTTCTGTGTTCAGACCCCTGTGGGAGGGGACAGGATTTCCCATGGTGACGTTTGCAGGTCACCATGTAAACTTATACTGTTATATGATATTCAGCCAGCTTTGCCCAAGCATTGATTTAGGTGGAAATTTTGGTCAAGTCAGGAATAGAGAATTCAGTCCTCAGTGATCTTAGATAATAAAACTGAAGTGTTAAAGTCAACAGATGACCTTAATAAAAGGAAAAAATAGTTTGATATGCTATAGTGATTCTAGTACACTTCAAGTATATGAGAAGTACTGTATGGTCTCTCCAATATATATTAGTTTTTCAAGAGGAATCTTTGCTCTGAGAGGTACTTACTTGTATTTCTGCTTACTGACTGAGCATATTGTTTATAAAAGCATACCTCTCTTAAATGATCTTGAATTAACTAGATGTCCTTATGGAAGCAGAAATGTTTCCCATAAACATGAACAAGAATTCATCTTAAGGCTATATTTCAGGTGGAAAATATACACTTGTATCTGTTTGATTTGGAAGCTCAGCCAAGTCACTTGAAGATCTAAAAATTCAAGGGTGGTTTCTATTTTAAGTTAAATATCACCTTTTGAACCACTGGTTATTTCTCCAGATAGTTTGAAAATGTGACATCTCAATTGTATAAGATTTCCCAATAATCCACAGCTTTTCAATGGCTCTGCTTTGGAAAGAAAACAGAAATACAGTATATGCTTCTGGTGAAGGATCAGATAAAAGTGAGATATCTTGATACAGTTTTGGGCTAGCCTATTGTAATAACTTAATTTACTGAGCATATTAATGGCATTAAAAAGGTCTCCGAAGAGTTTAGAGGAGTCTGACTGTATATTAAAAGCTTCAAGCCACCGGACTATATTGTTAGGTTGGCATCGTTATTTTAAAACAATTTAGCATGGTGTAGGTAAAGCTGATTTTTTCTTAATGTAAACTCATCTTTCTAAAATCCTGTGTTTAAAAAAGGAAGAGTTGAACAATTATTTCATGTGCTAAGTAAATAGACAGCTATTAAATGGAGCAAATATTTGGCTAAAAAAGAAAAATGTTTTTAAAATATTGTACATGTTTGCAGATGCTGTACACATTTACCTAGCCTTGTTTACTTAATGCGTGACCAAATTTTAAATAACCCACATTCAATTTATTTTCTTTTTTTGAATCCAGATAAGCAGCTTTGAAATTTCCTAATTTGTTTACACTTGATACCTTGCTGAACTGGCATGATATTACTTTCCTCCACCCATAGCAACCTCCACACTTCCAAAGTACTAAGGAGTTTAAGGGCTTGTCTACACTACCACGGTAAGTCGACCTAAGTTACGCTATTTCAGTTATGTAGCTTAGGTTGACTTACCGCAGTGTCTACACCATGCTGTGTCGATGGGAGATGCTCTCCCGCCGACTTCCCTTACTCTTCTCAGGGAGCTGGAGTACTGGAGTCAACCGGAGAGCGCTCTGCCATCGATTTAGCTGGTCTTCAGTAGACCCCCTAAATTAACACCACTGCACTGATCTACTGGTACGTGAAGAGGTGGCCTAAGAATGCCAGTCTAAATTTGGAGAAACAAAAATGCTTCCTTTCTCTTTGTCTTGTTGTCATAGTATCACAAGGAAGTTTTAGCTAGAAAAGTTCTTGTTTTCTGCTCCATCCATGGATTTGTATTAAAGCATTAGTAAACTTTAAACATAGGAAAAACCTCAACTTATCATCCAGTTTGATGGCTTCTAGGCTCCCATGTTAGTATATGGCTAATTTCACACGCATAATACTAGAAATGCTGCAGAAGTGTGTAGCTTAAGAAGCAAAACATTTGTTTGCACTTACGGATGGTCCTATTGTATTGTGCTCCGTTAGAGTTATAGATTATTGTTGTTTATTATTATTTGTTTTGTCATAGCACCTAGTGGCCCTAATCAGGATCAGGGTCCCTCATGCTAGGCAAAGGAGAACACAGTTCCTGTTGCAAAGATCTAACAACGTAATTTAAATTGACATGCAACAAGTAAATTGAACAAATAAGAGAAGCCAGGGGACTAGGATTAAGGAGGATAAGAATAGGTTATTACATGGGTTATCTAAATGTACTTCATACACCACTGGCCTGTTATAATGGGATCATGGACTAGGTGGAAGATAGAAGGGAATGATAGCAGAGGTGAATACTAACTGACATGTCAAAAAGAATTGGAAGGGTTAAAATCACACACAAGATGATGTTTCACAGGTTGTATGTAGTGGCTTTATGCAATACGCAAGCAACGACAGTCTTAGTGTGACTGAGGTTAGAAAATGAATATTTTCTAAATCACAGAGAATAGTCAATGAAAACAATATAGCTAAATGGAATAAGAAACACTCACTTAAGAGAGGAAAAAATGTAAATTGCCCCTGGAAGGGCGGAGGGGGGAGAATCCCACCAGGATGTACAACACACATGGCCTTCATCATCTCTGGTTCAATATAGCCTTTGTGGGACTATTGCTCATTTTATATCAACAAATACATTAATCTATTTCCTCAAAAGGAATTCAATGAATTATCTTCATTCAGTCCAAGCAGGGACAAAAATTGGAATTATGCCACCCTCACCAACATTGAGCATTATCTTACTCCCCAAAATCAATGGGGACTACTTACAAAGTAAGAAACTATGCAATATGAGTAAGGGTAGTGGTATCCATCTCCAATTCAATGTGATCTAAAAATATGTTCAATCCAAACTAAACACAGTATAGTAACAGACTGAATTTTATCTATAAAGTGTCTAGCAAGAGGCGAGGTGATATCATCCATCCTTATTTCAGATTTATCTTAGTAATTCATTGTTTCAAAGGTCTACCGGTCTCTCTCACATATGACAAGCCACAAGGTCATATGAGTATATCAAATGTTATCATATATCAATAGAGATTTTCCAATCAATTAATGGATGATTAAAGTAGCTACTTTTAAAGTATTGTTACAGTGGAAGATTTTTAAAGCTACAAATGCGAGCTAGGCATCCAACTGCCATTGATTTTCAGTTGGAGATGGGTGCTTATTTACCCTTTGTTTCTTTAAGAAGCACCACCACAATTACTTCATGGTAAACAAGCAAAACTCCTGGGACAAGGACCAGATGACAAATGATTTGTTTTTATGTAATCAATAGAATCAGTAAGACATAAATTCTTATTTCTCTTCTAAAAAATCATTGGCAATTCCTTAAATAGATCAGATGAACTACTATTTAATCTTAATATATCTCAGTATTTCTAATGACTTTCTTGATTGTTTTTTTAAATGGGACTATGTAGTAACAAAAGGTATTCCAATTTTCTTAATTTTAGTTTCAAATGTTATCAATGCTTGTGTGTTATCAATGCTTCTTATACATTTATCTGATCATCTTCATAAGACGTAGGTATAAACCTTATATACATGACTGAGATGTATGAATTCTGTCTGATTAGAAAATATTCTCCTAACTCAAGAAATGGGAATATGGTAAACTCCTAATTATAACTTAAGAATGAAAACAAATAGGATACAAGTAATTCTTTTAATCTATTCTTTTTCTATAAAGAGCTGTAGATATTTTATTATAAAATGTAGCAACCTGCACATCCAAAACACTATAATCATCAATATTTATTTCAAATTAAAGAGAAGAATGGAGGAGGATGGTCTCGTGATTAGGCTTTAGACTAACCTTGGCTTTTGCCAATCTGGGTTCGAGTCCCTGCTCTATCACCGATTTTCCATGTGTTATTGGGCATATCAGTTAGACTCCCTATGCCTCACCTCCTTCCTCTAAAAGTGGAAATAATAGCACCACCATACCTTACGGGGTGTTGTGAGGACAATTCTATTCCATATTGTGAGGTGCTGAGATACTGTGGCAATGGGAGCTACATGGGTACTGAGGATAGAACAAATAGCATTTAATTCAGGTAAAAACGATCAGAGCTATCAAGTTCAGATTTCCATACAAAAAAAACATCTCATCTATAAAATGAACTCATCTAATCATAGATCTTTACAATAATTCCACATGCTACATACATATCAACCTGTGCTGGAAAAGCCTTACTCATGAATCAGATCCAAAGCTCATTGAAGTCAATGGAAAGACTCCCATTGACTCCAATGGGCATTGCTTCAGGCCCTAGACTACCATATGAAGGTGCTATTTAAGAACTCCCAGTAATACTGCTTTTCTGAAGATAAAGCTTTTTCAGAAGTAAAATATTTTTATTTAATGCCATTTGAATTCATAGAATCTGGAATTCAAGAGCTGAGCTATTATATTGCTCATTATTTTAAAAAAATGATGAACTGCATGATATTCGGAGTATAAAGACTCTTTACATCCAAAGAAGCTAAATACCATTTGTCATGAATCTCAGTAATAGGAGATAATTTAGTTTAAAAGAGTGATGAAAATTGATACAAAAATGCTCTAAGAAAAATAATCAATAAACTACAATATTGGTTGATTAAGAGAACTGATACCCAAACCCATAAGTAGGACCCTACCAAATTCACGGCTGTGAAAAACTTGTCATGGACTGTGAAATCAGATCTCCCCTGTGAAATCTAGCAATTGTTGGGAGGGAGGGGCAGGGCTGGGGCATACACCAGGCTCTAGCTACTAGTCCTGGTGGGACTGGCGGGGGATGGGATTTTCTCTTCCCCTTCCCCGCCTCTCTCAGGGGGAGATCAGACCCACCTCTGGATACCTCCCCCCGGCTGCAGGAAGCTCCGCGGCTGCACTGTCTGTCAGCACATTCAGTAGCAGGAATGTTCCATGTCATTTCCCCCACATCGAATAAATACACTGCCCGCATAGTGGCTCTACCCTCAGGATCTCCCTGGAATCACTGCTTGCATAAAAATGCACCCATCCTTTTAAATAAAAACGATAGGCCCATGGGGACTTGTCCCCAGCAGCCTGGGACCACAGTGTTGAGGGCTTAAAGGAGGTTTCTACAGAACTATTGGCAGCCATTAAACCCGACAGCCTCCTCCCTGGCATAACACTACCCCCACAACATCGATTGTGAAGGCAATTGTTCACTCAGTAGCATTATTTGAGTGCTTGTCAACCTTTTCTCCAGAAACCCTGTTTTTCAGGGGTTCCATCACTCAGCCATTTTCAGTCGTGTTAGCTGGGAACTCAGTACAACATTTATCTGCCTGTATTAAAGATACGTACTCTACAAAATCGGTGGGCAGATCCTCAGCTGCTGTAAATTGGCACACCATTGTTGGAAACAGGGGAGGTGGGTCTGATCTCCCTGCCAAGAGCAGCTGTGCTGAAGAAGATGAAGTCCCATCCCTCCCCAGCTCAGCTGGGACTAGCAGCTAGGAGCTCCCAGCTGGGGCGCTTCCAGCAGCATGGGGAAGATCAAACCGACCTCCATGAACGTCCCCCACCTGCAGGAAGCTCCGCAACTGCTGCCTTCAGAGCCCAGATCTGAAGGCAGTGCAAAAGTGAGGGTCGCACTCCCATGACCCCTTACAACAGCTTTGCGACTCCCCAGGACCCGCTTTTTGTGTCGGGGCCCCAGCAGTTACAGCACTTTGAAATTTCAGGTGTAAACATCTGAAATCATGAAATTGACTATTTTAAAAATCCTATGACCTTGAAATTGACCAAAACGGACCTTGAATTTCGTAGGGCCCTACCCATAGGCCTACCTACAGTCAAGCAGTGAGGTAGCAAAATCTGTAAACTGCACAAAATTATTTAGGTTTGTCAAGACCAGAGAAGACTGTGAGGAACTTCAGAAAGATCTAATAAAGTTGGGTAAACAGACCACATGATCACAGATGAATTTCAGTGCTGACAAAGGTAGAACAATACACATTGCAAGGAATAATCTGAACAGAGCATAAACCTTACTGGGTTCTGAATTAACCATAATATCCCAGGAAAAAGACCTGGGCATCATTATGGACAGCTGAGTGAATGTCCGCCGCTCAATGTGCAGCAGCAGTCAGAAAAATGGACATGAGAATAGATTGAAAATAATGCTGAAAATATTATATAATGTTTATATAAACCATTGGTTTGTCCTCACCTGGAATAATGGTTTCAATTCACATCATCCCTGCATAAAAACATCATATAGTATACAAAGAGGTGCTCCTGGGATAGGCAATGAGAATATTAGCAGTTTAGGAGGGGAAACTTCCATATGGAGAGAGATTGAAAGGAATGGGGCTTTTTATTTTAGACAAATCTGAATATAAAGGAACATAATAAATATATAAAAATAACAAATAGTATAGAGAAGTTAAAAAGGAAGACACTTCTATGCACCTTTTTATAATACTGTCTTATACAACAACAAGGGAATAGTAAATTAAATTGATAGGCAACAAATTTAAAACTAATAAAAAGAAATCCTTTTTATATAACACACAATTAGCCTGTAGAACTCCTTGCCACAAGATATCAAGGTCAAGAGATTAGCAGTATTCAAAGGAGGATCAAACAAAAAAACAAGTTTGCAAGGGATATAAAGGGATATATAAATCCCCCATTAGTCAACCTCTGAGAGATGGGGGTTAGGAAGAAACTTTCCCTAGGACTATTGGTCTGAATTAGTATAGTATTTCATATTAAAAAAATTATCATTTAGTTATTGAAGAATCTCACGTCTTATTTTAAAAAATCCATTACAGAAATTGAGCTCCTTTTATCCACAGATTTTGTTAGGATAGACTTATTATTCGAAACATTCCCTATGACATATTTTTTCCTCTCCACTAATATTATTATATATTGTATGATTAAATCTCATTTTAGATATGCCCCCTCTGATCCAATTTTATATTGCTCTCTATAAAATGGTTAGAAGGAGAAGGAATAACTCTACTAAGAAACTTACATATTTTATATTAATTATTTGCAATATAGTCTCATGCTCAGAAAAATCTTAACATATTCAGAAGACTCAAACAATATTTTAGCCAAAATGTTTTGAAATTTAATCTTCCAAACCCTGAAACAATTCAAAATGATGAAAGCACTGAATTCAGCAGTCAGTATAATAGAATTTTCCACATTGCCACATTTCCAGCTGGGAGATCTCAGTGTGACATTACCAACAAGCATCTCCTGGAAAAGCTTTGAGGTTGAATGTAATTTCCACCTCTTTTTAGCATTCTTCATCCAACACCATTTCCTCTGTCTTGTTCAACTCAATTTGTACAGTTAAATTGCGTAACAAGCCCGAGAGTCATCAGTGATGATCAAACCTTTACCACCATGTGAGAAAGAAGCAGACTTTCAGCCACTCGAACAAGTCATGATCACATGCACTCTGTCAATGAATTACAAATTTCTCCTGTAAGAGAAGTTTGCTCTAGCTGTATCTATAGGGTGACCAGACGTCCCGTTTTTAAAGGGACAGTCCGGTATTTAAGTCCTCCTGCAGGTGTACCAACTTTTTCTTTAAAACGGTCTAATTGCCCCATACTTTCTGTGTCCCCCACATCAGTACTGACGGGTCCTGCTGCTGGCCAGATCCCTGCTCGCCAGCCGCCTGCCCACTATCAGTGAATGGGGGGCTCCAGTGGCCAAGATGGGGGTGGCAGGCACCAGGTGGCAGCCAGGTACCTATCACCTCTGCTGCCCACCCATCAGCCCTTTACATGCTCCCCTCTTGCTGTCCTCTCCCTGCTTTGTCCCTTTGCCCACCCCCCCTCAAGCCCTGCTGCTCTGCAATATCTCCCCCAGCAGCGCGCGTCCCACTCCCAATGCTGTGCGGAGAACCAGCCCCTGGTCAGAGTGCTCAGCTCACCAACAGCCTGGCCACCAGGATCCTTCCTTCCCCCACTGCCTCTGGCTGGGCCAGTGCCCCGGGAAAGCCCAAGCACTGGCCAGGAGGAGCCGAGCCCTGCATGTGCCAAAGCCCCACACAGCGTTGGCACAGGGAAGCACCTCAGCCCCTCAGCTAAGCTCTGCAGTGGTGGGGGCGGGGGGAGGGAGGAGCAATTTCCAGCCTGTTCATGCCCCAAACCTGCAGGCTCCATAACAGCACCCCGATCAGGGGCTTAGCACCCTCTTCACCTGACCCAGGGAGTGCGGGGCTGCTCCATCCCCTAGTTACCCTCCCCTGCTGAGCCACCTCTCTGACTGGGTTACTGAAGCCCCTGCAGTCAGGTTCTATGGGCCCTGGTGCTTAATGCATCCTTAGGGCTTAACTCCTTCATGCCTGCACTGTAGCCGGAGGTGGCTGGGTTATGTTGGTGGCCAGTAGCAGCCTGGAGGTGTTAGCGGCCTTTCGACACTGTTCAGGCAGGAAGGGACAAGCTGCTTCCAGTCACATGGGGGGCTGGGGGAAGAGAAGAGATGAGCTCTACAAAGACATGGGCCAGGTCATCCCTTCCCCGACTCCTCCTCCCCTGCGGCTGGAAGCAGCTCCTGTCCCTTCCCTCCCGCACAGTGCCTAAAGGCTGCTGCTGGCCACATTCTGATATGAACCTGGCAGAAATCTGACAGGGGGCGGGGGGGAGGCATGTGACCCTGTGTGCCCCTCCCATGTTGCCTCGGGAAGACACGGCACCAGGTACCAGGAGAGGTAGGTCCGTCCCGGGGGCCCAGCCAGGCATGGAGGGCAGAAAGCGCCAGGCAGTGAGGGCAGGTCGGTCAGTCACCCCCCCTCCGAGTGAGAGAGGTATACGGGAGTGTGTGTGTGTGTGTGTCACATCTCCCCATGTGTGGGGGGGAGGGTAGGGGTGTGTGTGTCATCCCTCCCTGTGTGAATCTTAAAGCCTTAAAGATAAGGAGGTAAATAAAAAGAATCCAACTACGCAGTATTTCTTTTTAACAGGGGCTCAGACAACTTCATGTTAATTTGGATGTTTGTACTGCATAGTTCTGATTGATTGCCATTGAACTCGCTTGAATATGAGTAATTTTACCAGGTGTCCCATCTTTAGCATAGGGAAATATGGTCACTGTGTATTTGAGGTCCACAGGAGCTGAAGTCACATTTCGGATGCCATTTTGTTATCAATCATAGCCACCACAGACACAAATGCCATGTTCATCAGCAGGTATTAAACTTGGACCTGCAGTACCAAATGTATAAGCCTGTAGTGACATGAGTATAAGCCTGGAGGCACATGAGGTAAAGGTGAAGTTCTTTAGTTGTGGGAAAGTAGGCTACATAGTCACTAGAAGTCATTATCACATGCACTAGGTCCAGTGTATTGCAATTAACTTTCTCAAGCGTTATTCATTTTTTCGTTTTGGGGAGAGGATAAGAATTACTGTGCTGCTTATTTAAGAGTTGAGTATTACTATTAATTATTATTATTGTACGTGTTAACCTGCTATATACAACACTTCTGGTCTGAAAATATGCTGTTTACTCTAAATATGCTGAATTAATGTAGCTAAATATGAACTGATATAATCCTTTGAAAACAGGCATGTGGCAGTAATGTGGCAGGGCTGGCACACAACAGGGAACTATCAAAAAGATGTTTTTTCTCTTCTCAGTAGGTTGCTCATATGAACCCTTTGTTGTCTGCCACATAGCCCAAGGCTGGAGGTCTGATCCACTTCCAAGCTGACACCTTGCCATTGTAAGAGATGAATTGTAATGTAGGCAGTGAAGAGACAATGTATGTCAATCAGATATTTTTGTAAATATCACAGCTACCTTTCAGGGGTATTGAAATGACTGTCCATTGTCAATGTGCCTAGCAATAAAGGTATTTGACCACAGATTACATTTAAAGCTCTAAGATTTGTAATCTGACATCTTAATACACCTGATATCTCTTATCTAAATAACTACTTTATATACTTTTTCCAATTAGCTGCTTATTGTTAGTTTAGAAAACTCATAGGGGAGGAATCAGGAGCTGAACATACCAACAATGTCCAGAGGATAAATCACTGGCATTAATGTCAGGTTTCAGAGTAGCAGCCATGTTAGTCTGTTTTTGCAAAAAGAAAAAGAGTACTTGTGGCACCTTAGAGACTAACAAATTTATTTGAGCATAAGCTGTAGCTCACGAAAGCTTATGCTCAAATAAATTTGTTAGTCTCTAAGGTGCCACAAGTACTCCTTTTCTTTTGGCATTAATGTGACACATAGAGAGATCAAAAAGAAACAATATCTGTGCATATTAGGAAACCAAAAAAACAACAACTTAGCCAAAACCAGCATTTGAAGAGGAATGTAGTTCTGCTAATAAGTGGACATGGCCCAAGGGAATTAATTATCTTGGCTGGATGTGTTGATGTAATCACAAAATGCTACAAGATACTTTTAATGCCTGGATTCCAAAGGTGCCATAGGACTATGAGAAGAGATGTCACAAACTCTGTGAGCACTCTGACTGTCATGCTGTTCCGAGAGGATTCAGAGAAAAGAGCTGGCTTATGCCATGTTGGATGTCTAAGTAAATATTTCAGCCCCTGGAAAGAAAGTTTAGGGCCTGCCTACCAATGTTCTGCACATTATGCATCTAGACACATTTATTTTTATCTTACATTTCATGATTTTTTTCTCCAAAATATTATTTTGTTTAAACACATCTCAAAATGAATTTCAGAACTGTTAGGACAATTACTGATTAATGTCTCAGGAAGTGTTCTGGGTGAAAAAATTCTTTATACTGAAGTCTACAGGAAAGATTTATCTTCATGAGTCTTCAAGTACACAGGAAGCTTCCTCCCCACATATAGTTTGAGTATTTAATTGCTTGTTCTGTCCTCCAACAGCAACATAGTTATTTCATTTTCTCTGAATTCACTGCAGCTGTAACTGACAGTAGATAAATTGTTTTATGGTATGGTCATTAAGAGGCTGATAGATAAGAGATCCCCCAAACCCATCTATCTCTAGTCTCCAACTCCGATTGTTTCTCTTTGGGAGTCACTCCTCAGAGTCTGTCTTGACAAATACACCCTGTCCCCGGAGAAGTTTAGAATTAGGTCAGCAACCTGCAGAAAGTTGCTTTTCTACCTTTTCCTGCATTTCATGGGATGGGATATAGAATGTATTCTTGTCACAGTATTCTTGTCAGCAAGTTAAGGAAGTATGGGCTAGATGAATGCACTATAAGGTGGGTAGAAAGCTGGCTAGATTGTCGGGCTCAACGGGTAGTGATAAATGGCTCCATGTCTAGTTGGCAGCCGGTGTCAAGTGGAGTGCCCCAGGGGTCGGTCCTGGGGCCGGTTTTGTTCAATATCTTCATAAATGATCTGGAGGATGGTGTGGATTGCACTCTCAGCAAATTTGCAGATGATACTAAACTGGGAGGAGTGGTAGATACGCTGGAGGGGAGGGATAGGATACAGAAGGACCTAGACAAATTGGAGGATTGGGCCAAAAGAAATCTGATGAGGTTCAATAAGGATAAGTGCAGGGTCCTGCACTTAGGATGGAAGAATCCAATGCACCGCTACAGACTAGGGACCGAATGGCTAGGCAGCAGTTCTGCGGAAAAGGACCTAGGGGTGACAGTGGACGAGAAGCTGGATATGAGTCAACAGTGTGCCCTTGTTGCCAAGAAGGCCAATGGCATTTTGGGATGTATAAGTAGGGGCATAGCGAGCAGATCGAGGGATGTGATTGTTCCCCTCTATTCGACACTGGTGAGGCCTCATCTGGAGTACTGTGTCCAGTTTTGGGCCCCACACTACAAGAAGGATGTGGATAAATTGGAGAGAGTCCAGCGAAGGGCAACAAAAATGATTAGGTGTCTAGAGCACATGACTTATGAAGAGAGGCTGAGGGAGCTGGGATTGTTTAGTCTGCAGAAGAGAAGAATGAGGGGGGATTTGATAGCTGCTTTCAACTACCTGAAAGGGGGTTCCAAAGAGGATGGCTCTAGACTGTTCTCAATGGTAGCAGATGACAGAACGAGGAGTAATGGTCTCAAGTTGCAATGGGGGAGGTTTAGATTGGATATTAGGAAAAACTTTTTCACTAAGAGGGTGGTGAAACACTGGAATGCGTTACCTAGGGAGGTGGTAGAATCTCCTTCCTTAGAGGTTTTTAAGGTCAGGCTTGACAAAGCCCTGGCTGGGATGATTTAACTGGGAATTGGTCCTGCTTCGAGCAGGGGGTTGGACTAGATGACCTTCTGGGGTCCCTTCCAACCCTGATATTCTATGATTCTATGATTCTATGTATGTGCAGAATAGAGCCCCCAGCACTGAGTATTCTAAAAGTTAAGAATATACAATCACTAAACAGTGTTACTATTTTTAGATGTTACATATTCCTATTACACAGTTTCAAAAGCATTAGCCTTATCAGCTGTTCTTTAATGGAAGCAGCACTTACACAATTATGTCCACATTCTCCTAAAAGCTGGCAATCTATACAACTTGAAAAAAACAACAACCCTGAAATGCTTACTTTCCTTTTATGTTCAACAGTGTTATTTGAGTAAAACTGCATTGTATATTAAATGGCAACAATTAGTGTATGCAGCTGGAAGCTGGACTGAAATCATTGTCATTGCATGGTCTTACATTCAAATTTCAGCTCATGTGCATAAGTTAACCATATGCCTGTAACAGTCACAATGGGCTCCCTAAACTGTAAGGGTCTATTAAACTAATAAAGATTGTAAAGTAAGTCTAAAATGTCAGAATGCTATAGATATATTCAAAATTCCATTACAAAAGTTACAATGCAATCAGTCCTTTGTCTTCCTGGGCCCTGGATGTCCAAGATATTTTTTATGTATTTAACATGTTTACTACAGTAGTGCCTAAGGGCTAACCAAGAGTAGGGCCCCCTTTGTGGTAGATGCTGTACAAACACAGAATAGCAGATGGCCCCTTCCCCAGAGATCTTACAATCTAAACAGACAAGACAGACACAGGGTGTGGGAAGGAGTAGAACATACAGGCAGAATGAACAATGTTATGGTGGCAAACATATTAGTTCCATGGTTATTTTTTGAAAGGAGGGGGGCTTAAGAGGGGATAAGCTAATTGCAAAGAAAGGGGAAGGGAGAGGGGATGTTCAAAGGGAGACGAGGACAAGAGGAACAAGTGTAGAGTGAAGGTGAGGTGAAGATGCTATGAGGCAGGGGACAGGACAGAGAAAGTCCTGTCAAAACTGTAGAAAGTTCTCCAAGTGTCCAAAGGACCAGAGGTCATTGCTTCTGCTTCTAGTGACTAGAGAGGCTGGCTGGCCCCTCTCTGCCCCAGACCACAGGAAGCACAACCTGGGTCCTAGAGCCTTGGGGAGCGGTAGTTTCCTCCACTCCACAGTTCTGGGTTCAGGGATGTTATGGGGAAGTGTGGCCCTGACTAGGCCCCATTTTACCCCCTCTCCTCCACAGCAGTCCCTGCTTTGGCTGCTTCTGTCCCTACTGTCTAGAGTCTCTGGCTAGCTCCTCCAAAGAGATAATGAGTACTTGCTCTAAAATAGGGGTTCTCAAACTGGGGGTTGGGACCCCTCCGGGGGTCATGAGGTTATTACATGGGGGTCGCGAGCTGTCAACCTCCACCCCAAATCCCGCTTTGCCTCCAGCATTGATAATGGTGTTAAATATATAAAAAGTGTTTTTAATTTATAAGGGGGGGTTGCACTCAGAGGCTTGCTATGTGAAAGGGGTCACCAGTAAAAAATTTTGAGAGCCACTGCTCTAAAAAAAGGAAGGCACTCAGCACCCCACAAGTTCAAGTTCTTGGTGTGCTGAGTGACAGAACATCTGGATTTGGGAACAACTCTGGTCTTTACTCCCCGCATATATGGAACACGGGGGCTCCAGAAAGGGGAGGAAGAGTAGATTATTTTCACAAAAGATATATACTAGTCATGTCAGGAAGCAAGCCGCATTAAATGAATGATCACTTTTTTTCTCTTCCCCTGTGTGGCTGAGCCTAGAAGATATATTTCCAAGGTAGTAGACTATAGTCACACTGTAAACTTGCACCAATGCAATCCATAGCAAAGACACTTTTCAAATTTGTAATGAGTATTTATTACAGTATATTTCTCTCATAATAATCACAAGAGCTTCTCTTTAACATATCAGTATAGTTTAATGACATCTATACATGGTAGATGAGTTGAATTAGTTCATCCTGAAAATGAATACTTGAATTATTGGTGAGAACCAAGCCTACTTCCTCTCCTGTGACCACTGTTATCTTATAAGTTTTTCTCCAGCTGGCCCCTCTAACCAGTAGTCCGTGACTGCCATTGTTGAGCTATGGTGAAGGTAGGAGTAAGGAGCAGAAAGAAGCAGCAGGTATGCTTGCAACAAAGGTAGGTGTTTTATTAGTGATAATGTGACGCAGGACAGTCAATACTAATGTGGTGAGACTGCCTGCCTCCTAGCATAGACCACAAGAGCTTCCTATCAGCATTAATTTGTCATTCTAATCTTTCTCCCCTTTTAGATGAAATATGTCTAGAATTGATGTAAAAAAGAACTACCTGGTAGTGGCCACCAGTTTAGAGTGCCTTCTGGTCAGTAAAATAGTTGGGATAACTCACTGCTACTAGTTGTCCACTCTTTTGTTCAGTATTTACTTAACCTGAAACTGAAGACAGACCTAAAAACCTTCCAAAATTGGAAACACTCTCATTTCATCTGAGCTCACAATAAAAACTGGTCCAGCTCAACCCACTTCTGGTTCGTCTTCACCATTACCTGCTTTCTAAGGTGTTGCCTTCTTGTTTACTGTAGACTTATCAAAATACTAAAAAACTACGAGATAGCCACTGGCCAGCTTATCAAAATATTGTCAAATTACTACTACATCATGTGACAGTAATTCACAGAATATGATAGTTATTAAAATCAACCGCTCTTTTTGGTGTGAACAAGGTAACAATAATACAGCTATTGGCTGTAACAAAAATAATGGGAAGCATTGGAAGTGGCACAAAAGCCAGCTGTTGCTTTAGACTGTCTTCTAAAATGCTACCCTGCAGTAACTAAATAGCATGATCATTTCTTGCCTTCTGTAATATGAATGTACTTGTGCAGACAGCAGAGTCCCAATTTTAGAGAAAGAGTTGACATGACTTAATGTCCTAATGTTCAGTCTATCATTCATAGAGCAGAACTTCTGTGCACTAAAACCACCTTTTGCCATTAAGAAAAGCAATAGCAAATTGGCTGATTAGCATAAAAGTGTACAACTGTTTTGTCTCTTAAGAGCCATTATTATGCTCTCCAAATATAGTTGTTTCAGTTGTTAAATTTATGAATTCTCCTGAATTTTTTTGTTTCCATCTTGGCATCTACATCACACATGCTATGAATCCTGGTAGTTAGAAAGGCCCTGAGAAAACATAAAATGTACTTTTAAAAATATATATGAATATGAAAAAGAAGCAACTGAATTAGTCTTGGCAACAGCCTCCAATAAATTCAGATTGGGAAATTTACAGAATTTAATCCAGTGAGACTCTGTTATTCCTTAATACAAGCCACATAAAAAAAATAAATGAGTCTTCCATCCTTCAGCTGTAAAAAAAGAAAATACTCTCCCACTTTTAGCACAGCAACGATAAGGAAAACAATTACTATCAGTGATTAGACTAACATTCCAGTTCTTAAAAAAATAGTTGCACTATTGTCACTGAAATACATATGTTACAAACAGTTGAAAACAAGGGCCCTACCCAACTGTAATCTTATTGACTTGAATAGGTCGAGCTGAATCAGGAAGGGTTGCAGGATCGGGCTCCAGCCCATCACTCTCAACATTGGGTCATAAATCACAAAAAGATACATTGTACTGTGTCTGCCATTCGGCATAGTTCAGCCCTTGAAAGTTGTACTGTGAGTAATTCTTATCTTCCACTAAAAAAGTATGTAAGATAATAAAACTATGCATTACCCTTTTAGATTTACAAGTCTGACATCACATGCAATGTCTGTTCTTTTTCTAAATTAAAATACAGAAAGACATTTCTTTATATTCTAAGAAACTCTTCTTTCTGTTACCCATCATTTTAGAAGTCATTTAATGAACAGAGTCATGATTTGATGGAATTCCCTTCTCATTATAAGTTAGCTAATAAGTATCTAACATTTTAGGTAGAGCAGCACTATCTGTATTACTCCTCAGAAAGGCTGCCACTTATCCAGAAGACAAAACCCAGACTAGCAGAGCAGCAGTAGTTTGGCTTAACTTCACATACTTAGCCTATCAAAGAATTTCAAATCAGAGCTGCACCATTAGTGAGCTCATTCATAGAGTAGATGCTTCCCCCAACTTTTAGATATAGCCCAGGTTTGAAGCTGATCTTGGGAGTACATATATCTCTTACATTCTGGGGAATGGTGCTTTGTATATTATACACAGCATCACTTTGGCCATAAATAGGCAGACAAAAAAGAGGGTCAGTAAGTTTTTTAATGAACATATTGGTGGAGCTTATTCAATTATTTTGCATTCAAAACACAGCTAAGATCAGCTTCCTTACCGATCATTCTGAAAGCATCATCCCCCCTTTGAATCCACCACTAGTTCTACCTTTGCTCCCACATCAAGTTCAAACCTTGTGTCTTCACCTTCAAGGCCCTTCATAACTCTACCCTTCCATATTTAGCTACTCTTGTATCTTATCACATCACTCATTGTACCTCTACTCCTCAACTGATGATAGTCTTGACAACTGTTTGTACACTTCTCCCAATGCTAACTTTGTATCTTCTTCCACATTGTTCTCTGTGCATGGAACAGCCTCTGCAATGCTACTCTCCTTATCACCTTCTGATCTCACCTCAAGATTTCCTTCTTCCATGATGCCTAGAAGAAAAAGTAGGTTGAGGACCAGTTGGATGTACATATCAAAATTGTAACCCTTCCCCCACATCTCACAGGCCTTACATTGTAAACCCCTTGTGGAAGTTACTATGTCTTCCTATGTGTTCGAACTGCACTCAACCCCTGATTAGGGCCTCTGGACACTGTCACAATACAAATCAAGAGTGATTCATTGCCATCAGAGGCCACATCAGTCTGATCCTAGGTGGAGTTATGACTTCCTTTGCAGATAGACTACCCACAGAGAAGCTTGTCAAACAAACAAGACTGGCTCAGCAGCATGGAATCTGAGCCCTCTGGAGCCAGCTACTCTATCTTATGTGCATGACTTGTAATAATTGGTTCGGAACCCAGGAGTCAATAAACCTGTTCCCAGACACTAACCCAATACCAATAAGAATGGATTCATTTCTCTAAGGATTGGGCCTCTGAGCTGGCTTACTCTATATTTTCCCTTTATATCCCAAAATCTCAGAACATAATCCAACTAGACAGGGCAGAGTTGCATTTGATGTTCTTCTTATGGACATGATGCCTCCCTTCTCAGACATTCTTGATTGGCAGTCCAAAGCTATATTTTTGCTTCCACAGATCACAGACACCCTTTGTCAGGGTCTGATCCCATTTGCAGAGCAGAACTATATTGTCTTTGTAGCCTGGAGGATGAAGGGAACAGGCAAAGGATTCTTGTAGAGGGTACTGGAGCACCCAGATGATGGCAGAAAACCGTCCATATCTATAGTTTACAGTAGAATATGGGAGAATTTCTGCCCTTAGTGAGAACCCCAGAACTTCTAAGTAATCTTAGATTTCATCATCAGTAATTTTTAGGAAAGGGTTGCAGATTTCTTCTCTGAATGCATTCGTAATCTTTGCTGTGCAAGGACCCCTTGTAGAGCAGTGGGAGTTTGGCTCACACCTGAGTGCTGTTCCTTTACTTTGGGCCTTCAACCTCCAGAGACCAGTGCACACACTCAGAACCCAAGAGGGGAGCTTACCAGTAGTACGGAAGGTAATGATGGAACTTTCCTGATGAACTGGTGAAAGGGATTCTCTTGAAATTTCTGATATTCAATTACTTACAAGAAGTAGTGGTCTCCTTTACCTCCCTCCTGTTTCTCATCTACCTCCCGTCATAGTCTTCTCCTGTACATATGCAGTGTAAATGAAGCCTCTAGATTAGAGGAAAAGAGAATACGGGAAGAACTTATGTTACAGGGATAATAGACAGTCCTTTTGCCTCCAGATTTCTTGATCACATCTTGTACTCCTTGTTCAGTTTTTACTAAGGGAAAACTGTCAATATCTTCTGTGAGCATTTTATTGAGTACAGATAGCTGAGTACAGTTTGAGTAACTATATGAATATTACCCTGTGTTTGTAGGCAGACTTATAACAGCTTAGTATAAGAAGGGAAAGATGAAACAACTATGGCATATGCTAATTAGTGGCAAATAATTTCCCTTTGTCTCCCATCTGATTTGTCTGTTCCATGCATGATTCAAAGATTAAAATGCAATTGGTGACTGTCCTTAGTACCATAAATACATAGGAAAGAAAGGATTATAGTGTAGTATCCAGTCTAGACTTGGGTAATTTAGTTCACTAAAGACCACGTTATTGTTGTTGAAACAAGGGAGCTATTCAGCACATATTGTTTCCTTAAAATGTTATTTACATCCAGATGAGGTATTCTCAAATTGTTAAATGAAAAGCTTGCACCTGCAGAACTGCAAATCTTTTATCTAGGACAGTTCAAAAAATAAATTTAAGCCCAAACAACCTTTGCCCTCATTAATCTTATAAAACAAAGTGATTAAAACATTCTGTTCGCCCCAAGATAATGCCGTGTAAATTTAGAGCATAAAGGACATTTAAAATGACATAGGCACTCATTCTCAGAGACCCCCTGATGGCGCCTGACATATAAATTTTGTAACGTACAAATCAGGGCCAGTTGCTGCAGTCTGTTTTGTTTGTGCAATTAGTCATGTTACTTAGCAATACAAAAAAAGTGCATTTTACACCAAATTCTAGGGAATAAGATATGCAGAATTCATGAGATACAAAACACACAAAATTCATCTCCTGAGCAGAAGCACAGCAAAATTGTATAGCAAAAACTATTACTTTTTTCATTGTGTTTGTAATAAAGAACTCAAGCAACCATACCCTTCAGGGCTGGGCTCCTCATCACTTCACTTGAACTCAGCCTCGGCACTCAGCTATGGCATGTGAAGTTAATTACTGTGGGCATTGGGGCTCTGAACAGAAGAATGACCCTATTTGCAGCTCCATGTACTGTGTACCACGCTACAGTGAGTTCTTTCACTCCCTACACATTGCACACTCACTGACTCTGAATGGAGTAATAACTCTAGCACACTGAAGGAAAGCTCAGCTGTCATCTCATTTTTGCAGGGACACTTGTCTTCCCAGGTAACCATTTAATGGGGGCTGACACCAGTCCACATTCAGTCATTGTCACCCTTCTAGTTCAAATGGCATCCAAATCCAAAGGTTGTGACTTTCCGGAGGAGTTAGCCATCACTGTGGGTCTTTCAGTGGCAGGTCATCCTGGGTCCTGCAACTCTGGGGCTTTTCAGCATCAGTTTTAGTGGCAGGAATGTAAGATGTAAAAAACATGCAACTGTGCCCAGCTCTACATTCATAGAATCATATCTACAGAATGTCAGGAGACCTGGTTTTTCTATATTCTACAACATGATTGCCTTGCTGGGACTTTATTTGATATTTACATAAGAACAACATAGACCAAGATGGACAACGTTAAAAAATATAAGAGACTAAAAGACAGCCCAGATGGTCACATGTAGCCATGTGCTGTACCCCTACCCTGCATCCTCTTCAGCACTGATGTACTGAAAAGTTTCAGAGTTGTCCCACTGCAACGCTAAAAATAAATAAATTACATTTTGCTAACACTCCAAGACTCAGCAGGGGATCTTCCAGTCAATACAATGGTAAAATTAGGTTGCATAATCAAGAATGGTGTCAGGTGGAGTGATGTATGTCTGGCCTAGGGAAATACTAATTTGGGAGGGCAAAAAAAAAAAAATAGGGCCAGATCCTCAGCTGATGTAAATCAGCTTAAGATCTGGCCCCAAAAGCAAAGACACGACTTTTAGGGAAGGGAAAACAGGATGAGGCCTCTTCAAAAGGATTTTATAATTGTGACAGGGAACAAGCTGTAGCACTTTGATAACTGAGGTTGCTGCAGCACCGCAAAAACTACAGGCTTAATTGAAGAAGTCAATTAACCTGTTTCTGTTGATTACTGACACTTGGCTGGCAATTGCTGGGCTGATGAGGCAATTGACTCATTAATTGGGAGGGTATATATTTGTGAGGAAAAGGAACAAAAGGGGAGCTAAGAGATGAGGCTGGGGAAAAGAGAGACAGTCATGTGTAGGTCAGCTCATCCTGCGGTACATCTGTGGTATGCTCTGTTTTGCGATAGAACTGAAGAATAAATTCATATGTGGTAAAGGGAAACAACCTGTGTGTGTTTGTGGTCAGGAGACCACAAGAACAGGCTAGGTAGTGGCACTCACAAGATAGGAAAAGGGCTGCCCTGTGGCAATATCATCTTCACCTTTAGCATAAGGATAACCCTCTCTTTTTTGCTTTTCTGAAGAGTCACTCCTCTCCAGGGCTCCCACCGCTGTTTTGAACAGCAGTCTTGGGATGTTGAATAGCAACGTCTAGTAAAAGGACACTGCTGGGCAACTGTTCTTTAGAATACTTTTACATTTTGCTACAATTCAAAGCAAAACTGTGGGAGTGTCCTTTGACCCCATTGTCCTCCTCTTTACTTTGTTCTGGCATCTTTTAATGTCATTGCTGGTGCTGGCCTCAGATACAAGCGTGAAAGTTACACGGCAGGGGAAACGAGGGAGAGCTGGGAATTTTGGGTTATAGGCATAACTCAGTATGGGGTGAGAGAACTCCTTTTAGACTCAATTAGGAACTAATAAAGTTTGCAAACACACTGATACTCATCTAGGCCCTTCTTAAGCGCACCTGACAAACATCAATAATAATACTGAGATAGTGGAAACACTGGGCCAAATTCCATGTTGTCAAACATCATCAACCCCAGTGAATCCAATTGGATTTGATTGAGTCTAGCTCAGCACCAGATTGGGCTCTTCCTACCAAGCTGGGCTGGAGAGGAGGCAGAGATGAATTATGTGAACCCAAAATGAAAACATCACCTATAGGTGTTTAACCTTTTTGTGGCTGGTCCTCCTTCTACCCACATTGACTGATACTCCAGTGGAACATTAGGACATACATGGAACACTCAGCAACATGCCAGGTGTTTTATAGCTGAACATAAATGGTCTGCTGTGCAGCAATCAAATGGTAAATTTCTTCTTTTTTCAAATTGACAATTTTCCCCATTTACTTCAGTTAGGTTTCCCCAGGGCCCCTAAGGCTGGCAAGCTTTTTAAAATAAGAAAAAAGTAAACATTCACATCAGCCAAGTTTTTCCAAACTCTCTCAGCTCTGAAAGGCAGCTGACAGCTCCCCGAAAAACACCATTGCAGAGAGAGTCCTACATTCTTTTTTTGCAAACTCTGAGCCATTTTTTCTTCCCAAGCACACAATCTTAAGCTTTAAACCAGACAGCCATGAAGGTGACACTTCAAGAAAGCTACAGTAGGTGAGATCTGGGATGGTTTTGCTTGAACTGACAGTTTAATGCACAGAATTTCATTTGACCCAGACTAAAAGGGAAACGCCAAGTTTTCCTGAAGTGATCAGCTAAGTCATTAGAATGTTTACATGTGGGAGAATTTGCTCATTGTGAGATGTGTGTTCTCATAAAATACTACTGAGTAAACCTTCAAAGAATTAAACTATACAATGGGAGTGTTGGTATCTAACTTCTTGCCTGTGAAACTCTTCTCTAGTATCTCACTTCTTTATGAACAAACTATTAAGGCCAGACAAATTGTTAATAGTAAAAAATAATCATGGCAAGTGTAGCTTTTTTTCTGCTTGCAAATTGTTTATTGATCCAGTCCTGATTTCTACAAATACATTTGTTTTTTAGATGTATTCATGAAACACTTAAAAGAAATATTTTTCAGCTTATGAGTTGTTAAAGAACTGTTCAGTTTGATTATTTGCTATTCTTTCTTTATGGTATGTAACTGGTCACATGGTACTGTTTCTTCTCTCTGATTGGATTATTAAAACTTTTAAAACTAGAGATTAATGAATGGTGAACAACAAATAGCAAATTATAAAACAGCATTTCCAGTATGCAGCTTTGGATGAGTATAAAAGTTTGTGATTAAATTCATGGAACTTTTGGGATCTGTGAACCTTTTCATAGATATCTGGCAGTTGTCTGAATAATTAAGAATAACATAACTTTACAAATAATAATGAACTAACCAAAATCCATTTACTCCAACTGAGTAATTCTGCCTCTGCCTATTTCTGATGAAAACTGACCCTCATTTTTAGTATTTTTCTTAACTGCCATTGTTTACTTGTGAGAACTCAAGATTTTTCTTGTTTATATGATTGGATTTGATTTAATAAGTTTCAGAGTAACAGCCGAGTTAGTCTGTATTCGCAAAAAGAAAAGGAGTACTTGTGGCACCTTAGAGACTAACCAATTTATTTAAGCATGAGCTTTCGTGAGCTACAGCTCACTTCATCGGATGCATACTGTGGAAATTGCAGAAGACATTATATACACAGACACCATGAAACAATACCTCCTCCCACCCCACTCTCCTGCTGGTAATAGCGTCTCTAAAGTGATCATCAAGTTGGGCCATTTCCAGCACAAATCCAGGTTTTCTCACCCTCCGCCCCCCCCCCACACACACACAAACTCACTCTCTTGCTGGTAATAGCCCATCCAAAGTGACCACTCTCTTCACAATGTGTATGATAATCAAGGTGGGCCATTTCCTGCAGAAATCCAGGTTCTCTCACCCCCTCACCCCCCTCCAGAAACCACACACACAAACTCACTCTCCTGCTGGTAATAGCCTATCCAAAGTGACCACTCTCCTTACAACGTGCATGAAAATCAAGGTGGGCCATTTCCAGCACAAATACAGGTTCTCACCCCCCCCCCTTTTTTTTTCCAAAAAACACACACACACAAACTCACTCTCCTGCCGGTAATAGCTTATCCAAAGTGACCACTCTCCCTACAATGTGCATGATAATCAAGGTGGGCCATTTCCAGCACAAATCCAGGTTTTCTCACACACACCCCCGCAACTCACTCTCCTGCTGGCAATAGCTCATCCAAACTGACCACTCTCCCCACAATGTGCATGACAATCAAGGTGGGCCACTTCCAGCATAAATCCAAGTTTAACCAGAACGTCCGGGGGGGGGGGGGTAGGAAAAAACAAGGGGAAATAGGCTACCTTGCATAATGACTTAGCCACTCCCAGTCTCTATTTAAGCCTAAATTAATAGTATCCAATTTGCAAATGAATTCCAATTCAGCAGTTTCTCGCTGGACTCTGGATTTGAAGTTTTTTTGTTGTAAGATAGCGACCTTCATGTCTCTGATTGCGTGACCAGAGAGATTGAAGTGTTCTCCGACTGGTTTATGAATGTTATAATTCTTGACATCTGATTTGTGTCCATTTATTCTTTTACGTAGAGACTGTCCAGTTTGACCAATGTACATGGCAGAGGGGCATTGCTGGCACATGATGGCATATATCACATTGGTGGATGTACAGGTGAACGAGCCTCTGATAGTGTGGCTGATGTTATTAGGCCCTGTGATGGTGTCCCCTGAATAGATATGTGGGTACAGTTGGCAACGGGCTTTGTTGCAAGGATAGGTTCCTGGGTTAATGGTTCTGTTGTGTGGTATGTGGTTGTTGGTGAGTATTCGCTTCAGGTTGCGGGGCTGTCTGTAGGCAAGGACTGGCCTGTCTCCCAAGATTTGTGAGAGTGTTGGGTCATCCTTCAGGATAGGTTGTAGATCCTTAATAATGCGTTGGAGGGGTTTTAGTTGGGGGCTGAAGGTGACGGCTAGTGGCGTTCTGTTATTTTCTTTGTTAGGCCTGTCCTGTAGTAGGTAACTTCTGGGAACTCTTCTGGCTCTATCAATCTGTTTCTTCACTTCCGCAGGTGGGTATTGTAGTTGTAAGAATGCTTGATAGAGATCTTGTAGGTGTTTGTCTCTGTCTGAGGGTTTGGAGCAAATGCGGTTGTATCGCAGAGCTTGGCTGTAGACGATGGATCGTGTGGTGTGGTCAGGGTGAAAGCTGGAGGCATGTAGGTAGGAATAGCGGTCAGTAGGTTTCCGGTATAGGGTGGTGTTGATGTGACCATCGTTTATTAGCACTGTAGTGTCCAGGAAGTGGATCTGTTGTGTGGACTGGACCAGGCTGAGGTTGATGGTGGGATGGAAATTGTTGAAATCATGGTGGAATTCCTCAAGGGCTTCTTTTCCATGGGTCCAGATGATGAAGATGTCATCAATATAGCGCAAGTAGAGTAGGGGCGTTAGGGGACGAGAGCTGAGGAAGCGTTGTTCTAAATCAGCCATAAAAATGTTGGCATACTGTGGGGCCATGCAGGTACCCATAGCAGTGCCGCTGATCTGAAGGTATACATTGTCCCCAAATGTAAAATAGTTATGGGTGAGGACAAAGTCACAAAGTTCAGCCACCAGGTTAGCCGTGACATTATCGGGGATAGTGTTCTTGACGGCTTGTAGTCCATCTTTGTGTGGAATGTTGGTGTAGAGGGCTTCTACATCCATAGTGGCCAGGATGGTGTTATGAGGAAGATCACCGATGGATTGTAGTTTCCTCAGGAAGTCAGTGGTGTCTCGAAGGTAGCTGGGAGTGCTGGTAGCGTAGGGCCTGAGGAGGGAGTCTACATAGCCAGACAATCCTGCTGTCAGGGTGCCAATGCCTGAGATGATGGGGCGCCCAGGATTTCCAGGTTTATGGATCTTGGGTAGTAGATAGAATATCCCACGTCGGGGTTCAGGGGTGTGTCTGTGCGGATTTGATCTTGTGCTTTTTCAGGAAGTTTCTTGAGCAAATGCTGTAGTTGCTTTTGGTAACTCTCACTGGGATCATAGGGTAATGGCTTGTAGAAAGTGGTGTTGGAGAGCTGCCGAGCAGCCTCTTGTTCATATTCCGACCTATTCATGATGACAACAGCACCTCCTTTGTCAGCCTTTTTGATTATGATGTCAGAGTTGTTTCTGAGGCTGTGGATGGCATTGTGTTCCGCACGGCTGAGGTTGTGGGGCAAGTGATGCTGCTTTTCCACAATTTCAGCCCGTGCACGTCGGCGGAAGCACTCTATGTAGAAGTCCAGTCTGCTGTTTCGACCTTCAGGAGGAGTCCACCTAGAATCCTTCTTTTTGTAATGTTGGTCGGGAGGTCTCTGTGGATTAGTTTGTTGTTCAGAGGTATTTTGGAAATATTCCTTGAGTTGGAGACGTCGAAAATAGGATTCTAGGTCACCACAGAACTGTATCATGTTCGTGGGGGTGGAGGGGCAGAAGGAGAGGCCCCGAGATAGGACAGCTGCTTCTGCTGGGCTGAGAGTATAGTTGGATAGGTTAACAATATTGCTGGGTGGGTTGAGGGAACCATTGCTGTGGCCCCTTGTAGCATGTAGTAGTTTAGAAAGTTTAGTGTCCTTTTTCTTTTGTAGAGAAGCAAAGTGTGCGTTGTAAATGGCTTGTCTAGTTTTAGTAAAATCCAGCCACGAGGAAGTTTGTGTGGAAGGTTGGTTTTTTATGAGAGTATCCAGTTTTGAGAGCTCATTCTTAATCTTTCCCTGTTTGCTGTATAGGATGTTGATCAGGTGATTCCGCAGTTTCTTTGAGAGCGTGTGGCACAAGCTGTCAGCATAGTCTGTGTGGTATGTAGATTGTAATGGATTTTTTACCTTCAGTCCTTTTGGTTCTTTCAACTACAAACTATATAACTCATTAATTTCAATTAATGTTTGCCATTTCAAAGTTATAATATTGTATATATATAATTGTTTTGCAAGATACAAAATGTGTCCAGGAAAATCACTCTTATGAGGCTTTCTACAGACATGCAATGATTACTTATAATCACCTTCTGTGCAGTTCTGTACATCTGACATAATGATGCATGTTCAATGTATATAGGAGATCAGTAATGGACAGCTGAAGGGCTCCCAGTACTCCTTATCTAAGACACTTGAAAAATGTACTTTGCTGATACAGAGCCATAGTAGCAACAGAACAATGTGGGCTAAAATCAGATCCCAGATACATGAATGCTTGAGAGAATGTACGGCACGTTGAGGTGGAAAATTTTTATTTAACCTTTTCCAGTATTTTAGTACACATAAAAGGATAACTATAGTAGCATTAAACAGTAACATAATGGTAAGTCTTTACTGAAAGATACAAAATCTGCCCCCTGATGCATGTACAACCTTAGTGCTTATTCTGGCAAGAGTGCATTGATTTCCATGGGGCTACGCTGATTTCTACTAGCTGTGAATCTGGTCTAGATAGGGTTGTCAAGCCTCCAGGATTGTCCAGGAGTCTCCCGGAATCAGCATCCATCTCCCAATGACTATTGAAAGCAATCCAGGAGATTTTAATAGGATATTTTAAGAAAATGACATTACGTCATGTTGGAAAAAGAAATCTCCTGGAATAACTTCAGTCAGAGTTGGCAACCCTAGGTCTAGAATATGTAAAAGTGTCTTAAGTTAGGCACGATGCTTGCATGTGTCATATGTTCTTTTAATATTGTGGAACACTTATAAGCACTGTTGCCTTTTTACTGTCACTGGAATAAGAAAGGTGGGCACAGAAGTAACCACTTTTTTGCTATTCTTTTCTTTTTTCCCCTGTGATCTCAAAAATGTAGGCCAGTGTACGTCGCTTCTTTTTATTTCCAAGCTGTTCTTCGTCTTCTGTCAGTACAACACCAGGATATGCTTTCAGAAAGGACAGTCAAAGAGGCAACACCTCAAAGGCAATATCTAGCTGTCAATACCTGGTCTGCTTTCGCAGGAAAGCACGGCCTACTCAGGAAAAAACAAGTGTTGACAGGTGACTGGAGAAAACAGCTTGTTCTAGCAAGGTTTTAAACCCTGAGGATTTCTTTGTACCTGCCAATTTAGCGCTGGCCAGAGAGCAGAAATAATGATCAGGTAGACAAAGTACCAAGAATAAGCCCCTACTGTTTCTTCTGGCAACTCTTTCGTTACTTAAAACAGGGCCACCATGAGGAAAGGAGAAATGCTTAAGCCTGCTCCCTCTATGAAGGTAAGAGACAAGTTACTCTTAAGCAGAAAGCATCTCAGGAACCATCTCTGAAGGTGAAAGCCAGCCTCTCCAGCAACATCTCCGGTGAGAGCAGAGCCCAAAGCCTACTTTTGAAACTGGATTTGATTTGTTTACAATAAATCAAGATAGTTCTTAAAACTGCAAGTCTTTAATCTGTGTATATTTGTCAGAAGTTCCATGTACCCATGTCACAATGGTGCGGTATTATATACTTTACATCTATAGTCTACTATTTCCACAGTTCATAAACTCTGTGGACCAAGTTGTCTAACGGGTATATTAGGATTATGTGATGGATTTTAAAAGTCTTTGATAATTTAGGCCCCAGTCCTGCAAACTCTTTAGCACGTGCATAACTTTATTGGCATGAATAGTCAGGTAAGCCCAGCTCCACAAAGGGACTTAGCTGAGCATTGCAACACCTAAATTTTAGATGCCTTGAAAATCACCGGGATCCACATAGCTCGAGATAGATGCCCAGGCTCCCTATAAAAAGGAGGGAAGAGAGAGGGGCCTGAGAATAGAATTCACAAAAGTGAGCATGTTAGGCAGGAAGCCACTTAAGCAAACCAATGGGACATGCTGATGAGAAGGTGTGTCCTAAGCCCCACCTCTCTCACGAAGTTTAGCACCTAAGTTCAGCCTTCAGGGAGCCACCTACCTCCACAGCCGGAGTCAGGTGGTTTCAGCACCTAAGGCATTCTTGCAAGAAAGGGCTTAGGTGCCTCCGTAACTCCTCACAGAACACCTGATGGGCTGGGGAGAAGGAGGAGCTTATGATGATGATGGAGACTTTTATAGTGCACTCACCCAGGATGTGGGAGACCCCAGTTCAATTCTTCCCTCTGCCTGATAAAAGAGAAGGGATTTGAAGAGAGGTCTCCCATCTCCAACCACTGAACTATAGAGTGATTCTCTCTCTGGCCCAATTAATATTTCATTAAAGTGGAATGGTTTTAACAAGAGAGATTGAAAAATCCCTCCATAACAGAATAATGCATATCCCACTCAAGTGTGAGCTGGGAGACCACAGTTCAAATCCCCTCTGCACATCAGGCACAGGGAAGAATTGAACGAGGGCCTTCCACATCCTGAGT
Source organism: Natator depressus (assembly GCF_965152275.1). NCBI lineage: Eukaryota > Metazoa > Chordata > Testudines > Cheloniidae > Natator > Natator depressus. The sequence goes on from NC_134235.1 coordinate 76,585,460, forward strand.
GAGTGCATTAACCACTGGGTTCAAGGATCTGAGAGCATCCCTGTGGCCATCTTGTGTGGAGTTAGGCATGCCTACCAGATTGGGCTCTGCAGGTGATGAGGTGGAGCTCACTTGGTTTGAGATTGTGCAAGGGCTTAGGCGTGAGACTGACATCCTGAGGCCACAGAGTGCCTGTGCAGAGGCAGAAACTTGGGCACATAGAGAAATTTAACAACAAAAATGTAGGTGCCAAGTGAGTTTTAGTGCCTTCAGTAGCCAAGCAGGGGTTTCTGGCTCAAAGTGATGCCTAAAACTGTGACTTAAGCACTGTATCTGGGCTTTAGGCCCCTGAGTACCTTTGTGGATCTGGTCCTTAGAGTAAGAATGCAGTAAAATGTATCAAAGTGAAAAACAGACACCATGAAAAATAAGTAGTGAGGAAGAGATGCAGAGTGTTCTTGCAAGATTTCCAGTACATCCAAACCAGAAACAGCAAATGGAACAATGTCAGAGGGACAATTTGAATATGAATGACCTCCCATCAGTTCTAAGGAGCTAATTAAAATGTCCATGATCACAGTTATGGCACATTCAGTTTTCAGTAGGGGAGGGAGTAGGGCATTTATTGTTCTTACCATGTAATTGAGCTTGCAGCTCCCCATTTTCCAATGGTGCTAAATGTACAGAGGTTTTGGAGGCCTTTCCTGTACCTGCTGCTCTATATTTATGTAAATTCAGCTTGTCTGCTCCAAGAAGTGACAGACTGCCTCAGGACAAGAGGGTGGACAGTAGGAGCTGAAGCAGCTACATTTGCTGGCTTCTGTTTTTCTTAATTCATTTAACTTTTGACAAACATGTAACTCAACATCTTGTCAAAATGACACATGTAGTCAGGTTATAGCATGATGTGATGTGGCACTCAGCATCAAGCATTGGTGAAACTATATTTTTCCTAATCAAGCTGTGGCTCTCAATTCTGATAGCAACAATTCAGTCCGAGTTTGGGAAGGAGGAAGGGGGTGGGACCAACACTTTCTTAAACACAGTTGTTCTTAGTGGATCATTGTATAAGCAAATACAAAGTCACAAATTGGTGATATCACTTCCGGTACCACAGTTCTCTTTCAGCATTATACAAATGTACTACTGTCCATATGGACAATCCATATGGGTCTATGGACAGCTTGTGTCCCACCCTTCAACACCCTTTTTCTTTTAAAGGAAATACAAATGTATTTTTTTTCTTTTTCTATGCCATATCTTCCCATAAGCATAGAATGTTAAGAGTTTTAACTTTCTCACAATTCTAGATCCTGGAACAGTTGTTAATCATAGCCAGATATGCACTGACTCATATGTTCTCTGCTCAAGGCCAGCGATTCATTTTACACTCCCATATCTTACATCAACCTGCTTGGCTTCCCACTATACTTTAAAGCCCTCGACTAACCACAACCACCACCCTTTTCTTTTATTCTACTTTAAATACCTGTTCAAAACTTTCTTCCTGAAGGTGATTTAGAGGACCAGATCCTCATCTGACCCTTAAACTATAGTATTAGCCATATTATTAACTCAGTATTATTATTTATTATTTGTATTACCATAGTACCAAGGAGTCCTAATCATGGACCAGGAAGTGCTGTGCAAACACATAATAAAGACAATCCTTGCCCCGCCCTCCCAAAGAGTTTAGGATATAGGCCTTACAGTCTAACAACTTGGGCTCAGTTAAAGACAAAGATGCTGGCTTCAGTTTTGTAAGAGAATTTGTTGGGGCTAATTTGGGAGGAGTAATAAGAGGGTTTAGATCACTTGTCTGCATATGTAAAAGCCAGCCTCACTTTGGGAGGTGAGGCAGAGACAGAGCTAGCAGGGGTTTGTCTGTGGAGATGCGTCCTAGAAACAGTTTATCCAACGCATTTTTCCTTTGCAGGGCTTTTGGCTAGAAAGCATTCCTCTGGGTTAGTTTTTCTCTGTAGAGCAGGGACTTGGTTTTGATGAGTTTTGAAAATGTATTTTAGTGTTGTACAACTTGTCACTTTTTTGTTTGCCATAAAATAAACACTTCAGCACAGAATGGTCATAGCCTTGAGACTGCCTAATTTATCCAAGGCCACGATGACACATCAGTGTAAATAAAAGAGGAAATGTGTGTAACCATCAAGAGCTGCGCATTATCCCCAAAGCAAAGGCAAGGTCTGTCTGCAACCTCATTTCTCCCTCGCAACTCCTCATGGCGTCTGTCATTTCCTCCTGTTGTTCTTGTCACAGAATGTAAGAACAGGGCCAGCACTCCGCCCGTATTCATTTTGTGAAGCATGATGGGCGTCTGTGGTGCTATATAAATAATACAACCTTTTTGCCCCTGAGTAATTAGACTAGCAGAAATGGGTCATGAATGAATTATAACGGGATGACCAAAATCAGGTGATTGAGTCTATGCTGGGCAAATGTAAGAGGTTCAGGAATGAAAGCACAAGTAGAACCATGTAACGGGAGTGGTTTAATTGACACGTAGGGGTGAATTATTCACTAGAACAATGTCACAAACTTCAGTTCAGTTACTCCAGTGATGAATTTGCCTTGTAGAGATGAACCCTATATCAAAAGATTACACTCCCAGTCAGCCTATATTCTACATTTTCAAAGACTAACTACACCCTAATCTCAGGACCTTTGGTACAGGGTATGAAACAGAAGGAAACTGGGTCAATCCCAATTGGTGATAATGCGGTGGTGGAATTAAGAGTCAGAGTGGATATAATTACATTGAAATGGATGTGAGAGAAATTAAGTGTTTAAATTGTTGAAGACAGGAAGCCTGTGCAAGACATAACAAATGGATTAAAGGGTTTCTTGTCTTTAGTGAGAGTGGCTTATTGATAAGTAAACATAGGGTGCTAGGAAACTAGGAAGGGTTACATCAGTAGTTAAAATCTCAGCCAAGAATGAGAAAAATACCTCAGATTTAACAGAAGCAATAGATACATTTTTATCAGAACAGGTGAACAAACTTTCTGACAATGCTTAGATAACTACAGGGGAAAAATGTGGAATAAATCAGTGTTTTCTAGAAAAAGTAGAATATCCACTAAATGGGAACAAGGCTGGCAAATCATTGTCAATCCAGTTTAAGCAAATGGACAAATCAAGACCTGTTTTAAGTATTTGACCACCCACTGCTTACTCTCATACCACCACTACAAATCAATAAGAGAACCAGATCCTCAGCACTTACTATGTTCCCTTTGTGCTGTTGCCTTCAACTGGCAAGCAAGGCTTCTTTCAGCACCTCCCCCAGCTTTGACACAAGATGGGGTTTGGGGCAAGGAGGGGGAAAGGGTAGTGAGGTGGTAAGTTGTAGCACTGGTTGGTGGAGTCATCCCTTAATGGGGTGGAGTTCTTCCTGGCACAAGTTAGAGGAGCTCTTAGATTGCTCTGACCTCAGTACTGCTTTGGTCCCTGGTCATAATGAGGATCTGAAGTGGCATAAGATTTGCTTAGAGGTCATAGGTTTAAACTAAAACCTCAAACATTTGTATAAGGATATATTTAAATCTGAGTCAGCAAAGCCTTTGCACCAAATAACTTACTTGATGAAATTAGTCTCTTTTTCTGTTCATGAATATCTGTGAGAAAGTCATGATTTTATAAACAGATACAACTAGGCTACATAAGTCACATGTTGACAATCTATACGTCTACAGTAAAACATTTTAAAATGTTACTGTTCAAATAAATCACATGGTATTAATTCTGTTCCCTAATGGAATGAGCATACAAGCATTTGTGTAGGAATACTCTTGAGGACAAACTTAAGATTTCATTTCCTCTAATACTTGTACATGTGACTTTGTGATTAATTTTCCATGAACATTGTGGCAGCAGAGTTCAATTTCAAGGATGTTCCCCGCAAGTAAACACAAAAATTACACAAATGTGCTAATTCATGCAAAACTATGAAATAATCTGAGAATATTTTTATATTATTTGCCTTGGTTTAATCACTAAAAATTATGGCATATTTTGGAGGGGTTCTATCTGAAACAGATAAATCCCAAATGGGACAAGGGGCTGAGGGAGGAGGGAGATGATGAAGGTTAAAAGAAAGTATCTAGTTAACAGATAATTTAAAATATGGTAACACATCAGGTATTGATGTACTGCAAAAATTAGTATTATAATTAGGCTTACAAGGATAAGATTTTTATTGGTAAATGTCAGTAAGCATCAAGTACACACACAAACGGACAAAATATCAAAATTTACAGATAGGCAAAGCAGGCAAAATGCTGCCTGAGAGCTTATTAGAGTATGATTTAAGGCTATTTACTTTGTTAATTTGAGATGTGATGTTGACAATTTGTGTTTTGATGGTTATAAACCTTTAACTTTTTGAATCTCAGTGTCAACTGTCAAGAAATAATTGTCTGACCTCCCTCATTTGTCTTTTCCCCCACACCACCACCATAATTTCCAGCAACTGTGAAAATTTAAATTGATAAAAAAATACTTAAAATGAACAATTATCCATCAAAATTATAAACAAAAATTGAATTTCATCAAGCCGTTATAATAAGACATTTCAAAAGATCCATGTTTAGTCAGGAAAGACTGGGAACACCTTACTCCCGTTAGTGATCCAATTGAATTACTTTTGTGAGCAACGACTTATCCTTGTTTTGATCATATTTTCTACATTCAGATTTTTTCAAGGAACAAGTAATTGCTCACCAATATTAGTAAGGGGCTTACTACTTAGCCCTGAAACTGTATGATAAAATGCATTATTTCTACACGACTGGGAAAACTGGAATTAGATTCCAAAATCAAAATATGTACTCCAAAGTCCAGTTATATTCCATAGTTCTCAAGGGCAATCAATATATGTTGATTGTAGATATATTTCTCTTTGGAATATGGACCCTAAAATACTTAGAAAAATAATTATGAATAAACAGAATAAAAATTGTTAAAATTACTTAAGGATGATCAGGTAGGCTTTATATCTGGGAGACAAGCAGGAGACAGTTAAAGAAGATTAATGCATATGATCTGGGCAGTAAAAGGCATGTTGGCACCTATACCTGCCATATTGTCTGATGATAGAAATGTGTTCGATGGGTTACCTGTTTTTACCTTGCAAAAAATCTGGCTGTCGTAATAATTCCACTAAGCAATGTGAAAGAGAACTGAACAAACAGTACATGTTGGGTAGTCAAACCCTGCATGTTCTATTCTCAGGGGGTCGCAGCAGACCACACCCCGCAGGTTTACTTGGAAATAGAATGTATATTAACCCACCTCTTCCCAAAGTTCTCAGTCCATGCTGTCTCCACCAAAGTTCTCAGACTTTCTACATTACCTCTGCTGTCTTCAGTGTGTTCTTGAAACCTGGTTCCCTATTTGTTATATTCTGGGGCCACATTGGTCCCTCTGTTCCTTTCTCTCCAGATTTCATGAGGCATAAGGACCACTCCATCCCATCCTTGCAGCAGACCTTTTAGAGGCTGCCTAGTATAACTGCTCCCTAATTCTTTCAAGGCCTTTGGCAGACAAGAAGCGTGCATATTCTGGGCTGCTGCACTGGGAAACACATTTCTGCTGCCAGCTGGCTTTCTACAGAGTTCAACAGGAAAGAGATCCCATAATCCCTAGCTCAGTAGCTAAAAAAGTCTCCATAGTTAATTGTTAAGTACGGTAGTTTCTGACATGCTGAAGCTTTATTATTTTAATTTCTATTCAATTAATCGTTGTAATTCATCCTGAAATCTGATTATCTAGAATGGATTTCCCCTTTGTGTGACTGTCTTTAGAGTATAAAAAGGTTATTCTCATAGTCATCATCTACCAATTCCATTCATTAATTATATTTAGTTAGAGCTAATTGCAAAATTGTGATTGAAATTTTCCTTTGGAAAATACCATTTTGATTAAACTGAATTTTTTCATGAAATCATATCTATTTTGAAAAAAATTGGAAAAATGACTTTCATTTTTAATGACAAGTTTCAGAGTAGCAGTCGTGTTAGTCTGTATTCGCAAAAAGAACAGGAGTACTTGTGGCACCTTAGAGACTAACCAATTTATTTGAGCATAAGCTTTCGTGAGCTACAGCAAGCTTATGCTCAAATAAATTTGTTAGTCTCTAAGGTGCTACAAGTCCTCCTTTTCTTTTTTCATTTTTAAATGACATTTTGTTTTGCAATTTACTTTATCTTATATTTAAAAAATTAGAAAACAAAGGATTGAAATTGAAATGAAACATTTCAGATTTATCAAAATGAAACATTTCAGTTCACGTAAAGCAAATTTCAAAATGTCAGCTTTTTGTTCCAGGTCAGGATGAATTTTTTTCAAAATCTCAAATTTTTTTGCAAGACAAAAAAGTTGCTTTCTGACCAGTTTAACCACTTCTTTTATGTGATATTTAATATTAGGATAAATCCTGCACTCATCATTTAGTATTTATTCAGTGAAATGTGCCACTGAAGGCCATGTAAATTTGGCACCCTTAAATAGGGATGTGTGGCTCCTTTTGACATCCGTGGCAACTCAGGGCCAATATCTATCTTTTGCCCTGGATCAGGGCTGTGCAAGTTGACTCATGGGTGTTTGGGAGTTGCCAAGTTGCCATGATATATTTTACTTAAACCCAATGTAATAGGTGATATAACAGCTATTTGAACTGTAATAATTCTATAGATCTAGTTTGTAAGTAAGCTGGCTGACAATTTCCATCAAAACTTTTCTTTGATGAGAAATGTCTTTTTCTAATGATTTTTTTTTCAGACAATGTTTATTTTATCCTAAATTTCCTGGGGTTCTTTTAAATGCTAGAACAAAAACTGATTTTCCTTTACCAAAAGCTGAACATTGTGCTGGTGTTATTTTTAAGTTTTCAGAAACTTCACAATGATGCCAACTATTTGTTTGGTTTTGTTTTGCATCCAAAAAAAGGGGAAAATTTCCATGGAAAGCTTTGAAAAAATAAAATTGTTTCATTTCTTTCTCATTATTTTTTTCCCCAAAAAAACCCCCAAAACTCATCTGACCATTTTCCAACCAGCTCTATCTGTCGCAGTACATTGGGGCCAGTGCAGATCCACATTGTCTATGGGAGCACTTGCGGTATATCTAGTGCAGCTGGAAGCGAGCCTCCCACCCTTGGTAGCCAGACTCACGCTAGCAGGCTCGACCTAGCACACGAAAAATAGTAGTGTGGACATTCCTGTTTGGGCTGGAGCTCGGGCTCTTAAGCATAGCTGGTCGGGGAGGCTTGAGAACTTCAGTCCCCGCCCAAGTTGCAATGTCCAAACTACTATTTTTAGCGCACTAGTTCAAGGCCTGGAAGCATGAGAAGCAACGTAACATGTTGCTTTGCTGTGTAGAAGACCAGCTCTGAGGGCTGGGGTGGAGGAGAGGTCAGGTCTGTAGCCCTGTCTCCTCACCTCCCCACTCCACTGTGCTGCAGGAAGCTTGCTCCCTGGCTGCACTAGCTGTTGTTATGCTTAGCAGAGAGCTGAGACTACACAAGTTGTTAGCTGCATGGATTTAACCAAGGACTAAGCTCCATGAGCCCTCCACCCCTTGATCACCTGCAGAAAGCCAACCATAAGCTGGCCCATCATTTTATTTTGGAAGATAACCTTCTTTTAAATGACATTTGAAATATTGTAGATGTATTTTATAATGTGGTTATCTGAGGTAAAGCTACTGCTGGACGTAAGAATTCTGAAGCAATGAGGGATGCTTGTGCTGCCTTGTCTAAATACTGAGCTGGTTTTCTCATTTCTCTTACAGCAGGGCTTGCATCTGAGCTCTGGAAATAAACCAGTGGGTATCCAGTGGGCATCCAGATTGTGTGGGCAACCAGTTCTTTTCTGAGTGCTTCATAAGCCAACAATGTGAAAGGATTTCCCCACTATTCATGTACTTTGGTACATGAAGGCTGCCATTGATCATGCCTGTGCAACACCCTGGACTTTGATGGGGATGGAGAGGTCTGAATGAGGCAGAATGTGTTTGCATAAATGTTTATGAAATATATCAGACATGAACAATTGTAATCTGCTTGTTTATGTGACTGACTTGGAGGGATGTAAATGAGTGTTAGGTTGACAGGAGAATACAGGGAAATCCTCATCACTGTCACAGACCAAGCCTTTTGCCTATAAATTATGTCCACTTTTTTTTTTTGCTTTAGAATAGAGCAATGTTGTTTTCAGGAGCCATATATCTGTTGGACCTGAATTTGGAGGGGTGTTTTTTTTTTAAATCTAAGAAAGGGAGGTTAATTTGAACTATTCTGTGGCGGCACTGGTTAGGAGTCAAAACTCCAGCAATCCATCAAAGTATGATGAAGATAACAAGAGGAAGACTGGCTATTCTGGCAGTTGCTGGGAATATTTGTTTGTTCTGAAATTTCATCTGTTGCTTGAACAATGTACTGAATGAAACTTTCAATCAAACCTTACTACGTTGGTGGTTGGTTTTTGCTTTTCTGTTTGGATGGGATTTTGCCATGTTGTTCCAATTTAGCCACTAAAGCTTGTCCACTACTGAAAAGGCCAGAAGGCAAAATAACTCTGATTTTTCCACTATCCCCAGCTCTGTTTTTCTGTTATTTTCATGTCTTCGAGTCTCTAATCACCAACAGATCTCAATGCAAATGCCAATTTTTTAATTATATTTCTATATTTACCTCAAGATGTTTTAATGTACACTTTTCCCATTTGCAGTGTATAGTACATTTTAAAGAAGGGGGCCAATTAAATTAAATGTAAAATTTAAAAATACATGTCACATGTACTTATGAGGAATACAGGGTCCGACATTATTGTTTGTATTGGATCAACAGAAACAAAACATAATGGTAGATTTTCTCAGATTCTCCAGAAATGTTGTGTGGTTACATTTACTGTGTTTATAGTTTTCATGTCTCAGCTTTAGTCAAAGTGAGTACAAACAGTAAATAAAGGGGTGTGGGTGGGTGTATATATATAAACCTTTATTTGAAGTGGAGTTGCTACAATCACAAAAGGGATTCCATACAAATGATATCTTGGTTTTTCATATTTATTCTCTCCCAGTGACTTCCTTATCAAATAATGCTCACTTTTCAAGTCAAAACAGAATGCTTCCAACAGCCAGCACTACAGGATCACTGGAAGCCAGGCAGTGTTCCTTATGCATCAGTACCAATAATAAAGATTTTAGAATCAAAACTTAGCTGCTAATTTAGCTGATCATGCACAAAGCAGGGTACAATACTTTCCAGCTCTGCTTTGTAATGCTGACTGTGGTAAACATTTCTTCTGTTCTAATTAAACAGATAGCAGCTGTATACATGTGAGGCAAATAAAGAAGGTGTCATTTTTGCACTTTTCTGGTTATAACACCGCTTCAGTAGCTTAGTGCTAACAATGGTCTTGATTCTTCATGCCTCTGGTGTGTGGCCCTAGCATTGGAGTCAATGGGATTTCCACATGTGGAGAACCTGTCAGATTAGCAAGAATAACTGTAGCTGTTCATTTTAAAGTGTTTGCTAGAGGATAGACTATGCAGTTATCTATCTCAGCCAAGCAGCAAAGACTAGACCTTTTCAGCACCCCCCAGATATTGGGTCTGGTTCAGACCACAGTCCCAGCCCTCTAGATCGTCCCCCTAGTCATTTCAGAGGGGAATGGGCAGACAGGGATGGAGAGTTAATGGAGACTTTGCTTTGTCCCCACTCACTGATCAGGCATCCAGGGGAAAGCAAGGTGCATACTTTCAAGAACTACAATAATTTACTTCCCCCTTGATCAAGAGGAGAGTTGAGACTATGAGTCACAATTCCCTCCCAGGGCTGCTCCATAGGTGGGAGAGTTACTCAGGGCTGAATCTTAAGATTCAATCTAGTCCTAAAACTTTAGTTAACAACAAAAAGGGACAACCCATAAGCACAGAAGTAAGGGAGACTCAGTTAAAAGTCCATGTGTTGTTTAACCTTCTGTCAGAACGTTCACATACATAATAGAGCAACAAGAGTGAATCAAGGCCATTAACCAGTTTCCATTTTTAACCCCCTTCTAACTTCTTCATAACAGTTTGTTTCATCTTCAAATGTGTCATTGGTCGCATGGGGTGAGATATTCAGCGTTCTATACCTATAAATGAGAAAGTATATTTTGCTTAGAGAAGGTCTGGTGCCATGATTAGAGAATGGTTAATGATACAAAGACAGAGTTAAGGTGGCTATTAGAACTTCCATACTGAATTTCTTTGCTTTCTAATATAGCAGAATTTGATTTGTTTTCCCATTGTATTTAAGTTTTTGTGTAAGGAAGCTATATTTACAGCCAGAACTCTTTCCTGATAAAATATTTGTCTGACAATTTTCTTTATAGGAAGTATCAGGAATGTTTGGCCCCCCTGCAGACTTGTCAGCTAAAGCAGAAATGTTGAAACAAACAAAGCTCAAAAGCTTGTCTCTCTCATTAACAGAAGTTGGTCCAATGATATTACCTCACCACCTTCTCTCTGCAGCAATACTGCAAACAAAAATGTAACCTATTGTCTATCAACTACTCAGGGCTCAATTTATGAGCCTTTTCTTTAAACACAGTTTACAGTTTAATAGAATACTGAATGTTCTTCCCTGCTAATCCAATTAAGATGAGTCAACAACAAAAATTAATATAACAAATATCAATGTTTTACTAAATTAATTATCTTTGGCTCTACAGTTGCATTGTAATCTGTTTCTTCTCTTGCTCTGAAGGCACTATACTTAGCTTGCTGTATTGTCCAATAATAGAGAACATGTGCCCTGCTTTGCAGCTTCTTCCCTTTTTACTTGTGTGAACTTTATCAAGCATATTCGATCCACTACCCCTAGAGCAATGGTCCCAAAACTGTGTGGCACACCCCCAAAGGGGCACATTGGAACAATTGTGGAGAGGCAGGGCTGGGGCCAGCCACCATAGCCACTCCTCCCCCAGACCAGATCTGCCCCCAGCCTCACTCCTCCCCCAACCCTGTTCAACCCCTAGTCTTGTTCAACCTCCAAGCCCAGATCTGCTCTCATTTCCCTCTCCCATCCCCAGTTCCTCCCCCAGCTCAGCCTTCAGCCAAGCCCTACTGTAGAGCAAGCCTTGGCTGTGCAGTAATGGAGGGGGGACACAGACATAGTCCATTACTGGGGGAGGCATGACTGAAAAAGGTTGAGCACCACTGCATTAGAGGGTATGTTTACATGGCACACAGAGGCCATCTTTGTGGGACCTGGGTTTGTGGACTTGGTGTTTCCAAGCCCATGCTTGAGCATCCACACTCCCTTGTAAACCTAGGTCTACAATTGCTGGACCCAGCTCTCACAGCCCCACTAACTCATCCATCCTGACCAACCAGACTTTCTCACTCCAGTCTGCTGTTTGAACTGTGTCCACACTGCAAAATGACAAGGCTTGAACCCAAATTGCAGTGAGATTCTGGCTCAGACCCACTTTCATAGCAGGTTCTAGGACCAAGGTTCTCAGTGTTTGCTGACCTGAGTCAGATTCATTTGTGTGTGGACAGAAGTGGGGCTTGGGCTCAAACCTGAGTCAGACCCTGGCCTTAGTATGCAGTGTAGACATGTCCTTAAAGTCCAGAGTTTACATGAGTTCAGGGCAGACAGAAAGAAGGAGGGATTCAAATCTGAGGTCAGCTGAACTTCACACAGACCCTGATTCAGCAAAGAACTTAAGTGCCTGCATAACTTTAGCATGCAAGTAGTCCCCTTGACTTGTACAGGATTATGCTTGTTCTTAAAGTTATTGCTGAATCTGAGCCACAGCTGGGAAAATGATACAAGTTTTCTAAACTCAAACTCTGAACTTCACCATTGATCTTCTACATACAAGTATACATGTCCCCACATCCAAACACCATATCTCCACTTCTCAAAACAATTTTTTCAATCTTTAACTGCCATGCTGTTTTCATTCTCCATACTTCTTCAAACCTATCCTTGCTCTAAGTTTCTATGAGCTGAGAGTCCTCATGTTTACACTGGCTTTAAACTATTTTAAATGATAGGAGAATTAAGTGTATAATGTAAAGAATGCATGTATTTTGTCTCAGATGGTTCCCCAGAGAAACTTCTCTACCCACAAAATAAACACTGCCTGTTTTCTTTGCTTATATTTTTTTCCACAGGAAGAACTCTTAAACATGTTTTTCCCTTATCACTGCTATGGTTTTGCTTGCAACTACCTTTCAGCCTCTGACTAAGGTACAGCACACTCCACAAACAGCTTTGTGTTCTTGCTGTCAATAAGGTAGGCAGACACAGACTTGTACCTACACTTAGACCACCCAAATTCGCTGCTGTTCCAATTTCACTTCTCCTTTCATGTCTGAAATGTATGACGACGACCGAAATTGGCTCCCATTAGGTCCTCCAAAGTATATTAAAAGCCAGAAAAGCACCAATGAATTTGCACCGTGTTCTTTTGAGCCAAACTAATCTGGTTCGCATCTTATTACAGAACTTGTGTGATGCCTGTGTAGTGCTGGATTTGTTTTCCCTGGGAACAATTCAACCAGCCTTCATTTAAACATAGCATAAGAGCTATAACCATGGGTCAGGAGAAACTGGGAAGCAGCCTAAGATGCTCGCATCAGGCAGCACAGCTGAAAATTCAACCCGGAGGTGCAGCTGACTCATTGAATGTCTAATGCTGAACAAGGCTGGGAGCTAGTCTCGATATTCTTCCTTTAAAAATTAAGTACCAAATAAAGAATTTCAGCCAAGTATTATTGCACATTAAAAACAAAAGTCATTTTTCATCTCCTTTTGTTATAGGCAGTCAAGTAGTTAGAATCACACAAAGAGAGAAAAAAGACTCTATTCTTGGATTCACTGAGGTCATTGTTAGAAATGGGCAAATCAGTTCAGATTAAACAAGAAGCAGCACAAATCTTTGACCTGAAGTTTGAGCCAAGCACACATAAAATGATTTGAGGTTGAGAAAAGTTTGGTTAGCTGTGTGGTACTCGTGCTTCTCAGCACTTCATAGCTTCTAGTAGAACCAGAAGTGGAAATACTAAAATGCTGTAGGGAAACTTTTCTCATGATATTTACAACAGCTCAAACCAGAGGGCGAGAGGTTAGACTGAGCCAGTTTTGGATGGAGCACCAGATCAACACTTCTGTGGGATTTGGAGCCTTTTAGCGTTCTGCCATTTCACCTTCTGACCCTGCCAGAATGTACTGGAAATTAATCATTAAAGCCTGTGCTTTTCATATCTAATGAGATGCTATCTGTCCAGCCAGTCAGGAGTCTGGGGCGTGGCTGCTGTAGGGCCCCAGGCCTTGAGCACTAAGGCTGGTGGTCAGGAGTGTTGGTTCAGCATATTGTTGGGGTATGGAGGTTAGGGGCACTGGCTAGTGACATGGGAAACTGGGGTGCAATACTGGTATCCTCATAAACTTACAGCCCAAAGGGTAAGGGAGCTAAGGTGGCTTTACACCTTCTTTGAACCCTCCTGAAGAGGCTGGAGCAGCCCTCTAGATAATTTAGGTAGCCCTGAGGAGCTCTTTAAGTTACAGCAGCCTCCCTGGCCTACCCTACACGGAGCAGTGCCACTCAGATTCTCTGCAGCACTGTCTGTGACCCTATCACCCCAGGTTCTCAGCACACCTGCGCCAGGGCTTGCCAGGAAGTCCTCAGAATGGGGATCTTCACTAGCTCCTGTGGTTGTGAAATTCTCCCCCAACCAGATCCATGGCTTGTAGAGCCTATTTATGCCACTCCAACCCTTTTACCAGAGCAAAAGGGATGGAGTGTGGGGAGGATCTAATCTTGTAGATCCTTATCTGAATCCAAGCACTTAAGCAAATGTACAACTTTAAATATGTGCCTAGTCCCAACGAAGTCAAAATATTGATCCATATGAGGAATGATCTGCTGCTGTAAACGGATGCAGCTCAACCAGATTTCAATGGAGAACTTGAAAACTTTTTGAGGTGCACAAAGCATATCCCTACAAGCCCTGCTGCACTGCACGCAGACATCTACGGACACATACACATTTAAATACATACTCAATAAAGGATGGAAGAACAATTCACTTAGACAAGATTTAAAACTGCATTCTAGGATAGATGTGCATATTAGGTATTTGGAAATGAGCTTCTTTGTCTTGTGCTGGTATATAAAATCAGCAACTGTAATTACTGGCAATGGGCAGGTGGCATATTTAAACCCTTATACATACAGAATAGTTATTACTCAAAGTGTAAAACAATATATTCTGTTTAGTCTTGCACTAGAATCTGGAACGTGTGGACCAAAATCTGGTAAATCACCAAAGCCAGACCAAGCAGAACAGTGTGCTATGTAGGGTCTCCTCTTTGCAAACAGCGGGGATCTTTCTGTGCTGCTGCTGCTAATGATGTCGTTGCATGCTGCTTGGAAGCTTTTTTTTTTTTTTTCCAAAAGCTTCAGGATGACTTTGCTATCAAAATGGATGACAAGCATTCACACACCGAATAATGATATTTTAATTCATAATTTATCAAGTTATGTGATGTCATAAATTAAATAAATTATATTAAGTCTGAGTGAACACATCCTTTCGGTGAATAGCAATAAGCTCCCAAATGACTCCTTTAGCAGAAGGGGAGGGATTTTTTCTGCCCCTCAGAAAAAAAATTATAAAGAGCTGTTTTCCTGGTGTTTGTGTAACCCACACACCTCCAGGGTGTGGTGTTCTGTCCCACCTGGTGGCACTGAGACCACTTAGAGAGAGAGAGATTAATGAATTTGTTGCAGAGCCTTAGGTAACAGCAAGTTGGCTTTTAGCTCATGCAGTAGAGACACATGCATTTAGCTCCCAAGGTCTCAGGTTCGATCCTGCCTGCGGACGAGTGAGGTTTGTCAGGTTACGTCTGCAAAAGCTACTGGGGCAGATTGTTAAAGATAAAACAGTCTCCAGGGAGAAATGTCTAGATTTGTAAAACTAATGCAATCACTGTATAAAATAAAACTGAGCAGAATAGGTGAAAATGATATTTGGTAAAAAGCTTGGGGCTAAATCATGAAGTCAGTTTTCACTCAATCTGCCTCATTAAACCAGGACTTTATTTGTAGTCAAATGGGAGTTTTGCCTCAACACAGACTGAGAAAAAAAAATGAAAGCAAGATCCTACCCTTCCTGTTTCTTTGTGGAAAGTGTGCAGCTGAGGACTGATACGGAGAAACATCCCATGAGGGTCTGCTTATAGAATCACCTCCTGATTCTTCCATCAGAGTATGGGGAAGAAGTGGGAGCAGGCGCGAAGAGGGAGCAATTTGTCTGCTCTGCAGAAGAACCAATGGATCCAGCCCACAGACATACCCAAGATGAAGAGTCTTTTGACATGACTCAGCACTCCTTATGCAGGCAAGAATCACAGTATGGCTCCGGGAGTTTGGGATGTTTTAGTACTGCAGGGTTGGTTCCCTAGGAGGCCTGAGCCCACAAGCTCTCCAGGCTGAGCACCCTTTGGTTTCAGGTTTACAGGTTCAGACCTCAAGATCTTGGGGCTAATTTCTCAGGGTTTGGACTGGCACCTTCTACTCCAAAAGTACAACTTACAGGCCTCAATAGGAGGAAGAGGAGAAGGGGCTTTTATGTTACATCTTTGTAACATTCAGCAAATTGGCAGGCTCTCCACTTATATCAGATGTGTTAAAGCAAGCAGTCATTTGTCGTAGAGAAAAATGGCTACTCAAACAAATCCCATTCAGTTCAATCCGTATTTTGTCCTCCATAATGGCCAGAGACATTGTACGCCCTGGCCAATTTGGTCATTGCCAGTGCTCTGAAGAGAGATGGGGGAGATGCTGGACAAAGCTGTCAGGAATAGTAATGAGACAAGGGAGCTGGAGAGCTCCTTTTGAAATAATGGTCCAGAAGCATACAAAGCTTTTAACTTTTTGGTGCATTTATACTCTGAGAGAATAACACTATACATGGCAAAGGAATCCAAGGTGGGGGAGTAGCATTGTATGTAAGGGAACAGTATGACTGCTCAGAGCTCCGGTACGAAACTGCAGAAAAACCTGAGTGTCTCTGGATTAAGTTTAGAAGTGTGAGCAACAAGAGTGATGTAGTGGTGGGAGTCTGCTATAGACCACCGGACCAGGCGGATGAGGTGGATGAGGCTTTCTTCCGGCAACTCGCAGAAGCTACTAGATCGCACGCCCTGGTTCTCATGGGTGACTTTAATTTTCCTGATATTTGCTGGGAGAGCAATACAGTGGTGCATAGACAATCCAGGAAGTTTTTGGAAAGTGTAGGGGACAATTTCCTGGTGCAAGTGCTAGACGAGCCAACTGGGGGGGAGCTTTTCTTGACCTGCTGCTCACAAACAGGGAAGAATTAGTGGGGGAAGCAAAAGTGGACGGAAATCTGGGAGGCAGTGACCATGAGTTGGTTGAGTTCAGGATCCTGACACAGGGAAGAAAGGTAAGCAGCAGGATACGGACCCTGGACTTCAGGAAAGCAGACTTCGACTCCCTCAGGGAGCGGATGGGTAGGATCCCCTGGGGGAATAACAAGAAGGGGAAAGGAGTCCAGGAGAGCTGGCTGTATTTCAAGGAATCCCTGTTGAGGTTACAGGGACAAACCATCCCGATGAGTCGAAAGAATAGTAAATATGGCAGGCGACCAGCTTGGCTTAACGGTGAAATCCTAGCGGATCTTAAACATAAAAAGGAAGCTTACAAGAAGTGGAAGATTGGACATATGGCCAGGGAAGAGTATAAAAATATTGCTCGGGCATGTAGGAATGAAATCAGGAGGGCCAAATCGCACCTGGACCTGCAGCTAGCAAGAGATGTCAAGAGTAACAAGAAGGGTTTCTTCAGGTATGTTGGCAACAAGAAGAAAGCCAAGGAAAGTGTGGGCCCCTTACTGAATGAGGGAGGCAACCTAGTGACAGAGGATGTGGAAAAAGCTAATGTGCTCAATGCTTTTTTTGCCTCTGTCTTCACTAACAAGGACAGCTCCCAGACTGCTGCGCTGGGCATCACAACATGGGGAGTAGATGGCCAGCCCTCTGTGGAGAAAGAGGTGGTTAGGGACTATTTAGAAAAGCTGGACATGCACAAGTCCATGGGGCCGGACGAGTTGCATCCGAGAGTGCTAAAGGAATTGGCGGATGTGATTGCAGAGCCATTGGCCATTATCTTTGAAAACTCGTGGTGAACGGGGGAAGTCCCAGATGACTGGAAAAAGGCTAATGTAGCGCCAATCTTTAAAAAAGGGAAGAAGGAGGATCCTGGGAACTACAGGCCAGTCAGCCTCACCTCATGGAGGTGAGGAAAAATCATGGAGCAGGTCCTCAAGGAATCAATCCTGAAGCACTTACACGAGAGGAAAGTGATCAGGAACAGTCAGCATGGATTCACCAAGGGTAGGTCATGCCTGACTAATCTAATCGCCTTCTATGATGAGATTACTGGTTCTGTGGATGAAGGGAAAGCAGTGGATGTATTGTTTCTTGACTTTAGCAAAGCTTTTGACACGGTCTCCCACAGTATTCTTGTCAGCAAGTTAAAGAAGTATGGGCTGGATGAATGCACTATAAGGTGGGTAGAAAGTTGGCTAGATTGTCGGGCTCAACGGGTAGTGATCAATGGCTCCATGTCTAGTTGGCAGGCGGTGTCAAGTGGAGTGCCCCAGGGGTCGGTCCTGGGGCCGGTTTTGTTCAATATCTTCATAAATGATCTGGAGGATGGTGTGGATTGCACTCTCAGCAAATTTGCGGATGATAGTAAATTGGGAGGAGTGGTAGATATGCTGGAGGGCAGGGATAGGATACAGAGGGACCTAGACAAATTGGAGGATTGGGCCAAAAGAAATCTGATGAGGTTCAATAAGGATAAGTGCAGGGTCCTGCACTTAGGATGGAAGAACCCAATGCACAGCTACAGACTAGGGACCGAATGGCTAGGCAGCAGTTCTGCGGAAAAGGACCTAGGGGTTACAGTGGATGAGAAGCTGGATATGAGTCAGTAGTGTGCCCTTGTTGCCAAGAAGGCCAATGGCATTTTGGGATGTATAAGTAGGGGCATAGCGAGCAGATCGAGGGACGTGATCGTTCCCCTCTATTCGACATTGGTGAGGCCTCATCTGGAGTACTGTGTCCAGTTTTGGGCCCCACACTACAAGAAGGATGTGGATAAATTGGAGAGAGTCCAGCGAAGGGCAACAAAAATGATTAGGGGTCTGGAACACATGACTTATGAGGAGAGGCTGAGGGAACTGGGATTGTTTAGTCTGCAGAAGAGAAGAATGAGGGGGGATTTGATAGCTGCTTTCAGCTACTTGAGAGGTGGTTCCAGAGAGGATGGTTCTAGATTATTCTCAGTGGTAGAAGAGGACAGCACAAGGAGTAATGGTCTCAAGTTGCAGTGGGGGAGGTTTAGGTTGGATATTAGGAAAAACTTTTTCACTAGGAGGGTGCTGAAACACTGGAATGCGTTACCTAGGGAGGTGGTGGAATCTCCTTCCTTAGAAGTTTTTAAGGTCAGGCTTGACAAAGCCCTGGCTGGGATGATTTGATTGGGAATTGGTCCTGCTTTGAGCAGGGGGTTGGACTAGATGACCTTCTGAGGTCCCTTCCAACCCTGATATTCTATGATTCTATGATTCATAGAATATATCTGCAAAAGAAGAACCAAAAAGTTGTAATCGGTACCCAGCTATTTCTGCTCCCAATGGAAATGCCTGTGGGGATGAAGACAACAATACTATATTGCAGAGCACATGAGTGCCACCTCTAGAATACATCCCAGTATTAATCGTATTTGTAATTATGTTACACCCCTTGCTGCCAAAATTGTAAAATATTATTGCTGAATTTGCAGCATTTCCTACATTCACCAAACTACATACAAGTTAAGTTTTTATGGAAATCTTAACTGCAGTACCATTTAGATTTCTAATTTTAAAAGTCTTGGGTTAATTAGGTGTGAAAGAAAAGATAAAGTATGTAGAAAATATGGAAGCTCAAAGGGCAAGGATTCTTCCTCTGATGCTGTATCACCCATATATAACCTACAATCTTCCACCTAGTCTCTTGAAAAAATAAAATCAATGAAAACAATTATTTAAGTGGGAAAAATATGCTCTGGTGGTTCAGTTACTTCCAGATGTGGGTACCCTAACCTCTGCTGATAGGTTCAGGTAATTTAAATTATTCATATGAACAAACTATAAATGACATAGAAAAAAAGTCCTAGCCTATCAAATGGTCTCAGTCCAGTGCTGTTCTTCTGATAATGTTCTCCCATTGTTACACAGTATGCACATTGTTTCTATATCACAGCTTTCATACAACATGTCACACAGAGAGGAGAGCTCTGTAGAATTTTCTCTGGGTTTCCAGTAGATCTGCAATCTCTCTGATTGGTCACTCTCTGTCCCATGTGCCCTACACCTATTTCCTCCTACCAAAGAGGAGAGAATGCAGTGCACTGTCTACAGGGAAACAAACCAGATTTTTTCAGCTCAGCGTTTTTATGTGAGGAAGGAACAAGATGGGTATATAATTTGTATGCATGTTTGTGTGTGTTTAGATTTACTGCTCTCTGTATCTTCTAATAAACCTCTTTTTACTGGGAAATCACACAAAAATAAATGATGTTGAGATTAAAAAATAAGTAAGAATAACTCACTATGTTTTCCATGATCAAATCTTTTTGAAGTACCTCTGTGCGAGTGTAAACTACAAAATGCTCTCAGATCTTTATGAGATCAAAAAGCCCGCCCCTTTGAAAGTCAGACTTGGTTAACTGCAAAAGTTCTTATTTAGGTATTTTATGACTGCTAAAATTTTGGATGTTTAAATTAAGATTTTTGGTGAAAGGGTATCTGGAGGTTGATGGGGAATGGTATAAAATCTTTCTTGGGCACTGTGATGTGGTTATAAACCTTACACTTTAGCAGCCATAAATGGGTTAATGGGCAAAACAGTCACTTCCCCCAGCTGTGACTCAGCGGCTGACCAGCAACAGCTGAGATAAAAAGATGACTCCTAGAAAGAGAAGCCTTTAAGAGAGAGGAGACTGCAGAGGAGAGGGGGAGTTGCTCCCCGGGAATAGGGAGGAGCACTCCAAGGAAAAGGAACTTAGGGCAAGATCTCCCAGACAGCTGGAGGGGGACTTTATACTTCCAGGGAGCCTGAGGGGACTCTGCATCTGCCTGGAGGTAGGAATTGACCCAGGGAAACAGAAGCAAGCCTATGGCAGCAGACCCTAGCTGCTTAATACAGGGTCCCTGGGCTGGATCCCAGAGGGGAGATAGGACCTGAGTTCCGCTACTGACTCCCAAGGAAAGTGAGGTTAAAAAAAACCCTGACATAACAGAAGGTAAATATTATTAAGCCTAAGGTGGGGCTGAAGGCCTGAGGCAGGGTTATTAGACTTCTGCCTTATTGGACTTTTTATTACCCCAGATGGGGAGGGATTATAAATGACCTGGCTGGAAGGCTAGGTTGTGAAAAGGAGCAAGCCACCCCAGGTATGTGGATGTACTGAGGATGTTGTATTGAGAATTGTGTTGGAATTGCAAGGTCCCCTTTTCAAAGAGGGAATAATGGAAAGACAAAAGAAACTGAGGCAGGACAAAGCAGTTGGGGGCAGATCCAGAAACTATTGAGAAGACAGTCAAGATACTCAGCTCCTGTGCTCCCGTTTCTGCTGTAAAAGGACCTTCTGCATATCACTACATCTCCTCGTATGGGCAGGGTTGTGTTCAGACAATGTGTAAATCCTGGGATCCCTTTGTTACTGTGGAAAGGAGGGGTAGGAGTCTTAGATCCCATGTATCTTCCTCCTGTTGCTGTAGAAATAGGGGAGTAGCCCCATCATATTAATAAGAAATTTGAAATATGGCTATTCCATACTTGTGTGCTAGAAAGGGTTTATTTTCTATTTATTTTTGGTGAAAATAACGGCCCACAAGACACACTAGGTCTGTTGCAGCTCTTGGAGCAGGGGAATGTGGCTTTTTAAAATTCTATTTAGGCCCAAATGTGAGTAAGACCCAGTATTCCTATTCTAATTTATGTATGCAAAGGATCTAGGTTCCAAGCATATGTATTCACATTCAGACTCTAATAGGAAACACAGCCGTATTTCTCAGGATGACATAGATTAGAAATTCTTTTGAACATTTACCCATCTCATATTTATGGTAATATCATTAGATACATTTAGGACTTGAAACAGGGACATGCAAAAAATAAGATTACATATGCAATAAATCTTTAATAGCTGTCACTGCACTTCTAGAACGCAGGCAACACCTCTGTCTTCATAACCCAGCTTTGTAAAACCAATGGGCCAAATTCTTCCTTATCCGTATATTCTTCTGTATTAATAATAAACACAAACCCTCCTTATGCTGGATTATTCATGACTCTCCTGTAAGGCCATATTGTATGATCTACTGCTCCAGTTGTTCAGTGTGTGGGCATGCTATGTACACTGCCCCGGGCATTTGGATGATGCAGCCTTTTTCCCCAAAATCAATTCCACCAGCTGGTGTGGAGGTGCAGGTGGAGGCTCATCCTCATTCTTTTCTCTTTGGGGTGGCTTGATCCACTGGAAATGGTAAGAGGGATCAACCCCTGTTTTTCCCCAAGTAATGGACTGTGCCCTGGTCTACAATACAAGTTTGAGTCGAATTTAGCAGCGTTAGATTGATTTAATCCTGCACCCGTCCACATGACGAAGCCATTTACTTCAACTTAAAGGGCTCTTAAAATCGATTTCTGTACTCCTCCCCCAACGAGGGGATTAGCACTGAAATTGACCTTGCCAGGTCGAATTTGGGGTAGTGTGGGTGCAATACGACGGTATTGACCTCCGGGAGCTATCCCAGAGTGCTCCATTGTGACCACTCTGGACAGCGCTCTCAACTCAGATGCACTGGCCAGGTAGACAGGAAAAGGCCCGCGAACTTTTGAATTTCATTTCCTGTTTGGCCAGCGTGGCAAGCTGCAGGTGAGTGCAGATCTCATCAGCAGAGGTGACCATGATGGAGTCCCAGAATTGCAAAAGAGCTCCAGCATGGACTGAACGGGAAGTACGGGATTCGATCACTGTATGGGGAGATGAATCCATGCTATCAGAACTCTGTTCCAAAAGACGAAATGCCCAAACATTTGTAAAAATCTCCAAGGGCATGAAGGACAGAGGCTATAACAGGGACCAGCAGCACCGCATGAAACTTAAGGAGCTCAGGAAAGCCTACCAAAAAAACAGAGAGGCAAACGGCCGCTCGGGGTCAGAGCCCCAGACATGCCGCTTCTATGATGAGCTGCATGCCATTCTAGGGGGTGCAGCCACCACTTACCCCACCCCTGTGCTTTGACTCCGTCAATGGATTATCACGCAACAGGGATACGCATTTTGGGGATGAGGAAGACGATAGCGCACAGAAAGCAAACGGAGAAACCATTTTCCCTGCGAGCCAGGAACTGTTTCTCACTCTGGACCTGGAGCCAGTACTACCCAAACCCATCCAAGGCAGGCTCCCGGACCTGCCAGGTGGAGAAGGGACCTCTGGTAAGTGTACCTTTGTAAATATAATACATGGTTTAAAAGCAAGCATGTTTAATGATTAATTTGCGGCCAGTACAGCTACTGAAAAAGTCTGTTAACGTTTCTGGAGATGGAGCAGAAATCCGCCAGGGACATCTCCATAAAGCTCTCCTGGATGTACTCCCAAAGCCTTTGAAAAAAGGTTTCTGGGGAGGGCAGCCTTATTCCGTCCTCCATGGTAGGACACTTTACCATGCCAGGCCAGTAGCACGTAGTCTGGAGTCATTGCATAACAAAGCATGGCAGCGTATGGTCCTGGTGTTTGCTGGCATTCAAGCAACATCCATTCTTTATCTCTCTGTGTTATCCTCAGGAGAGGGATATCATTCATGGTAACCTGATTGAAATAGGGTAATTTTATTAAGGGGACATTCAGAGGTGGCTGTTCCTGCTGGCTGTTTGCCTGTGGCTGCACAGAAATCTTCCCCACTGTTAGCCATGCGGTGGGGGGAGGGGTGAAGCGATCATCCCAGAGAATTGGGTGTGTGTGTGTGGGGGGGGGGGGGTTCGTTGGGTTTGTGCTGCAAGTTAACCTGAAAACCGCAGCCCCTCCTTTTAATTTGCCAACCCATTTTAAATGGCCAACCCAATGGCTGTTTGGTATGGGAAATGAGGTGGCAGGTTGAAGATGATAGGTGGCGTCAGCTTGCTGACAGAAGGCATGAGTCAATGCTGAGGCTACTGGAGGATCAAACTGATATGCTCCAGCGTATGGCTGAGGTGCAGGAAAGGCAGCATTAGCACAGACCACCGCTACAGCCCCTGTGTAACCAACCACCCTCCTCCCCAAGCTCCATAGCCTCCTCACCCAGACGCCCAAGAACGTGGTGGGGGGGCCTCTGGCTACCCAGCCACTCCACCTCAGAGGATTGCCCAAGCAACAGAAGGCTGGCATTCAATAAGTTTTAAAGTTTTAAACTTTTAAAGTGCTGTGTGGCCTTGTCCTTCCCTCCTCCACCACCCCTCCCGGGCAGTTATCACCTATTTGTGTGATGAATTAATAAAGAATGCATGAATGTGAAGCAACAATGACTTTAGTGCCTCTGCAAGCGGTGATCGAAGGGGAGAGGGGAGGGTGGTTAGCTTACAGGGAAGGAGAGTGAACCAAGGGGCGGGGGGTTTCATCAAGGAGAAATAAACAGAACTTTCACACCGTAGCCTGGCCAGGCATGAAACTGGTTTTCAAAGCTTCTCTGATGCACACCGCACCCTCCTGTACTCTTCTAACTGTCCTGGTGTCAGGATTTGCCTCAACCTCCCACCCCACCATAAACGTCTCCCCCTTACTCTCACAGATATTGTGGAGCGCATAGCAAGCAGTAATAACAATGGGAATATTGGTTTCACTGAGGTCTAACCGAGTCAGTGAACTGCGCCAGCGTGCTTTTAAACGCCCAAATGCACATTCTACCACCATTCTGCACTTGCTCAGCCTGTAGTTGAATAGCTCCTGAATACTGTCCAGGGTGCCTGTGCTTGGCTTCATGAGCCATAGCATTAAGGGGTAGGCTGGGTCCCCAAGGATAACTATAGGCATTTCAACATTCCCAGTGATTATTTTCTGGTCTGGGAAGAAAGTCCCTTGCTGCAGCTGTTGAAACAGACCAGAGTTCCTGAAGATGCGAGCATCATGTACCTTTCCCAGCCATCCCACGTTGATGTTGGTGAAACGTCTCTTGTGATCCACCAGTGCTTGCAGCACCATTGAAAAGTACCCATTGCGGTTTATGTACTCGCTGCCTTGGTGCTCTGGTGCCAAGATAGGGATATGGCTTCCATCTATCGCCCCACCACAGTTAGGGAATCCCATTGCAGCAAAGCCATCCACTATGACTTGCTCATTTCCCAGAGTCACTACCCTTGGTAGCAGCAGCTCAGTGATTGCGTTGGCTACTTGGATCACAGCCGTCCCCACAGTAGATTTGCCCACTCCAAATTGATTCCTGACTGACCAGTAGCTGTCTGGCGTTGCAACTCGCTACTTGCTTGTGAACTATGAGGGCTGCTCTCATCTTGGTATTCATGTGCTTCAGGGCAGGGGAAAGCAAGTCACAAAGTTCCATGAAAGTGCCCTTACGCATGCAAAAGTTTCACAGCCATTGGGAATTGTCCCAGACCCGCAACACTATGTGGTCCCACCAGTCTGTGCTTGTTTCCCGGGCCCAGAATCTGTGTTCCACCATGATGTCCACATTGCCAGGGCCTGTACTTTGAGAAAAGTCTGTGTCCATGTCCTCATCACTCTCTTCACCATGCTGCCATCACCTACTCGCCTGCTTTTGCTGGTTCTGGTTCTGCATATATTGCTGGATAATATGCGTGGTGTTTAGAATGGTCATAACTGCCGCAGTGATCTGAGCGGGCTCCATGCTTGCCATGGTATGGCGTCTGCAGGAGAGCAGAGCAGAGTGGCAGTGGAAGCGGCGGGTGGATGACGATGCTGACAGCAATATGGCGCCTGCATGGAAAAAGGTGCAAAATGATTGTCGGCTGTTGCTTTCACGGAGTGAGGACCAAGGGGTAGGTTGGCAGCAGACGCTGCAATACGACTGCTAGCCGTCGTTGTCTCCTGGGTGCTCACCAGCAGACAGTGTAGTACGACTGCTAGCTGTCATCATCTCCTGGGTGCTCGCGGTGCTGCTGGCTGGGAAAGCAGCCTGAGGCAGAATGGCCCCCTCAAGGATTGAACTCAAAACCCTGGGTTTAGCAGGCCAATGGTCAAACCACTGAGCTATCCCTCTGCCAGTATTCCAGGCAGGACTGAATCTCCATTAGACAAAACTGAAAGAAGAGAATGACCTGAGTCACTCCCATTTATGTCCAGGTACCCCTGACAGACCTCCCCGAGGTCTGCCAGGAGCACCCATGTCTGCCCAGGCTCCCCAACGGACCTCACCAAGGCCAGCCAAGAGCACCGAGGAGACAACGAGGATGGCTACCAGTTGTAATGCACCATCTGCTGCCACAAGGCAATGAGCTGCAGCTGTGTAGCAATGCAATCCCGTGTCTGCCAGCACCCAGGAGACGTACGGTGATGGTGAGCTGAGCTGGCTCCATGCTTGCTGTGGTATGGCGTCTGCACAGGTAATCCAGGAAAAAAGGTGTGAAACGATTGTCTGCCATTGCTTTCACGGAGGGAGTGGGGGGGGCCTGATGACATGTACCCAGAACCACCCGCTATGATATTTTTTGCCCCATCAGGCATTAGGATCTCAACCCAGAATTCCAATGGGCAGCGGAGACTGCGGGAACTGTGGGATAACTACCCACAGTGCAACACTCCGGAAGTCGACACAAGCCTTGGTACTGTGGACAAACTCCACCAACTTAATGGTCTTAAGTGGGGACACACACAATCGACTGTATAAAATCGACCTAATTTCATAGTGTAGACATAGCCTGTGACTCTGCCCTATCTCTACGCAGGAAGTGCAAAGGGGAGGATCTTCTTGCCCCATTCCTCACCCTGGAACAGAGATAGCACAGCCTAACCCATGACTAGAAACTCTCACTGGGTTAGTTATAAATAAGCAGAGAGCTCCTAGACCAAGATGACAGGGAACCTCAATGTATAAGTGGAAAGTATTAATATTATAAATTATTTATAACACATTATTTTTCACAAGAAACAAGCCCAAATATGAAATTGACTCCCACACCTGGTATTGATCTCCAATATTGATTTCTTCAGAAGTCTGCAGGAAGCTCTCATATAGCTCTAGTGTGACTGCTTTCCCATTAAAATTAGACTGGACTCCAATGGACTGAAATGGATTTATAAATGAAATGTCCTCTTTGATATTTATTCACTACTCTTAACTCTGCTCATTTGCTGTGTTTTAAATTAGATCTCTAACATTATTTTGGCTTTGGTTTGTGTGCCTCAATAGAACGATATTTATTAATATTGTGCCCTTTTAGTTTAAGTCTATAATTTAAAGCAACAGTGAACATCAAGATTCAGTAAAACCCACGTCCTGCAGTTCACAAAGGCCCTGTTCAGGATGGAGTTTTTATTGAATCTGGGTGTAAATTATAGTACCACAAATTGTGTTACTGATATAGAGAATTACCTAGCAGAATTTTTATTATGGACCACAGGGTCTGGACTGAGCCAATTCATTGTGGTCACTCCATACCAGGACTTAACTGGTGATCACAACTAAGCTTTCACTTTAAAAAAAATCTAGCCCTTATGGTTATTTTTTATGAGCTGCTGAGACAAACAACACATAGCTCTGTGCAAGGCCAAATGCTGCTCAAAGCCCACCAAAGCTATAAAAGTGTCCCAGAGAAGAGAAGAGCAGCACAGCATGCAACCGCTGTCAGAAACGGTGTTTGGAAAGGGGAGGGGCGCATGTCTCCAGGGCAGCTGAGTTCAAAACGATGAGCAGAGCAGTCACTTGAGGCATGATGGGACAGCTCCGGAGGCCAATTACAGTGCAGAAAGCAATCAGTTGTCTACCCTGGCAATAGAGCACTGGAGCCTCTGCACAAATAGCCTTACGACTCTCATCGAGGTGGTGTTGGTTTTTTTGCAGCGCTGCAACTGAGGAGTCTCTGTGCACAAAGTGGCTTGGCAGTGTGTACGCATCTGCAGTTTGAGCGCAAAAAGCTGCTTTACTGCGCAGAAACTTGCCAGTGTAGACAAGCCCTAAGGCATATTCCAAATCTGGGGAAACAGCCCAAGCCGGTTCCTTAAAGACAAAAGGCTAGTTAACACCTCGGCAAGGTGTCACTTGGATAAGCAGCCATTCTTTGGCAGGAAGAAGGGTGTGAGCTAGAAATTTACATCTTGGCAGACAGATTTGCTGTCACCTGAGCCCCCACTAGAGATAATTCTCAAAGAGGAGGAAAAGATATAAAAATGAGGAACAAAGGATACAAATCACCTCTCTGCCTTCATCTCCACTCACAGTGTCAACAATATTTGGAAGACAAAAGAAGCATCAGTGAACTGGTGGAGTGTTCCTGGCTCAAGGAATCCAGCCAGAATGCTGTCAATATATTGTGAGAGAAATCCATTTGCTTTAAATTCACTTAGCTTGTTAAGTGAGGTATGATTTTGCATTTTACCTTTTATTTCTTTGTAACCAATTCTCACTTTTATACCTCATTACTTGTAATCACTTAAAATTGATCTTTCTAAAGTTAATAAACTTGTTTTATAGTTTATCTAAGCCAGTGTGTTTGGATGAAAGTAATTGGGAACCTCCTTTTGAGATAACAGGGTTTATGTACATCATTTTCTATTAATGAAATGATGGACTTTCTGTGTGCTTGTATTATCCAGAATGAAAGAGCTGTGCAGTACAAGATGTACATTTCTGGGGACAAGTCTGAGACTGGTTGTCACTCTGAAATATTATTCAGGAATGGATGGCTAGAAGCACTCATATATTCAGCTTGGAGTGATTCTGCATGCTAAAGGCTCTGTGTGAACAGACCAGGAGCGGTTGTTCTCATAGCGAAGCAGAGTAAAAGGCACCCCAGATTGGAGAGTTGAGGGGACACAGCTGTCCATTAGTCCAGATTGTAGCTTAGGGAATGTCACATGCTGTTTTAAGCTTTTATAATTCCAAAACTTCAATTTCAAAAATGAAATCTGGCTAGAACATGGCCTGTTACTGTGGGGTAATTTGAAGCAGTGTCAGATATTGGCTGGAGTAGGGGCCTGCTGGGTTGTGTTCCTAAGGTGCTCCACTGGATTATTGGGCGACCTTGGACAATTTAACCTCTATGCACCTCAATTTAGCAGTCACTAATTACATTAAAGTAGTGCTGACTTACCCCTCAAGAGTGCCCTGAGACTTAATTAATTTACTGTTTGTTCTGGGCTTTTCTTTTCTTTTCTTTTCTTTTTTCTTTTCCTTTTTCAGATTAGGGCCCTGGTGCAAAGCCCATTGAAGTCCATGGAAAGATGCTCAATGGGCTTTAGATCAGGCCATAAAGGCAATGGAAAACTGCAGCGCATTACTGTGTAAAAAGCAAGGGTACTCAGGCACTGCACATGATTAGTAATTTTTTCTACCTGTCCTAACATTTTTGTCTTATATGCCCTGATACAACAGACTATGGCGAGTCTGATGTGGCTCGCAGGGCAACACAATAAATAATATGCAATGTATAAAAAGGCCTTGTATGTATTTACACTATTAGTATATAATAATGATTTAATTGATCCCCACTAGATATACCAGGCCACCAAGTAACCATTTTAAAGTCTGATAGCATCTATTAATAAAACAGATTGTAATCAATTGGGTAAAAGGCTAACACTCTTGTTGTATGATCAAACAGTTTATTTTTCCCTTTAAGAACAACAATAAAAAGCATACAATGCAAATTCAGACACACACACACACACACACACTAGGGTCTTATGCACCTTTAAAAGCAAGGAAATTGAGAGCAAAGTATAAAATTCTGTGCTTCCCTCTATTCTTAACTCTATTGTGCTGAAATAGTTTTTTGTTTTTGTTTTTTTAAGAACAGTGTCTCTGTCCAGGTTTTTAGTCCTTTTTGCTGATTTAAATCAGACCTTTAACAGTATTCTGATACAGCTTTTTTGTGGCTTAATATTTAAACTGAGTACCACAGATCAATATATTTCCAGACAGGTTCACTTGAGATGTTTCAAGCAGGATAAGAATAGATTTTCTCCCCCCGCCCTTAATTGTTAAACCCTGCCACCTCTTCAGTGGTAGATCCAATAGCTAGAATTCTGAAGAAGGTCCTCTGTGCCAGTGAACAATGCCTAACAATACCGATGGCAAAAGCAGCAGCTCAGAGATGCAGCTTAAAACATGTCTCCTTAACATTGTAGGTTCATCAAAAAATCTTTCAGCCAAGACTACTGTCTCAGTCTCCTTTCTTTTGTTGTCTCTCTTCACCTTTCTTCTCCCCCCCACCCCAGCTTATATTTATATAGGGAGCCAACAACAATGAAAATAAGAAAAACCCTCTATGCACAGAACTGTCCAGGGCTTCTGAGGGTACCCGGGGTAGACAGGCTCCAAGTTTGGGCCCAGTGTGAATCAGACCCCAAACTCTTGTGCAAAGAAACATTCATCCTGCAGTGATGTGGCTCTGGCCAGCAACTCTAACCACGACTCTAATCAGTTTAACTCTGATGCTGGCTCCTTGTTGAAAGGACTCCTGCACCCAGCCAAGAGCCTGATCTTACCAGCTTTACTCCACCACAATTCCCAGTGAAGTCAGTTAGACATGTACTTAAGCAAATTGCACAGGATCAGTCTCAATTCATCTAAGGAAATATGGCAGACTACAACCCAAACCAGGTGCATCATTTATGCACAAACTATCAAATTACTTTACAGCTAGTAAAAAAAAACAAAACAAGACACCCCTCCCAAAAAAACTGTGAAAAACTTTGGCACAAATTTTGTGCCATTTTCTGCCAAATTTTTGAAAAACATTTACCAGATTGAATCTATTTATTTTATGGCAGAATTTATTTGCACAATATCCACAGCAGTGACTGCAGCCTTCCTTGTTGCTAGTCACTCATACTGTTTTCTGTGCAATTTAATTGCATTCATGTACACTTTTATGTTGGAGTCAAAACAATAATGTTGCAAATCATTTAGCCTGAATTAACCTAAATGTTGTAAAGATACCATGAATCTTTAACCACTTCCCAGGGTAAAACAAATATTTCTGAGTTAAAAGGAAACATGTCTTCTGGGGTAAATAGAAATTCAGCCTAATATTTCTCTCTAGGCAGACACAATCAGACAGCATAAATCATATGGTTAACCTTTTGACTCAATAGCTTTAATTAATACATTTTTAATTCATACATGACAAGATATATCTGAGAGACAGCATGCTCTGGATAGATGAGCACCATACTGAGGCCAGGTCTACACTCGGAGCTTTTGCAGCTCTGGTTTTGTCAGTCGGGATGTGATGAGGTGCGCTCTCTGACTGACATAGGTAGCCAACAGAAGTCCCTAGTGTAGATGCAGCTATATTTGCAAAGCTGTGCCCTTCCTTATATAGCCTGTTTTGGTTACTATCCTAGTACAGAGCACAGCTCTGTCAGTATAGTTTCATCCACACCAGAAGTGCTTCACTGGGATAGTATAATGGTATTCCTATACTGGTAAAGTGCCCCCAGTGTGGACATGGGCCAAACCTCAGGATTCCTGAGTTTTAATCCTGATTCCATTACCAATCTGAGTGGATTTGAGCAAATCTTTTTCGTGAGCAAAGCACTTAAGCCCAGTTAACTTTAAGCACATGAGTAGTCCCATTGAGGTCATCAATGGGTCTGCTTACATGCTTAAAATTAGGCATGTGCTTAAGTAACTTGGTAAATGAAGGCCTTAATAGATGTGCTGATGTTTCTCTACCTGTAAAATTAGGAAAATAATATTTAGTTATCTCCCAGGATCTCCCTGAGGATTTACAAAATCTTCTCGGCTAAAAGATGGTATTCACAATTTCACCTCAAGAAGATTTGTCCTAATGTATTCAGCTGTAATTTTCTATTTAAAATGGGGGGGAGGGTGTGTGGAATGGCTAGAGAGAAGATTTTACTCCCACGTGATGTTTTTGATGGTCTAGTTCAATCGAAGATCCACAGCATATGAAGATTTCCCTAGAGACCTCTGCTATTGGTTTAGATCTCATCACAATTCAATACCTTTATTGCTGTGGAGGTTTTCACAGGTGTCTGTGACACTGTTTTTTCTTCCTTTGCTTCTTTTAACAACTACACTAAAAAAACTAGATTAAAAAAAACTATTACGTTTCTAAGATAAAACACTGAAAGCAAGAGAAAGATCTCAGTTAGGAGTGAAATGTACCATACGCCCTCCAATACCTATGCATCATGTGGAACCACCTTTATGAGTATCTTAATGTTGTCCTCGGTTGTATCTATATGTCAGAGAAGATAAGAGTAAGTTTCACCCTACGCTGTAAATTCATTTCATTATTTTCTGACAGAGTCTGTAATATTCTTTCAGTGTGGTTTTTGTGTCATATTAAATAGATACATCAGGAAATAGGTAATTAGTGACTCCATAGACATCCTATACTATGATCATTTTTAATTGAGGAATGCGGACCAACTTTAATTAATAGGGCTGAGTTTTTAAACTACTTGCTTTATATAAGACTTATTAAAAGATAAAAGTGATGTATGGAGACTCACTGCCTTTGAGCGTGTGCTATAACCCTCATTTGCATAATAAGACTCAGTGCATAAGCTTAATAATCATAAATGTATATTAAGGAAGACATTTATAGACACAGGAAAATGTACTCCATGTAAGGAAAAAATCTTGGGTATTAAAGTTGACAGATTCAGTATAGATGATGGTATTTATGTTAATATTATTATAAATCCCTATTGTTATGCATGGATTTATATTCATATTGTCATAATGAATCATATTCTGTCAGCTCCCAAGAGAAAATAAAAATACCTGATGGCAATATGTAATGGCAAAATGCTATTGTCGTGTTTATATTGATGTCAAGTTCAAATTAAAATGAGTTCTAAAGTTTGTGACAGAGACATTGTTACCCAGCTGAGTAGTAATTAGCATTCCAGTTAAATGCTGCTAATTAATTGATGCTGAACTAACCAGCTTCAATAACTATATCAACATATATTGAATGCGTTTGATGTCAAAGTGACTTAGAAGAAATCTTTCTTAAATTGACATGACTGCACAACATATAGGCAAAGTGATGTGCAGGAACTTCCATACACAAATTATCTGGCTATGAACAGGATCATTTTGCGAGGTTGTAACCCCAGTGACTGCATTAGAGCTGTGTAAATCAGAAATAAGGGCCTGGTCCAAAGCTCAGTGAAGTCCATGGGGGCCTTTGGATTCAAAGCTCATTGAAGTCATTGGGTATTCTCTGACTCAGAACCAATAGTTCCTCACGCTCTCTCATCACAACTGGGTTCAAAATATAGCATTACCCAATGATCTGTGGATCAAGCTCTAAGTGAGATACCAGTCATAACGAATGTACACACTTTGAGCATGATCTCTTAGCCCTAAAAGTGTATTTAATTCAAAGTCCTTGCTGACTTGATTGAAACCAGCTATTAACTTTCGTATTTCAACTGTTGTCACTACCACCACTTCAACCATAGTGTTGTGTGTTATACACAATTTATTCAGGAATTATTGCATTGCTTCTTGGATACCAGCTTAATCTCTGCACGACAGTTTCACTCTCCATTGTACCCCTCTGGGGCTAGCCAGTGCAGGGAGAGAGCTGAACTAAGAGATGTTCCTGAGAGCAAAGCATGGGTAACTAACCAGTCCTTTGAGGGGCTGAGGTCAGACCTAGTGGGCCAAGGTCCCCACCCTTCTGCATCCACATCAGGGGGAGGGTGCTAGGACTCAGAGAGAAAGCTGAGTCCTTGGGGGTAGGCTGAGGAGACTCTGCAGGTTATATAATAAGGAGCCAAGTAAGCCCTTCACTGGAGCAAATTAAATGCCTGGTATAGGAGAGTATTGGTGATGGGTGGGTAGTGCCCCTCCCCTGTGTTAAAATTTAATAAAAGTTGCAGCCCAATCCATCGATGTGTCTCTCCTCATTTTGTCACTGTGTCCATATCAAGCACAGAAACCTGTACTGACGTCTTGGCCGATAAGCCAAAGAGAAGCTGTTCAAAATATTTGGGGCCTGTGTTTTCTCACTTACAATTGTGTAAAAATCAAGACTAATACCACTGAGGTCAGTGGCAGGTATAAAATGGTATTAAAAGATAATCTGATCTTTTAAAATGGAATTTATTTGTGTGTTTAAACATTCTGTTGCTGGTCTGGGATCTTAAAACATTCTAAAATTCATTTTAGCTAAAGCATTTCAGCTTCGCTTTACCATTCTATTTTTTGTAGTAGGAATTTTCAGTTTGATATTTTCTATAATAGACTGTCATATTAAATATATTTAGCAACATTTGCCAGCTCCTCCACTGGTATGAACTGGTATAGCTTCATTGGTTTAGCCCTTAACATCTATAGAAGAAGATGGCAAAGAATATTTGTTATGATACATTCATGATTCTTTGGTGCAGGTGGATTTACTTCTACAAAGAACTTTTGTTTGAGTTCTCATTGTGATTTCCTTTGGATAAATGACAGTTGATACAATGAAACTTCAGTGCCACACACACATTATGTCTCCAGAGTGTCTTGATCAACATTATATATAGTTTTAGTATAAATCAGTGGTGTGCTTTTTGTTTTTGTTTGTCATCTGTTACTGGTGTCTCTAAAACTGATGGGAAACCAGTCATTTTGTTCCCCCTCTACTCTATATCTTGCATGCAGGGATTAAGGAAAAACTGTGAGATGCAGAGATGGTATCACACTAAGTGGCAACCTGTTAGTGAATCAGGAATGGCCACAAGGGAACAACCTCCCCAAAATTTAGGTCTATCCCGGATGCATCTTATTTATCATTCACAGATATGTGGGAGTCTGTCTCTTTCACACTTGAATACTTTGTCATGTCAAGTCTCAATGAATGAACTGTTTGCAAAATGAATATGAGAATCAAACAAGACTTTTGACATTTTTTTTCCAGGAAGCTTCTTTTCCTGTTGGTAGTGATCCACAATCTTTCAATTCTATCTTTTATAACAAGCCTATAGAAAACTAGGGAAGGAACTACAATGCCACTGAAGGAAACATAAGTGTCATTTTTATTTAAACCAGTTAGTGTAGTCAGAATAATATTTCTCTCTTTTCCTGGCTTATTTGTTGACTTCTTACCTGACTGACTTTCTGAGATACAGCAAAATGTTATCATTTTCAAGATCCAATTGTAGGTTTCCAGTAGAACAATAATTATAGAAGAAAATGGTGTGTGAGAGTGTATCTTCAACTTTTACCAAAACACCAGTTTTAACAAGGCCAGCAAGTGCTATATTTCACAAATATGTAAATGGTAAAAATCAACAAAGTGGGAAAAAACCCTATTAATCTGGCACTTCAAGTTCCTATGGCACCATTTAATTCCACATTTGACTTGTATGAAGTCCCAAGCTAGACCTTCTCACCCGTGTGTGCATCTTTTCTCACCTCTCCACATTCTCTAATTTTTAATATAACAAGGGTTTTTTTCTTAAAAATAAGACATCTGCTTGGGAAATGGACTTGGTAAGAAATTTCAACAGTTTTATGGGGTTTGGAGGATTGTAAACTGTGGGGAACATACCTCAACTCACTTTTTCTGGAAATAGTTCCTTAGCTTCAAGGGATGCTGGTTTCAATCTCACCATGAAGCTTCCCTGATATCCTTATGACAGAACTCTAGGCACTCAAGAGGACTTCTCACTAGCCATGGCTGCATACTTTTATGCTATATATTTTTCTCTTTACTCCAGATTCAGATGAGAAATATCTCACAAGGTCATTTTAAGATCTGCTGGAGGGCAAATCCCATATGATTAAATTCTCGATCTCTACCCCATCCCCCCCACCCCCTTTTCAGTTGAATATTGCTCATACAAATACAGCAATTAGTGATGAAAGACCTACTGTGTCATTTAGTCCTTTTGACTGCTAGTGGAAGATTATAATCTAAGGTATTTTCTCCAGTACATTGCCTGTCTGGTTTAAAAAGTAACACGGCTCCTGAAGGAAAAAAACCAATTAGAAAATTTGTCTTCACTTTATAAAGCCTATATTTTCCTAGCTTTGTTATCAGCCCACTATTTCTTGTTATACCCCATGATCATCCTCAACAATTCCTAACCCTCCTTGATAGTTATACTTTCTACATATTTGTAGACTATTATTGTACATATTTTAGACTATTCCCTTACTCCCCATTTGGCCAAGTCAAACAATATACTACTGTCCTCATCCTGTAAATCAATTCCAGGTGTAGTCTCACAGTAGATTAGGTTGAAACACACAATTTCCAGTTCATGGAGAAATATCAACCGTTTGAAATTTGGGTTCTTCCCTATTTGGAACAAAACTGGGGTTTTTTTGTTTGTTTGTTTGCTTGTTTTTTCCTAAATTTCCCACTAACTGTAACTTTTCAAAGACTTTCACATTGGAAGCACCAACACAGGGAACATACTTTGTTTTGAAAACACCATGGATCTGGCAGTGGTTGAGTGAAATTGACATGATTCTTGTCAGTTTCACTACTGCTACTCAGTGGTGGGTAGCTGTGAAACTGACAGGAATCACATCAATTTCACTCAGCCACTGCCAGGGCTTCTAGGTTCTGCCATTCTGAGGCACACCTGCCATGCAGCTGTTCCATGACTTTCAGACTCTCAGGCTAGCTGGCTCCCTGGGCTGTCCAGCTTGCTGGAGAGCTGCCTCACCAGGCTTCAGGAGTTGTTCAGTGTAAGCAGCTGGCCTTGGAGTCCGGAAGCCGCAACCCAGGATAGTCCACATGGCAGGACTGCCCCAGAGCCAAACCCTGAAAGCTTGTCTCCACGCTGGGATCTGAGCCTGATTTAGAGCTGGGGTTCCTATGGTTTCTTGGATCCGCATCAAGGAATCTAGAAGACCTTGGGGTCCCCAGCCAAAGAGCACTCTGCATGATAGAGCTGCCCTGAACTAGAGAGCCCAGAAGCCATGAATCCCCAGGAGTCCATCAGACTACCTGGCAGGAAATCAGGCAGGTTTCTGACTGAAACTTGCCTGTATCTTTACAAAAGTTCACCATACCCAGCATGTTCCCATGAAATATTTTGGAATCTGCTAATTGGCATTTTCTGATGAAAACACATTTCATCAGAAAATTCCCAATCTGTTCTGATCACCAGAGATGTACAGACAATAATATTTTTCCTAGTCTGAGGAGTTATGCCTTTGAATACACAGCAAAATCACACTGGCTTTTTTGCTACCATATTTCATTACCTATTTCTATCTAGTTTACTGCCTACTATTATCCCTGGATCTCTTTCAGGATGACTGCTTAACAAGTATCCTTCTCCCATTGAATATCTGGTTCCAGAAAACTTTTTTGTTTCCTAGACCTTGGATTTTTTTTTTCTGATTGAACATTGGCCAAGATTATCCCGTCACAAGGGGAAATACACAGCCCAGAACTGTGGGGGTAGAAAACGTATGGCATTTCCACTGAATTCTTCTGTTTGGGAGATATTTACTTTCTCTCCCACTATTCTGTAGAACAGATTTTTAGCCTCAAGCCACACAATTCCAGGGAATCAGCAGGAGACACAAAGCCAGCAATCCTGATTCTGAAGTCTCCTGTACCCCTCAGCACTTTACACTTCCATTTATACACAGTGGCAGATTAGCCACTGGGCCGATAGGGCCCATGCCCAGGGGCCCTGGCCAATTTCAGGGCCCTGGCAAAAATCTACCACTGCATGGCAGAAGTCCAGAACCCCAGAAGAAGCAGTGGTGGGCTGGGCGGGGTGGGGGAAGCCCCCTCACCGCAATCACGTTCCCCCCTGCAGAAGTGTCAAGTGGGGTAGGGGAAGCTCCTGCAGCCTGACCCTGCTCCACAGCAGAATCGCCGGGTGGGCAGGCAGGTGGGGCAGGGGAAGCCCCAACACCCTGACCCCAGTAGCAGTGCTGGGAGGCCGGGGCAGGGTGGGGGAAGACCCTGCATCCCGACCCCACTGCATGGCAGAAGCACCGGGAAAAGCCCGAGCACCTGGACCCGGCTGTGGCCCTGGGACTGGAGGAGCTCTCGCTCCCTGCCGCAACCTCAGGCCTGGGGGAGCTTTCACTCCCCATTGCGCCCTAGGGCATGGCGGGGAGACAGAGCTTCTCCGGTCTTGGGAGAGCAGAAAGGAGCAAACAGGTGGGGGGGGGAGGGTGGAATGGGGTGGGACCATGGGGGGAAGCAGCAGAATTGGGGCAAGACCGTAGGCGGAAGTCACTTGTTCTGGCCCAGGGCTGCACCAAACCTTAATCTGCCTCTGCTTATACATTTTACAGGGAAAGAGTGCATTAAGGTTTGCATTGCTTTGCTGCTGCTAGCCTCTATTCCTGCCTTGACCCCATTTTCCCATCCGTCCTCACCTTGTCCCGTGCGGGGTCTGAG
This sequence comes from Natator depressus, assembly GCF_965152275.1. Classification (NCBI taxonomy): domain Eukaryota; kingdom Metazoa; phylum Chordata; order Testudines; family Cheloniidae; genus Natator; species Natator depressus. The sequence continues at coordinate 76,623,121 of NC_134235.1, forward strand.
CAAGACAGTGGGATGAATTATGCTAAGGAGGTAGCTGACCCCAGTCCACTTGTCATTATTCAAATCTCTCTCATAACAAGTCTCTTTCCTCGCAGTTCCTGGAGAAACATGCCCCTCTGCACTCCTTCCACACATACTGCTTATTTATTACACTTCTGGGTTCTCATACCTTCTCTGCCTTCTCAACCCCTTTCAATTCAATATCATCTGTGTATTTTTTTTCTGTGCTATTTGCCCCCTTTCTGAGTCACGGATGAAACTATTGCATAAGATTTCAGGAGTGAAATCCTGGCTGCACTGAAGTCAATCAAACTTCAATAGGGTCCCGATTTCACCCTGGCATTCTCCCTAAGAGCTGTGGTTTAGAGCTGCTTGTGCAGAAGGGCTGCTGAGTTCCACCTTAGAGGTGGTAACATTTCAATGGTAGGTGAAGTGAACCTTGATTATACAGGGCCCCATATTCAAATGTGGCCACTAGCTACAACCTCTCACATTTGCACCTGTGGAACGCCTTTGTGCATTGCTAATGCCCATCTGCATGCAGAAATGTGGGCTTTAAGAAGTCAGTTTTGAACATTTGGCCTCCTTTATAGAAAGCAAATTGATACTTGTGAGGGATGCTATATAAATAAATCTCCTAATATCTATTAGAAACAGTTTTAAAATAAAATGTGAAAGGACAAACGATACATCCCTAAAGTAATGAACTTGCAAGCTGTTTGTTACTAAAGAGGCAGTGAGAGACACAAACAGAAAGAAATCCTCGCCTGAAAATTCTAGACCAAGAGTCTGAAATAAGAACATTCCATCTCTCTGGGAGTTAATTTATATTGCTGAGGGGGAAATGTAAAGGATTCTCTACACCATCAACGCATAGCTTGTAATTCTAATGAGTGAAGAACTATTACTTTAAGGATCATACATAGCATTATTCTGAATTGCCCAGTCATCTACAGTAAATAATTATTTGGTTTGTATTGCTTGTAATTTAGCATTCAACATATGTCAATGCCACTATGCAGGAGAGCTTTACAGGAAAGCAAACTGAAGAGTAAGCACTGTGTTCGGCATATTTCCTGAGTAAAGAAAGTAAAGAACCTGAGTAACCTTAGACTATCAGATTTCTTGCACTCTTTGCATTCCCATTAGTCTTTTTTCAGATGATGCACTGCAAAGATAGTTACACTTATCATTCTAACACATGAAACAATTTCAGACAGAGCTTTTGGTCGGGGCCACAAGTCCATAGCCTGTCTTTTTGCCAAAGTGCTGTAATACCACAGTGCACTGCTGACAGTTACTTTTTGCAAAAAATAACCGAACCTCTGAGCAACATGAGTAAGCAGTTTCACTTCTTGCTCACAAGATGGCAACTTAGCTGTTAACTTATCTTATGGGCTAAGTGATTAGCTGAAATGTACAATTATTTCTGTATCTGCTGCAGAGGCAGCCAAATTCCCAAGCCATCTGAAATCTTTTGCTTCTGATTATCCGGGTTGCCTGAATATATTGAGGAGGATGCTTCAGTCCCTCAATTTTGCTGCCAATATTTTGTGTGTCTGCTGCTGCTTTATTTTCTACCTCACTTCCCTTTTAAATAATGTTCTCTTTTACCCCAGGGATGAAATGATTAGGCACGTCTCAGCACAAAGAAGCCACCAATCAAACTCTGTTGCATAATTTAAACATGTGGCAGGGGAGAAACGACCAGTATAATCCCATTGTGTCCATTACCCAGCATATTCAGTCAGATTTCCTGAAGGCACCACAGGCATATGGAAAAATGTTGCCTTTTCTTACTTCCTCATTACACAGTGGGCTATCTTCCAGAATACTGGCCGGTCAATCTGAGAGCTCTTTATAATTTAGTCCTTAGAATCTGGGTCCTTATCATGTGATGTTACTGCTCTCCATTACCAAGAAGAGAAGAAGACTGCTTGTTTCCATTTCAGTCTTTCTCTTTAGAAGAAGCTGGGTTCTGCATTCTGAAAATTATTTTTCTTTCTTTCCTTCTGAATCTCTTCAGGTTTGGCTCGTCCTCTAATTATTTAGCATAAAATTTCCCCTGGGTTAGTGCTAATGTCTCATATAATACAGAATACTTAAAGCTGTTACAATGTGACAAATCATACCTAAAATGACATTTCTTTTATTTGATCAAGATGGGTTCATTTAATCAATAATTGATATCGGTGGCAACAGTACTTGTTTAAAAATATATTTAGCTTAAAATATATTTTATTTATAATAATAGCCTTGCATTTATGTATTCCTCTTAGCCAAAATAGATCCCAAAGCACATTACAAATTCATTGTGCACACCACATGCTGGCGATGAGTTGCATGGACAATGCCCTTTGCCAGGTGAAAGGGTTAAATCCCTTTTATCCAAGGATGGTCCTCAGATGTTTGCCTTCATTGCCGGGAATGAGGTAAACTCCAGGCGGATTCACAGCACAAGCATAAAGAACTTGTGCCATGACTCATTGCTTCAAATGATGTGGAACAGGTTAGATCTGCATTGCAACCACCCCTTATGGTATATGCAACCACCCCTTATGTTTAGTGATTAATTTGTCTAACACTGAAGCTGAAGTACAGCCATGTCAGGTGTTGAAACACAGAAACAGTTTAACAGAGCAGAGGAACATTGCATAATAGCTTGAGAAACGCTGGGAGGAGTAGGCCATGTTACTGGGGGTCCATGGTGTTGTTCCCGGAACCTTCACTAGCTCATATGACAGACATCACAACACCAAGCTGGTTCAAGCAGGCTGAAAGGGAGCACTCATCAGAAGGCCATTTGCCTATCTGCCTAGTTACAGGCAATATGATGCGACAGAAAAAAGGTACAACTTTCTCTAAACTGAGTGCTTCAAAAAAGTAACTGGCTCATTATCTATTTTCTCACCCAGAAGTGTCACCCACAGCATTCTATTCAAGTAAGTGTGCTTCTCACACACCAGTTTTATTCTAAACCCCGTGCAGCTAGAAAAAAATGAAAGTTCTCCTCAAAACTTTTCCCTGTGAGTCATTTTTGGGTCGGGTGACCAGATGTCCCAATTTTGTAGGGACAGTCCCGATATTTGGGGCTTTTTCTTATATAGGCTCCTATTACCCCCCACCCCCTGTCCCGATTTTTCACACTTGCTGTCTGGTCAGCCTATTTGGGGGCAAAGTCTTGAAAAGATTATTTACAGAGGTTTGACTCAATGGCAGCAGGACTGGGAGCAGCATTTGGGTTCAGAGCTTGGTCAGGGTACAAACTCTGAACAAAATTTTCATAGGTGACTTAGGAGCCTAAGTCCCCTGATGTCAATGACACAAAGGCTTCTAAATGTCTAGATCAAATTTTTAGAAATGGTAATTAGCCTCTTAAGTCACTTAGACAAATTTTTCAGAAGTGCCTAAGGTCTGGAATGCTATGAAAACAATGCAGTCATCCCTGGAGAGTAAGGAATCTTCAAGTCTCTCACAAGTGACCCCCTCTGGCCAACAGGAAGACTAACAAAGATTCAGTGGAAGCCATGTCCTGCTTTCCATTTTATAGAGAATGTCACTACGCTGCAGATCCTTTGATTTGGGAGTGGGGGTGGGTGAAGTCCCAGGGTCACTGTAAGGTTTAAAATAAAAGTGAATGAACAATAGAAACCAGCAACGCACTACATGCAGGAGACCTTGATGCTAGTGTGATCATAGATTATTATACAGGCAGCTGACTATAAGGAGTATGTAGGTCATGCTTTCAGTCACAAAAAGGATGAGTAAATGCTTCACAAGACATGACCAGTCACTGAACAGTCCCCAAGGAACTGAAGGCAGATTGCTGCTTCCTTACCAGAAATGCACAGGCGTATTTCCTGATTTCTATGTTAAAGGCCGCTATCAGTTCCCACTGCAAATTCTCCATTCACAAGTTGAAAGATGAAGGGCTGAGCCTGGAGTTCGTATAAACATGATGTGGGAGTTAACAAGAGGATGTGGGTTCATTCCTGACTCTGACTGATATCATCACTAGAAGCGCAGTTACAGGATCCAGAATACTTACAGAAAGTGGGGAGAGTTTAGTGTTGGTGCAGCATTAGGTGTGAATGCTGCATTTTGGTAACAGGGAAAAGACAGCCATTTTCTTAACTGTGTTAAAAGGGCTTTGATGGTCATGCATTGCTAGCAAGAAAACTGACGTAATTGACCCTCCTTATGTTTTAACCTATAGTCACTTACACTAATCTAATTGCTTCCCCTGCTGGAAATTATCTGTCTAGTGTACACAAAGCAAAAGATTTTCAATGCAAATACCTATGGAAATTGCACTGGTGAGGTTCAGCATCTGTCTTCTATTTTTGTTTTTCCTTCAAACCTAAGATTCATCATTCACTAGATCCAGGGGTCTCAATGATGGTATTAGGGACCATGACAACATTCCACAGTCCCTATTGCTAAATAGGAAGGAGAGCCTGACTAACAGGGAGGGAGATTCTGTGTAGGTCCTGGTATGGAAAAGATTGAGAGCTACTGCTCTAAAAAAGTGGTTCTCAACTAGGAATCTGGGGCCCTTTGGAGGGCCGCAAACAGGTTTCAGGAGGGCTGCCAAGCAAGGCCAGCATTAGACTCTTTGGGGCCCAGGGCAGAAAGCTGAAGTCCCAGTGCATGGGGCTGAAGTCCAGGGCCCTGAGCCCTGCCACCCGGGACTGAAGCCAAAGCCTAAGCAATGTACGGGGGCCCCTGTGGCATGGGGCCCCAGGCAGTTGCCCTGCTTGCTACTCCCTAACACCAGCCCTGGCTTTTATATGCAGAAAACCAATTATTGTGGCACAGGTGGGCCGTAGAGATTTTATAGCACGTTGGAGGGGAGGGGGGCTCAAAAAGGTTGAGAACCCCTGCTCTAGAAGGTTTGTGGTTTACAATGTTTGCTTTCCTCAAAAATCTACTCACTCAAATCGGAGCAGGAAATACGTGGATAAAGAGGTTTTGCTTTGAGCAAAAAGGTGTTTTGGTAGCATCTATTAACCACAATTAAAGGAAGAAATACTATGGATTAGAATGGTTTAAGAACCATAAATTCCTTGTCTCTGTCTGTTTAAATGACACATGGCTAGAAAAATGCTAAATGTCTAGAAAATGGAGAAAGAGAAATACAGCTATCAAGATATGCGCACGTGTGGAACTGTGACACTTTTTAATGATGTTAAAGTATTGCGTTATCAAGGAGTCACTCAACCAATATACACCCCGTGCTCCTTTCCACAGCCACAAAGCACCGAGGTCGGCTTCTGTGGTATGCTTCCCCTTCACCCTGACACAATGGTGGCCACTCTGAGAGATCTCTGTAGGGGTCCCAGTCCTGTTGAGTGGGAGGGTGTATTTATCAACAGAGGAGGTACAGCAAGGGCAGAGAGTGCAGATTTCCCCCACACATGCACCTCAACCCTGTCCTTGACCCATAAGAACCAAGGCTGGTTTAAGCTGTTCTGTCAAACCTGCAGCTGCAGGAGGATGCTACCCATCAGGGACAGCTTGAAACAGGAGTGTGCTTTAGAACTCATGCCCCCTGTGCTATGCGATGTACAGCACAAGCTGTTCTTTGCTGACAGATCTCTGTGGTGATCTTTTGAAACTCTGGAGAATCACAATGTCTCCGCCTTAGCACAGCCCTTGTTGGGGCATTTCAGTTTATATCCCCCCATTAATCTCCCAGTCCCTCCACACGCTCTTATATATATCTCAAAAAAACCTCCACTGACTATTCTCCTAACTCCTTCCATCAGTCCTGGGCACATTCCCATTTTCCATCTCGGTGGACAAACCTCCTCCCCTCCTTACCAGCTGGCATGCCACAAGAGTATGGGACAGGGAGAACATTCTGCAGAGGTATGGCATGCCACTGAGAATGGCATGTGGTGGGCCAGATTAACTTCAGCTGTTCTGGTAGGGACAGCCTCTTGGGGGTGAAATGTGAATTCATTTTTCAAGTTTTTCCTTGGCACCTCTACTGAGATGGCTACCAAGATGGTTTTGTAATGCAGATCCCTGTCCACCAGGAACTCGACTGAAATTACTAGGTCATGTCATATGTATAGTAGCTAAAGGTAGGAATGTCTCTCTCTGAAAATCAGGCAGTTCAAGTTGCTCAAGGTTGAGCCCTCTAGTGACAAACGAGAGACCTGCTTGTGGATGTTCTGCAGGAAGGCTCAGATTCCATAGCTGCCTTCTTCCCTTGGTCCTCCAGAGTCAGGAGTAACTTCTGAATATGCTAAAAGGCCCACTCCCTGCCTCTCCCCACAAGCATTTGGGAAAGAGGTGTGCTGAGGGATGGGGAGAGTGCTGAGTATTGTTTTCATTATTGTTCCCCACTTTGGTCCCAAATAGCCAGAATCTAATTGACACCTGCAGCATATGGGTAGGTGCCTTCATAGCACTTTTATAACTCTAACTAAATGACTTCACTTTTACAGCTGTCCTGAGTTGGTGTTTTAAGTTATGGGGCAGCTGATTATTGGTGTGAGGAGCAGTTTTATTATGTTATGTAAAGGCACCAGAGCATGAACCTGCAAATTGGAGCCCCTCCAATAAATAAATGAACCCCACTCATATCATACCAAGGAGAATAGTGAAGCACCACTTTTCCGCCATAGTAGCCTGCTGGTTCTCTTAAGCCAGAAGAATGGGAAATGCAAAATGGAAAGTTCTATCAAAAGTCAATGGGAGTTGTGCTTCTAAGTCACTTAGATGCTTTTGAAAAATCCCAACCAATGTGCCTGAAGTATAGGTCCCATTTAAAATGTGGCCCATGGTCACTCTCTTTCTTTCTTTCTTTTCTTTTTTAACAGAAGTACGGGTGATTTAGATGGAATCCCTCCAGACCAAAGGTGATGGCAGCTGTCACCTGCTGCTCTGTATGCAAACTGTCTATGCCTCTAACTGGGAAAAATTTAAATAACCTTGTCTTTTAAAAAATCTCTTTTATATAGTAAATTGTACCTTATACAGTGATGTAAACTACATACTTAGCTAGTATAAAATCAGCGTAGCTCCAATTAAGTCAGTAGAACTCAGTCAATTTACACCATCTGAGAATTTGTACCCTAAGACTCATCTAGTCTGTATTTAATCCTCATATTTATTTTCTTTGGAAATGAGGGCATTAAGGCATCATGCACCCTCCATGATAGTATATTGATAATACCAGTATAATAACCTACTTAACAGAAAGAAGTGATTTGTGCGGTCAAAGTATGAGTACCTTGCAGGCCTATTGCAGAAAAGGAGGTAATTTCCTTTTGCCCTTTTTCAGCATTCTGGAAAGTTATAATATTCCCAGAGACCAAGGATGATCTAGATAGTGTTACTTGCTCAGAGCATAAAGCTTTCAAGGTTAGTCTTGAGGGACATTATTACATTTCAGGTCAATAATGCCTAGTAACCTTTGCCATGTCTCCTGAGGATGTACATAGGTTTCACGATACTCCATTCTGCTGCAGATGAAAGCCTTTGGAAAGTCTGTCTTAAGGTTAGGAACTTTGTGAAAGAGGCCCCTTGAGAATACACTGTAAGGGACTGAGATGATACAAAACAGCAGCAGCGTTGCCTTCCATGCCTCCCACTGTGATTTGCCTTTAATTTAAAAGCACAGGTACTAATAGAATTCTTAACGATAGCAGAAAGCTGACACAATATTAGTGCCATACTCTCAGGCCCTGCTTTTTTCTTTTTTCTTTTTTTTTTTTAAGGGAAGTACTTTGGAATTAGCTGCTGACAGACTATTCATTTAAAAAGCCCTGAAAGGTAGATTTAATTAACAAAAAATATATATAATATGTTTAGGATCAGCTGCTCTCTTCATCACTAAAGTTAGAAAATCACAAGATGCTTCCTGTCCCCTCCATTTTGCGACTTCTCAGCCAAACACATGGAGAGTTTAAGGAAATGCTGTGCATAAACCTATTGTTTTCCCTCTAGAGAGGGGTTTTTTTTGCAGATGCAGAACATGTGATTAATGTAGAGCCATAGTCAGAGCCCTCCAATGGTTAAATTAAGTTGGCATGGGCAGAAATAGTATCATTCCAGCTCTTCCTTGATAAGGTTCTGATTCCCCCTCCTGAACTAGATCACTGTAAATGGTGGGTGCCTGTGTGAGGAAGAGCTGGGAGAGAGCCCACACACCAGGACTCCATCTCTGGAGTGTGGCAGGGTATGGGCAGTCCATTTTCCCATGCAGCCAGCTCAGAAGAACAGTCTGGTCTGGGAATCCTCCCGTAAAATGTGAGGAAGAGGGGCTACTTCTCAACACCCCTAGCTCAGAAAAGCCCGAGTTTCCCCTTCTCAGTACCACTTCCTCCTCAGTGACAATCAACCTGACCCTCCATCTAAAGACAGGTGGAGTAAAGAAGCTCCATTTTGAGAAGGATTTTGAAATTGGACTTTGTTCTGTCTTGAACCAAAAACTGAACATTCTGAATTTCTCCATAAAGGAAAACTCTGGTGGGGGGGGAGAAAAAAAACATTTCAAGTTGATTGACACATTTTGTTTCATTTTGACTTTTATTTTGTATTGTATTGTATTGTAAGTCAAAGTATTCCAACAAAAAGTGTTTCAAAATGAATAATCAAGTAGTTTGTTCTGAAAATATTGAAAGAGGATGTTTCAACAGTGCTGGAACTTTTATTTTCTGGTTTTCTTCCATAATGAAATTCCAGTGAAATCAACCCAAATTTGCCAAGCATTTGGATTTCCCTGGAACCATATATACTAGTGGAAAATGGTTCCATCTATGTTTCTCCAGCCAGCTCTACCTCTTTTAATCCCTATCAATTGCTATGGCTTCCCACATTTCCAAGTGACAAGTGACAAGTTATCCCCAACCTTCCCAGTTTTCCCCCAATTTCTATCCCCAGCATGACCCTGCAGCTGTCAAAACAGTGATACACTTCCCAGTGATGACCAAACCCACCAACCAGCTTAATTCCAGAAACTCTCCCTTACCTGACAACCAGTGAAAAATAATTCAACCCCTCCTTCCTTCTGCATCCATTAATGGTGCTAAATGCCTTGAATTCCACTGCTGAAGGCCCTGCAATTGGCATGGCAAACTCCCCAAAGTCCTGGAAATTATCTTTTTTCTTCTCCCTACTGACACTGCAAATGTTCCTTATCTATTGATGGCCCTAGAGATCTTATTCCCACTTGATTTGAAAAGCTGCTATTTTAGGGAAGATTAGAGAGGGGCATGAGCCATAAAATTCTGACCCAGATTTCAAACCCTGGGGAAGCTTGACATGTTTGGACCTATGGTTCTGTTGCAGCCTATAATAGAACTATTAAAGGACAACTGCAAAACTCTGTGATCCAGATCTGGGTTCAAGTTCTTGAACTTCAGCAATGTTGGGCTGTTCAGACCAGGGATTTGGTTCAGGACAAAACATGAACTTGAAAGGTTACCTCTCAGGGCCGGATCCTCAGGTGGTGTAAATCAGCTTATCTCAACTGAATTCAATTATTCTATGCCAACTTCCACCAGCTAAGGATGTGGTCCATAATACATATAGGAAGGAACGGCTAATAGTGCAAGAAGCTCACAATGCAACAAATATGTCAGCTGACTTGGCTGTGAGGACTATTCTGCTTCAGTAGAAAACAGGGACGATTCTCTCTACTTTGGCATGAAAAGCTAATTCCACAATTAGCTTGACTTTCTGCCTGTGGAAAAAGGCACCATTGCATTGAACCAAGGGCTTAAATATCATTAATCTCTTGAAAAGGACCAGGTTATCCATTCCACTACTACTTTTATTATTTTTCCAGAGACCTTGCCTAAACGTTGACTCGCAAAGCTGGCAGAAGCCCCGGATCTGGCCTTCCTTTGTTTCTATGCTGTTCGCAGTGTCTGGGTGTTTATTTTTATAAACAAATGCTTCCATGCTCTTTTACTAGAATGAAAAGGAATCATTGCCCACTGCACAATACTCATCACAATGAGTAACCCTACTATGGAAAAGAGTGCTCATAGGACAATAGAAGCACAAAATCATTTTGGCATGGAAAAACTTTTAAATTTCCAACTTCCAAGAAGTTACAAAGAATGGTAATTCAGCATCTACATACATGTGTGTGAATATTTTCTAATTTAGGAGACTGAAATTAGGCATCAAAATCCATATTTAGGCAACTACATAAGTGTCTGGACCCGCCTGGATGTAAATAAGCGGGACCAAGTGGGTATTCAGTATTTCTGAAAATCGAGACTCTTATTTAGGAGCCAAACTCAAGGCTCCTGTTGAAAATCTTGGCCACAGTACGTGGAACAACGTCATCAGTACGCTCTTGCTGTTCGGCACTGCTCCAGCAAACAAAGCAATTATAAATATGGCTTTTGCATCACTGGAGCAGCGCAAAGCAACCGGAGTGAACTGGTGAACCTGGCCATAGATTTCTAATACCTTGACACTGTCCTTTTTAACTGCGAATTTTCAAAGCGATAAATCCATACCTTTTAATGTGTGCTAGATAATGGACAAGGATAGTTAAAGAGCAGGTTGCTCTGTATCCTTGGCCTTTCCCCCATTGAACTCAACTCCAAGATGAGTAGTTTTTGTTTAAATGAACTTTTGGTTGCAACCACTAGTATATAGCTGGTTCACCTTCAAGTGCTTGTTATGAATAGGGAGCACAATATCCGCTTTCACTATCAGCAGACAAAGAGCACATAGGACAAAACACTCTGTACATATTCCAACGTCAAATAGAATGACTGAGTAAGTGAGGCTATCACAAAGATCAGCTAACTATTTTGTGATGGAATCCGAGATAAACTGAGTTTGTCACCCTGGTGGTTTAATAAATCATCCTTTTTTTCCCCCTGATGATGGACAGAGCTCAAAAAAGGAGATGGTCAAATTTCAGATGCTCCAATATCTTAACTGTGGGCCTGTTTCCTTAACTGGCATTTGTAAACCTGAGTTTGGCAAACACATTGATTGTGAGTGCAAAATTTGCATGTTTAAGTTTGAAACTAGTTGAAACTTTAGCTCATAATGTACAGAGTAGTAGAGGAACAGCATACCAGAACAAGCTTATTCCACTGTTAGATGCTCTGTTTGAAAGGAAATTTAGATAGCAGTAACAAATACAAAATTGGTATTTCTTTAGCTGAGTGCATCAAAGTTATCTTTTGCATAATGATTGTTTTAGCAGTCTCTTCATTGTCCACTTTAAGAGAACTTTCATTAAAAATATTTCAGTGCAAACACATTCGCAATAGAGAGGCACAATAAATAGCATAAAACATACATTTGCTGTAAATTTATTCTCATTACAAAAAAAATCTACACGTTAATTATTTCTGTTACCTGAGGCGGGAGGGAGCAGGGGGAAATCAGCTGGAGCCATGGTCAATGTTTTCTCTCAGTACAGTGCTAAGCAATGACCTTCCTGCCAGAGGTTCACCTGGCCATGACTGTATGTGAGTCTGCACTGATGCTGCCAGCATGTAAGTGGTATGAAAATGACTATATAATTAGCTTCACGGCAGAAATGGTGGCGTAGAGTCTACTGCATATGTGGCAAGGCTACAGTTAACAGTATATTGCTTCTACTCTTTCCTTCTACACCTAATGTGGACAAGGAAATTGGCCAAGGTTTTCTACCATCACAGTGATGTCATGGTTCAACCATTGTTATGTAACCTTATGTTACTGCTCCTACAGTTTTCTGTCCTATCTCTGCAGTTTTCCTTTTGCTAAAATCTGCTGCATCTCTTAACACACATTTGCATTCTGATTCTCTGCTCTGCCCAGTATTTGCTGTATGCAGCTGAAAGGGAGCGGGATGCAAAGGAGTTGTTTGTAGCTTCCTGCAGCCTGATGCAATTTAGAGCAGCCCTCCTGCTCTGTCACCTTGTTATGGCCCCTCAGGGCCAGGGATCACTAGAGTGCAGCCGCACTCTGGCCATGAGGCTCTTCTCCCGGCCACACCTCCAGCCGGGGAATCCCAGGAGAGCTGGTTAAGCCAGGTGTCCAACCGCTGTGCTCTGCCAGAGCAGGGGATGAGAATCCCCCAAGGGAAGGTGAGAGAGTATTCATTGAAGCCGGCAATTGGCACTAAGCCATCGACATGGCAACCAAATTACTAATAGTAATCAGCAAGTGTGTTTTTTTTTAAATGAGGAAATAGTAGTGTTCTGTACCAACCATCCCAGATAGCCTAGTAAAAGTCGGGGTGGCATTCAGCAGCACCTGGGTGACTCTGAACTGCCTCTGTTCTTGTGTTAGGCATTGTGGAGTCACTGGCAAATGGTTTGAGCTTTGAATTGTCATAAATCCCATGGGTACATGGAGTCACCTAGGGAATAAAAATATTATGATAGTTTCCAGAGGCCCCAATTGGGACCCCTCCATTGCACAAAGGTAAACACAGTCCCTCCCCTGGAAAGCTTACATCTTAAAAGACAAGTATCAGAAAAGGGAGTGGGAGAAATGCACCATGGTATATAAATGATTATATACCAATATACAGAAGGGTATTTTAAACTTTTCTATTATGGGACAGACTTTGATACCCTTACTCACCTTGAATAGTCCCTTACACGTGAAAGAGTCCCACTGGACTGTAAATAGAGTTATCAACAGTTTGGTCATATATAAATATCGCTATTCTGACTGCCCCAAAGCCTAGCATATTTTTTCAAGTTCCCTTTGGAAATAAAAGAATTTCCAAACTTTGCAAAATCATGCCACGGACTAAAAATACATTGCTATTCATATCTTCATAATCTACTCTTGCTATTCTGAGGATTCAACATATAACTATTACTAATAGTATATTACTACATATAGTGCAATCTTTAAAATGCAAGTCTCCTTTTGAAGGTAAAAATGGCATCATTCAGCTTGCTTGAAATCTCTGCTTGAGAGGCTGAGGTTGACAAGAGCAGTGGTGTTACAGGTTAGGTCTGAGATGCTTTTTTCTGCTCTAACGTATGCCAGAGGACTAGTTCTCCATACAGTCAGCCCAGGGATGGGGGGTGTGGGGTGCAAGTTGTGATACGACACACCATATTCTTAATAGTGGTATTATTATGATATGATATGGGGATATTATGATGTATTTTGTATAAGACAGGTCATGTAAGGTGTCATTGGAAAAGTTACGATTTGCTGAATATGATTATCCTATTTGCATGCATGTATCATTTTTGTATCTGAAGTTATACATATTGACTATGTATCTGTATTTCACATGTAGTCACACCTGGGTGACACCCACTAGGCAAGATGCTTCCAGTTTAAATATCTGGTTGTGAAGGGCCCATTCAGGGTAATGGATCATTAGGGAAAACAATAGGCCTTAGGAGAAGCTTATCCCCCACCTGGTGAGCCATCCTGGGAATGCTCCAGACATCCTGTAAGTAATGGCTGCTCTGACTCTGCAAAGGCATGTGACCAGCCCACATGACTCTGGACTCCATTTTGGGTACCTGTGTTTTTCCACAAGCTGGTCTGGGAACTGAGTTTGGAACAAAGGGTTTCCACCATATGGAAAAGCTATATAAGGCAGTAAATGACATCATCTGTTGTTCTTCACTCCCCCACAACTCAACTCTTAAGAGAAGCTCCTAAGGAAAAGGACTTGGGATGGGGATAGGGAGCCCACGTTGCAAAGCAAGTGCAGCATGTGCCTTGAGAATCTACAAGCCTGCTTACTTATAATCACTTAAAATCTATCTTTTTTGTAGTTAATACACTTGTTTTGTGTGTTAATCTAAACCAGTGTGCCTTTGACTGAAGTGTCAGGGGAAAATCTCATCTTGGTTACCACAAGTGTGCATATTCCTCTCCACATTGAGGGAGAGGTGAACTGGGTAATAAATTCATACTGGTCGGGGTTTCGATCAGGGCAGGGCAGTACAGCTCTGGCGTCCTAGTCTGGGGGCTTGGGATTATTTTGGCTGTAGCCTCTCTATTGTTGGTTCATGTAGTAGCTGGTCAATGCCTACAGGCAAATACAGCTGAGTGTGTCCCTGCCTGTGTGAATGCTGGTGGGAGCCATCTATAGCCTACCACAGCAGCACAGTGCTAAGAGGGAGCCCAGGATGGTGAGTCAGAGGGCTCAGTGGTATCCCAGTTCCAGGTGGCACTCTGGGAGAACCCGTCACAGGAGTATGAACTGTGTCACCTTGACAGCCTTCCTCCCAGCTCTGCAGGCTCTTCAGACATAACTGATTAATTGGGCCGATACTGCATCAGTAGCTGCATTGTTGCTGAGAAATGGATAAGACGCTTCCTGGTGCAGATTCACAGAAAAAGCCCTGCAGACATCATAAACCATGAAAGTAACATATCAGTGTAATGAAAGCCCCAATATGGAATGACATACATATAATGTATAATTGGCTAAAATTATTTGCAATTACATGGGAAGGATTATGTCTATTTAAAAAAATATAGAAAAAATTATGCTTTGTCTGAATCCAGGCTTAGAGTTCATACTATTATGAACCCAAGCTGCAGTTAACTGGGGACTTATAGAAAAATCCACCAGGGACCCAAACTGGAACCACAGATCCAACCCTCCTTCACTCAAATTTTGGCATTTCAGATCAAAGACTCACTTCACAAGTTGGATCTGTGTCTTCAGTTGGCCACAGTCAAATGCACTGGGTCAGATCCTCAGCTGCTGTAAGTCATAATGGAGATACGCTGACTTCCAAGATTTGAAGATGTTTAAATTCTGATCTGAATCTGGATCCAAACCCTGTGGATCAGACCCTTCTCTACCTTATCAACTGCATGAAAAAACTTGTACAGATACAGACAGACATCATCTTCCTCTCCAAATGCAAACAGATGGACATCGTACCAAAAGGACTGAAGGTAAAAAATCCATTACAATCTACATACCACACAGACTATGCTGACAGCTTGTGCCACACGCTCTCAAAGAAACTGCGGAACCACCTGATCAACATCCTATACAGCAAACAGAGAAAGATAAAGAATGAGCTCTCAAAAATGGATATTCTCATAAAAAACCAACCTTCCACACAAACTTCCTCGTGGCTGCACTTTACTAAAACTAGACAAGCCATTTACAACACACACTTTGCTTCTCTACAAAAGAAAAAGGACACTAAACTTTCTAAACTACTACATGCCACAAGGGGCCACAACAACGGTTCCCTCAACCCACCCAGCAATATTGTTAACCTATCCAACTATACTCTTAGCCCAGCAGAAGCAGCTGTCCTATCCCAGGGCCTCTCCTTCTGCCCCTCCACCCCCACGAACATGATACAGTTCTGTGGTGACCTAGAATCCTATTTTCGACGTCTCCGACTCGAGGAATATTTCCAACACACCTCTGAACAACATACTAATCCACAGAGACCTCCCTACCAACACTACAAAAAGAAGGATTCTAGGTGGACTCCTCCTGAAGGTCGAAACAGCAGACTGGACTTCTACATAGAGTGCTTCCGCCGACGTGCACAGGCTGAAATTGTGGAAAAGCAGCATCACTTGCCCCACAACCTCAGCCGTGCAGAATACAATGCCATCCACAGCCTCAGAAACAACTCTGACATCATAATCAAAAAGGCTGACAAAGGAGGTGCTGTTGTAATCATGAATGTGAACAAGAGGCTGCTCGGCAGCTCTCCAACACCACTTTCTACAAACCATTACCCTCTGATCCCACCGAGAGTTACCAAAAGAAACTACAGCATTTGCTCAAGAAACTCCCTGAAAAAGCACAAGATCAAATCCGCACAGACACACCCCTGGAACCTCGACCTGGGATACTCTATCTACTACCCAAGATCCATAAACCTGGAAATCCTGGGCGCCCCATCATCTCAGGCATTGGCACCCTGACAGCAGGATTGTCTGACTATGTAGACTCTCTCCTCAGGCCCTACGCTACCAGCACTCCCAGCTACCTTCGAGACACCACTGACTTCCTGAGGAAACTACAGTCCATCGGTGATCTTCCTGATAACACCATCCTAGCCACTATGGATGTAGAAACCCTCTACACCAACATTCCACACAAATATGGACTACAAGCCATCAAGAACACTATCCCCGATAATGTCACAGCTAACCTGGTGGCTGAACTTTGTGACTTTGTCCTTACCCATAACTATTTCACATTTGGGGACAATGTATACCTTCAAACCAGTGGCACTGCTATGGGTAGCCGCATGGCCCCACAGTATGCCAACATTTTTATGGCTGACTGAGAACAACGCTTCCTCAGCTCTCGTCCCCTAATGCCCCTACTCTACTTGTGCTATATTGATGACATCTTCATCATCTCGACCCATGGAAAAGAAGCCCTTGAGGAATTCCACCATGATTTCAACAATTTCCATCCCACCATCAACCTCAGCCTGGTCCAGTCCACACAAGAGATCTACTTCCTGGACACTACAGTGCTAATAAACGATGGTCACATAAATACCACCCTATACCGGAAACCTACTGACCGCTATTCCTACCTACATGCCTCCAGCTTTCACCCTGACCACACCACACGATCCATTGTCTACAGCCAAGCTCTGCGATACAACCGCATTTGCTCCAACCCCTCAGACAGAGACAAACACCTACAAGATTTCTATCAAGCATTCTTACAACTGCAATACCCACCTGCGGAAGTGAAGAAACAGATTGATAGAGCCAGAAGAGTCCCCAGAAGTCACCTACTACAGGACAGGCCTAACAAAGAAAATAACAGAACACCACTAGCTGTCACCTTCAGCCCCCAACTAAAACCCCTCCAACGCATTATCAAGGATCTACAACCTATCCTGAAGGATGACCCAACACTCTCACAAATCTTGGGAGACAGGCCAGTCCTTGCCTACAGACAGCCCCCCAACCTGAAGCAAATACTCACCAGCAACCATATACCACACAACAGAACCACTAACCCAGGAACCTATCCTTGCAACAAAGCCCGTTGCCAGCTGTGCCCACATATCTATTCAGGGCCTAATAACATCAGCCACACTATCAGAGGCTCGTTCACCTGCACATCCACCAATGTGATATATGCCATCATGTTCCAGCAATGCCCCTCTGCCATGTACATTGGTCAAACTGGACAGTCTCTACGTAAAAGAATAAATGGACACAAATCAGATGTCAAGAATTATAACATTCATAAACCAGTTGGAGAACACTTCAATCTCTCTGGTCATGCGATTACAGACATGAAAGTTGTGATATTACAACAGAAAAACTTCAAAACCAGACTCCAGTGAGAAACTGTTGAATTGGAATTCATTTGCAAATTGGATACAATTAACTTAGGCTTGAATAGAGACTGGGAGTGGCTAAGTCATTATGCAAGGTAACCTATTTCCCCTTGTTTTGTCCTCCCCCCCCCCCCCCGCCCCGACGTTCTTGTTTAACCCTGGATTTGTGCTGGAGATGGCCCACCTTGATTATCATACACATTGCAAGGAGAGTGATCACTTTAGATAAGCTATTACCAACAGGAGAGTGGGTTTGTGGGTGGGGGTGGGGAGAAAACCTGGATTTGTGCTGGAAATGGCCCAACTTGATTATCATACACATTGTAAGGAGAGTGATCACTTTAGATAAGCTATTACCAGCAGGAGAGGGGGGTGGGGGGAGAGAAAACCTTTTGTAGTGGTAAACACCCATTTTTTCATGGTTTGTGTGTATAAAAAGATCTTCTGTACTTTCCACAGTATGCATCCGATGAAGTGAACTGTAGCTCACGAAAGCTTATGCTCAAATAAATTGGTTAGCCGCTAAGGTGCCACAAGTACTCCTTTTCTTTTTGCGAATACAGACTAACACGGCTGCTACTCTGAAACCAGTAAAATGATTGGTTAAGGTATAGCTAAGCAGAACTCAAGTTCCATTGTGATGTCCTAATGTTTGTGCCGTGGTGCAAGTTGCTACATTAGCATGGTATATTTCGGACACAAGACATCACATTGTCACTTCCTGATAGTGCATCATGTTGTATCACAGTTCAAAATATATTTTGGGACTATAGAAAAGCTTTATAAGACCTGCCTTCAAATTACAGGCCATCCGTATCAAACTTGAATCTGTTGTATGAACATGAGGAAGAGGATGGGGAGCCGAACCTACTTGAGACTGACAACTTATTAGGCCTGGTGACTCCTCCTTAGCAGATTCACAGTACTCCTCTTACTATTTCAACCACACAGTCTCATTGACAGAACTTCACTGGGAGCCAGAATGGCTCCTTAAATACAAACTCGTCAGTGGAGATACATGAATTAACTGGCATTTTTTATATGAACTTCACTGGGGAGCAAAGTTGGGTCCTTTATTTTCTGCATGTTTGTTAAGCTCCTTTTTATGATTACAAAGCTAAATAAATAATTGTGATCCTACCTTGATATAATTATTAATGCTCTTTTTGATTTGGCTACACTGTGACAATCAATATATACAAACTTGGAAGGATAATTGGGTCATCATGAATTTCAGTATATTGTACAGTATGTGACTTATCAAATGGAAGGACATTTAGTCTGTCTGAGAAACCCAGAATATATATTTATATATGTGAGAGAGAAAGACAGACAGAGGGCATCTATTTATCTGCTTGCAAGAGAGAAAGTTGTCATTAAACATTAATTATATTTCTCTTACATGTATTCTTACCTAGAGTTCTTAGGTTGATATACAATCTCTAAAATATCTATTCTTCCACAGTTCAGATTTTACGTAAACTGTCTATCCCTTCCACTTCTGCTTTGGCATGTATGTACCAGTGTTAGAAAAGATTACTTTAAAAAAGAGCATTTCCTGACAAAATTATCAGAAAGTAGTATGGTGAGAAATGGCATATGAAAAGATAATGTGCATGGGGAAGTGGTCCCTTTGTGATGAATTCAAGGGCTGAAACAACTTGATTTAATGCAGAATTTTATCAAAGCAATCCAAAACCTTGTTCTTAAACACCTATTATTCTAGTGTGCACAGATGTGTGCATAATGGCTCTATTTTTTCCTCAAGAAAGGTTATTTTATTCACAGCAAGATACATTGCTGAAAACTTCTAATTAGGAGACAGGTCGCTCTCTTTTTTTTTTAACACCCACAGTCACCTTTTTCCACACTGAGTGGGAGTTGTCCCACCTTGAAATGTGTAAATGACAGTATAAATAGAGCTTAAGTTTAAACTACGGTTGCTACTGTTCTAAAGAGTTTAAAATTTAAAGGGTTTATTTATTTGCTCCATGTCTCCATCTATTAAATCTGTTGTGTGTCAGTTTTGTTATATGTCAATATTTCCTCCAATATGGAGTGACTTAATGTTTTCAAACTATCCTGTCAGCAACAGAAGTTTAGGTAACAGTTCTTAGCTAGAGCAAGCATTGTATGGCCTATGCCTGCATTCAGAACTAACGTGGTTTTTGTAGTTACTGTGGTAGTGGGCAGTGGACAATCTTTCCAATTTGTTTCAACTATAAGACTTCAAGTAAATAAATAAATAAAAATGAGCACATTCTCCTACCTATATCAATCATCTGTGACTCTTCTAAGAAGTCTGTCATCTTGGCATGTGAGCACTCTACACTCCAAATAAGTCAAAAAGCCAGGCATAGATGGGGGAAAGTACCACAGTAGAACATGTTTTAATAACCCTGTTGACCTTAACCAGCTAAATACAAGGTAAAACTACAACTGACTTTCCTACACTAGGATTTAAACACGAGTGAGTGAACACACTTTTTTCACTTGTGTAAACTAGGTCCGTCTTCCTGTGGTCACAAGGAGTTTGTTTCCTTGTCAAAGGGAATGGGGGAAATTATGACTGGTTATGACAGATCATATGCAGCCACTTGGTGTTACCTCATGCAAGATGTGATAGGGAAGCAACCTGATATGTAGGTCTTAGAAATTCAGGAGAGAAAATCTCCCACCCACTTGCATATTCTACCATAACAGGCAGCTAGCTTTTTTTGCAGAAGCTTTTTTGTAGGTAAGGTCATCCAGTCTGTTTTTTCTTGTTTTAGACTCCAGAAAATGGTAGCATCCTGAGCTGACACATTGGTAGTTAGCATCCAAAGGTGCCCAGGCCAAAATCCTACAATAGCTGATGGTTTCAGTCCATTATATTTGGAAGATTAAATTTGGTGATTAAATTTGGCCAAAGAGCCTCCTCTCCTGTTGCTCAGGCAATAACATTTAGAAAGGACTGGAACAGATCCTAGTAACTTCAAAATTGTCCTGCTTACAGTAGGTACTATGGAGGAGGGGGTTATCTCCCTACAGACGATGTCTGGCAGATCTACTGTTGTGTTCATTCTGCAGGCTTAATAGTCGAGAGAAGGAAACTGTAAGACTTTAAGACAAAAGTTAAACAAAACCTTAACACTACATAGCATTAGATATTTTGGGTGGAGAGAGGATAACCCAGTTTTTCATATAGCATGGAATAGTATTCACTCATACTCTCCTATTTGAAGTTACCACTAAAAAGAATATGCCACCCTTCCGATGTTAAATAATGATTGCTGTCTCAAACAGGGATACATTCAAGTATGCAGTATTTGCTGGCCTCAGAAAAAGGACAGATAATTACTGTGCAATGCCTGAGAAAAATTCAGACACTAGGGTTTCTTTTGTTGTTAGTTTTTGCTGCTGCGGGTGATAATGGAGGACATTTGTTTAAGTTCTACAACAGTTTTATTTAGCAAACTATTCTTTCCTTCAATGCAATGCCTTGGTAAGCACCTTTTTAGCCACCTTCCCTCTGTGGTGTATCCCACAGTGATGCACGAGTGTAGATTACAGTAGTCACTTTGTATTGTGACTATGTAATATCATGGAAGGTGATTTAAGCAAAGTGACCTGACATATTGCAACACAATGCATCAGTCTGAAAAACACAATTTAGGGGGGGATGGGGAGCAGTGATGAAAACCACCATGTAAAAAAGCATATGGTGCTTCTTGCGAATAATTTAAGAACTTTGTTGACATTACTGATGCACTGTGACATGCACATGCTGTGTATTGTCAGATTAAAGCACACACATGATGTAACACGAAGAGAACCAGCCACATCAAGAATGTACTCAGCTCTGAGGACTTCTCAATAGCCAGTAAGTAATGCATACAGCTCATTTTCCTCACCAAGAAATAGATGTTAATGGCTAATACCAGACCCTGCAGGCTCTCTGCAAATAACTACCACTGTAATTAATGGGAGTTTTGTATGTAAAAACATTTCAGGACGGGTGTGACATTTCTCAGGATACCCAGGACTGTGAGACACCTTGTTGCCCCCTGTCTCCAGGGTAAAGGAGCCTTACTTTTGCTTAGTTGGGCATCAGCTCCCTAACACCACGAGCCCATTAGCCACTCATGCATTCTCCTCCAGGCTATGCCAGGTCTCACTTTGCCTTGCAGATTAACAATAGGTGCATCCAGTCCGGGAGTCCCTTGGACATATTTCTCTGTGATATCCAGCCCCTGACACTGGCTACTCACAGAATTACCAAGTCCATAGGAATAGCACATACCAGTTTGTAAGCTTCAACTCAGGATCTGTACTTTGCTTAATATTGCCACACTTAGCTGTAATTATATGGAAAACTGGAATAAGTTTAGATTCAAGTGATAGTGAGTAAGGATATTGGAAACATGCAAAACAAAAACCATAACATGCTTTCGAGAGACTAAATTTAACTAACAAGTTAATCTTCAGTTTAAATCACCAAAGTCCTTTGCAGCATTTTCAGCCAAGGTTGGCTGGGATCCTGTTTTCATGAATGTTTGTTTACCTCTTTGGAGCAGGATGAGGGAAGTGTCTTATTTTTGCCTGCCAGATATACCCCCAGCGTTCTTTATCCTTGCTCACAGAGAGGCTAACTACCCAGGGCTTGGTCTTCTGTGTGCTGCTCCCTTGTTAACTTTCACGTCTCTTTGATAACTTAACATTTGATTTCATTTGATGTAAATGGGCACCCATTGTGTTAACTGACAATGCTTAAATTACATCCTGACAGACAGATGAATAAACATCTCTTGTCTAACAGAAAATCTCTTGTCTGTTTTTTCACCTCTCTGGTGACTAACACCTTGATACTCACTACAAGAGCATATTTTCAGTATATATAAATAACAGTGCATCGATTCCCCAATGATATTAATAACCAGTGAAACCCAGGATTTCATTTAAGACCTCACATGACATTCCTTGGCAAACCTAAATGTACATGCAGAATCATAATATATGTGGACCTCTCCATACCTCCTTGTCAGTTGGCATTAAGAGCTTCTTGGGTCACAATTGAGTCCTAATTAAGCTGTTTACTGGCTATCACAGACCCATTTACCAATTTTGCTAATGAATCCGCTGAATTTTAGTGCTAATGAAAATGGTTGGGCAGGAAGAAAGGTGCATCCAGAGCGTAGGATTGGGAGTCAGGTACAAGTGAAATCCCAGCTCTGATACTGTGGCCTTAGTCAAGTAAGGCAGCCTCAGTTTCCCCATCTTCACAAAAGGGATGGCAATACTGACCTATCTCACAGCTGTGTAATGAGAATAAATTAGTGTTTTTATAATGGTTGGAAGTGCTCAGTAGTCTATTAACGTCTTAATTACAGAACTGGATACAGGTGCAGACAGGTGCTATGCAGACGTGCCCCACTCAGAACTGCCAATGCACTTCAGTTCTTTTTTGCCCTGCATCGGCTGTGTCATTCTGTGTAACCTAGAGATATGCTGCCAAGAAAATACCTAGTACCTGCAGGAGTGATGTCACATCAGGAGACAATCAATGTTGCTGTAATGTCATTCCCAGGAGATCTGCTTTTAAATGTGATGACTGTGGTAGTGACTTGAAAGCCTGGCAGAAACTAGTGGTACAAATATCAGACTTCTACTGACAACTATACAAAATACCTGTCCTTCCTATAGGCTGTAAAACATATCCAGCCAAAGGAAACCAAGGGGATGCGGTAGATGGAAGGGAGACAATATCTAGCCATCTGTATTAAAAATAGAAGCCAATATTCTTGATTGGTGCTGCGTGCTGTGAGTGGGCTGCTGGAACAAAAAAAAAATCTGTATTCGTAAACAGGATATTAGAGAATGGTACTGTATTTTAAACACTTATAATACATGGAAGAAAAATGCATATAAAAGACCTTCCCAAATATGTATTGAAATCTTGATTGACTGTTATTGCCTTCTTTTTAGAGCTGGTTGAAAAGCAACAAAATATTTTCATTACAATATCAGTCAAATTTCAAAAACTGTTCATCTGCTCTGCCTGTCTTTTGGTTGGATTTTTTTCAGGTTGGATTTAAAAACTAAAATTTAAACTGGTAATACCCCAGTAAAGTAAAAGGTATGTTTTACAAAATATGAACCAACACTGCTGGGAACTGATCATGTTTGAAGTGCTGGAAACTGTTTAAACTGTGACTCCAAATAGCAAACTAATCTTGCTATCTCAAGGAAGTCAACACCAGGTAGCTTCAAAGAAAACCCAAGTCTGATATCATGCAAGGAAGATTTTTTTTAAAAGGCAAATTATCTTTATCTTTATTTTAAACAATGAGCCCTAACTTATCTAAGAAGCAGCACCTGAAATCAGAAAAAAATTGAATGTCTAAAACCTAATATCTTGCAGTGCATCTGAGCTAGGAACCAATGGGAAGGAGCAATTCCCAGCTTTCTGAAGGGGGGAAGCAGTTGTTTCCATGCATGAAAGATTCCAAGGTAGCTTTTTTAACACAAAAACTGTCATGAACCAAATTTTAGTTTTTCTTTCTTCCATCTGCCCTGGAAAGACTTACACACTCCCCTGCACAGTCAATAGCACTACTCAGGGACCACCCTTTATAGACCCAAGGATAAAAAATAATCCCAATGAGCAATTAGAAAATTCTCTACAAATATTGTCTTTTAAATGTGTGATGTATCCAGAATATAGATGGAGTCAGTGGTAAAGAGGTGTTACCAGTCCTCATTTGGGATGGGCGTCATTCATTTGTGGTAAGTAATGTGGCTATTCCAATCTCATGCTGATAAATGTTTATATCACCACACCTGTATTCCTCCCCTCTCACTATATAATACAAAGAGAGTTTAGAATTAGGAAAGTACATACAAATTTTGGCACCACAGGGAAGATCAAGAAGCTAATGTAAATGGTTGTCCAAATTACTTGGGTAGGAAAAATATATGAAATATGCATGACTCATAGCTGTTGCCATCTGTCAGGAGTAACTAAGCCATCTTTGCCTCATTAAGGCAGAAATTATCCTCTTTTGTTCTCAATGACCTACTGACCTATATGCCAACTGCTCAGATCAAGGAGTGAGAGTAGCTGCCCTTAGTACCACTTCTTTCTCAGCCTGACAAATGGCAGTTTACATGAGCTTTCTCCCCTGTCCTGAAACTATTGCTCTGGGCTATCGGTAGGGATAGGGTTTGGGGGGAATCATGGGTGGGAGGAATTACACCTTCTGCAAAGTATAAAGCTCAGCTCTGTGGGTGCTTTCTACGTGCTAGCACACAGGCAGCACTGGGGGGAGCTGCATGAGGGTGGGGAGAAGAACTTGGCTGGTACATGTGAGAATCAGAGGCAAGGCCAGAGGATTGGCTGTTTCGTGAACCCTTTTATTGTCACCCGCACAGAACATTTGCAGATGTTCCTCACGGCTGCTGTAGTGGCCACGGAATAGCTCTACAGCAGGTCCACAGGCTGGGAGGACAATCCTGCTTTCAGTACTGCCCTGTGTATCAGAAAAGTATATAGACCGGTGCTCAGGATGTGCACTGCTGCCCAAGATTTGAGCCTAAAGGCCAGGATAGAAAATTGGGATCCAAATTTTCTACCTAGTTGCAACTCAATGTCTAGATTTTCACCCATAAGACTTGTACATTGTCTGAGTGTGCAAAACTTGTATTTGCATGTGCATGTTAGATAGACAACTTCCGAGCTGGGACACACGAAACGCATGAGCTATTTTGAAAATATGGCCCTATATTTCATCACAGGTGCCGTTCCAGGCTTCCATGTGAAACTGCTTTGGGGAAAGATTGCCCATTCACTTTTTACAAATTCTGCCAAGATGACTTTTTGCTGAAGAGCTGAGTCTTGAGACAATTTGATAGGCATTTCTGTGACACAGATAATACTCTCATAAAAACACAGGATGTGCTATTAGCACAGAATATCCAAACTTTTCAGCCTGTGACCATGTAAATGTGGAGAAAGAAGAGGATGAATCCTTCTGCCTTCCCTCCAGAGTTACAAGTCAGCAAATTAAGACAAAAATTATGTATTTATAAAGCACCATTGGTGTGTCTGGTGCTGTGCAAGCAAATAAAAACCACATGGTCATTGCTCCCTAGCAATGTGCAGTCTAATTTAGACACAGTTGAAACAATTCAGAAACATAGGAAGAGATTCTTGGCAACCATAAGCTGCTCCTATACCAGGAGAACTCACCTGTAGTCCTCTGTGGAGCAATTACTTCTCCCCATATGCCACCGGAGCACTGCATAGAGGCCTGCATCTCCTGTAAACTACACAGGCAGTTTGGGATGAAGTGGTTTGGAAAGGTCAGTGCTGAAAGCAGAAGAAATGTGTTTTCGAGACGGATTTAAATATAACATAGCACTTTTCACCATGGAAGGTGAGAAGAAGTGGGGAAGTAATTCAAAAGGAGTGGTGAGTCAATGTTACGGGAGGAAGAGTATCTTGGTAATTGTGTCTTGGATATGTTGGAAACGGAGGATGGATGGGATGAGACTAGCCCAGAGGTTTCAGTTACCGTAGTCTAGGCGAGAGATGATGCAGAAGTGGGCAAGGATTTTAGTGACCAGGATGGAGAAGAAATGAGTGATTATACAAGCATACATTTGAATATATTTCCGTTGCTCTTTATTATTTTGTTAATTTTCATTTTCCTTGTTTGAAAATTTGTCCATTTTCCCTCTAGTTGTAGCTGTTCAGGTTCATTGTTCCAGTGCTTATTCTTTCCTCTGTGGAAGGATAAACTTTAACTGGCTGACTGAAGTCACAGATATAAAGCTCACTTTTCCAGTTGGAGCCTAAGCTCAACACTTCTGAATACATGATGTTCATGGGAGTTTGGGTCTAAACTGGTTTTCCAGCCCTTTAGGCACAAACATTTGTTCCTCTTAGAACGTCCTTCTAGCTGAATGATTTTAATATCCTGTTACTGGAGTCTGGAGCTGACTTTTATGTATCAGTGCTTTTTTTGTGTATCAAATATTCCTGCTGTAGACAGTGTGATGTGTAGTCTAGAGCAACTTCTCAAATATAGGTTGGCTGACAGTCAATTTCCAACGCATAGTGTTTGTCTCACGAGCTGTGACTAAGGCCTATATAGTTTTGATTTCTAGATCTACTGACTGACCCTGTACAGCTGCTGTTTACAGAACTGTCATATTCAGGCACAGGTTGTTAATGCGAACCTTCTCACCCAGTAAAGATTATCTTACATATGATTAGTCAGAGGAAATAAAACAAGGCACACACTTGGAAAATACTCCTGTATACTGCAAAAATGTCATCATATAAACAAAATGATGGAACATGTATATAGTATATACACGTATACATATGCATATAGATATATTAAGATATATATTCATATAAGAGAATCTTATAATATACACACAATCCACATTAGGTGTCACTAATTAAGCAACATACAGATCACACAGACTCAAGCAGTAATCTGTCACTTTAGAAGAACACCGCACTATTTTATGCAGAAAAACACATTTACCTCAGTATTTTGAATTACATGTAAGAAATGAATCTAGTGTATGTTTTTTTTAAAAATCCTTTAAATGCTACTCTCTTTACTGAATCTTTTTTATGCAAATCATTTTTAATAGAAGGGTACAGTAAGTACCCTGAACCAACAATTATAGATGACATCATTCTCTTTCATTATCTGGGATAATGAGCAATTTTCATTCCCTGGAAACAAGCAGATTTTACATGAAGGCTTCAATAAACAGAAAGCTGCATAACAGACACTAAGATTGTATTATGTTTCTCTTAATTTCAGGGTCTTTTTTTCTGAATGATACAGTAATAATGTAGACTGCAGATTATTTTGAATAGAAAATGAGACATCTTGTAGGTAAGATCTTTAATTGGATTTTGAAAATTACTTTTCAAAAGTGAGACTCTCTTTAGTGTGCTGTCTGTTCAGATGTTCTACCTCGCAGAAATGTGGTTGTGTACTAATTCATTTGTACTTTAGCAAAAGTATTGTCAACTAAAACTAGGCATTCACAACAACTCCCCTGATTATGAAATGAAGCACAAAGACTTATTAAACAGCAAAATTTAACAAAACAAAGCAAAATCAAGAAATTATTAAAATGAGAAACTTAGTTAGAAAACACTTGACAAACATCAGGTAGTAAACAATTTACTGGAAAATGACACGCTGAAAAGAAGAGAAAAATAACACTAGGTGAAGTAATATTATAGTTGGAACCAAACTGAGAAAGTTAGGAAAAATCTAGGAAAAGCAAGTTAACAGTTGATGCTCCATCCCTGCTGTTGCTAGAAGTCATTTTTTAAAATGACCAAAAATGACTTTGCGTGAACATAGTGCATTATTTTCTTTATTTGCTGTGTCACATGTTTGGCTGTACTCTTCCTGTTGATGCACTTAATGGATCAGGCCCTGATTCAGCAAGGTATTTAACATGTCTAATTTAAGCACATGAGCAGGCCCAATGACTTCAAGGGGACTACTGATGCAGTCAAAGTTAGGAACATGCATCTAATATCTTGTTGAATTGGGGCTTCTTTTATGGTAGTGGATTGTGTTTTCCCAGCTCCAGTTCTGCTCTGCAGACACAGCATGGTGCACAAAGGTACGAAGGGGCTGGCCATGCCTCAGGACACCTCACCTCTGAGATATGGACTCACAGTGGGTCAGTCTCCATTCTTGTATTTCAGGAGTGCAGCCATACAAATTATGGCTGCCCGCCACATGGGTATGCTAGGGCAGGGCTTGGAAGGGACTTTCAGCTGTCTTCCTATGCTAGCGTGCCTATATTGTCCAGGTATAATTTGGACCTTAAATTAGAGTCTGTTTTACAAATGGATCACAAAGTGTTTTACAGCATTAAATAATAGCAGAAGTGGAGTAGAATTAAGAGGCACTGTGTACGCAAAGTTAAAAAATTCACCTGAGGTTTGGAAATAGAGGGACAGTCAATGAGGCACACACAGAAACAATGGGCTTCTCCAGATACAGGATTGGTAAAGGAGAAGACTCTTGCACTTGACTCTGCATGAAGAACATGAATGCCAGCGCTTAAAAATCTCAAATAAGATGTTTATGTGTACCAAATCGCACACACACACACACACACACACAAAACACACCTATAAAAACCCCATTTACACATGGATATACTATATGTGGAAGGTGTACACATACCTTTGCAGGATATTTGAGGCTTCTCTCCAAACATATAAAAATCTAAAGTACACTGTAGCATACAGGGAAGAATACAGAAGGATCAGTATAAAGAAACATATGGTATCAAAGTGATAGGATTTTGCGAGTTGATTTCTCAGTATGTGATTACTTATATTTGAGCTATAGTGACACTACAGCTCTCCCCCCAAAAAGTTGTTTTATCCCAGTTCTCAAACAGTAACGGATACTCATGATGAAGCATTAATGTGGTAGGCCAAAAATGGAAAAACCCCAGTTTATTCAAAATTAACTCCTCACTGCCACTTAGCTGGAGAACAAAATGGTGCATTCACAACATATTTACCTCACCAACATTATGAGCCCTCTTCTTTTCCAAGATATCAGGCTCGGACGAGTATTCCATCCAAGTGAGACTGGTGTATAATGTATAAAACATTTAGCTCCTCCAGAGAGATGTTAAATGCTTAAATGGACTTTTTTTTTCCACTTTGTAAAATTAGTGGATAATTTAGGGTTTGTGGCACAACTCTAGCACAGGGAGATTAGGCTGTGTATAGACAAAGGACTGAAATTCAAAACAGGAAATCGGTTTATTTGCTGCCATGGTATTTACTAGCAGTTTGCACAGTGCATACTGCTAGTAAATACCATGTATTTAGCACATGTAAGTACAAAGTGGATATTATGATCCCAGCATTCTGACAGATTCTTTGCAAAGAGGATGTTTGCAATTTCAAACCATTCAGAAGCTCATGAGGTTCAGCTGTTGCAGATGGCAGGATCTGTTCCTCCCACTGCAGTCAGGGAGCTGTCCTCTCCAAAACTAACATCTAAATAGGGCAGAGATGGAAATGGCATGATCAAAAGAAGCACCAATCACTTTATCCATTCTGTTTGGAGAAGAGTCTCGCATTTTTAAAGGGGCCTTCAACTACCTATACCAATAAAATGCAGCAATCAAAACAACATAAACTTTATCCTCTGCAAACAGAGTAAAGGAAAATCAAGACAGGCAGCTGGGATTATGCAATGTGCACAACCTCATCACTGGTCCAAAAAGCCCCAAAAAATCAGGATGTAGATTTCAAACATTTTATAAAACACATTCACTGCCATAACAACATGGCAAGCAGAATTTCACAGCTTTTGTAACTTTTTACAGCCTGTCTTGATTTATACAAAGTGTTATCTCCCGCGCACAAAGCTGTAACCCAAGGGAAACTGCAGTCTGCTGCGGCATAAACTGACCTAATTCTTTAAAATGTTCCAAATGGTTGGAGGTTAAAACTAAGGACTCTGTAGCTGGTTTCAGAGTAACAGCCGTGTTAGTCTGTATTCGCAAAAAGAAAAGGAGTACTTGTGGCACCTTAGAGGCTAACCAATTTATTTGAGCATAAGCTTTCGTGAGCTACAGTTCACTTCATCAGATGCATACTGTGGAAAGTACAGAAGATCTTTTTATACACACAAACCATGAAAAAATGGGTGTTTACCACTGCAAAAGGTTTTCTCTCCCCCCACCCCACTCTCCTGCTGGTAATAGCTTATCTAAAGTGATCACTCTCCTTACAATGTGTATGATAATCAAGTTGGGCCATTTCCAGCACAAATCCAGGTTTTCTCACCTCCCCCCCACCCACAAACCCACTCTCCTGTTGGTAATAGCTTATCTAAAGTGATCACTCTCCTTACAATGCGTATGATAATCAAGGTGGGCCATTTCCAGCACAAATCCAGGGTTTAACAAGAACGTCGGTGGGGTGGGGGTAGGAAAAAACAAGGGGAAATAGGTTACCTTGCATAATGACTTAGCCACTCCCAGTCTCTATTCAAGCCTAAGTTAATTGTATCCAATTTGCAAATGAATTCCAATTCAACAGTCTCTCGCTGGAGTCTGGTTTTGAAGTTTTTTTGTTGTAATATCGCAACTTTCATGTCTGTAATCGCGTGACCAGAGAGATTGAAGTGTTCTCCGACTGGTTTATGAATGTTATAATTCTTGACATCTGATTTGTGTCCATTTCTTCTTTTACGTAGAGACTGTCCAGTTTGACCAATGTACATGGCAGAGGGGCATTGCTGGCACATGATAGCATATATCACATTGGTGGATGTGCAGGTGAACGAGCCTCTGATAGTGTGGCTAATGTTATTAGGCCCTGTGATGGTGTCCCCTGAATAGATATGTGGGCACAGTTGGCAACGGGCTTTGTTGCAAGGATAGGTTCCTGGGTCAGTGGTTCTGTTGTGTGGTATGTGGTTGCTGGTGAGTATTTGCTTCAGGTTGGGGGGCTGTCTGTAGGCAAGGACTGGCGTCTCCCAAGATTTGTGAGAGTGTTGGGTCATCCTTCAGGATAGGTTGTAGATCCTTAATAATGCGTTGGAGGGGTTTTAGTTGGGGGCTGAAGGTGACGGCTAGTGGCGTTCTGTTATTTTCTTTGTTAGGCCTGTCCTGTAGTAGGTGACTTCTGGGGATTCTTCTGGCTCTATCAACCTGTTTCTTCACTTCCGCAGGTGGGTATTGTAGTTGTAAGAATGCTTGATAGAGATAAGCTTTAGATAAGCTATTATCACTTTAGATAAGCTATTACCAGCAGGAGAGTCGGGTGGGGGGAGAGAAAACCTTTTGTAGTGTAAACACCCATTTTTTCATGCTTTGTGTGTATAAAAAGATCTTCTATACTTTCCACAGTATGCATCTGATGAAGTGAGCTGTAGCTCATGAAAGCTTATGCTCAAATAAATTGGTTAGACTCTGTAGCTGTTAACATCTTCTGTGGCTGCTGAGCTCCAGAAGCTCCATGTGACTCCCAGAACCCCAATGGCTGCTGCCTATTGCCACAAGGTACTACCTTCCCTTGGTAGCTGTGACACTTCCCAGGGGTGCCCAGGTTTGTGAGGCACCTTGCTAGCTCCTACCCTTAGCATGTATAGCTCAGTTCCCCAACGCCTCCAACGTCTGGCAACATAAGCACTGCCTTCCAGGCCTCCCAAGGCCTCACTAGATTAATGATCTGCACACTCCAGCCCCCAAGTCCTATATGCATCTTCTGGCGTGCCCAGCAGCCCCTGATCCACAGGACACTTCCAAAGGGTCAGGGACAATCGGGGGAGGGGGAGAAGGAAAGAGTACCTCATGCACTACACAGCAGTGTTATGAGGTATGCCACTGATCAGGAGCAGCAGCCCCCAACTGTCCCTGTGCTGCAGTGTGAAAAGACTGACACAGTGAGACTTAAAAAAATCCAGAGTATTGTTAACCTTGGGACGGGCCAGTCACCCTTGGGGCCCACAGCCCAGGTAAAGTGGGGAGAAAGGCCATTTGCAGGTGCCCCCCACAAACAACTCTCTTACTTTATTTAGTCTCCAGGTAGAATAATGAAATAGAGCTGGGAAAACAATGGATTTTTTGGTTTGCTGGCAATTCTGAAACATCAGGGGCAGGGGGGAGGGAATTGTTTCCAGACAAATCAAAAATGAATTTTTAAAAAAACACTTCAACAAATAAAAAGATCAGATAAATTCATTGTGGGCCAAATTAAATGACAATTGAAACTTTCATTTTAGATGTTGACCATATTTACCCTTGTTTTATTTTACTTTTTTAAATTAAAGGAAGTATTTGAAGTATTTTAGGTTTTTTCAGCTGAAACAATTTGACAGAAACAAAGCGAATTTGCAAAACATTTGTGTTGCCAAATCTGCAAAAAAAAAAAAAAATGGCCAAAAATAATGTTTTGACCAATAAGTTTTCATCCAGGTACATAAGGAAGTCGGTTCCCAGCACCAGCATTGCAGTTCTACCTTGCCCGTGCCTTATCATGGGAACAGCACTTCAGTTTACCTCTTCTGCAACTGCCACTCTGCCCAACTAGCATGGCTTCCAGTCTCCCAGACCAGATCTCTTGGGGGGAATCACTGGGGGTGGGAGGAGTGCACCCTTTAGCCCCGCAAGGCATTTCTCGTTCCTCAAATTGGCTCTGTTCATGGAGGATGGGTGGGGGAAAGGGACAACACATCCTTTGGCCATCAAAGTGGCTCCCGCTCCTTGCTGACTGGCTTCAGATGGTACCCCCACTAACCCAGACCTGAGAAAGACATCCCCTAACTCAGTGGTGGGCAACCTGTGGCCCACAGGCTGCATGTGGCCCATCAGGGTAATCTGATTGCGGGCCATGAGACATTTTCCTGACATTGACTGTCCATGGACATGGCCTCCCCGCAGCTCCCAGTGGCCGCGGTTCGCAGTTCCCGGCCAATGGGCGCTGCGGGAAGTGGCAGGCCGCAGGGACGTGCTGGCTTCTGCTTCCCGCAGCTCCCATTGGCTGGGAATGGTGAACCACGGCCAATGGGAGCTGTGCCTGCGGACAGTCAATGTCAGCAAAATGTCTCATGGCCTGCAATCAGATTACCCTGCTGGGCCGCATGCAGCCTGCAGGTCGCAGGTTGCCCACCACTGCCCTAATTCCTGTAGTGGTTCCCGTTTCCCAGACTGGGTGCTGCTATAATAATTATTATCAGATAATTTTCAAATGCAGTTTTAAAGCATGAGGGATAAAGCTATCCTGCTTTTCTAACTCTCAGTGCCTCAGAAGCTCTGGCAATGAGTGAGAAGAGCAGCATTGGGCACGTGAAAGAGGCCTCCTATTTCCTTCCAGCCATAGCTGCAATCAGAAGAGGCACTGGAGCTGAAAGAGGAGGTGATGATGGCAGGGACTTTCAGCTCTGGAACAACTTCTTTCCATTGGTCTGTAATAGCCTGAGTCTTCTGATCTTCAGGGCATTCGGCACAATGTGTCTATTTGCTCCTGCTGTTGATGATGGATGCGGGTGAGGTGTGGGGTCTGCAGGAGGAGGGGAATTTTAAGGGAGTTCTGTTGACTGCTGAGACATTTACTGCCAATTATCTTTTTTTGTTGTTCTTTTTGTTCCTACAAGTTTTTCATACATCACAGTTAATTAAATACACACAGTAGAGCTATTTATATTGTAAGCTCTTTGGGGCGGGGACTCTCGGCTACTCTGTTTGCACAGTGCCAAGGCACCACCCTAATAATAACTATGATATTTGCACTCAGTTACTGTTATTCTCCTCCTGTGACTTTAGTTTGCTGCTTCTGTGGTATTGCACAATAAGCCAGTATTTTCCCTTTATAGGTCCATCCACTGCATAAGGCAGCATCTGCAGCGATGATATTTTCAGCCTGGCCTGAACGGTCTCAGTTCTAAAAACAGTTGCCTTTTGATGTAAGCAGGTTCTCTCTGGCTAGCAGGGCCATCTACAGGTGTCTGGGTTTTGTTTGTTTAGTTTGGGGCTGTAAGGTGGGGTGACCGTGAAGCGAAGCTGTAAAATAGAGGATG
Source organism: Natator depressus (assembly GCF_965152275.1). NCBI lineage: Eukaryota > Metazoa > Chordata > Testudines > Cheloniidae > Natator > Natator depressus. The sequence continues at coordinate 76,656,959 of NC_134235.1, forward strand.
GTGTCGCCTGTCAATTCCAGGTGGATTTCCTTGTGCTTAGTCTACTAGAATGGCATATTTCCTGCTTGATATCCACAAACAAAAATATAACAAAACAAAAAAGACTTTGATAGCTGTGCTCAGGGGGAGGAATAGGGAGACAGCTTCCTTCAATGACATAAAACGTCATAAACAAAGTTCGAAAGCTCCTGCAGTAAAATGTTGCTGATATACAGTGATATATAATGTTACCCATAAAATTAGTCATATGTTATTGCACAAAGTGGTGTTCCTTATGAGCAGCCAATTTAGCAAGCTTGATCAAGAACATTAAATATGAAAATAAGGGAAAAACATTTAACATTGTTGAAAAGTAATTAAAAATATATTTCACCATATGCTCCTCTGCCGTTATTTCATTTCAGCAAAACAAATGCCTGGAGCATTTATTATCCCCCATCATTTTTTAAAGAGGCCTAATGTTCTCACTTGGCACAGAAGACATGCAGATAAAATGAATCAGCCCTGAAATGAATTTGTGTGCAACGCATTTGTCTGAATTCAAACAGCTTTCTGTAGTCAAGAGATGCAGAAGTATTTCAAAAGGCATATTGCTGAAAATAGCCATTTTTGTAGATGGTACTCTAAGTATATTTTTTGTCAAAGGATTCTATGGCCTTTTTGGGATTCTACTGCAGCCAGTGTTACTAACTTTGTATTTTTAATATGGTCCCAAAGCAGCTTTGGTTTTAAAAAAAAGATAAATAAAAATAAAATATCAAAAAGCTTTCAGAGCCTAACTGAATTCATAAAACTAAATTCATCATTGGTGTAATTACACTGATTTCTGTGCGGTTACACCAAGGATGAATTTGACTGTTGGGTTTTCAAAGACAGATTAAGTGTGATTTTTAAAATTAAAAGAGGGCAGGCAAGGAAAGAATCATTCTTTCATTAATGACAGGCCAAAGAGAAAAAGCACATAGTATCACGCTGGTTGGGTTTTGTTTTGCTTTGTTTTTTTAAATACTACAATCAATAAATGGGGGGAAGCGATATAATTGTTTGGAAGAACAATAGCTTAATATAAAAGTAGCCTAGGGGAAATGTCCCCAGTGTAGCCAAGTATCAATAATACCCATAATTAATGGCAATCATGTATAGACACAGCTGGAGAAGGACATTCATGCTGTGCAGTTGATGACACTGTGGTTTATGCATTGTTGTCATTCAAGTGTGATACAGTTTCCTTTTGTCTGTTTTATGTTTAACACTAATTCCTTTGGAACACATGTAATTTGACTCAGGAGACACTGATGACAAAGCTCTGATTTTGAAGCCAGCTCAATGGCACTGATGTGGCACATCAAGTTGTAATACAGGTGACCTGAGACTGAAAGCAAACTTAGAACATTCTTGCTTGGCCACTGCAGACTAGGAATAGGCTGGAAATTACGTGAGATCCTCTTCTGCAGTACCCTGCTTCCTTCCGGCCAATACATAGCACAGCAAGGATGTTACCCACATAGAGAAACGGAAGTCAGAGTAGGAAAAGGGACATCAGATCATCTATGGAAATTAACATTGCTAGATGGAGGAAGGCAGAAATCACTGAAGAAGAAAAGTGGGTGGCAATCACAGCAAAGGATTCAGAGTCAAGGGTTCTGGGATCCAAGGCTGGGTGTTAACGTATTGTGTATTCTGAGCAGTTTACATTTCTACGGGCTTTCCTTTACTGCACAGTTAGCACTGGTTATAACTTGAGAGTTGCCCTTAACCGGATTCCCATCCACACACACAAATCTCTAGCTAGAGTTAAGTGATGCTATAAATTTGAGCTAGCTGGCCTGTCGGAGGGGGTTGGCATTGAAACGTGGGTGCTGCTGACACTTCAGCTAGTAATGCACTGGGGATACGGCTACAGGCTATAGCACAAACTCAACTGCTAATCCAATGCTCTGTAGGTTGAGTGTTTTTTTCACAGTACAGCTGCACTCATTCAAGCCCAAGTAGACAAACTCCAGCTAATTGTTACAGGAAACACAGGCTCTGTGTAAATACGTGGGAGCTGGCAGAATGGGTTCAAAAAGTCAGCCTCAGTTTTGGAGGGCAGACAAGCTCATACTCTCTCCTCTGTACAGAGTGCTGGAGGCTCCAGCCCTTCTATAGGTTCATGTTTCTGTTTGTGTCATGCACCTGCAATCTACTGGTCAGGGCATTTTACACATTCCTCTGTGTGCCCCATCTTAGTACTGCCAGCTCCAAGAATTCAAAAGTCGTGAGTCAGGCCTGACAAACATGAGATTGACTTACAAACATTGAGATTTTTTTGGAAAAATAATTCAAGGGGGGAGGGAGAAATGGCTTTTTTAGCTGCTGGTTTTGGGCCCCTTTAGAGAATACTCAGGTCACATTTTCACCCATTTCTTGGCAACCATGAGGACAAGAAACTTATTTTTCAATGAAAGCTGAGATTCTCATGCAATATCTTGATTCCAGGAGCTGGAGCTTTTTTGGAAACAATCCAAATAGCACAAGATTGATGACAAAATCATGATAGCTGGCACACTATCGACCGAGGATTTGTGTTTGTTACAGTGACTCAAGCTTTCAGCTCTGAAACTCTTTAATTCAGCCCTGGGTGTGTCAGCCAGGAGGACCGCCACCATATGAAGTGGGGACTCTGTAGTTGCCAGCTATAAAAGACTCTCACCCTCTATCAATCAGGCACAGAGGAGGATGTGTAATGCAAACAGTCCAGTGCATCTCACTTTAAAAAAAAAAAACTTTCAAACACAAGGATTCCTTGCTCCTTTGAGAAACAAAATCCAAAATGTCAGAATTTGGATAAGTCTCACAACTTTTCTTTGCCTCCATTTACCCATCTATAAAATGGATAAAATCTGTACAGGATTTTAAGAAGCTTAATTGATGTTTGTATATTGCTTTGAAGTCCTCAGATAAAGGTGCTACATTACACAAACTATTATAAGATAAATTTATTACAGTTGAAGAGCCACAAGTTACCAGTTCAGATATACAAGATACTCATGTCTTCTACGGTCATGTTATATCACAAAGACGCTCTGACCCTAAATGATTCTGTCTGCTGAAAATTGCTGTATAGCACTAGGAAACGGGGGTATTTGGGTATTCCTTATTTTTATTTTTCATCAACACTGATACTGTTTGGCAAGTCCACTCCCAAAATCAGCTGCACAGGATCATCACATGAATGCCTCACAGGGTAAGATTTATTGTCGGTATAACCTGAAATAAGCCCTTCTGCTTGTCTGCTTTATGATGCGCTATAAAGCAGCACCATAAAATTCCTTACCCTTTCCACTGCTGCCATGCACGTTATAGATACAAAAGCAAAATATGTTTTAATTACTCAGAATGGGTGAATTTCACCCATTCTGTCCAGCAGAACAATCCACGAAGGTCCCACTTACACTCCATTGGAGAACTTAAGTCGTGCATCAGACTTGCACTTACTGATGATCCCAGAAGAGCAAACACATAAGTAATTTGGAAATAGGATTATCCATAGATTCAGAAGTAATAAATCCAGTTGCCTTGCTTGATTCATCAATAAATAGGAAAGGAGTAGTGTTTGATAATAAAACAAAATAAGTTATTCTTTGGAAGTAATCCACTTAAAATAATTGTGTTTTTTAGCATCAACCAAAAGTTATCATGGAAAAAGAAATTTTGTTTCTTTTTATTGCTTCTTGCAATAGACTAATTCTCATTTTTCTAAACATCTAAGATCCAAAAGATCTTAATGGTCTGGTGGGTGAATGCCATATTCTCGGCATCATTGTCCCCAAACATTAGAGACCAGAACACATTGGTTTCAACACTCTGTCCCCCACACAGATAGATCCTTTGAAAACTCTGCCAGTACACTCTCACAAGGTTTCCTGGGCTCAGTGACGGAATAGTCCATGTTGTTAGGGCCCTTGGTTGTTACTTTTAAAAATGTTCCGAGGAATGGCTTTTGTTAACAGGATTTTGCACAGTCATTTAAGGGAAATTCTTCCATTCTTCAGCAAGAGTCAAGGTTCTGGAGCACCAATACCAAATAAAATTGCTCCCAATGTACAAAGTCAGAAAACATAAACAATTTAACACATTTCAGGAGCACATTTAACAAAAGCCTTTGAGAATAAGAAGAAATCTACTGCGTGTAATGCACTTTGGCCATAATACGCTCTTTCCATTCCAGTGAGTCCAAAGATGGTATTTACAAATATAATTTATGGGTAAAGGATTGAGAAAACCCTAAAAAATGACTTTTTTATTCTTTTCTAAATCTTCTCTCTGCAAACAAAGCAGATTCTGCAGTCTTTGAACCTTAAAAACAACAAGCTAAGAGGCTATATAATACTCAGAGTTCAACATGCAAGAGAATCATGTCCCTTTTGATTTTGAAAAGGAGGTCATCAATCAGACCAAGAGCGGCGAAGTTCTTTTTTTCCATCAAAGATCTGTTTCATCTCCTGCAGAGTGAGAGCCAATACTTGGATTAGAGAGATTATCTGGCTGAGACCAGAAGTTGCAGTATTCACTCTGCTCAAACAACTTTCTGGAATGGCTGCAAGTTTTTCTTAAGTCTACACTGAGAGCCTCTGATGTGCTTCATTGCAAAGAAGTGTGAGTTATAGTAGCACAGGGTTTAAGCTAAGTCTCTGACTTACTGGTGCTAGTTAACTTATTCAGTAACAAGTTGCTAGAGTGTGTCTAATGCAATTTTTTGGAGTACTGCAATATTCCAGCAGACCAATCATTTCTGATGGAGGCTGCCATTAGCCCCTCAAATGGTTAGACTGTTCCACTTTTCTGCACTCCGCGTCTGTAAGCATGAGATATGAACTGATAGTGGATGAGTTACCGAACACTTTAGAGTTCACTTACCTTCACATTTCAATCCCAGCAATCAAAATTTATATTTTCTTCTCTGTGCTCATCAAAGAAAAAGATCAGAGGGGCCACATTTTGAGGTGGTTAAGGCCCATTTGCATGCACAATTGTGCACCTGCAGTTGGATGCACAGTAACCATAATTAGATATCAGCCCATAAACCATCTAAATCACTATCATTGCTGTAATTGCATTCACAACTGTGGTAATCTTATGTGCAAATGTAGGTGAATAAGTTGGGCCTCTTCCTACTGAAAATTTGATCCTGTTTTTCTTATCAGAAGTTATTCACCTACATTTTTAATAGCTCATGACTCAAATATTTTCAACATACTCCAGTGAAATATTTTTGTTTGGAGCAAATTCTAATACAGTTAATTGTCCATGTTTGTAAATTAAATTATCTATTTATATTACAGTATTTGAACATTAAGGATCATTTAGAAAATTTTTGTCAATGACACACCATACCTAAAAAGCTCTACACCACTTATTCAGATCAATAATACACATTGAAACAATAATTAACCGAAAACCAACTTTTGAAGTACAGTTTCGTCCAACAAGTTTCACAATGATATTCAGTCTTGAGTTAAACTGCTGTATTTGATCTTGTAAGTAAACTGAATTCTACTGAGATCAGTTTTGATAGCAGTAATTAGTGACTTGCCAGACTGAAGACCAGAGTTAAAGGATAGCTTCTGCTTACGCCTGCAAGGGTAGTTGAAGGGGGGAAACAGTGGTTGTTAGAATAAATGGAGAGGAAACAACAGATATGGAAATAAAGTAAGTCAAATGTCTTCTAGGAGAGTTGGAAGTCTGCAGTACAGCAACTCAGGGCTAATTTCTGGGGCAGGGGTCATGATCAGAATTCTTCAGCAATTCTAAATAAATTGTTCAGTGGACACTGGGCTGCAAGGTACGTTATAAACAATCTATTTTTGCCTTGAGGATTCTAGAAATCCAGACTTTTTTCAGTTTCACTGTCATGTTGTTTGTTGTTTTCAGCACATTTGGTTAGATAATGTTATCTACTGAGAAGATAACTTGCATGGCAAAACAAATGTGTGTCTGAGTTACGTGCACCATAATAAAGTGTGTCCCAGACATCAGTTCTGTTTTCCCTCTGAAATTCTGAAAGGTATTAAAAATCATCCACCATTAGCACATTATAAAGACCTGACATTTTTAATGCATGTAGTTTTGTGGGGATTCAACAGTTCAGGGATTGGCAATCAGAAACTATGAAAGGGGGCAATCAGAAGTCAGGAGACACGCTGTGCTGGGATGGAGTCCCATGTAATAGTGGTGGCATCACTGTGGGGAAAAAACTGCTGCCATTCTCCTGCTTTTTCTGTGTTAACCTCTGGCCAGGTTAAGCTCTCCCGGCCTCGTCCTCCTCTCAGGGGGCAGTATCTTTCATCTCCCAGGATGTTCATGTGCAGTCAGCAGGTCAACTGTAACGCCACGTTAACAGCCAGATCCAAATTATGGGTGTGACCGTGCAATGTACTGAGCACCTTCAACTGCAGCTTGAAGGTTCTCAGCATTTCTCAGGATTTGAGCTCTTTAGGTGAAGTTAAAATATTGTTTATAAGAATACAGAGAGAAACACAGAAGGCATATCAACTTACTTTCAGCCAGTTGCTGTGTGCTGTAATGAGTGATGTGGTTATTTGCAAAGGTTAAACTGGGCTGCAGGCTTCATCTTTAAACGCCTCTCTGTGATTGTACCTAATTACCTGAGGTAACACCTCACTCTTCCTGGAAATGACCTCCCATGACTATTGTGGAACTCTCTTCCAGAAGAGATCAGAATGATTATTAACCTCAGTGCTTTCAGAACAAAATGTAAAACACCTGCTTCTTCTACCTGGCCTTTCCTCAATAACTCAGACAGAATCTTTTTTTTTTTTTTTAAGGCCCTTCAGGCCAAAGAAGGTAGAAACAACCCTTCTTGAATAAATCTGTAGCATGCTCAGATAGTACACTGATAGCTGCACTGTACTCTGGACTCATAATATTACATGATACAGGAAAAGCTGTGTTATCTGGCACTTTACCAACTGGAAAGCTCTATAAACCGGCATTCCTGATCTTCAATAGGGTTGCCAGGTGTCCGGTTTTCAAGAAGAGATCTGGTGGCTCTGGTCAGCACCACTGAGTGGGCCACTAAAAGTCCAGTTGGTGCGGGGCCTGTAGGCTCTCTACCTGGCGCCGCATGGCTCCTCTGAAGCGGCAACAGGTCCCTGCTGCTCCTAGGAGGAGAAACAGCCACAGGGGCTCAGTGCGCAACCCCCACCCCACCCTGAGCGCTGGCTCCGCAGCTCCCATTGGCCAGGAACTGCAGCCAATGGGAGCTGTAGGGGCGGTGCCTGCGGGCGGAGGCAGCATGCAGAGCCACCTCCACCGAGGAACAGCAGGGACAGGTTGCCACTTGCGGTGAGCCGCCCGAGGTGAGCGCCGCCCGAATCCAGCACCCTGAAACCCCTCCCACACCCAAACTCCCTCCGAGACCCCACCCCCCTGCACCCCCTCCTGTGCCCCAACCCCCAGCCCTGAGCCCCCTCCTGCACCAAACTCCCTCCCTCTTAGTTAACTGGAATTTTTGACTTACCAGCACCCCACATTTCCCCAACATGCCAGATAACAAAGCTTTCACTGTAGTATGCAGTCTTGTTTACTCTGGCCTATAACAGTATTGCCAACCCCAAAATTTCACAAGTCATGAGTCAGGCTCACCAAAAACATGAGATTTTGTAAAAATAATAGATTTGGTGTGTGTTTTTTTTAATTCCCCTTCTGTATTTTGAGCCTTTAGGGTGCATTTTGAAGCTTTCTCCATAGCCATGAGGGCTAGAAACTAATTTTTTCTTTAAGAATGAAGGCTGAAATCATCGCATATCCACTTGACTCCAGGAGCTGGAGCTTTAAGAAAAACAATAAGTATCATGAGACTCGTGACAAAATCATGAGAGTTGGCAACACTGCTATAACGTCTGTGCACTAGATTATCACCTGCTGCAAAACAGCACAACTCCATTTACATTCAACTGGCTCAAAGTCTGTTCTTTCCTGGCCCACCCAGCTCCAGACCTGCATACAGAAAGCACATTCTTTGTTGTTGTTACCAGAGGCAATTATCCTTAGAATCTTGGTTGAAGTTATGTCAAAATGCTAACTGAATTTTTGCCAATGCACAGTCTTTGAACTTCTTCCTACTTACCATGATTGCATTAGAGGAATTTCAAAGACTTCTTTTGAACCAAGGCACATTTAGTATCTTTTCAAAGGACATTCCCACTCTGCAGGATCTAAGTAAACTTCCCTTCTTAGGAAGAGTCTTTTAAAATGTAAATTGGCTGACTTCTATTCAGATGGGACATGTCTGAGTCCCAGACCAGCTGCCCTCTCTGACTGAGCACACCTACAGTTTCTCTGCATATTTTAAGGAATATTTTCAGCAATATCATATTGATTAGAAAACAAAGGAGAAAATAAGTTTATGGCATAGACATGGTCAATGAGACAAAGGCTTTCCCCAGTTTCATAGTCTAGGTGAAATGTCAGTGATTTCAGTCAGTCCAATTCCTGAGGTGTCCACAGAAATCATCATCACAAATGGCAGTAACTTGAAACTCCGATGGCAGCTTCAGCAGATAGGTTAAGAACTGATTGAATGGAACAAAGTCTAAACTACCCTGCACATGGTGCCCCTTACTGGCTAAGGAGAAGACAATCAGTCTCTCGGGCTGTCAGTCTGGCATTTTTTTAGAGCACTAAAATATACACACTCGCAAAAAATCAGAGTGCTTTCATCTCTATATAGTGTCAATTAAAGTATCATCAGACATTAACTAATCATGCACAACCTAAGCTAGACAACGGTACTGAAAAGGAGAAGATAAAGAGCATATTTTTAAAAGCTTTTAAATGACAGTGCTTTATATCTTAATAATATCATTAAAAATGTTTAAAACCTTTCAAAGAACAGTCCATGCCTGTGGAAATATCTTGCCCTGCAATTAAAGGTGAAGGTGCTGTTCTTTAAGAGGCTTTGAAATGTCATGAAGAAACCTCCTCCTTTCCTTGCATGTTTTGCATGTTTTCAATGCCACTCTATGAGGCACAGACAGGCCCTCAGTCCATGCAATTTCCAGTACCAACCTGCCTATATTCTGTGAGTGTACTAGAAGCATCAGCTTTCATTTATTAGAACATTGATAGAGAATCAGAATGCTTTATTGTGAAATGTTAGCTCCATTTCAGAAGTAGATAGAAAGTTTTGGGGGGTGATTATTTGTTTATTTTGTTTTTCTGATCCCTTCGGGACTGTGCATTGCGCTAAATGCTTCTGTTGAACATACAGCACCAGAATAGTTAAGAAAGGAGGAGTCCTGGTTATTATTAAACAGAGAAACTCTTGCTAACAATGTGGGGAACTTCAAAAGGTTCACACATTCCGTTCACAATTAGTTCATCCTTAGCCATGCTTTTAGCTTCTGAACTGCTTTGCACTGGAAATCTTACGAGTTCTGTCTCTTGTGAAATTTCTGGTGTTGGGCCTGAAATACTAAGGGCTTGTCTACATGTGGAGTTGTTCTCCATGGGTAGAAGAGCCCAAAGAGGAAAATGAGCAGAATGAGTACTAGCAGTGCAAGCAACCTCTTTTGGTCCCACAAAACTACATGAATGTGGCAACTCATGGCCTGGCCCTATCGCTCCTTCAGACGGTGAGACCAATATGAAGATAAATTACCTCTAAATCCCCTATTCCACACCTTAAGGCCCTGCTCCTATTTGGCACCTCAAAAAAATCTTTCATTAGGTCCTGACAGTGAGAACAGCTTATATCATAATATGTTATTAATTCCAATTCAATCCAAAAGCAGGAAATGCAGAAATGTTCAAAACTCTTCCTAAATTTTGGAGACTATGCAATGGAGGAAAACAGATGTGGAGCTATGCCCTTTAATTAAAGAACGTTAAAAACAGAAAAGTTAATCAGATGCCATAAATAGGTGCATCTTGCCCTGATGGTCACTAGATTCATGTTCTGACACTCAAAAGGGAGCAAATTCCAAAGATGAATACCTTCAAAATTAGAATAAAAAGACAAGGAATCCACAGCTAGACTCACCCCCTGCATTTCTCCAGATTTTGGCAGGATGTAATGCCACTGAAAATGATTGAGTCACACTGCTGCAAAACTAGAGTGAAGCAGTGGTGAATCAGGACACTATTTTTTTAATCAGATTTGCCACCTGTATTTAGTGCTCTGAATTCTATCCTGTTTTAAAACAACTAGGGATGTATCTGTAAAAAGAAATATATCATCATTAGTTTAGCAACAGTGAATATCAAGTTTCTTAAAAAATAAAACAGAGGTTCCAAGTCACTTCACAACAGACACTTCCAGTCAAATTCATCAATCCCAGGACCCAGTGGTCTCCCTCAACTGGCACCCTTTTGCAAACAAACCTAAACTGGTTAGCATTCCTCTTCCACTGAGGTCAAGTTGTTTTTCATTGTATAAAATGAAGTGAGTTTCAATCTCTTGCCTGTGCTGTGGGGTCACTCACAGGAGTGAGTTTCCCAATGCCTCTTTGGTCGTTCAACTCCACTATCCTGAAAAAAAAAAACCCAGACTTTTCATACCTAATGGAAATTATTTTGCAGTTAGGTCCAAATTTTCCAATATTAGAGAATGTCTTGTGCATGTAAAAAAGTGAGTGCACTTACACACTAATTTGTGTGCCTATTTCTTTATCAGCCCCTGCTATTTGAAAATATAGCCTATGCACACACATATATCTTCATTTATATTTTTAAAATAATGCTCAGGATCTTGGGATTTCCAAATCATACACTTTGATAGGATTGTCATATGAATGATGATCTCCCAAATATGCACTAAAAATGTTAGCAGGGCTTGCTAAATAACACAGCTCTCATCAGTTGATAAGTAAACTTTGGGCAGGGTAGTCCCCCACAACCATGTACTGAATGGTCTTGTGTACATTATGAGTATAAAATGAAAAAGGCCTTCTTTGGACAAAGGCATCTGGAGATAAAATCTTCCTCAATCTCTCCCATGAGTGCTCTGCTTAATTGCTGATGTACTAGATGGCTTTGACTTCACTGCATTGAAATGTCCTGTCTATTGTTGTTGTAATGGGGCTTTGCTGCAGATCAAAGATATGGTGGACTCTGGCAATCCCCGAGAGGCCCAGAAACAAAAGAAGAACCTACCAGTTCAAACATATGTCTGCTGTGGGATGATGACTGTACTGCAGCAGGAGACAGATTTCTCTCTATCAAAGGAGAAGACAAATAACTTTCTGACACCCTGTCTGTTGATGGAAATGACACATCACTACATTACACATCCCCTTTCTCTCATACACCACACTCACAATCACAGCTCATTATCAGTGAACTACAGTTAATGCTCTCTATGGTCTGCCAATAAGAAAGGCTGGATAGTCTGCTTCAACCTTTCTTCTCCCACAGAAAACTTTTTTGACAGTATCCGTATATTTTGTCAAGGTAGGTATTTTCTAAATGCTGAAAGACCGAACCTGTAACAGGAAAGAATTCTACCCTGTAATAGAAATCTCTTCCCTGGACAAGGAGTAAATCTATTACCTCTACCTTTTTCTTATCTTTGCTATTTTTCTCGCTTTGAGGGCCAGAAGAAGAAATATAGGCAGAGCTTGTGGGTGATTGGCTATGAAGAAAACACTAAATGCTACCCTAATGAGAAAGATGGACTGAACTAGTCTGTACCCCGCATAGGGGAGAATGCAAAGAAGGAGCAAAAGTCTCTCTCCATGTTGGTTGCCAGACACAATGATTTTAAAATTGAATTTTACGTTTATTTTAAAAAACCCTAGAGAAACATATTGCATTTCATTTATCACAATTCTTCAAAGTCCTAGAGGCATTAGGAGCAATAAATAGGGAATTCTGTGCTATAGGATAGGATCATTTCAGAACAGCTTGGAATATATTTGACCATGTTGTTGCAAATGAGACAGAATCCATTTTCAAAGGCTGCAAAGCTCAATATTTCTTCCTGGGCATTATCTGCCCTCAACTTGTCAACGCAAAGGCAGTGCTGCAGTTTGCACTCCTCTGAATGCTGTTAATGGTGTTCCTGCTTAATTACAGTTGGTACCTCTGACATTCTTCCGAGCAAGTCTCGCTTCACAAACTACTGAGCTGGAGTGGCTAGAGCACAGCTGCAGAGTGCATTGACCGAACTTTAAAATGAACAGGATATTTTTTAAAATAGGAATATGGAGAAAGGAAGAAGGATAGAAATTGGGAGGAGGAGAAAAGGGAAGGGAGACAGACATGTAGTTTATATTACAACAGATAACTTTCCCAGTCATCTTGGGGGTGTTATACTCTCTTCGTAAGCATTCTACTTTCAGAAAATGCTTGGTGGGAAAGTGCAGTATATGTGGAGGAAGGAATAGAGCCTGAATGTTACCCTGTATTGGCTCTCCCTCTTCTTATGCTTGAACACAGGACAAGTGTGAACAGGAAAAGAAGAGGACTTTGGAGAAATGGGGAGTAGGTGAGGAGACACTAAAGAAAACATATAAAAAACCAGCAATAACCCATGAAGCCATCAGAAAGTTTCACATCTGCCTTAGTGTTCAGACCCCTGATAGCTTTTATCCCCACCCCTGCTTGGGTCCCTTTTATAGTCTAGAACATCCCCTGTATGGATGCTTCAATTAATGAGCTAGATTCTGCCCCCAGTCACAAACTTCCAACCACATTAGTTCAAAAACTAAATGGTAAGGGTAGGTTTGGGTTCTAATTTTAACCATCCTCCCTCAGCCCCCCTTGATATTCAAATGATCCAGATTTGTGGTTCCAGCTTTACTCCTTTCTAGTTACAACTTCACTGCAGTGAATGGGAGGGAGATTCTCACACTTGAACCATTCTATTTAGGTGACAGATCTGAGGAACTGTCCCAGATTAAGGTGTCTGTAGAGGAGGTTTTGGAACAAATAGGTAAATTAAATAGTAATAAGTCACCAGGACAAGATAGTGTTCACCCAAGAGTTCTGAAGGAACTAAAACGTGAAATTGCAGGACTATTGACTGTGGTAAGTAATCTCTGCTTAAGCCAGCCTATGTACCCACAGGACTGGATGATCGCTAATGTAACACTGATTTTTAAAAAATGCTTCAAAGGCAATCCTGACAGTTACAGGCCAGTAAGCCTAACTTCAGTATCAGGCAAACTGGTTGAAACTATAGGAAATAATAGAATTATCAGACACACAGATAAATAAAATATGTTAGGGAAGAGTTTATAAGGGGAAATCATGCCTCACCAATCTATTAGAATTTTTTGAGGGGGTCAACAAGCATCTTGACAAGGGTGATCCAATGGATATAGTGTACTTGAACTTTCAGGAAGCCTTGGACAAAGTCCTTCACCAAAGGCTCTTAAGCAAAGTAAGCTGCCATGGGATAAGAGGGAAGGACCTCTCATGGATCAGTAACTGGTTTTAAAGACAGGAAACAAAGAGTAGGAATAAATGGTCAGTTTTCAGAATGGCGCGAGGAAAATAGTGATGTCCCCCAGGGATCTGTACTGGGACCAGTGCTGTTCAACGTTATCATAAATGACCTGGAAAAAGGGGTAAACAGTGACATGGCAAAATCTGCAGATGATACAAAATTATTCAAGGTAGTTAAGTCCAAAGCAGGCTGCGAAGAGTAACAAAGAGATTTCACAAAACTGGGTGACTGGGCAACAAAATGGAAGATTAAATTCAATGTTAATAGATGCAAAGTAATGCACACTGGAAAACATAATCCCAACTATACATACAAAATGATGGGGGTCTAAATTTGCTGTTACCACTCAAAAAAGAGACCTTGAAGTCATTGTGGATAGTTCTCTGAAAACATCTGCTCAATGTGCAGCAGCAGTCAAAAAGCTAACAGATACCTTGAATGGCTTGGAGAAAGTGAATGAGGAAATGTTACTTACCCCTTTACATAACACAAGAACCAGGAGACACCCAATGAAATTAATAGACTGCATATTTAAAACAAGCAGAAGGAAGTCCTTCACACAATGCACACTCAACCTGAGGAACGTGTTGTGAAGGCCAAAAGTATAAACTGGGTTCAAAAAATAATTAGATAAATTAATGGAGGATAGGTCCATCAATGTCTGTTAGCCAAGGTGGTCAGGGATGCAACGCCATGCTCTCGGTGTCCCTAAGCCTTTGACTGTCAGATGCTGGGATTGGATGACCAGGGATGGATCACTGGATAAATGCCAAAAGAAAAGGAGTACTAGTGGCACCTTAGAGACTAACCAATGTATTTGAGCATAAGCTTTCGTGAGCTACAGCTAACTTCATCGGATGTAAAGCTTATGCTCAAATACATTGGTTAGTCTCTAAGGTGCCACTAGTACTCCTTTCCTTTTTGCAAATACAGACTAACACGGCTGCTACTCTGAAACCTGTCATTGGATAAATGTATTCATTCCCTCTGAAGCATCTGGCACCATCCACTGTTGGAAGACAGGATACTGGGCTAGATGGACCATTGTTCTGACCCAATACGGCCATTCTTATGTTCTTACAACACTCAGTGGGCTAAAGTCAGTGGTGATGTAAATAGGGGAGTAATTTTATATCTGGTGTAACCGGGCTAGAAAATAGGTGTAGAATGGCAAAATAGTATAATTTGCTCCTATTTGGTTATTGGTGGGTGTTGCAAGTGAGTGTACATTACACTAATTTAGTATTCTGAGGGATCAAATTCAGCTGCTGGGGTAAGTGGAGCAATTGGTTCTAGTGGGAGTCACACCAGGGCTGTGTTTTTCCCCATATTTGTGTTGGAGAAAGATGTAGCTTAGGGAAAAAATACAGGGGACCTGCTTTATTTTACTTTACTGTTAGTGTCTTTTCCTGCTTCTAGTTACTTGGGACTTGATCCTGTTTCCATTTAAGTCAATTGCAGTTTTGCCATTGACCTTGATAAAAGTAGGTTTGGTCTTTGATGTGTAAGGTATATTTATTTTCCTCAACTACTGATGCTGCTAATTAATATTCCACTGTTATGCACTTACCCCAATTGTTTGAGCAAATCATACAAGGCATGAACTTTGGGAAGGAAGAATGGCCTCATAGTTAAGCTCCTGGACTGGAACTTGTTAGATCTGAGTCTGTTCCAGCTTTGCCATAGACTTTCTGTTTGACCTGTAGCAAGTCATTTTAGGCTTGAATGACATCTTGCAATTCCAGCCCAAATAAGGGACTGGGCATAGCTGCACTGGCCCAGGAGCGGGGCAGGGACTCTGAGGCTCACATTTTGCACCCAGTGTCCCCCTTGCTTCATGTGGGAAGTATCCCATACCAAGCCTTTTAGTCTCTGCACTGGCTCAGATTTCCCACCCACTCACACACCTGATGTTCTTCTGGATGTGACTTGTCTGGAATTAGCTGCCCTTCACCCTACCTCAAGGGATTTGGTGACGTAGGTACCCTGCACAGAGGGATAAGGGGACTTCTTATATCCCCCTTACTCCCTTGCCTTGGCACTCTGCTGGGCTCACGAATGAGCCCCAAATTCCTTTGTCCCTCAGTCATCATCTATAAAATAGGGACAATAACAACATCAGAAGGGTGTTGTGAGGATCAATTTGAGGTGCTTAGATACAATGATAATGAGCCCCACAAAAATGGTTATGTATGTTATCATTTTACTGCAGCACTAAATTTGGCTCTGGAATTTCTACAGCATTTGCCGTTACTACGTTTGGCTGAGTCTTTGCTCAGATTTTGATCTTTACCAGCTGCCAGATCTTTAAGAGTTTTAACTTTTTCATACTAGTTGTTTTACTTATTTGCTCGAAAGAAACATTTCCTAGTTCAACAGAAAATGTGATCTAGTTTTGTTAGAATCATGAAGAGTAGGATGGTGAAGAGAATGATATAAATGTCTCTGGACATTCAAATGTCGGCCTGGACATTTGTGTGCTATCCGAGCAACTTGTTGATGCTGCTGGGCTTTCTGCAGATGATTCAGATGCATGTATTTTAAAGGTACTTTTTCATCACCGCTTATGTATTGTCAGTCATAGGCACTCACTGACACATTCCCTTTCATTCCTTATTATTTTTCCAGACGAAAATGTGCCTGGAGCATTTGATGCACCGATAAAATTTCTTCTCTCTCTCTCTCTTTTTTTCTTGACTTAGTATTTTTCTGAGAAAAACAGACAACCTGATAAACTGGGTTACGTGAGGACAACTTGGATGCCAATGTCTAGAAAAAGAAATAAGACTACTGTATGAGAAAGGACACTGAATCGTTGTCCATGCCAAGCAGTGCCACCTTGAAAGTACAGAGGATGCGCCCCAACATTTGCTCTGTGTATGACTCTCCTTCCTCTCTCTCTTTTCTATATGCTCTTTGCATTTTCTCCCAACTTTTTTGCTCTCTTTCCAAATGACTTCTTCATTTTTTCTCCACAATGCCACCCCAGCCCCATTGTTTCTTACCTTTGAAAAGGGGGGTGTTGTGCTCGTAGCACCATACCCAAGCACATCCTGGGCACATATCTCCAGCATACAACACCATCTCCAGGCTGGAAGAGCAGATTTGTGCTAGTGAAGAGGTGTCAGTGATTGTGTTTTCCTTTCCTGTTCACCACCACTTTTCAGTCTAAAGAAAAGGAGTACTTGTGGCACCTTAGAGACTAACCAATTTATTTGAGCATAAGCTTTCGTGAGCTACAGCTCACTTCATCCGATGAAGTGAGCTGTAGCTCACGAAAGCTCATGCTCAAATAAATTGGTTAGTCTCTAAGGTGCCACAAGTACTCCTTTTCTTTTTGCGAATACAGACTAACACGGCTGTTACTCTGAAACCTTTAAGAGTAAGGAACACAGACTGACCAGAATGAACTGAGGTGCGAATAGCTAATATTCAAAGCCACTGTCTCAAGGTTCTTGGTATTGTAATGAGCTCCCCCACTTAGCTGAGTTGCAGGTGGATGTGGTTTGAGAGAGAGCTGCTGCCCAGGGGAATGAGGATTGAAACAAGGTGCTCTGCTGCTGGGGGTGCTGCCTGTCACAGTTCTAGGGGAGGCAGGAGCGGCTGGGTGAGAGGTTTGGCTGCACTGTTGGATTTTTAGACAATATGGGGTCGCCTCAACCCTTTGGATACCCCTGATGCTAGTCTTCTGGCTCGTAAGCAAGCACTGGGCACAAGCAGAGGCAGCAAGGGGAACCACAAAGGAGCCATGTTAACATTTAGAATGTAGGGCTTGAGCCAGGGCTCAGGGTAGTCACACTTTATTCAATTTAGAGAAATCTGGAACTTGTATGAGTTCAGAGGCCTGGATCCCATGGCAGTGAGCACGATGCTCAGTAGTGGCAAAAAAATTTTTCCCAAAACTTGGATTTTGGATAGTCCCATGGAGTAAAGAACATGAGTTTGGCTTATATCTCTAACTCAGATTAATGATTTGCGATACTGGCTCAGTGGTTTGAGCATTGGCCTGCTAAACCCAGGGTTCTGAGTTCAATCCTTGAGGGGGCCATTTACGGATCTGGGGTAAAAATTGGGAATTGGTCCTGCTTTAAGCAGGGGGTTGGACTAGGTGACCTCCTGAGGTCCCTTCCAACCCTGATATTCTATGATTCTACAGTTTTTCCTGAATCCAATATATTTCAAATCTGATTTTCTTTTTGGATAAAATGAGTTTTAAATCCCCGGGTGTCTTTTTAATATCAGAATGTATATTGCCTCCACTGGAATCAGATAATTGTGTAGCCATATTTAGCCCCCAGAGTTTTCTAAACTTGTTTGGATAGCATACAGAGTTTTTTAATAGGAAACTGCATTTTTATAACTGCCCCTGGATTTTTTGAAAGCCTTAAGATTTCTAGGAAGGGAAGAACTGGACTCTGCTCCAGCTGCAACCAAGGAATCTTTGGAGGTAATCCCTTTTCTGAAGACAAAGCATTGTAAGTGGGATCTTTCTGCACGGGTGCTGGAACAATTTATACAGTGGGGGTGCTGAGAGCTATGAACCAAACTGTGAGCCCTGTATATAATGGAAAGCACTTCAAGCCCGGGGATGCAGCAGCACCCCCAGTTCCAGCACCTATGTCTTTCTGTGTTAACTTTGCGGCTTACTAACTGATACAATATTCCTGTCTAACTTAATTGATTGAGATCCATAACATCCTTTGGGTCTAAAGGGACTATGCGATTTTTATTCTGTATTTTTATATTAGGGTTACCCCATCTGTCTTTAGCATGAGGTTATATTTTAAAATTATGTTGGGCCATGCTACGGACTGAGCAGGGTTGAAAGCTGCCCTATGCCAACAGCTGAGGACACCCAAAGTGTCGACTCTATACTACCTTCTTCTCTTCCCCAAGGATAAGAGGTGTGGCAGGAGTAGGAGGAAATATGAGCAGGACATACTGTACTCTGGTGATCCCTGCCCAGTATAACTGCCCCACGTGGCCATTACAAACTGGGGTAGTAGTTCAAAGTAGGCCTGCCCCTAGATCCTTGCCCCTTGGGTACTGTTTCTGCCATTGGATCCTTGAGATGAAATCTGAAGAGAGACTGACTATAAAATGAAACCATTGATAATAGTACTAGTTTTTTCTTGTTTGATAACTGCAAGAAATATCATGTTTTATGGCTATAAGAAATATTAGTCAAACGAGTGAGATTCAAGATATGTCACTGTCAACAGTCATGTTAATCATTCCTCCAAAAAGGCAGAGAGACCTGTAGTCCAAAGGTGTTAAAGACTCAGCTCCAGGCCCGGTCTCTAGTTAAAATTAATGGGCTGGATTCACCAGCATGCTCCGGCTGCTTTGCACTATTCCAACAATGCAAAAAAAGCCATAAACCTGGTTTAATTGACCAGTTAAGCCATAAAGAGAACAGGAATACTTGTGGCACCTTAGAGACTAACAAATTTATTTGAGCATAAGCTTTCATGGGCTACAGCTCACTTTGTCGGATACATAGAATGGAACATATAGTAAGAAGATATATATATACATACAGAGAACATGAAAAGGTGGAAGTTGCCATACCAACTGTAAGGGGCTAATTAATTAAGATGAGCTATTATCAGCAGGAGAAAAAAAAACTTTTGTAGTGATAATCCAGATGGCCCATTTAGACAGTTGACAGGAAGGTGTGAGGATACTTAACATGGGGAAATAGATTCAATCTGTGTAATGACTCAGCCACTCCCAGTCTCTATTCAAACCCAAGTTAATGGTATCTAGTTTACATATTAATTCAAGCTCAGCAGTTTCTCACTGGAGTCTGTTTTTGAAGCTTTTCTGTTGCAAAATTGCCACCTTTAAGTCCGTTCCTGAGTGACCAGAGAGGTTGAAGTGTTCTCCTACCAGTTTTTGAATGTTATGATTCCTAATGTCAGATTTGTGTCCATTTATTCTTTTGCATAGAGACTGTCCGGTTTGGCCAATGTACCTGGCAGGGGGGCATTGCTGGAACATGATGGCATATATCATATTGGTAGATGTGCAGGTGAACGTGCCCCTGATGCCGTGGCTAATGTGATTAGGTCCTATGATGGTGTCACTTGAATAAATATGTGGACAGAGTTGGTATTGGGCTTTGTTGCAAGGATAGGTTCCTGGGTTAGTGTTTTTGTTGCGTGAATGAGAAAAAGAGCCAGTAATATTATTAGAAAGAACAACAACAACAAAAATTGTATACATTTCAGGCAGTGAAAATAACTACAGTTCAACCAACTGTGGAGATGGTAGAATAATGAAAAAATGTGTTCACTAATAATTTTGCCATCAAATGAAAATGAAAATAATTGTTGAATACCCTATTCACAACCAGTATTCAACCAACTCGAGGCACGTGTCAGCCCATTCCCTTTCAACAAACAGGACCTGACTTTCCCCTCATTAACACCTGTGCAAATATGAGTAACTCAGTAGACTTCAAGGGATTTACACCAATGTAAAATAAATGAGATCACATGCATAGAATATGAAGCATACGCACACACAGATGCACAGATGGAGTATTCCATAGTAAGGGCCTGTTTCTAGAAACACTACCAAAAGATGTAACAATGCCTACAGGATATCAGCAGCTGGCTCAAGCTCAGCCTGGGAAAGGCCAAAGTGATGCCAGTCAAAGTGGGGAAATGTTTCAAAGAACTAGAGGACAATGGAGACAAAGGAGACTTCTCTTTTATTTGTCAAAGTGCCACAAAGTGGGTCCTACTGGAGTCATTACTAATGGAGTCATTACTAATGGAGTCATAGCTAATCAGGTTTCATTACTGGCAGAAAATATTTTCTCCCACCTCCAGCATGCTAGAAAACTTCACTCCTTCCTCTGAGACAAGAATCTGGCCTCAGTGAGTCATGCACATGTGACCGCCAGACTGGATTACTATAACTTACTGTACAGGGGACTGAAGGCAAAAGGACTGTAGAGGCTCCAACTTTTACAGAAGCTCCTGCCCACCTCCAGAACAGGAAAGGCTTGCAGGATCATCACTGGGATACAATCCCTCCACTGTCTCCCAGAGCCCTTCTTAATTGGGTGGCTACAGGTATGGAACATGCTTCCAGAAGAGATGTGACTTATCACCAATAGGGCATTCTGCAAGACCACCTCCTCCTAGACAAAGTTTCCACACCATAATCACAATGATGTGAGAGAAGGAAAGGAAAACAGATGTATATCCCAAGCAGTTTCTCTAAACCAGAGGGGGGAGAAGAGCATAAGACTCCTTGAAGTCTGCCAAGGACCTTGCCATATAAATGTAATTTACCTGGGAAGCACTTGGCTACCACAGCAATGGGACCTATAGAACACCACGAAAACCCAGACCTAGATGGGCAAAGAGCTGAAGGTCCCTTTGCTTTCACTATCTTTGTGCCTGATTCCAACAGGAACAGAGAGTAGAACTTTTCTGAAAGAGAATGGTGAGTCATAGATCTCTGGGATTCTAATGTTTGTACGTTTAGAAATTGTGCTTAGGTGCCAAAGTAATCCCTTTGTTCAGCCAGGCTGTTGGCGTGGCAAAGCAGGGACGAGTACGTGCCATACTGCATGGTTTGTACAACTCAAAATAAAAAAGCAGACGAGGCTGGTGCAGTCCCTGTGGTAACCTAAGCTTCTAAATCCTAAAAGATTCACTTGTGTGATACCAGTGCAATCAGAAGGCTCTGGGTAACTAAAAAAATATTCCTATAATAGTTAATTTGAGAGAGCTACATGGACAAAATTTTAAGAACATAAGAATGGCCATACGGTGTCAGACCAAAGGTCCATCCAGCCCAGTATCCTGTCTACTGACAGTGGCCAATGCCAGGTGCCCCAGAGGGAGTGAACCTAACAGGTAATGATCAAGTGATCTCTCTCCTGACAAACAGAGGCTAGGGACACCATTTCTTACCCATCCCTAATGGACTTAGCCTTCATGAATTTACCCAGTTCTCTTTTAAACCCTGTTATAGTCCTAGCCTTCACAACCTCCTCAGACAAGGAGTTCCACAGGTTGACTGTGCGCAGTGTAAAGAAAATGAAGAACCTATATTCAATAAAGCTGCATAGGAATATAGGCAACACAAAATTCTGAGGTAGCAGGTTGAGTTGCCTAGAGATGAAATAATTATTTTGTGTTGTTTTTAAAAAATATACTCCTACTCTAAGAGGTTTTTTTGTCAGCCAGATTGGAGGTGAGTTCCCCCCCCTCCCCGCACACACCCCCCCCACACACGCATGCATACCTTTATCAGAGAGTAGATGAGTGATGCCTAGCACATCTAGGCTAATATCAGACTGCAAAAAGCTTTAATATTGTTTTGGGCCATATAGGTACCCAAGTTCCCATGTAAAGGGATATATTTCTTATAGAATCATAGGCACTCAAGGCAGAAGAAAGTGATTAAGTCATCAGATGTGTCCTTCCTTGTATATTCACAAGTGTTTGGCTAGTCTAGTTTTCAATGAAGGAAATGGAGCTTCCAACACTTCACCAGGGAGATTAAGCTGCACCTTAGTAGATCTTACCAGAAACTTGTCCTGATATCTAGGACATCACCAGAAGCTTATCCTGATATCTAAATTTAGAACTGTTGTAAGAAACATACATCTTAAATTTAAAAAATGCCTTTATACTGGCAGTTAATTTGCAGTTGCATGGGGAAATTTTTTTAATTCAAATAAGCAATTACTTTTACTATGTATGCTAATTTTGCTTCATGTTTATGAAGGACTGTGGTTGGTAAACATATGAGATTAGAATTATTCCTCCTTGAACTCCCCCTGAACCTATGCACCCTTTTGCTTAGTCTTCGTTAAGTACAATAATCAACAGAGCAAAGTGATACTGGAATGCAATTTTGAGGGGAAAAATCATGAAGCTTTAATGTTTCAAATCTTTTTGTCTATCTGAATTTCACGTATGAATTTCAGATATAGCTGCATTTCAGAAATATGAATCCAGCTCAGCAAATCATTTAAGCAAGTCATTCAGTGTGAGCTCATGTCCCACTGAAGTCAAGTCCCAATGGAACTTAAGTATGTACTTAAAGTTAAACACATGCGCTAACCGCTTTGCTGAATTTGGGCATAGATAAACTATGCGTTATTATTGAATATGCTAGTTCAGAGTTCCAAAGATAAAAGATTTGCTTTTTCATAGTCACAAATACTTAGCTGACTCAAAAATTGCCAGATTTCTCATCAGCTCATCTCTCAAAATAAGTGAGGGCATAGTAGAACATAATCATAAACCTAAAAGTGTTTCCACATATTTTTAGGACACACACAGCTTAATTATTGAAAGATGAACTCCCATTATTTTTAATTTCTCACAATTTGTAAATAGGACTTGTTTTGAATTTGGCTTCAACCAAATGTCCTATCTTTCTCCAAGACACTTTGGTGGGCTATTTTATTTCAGTGTCTATCACTTCAGTGACTGAAATATTTTCTGAATACGGTTTGAGTGCCCTTGAGTGGAAAGCAAAATCCCTGTGTTATATTGACTAGGGAAAACCTCTTAGCACCTCTCCAGGGATAAAAGAGGTAGAAAGGTGCTAAGATAATTTCCTTGGCCACTGTTGACAGGGCTTGACTGCGGGGGTTTTGTATACCAGTTTGTAGTATGGTCTGTCCTCTCTACATTGACCAGTCAGTCTGTTAGCACCTTTCTAAACAGAGGCATGTTTAAGGATGGTACCCTATAAAGGTACCAAGATAGTTTTCCTGAGAGCAAAGGCAGGACCATCTGATTCTGTGGTTTGGCTTTTGTACAACAGGCAGTATGACCTTTATTTCACTGTGCATGGTATTAATGTAACCCATGCCTGCTTGGTGTGGCACTCTGTCCCCCCTCTAACGTGGGCTAGACCAGCTAGAGATTGAGCCTGCCACAGCCTTGGCTAAGCGACACATGTCTTTTAGCTCATGCATGAGAGATTCATGCATTCAGCTCCAGAGGTTTGAACCCAGTCAGCGACAACCAGGGTCTGTCAGCGTTACAAGTGGGGACTCATCCGGGATATCAGCTGGGAAGTCTGAAGCTCAGGACGTACTTCCTTAGCTAGGAGAAGAATGCAACTCATGCCTGCTTGGTGTGGCAGTCTGTCCCCTTCTAGTGGCACACAGACCATCTAGATTCTAGAGATTGATAACCTTGCTACAGCCTTGGTCGAGAGACATGTGTCTTTCAGCTCATGAAGTAGAGGCTTATGCATTAAGCTCTCTAGGTTTGATCCTGGCCGATGACAACCGGGGTCTGTCAGCATTACATTAGCATATTTACCTATTGAAAAATGATGTTAAACGACCTTATTACTCTGTGTTCATCCACAGACTGTAAAGTCAGCTTCTTCTCTTTTGGCTGGTTGAGAGAAGCAGCTGTAAGAGTAGGCCGAACTTACACTGGCCTCCAGACTGAGGGACTGAGATAGCCATTTGTAACACAGGTGTGCAACCTACCTGTGCTGGCAGATCCTCAACTTCTGGATGCTCAAGGAGTAGCTAAGGCCAAGAGCACTTTTTTTACCTTTACCTGACAAAAAGAGTGTAGTATGTGGACCTTGTCTCAATAATCCACGCCAATCTACAGGGGGTTACACCTTGAGACTATTCAATAATTCTGTAGCATGTGGTTATTATTATAATAATGTGCTTATTATTATTTTGTCTAATCTAGTTTGCAGTGAAAGAAATGGAGCTTCCAGCACTTCGCTTCTCATCAGAAGCACATTGCACTGGTGCTCAGGAGTCTGCACTAACTTCCAGTAAGATCTTGGGAGGAATTCAAGGTATTAACCTATAACGTCATAAATGGTTCATGACTTAATGACCTGAGGTATCACCTCTCTCCCTGGGCCATAGTGTTGCCTCTGTAATGAGCAAAGGTGCTCAAGCAGGAGCTCCCTCAGTATAAAAAGGAGGGTGCTGTTGGCAGGGTGTTCAGTGTGAGGGGCCTTCAACTCTGAAACTTGCTCCCCAACCATGGTAAGACAGAAGTGGGATTTGTCAACCTTCCTGGCACACTGCCCATCTTTATTCCCTAAGCTTTTGTGGATGGGGTGGGTTTCTGGTTGAGGTGGTGGAGGTTGGGTTTAGTTGACTAACCTCATACTCACTGGTGGATATTTATCTTATTGTATGTCCAGGTGATATGGTCAGGCCTTTGTATTGCATTCTAGTAATAGTGTATTTTCATTTACGAGCTGGATGGTCCAGAGTCTAGGGTGGACACCGATGAAGGTTTTATAAATATGAAAACTAAATAAAATGCTGGAAAGTAGAGCAGCAGAATATGCTTGCCTCGAGAAAACAATGATCCTACACAAAGAGAAAGGACCAGGAAACTCAAGTGACTACCCAACATCTTTGAACTGAGATGCCTTTCTGCTGAAATAAGCATAATCTGAAAATTAAAGCTTCCACTGTATTTCCAGTGCTATATATTTCCTGTGTCTAAAACCTTATTAGCAGCATCAGTGTTTGTCCAGAAGTAATATATATATATATATAAATTTATTTATACAAATGTATCTTTAAAAATATGTTAAAAGCCCAGATAGACTGTTCTTCCTGGCTGAATGATGATCATGTGGGGTTTACAATTTAATTGTAAGGACAAGCAGACATGCAGCCGACAAGTGACAGAGACAAGAGTCCTTCTGTCAGCATGGGAGAACTGCTGTAATGAGGAAAACTCCCAGCTTGATCTAATTTAGAGCCTAGCAGAGCTTCAGGAGTGTGGGAGAATTAATCTTTTTATTTATCTAGAGAGAAGGAAGAGACTTAAGGGCAATAGGAATTACATTAAAATGGGCAGATTTGTATTTCCTCTTAAGAAATGTTGGAACAGAGTTTCTAACAGCTAAAGTTCATAAGGGCAAGTGCCAGATTTTTAAACAACTGTACAAGCATTCTGTTTATTCTTTTTTGGTGGAGGATGGGAAAATGAGATGGGGTCTGCCAATAATGTGATCATTGTTAGAGACCCATAGATGAAATACAAATCAATGGGAAAAGTAGGCATTCTCATAGACAAAGAAAAGAAATGAGTTTTCCTGACTTAGGGACCAGTTAATCAAAGAACCTAAGTACATAATCTAAGTACATAGTCAAGTGTTTGCAGTATTGGGGCCTTTGAGTTGAAGAATAGGAGAAATTAGATATACAATGTATCACCATGGTCATGGATTAATCATATATGTATGTATCAAAAGTTCTTAGAGAAAATGCTCATGACTAAAGCTGTGAGTTTGTCATGGAAGTCACAGATTCCATGACTTTCCGGGACCTCCGGGACTTCTGCAGCGGTTGGTGCAGCTGGCCCAGAGGCCACCTGAGCAACTCAGGCAGCCCCTGAGCCAGCCACATCTGCCACTGCTGGGGCAGTCTCAGGCCACCGTCCCCCACTCCCCCAGCAGCAGCAGGAGTTTGAGTGTGGGAGGGGGTTCAGGGCTGGGGGTTGGGATGCGGGAAGGGGTAAGGGCTCTGGGTGGCGGGTATCTTGGGGCGCTCCCCGGAAGCTGGGACATGCCCCTCTCTCCCTGAGCTCCTGGCTCCATGTTCTGCCTCTGCCCACCAGCACCACCCCCACAGCTCTCATTAGCTGCCGGTTCCTGGCCAATGGGAGCTGCGGAGCCAGCACTTGGGGTGGGGGCAGTGCACAGAGCTAGGAACTGAGGGAGGGACATGTCCCTGCTTCCAGGGAGCCACAAGGAGCCGGGTAGAGAGCCTGCCAGCCCCAGCAACCCCACCCCCTCCAGCACTAACAGGACGCTTGGGTCACATGCCGCTGCCTGCCTCTCCCACCAGCACCAGTGGGGGTCCTGGGCTGCACCCCAGCCCCCATGCACCCACAGCACCCCTGGGCCATACCCCCCCCCGAGAACATGCGGCACCCCCCAGGCCGCCCCCCATGAACACCCGCAGCACCCCTGTCCTCTCCCCAGGTTTTAGTCAGGGGTATATAGTATATAAGTCATGGACAGGTCACAGGCCATGAATTTTTGTTTATTGCCCGTGACCTGTCCATGACTTACTAAAAATACCCATGACTATAACGTAGCCTTACTCATGAATCACCAAAAAAAAAAAACCCACCTTGTCTCCAGCTGCGTCTTCAACTTCTTCAGCTTTTTATTTTAATTAATAATAATGAATAATCTACAGGAATGATGCAGTGAGCCCAGTCACATAGCTGGATCTGATTTGCACGTAGACCTTTTTCTAAGTTTGTTTATTTTTCATGGACAAGTGCTTTTATCTATTCATGTCAATTCTGTCTTTTTCCATGAGCTTCATTCCCTTTTCATCTTGGCATCTTGACAATGTATGAGCGAAATTACTTACTGCATGCCAATTAAAACCATTTTGGTAATCTGAGTCATTTTTAATTTCTTGTACACAACATGGAAATAAACTCCAGGGGAAAAAAAGAACAAAAAATTGAGCATGAATAGGGTATAGGCCAGTCAAGAATAAAGCCCTTGTTGTCTACACTGGATGTCTACTTGTCATTGGAAATGAAAGTAGCTAATGTACTACCAGCTTTGTATGGATGCATTTTCTATTGTATTTGAAAAGTTTTAAAATAAAATCCAGTATAATGTTCACAGTATAATATACCATGTTTTAGATTAAGATTATTCTACAACCTACATGAATTAACTGCTATGAAAGTGTTACAACACTGGACACTTTTGACAAGTAGAAGTCATTCTTGGCAATAATTAGATTTCATTGAGTAAAATGCAATCATTAATTGAAAATGACAAATATAGTTAAATGTTCTACTTGAGGAATATATGTGAACACACTGTCCACAGATGAGTAAATCCAGCCCTATTCCGCAAGCCCCCAGTTCACAAAAAGCATTTCAATACGTGCTAATTTTAAGCATGTGCTTAAATCCCATTTACATCAATGAGTCCACTCCTGTGGTAAGGGCTAAGCAAAGTGCCTTGTGGCCTTTAAACACGTATGGCCTTTAAAAGCCTTTGAACACTTATTTGTTCATAAAGGCCTTGACTGGACTGAATTTGTTACGTCCATGTTTCTGCTATATAAAAAATTATTATTTTATTTATTACACTTAGAGGCCCAGTCAGGACCAAAAGAAATTAAGGCTCTATAACATAGCAGAACTATATAGTCAATGTGAAGGCAGACATTGTACGGATGGAAACATGTATGTCTAAGAATAAGAAGGAATTCATTTCTAACCAATCTTCTAACACATCCTTGTATGTACCCTTTACTTGTTAATCTGATTTTTATTTAGTTCTAAAAATGGGCTTTTGCATACTAATTCAGATTAATCAGGTCTGACTGCATGTAATTAAAAATTAGTAAGACAAAGGCAGATCCTAAATCAATCCTCAAAGAACATCTTCCTTCAACTACAAAAGATTAGACTTTATGCATCAGTTGTTACAAAGGGGAAAAACAGTTATTAGAGATGAGCATGAGAACATTTCATCATTAAAAAATGAAGCACATTTGCCTAACAAAATTAAATGATCCAGAATATAAAACACATTTACAGAGTTCAAGAATTATGACACTGTATAGTAGAATCCTTAGCCATCAAGAGTGAAACAAGGTTAGCCCCATGTCCTGCACTAAGCTCCAAACAGAAGAACCCCTGCACAACAGTGAGCTCACACAATATTTGAATATGCACACCAGGATTCATATAGTTTATGTGGGAGGGTACTAGACCTGGACCAACAATGGGAAAAATGTGCATATGTTTTATTCCAAAATGTATCATGAAATTCATATACATAGAGAGAGAGAGTTATTCAGCCTGTTTTTAAGATTGATGAATAATGGGGGAAAAGAAACCTGAATAATTTGAAAAATATTGTGAAATTATTTGAGAAATATTATTCAACCAACTACAATAGGAAAGAGTTCCAGAAATCAAAACCTCTGGCCAGAACCCTGGGAAGCAACTAAAGGAGCAAGACAAATATGTGGCTGCATCATTTGTGACTCAGACCACATCCTCATTTTTTGTGTGTGTGAGCAAGATAAAGGAAAATTAAACTCTGCATCCAGCAAATGCTGTGTCCTTTTTGTGATGCTCAGGTGTGTCTCAGGAGAGTTAAAACTGCCCTAAAGAGGCATCTGGGAATTCTGCAACTAGAGCCCTGCAGCAGGGCTAGGATCCCACAGGTTCCACAGGACCCGCTGTCATAATAGCAGGAGTGGGTAAAATGTACTTTGTTGCAGGCATGATTGGATGGGCAAAAAGAACCAGACTGTGGTGATTTGCAGAAAACACTAAACCTCTCGTCAGTTTGTCATAAATAGAAATTTTGGCAATGTAAAGAAAGTTTTTCTTTTTTAAAAATAAAGGTTTCAATACTTAAATTTAAGCGAGAAATAGAAAGAGATTTGATGTCTATTTTAACAGGAGTTAAAGTATTTTTGACATGGCTTAAGCAAAATTTTTAGTGGTAAAATTGTGTCTGAATACCATATATATTAACTGACTATTTTTTATTGGTGTGTTTTTTTAAGTAACATGGGGAATCTGTCTCTCTTGAGGGATTTGTGGAATCTAAGGTTTTTGTGATTGGGAGCAGGATAAAAATGTAAGAAACAATGCCAGAGCGAGTGGGAGTGGGTATTGCAGGGCAGGGCGGAAGTGTAACTTAGAAAGTAGTCCTGCACAGGGCTCTATCTGCAACCTCCTTCATAACTGGCAGGGCAGAGCTGTTAGAGACAGTGCAGCCCCAAAAGTGGATGGTGTGGGCTGGCATGGGAACCCAGCCAGGAAAAGGGCTGATTCACCTCTAAGAAAACCAATGGGAATAATATATCCTGCCTTCCTTGAAGGCAAATCATGCCTGGCATGCAGGGAACCTCACTGGTAAAGGGGGGCAAAGTTTTCACCTCCCTGTGCTCAGCATTAATGACCCAGACCCAGAATATTCAACAGCACAATTAACCTGGGCCTCAGCATACACTCAGGAAAGAGGGGCGACTATGGAATCACCCTATACCCTGGCCCACAGAATGTAGGCTTGTTTTTTCTTACAAGCCTCCTCCATGCTTGTTTTAGTAATATACTTACTGATGCCAAACATCAAAAGTTGTGATGAAACTGAATGCAGCCTATTCTATTCCATTCCTTGGATAAAATCCTGGCTGCATTAAAGTTAATGACAAAACGCCCATTGACTTTAATGGGGCCAGGATTTCACCCCTTATTTTTTAACCAAAATTTTATGATACTTAAGAACTATACATCTAAGAGTAGATAGGATTTATGGATGCACTACTATATACACCACTGAGAAAAAGTTGGATTATATCTAAGCACAAGAATCTTTATACTATGACACACAGCTAACACTGTAAAGATGTTAAATATAGAAGTTAGATTCCTCTGAGGGCGTGTAAGATATCCTGTGGGAATGCTACACAATACAAGCATGCTTTCTATTTTGAGAAATAATTAAATTGTGGTGTAAGGAGTTATTAGACTATGTGGTGCTGTAAACCCCAAAAGCAAAATAGTTGACATTCCAATATCATGCTCTTGGTGGTGTGTCAGACATCATTTCTTTCAGCTCTGTTGAAAATGAAAATTAGATTCAGTGGAGACTAAAAAGGTATGCTTTTGTTATGCATGGGCTAACATATTTAGCTAGATTAGGAAATAAATACTGTTTACATGTAGCTGTTTAAAAGTATAAATCCTTCTTGGTGCACTGATTTGCAAAAATCACTCCATACTTATACATATCTCATGCTTATCCGCTCAATCAACATTGATAAAAACAAAATTCTGAATGTAAGAGGGCATACAATGTGAAATGCTCTTTGTCGCTTGCATTAATACAGTGCAGTGAAGTACAAAAATATAAGAAAGAATAAGTTGCTGTTCTGACAGTAATCACTGGGAAGATACATGTATCACAGATTCTATATCTCCTTTTAAATAAATGCATTATGCAGCTTCTAACTGCTACAGCTCATTCTCAAGGTAATGCAAAAACTGAGCAACCTGAAGCGTATTTATACAGATTAAGTGGTTTTTAATACTCCAAAGAGCACTTAATCTGCATGAATGTGCTTCATGTTGCTATGTATCTCTAAACCCCGGAACAAGGAGCCTAAGTGATTCTGAAAGTCTGAAGTATTTTGGTCAGTCAATCAAAGGGAAAAATGAACAAAAAATGTGAATTAGCCTTGGCAAGCCAGTCATGCAATTGTCAATGCAGAGGCTTTCCAGAATGAGTTTCTTATTCTCCAGCTATGTCCTTTGTGCTTCTAAAACTCCCAGATTGTAGTCAGAAAGCAAGTAATTATGCTAATATGGACTCAAAGATGAAATAATAGGATGGAAATGATGTTTCCTAGAGAAAATGTTCAACAATTACAACAACTAATGGTTATTAAAGTGGTGTCCCAGAAACTGAAGTATTAGCCAGCTGTCTTACCTTAAGGGTTCAGGTGTGGCGTTTTCAAGTGCTATGTGTTTATCTCTTTTTTCATATGAATCATCCATAAGAGAGAACAGATGTACCGTATTCAGGAAAAGGACCTTCAGAATATGTAACCATCCACTGACACATCAGTGATCTGAACCACTCATGTAATCTGAATGAGGATTACATATATATTGGTAAAAAAATTCTATGATTTTTTTTTAAAAAATCAACCCCCAGCTCTTATACCAACTACACGTTATTCTGTGTTGGTCAACAAAGCGGGAGCTGCCATCAGTTGATTTTGCACATGATCTGATGAGTCATATTGACTAATGTTGGAGAATTAGATTCAGCAGTGTGGGTTACTGCAGGTGCATTTCATGATGGCTCTTGTGATGTTTGGGAAGGTGGGCATCATGCTGCAGTAGTGTAGGAGATAAAAAGAAAAGGAGACAGTGGGATATATAATCAACAGTAGATCAAGCACAGGGAGTCCAATCTCTGGTGGAAATAACCTTTAAGAGGAGAGGAGGAAGTGAAGCAGAGTGGTGAAGTATTGTACCAGGTGCTGAAGGCAGGATGGAATATCTGCAAATTGTCTCTCATGTGATCCATTCTGCTGTTGAAGAAATATTTGAAAGACTAGCAAACTTCAGCAAAGTCCATCTTACAAAACCCCGTATACATTGCAAAAGTGAACAAAATACATGCAAAGCACAAGCAATTTTTTTCCCCTATGTGCAAACTAGGGCTGTCAATTAATCACAGTTAATGCAAGTGATCAACCCACAATAAATTGACGAGATTTAAAAAAAAAATAGTCATGATTATTCACAGTTTTAATCACACTGCTAAACAATAATCGAATACCAATTTAAATTTATTGTATATATTTTGGATGTTTTTCTACATTTTCAAATCTACTGATTTCAGTTACAACACAGAATACAAAGTGTACAGTGCTCACTTTATGTTATTTTGATTACAAATATTTGCACTGTAAAAAAGATAAACAAAAGAGAGAGTATTTTTCAATTCACAAGTCCACTCAGTCCTATTTCTTGTTCAGCCAATCACTAAGGCAAACAAGTTTGTTTACATTTACGGGAAATAATGCTGCCCACTTCTTATTTACAATGTCACCTGAAAGCGAGAACAGGCGTTTGCATTGCACTGTTGCCAGATATTGTAGCCAGATATGCTAAACATTCATATATCCCTTCATGTTTTGACTGGTAGGCTCTAAAGTTTTACATTGTTTTGGTTTTGAGTGCAGTTATGTAAATAATAACAATAATAAATCTACATTTGTAAATTGTACTTTCACAATAAAAAGATTGCACTACTGTACTTGTATGAGATGAATAATCTCACGATTAATGCGATTTTTTTTTAATCATTTGGCAGCCCTAGTGCAAACTAAGGATGCCTAGAAACTTATGGAATAAGTAGCAAATATTCAGTACAAACTACTTTTCTACAATTGGGTCCCAGAGTTGTATCAGTCTCTTCAGGAAGCAGTGCCCAAGGCTTTAGGAGCATCTGAAATGGAAAAGATACACCTGTCAGCTGGTGTAGCACAGGAGGCAAATTAAATGGTGAGGAAGATTGGGAGGATAATAACAAAGAAAACGTTGAAGATGCAGGAAGAGATGGACGTTGACAAAAATAATGAGTTGTCAGGATTTTTGTTAACTTTGGTTTATTGAACTGGTTCACTTTTAATAGGCCACTTAGTAGTAAGGAATGAAAATACTGCCAGGATGTCGTGTCTGCCCCAGACATGGGCTCTTGCACCACTGCCAAGCCCTGGCAGACATGTTTAAACTTGGTTTACAATTTGTACAGCACCTAGTACAATGAAGCTCTGACCTATCTGGAGCTTCTAGGTGCTACTGTCATACAACTGTGAAGAAGAATGGTCAGTAGGAATCTGAATTTCCACTATTCTTGTTTATTATTTCATAACTTTTTTTTTTTTGCAATCTT
This sequence comes from Natator depressus, assembly GCF_965152275.1. Classification (NCBI taxonomy): domain Eukaryota; kingdom Metazoa; phylum Chordata; order Testudines; family Cheloniidae; genus Natator; species Natator depressus. The sequence continues at coordinate 76,689,870 of NC_134235.1, forward strand.
ATAGTGGTGTTCTAAGCTGGCTTCAGGCATAACAGTAAAGTACCTTTGCCATGATGTCTTTGAACTATACATCTACAAAAATAGAGAAGAGTAAATATAGAAAAGGCAAGGTGCAACCGAAGTGACTAGACTCTAGATCAAATTCTTCCCTCAGATGCATTTGTATGGGGCTCTCTCTCTCTCTCTATGCATACATCCACATGCAGTATTGGCTTTTTGTATGCATAAGACAGCATGCTTTCTACATTGTTTTGTCAGCATAGCAAGTCATTGGCAATAAAAATCAGTGAAATGTGCAAAACGTGGCACATAATACATTGCTCATTCTTGGTGGCACGCATCACATTTGTCACTTTACTGAAGCCATAAATCTGGAGGGTTTGTTGTCAGTTCTATTTTTAAATACTAGGGAGGCACTCAGATGCTATGGTAATGGAGGCCATGTAAGTATATTGATGGGGCAGAGTAGACAGACAAAGGTACAAACTCTTCACCAATTTCATTATATATCAGATATCTGACTGTTGGTTCAAATTTCCATGGCGAGATGAAGCTTTTCCTGACACTATCAAATGCTTTCACACTATCCTTGCTTGGTGGCTTTGATACAACTCTGGGGCACCACAGAGAAGTGGCTTCTGCAGGACGTTCAGTTCCCTATAAAACTCTTGGCTTCTAAAAAGGCAATCACAGCAAGTCAACTGCCAATATATTGCATTTAGCTTGCACATGGCAATATGGTTTCCACCATATTTTGCTGCATTTTCTAATGCTTCTTCCAAAGGCAGTTGTACCATTTGGTAAGCAATTTGCATGTATGCCATCTTGCCTTGAACAGGTAGTATCTGTATTTTTAGGAATAGGATAAAGGAATTTTTGACACTCAATAGATTGCCTGCTGTGAATGTAGATGCCCACATACGGCCAGTCTTCTCCTGTCCACTGTCTCGTCTACTACAGTGCTAGAGGTAGTCTTCTGCCTGTTGTTAATAGGTTACCACAAGGTTATTTTTCAGGTGGATATTCTCATGTAACTACTCCTGCTTTCCTTGTACTGCTGCCACTGCTACACTCACAACATATTCCATTACCATTTTTCATGGGTACAGTGCTAGCTGCTCCTCCGACCACTTCTTTCACCTGAATACACCTCCCTTCTAAGGGGGCAGAATCATGTAGACCAGGCCCTGGACTATAGTACCCTGTGGATCAGCTGTGCTTATCCCAACAATTCTGATTGTGTTTGGGTACCTGCGGTTCTTTCTTTTCTAGAGCTTGTGACCAACCAGGAATCCAGCAAAAACAGCCTTCTAAAAACAATAAGAATAAGTCATAACATAAGAGACTAGGTTTTTAAAGCAACAAAAGGCTTACACGTGTCTCTTACCTAGTGTCTCACTATTCCCCTCATGGGAACACGAGCAGATTTAACTTCCTCCGGGACACCAGCTCCTGGAGTCTGGGTTCACCTTCACTCTCCGTCTCTCTGAGAGTGTCTTTAGATCCAGCCCCAAATCTTTGTTATCTCTGTTCACACATTTGGACCGGCTGCCCAAGGCCAATTTCGTGAGCTCAGCAGAGTGTCGGAGGTGGAACTTCAAAGCAGATCGCTCTTGCATTGTGTCTCAAGTATTTGAGAAGAAAAGTATATCAGAATTCACCCCTGCCCTTCCTGGGTGTATTTCCTGAGAATCCTGCTATTGAACTAGCTCAGTGTATTCACGCAGTAAATAACAAAATAAATCCATCAAGACTGAGTATTTATAAATTATTACAGGCAGCCCCAAATCCACTAAACTGTTGTCTTGCATGAGAAGACAATTGGCACCAGTAATACTTTCATTTTGTTCACAAGCTGCCATCTGTGGTGCCCATCTATCTGTATTTGCCTATCTGACCTCTGCTCTGTCACTACACTGCCCAGCTGGAGGCTGTCTTCTCTAGCCCTTGAAGTTTTAACCCTTATTCCAGTTTATTTTCTTCTGAGTTGGCTCTAGAATTTGGCTGTCCCTTGAACGTTAGGTAATGTCTGTCAGTACAGTTTCATTATTTCCTCCTATTTTTCCTTCAAAACTCAGGCTTGGGGGAGAAAAATCCTTATTTCTGTTAACTGCGACAAGATCTCTCTTCTCTGTGCCACTTACATCACATAAAGAATTGTCACATAACCCTCAGTGGGTTTTTTTAAGTCAGTACTGGCTCTAGTGTGCACCACTGTCACCAACCCTGCTGCTTGGGGTTCCTTTGAGTGCCTTTGTAGCAATCACATTACTAAACATGAATTTCTGACTCAAGAGAATCCAGTGATGGAGCTCGCCTTACCCCAGAAGAATAAACGGAGTTTTTCTCTGGGCACACAGTTATGCTAGGATTCATGACAGTATCTCCTTTGGCCCTGCCTCTTACTCTTTTATTATGCCCTCTGTTACTCTACAGAGATAAAACCTGGGAATCTTATTGTTTCACCCAAAGTTAAGCTTTTTTCCCTGCTCCTTCTCTGCCCTTTTAATATTATTTTTGCTGATGTTTTCTTGTCATCAGTTGAGCGCAGTGGGTGAGGGTTTTCACCAGTTTTCACCGTCTCTTGTTGTAAAAGCAATCCCAGACACTAATGTACGAATTATTTCAAAAATTAATTGCCATTTCCTTTGTATTCTATCTTCCATTCAGAGGGAAACTGGCCTTGATAAAGTATAGAGAGAACACTGTAATGTGAAAATGCACATTGTAATATGGTAAATACACTATTTGTCCATATTTCTTGTTTGAGTGAGGGGGGAGATTTTCAAAGGCACAAAGGAGCACCCAACTCCCATTGCCTTTGACCATCTGCCTCTAAAATTGTAAAGCAACGTTCAAGGGTTTCAACCATGCAACACCCACTGAGATTAATTGAAGCAGTGGTACTAAATCCCTGTGATCCAGTTTGAAAATTTTCCGCTGAGGCTACATCTCCACTCTGAGCAAGAGGTGTGATTCCCCTCTTGCATACACGTACTCGTGCTGGCCCGATGAGAGCTAGCATGAGTATAAATAGTAGTGTAGCCATGGTAGCAAGGGCAGCGGCTGCACGGTGTGGACATGCTGAGTACAAACCCACCTGAACCCTGTGGTTAAGTACTCGGTATGGCTAAGCCATGTTCTCACTGCCTGTGCTACCACATGAGTGGTGTGGAGAAGGCGAATCAGGAAAAGTTATTTACTTGTTCCCATAATATAAGAACTAGGGGCCACCAAATGAAGTTAATGGGCAGCAGGTTTAAAACAAATAAATGGAAGTTCTTCTTCACTCAGCACACAGTCAACCTGTGGAACTCCTTGCCTGAGGAGATTGTGAAGGCTAAGACTATAACAGGGTTTAAAAGAGAACTGGGTAAATTCATGGAGGTTAAGTCCATTAATGGCTATTAGCCAGGATGGGTAAGGAATGGTGCCCCTATCACCATGTGTCAGAGGGTGGAGGTGGATGGCAGGAGAGAGATCACTAGATCATTACCTCTTAGGTTCACTCCCTCTGGGACACCTGGCATTGGCCACTGTCAGAAGACAGGATACTGGGCTGGATGGACCTTTGGTCTGACCCGTATGGCCTTTCTTATGTTCTTATTCTCTTATGTTCATTCTTATCTATGCTGCAATTTATACTCGAGTGCAAGTGTATGTACACGAGCTCGGAATCACACCCCTAGCTCGGAATGTAGAGGCAGCCTGAAAAGTCTCAAATTTGCTGGTTACAGGTTGCTTATTAAAAGGGGAAAGAGTTGGTCTGATCAAAATGGGCCATTGGCATCAGGATTTCAATGACATGTGTTTATGGTAGGGAAAAAAAATGTGGCCTCGGTGGTCCTCACTCAAAATTTGATACAGTGTTTAACCAGTTTTGATACAGTGTAACACTGACAATACAAATGGTTCACCTATGCTCACAGTTGTGTTGATTAGTACTCTCACAGTATTCTTTTTGTTCCCTAAATGGGTGAGGAAGTAAACACTTTTGGCATAAATACTCACGCATCCAGCTCTGAAATGTGATTGCTAAAAACACTCATACCCAGTAAAACTTGATGGCACAATATATTCATAGACAACAAACACAAAAGTGGGTGTGCTGATGGTTGGAGGACTGCATTTTAATATCTGAGTAAGCGCTTGCAAAACATTCTTTGCAATATTCACCCAGCTATATGTAGAATAAACTTTTTCTTAAAATTCTTTTACCATATGTGCTTGCCTGAATATACATCAAACCCACGTGTGAGACTAGAGAAAGACCCAAGAAAATTATGCCAGTCATATTCTTGGCACCCATTGACTCGAAGCTGCTTCCAAATATGGTGTAAATTTCCTTGGAACATGTTGGAAGTCTTTCCTTACCCACAGACACACAAGAGGAGGAGGCGGAAGCCAGTGACAGATTGGTGACCAGACAAGACCAACAGGTGGCCATTAAACAACCAGCAGCTTTCAGGGTGTCGGAGACCACACGCAGGAAGCAAAAAGCCCAGGATTCTGACTTTCTCAATTATCTTTGCAAGGGAGAAAAAAAAGAAGCTGGCAGAAAGCTCCTTCAGTCAGTGAAGTAGAATCCTGGTGTAATAGAATGGGGAGGATAGTAGCATGTCCTTTAAGGACGGAATAGAAGACACAGTTGTGGGGAAAGAGGCTGAGGGGTGCTAAGAGGAAGAGAAAGAAAGCAGAGAATGCAGCAGAAGAAGAATCAGCCACACATTTGGTGCCATGATGGAAACAATTAACACCACCCTCATCATGACGCCTGCTCTCAGAGTCCCTTTGCAACAAAAGGCCTCACCAACCCTGCAGCATCTTATTCCTGTCCCTTGCAAAATCGAAACAGGCAGGTTCCATCAAATGATTCACGCTTTCTGCCCCTGTAACCCTAGTGCTCTCTAACACGGCTGTTACTCTGAAACCTCCCTATGCTCTCATACAACCCAAGGCTGGGATCTTCGAAGGGGCCTAAGGGAGATCAGTGTGCAGCTCCCACAGAATGTCAATAAGCCCTTGGACTCCTTTGAAAATCCCACCCTAATACACTCCTTCCTTGTGGGTTCCCAGATGAGCACTATGGTGTTTGCCAAGTATGTTATGGTGTTGCTCATTTTTATTTTGTCCTAGGATTTAAAATTGGGTGGTGGGTTCTGGAGATGTGGATTTTCTAAGTATGTTCAGTTCTTGCCAGTTGTTAATTTCTTTGTAAAAAAAAAAAAATGCCCTTGTGATTTCTGGAGAAAGCAATGCTAGCAAGGTATGAAGTATAATCCTTACTTCTGGATATATGGTGGTTGGTGGTAAGATGGTAGGGTCTGTGGATGGTTGACTAAATAAGGAACCACTGGTGAATGCAAAATATTATCCTTGAATACACAAAAGTCTGAATCTCATCTCATTGCAATTTTAAGCCAGGTGACAATGGTGATTCACAAATACTAATGCAATACAGGTAGAGTTGTATTATACTAACTGGAAGTGATTTGGTTCTAGCTGGGAGGTAGACAGTTCATTCTGTCTCTTTCTCATCCCCCACCCTATTTGTAAATGAACATCACAAGGCAGCCCTTCCTTGGTTTGCTCTCTGAGCTCTTGAATCTCTCACCTGAACCCTGCCACTCTGTACAGCAGTGGTGCCAGGTTACCAGACCAGAACAACTTGGGCCCCCTAATTATGGAGTGAATCTTATCTATTGCTTTCACTGAGAAAATGGAGACCATAGGGAGCGATAATCTGCTCTGAGATGTAATAAAGGTCATTGTCATCAAGATTATATATTTATTTATCTAGATTTATATGAAGGGAGAAAAGAAGCACCTGTCCTAAGCTGTAGGCACCCTGACAGCTATTTAAACCACAACCACGCCCACAGATAAAACTATCATCAACCTTTACCACAGATAGCATCAATTAATTAGACCTTTCTGCAAAGGAAATCAAAAAAATACCCCACATATTACCCCATTAGTCTCTCAGAAATCACATTTCACCCCCAGTCTACACCTGCTGAAGTAATGGACACACTGATTGTACTATGGGGTAGCTGCCTAAATTTCCCAGACTTCTCAGGCAGCGAGATAGTTGTGGACTGACAAATGCAGATTACACACAATAGGACTCATCTGCAGTGAGAACACTCTGAATCATCTTTGCTATAACTTGGTCACATGGCTGTGTGAAAACCAAGTGACACCAAATGTCGCTCTGGCTGTAGCGTAGATGGAACTATATCCAGTTGAAAAAGATAGATTTATCCTTATCAATTTTAACAAAATGTAGTACTCATGAAATATACCACAGTGATGGCATTGGAAGCTAAAGTCCTCTGTTTATCCACAGAACAAGTACAGCACAGGAAGTAGTTGGGTAAGTTTCCACATGCTGGCATCACTGAGCCCCAGACTGTTCTAGAGGGGCCAGCACACGGATGAGAAGAAACGAGTCTGATTATAATATTCAGGAAATGGGAACAATATATGGGATACTTGATATTTTACCTTAAAAATTTACACAACATAATCTAGAGAAGATGGTGGTGTTAATAATAGCTTCAAGTGCAGTTAGAATCAAGCTGTAGTCCCCTTATTTACTAATAATGTATTCTGATTTTATTTAAATCTTGGAAAACATCTTCATCCATAAACACATTGAAAAGAATGTGTAATAGTGACAGGTGCGAGCAAAGCCGTAATTGAGAGTTTGGTCCTTTAAGAAGAGGAAACCTTGGAAAATATAATCTTCAGGAGGGATTGTTTGGGGTCATATGACTCTGTGGAGGTGTCAAGTGGTTGGCCAAGTCTATATAAGAAGGAGCTTGTGACCTAGAGGAGAGGAGAGGAACTGGAAGTATGATTTAATTTTGGGATCTGCATCATAATAAGCAGGAAAGTTGGTGGAATGGAGTCAGGAAAAGGCTGGGGGTACTAGGGAATGGATGGAGACAGATTTTAAGAAGAGGGCTATTGACTCATGAAAATATCCTAGACAGGATAGCGTAGAGGAGTGTGTAAACAGAATTTATTCCCATACTTACTTAGGGTTCTAGACTTGGACTTTCAGTGAGGGTGGAAGGATGTTCTCCTTCCATGGCCTTGTGCCAAAAGGGCAAATGGCCTGCTGAGCCCAGGAGGAGACTGGATCATAGAATCATAGAATCATAGAATATCAGGGTTGGAAGGGACCTCAGGAGGTCATCTAGTCCAACCCCCTGCTCAAAGCAGGACCAATCCTCAATTAAATCATCCCAGCCAGGGCTTTGTCAAGCCTGACCTTAAAAACTTCTAAGGAAGGAGATTCTACCACCTCCCTAGGTAACGCATTCCAGTGTTTCACCACCCTCCTAGTGAAAAAGTTTTTCCTAATATCCAACCTAAACCTCCCCCACTGCAACTTGAGACCATTACTCCTTGTCCTGTCCTCTTCTACCACTGAGAATAGTCTAGAACCATCCTCTTTGGAACCACCTCTCAGGTAGTTGAAAGCAGCTATCAAATCCCCCCTCATTCTTCTCTTCTGCAGACTAAACAATCCCAGTTCCCTCAGCCTCTCCTCATAAGTCATGTGTTCCAGACCCCTAATCATTTTTGTTGCCCTTCGCTGGACTCTCTCCAATTTATCCACATCCCTCTTGTAGTGTGGGGCCCAAAACTGGACACAGTACTCCAGATGAGGCCTCACCAATGTCGAATAGAGGGGAACGATCACGTCCCTCGATCTGCTCGCTATGCCCCTACTTATACATCCCAAAATGCCATTGGCCTTCTTGGCAACAAGGGCACACTGCTGACTCATATCCAGCTTCTCGTCCACTGTAACCCCTAGGTCCTTTTCCGCAGAACTGCTGCCTAGCCTTTCGGTCCCTAGTCTGTAGCTGTGCATTGGGTTCTTCCGTCCTAAGTGCAGGACCCTGCATTTATCCTTATTGAACCTCATCAGGTTTCTTTTGGCCCAATCCTCCAATTTGTCCAGGTCCCTCTGTATCCTATCTCTGCCCTCCAACGTATCTACCACTCCTCCCAGTTTAGTATCATCCGCAAATTTGCTAAGAGTGCAATCCACACCATCCTCCAGATCATTTATGAAGATATTGAACAAAACCGGCCCCAGGACCGACCCCTGGGGCACTCCACTTGACACCGGCTGCCAACTAGACATGGAGCCATTGATCACTACCCGTTGAGCCCGACAATCTAGCCAACTTTCTACCCACCTTATAGTACATTCATCCAGCCCATACTTCTTTAACTTGCTGACAAGAATACTGTGGGAGACAGTGTCAAAAGCTTTGCTAAAGTCAAGAAACAATACATCCACTGCTTTCCCTTCATCCACAGAATCAGTAATCTCATCATAGAAGGTGATTAGATTAGTCAGGCATGACCTTCCCGTGGTGAATCCATGCTGACTGTTCCTGATCACTTTACTCTCGTCTAAGTGCTTCAGGATTGATTCCTTGAGGACCTGCTCCATGATTTTTCCGGGGACTGAGGTGAGGCTGACCGGCCTGTAGTTCCCAGGATCCTCCTTCTTCCCTTTTTTAAAGATGAGGAGCTGTAGCCCCGTGAAGGAGAAGACACTGTGTGATCCTGTGAGAATGTACACTGAGTAAACCATGAAAGAACTATGTAGTCTGAGAAAGGTGGGAAGATATGCTTGTTTCCACCAGACTTATTTTGTTAACTCTAAAAGGGGTGGACTTTTGTAACATGGTGTCACAAGAGGACTAGCCCTTCAAGGCAAGCTGGGCTAAGCTTTGCCTGTGACCTAGCAGTTGTTCCTTAGTCTTGCCAATGATCTAACAACTTAGTGGTAACTAATGAGCCCAGCTGGGTGTGGTGGAGCTTAATCAGAATGACTGACCCCAGCTGTAGATGATGGGAGAGACAACTGCTTAAACAGAGCTGAACTCAGTCAAGGGAGGAGACCCAGGAGAGAGGAGTAAAGGGAGTTCCTCCTTTAGGAAGGGCCTGGGGAAATCAAGCTGGAAGACCCACAGGAAGCAAGACAGACTTCTGTTGGGGAGCTCTGAGCTAGGGTCTACAGGGAGTGGGGAGATCCCTGAGGGAAGCTGACAGAATCGCTGAGGAGGGGAGGCAATGGGGGGAACCTCCTAGGAGGAAGTAGTGTAGGGAAAATTTTGCAGAGCCCAGGAGTAGTGGCCAAGAGGCAGAGAACTGTAGTGTAGTCCAAGAGGCCAGAAAAATTATTTGGAAATGTTTGTCCTTTCAGCAGGACCTTTAGTTAGCCTGGAAGGGGATTGAAATTTTAAGGCTTGGACAGAGATGACAGAGACAGGCCATCATGGTGCCCAGGAAGTGGTTACCAGAAGGGGGGAGAGGGTAGAAGTGAAGATCAGTGCAATGCCACAAGCTGAGGCCAGAGGGTGTTACTGCAGTAAAGGCAACTGCCCACACCTGGGAAGTGGGCCAAGTTGCCTTAGTGATTCAACAGCACTAACAGCCAGAGAGCCTCTAAGGCATGCAGGGAGTTGATTAGGAGAGGGGACCCTGAAGCATGGAGCAAGAGGTACCAAAGTGATCTCCTCACAGATAGCAAGAATTCAAGTAAGTAAAACTCACTTTACCAGCTTTATCTAACATAAATGATATTGTCAGTTTTGAAGTAAGACAAAACCATCCAGCAGACAATCAAAATGCTGTATGTGAATTTACAATGCTAATTATGCTATTAAAGGCATAGTCCCTTTTCAAGCTCCCCTGTGTGCAGCCTTTTGGGTGATGTAGCATGTTCCTTCTGATGTGGCCAACCCACAGAACTGATTACTGTGAAAATGGGGTACATGGCCATGACTAGGTGCTGGTCTGCCCCACCTCAGCTCTTTGGAGTTGTGCCTCTTCTCCTTGTGCAGGATGCACAAGAGACAAGGAAAACCAGGTACATCATTTAGTCTCAATTCTTTGCCAGTGCTTCCTGTAGAACACTCCCCACCAGAGGAGCCATTGTGTTTGCTAGAGTGTCTTTGAAGGATTTGATTCTGGAAACGCTTTTCAATCTTTCCCTTACTAATAGGGATATTGGGACCTGTCGCCTAATGCTAAATCTCCCAGAATTAAACCCATATTCAAACCTAAAACTATCACAATCCTATGGTGGGTCTTCAGGACTCTAGCCGTCTTCCTCTGTTGAAGCTGTCTGCTTGGCACAAACCTGCCAGACTGGCTCCTAGCCACTCGCTTGCTGATTTGGGAGCGACTAGTCTTTATGTACTGATGGGTAGACTTGAATGTTTCATAATTCTGTCATGTTCTGATCAGCTGGGTGTCCATCCCAGGCAGTCATGCTAGAGATTGGCCATGCCTCTCTCTGCTGTATGCTCCATTGTTCTCCGAATGGTTGGATTCTTCTGCCTGGCAGATGCATGTCCAAAATTCACTTCAAATGAGAACGCTTTCAAATTAATTTGCCAGCCTGGGATTTCCAGATAATTTCTGTCCTCAGTCCAAATGCCCTGAAGATTCCTTTTTTGTAGAGTGTAGGCATGGGTGACTTTTCTGCTTTTTTGGCAGCTCAGTCTGTTTTGTTTCATTCTGGAGTTGCTTTCAAACAACTCCTTAGGATTTTCCTTTACAGGGTCTTTGAAATGTTGACAAGCATTATTCCAGTCTTACAATTTACAATTTGGCAGTTTAAGAATCATTTTAGTAGTCTCTTTACCATGCAATAATCACTTATAATACACAATGCAGTGGAGAGAAAACACACAGCACTGAGCACCCTTAAATTCCAATTCAGTGAAGGGAAACTGAAAGCTGTTAACGTCCCTCAAGATCCAGCCTCTAGAGCCTGACTCTCCCCTGCCCTTGCACTGTTAGGGTATGCCTAGACTGCAGTCAGTGGTGTGAATCCAGGACATATAGAATAAAGCTAGCTTGCGTAGGCCTATCAGTGAAGATACGGCAGCGTGGACTTCAGCATGGTCTGTACAAGCCCTCCTTGGTACTCACTGAGACAGCTAGCCTGCACTCAAGTCCATGCTGCTACAGCATCATTGCTAGGTTAAAGCTAGCTCAGGTCTGCCTATGTGTGCTGTAACTTCACCCCTCCCCCCCCGATTTACCTCTGATAGTAGTGTGGCAATACCTATTGTCGTGTGTTTTTGTTTGGGGGTTTTTTTGGTTGGTTTTTTTTTTTTACCTGTGCAAATTGCACGCAACTGGCAAATTTTACTTGGTAACATTTTATGCCCATTTTCCACAGATGTCAATGCTTTTTTCAAGGTGAAAGGCAGTGAAGAACAGATCCATACAAACGGAGGACTTAGACTTTTTTCATCTTTGCCTTGTGCACCTAGACAAGGCCCAAGATGAAAACTTGAAGTGTTTCCACCTACCCTATATTTATTGTACCAACGGCATCATTTTCATTTTAAACTACAGGGCTCTGATCCTCAGCTGATGTAATTCTGCATAGTTCCATTGATTTATATGAAGCTATGCCGCTTTGTATCAGCTGAGGTTCTGGCCTCCGTGGTCTAATTTAAATACAAAACACCAGGAAATAAAATACACGCCCTTCATGATCTCCTAGTGGTTTGTTGCTCAGTCTACCCACCTCTAACCAAAATATTCTTTAAACTATGAAAAACATATGTACATATAATATAGCAAACTCACAGCATAATTCAATGGTTACAGTATCTTTCACAGATTTGGATAATAAAAGCATTTTATCCATATGAAATTTTTCTGCACTTGGAAAAGTTCAGATCCATAATTATCCTCTGGTGCAGCGTCAGTGGACATAGCAATGCTGGAAATTATAAGATAGATGAGGCATAAGCGTGTTCATAACCATGCTCTGAGCTTGTGCCTTGCCTATGCTACAGCTTCCATCTTTGCTACTGTCATGGAATGGCATAAGAGGGAAATTTTAGGGCTGGGATTTATTTATTTTCTCCCCCCCCCCCCCTTCCCAACCTCCCCCATCCCCAGGGCGTATGTTAGGGGTGTGGAATATTTAGTAAAACTCCTGAGCTTTAATCCATTTCCTGGTGAATTTAGAAGATGAGTGGCTTTGAAAAGTGACAAATTGGGACCAGGTGACACTTAATAGACACCTAATAGACTAAACATCAAGACAACAATTCTGAATGTGTTCACACCCAAGTATTGATGCATCAGAAGCAGGACTATTGATTTTGTTGTTGTTCTTTTATTTGTTCCAGGCATCTGGTTTCCTTATCCGGGCTTTCTTAAAATGAATTGAATTTTTAGGAGCTCCCATACAACAAAACCTCTATAAAGTAAAGTAGAAATACACTAACTGTATACCTCACAACATGGGCCCAGGACTAGCAAACCCATGCTAGTAGCACTTAGCATAAATGTTATTCTTACAAACAAGAGATTTTTTAAAATTAGATATTACCTGGTATGCAATTCCTCACTGGAACTATTTTCGGGCCAATTGCTTGCCCTAGGAGGATCGCTTCGTCTCCATATCTACTAAACCACATTCTGCTCCGTTACACTGATGTAAATCTATTCCATGGAATACCTCCGAAGAGTAGTTCTCCTCTTTCTCCACCTTAGCACCTCTACTTCTTTTTTTTCACCAGCTTTGGACTGATCACTGGAAGGAAAAAGCTTGAAAAGCATTGAACAAGGCACAGAAGCAAGACTCCATGCCTCTGGACTGAAGAAGGCAAGGACTGCAGGGGAGTTTTGTGGGAGGAGCTATTGACGGCATTGTCAGTACTCCTGTAGTTCTGCTTCTGGCACCGGTAAGTGGCTAGCTATCCTAGAACGTTTGTTTGACGGGGCAGGTTTGAAATATAGATACTTTTATTAGTATTAAATAGTTTGGGGGGTTTTTTTACAATTACTCTGGCATATTTAGTTATGAATGCTGACAAATCGACAGCCATATTGAGCTTGAGAGTAGTTATACTTGGCACTTATTGTGTAATATTGCTTTTTCATTCAGAGATCTCCAGGTGTTTTACAAAGGACCTCCATATATAGTCTACAGAGGGGTAAACTGAGGCAGATGGCGTGAAATAACTCGCCTAAGGTTACATGGGGAACAGACCCAGGAATTGAACAGTCTCCTGATAGTCCACAGCACTATTCTCTGGACCTTGGTGACTATTTGGATGACACATTGACAGGACCAGGTCTGGGGTGGTGGGAAGATAGGTTCAAGCACTCCTGTTAGTGTATGGTCTGGTTTTAAGAGGATCCCCCACTCTGCCTCTGAAAAACTTTAATGCTACAATGTCTCTCACCACATACAGATGCAGATGGGTGGATTTTTGCTCACACAAAAGAGCAGTGGGTATGTGCTCCTTTGAGTGCCTCCGTGGACCTGTCATTCATGAGGTGTAGGGGAGATTACATGTTTGTTTTTTAATGTTGCTGTTTTAAAACCCCTAATTTTAAAGGGGCAAAGAAGCCAAACAAACTTGAATCAAAATGGAATTGGGCAGAAAGCAATGCAGAGACTGAAAACTAACAGTCTGTTTAAAACTGAGACCCTGGGATGTTGAGAGCCCTTTGCAGTTAATCAAGAGCCCAAAGAATATTCTTCAGTCAATGATCCCTAACTCCATTTGTAATGTATTGTCCTCAGCCTCAATCTGAAAAATCATTCTGAGAACAAATACTGGAGTAGCATTTCTTGTCACTGCTAGTATATTTAGTCCAAGAAATTAGGTCAGTGTACTTCTTATTTTCTTTCCATTCTATTAACTCGCCAGGATACTGGCAAAATTCCAAGCATTCTGGGTCCCATTCCTGATTTCATAGAAATTAAACAAAAAACAAAAAAAACAACCCCACACCAGTGGAATAAATGGACTGTGGATGGCTCAGCTGACATAGCCACAGGCAGGAGATGACTGGTGCTACTGCATATTATCCACAGAGCTAGCCAGACCGTAGATTTTGTTGTTTTATATTTCACACTGGCAACCAAGTCAATTGGTGGTTGCAATCAGTGCTAATGCTGCAGGGTAAAAACAAAACAACAAAGCTGGAACGGCAGAAGCACTGGCTGGTGCTGTGAATACACACAGAGCAGCAATGTAGGTATAGACTGCCAGTGCCTAGATCAACTAATCAATCCCTGATACTTTTTTCATTTTATTTTGTGAGTACCAGATTGTGGCCAGTAAAATTAGTCATTTGCGGAGGGCAATGCCCCATGAAATAGATTAGCTCCTGAAAGGGAGACTCTGCAGAACAGTACTGCGTGTGCGAGAGAAATAAATAACAAGACTGGTGCCTCTTGAAATGCTGTAGTTCTTTGAAGATTTTTGGAATCTTCTTTCTTCCACAGTTCTCTTGGCATATGATTATATAACCATACAATCTTACTATGGAGGAGGGGGGGGAACATACAGATATTATGCATAAATGGGTTTGAAAAATTAAGTAATTGGCTTCAGCTGAATTAAAACAAATGCACTTTGGCATTCATAATACTTCAGGGCAATGTGTGACAATTATAGCTTTTAAAATCTTTCTTCTCCCCAAATGAGTCTTAATTTTCCAGAGAAATATAGCTGAGAAGATGTCAGATTTAACAGTATTAATAAATTAGCAATCGGCAAAGCTCAAAAGGTCTGGAGGTTCAGTTTGGGTAAATTTCACCAAATGTGGATGCCATGGTCTGCACATCATGTTGCAATCCACAATGCTGTTGCATGTTCCCAGAGTGCAAGAGGAGCCTCAAATATTGCCAGCAGTGCTGATCAGTCACCTGGGAGTGTCTGGATGTAGGGGTGTGACCATAGCCAGGTTCCTCTTCTCCATTTCTCCATTCAAGCTGTAGCTTTCTGTGTAGGCCTAATGCTTTCAGCTACTGCCAGTAGAATGTTTGAAGCTGGAGGTGCATGTCACATTCCAGGTACAACCCAGACCAGTGAGGGGTTGTCACCACCTGCCCTGCAACCGTAAGCTCCCAACCTGGGCCTCTCATAAACAGCCTTCCAGCATGCAGGTCACACCCGGAGTGTCTGTGTGTAGCTGCAGCCCTGGTCCAACAGCTCACACCCCAGCAACCTCTCAGCAACACACCAGTCACCCACTCTGTCTTCCACCAGCCTTGCTTACTACTTGCAGGGTGACCCCAGTCCTGACTTTTCCCCCAAACACATGTTTTGCTCCGCTCAGCGCTTTCCTGGACTGTTCAGATATTTAAGAGCCGTTGACCCTGTAAAGGGTTAATATTCAACATTTTGCTGCTTTAACTGGAGTTACCAAGCAGTTCATTTTAGACACAACACTGGAGTAGTTTAGATTAAAAATAAAACAAGTTTATTTAACTACTAGAGGCTTTAAATGAGATCAAGCATAAGGTATTAAAGTCAGAAATGGTTACAAAACAAACAAAGAGAAAACACTTCCTAGTCGCTAAAACTTAAGAAGCTAGACTTTGTTCAAGGTAAAATCCTTACCAGGTGTTCCCAGCAACATGGCTGATTAAATCCTCAGATCAGGACCCTGCCTGGCTCCTTTGTCTTAGGTGAAGGAGAAAGAGATTGCTTGGGGTTTTCTGCCCCTCTTTTATAGTCCAGTTAACCTCTGAAGTGGATTCTTCTGATTGTTACCCCTCAAAGCAACATTTATTGAAACACGTAATGAAGGTGACATGGACTTTGGTGGTGAAGGAGGCTCCAGGTTTGTTCTTACCTGTGTTTGCTGAAATGCAAATTTGCTTTGTCTCCTGACATCTCTTCTCCCTCCTATCTTGCGGACCCTGTTTACTACGTGTATGTAAATTGAGGGGGAAACACATTTCTTCCTTCAGGATACTTCTGCTTGGGCAGGGCTGTGTGGTTTTGAACATGTGGTAAGAACATCATACAGAGGGATTTCATAACTTTATAATGTTGCTACATACATTTCACCGTGATATTATTGATACCTCACAAGGCATATTTTGTACAGAGATGATTATACTATTGTTTAGGGTGGGAATAAAGGGGTGTTTTCGGTCACAGTGCAGCACATAATTATGCACAACCTCAGCTTTAACTGACCCCTAATTAACTAAGCCTCTAAACACTCCTAAGAGGTAGGTAATAACCTTGTTTTGCCTTTGGCACAAAGGCCCAGATCCTCAAAGGCATTTAGGTGCCCACTACATTTCAATCCTATACAGTTCAATGGGAGGTGGGTGCCTAAATTCCTTTGAGGCTGTGGGCCAGCGTAACTTGTCCAAGGTGTCTCAGCAAGTCAGTGGCACAGCTGGGAATAAAACCTAGAGTTCTTGTTGGTTAGTCCTGGCTCTAACCACTAGATGACATTTCCTTCCAAGGGAGGAAAGACTTATATTCTTACAGTTAATAAACCCTAGACTTGTACAATCTTGCCAGATCCTCAAACTTGAAGCTTTACAAAATGGAGAAAAATAAATCCTATTGAAACATGCATAGCACATGGAAACGAAACTGCATGGAACCCCGAGGGAACTGCGAGACTATAGCCCATTATTATTAGAGTAAAAGGTTAATGTAACAGTGTTCTTAGGTATAGGCTTTACCACAGTGCTGTCTCAGTCATTCTGTTCAAAGGTGTAAAGTACATCACAATCGCTAATGAACATATCCTCTAAAGAGACAGGGAAGTGTCGTTATCCCTGTTTTACAGGTGGGGATCTGAGGTAGAGAGAGAAATTCCAGGACATAGACCAATAACTATATTGAATATTACTTTGCTCCAGGAATAGTTCTGTGTTTGATGGGATTATTCCTGGAGTAAAGTACTATTCAGTGTGAATAAAGGTAGCCGAATCTGCTCCTAAATGACTCACCTAAGGTCAGTCTCTAGCAAGGCTTGGAGTAAAACCCAGACTTTCTGAAATCTCTCATCAGGAAAGAATTACAATCAGGAACTCAATGGCAGTAATCAAACAGAAGTGATTATAGGGAGGGCAGAACACATGGGAAAAGTAAGAGAAAATTGGACAGGACTTGGAACAAGAAAGAGGTGTTATTGAATAAAACCTGTAGATAGGATTTCTGACCTATTTATGCCAATTTGATTAAGAAGGGGAGAATAACCCATGAAGTAGGATGAAGATAGCTGACAACTGATTATGGAAGGGTAATTGTTGACACTAGTGAGCCTCTCAAAGGAACATTGCTCTATTTTTTTAAAATCACGCTTTTTCTGTGCACCATATTCAGAATGATTCTGCCACACTGATTAAGGTTATGTCTACACTGCAATTTAAAACCCATCGTTAGCCTGTGCCAGCTGACTTGGGGTCGTGAGGCTCGGGATAAGAGTTGTTTAATGGCGGTGTAGACATATGGGCTTTGTTGAGGTGGGAGGGTCCCAGAGCTCAGGCTTCAACCTGAGCCCAAAAGGCTACACCACCATCTTACAGCCCCACAAGCCTGAGTCAGCTGGCCTGGGCCAGCCATGCATGTCTAATTGCAGTGTAGACACATCCTAAGTGTTAAGGGACAGGTTTGGTGCATTCAGTTCAGCACCCCTATGGCATAAAGGTCACAGTATACACTACCATCCCAAGTACAGAAATCAACATGCTAGATGACTCACCTCCCTAGCACATGAAAACTTTGTGCTATCACTCACCCTATCCATGTTTGTACCTACAGTCCAAGGTTGAGGTCAATAAAATGGCAGTGTAATGCAGCAAATACTCACAGGCTGATTGGCTACACAATGGCTGACTTTTGAATTAATAGAAGTCTGAGGTTTTTCTGAATTACCAGACCCATTAGCCTTTATGAGCAGAGTGCCTTCTTTTCTAGACTGTAGAGAAGTAGAAGGAAAGGTTATATTTACTAAATAGGTTTCAGAGTAGCAGCCGTGTTAGTCTGTATCTGCAAAAAGAACAGGAGTACTTGTGGCACCTTAGAGACTAACAACTTTATTAGAGCATAAGCTTTCATGGGCTAGCTGTAGCCTACGAAAGCTTATGCTCTAATAAATTTGTTAGTCTCTAAGGTGCCACAAGTACTCCGGTTCTATTTACTCAATAGTTTACCAGAATTTTTCATTGGGATTTTTTTTATCATACTAACGGAACTCTCCCAACTCACTCGTACAGAAATCTGGGGATCTGGATCACACAGCTGTGTCTAGTAGAAATTAAGCTACTAAAATAGGCTATGAGTGAAACATGAAGGTGCAAATTACTCTATGCTGAACACTGATTTGAACATCTCACTGTTTGGCACAGCTCTCTGTAAAGAAGTCAACACAGTACTGTACACTATAGCCTGAAATTTAATATTTGGCTGTAATGTGTAATGTCACTTTAATTCCAAATAGAGCTTATATTTAATAATCATACTTCATTTTATTTTTCACAAAATAAAGAAGCTACAAGGGTTCAAAGTGTTCAAGTGAAACAGCTCTTTACATTCTGTCAGTTACAGTTATAATTAGGAACTTCTAAAAGTACTTACCCAGAGGTGACTGTATTTCATTGGTGAGTGAAGTGTATTCTATAATAGCTTTCACTTTCTATAGAATAGAGCCATACAAAATATTCGCAGTGGAACTGAAAACACTCCAGATTTCTCCCTTTTTGAGGTTGTGAAGTTTCCACACCAGCATGTTTCTTGCATAATGTTTCACGTTCATGAAAACTTCAGCAATAATGGGCACAATCTGTTTCCCATTGCCTGTGAACCTGCAGAAATTTCCATACAGCTTTTATGATGCATTTTGAGTCACAGGTTCGATTGATCACATGATTTAATTAATATAGGCCTTTTCTCTACAAACAGGCTTGTGCTTTACTTTAAACATGTGACAAGTCCTATGGACTTCCATGGTACTTGTGCATAAAGGGAAGCATGTTCATAGATAATTGTAGGAGCAGGACCATATTCTATTCAGATTTTTATACCATAGCATTCACTCTAGTACCCTGATGAGATGAGCATTTCTTAGTGTTTGCAGCATAGTTTCTTTAGCATTGTTTTCTTAGCTAGTTTCCAATCAGGCAGCTCTGAAGCATATGAGAACTGTTACCTAAAACTTTATCTATTTACAGTTTAAGTAAGAATTAGAGCTCATGTCACAGCAGTAGGAGTGCTAGGTGAGTCATACACCTTTGACTTCAGTGGGACCAGGAGTTCACCCTAATGTCCCCATATCATACTGCTGTGGACATAGACCATGACAGTATTTTCGGAGATGCTAAGAAAGGCTTTATGCTGCCATGGAAAGTAGGAGTGTAACAAGATATTGACCCTTCCTTCAGGTGTCTGAGCACTTAAATGGAGCTAGCTAAACCCTTCCAAATGTGTTTGGCTCATCTCTTGTGCCAATCCTATTGCTGTGTCATTAACTATGACTGAACTTCCGCTGATTTCAATGGGACCAGAATTTCACCCTCTGTACAACTTATTGGAACAACTTATCTGGTAAGTACCCTCTGGCTTGTTAAATAACACAATAAAGGGTCATGTAGCACAAGCTGACAGTTCTTCTTGGGTAACCATAGTTTGATGTAACCTGTACAACACATCTATTGGCTGAGAGTGTCAAAGGAGTATTTACATCTAATGCAGAGAGCGATATTAATGGAACACAAAGGCTCGCACTTAAATCCACAGAACATTTAGAGTTATGGCCCCAAAGTAACTTGTCCCTTTTGCAGTTATGTACTCTAACAAAATATAGGCCTCTTGTTACATAGTCACATTGGGTAATGGGTCTTATTAGTTGGCAATGATTGATTCTACAAATGTAGGCTAACTATTGGGGAGGGCATACAAAATATCACATACAGTAATTTTACCACAGTTATCTGTCTTTGCGGGTTCTTGTTAGAAATGTAACACTGAAAGGGACAGTGTCAACCTAAAAAGCCAAAATTTATGGTAAATGCTAAGCAGCATTCTTCAACACTTAGAGCAGATGATGGATCCGTAAAGTTTCCGCCTTTAAAAAAAAAAAAATCTATTATTTGGATCATCACCCCTGTTTTGGACCAAAGCAAGTTAACAATATCATTTGAAGTGAAGTGGTCTTTGCAGGTGTCATTCATTACGTTTTATATCTTAGATCAAAGTCTGTGCCTTTTCTTTTTGATTGTTTCAGTGTGAGTTGTTTCTCCCTCAGAGGCATCATGAATAAGTGTTGCTGGCATACAGGAAGAAAGCACTTTACCAAGGCAGTAAAGTTGCATTTCACATGGCTAAAAGCATTGTCCATTCTTTCTGAAACATAAAGCACAACAAACCCAATTGCACGGCGTGTAGCTTCTTTATGAACAGGATTTAATCCTCTATGACAGCTCCATAACTTGTTTTACTTATCAGACCCCTTATCATTAATTATAGCAGTTTGGAGCAGACACAGTGTCTGCTTTTACTTTTATGTTCATTTCGCAAGTGCTTCAGGAAAGTTAAAAATGTCACAAGTTCCCTTATAATGACCTCACAGCCTTACAGACGACAAGGCACAATAACTCACTACAGTTAATTACACTGCAACAAAGCTCCTCAAATTGCTCTAAAGCAGAAATATCAAAATGTTAGCATGTTTTTCAGCCCATCATTCCCAGTTAGAAATCTAGGCAGTTCGGGTCCCATTCTATATTTGTGTTGCTTCTAAGTTCTAGGACACATTTTTTTTTCTCTTTTTGAAAAAGGGTATGGGCAACCTCTAAACCAGTGTTTCCCAAGCTTGTTCCGCCGCTTGTTCCGGGAAAGCCCCTGGCGGGCAGGGCCGGTTTGTTTACCTGCCGCGTCTGCAGGTTCGGCCGATCGCAGCTCCCAGTGGCTGCGGTTCACTGTTCCAGGCCAATGGGAGCTTCTGGAAGTGGCGGCCAGTACGTCCCTCGGCCCGCGCCGCTTCCAGCAGCTCCCATTGGCCTGGAGCAGCGAACCGCAGCCAGTGGGAGCCGCGATCAGCTGAACCTGCAGATGTGGCAGGTAAACAAACCGGCCCGGCCCACCAGGGGCTTTCCCTGAACAAGTTTGGGAACCACTGCTCTAAACACCTGATTGTAATGGAGATAAGGAACTTCAACTGTTTCCTGCTGAATGCGGGGGGAGGGGGAGGGGAAATTGAGTGACTTCCAGAACAAAAATGCTAGGATAAGCCTCAATATGGGAGCTTCCCAGTTCTCTCAAGATGTCCAGTGGAGGTACTGGGTGTTCAAAATTAGATGGAGAAGGCCTTAGCAAAAAGTAGTTATCCCATTTTGTGCCAGTAATTGCTAGTACATTAATGGCCAGCAATGCATTTTCTGTTTGTAAACCACAGTGATCATGGCACAAAGGAATTGACCTAAATACAGTTTCCCAAATTCAATAATGTGGAAGTTTATAGATCAAGATTCATACTGGGTTTGCTAAACCACTACAATAAAATCTTTACTTACTTTCCTTTCAAGACTTACTCAGGTATATCCTGCAGCAACATCAGTGATTTTAGCCTTTTGTAAACTACATGACTCAGAAATCCGGCCACGTATGGGGTGGTGACTGGCATCTAACCAGGATGTAGCACAGCACACAACAGTGTGGTAAGGAATGTGGTCTAAAGACAATGAATCCTTACTGTACTGAAGTGATAAGAGATTTCTTATGTCCAATCAGAGCAACAGACAGAACCTTGGTTCTTAAGGTCACATTGGAAAGACTCTTCACAAGGTATTCTGCATGACACTCAATCCATCTGCCTGGGATAAAGTGCTGAGTTGGGGGATTTGCATATCACAGGGATGGACAACCCTATAAAAACCTACATATCCAGACAGATAACCCTGCTGGGATTTCAACCTGTGGTTTAAGGGAATCCAGGTGTCTCTAATGTCATGCAAATAAATATGGAAATCTTCCAGAAATCAAAGCAGATCCCTTTTCTTTTTTATAGAATCACTGGAACCCTCACAAGAGGAAGGAAATGGCATTTGTTGGAGAGCAAATTTCATTAAAATGCATAGCACTGATGCTACTTCCTTAGATACATTTGCTTTTTCAGTAGACGCAGACTGGATCTATTACTAGGAAATACTTACTATTGCCAAAATGTGTGGTAGAGAAATTGCATTCTGATTTTAAAAATCCTTCCCTATTTATCTATCTCTATCACGACACACGCTTTTATACGTTTCCAGTCCTATAAACGGCATTAAATGCCCACTTCTTGTTATTGTTAGCAGGAGTTCTGAGTCTAGCATCCTGTGTGCCATTCCAAAAACATACCCCCTGACTTGCCTCATGTGTTGTCATAATGAAGCAGACTGCATAGCTTTGAATTTTTGCATTTGTAAATATGCTGTGGATGTGGTGGGTGCAGCACAATGAGCAATTCTGTCAAATCATTTATTTTCAAAGCAGGGCAGTCACAGTGGCCTCATTTTGGCAACTCTTTGCTGTTATGCTATGACATTCTAAAAACAGAAGTATTTCAACATATGGATTTCTACAGTGTGGGAAAGCTGTCCCTTGCATATCAAGACTCTTCCAATTAAACTAAATCACTCGGATGCTCCATTTAAACTTCATATAAACTCTGCTTATGGGTTTCTTAGTTATCCTCACACTGATGTTGCGTAATGGACAAATGGCAGCTAACGACCGGAGTGGCACCAGTACTCTAACCGCTTGGAGCCGTTTCTACACATGAATGGTGGACAGGAGGAAGCTTCTTTCAGAATTCTAACACGAGAGGAAACTCAGCTTGACGTCATCCAGTACATAAATAAAAAGTGTGCCATATCAGGAATTAAAGTAAAAACAAGTGTGTACTCTCCATCCCCTGAAAAATCGTGCCTGCCTAGAGCATTATTAATTTACATCTTTTTTTAAAAAAAAGGAATTCATCGCGTTTGTAGCGGGATTCCTGTATCTTTGCTTCAGTTAGGGAAAAACTGGGTACATAGATGGCTAATGATGAGCAAGATGTTTGATTCTCTACTGTTAATCTCTGTTCAAACTGTTGCAGGAGACAGGCTATAAAATGTAAGTCACATTTAACACTTACAGTATGTTTTCAATTTAAAAAAAATCTTGCTCACAGAAAATTTCACTAGGGACCAGACTTTGACACCCTTATTCATCTTGAGTAGCACTTAACTGCACAAGTAGCTCCACTGACTTCAGTGGGACTATGCACGATATCAACTTCAGAGTTTACCCCTATAAGGTTAGCACGGTACTCGATTGCAAAACTTTACACCTCTGGAATATGTTTTTTGGGTGGAAGTCATTGAGGCTAAACAAACAACTGCAAGAAAATGCAACGGTATGGACTTCTGAGCGACTATGCCTGTTTTACAATCTGAATGTTTATTGACATCTACAAATGGAGTAACTTTACATGCAGGTGCCAACTTTTTCTTCTTTGTGAATCTACAATATGGAATTCCCTGTGACTGTTTCCCCTGAGAAATTAGTAGTTGTGTGCTCTGTAAAATCTAGTGGTTGAGGATCTTTTTGCTTTTGCAAGGCAATAAAGGCATTTAAAATGAGAGCTGGACACAGGAGCTGTCAATGAGATTAGTGTAGATCAATCTGTCTGCATTATCTCTATGCATAAATTTCTAGGGCTAGTTTTAAAGGAAAAAGGCAAAGACCCAATATACTTAAGCTTCCCCTCGCTCCCACCCCGCAGTAGCAAAATCAGAGCTAATTTCTAATAGATGAACCAGGGAGCATAGGGGAGGTAGGTGGCTAATGGAAGGACCATATGAACAGTAGACATTTGTGACAAATGTGACAAAGCTGATCATTGTGTCGGAAGGAGTCAATTTCCTAAAAGAAGAGATGCTATTCTGAAGCGTTTTGATGTCTCAAAGGATAACTGTTCTAGTCTTATTTTGAGGGCGTTGCTTCTCACAAGTAGGGAAGGTGCTGTCTCCAGCCAGGGTGAAGTTGACCTGTGTAGGAAAAAGAGTACTCCTAGTTGCCTTCTCTCCTGGCTGTCCCCCAGGCACCCTGCTGTCCCCAGGTGGGGAAGATGAATGTTCAGACACTGCTAATGAGAGGGAGAGGGTGCATGTGTACACACTTAGATTACAGAGATTGGCCTCCAGTCATTAGCTTCTTCACAAAACCACTGCTGCTGCACAGCTCAGTGGCCCACATTATCTCGCATGTAGCTTGTTTGTTGGTTTTTTCAACTCAGATGGGGCAATGTCATGCTGAAAAATAAATTGCTTTATTCTACTGTTTGCCTGTATCTGAGATCCCCTCATTAGCAATTGTAAGCGCCAGTCAGTCAAAGTTTTCCCAAATGCTTCTAAGCATCAGTTAAGTCACATAATATTACTATCACATATGTCTGCTGCATCTCTATGGGATTTTTTGTAAAGAGAAAATGTTATTAAAGGAAATGCTGTAGCTTTTTTTGCATTTGTTCTGATACCATTTGGCAAGAGTCAAAACTGCTTCTTGTTTAATAATCAAATATATCTATTTAGGATCCGATATTCAAAACCCTGTGTGAAGGTTCAGCGCCTAAAACTGGGGACTGGATGGCTGAGGGGATTTGTAATAGTATATGGAGCCTTTAATTTCTAAATCATTAGTTCCAAACCACCTCTTTTTGGCCCTGACTATGTTATGGCTGCCTCTGTGAACTGAGTTGGCACTTTCACTCCACTCTCAACGCCAGAAAAAACACCATCAGTGTTTAGTGCTGATTAGTTCTCTTGTTGCCACCCTCATTCCAAAGCCCTGACCTTTAAAGGATCACTGAAGTTCTATGCAGATCTTGGGAGAATCATAGGCTCTCTTGGTTTAACCTATTTTGTGTGGAGACCATTAGATACGGGGAAAGGCAGTCTAGCCCGTCATTAAGACAGATCAATTCAACTAAATAATCAGAAGAGAACTACTTCAAACTGCATGAGCAAAAAATGGAAGCTTATGTGAGCTTCTTACCGAACCCTCGCTCCTACAAGGATACAATATGATAATGCACCCAGCCACTGAAACACAGATCCTCAGCTAGTGTAACCTGCAGTTAGAGGACCAGAGCTACTGTATCTTCAGAACAAACTCTGACTGACTAACCAAGTGATCCAGTAATAAGTGAATCTTGTTTAGCAATTTCTAAGAGCTGACTTCCATAAACTAATCCTTTAATGGGTGTTGTACATCTCATTCCAAGGCCTAAATTCACTTTTTAAAACTCACACAATTAGGTAAGCAAGTTGATTTTTCAAGCTCCATCACAAAGTTTTTATTTTACAGCGTGTACCAAGAAGGGTGCAAATCTAGACAAATTGGATTAGCAATCATCAAAAATGGGTTGAAAGAGGGGCGAGCTACCCACTACATTTTCAAATCAAATCTACAAAGAAATTTCATATGCTCAAGGGCAATTCTAGTCATGCAAAACTAGTTAACTGAAACCCATGACTAATAAAAATTAGATTGGCTCAGAATTAATCATATGCAGCAGGAATGATTTGATTCATCCCGATTAGTTGCTAAAATGCCTCTAGAGGATTGGATTAGCAGAAGAAATAGCCTTCTATCTCAGGGCTTGGGGGACAATATCCCATATAGGCAAATCGACAATAGAATACATTAGTATTGTTTGCTTTCTGGACTGAAGGAGAAGGAATCAGAAATACAAAAATGTGACTGGTGAAGAACTGTTTTTGTTGTTGTTCTCTCTTCCCCCCGGCCACCATCCTATTAAATGTATGCAATTAAAGTGGCAGTGGATGATTGTTGATATAGTGGCCTATTCAGAAAACAGGAGACCAACGCTTCTGTCTAAGCACCATCCATCCTTCCTTCCTTCCATCCCAATGCCCGTATTCTGCACACGCCTTTTAAGATGATCAGGAGTTGTGCGCTCTGCCATTCATTCCCCATATCTGTTATGCACTAAGTGACAGGGGACCAGGAGAGTGGGGTGTGTGTAATTTACAAACATAAAAATACTGCAACGTATCACCCTCTCCTTCTAATTTCCATAATGTTGTTGGCTCATGCACAACAGCAGCAATGATACATTTCATATTTACTAGGTTAATTAAATTTAGACACATTATATGGTGTCTGTTTCACAGCTATGAACCAGATCCTCAGCCCTCTGGGTAGCTGCATTGTGCTACTCAGACTGTATAAGGCAGCCAGTAATCTGCTCCAACAGAACAATGGAGGATTCTCCAGCGGAGAATTTCCAGGCAATATAAAGATATAGCGGACTCTATTCTGCCCTTTCAGGGTAGGGGGCATGTCGGGGTAGGCGGGGGATTCAGGGGTGTGTGGCCAAAGTGCTTTGCACTCTGGTGATCCCTGACTAGTGAAATAATCCCAGTCCTGCCAGTGTAATTTGGGCAAGAATGATCCCAGCTTTGGGCAGAAATATTGCTTAGATACCTTTCCTCCCCCGTCCCCAATTGAATCCTAGTTTTTTTTTTAAAAAATCAGTTCAATGAGGCTTTTTAAGTATTGCCAAAGTGTAAGAACAAAACAACCTCTCAAGCGCTTTCTCTGAGTATGTCTACATTGCAGTGTAACCCAAGGGTTCGTGGGACTTGAGTCAGCTGACCTGTGTTAGCGAACCCTGGGTATGAGCATCTAGATCGTATTTTAACCCTACGTCAAGGCTTTTAACCCACGCTTGAACCATCCACATTGCAGTGAGCAGTCCTGAGTCAAAGTAACCATATCCCAGACTCCCTAATGCACTCCACCCTGAAATGTGCCTGCTCTTGCCCGAGAACTGTGGTGCACTGTGGGAAACCTTTGCTGCCCCTCCCACCCCCAAGGAAGCAGTTTGTGTTTCAAAAGTCTTGATCGGTTCGCGCTCCATTGCAAACCCAGGAGGTTTGCTGACAGTGTACTTACAGATTGGTGATCAGAGGAGAATAGGTTAACACTGACCTGAGCTGATGCTGCCTGCAAAAGGGGGTGTGGCTTCCCTTCTCAATAGAGTGGATTGCAGATTTCTGGGACAGAAGGGACTAAGGAAGTTGTCCCATGGAATTGTGGGATACTTCCGGCTGATTCCCAGGACCACAGTCAAGCGGGGCTGTGTCTACGCTGAAAAGCAATAGGACTCAGACCCTGGGTCCTGGCTTAACTCGAGCTCAGACCCTCCAGCCCTGCAGGGTCCTCGGACCCTGGGTCCAAGCCCTGGGTTAGCGCAATTGCACTGTAGACACAAGGGGGGAGGTAGCCTTGAGCCCAGGCTCAAGCACGGGCTTACATTGTAGTGTAGACATACCCTCAGAGGCAGGTATGAGCCACCCAGGTCTCGGTGGATCTAGGGATCCAGCCCCTATTTCTATGACAATGTTTCTTTAAGACTTTCTTCACTGGATGGTGTACATCCAGTTTGACCACTTTTTTCCCCCAACTGTGTATCCATTCTACACAATGGAGTTATACTAAGGATGGATCTGGCCCACATGGCTAACTTTTTTAAATGGTGTGATGAGGTAGGTAGGTCCCACACTGGCAATGAGGCAGTTAAGGAGACAGTTCAGTTAAGGTGACCCACTTGACACTGCTGTGATACCCCTGACATTTGCTGTAGGTGTGGAGGGGGAGTTAAAAGGTGGAGGCCTAGCCTAGCCCAGGGCTGGCCAGGAAGGAAAGCAGTAGAACTGCTTCTCTTGGGAGAGAACCCTAGTTACAGCCCCAAGACTGAGCTAGCTTGCTGGCTGGAGATGCCTCTGCTAGAAGGAACAACCAGACTCTGGAGGATTGGCAGAAGTGTGGACTGTTTAGACACATTCCCTGAATGGAGGAGTAAGGATCTGTTGAAGGTTCTTTGGATTACCCTTGTCATAAATATAAAGGGAAGGGTAACCACCTTTCTGTATACAGTGCTATAAAATCCCTCCTGGCCAGAGGCAACATCCTGTTACCTGTAAAGGGTTAAGAAGCTCAGCTAACCTGGCTGGCACCTGACACAAAGGACCAATAAGGGAACAAGATACTTTCAAATCTTGGGCTGGGGAAAGACTTTTGTTTGTGCTCTTTGTTTACGTGGTTGTTCTCTCTTGGGACTGAGAGAGGCCAGACAGAAATCCGTCTTCTCCAACCCATCCTAATCCAAGTCTCCAATATTGCAACCAGTATAGGTAAGCCAGGCAAAGCGGATTAGTTTATCTTTTGTTTTATGTGAATTTTCCCTGTGCTAAGAGGGAGGTGTATTCCTGTTTTCTGTAACTTTAAGGTTTTGCCCAGAGGGGGATCCTCTGTGTTTTGAATCTGAATACCCTGTAAAGTATTTTCCATCCTGATTTTACAGAGGTGATTCTTTTACCTTTTCTTTTATTAAAATTCTTCTTTTAAGAACCTGATTGATTTTTATTGTTCTTAAGATCCAAGGGTTTGGGTCTGTGCTCACCTGTACAAATTGGAGAGGATTATTATCAAGCCTTCCCCAGGAAAGGAGGTGTGTAGGGCTTGGGGGGATATTTTGTGTGGAAGACGTCTCCAAGTGATCTCTTTCCCTGTTCTTTGTTTAAAACGCTTGGTGGTGGCAGCATACTGTTCAAGGCCAAGGCAAAGTCTGTTTTGGGGAAGTTTTTAACGTAAGCTGGTAAGAATAAATGTAGGGGGTCTTTCATGTGGGTCCCCACATGTGTACCCTAGAGTTCAGAGTGGGGAAGGAACCCTGACATTCCTCCTTTCAGGGGTGGGGGTTTGTTTGTTTGTTTTGTCTGTTCCTGATTTCCTTTTGGGCCTTAACACCCCAGAGGAAATAGGACTGAAGTGGACCTTGGCCCACTACCACAGACCACACAGGGACAGAACCATACCAGTGGAGAGCTGCTGCCGGGTGGGTCGTGCTCTGACAGGCCACAAGGGGCACCACAGTGGAAATCCAGTCACACATGGTAATGGTGTAATATGGACTTCCTTTTATTTTGTGCCACATGAAACATTGTTTGTCTTTTCAGCCACTATTAAACACTTGTAAAAAAAGAAAACTACCAAGTATGTACTGGTTTCAGAGTGGTAGCTGTGTTAGTCTGTATCAGCAAAAACAACAAGGAGTACTTGTGGCACCTTAAAGACTAACAAATTTATTTGGGTATAAGCTTTCGTTGGCTAAAATCCACTTCATCAGATGCATGGAGTGGAAAATACAGTTGAATATATATGTATTATATATGTATATATATCTTCCTACTGTATTTTCCACTCCATGCATCTGATCAAGTATGTACTATATTTCGTAAGTGATTTCATCACTAAAAATTATATGATGCAATGTATCTTGTACCCATTGGTCACTCCAATGAGTTAATCAGCAATACCAGCAAAATGTCACAATCTCCTTAAAGCTTATATCACCAAGTTGAGATCACTGCATAAAAAAGCATCTAGTGGCCTTTATCTGTTAGAACTACTAGCTCCAATGCTGCTGAATATGAACTACCATAGTGGCTAATAAAAGAAAACCATATCAGCACCATGACCTTCCAAACCAAAGTCTGGAGTTTTTCATTCCACCTTTTCCCCTTCCCCCCCCCCCCCACATCATAAAAACCAGTTCAATATCCTCAGGGCACATTAAAAGTAACCCTTTCAGCTGGGTCTAAACTGGAACTCAGACAGAGTTAGCCATAGCCATAGCCATGGCTCCAGCTAAGCTGGTTTCTAATACAGTTTGACTAGCTACTGTACAACACGTTATTGTGCTATAACTTATCTTTTAAGTATGGTTTTAAAAATGGATGGGCTGCATCCACCCATGATATAGACAGGGCCTTTGTTATCAGAACTCTGATTTACAATAAATGGAAAGAATTCAGACTTCATTTATTTAACTCCCTAAAGATGCACATCATGCATAAATTCACTCACTGTTCCTTCTACAACCTTGGCAGAGCTTATCTATTGAAGGAACACTTTTGTGAGTTGTGGAAAGAGAGGAAAAGTGGTACAAAATGAATACACACCGCTTTGGGCGGGGGGGAGGGTGTTGTTGGTGTGGGAGGGCATCCAGCTTTAGGAGTGAACTCTCTGGGAAGTATTGTCAAGGAAACTCTCCCAAAATAAAGCTTGCTTTCTTCAGAAACATTAATATAGCTCACTTGAAACATCTGAGGCATCACTTATAGGTGAAAGAGTCTACATTTTATTTCCCAGGTGTTTGAATGATCTTTTTAATTTCTGTAATTCACAAAGTGAGTAAAAAAAAAAAAAGACTGACTAAAAGTCTTGTAAAAGGCAGAAATCACTGTGCATTCAATAATCCCATTTTATTTAGTCATATTTCTACACATATCAGAATATGTCGAAATTCAATGTTCTCTGGCTTACCTCTATGGGAGTCGCTAGCTCCAGTGTTTGACCTCAAGACGCATGAGCCTGAACACACTGGCAATACACTAGGTGCTTAGCACTACTGTCGTCTTTGGAGCTGTCTCAATATTGCTCCATTACTCAAGCACTTCATCCCTACCTAAATCAAGGCTGGTTGAGTTATCTGTAATTCACATGTTCTTAACTATGCATACCTAATATTCTAGCTTTATCTAGCTTAATGACATTATGAAAACACAGAACATAACTATATCAAGATTTTTAAGTCATCCGTGATTCTCCATTTGTTTGTGCCTGTGATCTGGGGTACACCCATGCCAGCCCTGAAGGGGTTAAGATGGCTCAGGCTCAGGAGGGGCCAATTAACCATATAGCCAATTAACCATATAGCCATATAGGGGAGAGCCAGGGCTAGACAGACTAACTGAAGATGAAGTCCAGCTGGACAGGGCCAGGCTGGGCTTGTACAAAGCTGGGAAGTTTGTAACAGAAGAAGGGCTGTAGGGAGGAGCTCTGTAGTCAGTCCCAAGAAAGGAATGGTATAGACTATATACAGGGAGATGGTCTAGGCAGAGAGTAGGCCCTGGGATTCTGCCTTGGACCATAGACTCTGGCAAGCAGCCAAGAAGGGGAGAGTGGTCATGGGGAGTGGAGGAAGCTCCAGTAGTAACCCAGAGGGTGAGCCACAAAATAGTGAAGAAAGAGCCTAGAGAAGCAACAACAGGGTCTGAGCTTAAGCAGACCATTGTTACTGGGCATAGGGTCCCTGGGCTGCAACCCAGAGTAGTGGGTGGGCCTTGGTTTTCCTGTGTAATATACAAGCACAGCTGTACGTCTTTTAAAATGTTGACTGAATATTTTAAAAGATGTATAAAATATGACCAGCTAGCATAACTTTTTCTTACTAGGGCTATTAAACTAATGAAATTTAAAGGGTCAGATCTTCAGCTGATATAAATGGACATAGTCCAATTAACACTAGTGGGGCTGTGCCAGCTGAAGATGTAGGCTGAAGTTTCTATTTTCAGCTATCATTTGCTTATATAAACACAACAGTTAATTTGGAACATATGGGAGGTGCGTGTGCCTTTTTTCCCCCCGGTTTCATAATTCTGAAACAGTTGCATTGATTTTGTTAAAACTTTTTTTAAAAAAATCCTTCAACTTGCGGCTGATATTATGTGTGACAGTGTCTTGCCTGTCTGATATGAATTGCGTTGTTAAAAAAATGGTAAGATTAATATTTAGTAGTCTGAAAGTTATGCTGTGCAACACTTAACCTTCTTGAGAATAGGGGTTGTTTCCATTTTTATGGTAATAGGCCATTCTGTCTCAAGAGATGTTGAAGGAAAACACACTAATGGGTTTTTATGTGAACACCTGGCGGTCCAGTTTACACAATGGAACTAGACCAGGAATTATCTGATTAAATGCAAATCAGTATTGTTCTGATCAATGTAACTGGAAAAAAATGCAAAAAGCAAACATGGAACAATGGCAGATAATTGGTTTTACAACTTCCAGAATCCACAGGCTAGGGCATGTGGCTGCTACAGTGAGGATCTGGTGAGGCAACTCCATGTCGGGGTGGCACTTGTGTTCTAGCAAAAGCAACTTACATTTGGGTGATGAGAAGAAAAGCATGCATTACTGGGCATGGACTCTAAAGTTGATGGATCCCCTCCATGAAAGGACATTGAACTGGGAACTGCTTCATTTCAGATCAAAGGCAAAGGTGCATCAAGGGGGAAAAAGTGATATTTTACATACCTTGCTCAGATATGAGACACACACAAACTCCCAGAGATTGAAACTTGGATGTTTAGACCAAAAATGTAGCAACAGCTGAGTGAGACAGGACGTAACTGTATTTTAAGCTTAAACTTTAACCAAAGTTTTCAAACTTGGGTGCCTAGTATTAGGCACCCAGGTAAGTGGCTTGAATTAGTGTAGTAATGGGAACTGGGGTTGTTCTGCACAACTGACAACTGCAATACTCAGGGCCTCTGAAAATCACTCCTTTTTTTTCAGATGTTTAACAGGATTTAACTACCTAACTTTAGACACTGTAAACAAATTTTAAAAAGTAGGCTTTCATACCACTTGAAACGCCTTTTGCTGTGACTTTAGTTGAGTCAAATGTATCTGTCTACTGCAGTGGTTCTCAAACCTCATTGCACCACAACCACCTTCTGACAACAAAAATTACTTATGATCCCAGGCAGGGGGGAGGGGCACTCAGGGCGGAGCCGAGCCCTTTGGCCCCAATGAATCTAATGCCAGCCCTGGTGACCCCAGTAAAATGGAGTCGTGACCCTCCTGATTCTCAGTTTGGTCTACTGTGCTTGCATTCTGTCTGACTTTTATCGTGATTTTTTGGTTTTATCTTTGTCTACCCTATGGCAAATAAACGTTGCTTTTATTGAAGATAACTGGAATTGGGTGTGAAGACTTACATTAGTATCACTCACTGGCAGGTGACTTGGTGTAGAAGGAGATGCTTCCTGCTCCCTTCCTCCCCCATTTACAACCTCTCCTATTAGGGTGTAATGGATTGTTGGTTATTTCTGAGTCATTTCATGATAACAGACAAGATAAACAACTTGGGAGGAACTTGGATCCTATTTCTGTCTTTTGTGCATCCTTCTCAGCCCCCCTGGGGGCTCTCACCAGCAGATTTTAAAAAAA
Source organism: Natator depressus (assembly GCF_965152275.1). NCBI lineage: Eukaryota > Metazoa > Chordata > Testudines > Cheloniidae > Natator > Natator depressus. Next base: position 76,722,779 of record NC_134235.1, read on the forward strand.
AGAAATCTCATGAATTATGGGGCTTCCCTAAATCAGAGGCAACATTCACATCTATCCCCTTTATCCAGGGAACCGTGGAGTGCACAAAATTCAAAGACAACATCCAGCTGGGTAAAAATTAGTTTAAGGTTTGGCCTGAGGTCTGAACCAATTTTTCCTCATTTGCCCACCAAACCAGGCTGCTCATCGCTAATTTTTTTAAAAAATGCTGTATGCTCCCCAAATAGTGTGGTGTATATTTTCCTGCTACTAAAGGCTTTGTTGATGCTTAATATTCAGATCGGAAATTTAGAAGGCAGAGTCTCTGTCTTACAACTATTTCCCCCCCCCCAAAAGGACCTGTTTCTAAACAACTCGGCTTTGTTTTTGCTTAACTCCTTCCTGAGAGGCATAGGAATGGGACAACATCACGTGCAGATCATGGGCTAGAAGGACAAATTCTTGTGAGAACAATCCACAAATTCAGAGGATGCAGCATCTCCCAGCCTATTTCCCATAGACTTTTATTGTGTTCTGCAGAATGTAAGCTTTCATTTAAAAATGTTATTTCCAGCCCCACTGGGTCTTATTCTTTTTATGTAAATATAAATATTGTTCCCATCATATCTGGGTGTATTACAAAAAATTTAAACAAACTTTTGCCAACAATGGGTGCATATGGCACTCAGCTCTGACTCTTTCACTTCACAGTTCCCAACCCCACTCTACTACACCCTCAAATTATGGAAAAACCAAAGAGTACATGTATGTTACACATATCAAAAAACAAATCAATGTGAGGTTCCATTAGACTGCAAGAGGGAATAAATTCCATAGTCAAGTGTCCTGCATTGGAGAAAACCTGCCATTCTCCCTCAGAGCTCAACCACTGGGGCAGCCAGCACCAACAGTCTGGATGGGAGAGAAAGCAGTCAGTAGTAGCAGGTATTGTGAAACCCATTGCTGGGGTTAAAACACCAGCAGACACTAATTCCTTGTTGCCCCCTAAAGCTCCCACTGTTGCTAGTGAAACTGAACTAGTGCTTGAACAACCATTAGAAATGCTTGGCTAAATAGACTAGTGTAGGCAAGGCCACCAGAATGAAACCACAGCACCGAAAGAGGTGCAAATTTCCTCTGTGTTAATAGAATGTCAACTCTTAAGTCTAATCATGACCACTTACATACCAATAGTATCCTTTTCAGTGCTCATAGTTTTACTAGAGAGTGTCAGCTTTTTAACTGTAAAAAGAAAAGGAGGACTTGTGGCACCTTAGAGGCTAACAAATTTATTAGAGCATAAGCTTTCGTGAGCTACAGCTCACTTCATCGGATGCATACAGTGGAAAATAGAGTGGGGAGATTTTATATACACATTGTTTCATGTTCTCTGTGTATATAAAATCTCCCCACTCTATTTTCCACTGTATGCATCCGATGAAGTGAGCTGTAGCTCACGAAAGCTTATGCTCTAATAAATTTGTTAGCCTCTAAGGTGCCACAAGTCCTCCTTTTCTTTTTACAGATACAGGCTAACACGGCTGCTACTCTGAAACCAGTTTTTTAACTGGCTCAGTGAGATGCGTCAATGAGTTCCACTGTCCTATCTGCAGACTTAGAGTGCACAAGTAGTCCAAAATCCTATTCGATATTGTTGGGAGTACTTATAGAAACAAAAATTGTACTACAGTCCTTTAATACAAAGGCATGCATGGTGTCACATGGCTATGGTTTAAGAAGTGCTGAGAAGTGTTTGCAGATTTCTATTAAAGTTGATCCAGCACCAATACAAAAACTTCAGTGTGGGTGTGATGGGGTGAACTCACCCCGCACTGGACGGGGAAGGGTTAACTCCTCACTGTGGGTAGAGGAAGCCATGCCCCCACGTCCCTACTGGGCATGCTCCAGGTGTAGCAGAACAGGGAGCAGCCCAGCTCAGTTGGGGCTGACCGCCAGAGAGGGAGGACGCTTCTTGCTGGCTCCTGCTCAGGAACCACTGGCGCCCTGGACCGTGGAAGACAGAGATGCCGAGACCCACACGGACACCCCAGGGAGGTCTGAGCTACAGGGAGTTGCACCAGCTGAAGAACCCAGAGACCCCGAAGACGCACAGGTCACAAACTGGAGTGACAGGGTAGGGAGCAGCCCAGGAGGGGACAAGCCATTGGCCCAAGGCCGATCAGCGTGTTGCGGACGGATGCCCACCAACCCAGTGGCGGACTCACTCACCATGGCAAGAGCCCTGGGCTGGGACCCGACGGAGCAGGGAGGGCCCAGGTCCCCCTGTCTGGCCGCCACCGCCCCCCTCCCCCCCCCCCCGGCGAGGTGGACGCTTGACCATACAGCCCTGCTCGGAGGACAACTTTATTGACTCCGGCAGCTAGGCCATAGAACCCTGCCCAGAGGGCAACTTTATTGATTCTTGCCACTAGGCTGTGCAATCCCGCCTAGAGGATGACTTTATTGACTTCGGCAGCTAGACCCTACAGCCCCACCTAGAGGACTACCCTATTGACTCTGGCTGTTAGACCATACAGCCACACCCAGAAGGTCCCCTGTTGGCTCCAGTTGCTAGGCCATACAGCCCCATCCAGAGGGTGACTTTATTGACTCTGGCTGCTAGGCCATACAGGCATGCCTGGAGGCATATCTCCATTGATACTGGCAGCTAGGCCATACAGCCATGCCCAGAAGGTGACCCTATGGGCTCCAGCCGCTATGCCATACAGCCCCACCCAGAGGGCAACTTTATGGACTCTGGCTGCTCAGCCATACAGCTATGCCTGGAGGGTATCTCCATCAACTCAGGCTGCTAGACCTGGCTGCTGGCGAATCCAGTGGATCATTAATGACTTTGTCCAATGGGCCTTACTGCCTTGCAAACCACGGGGTACCCTATGGACTCTGGCCGCTAGGCCTTACTGCCCGGCAGAGAAGAGCTAGCCCCTGGACGTGAGTCACATGGCCCTATTACCCAGTGGAGCAAGGTGATTCCATAGACTCCAGCCAGTGGGCCGTAAAGCCCTGTGGATCAGGGCGTCTCTACGAACTCCTTCCCTTAGGTCTCATGGCCTGGAGACCGAGGGCAGCTTGAACGACAGAGTGAACTAACCCTGCACAGGATGGGGTCTCTCCCACCCGAGCTCAGTGGGATGTTAGTTAATCATTTTAAATTCCCCTACTTATGTCTTGAAATTATATTAAAATATAATAATAAGGCTCTAACAACACACATACATACATACTAAACTTCACAGACTTTGAAGTCTAATGCTTCTCCCATCCTATTCCAATTCCTTTTGAAAGTACTTTAACTTCAATTCAGCTTCCAGTAATAGAATTTTGTGGAAGCACATAATGTCCATATCTGTAAATCTTTACTTTTTTAATGCTTATGTTCTTCCTAGATTCAACACTGTTACTTCTAACATACTTCTGGTGTTATGGAGGGCAGCCACTAACTCAGAAAATATAACAGGGGTGTAAGTGGTATTATCACATCCTTGGGAAAGAAAAACATAGTTGGTTAGACTGTTGTCTTTTGGCATATTTGGAATGTTTAATATTGTGTGAGGGAGAGATTTGACTTACTACTTTTGTAAATTCAGGATTCATGCTTTCAGGAATCGGGTCCCATAGTAAAAAAAAAAAAAAAAACCAAGGCATCACTATTAATCCTTCATTTTTCATGAAAAATTGCTTCAATCTTCAGTTTTAAGAGGAAAAGCTTTAAGCCTTCCAGTTGTGTTCTTTTGGCTGAGCCTTTTTACTCTGACAATATTTTACTCAGAAAATAGTTTCCCAGCATGTCTACAAGTGAAAAATTCTTCCTTCACCATGTCATTATGAAAAACTGTATCAAATCTTATTGATGCTGAACTTAGAAACAGCTAGCAGAAGAGTAGCATTTCTAGGGCAGTCTCTTTTGTCAGATGATAAAACAGAAGAGCCCAAAGTGGTAGAGGGTCCACGATCGGCTTGCTGATCTCAGCAGTTTCCTCTTATCAATCCAATATTACCATTAATTTTTGTACTTTAAAAGGTCATGAACTTACTATCTCCTAATTATGGAACTCCTTGCAGTTGGGAAGAGGAGCTCTATGGTGAGGCAAGATGCCAGCTGGAGCTGGCTAAGGAAAGTGCCATTCTTCCTGTAAGCAATAACACACTAAGTGGTATGCATTTGTTAGCCAGAGTCAGCTCAACTTGGGGCCAGCCCCAATAGGAAAACTTTCAGAAATTCACAGCAGTGTAACTATAGCAATGTAGTTCTACTAGTGCAAACCTCTACTTGCAGACATGGATGTAACTACATTGAAGTAGCCACACCAGTAATAATTGTAGGGTCCTGGGTGTGCTGGGGTATATTTTAGGGCCCTGGATGCACTGTGGCTTGCATTTAATGATGCGTGCATAAATTTATATTCATAAATTTACATTTGTGAGACTTCAACATTTGGATCTTTTGATTATTATCTGAATCTTAATACTATCAACAACATAAGCTGGAATTCTGTTCCATGTCACCTTCCCTCCCCCTCCCTCCACTCACCCAAAACATTCATCTGACTAGCTGTCCACGCTAGAGTATTTTCTTTAAATTACCCATCATTGCTACAATCAGTGCAGTTCCACTGGTGGGAGCACTAATGTAGACAGATTATTGCGTTGTAACCACAGTTGCCAACTTTCACACAGTAAATAAGCACCCCAACTTTCACAATAAGCCAAAAATCAAGCTAATCCCATTTCAAAACCAGGCCAAAGCAAGCCAGTTCCTAAGAACCCCAACACTCTATGTGACTAGATCTCCCCGGTGTTTAGTCTGGGACTGTGGTGGACCCGCTGTGTACCCCTGACTCTGTCTCCCGTGGCCCCTGCTTGCTCCCCCCTTGCCCCTGCTTGCCGAGAGCCAATCAAAAAAAAAAAAAGCTACAAGCCAAAAACTAGCCTACAAGCAACTCACAAGCCAATTACACCAAAAACAAGCCCAATTTCTGCATTTTTTTTCACGGGTTTGGCATGTCTGATTGTAACCACTGGGTAGACAACATGCTCATTAAAACCTTGGTAGTTCCTAGGGGTCTGTCTACACTAGTGCTCCTGCAGTTGCTACCTCCAACAAAAGCATCTAGTGTTGACAATGAGTCTCCTGAAGTGTGAACTTTGGGCTTAGTTGGGCCCATTTAAGTCCTAACTTCTAAAATCTTTTTGTTTTAAAGAAAACGTCACAAAATATCAAACTCTAGGTTTAATGGAACATTAAGATTGCACAGTTTAAAATCGCAAAACGACAGAGTATGACTTCAGCCACACCACCGGCTAAACCCCATAGAATGCAGCTTGCAGAAGGAGTGCATGGAAAAGTGGCAACTGCTACACCCCTTAATGAGGTGCAATGTATGCTTCCTCCAGTGCCCTAGACCTTCAGCTAGTGTACAAGAGAGTCTTGACTGTTGCCCTTGTTCCATCCTCTTTCTGGTTACTAGCTCTGCAGCCTGTAACAAACACCCCTCTCCAGTTCTCTCTGGCTCACAGAACAACACGCAGGATTCTTTGCATGCCAAAAAGGAATCAATAGAGTGTTGTCCAGTTGGTTGCCAGTGTTGTCCTCCTACTTGAACACCCCCACAAGAGGAGCCAAAATCTGGTGCTAAATATGTAGAGTAGCATAATCTATTATTGTTCATGATGTAAAATGCAATATACATACACACTGCATATGCATAGTCTAAATAATAATCCATATGGCACCTAAATTGATATTGTCATTGTTCCCCCTTGGAGATCTTACTATTAAAGCCCACAGGTGTCCCTGTTAGCCAGTTTTTATTCTGTCATTGTATTTTTTTTTATTTGACCTTTATCCAATTTCTTGATAAGATTTTTAGACAGTGCTCCTCAGCATCTTACTGAAATTCAAATATACTGTAATAAAGCCATCATGTCCCTTCTGACTATTAAATTGGCAATTATATTAAAGAAGTCTATTTGGTCTGTCATGACCTATTTCTATAAACGTATGTGACTTGTCTCTTATCAGACAGCTTTCTCTCAAAATATTCACATCTACTCCCCTATTAAAGATTAGGCCACTGGGGATTACTGAAATCAATATTTTTCTGTTTATATTTTACATATAACCAAAAATAACTCTCTCAATCTAATTCTGTACATAGCTATTCTATGTAAGCAGTGCTTCTTTTCCTGTTTCCTTCATTCTCCCCTGCCACCTTCCCTCTCTTGTTGTTTTAGTTAAATTGTGTGGTCTTTGGGCCAGAACCATCTCTTCCCATGTGTTTCTACAGCATTTGATGTGATGGGCCCACATCTGAAATGAGGCCCCTGGAGACTGTTGTAATAATGACATATTGGCCCACATCAGACTAATAGGACTATAATTTCCTCTATCAGCCTTTCTCCTCTTCATATTCATCAGTGGAAGGACAGTATCCAGTGGATGCAGCAAACATCTTCTCTCCCTTCAGCAATGAAATACTTGAGGTGAAGACAGGGCAGCCCCATGAGTTGCACAGCTTGTGCTGAACCATGAGAGCCACTGGTGGCTTGTGCCCAAGACCAGGCCTCATTTGTGGCCACATAATGCTGGAGTAATTCAGAGGTCTTGAGGGAATAAAATATTCCACCACCTTCTAAATCAGGAGTATATCACAGGGATTAAGGCTGAGTGAATAACTGATTTTTTTTCATAGAATCATAGGACTGGAAGGGACCTTAAGATGTCATCTAGTCCAATCTCCTGCACTCACAGCAGGATTAAGTCTTATCTAGACCAGAGGTGGGAAAACTATGGCCCGCAAGCCACATCCGGCTCACGGGACCCTCCTGTCCAGCCCCTGAGCTCCTGGCCCGGGAGGCTACCCCCGGCCCCTCCCCTGCTGTTCCCCCTCCCACGCAGCCTCAGCTCAGTGTGCCACCAGTGCAATGCTCTGGGCGATGGGGCTGCGAGCTTGCCCACGGCCTGACCCGGTGTTCTGTGCTGCGCAGTGGCATGGCTGGCTCCGGCCGGGTGGCGCGGCTGCCTGTCCTGGTGCTCTGGGCGGTGCGGCTGTAGCGCTGCCAGCCACCAGTGCTCCAGGCAGGATGGTAAGGGGGCAGGGAGCAGAGGGGGTTGGATAGAGGGCAGGGGAGTTCGGGGTGGTGGTCAAGGGGCGGGGGTGTGGATAGGGGTTGGGGCGGTCAGAGGGCAGGGAACAGAGGGGTTGAATGGGGGCAAGGGTCGCAGGGGGTAGTCAGGGGTCAGGAAATAGGGTGGGTTGGATGGGGCAGGAGTCCAGGGGGACCGTCAGGGAGAGAAGCGGGGGGGTCAGATAGGGGGTGGGGGCCGGGCCACACCTGGCTGTTTGGGGAGGCACAGCCTCCCCTAACTGGCCCTCCATAGAATTTCGTAAACCCGATGTGGCTCTCAGGCCAAAAAGTTTGCCTGCCCCGATCTAGACCATCTCTGACAGGTGTTTGTCTAACTTGCTCTTAAAAATCTCCAATGATAGAAATTCCACTACCTCCCTGGGCAATTTATTCCAGTGCTTAACCATACTGGCAGGAAGTTTTTCCTAATGTCCAACCTAAACCACCTTTGTTGTAATTTAAGCCCATTGCTTCTTGTCCTATCCTCAGAGGTTAAAGAGAATAATTTTTCTCCCTCCTCCTTGTGTACCTTTTATGTACTTGAAAACTGTTATCATATCCCCCCTCAGTCTTCTCTTCTCCATACTAAACAAACCCATTTTTTTCAGTTTTCCTTCATAGGTCATGTTTACTAGACCTTTAATCATTTTGTTGCTCTTCTCTGGACTTTCTCCAATTTGTGACTATCTTCAGTTTGGTGGCTGACCGAAAAAAAATCCCTCCAAAATTTCAGTCATTTCCAACAAAAACTTTTTTTCTTCAGTTTTTCTCATCAAACCAAATTAATTTCATTCAGGTCAAATGAAATGTTTCAAATATGACATTTCAAAACTGTTTATCTTGACATTTCTGAAATTTTTGTTTCCAGGTTCTCCCCTCCCAGCCAAAACTATTAGTTGAATCCACAAATAGTTTTGGTGCCCCAAATGCATTTTTTTAGCTAACCAGCTATTGGCCAAAAACAATTTGCCCAGCTGTCACAGTGATGTAACATTACCCCTTTGCAGCTTCTTTTCTGGTTTGTTCCCAAGCATTGGATCTGCATAGTCTTAGATCCACTTGCCTTTTCCCCATTCTACCCCCAAAGACCATCACCCCCATTCCAGTCTTGTTGGGGCTTTCACAGATCCCATCCTCACGCTACACAGTAGTGTAGAGACATATGCTCCTGGATCACCCTACCACTGGAGTTAAGAGTGATGAAAGGCCTTCCACTGCATCCTAGTGAATTTCCCTCACCAAGACCCTGTTTGAGATATTACATCTCCCCATGCTTCAGTTTAAGGCCACTCAACCAAAATGTTCCACCGTAACTGGAAGACATTTATATAAAACACATTTAGTACAATAATCTCCTAGGAACAGAGAAATTACTGCCTGCTTGTGGCTACAGTAGACGTTAAGACCAGGGTTCCTTAAAGCTACGTTTGAGTTTTCCCTTGCCCTGTGGCAAATAAGAAGACTTCTGAAACCATGGCATTAGCTGAAATAAAGCTTGAAATGAGTACATTCCACTAGTGTAATTAGATTTAAATAGACATCAGTGATTGTTTCCTACTAAGCATATAGAACAGGAGTACTTGTGGATACAGACTAACACAGCTGCTACTCTGAAACCCGTCATTATGCAAAGCTACTCAGAATATGAAACTGATCATAGAATCATAGAATCCTAGAATATCAGGGTTGGAAGGGACCTCAGGAGGTCATCTAGTCCCACCTCCTGCTCAAAGCAGGACCGATCCCCAATTAAATCATCCCTGATAAACAGGCTGCATTTTTATGCTTCCACGTTCCATAGTTGAAAGAGCAGAATGGAACCAGATTCAGAGTTATTTCAATGCCTTACTCTGCCAACACAATGCATAATGAAAGAAACACCAGGTTACCAAAGGAGATCATTGGAATTGAAAAGTGATAATGTGTCAATTTTCTACCTCAATTTTTTTCAAAGTGTGGCTAGTCAACTTTAGCTAACTTTTCCTTAACACAGATTAGCATCTTTAACTTAGTTTTGTGCAGGCTTTATAGTTTAATATTTTAACAGTGATTTTAATGAGACTTACCTTGCCATATTTACTTGATAATCATTTTCTAAAAATAAACTAAATTCAAAGCTAGAACATCATTAAGGAAGAAACAAGTTGAGGGCATCGGTTGAGCCTTCAGTTTGGTGCTTTCTGAGTGAGCAATGTAAACCGCTTCTAGAATCCTAGTGGGAGAGGAGAGAAGTTCTGCTTAGGGCTTGTCTACATTTACAATGCTGATTTACAATGCAGCTGTGCTGCTGTAGTGCTTAGTGATGACTCTACCTACGCCAATGGGAGAGCTTCTCCCATCGGCATAGGTATTCCACCTCCCCAAGAGGCGGTAGCTATGTCGACAGGAGAAGCCCTGCTGTCGACATAGTGCTGTCTACACCAAGGGTTAGGTCAGTACACCTGCATCACTCAGGGATGTGGAATTTTTTCCACACCCCTGAGTGACACAGTTATATTGGCATAAATCTGTAGTGTAGATCAAGCCTCAGTCATACCATCTCTCAAAAGGTCTTCTTTGGCTGGCTGTTTGACTTGTCTGGCAAGATTTCACCATCACTGTTGTTGACACAACCTTCAATACCTCTACTGAATAATAGTTTTCTCTCAGACCTCTTTGTTGGTCACTTTTTATAATATTTTCTACAAATAAAACTTAAATTTTCTTTATTTTTTTAGAAGAATTTCAAAACTACGTAATAAGGTGTGCACAGCATATTAAGTGTAATGTTGTTTAATGAATAACTAATGCCTGAAATAATTTCTTCTTACTGGTCTATATCTAAGCAACACAGGTAGATCTGACAATTACTTTTCATCTTTAGTTGTTGATCAATATTTAGCTCACCATTTGAGGAAAGACCCCTATTACCTTACTATTTTGTCTGGTTTGCTTTTAGATTTGTGTTCAGAGTGAGGCAATGAAAAAAACTCAACATTTTGTTGATCTGCTATACAAGCCAGTGCTACAGTCAGGATCTTATGCTTCGCTGCTCTTAAGTATATCAAAATGATTTTTTCCCAAAAGGGGTGCATAAGTGCTGCATAATCTCAGTAAAAATAGCTCTCTAGAGAACTGTATCCATTCACTTTCTCACCCACATTTAGAAACAGTATCCTAGTAAGCTATAGTGCTGTTTTAGTTGTAATTTTCTAGTGCTTAATTTCCTAATACCATTCTCATTGGTACAAAGCACCTCTCCAACTCGTCTGGACTCTCACCAGGACCTTGAAGTATCCCACTTTTTCCTTTAAACTTTTCCAGCATATTTCCTAATGCAGAACTGGGAGGAGGATGTCAAATTTCATGCTTGAAAAAAAAGATCCATATCTTTCACCAAGGAAGATTCTCCTTCCATCCTGGGAAAAGAAAATTAAGCTTCTATTTTGTCTGATTTTGTTCCACATCTAATTTCTTCCCCTTGCAACTTCATCCTTCTGACCAGGGATAAAGTCCTAGGACTATATTCTGTCTGGCCTTTATGTGGGTGCACAGTTTGTGGGCAAAGGGAGGGCACAACAAGACCTCCCTGTCCTTTGTATGGCCCTGATAACGGCCAGGTAGAGCTGTTGTCCTGGTAGAGGGACGGCTGCATCTCTACTTCCTTGGGAGCACACTACAACCCAAAGGGGTTTGTGTGAGCAGGTGGAGTATTGCTCAGTTCTGCCACCCAACACCATCAAGAAGTGTAATAGTTTGTATGCTCTTCCCTACATCTGGAGAGTACAAGAAAAATTTCTGCCTTCTGAGACAGAATGCCACCCTGTGCTCACTGTGCCTAAAAGTGAGAAGCCATCTCCTTCTTGGTTTAGGGCTATCTATTTAGTTCCCTTTGCATATTTCTTGGCCTCTCCATTGATCTTGACTATTTTCTTCCCATTTCAGTTTCCTTCTCATTCCTGTAGATAGACAAATGGGACCAAATTGTTCTCTCAGCCCCTGCCTGACAAGCAGAGCTACTAAAACTTAGCCAAATATGCCAAGAAAAAGTTGTAAATGGGGGCGTGGGGAAGAGGGTTGAAAAGGACAATGTGACTCCAAGGGTTATTCCAGTATTATTTAAAGTAGTGTAACTCAGAGCAGAATTTGACCCTATTTGTTTGGTTTGGTTTGGTTTTTTGGGGGTGGAAGGCTTTGTTTATTTGCTTTGGTGCTTCCAATGCAGAAACATTTTTAACATTTCTATCTCCTCATCTGTTAAGTGTTAAGAGGAATAAATTGGTGCTGTACTTCTGCATGCTACACATGATAGATATTCTGATAGCATCCTTCAGTTTTACCAAAAGAACAACTGTCAACACTTTACTGATGAAAGTACATTAAATTGTGGTCTGCACCTAGGACATCAATTGAGTAATAAAAATTTAGAAATACATGCAGAAGGCTCTAGTTTAAACATTAGCATGCCTGGTACTGCAACAGAGGCCAGAGCCTTTGTGCAGGCAGAAATACAGTAAACTCCCTGCTGAAGACTTACTTTCCCCACCAAATGAAATGGGAAAGAGGGAATAATAGTGAAACTCTACTCACAACCCATTTGGTGTACTCCTTTCCCAGGTGACTGCCCCCTTCCTACCTTCAAAGTGCCTCCCTGCTTGTTCACTTTGAGCCCTGAAAGGGAAGTGGGGTAATGGGATGAAATTTAAGAAAAGGAAAAATTAATCTGTACCAAAAAAATAGGGAAAACTAGCTGTGTGGGAACTAGAATTTTTATTTCATGGAAAATTTAACGATTGCAAAATTTTTCATTCCAACTTCGAATAACAGCAAAAAATTGATATTTTCCACAAAACAAAATTTGAGAATTTTAGGTAAATTGAAATGTTCCATTTCAGTGAACATGAAATGTATGTGTTCTGATTTCCATAGTTTATTTTATACTGTAATCACTGATAATATAAAATGTTGAAAGTCATTTCAAAATGAAAAAAGGAATCATTCCATTCTGATAGGCCAAAACAGATCTTATTGAAATGCTTCATTTTGATTTTTTTTTCCAAAATGAAATTTTGTCAAAATCAACCCATTACTGCAGAAAGTTTCAATTTTGTCAAAAAGGCATTCTGAGATGGAAAAACGTGCAAACAGAAAAATTTCAACCAGGTCTAGAAAACTTACTGTGAGTGTGAAATAGTGGTCCTAAGAAAGTCTAGGAGCTTAAGGAGACTTTCTAATTAGATTGTTTAACACCTTCCATTATAGAAAAAAATTGTCATTTTTTTTAAGAGACACTATCAACACCTCTGTTATTTGCAGATAGTCTTTAAAATTCAGCAGGGGAAAGTCCTCAAGCTAGGCTCTTGCCTCTGCCACAGGAGCTTCCAGAGCAACTGTAGCAGTAGGAGATGAAGATAGCCAATCCAGGCTGGGCTCCCCACACCAATATGCGACTTTATCACCATATCTGGTACATGGCCCCAGAAGCCCATCCCCATTTTGGAAGCCCCATCTGGGACAGGAGAGTCTCAAAATCCCAGAGAGTAGCGGGAGAGAGCTGGGCCAGGCACCTTCCATAAACTCTACAGTCCCAGCATGTGGTGTGAGTGGCCCATCTCTTTCCTCCTCCACCTTGGGGATAAGTCTTTGCTGGCTGCCAGCTGTCATAGTTACACCTAAAGCTCACATGGTAGGTGTCTGTGCTACAGTGTTGAAGGTTCAGTGTCCTAACACTGCTGGTGATGCATAAAATCTGGGTTTGTTACAATTGTACATAAGAAATTTGTTTTTCTGGGGGGGAGGGGGAACCCTAAGAAATTACATGCAAAAAATGTTGTTTTGGTTGCAAAGATAAGTACTCAAAACTTTTTAAAATGCCAGATTTATGGTTGCCCATGCAAGCTTCATTCATCTCCCTTGTGTATATCCATTATCATAGTCTTCAATTACATGATGACATACTGGTTTTTTTTCCCACTGGACCACCATCTGCCTCATTCAGTGCCCAGGTTGGCTGCACAAGGCAGCAGAATTAAAGAGCCTAGACAACTGTAAAAGTACCATTTCCTAACTTTCAGGTGCTTGACTTTGCCACCTAAATAAATCTGATGTTGGGGGGGTGGGGGGGGGCATTTTAATGTATTTTTAAAATAGACTGGATAAAGCCCTAGTGATAATTCTGTATAATGCATTATAGAGAATACATATTACATGTACTAGTAGAGGAAAGGACTAGATGACCTAACCTCTTTCCTATAGGAATGGATTTAAGGATTAGGGTACAGTGGACAAACAAACTGCAGGACAGGTGATATTCGGGCCCAGTCTTCAGCTTAAGAGAGGGGTATAACGAGGAATACACCAAATCAGGAGCAGTGGGTCACAGGCTGGAAGGAGAATATGATGCAGGGATTCAGAGTGATGGAACAGTGTCCGACTAGGGAGGTGGGAGCTCCCCTCAAAAGCTGATTCCTCTGCAAGAATCACATGTATTCATATTATCCACAGGTGTCTCGGTATTAGATTTTCAATATTTAAAAAGTTTCCTTGGTACATCTCCCTTGGGGGTTTTTTCAGGTTTTTTTTCAATCCACTCTACTTTCCCCTACTCCTCTTTTCCTTTTTTCTTTGCCTGTCTATTTTAGTGTACTTTTTTCCTCTGGCTACTCAATTGTTCTTTCAATCCAATTTTCTGGCAGTGTTAAGCTGTTTGGTGAACAGGAGTAACAGTTCTGCAACTGGGCTCTTAGCATGCTGCCACCACTGCTGCTGAAGGGGATCAAAGGGGATCATCACCTGGCTTCCTCCTATGCAGTCTAGAAATTACATGTGTTTCAGCAGCTATCTCTCCTCCCTCTGGGCTCTCTGCTCCCTCCACTTTTAGCACTCGTCTCCCCAAAATTGGTAATAACTCTGTCAGTTTGCTCCTCCCCATCTCCACTCTCAGACCTTGTCTACACTAGAGAAATTTACCAAGCTCGGAACCACGCAGACCTCTTAAAGTGCTTGTAAAACAACTCACATCCTCACACCCAAGTGCTCCAAGTGGTTTGCGCTCCTGTCAGATATCACTTGGATTACATTTGCTTTCAGCAGGACTAAATACCAGTTTAGGCTGAACTTGCTTTTGTGCTAGTGCAGCCAATACTAAGATAGTTCAGACTGAAACTGTTCAGACAGTCCTTCTCCTACTCGTCCAGTGTGCACCACTGTCCTTCTGAACACCACCAGAATTCATTGCTTTTGAAATCTATGCTGGGGGCTGTGGGTTAGCTACCCACAAAGCTTTGCAATTGCAATGATTTAGAGCAGAGTTAGTATGGACGTGGGACAAAACGTCAATGGTTCAGAACATGAGTCAACATGACTAGTGTGGATATATTGAACCATTGTGCTGAAATTAGTCAGGAACAGTTCAGTCCTCTAGGCCTTAGTGAAGGAGACAAGTGAGGGCAAATTACCTGTACAATGGACTAGCATAACTTCCGGCTTACTGCTCATTTTCTCTGCTCTGTTCCCCACAACATTATCTGAAAGCAATACCATACCCGCTTCATCAGGGTTTTTAAAAAAATCTATTAGAGTAACATTTTAAAATGAACGTGGGGCTTTATTTATAAAATATAAGCAAACAGTTGTACTTGCAAAGCGTGATTAAGTGTATAAATGGTGAGGCCACTGCTTTACTTTTTTAATTTAAGTAGCTAGAGTTGAAAATGACAAAAAGGAGAGTATCTAAATGGTTCCAATTACAGTTGCCTATTAGAGGAGAGAACCAAAAGTGTATCTTTTTCTGGTGCTCCCACCCATACACGAGAAAGGGAGATACAGAAGAGTCAAGTGTGGAAAGAGGCAGTGCTGCACCTGACATCCTCCCTGAGGGCTGGGGCATCGTCAGCTGACGGCCTTCTGGGAGGAGCAAATAACTTCTGCCTGCTACCTCCTGTCAAGCAGGATCTCTTAGATTGCAAAAAGGCCAATTAAGCCAAAAATACAGGGAAAAGTTAGCAGAGGGGCAGCAGAGCCTCTGGAACATCCATCCAACCACTCCTATCTCCACCCCCCACAAGCACCTGCTCTGGCAGATAGTTTCAGATATATTCCTGTCTGCCTCCTTCTCCTCAATGCATGCAGCATCATGGGCACTACTGTTTCCTCCAGGGAGTACAAGTTTCTGGGCTGCTGTATGAGAGAGGCAGAAGTAAGGACATGTGAAGTCCAACAGATGTGTTGGGAACTCCGATGCATGTGTCCTCCATCCACTTTTGAGCTTCTAGGGTCCTGAGCAGCCACTTTGTCCTTCTGTGGGATTAACCTGGCCCATGCAGAGCTCCCATGTGTTGGGAATAAAGGGCTTCCATGGAACTTGGCTCTGGAAAAGAGAGCAAGAATGTTGTTGAGTAGAGATAAACTAGCTCTGAAATTTTGACTAAGCTGTCCCTTGATATAACACAGCTGTGCATTCAGGTTCTCCTACTCTTCTGCCTAAAGGCATGACAGAGTTCAATATCCAATGTAGAGCTGAGCAAAAATTTTTGACTTTTTTTTCCAGAGAAAAATCAAGATTCAGTGGTAACCAAACACTTTGTGAATGTATGTCAATTTCACCAAATTGTTTCAGTTGGGGGGGGGACCCTTAAAAATAAATCAGTGATTCAGTTGGAGATTTTCAAAATGAAAAGTTTCAATTCAAAGTGACTTTTCATTTTGAAATTTCCTTTAATTTTATTTTTTTAATAAAACCCTACAATGATCTTTCTTTATTGGAATGCACCTAGCACTACCTTGGGCATCACTCAAAATAATAATATAAAATAACTTCATTAAAGTTAAGATTTTTCATCATGAGTTTTGTTCTATTTCCATTACAAGAATTGAAAAGTAGGTTAGTGACCCAGATGCTGTTCAAAGTCATGTAGGGCTCAGCCAAGCAAGCAGTGGGAAGCATAGGTTGCTGGTCTCTGTTGTGTATTCAGAGTCCAGATTCCTTTATGAAGGCCACAATAAACTAAGAGCTGACTCTGCTTGAACTGTTTCTCATCCTTGTACGCCAATATGTTTACAAAATGAAGTACACTCCACAGGTACAATAAGTTTGTAATTCATGCTGTGTTTTCAATTTCACCAGTAATAACATCCTTAGAGGGAAAAATACTGTTTAGATTATGTGAATTCAAAGGGCCAGAATCTCTTGTCTAACCTGATAGTGCAAAGAAGCCTGAAGATAACCAGATCTTCCTAGCTGAGGTGTGGAGCCAATGCAGCTAGCCCTGGTATGTCCCATCCTGATGCTCCCTGGCATGGATGAGATGGGATGAGGAGGAACTATCACCAGAGCATGATGAACTCCAGCAATTCCTGGCTAGTAGATAACCCTGTGGGGGTGACTGTCAACCTGCATAAAATTGGCCCTAGGATCTCACAGCCACAACTGGCTCCCCTGCAACCTCTCAGCACACATGCTACACCTAGTAGAATCTTGGGTACAGAATCCCAAACTTCTTTTCATACAGTATAAAAGTTCTCCAATATTTCTTCTATGATAATGTTCTTTAAGGTGACATTATGTTACATAACTACATTTCCTCTGCGAAGTGTTATACAGAATTTCTCCAGAGGCATAAGGAACAGTTAGAGGCAAGAAGACAGCACCTCATATTGCTAACACAGCAAATGCCAGAAGAGTAGGAAAATATTGTACAATAAACTCACCTTCTTCTCTAACCTTTTAAAAAAGCTACTACTCTGCACAGAACTGTTCCTGGTAGAGGATTGGATTAACACATTTACTCCAACTGACTTCAAAACCAACTGTTTCTTGTTATGAGGAAATCTCAATTTGCTCATCAGCAAAGATCAGTCTGAGCCAAGAGTGTTTCTCTGAAGCCACTGTAGTTCTGACAATGCAGGAGAGACTAACTGCGCCATCTTCCCTCCCTGAATTTCATCCAGTGTCCTGGTCAAAAATTCTAGACTTGCTACATTACAGCCACTCAATTATCTTCCAGATGGATCCACACCCTTGTGAATATCAGGGAAATGCTTAGATCCACTACTAGGGCAGGGGGAACTATAAATGCCTTCCAAAGCAAGTCCAAGCTGCCTGCAGACCTTGAACACCCAGCTCTTGTTTTAGAATTAATCTCTTGATATGAATGTCCTCATCACATTTCGATGATCTTTTCCAGAAAAGGGAAGTGATAAGGCCAATTCGCACATCAGAAGTCTTCTAGTGCTTTAGATCTCAGTAACTAGGAAGGCTCAGTTCTTGATGTTGCAGTAGATGGAAGAGGCATTCAGAACTATGGCTTTCAAAACCTTCAGTCATGAGGTACTACTGACACTTTTTTGGATGTAGTAAATGAATGGAAGAAAACATCTTAGCATGGTTCCAGGTACTGTGGTGGTTGGGGCCACACAAATGCTTGTAATACATTTTAAATTTACCCGTGGTGCACTCAGTGGTATCTAGGTGCTCACATACTGCCTCTCTTCAGCTGGATTTCTTTGTTTTTTCCCTGCCACATTCTTTGCTGTCACTTGGTTTCTGTTTCTAGTGTTCTTTTTTTTGCTCTTTCCCTTCTTCAACTCATTTTTTACTTTCCTTTTTCTGTTTTTCTTGCCTCATGCTCTACTCTGCCTCCTGGAACCGTTTCCTCACTCACTTGTCCTTTATCTCATTAAGGTAGTCTTTCTGTGGCAAACATACTGTCTCCAGTTGCCATTCCCTACACTCAACATTTCAGATTCCAACATTCTTCCTCTCTTCTCATTAAAGGGGAGATAATTATACCTGATACTGGAATAACAGAAAGTGGATAATAATACCACTTTGTGGGTACCACTGCATTTTATAAATACTTTTACTTTCTAATAACTCAAACTGAATTCAGACCACCTGGAAATTCTTAGAAACAAAGGAATTTATTAACGTAGCAATGCTGGCTGTAGCTTTTTAGTTTCTTGTTGATGTGGGTGTAAATTATGTTCATGTTGATTGTAGCGTGTGTTATTGCTGTTGGGTTTGGGGGGGGTTTAAGGATAGGGGGTGTGCAGTTAACATTCTATAAGATATGAGGCTCCTGTGGTGCCCATATCTCATCAGGGGAACTGTTATAGTGTAACTCTGGTCAGAGCAAATGACACTATAAAAATGACATCCATCATGTACCACATTTATTTTCCCTCTGTGACTTCCAGATTAAATCTGCTCAGTTTACAAGTGAAGCAGAGACTTTATTTAACTGCCTTTTATCTAACAGTCTACACAGCAAGTTCAGACTAGTTGGGTTCTTTCTGTTTCACACATCACTTGCCATCCACCACTTACGATGAGGATTCTTCAATTAAAATGTACTTTACATTTCTATTGATGATGCATAAACCAGAACAAACTACAGCTCACTCAGCATGTTGGTAAGATTAAAAATAGTTTTTCCCAATAAGCTACTTTAGCAATAGAACACATCCTATGTTATTAAAGGGGACACTATCAGGTTAAATATATGTCTGTGTAATACATTATATATTCCAAACAAATATTCTGTGGTCTTATACAGTCTTTAGGCACCATTCTCTTGATCAGGATTATGCCTGAATTGCACTACCCCAGCTCTAGACCCAGGAAGCATTATGCCTCAGACACTTATCTGAGAAACAGTTTCCTCTCTGCTTCTCCCTTCTCCCTAAGGAAAGTTGAGAAGGGGACAGTAATAATTTCCTGCTGGAGTATATTAGCAGTAAACTATGACTCCCACCCTTTCAGCATGTTGGGAGAGTTGGCTTCGAAGCTCTAGCCATTCCCTACCCCTTTCCTACCGGGGGTGGGGGGGGAGAAAACCTGGATTTGTGCTGGAAATGGCCCAACTTGATTATCATACACATTGAAAGGAGAGTGATCACTTTAGATAAGCTATTACCAGCAGGAGAGCGGGGTGGGGGGAGAGAAAACCTTTTGTAGTGGTAAACACCCATTTTTTCATGCTTTGTGTGTATAAAAAGATCTTCTATACTTTTCACAGTATGCATCCGATGAAGTGAGCTGTAGCTCACGAAAGCTTATGCTCAAATAAATTGGTTAGTCTCTAAGGTGCCACAAGTACTCCTTTTATTTTTCACTGGTTTCCTTCTCAGAAATGGAAAAACTGTTTGTGCAGAAACTCATTTTCCCTTCTCTCCCATCACAAGCTCCACCCTTCCGGTCCACCAGCCAGTCCCCACCTCTAGCTCAATCCCAACAACTGCTTCCAGTGCTCCTTATCTTGCTGTGGAAACCCTGTGACCAGCCTGACTTCCTCCTCTACAAATTCATTCTCTCCTTTCAGTTCTGCTATCTTCCTTACCGAACAACTCAAATTCAATTTAACTGAAACCCACTCCTGCAATCCCAGCTGCCTATACATCAGCTTTGACTCCCACCTCAAAACCTCCCCTCCTCCTTCCTCCACTTCTTTATGTATGGGATCTCACTGATTTCTTCCAAGGGAAAATTGACAAAAAATGATGTGACCTTCCCATTCCACTCCTAGAACCCCCTTCATCTTCCCTATTAGAGATCCAAAAGTTTCTCCTTTAACCTCTCCAACCAGTGATCCCATCCCAGCACCTGACCTCCCACACTCAGGTCCCATACTCTTCTTAACTCCTCATTCTCCTCTGGCTCTTTCCTCTCACAACACAAGCATTCTTTAGTCTCACCTTTGACTCCACTTGGCTCTATTTCAGTGTTTCTCAAACTTTTGTACCAGTGACTCCTTTCACATAGCAAGCCTCTGAGTGTGACCCCCCTTATAAATATATAAAAACGTGTTTTTAATTTAACACCATTATAAATGCTGAATGCAACGTGGGGTTTCAAGGGAGGCTGACAGCTCGCCACCCCCCATGTAATAACCTCGTGACCCTCTCTGCAGGGTCCTGACCCCCCAGGTTGAGAACCCCTGCTACTGATGGATTGTTTACAAATGCTGTCTTGAGGTCCTCTCCTCCAATTTCATCCTAGATCCTCTTCACTCTGGCTTTTGCCCCTTGCACTCAACTGAAACTCCTCTTGCCAAAGTCTCTAATGACCTTGTCCTAGCTAAAGCTCAGAACCAGTACTCCACCAAATTAAAATCTCTGGCCTGTCTCTCTAACATCTCCTTGTGGATGTATAGCTGTCAGGTCAAACTCAGCATGGCTAAAACAGTGCTCTCAATTGTCCCCCTGCCACCTCTTCAGCCACCTTTTCCCTGCTACCTCCTTCCTCGATCACCGTGAACAACACCATCACCCTACCTGTCATTCAGGACCACAGTCTGGGTATCATCTTTGACTTGGTCTTCTCTCTCCAGATCCTCACAGCCAGGCTATGTTTCAATCCAGCAGATTCTTAGTACATAACATCTCTAAGATATGGCCTTTCCTATCCATCCATACAACTTAAATTCTCATCAAGGCTGTCAACTAGTGTCTCAGTTACTACAATGTCTGTTTCTCTGGCCTTGACAAATGCAATCTTGTCCCATTCAGAATGCTACTGCAAAGATCATTTTCCTAGCCCGTTGCTTAGCATCCCTCTCTTTGCATCCTTCCACTGGCTTCCCCTTCTCCATTGCATCAGAACATAAGCGACATGCATCTTTCATTTGCTTTTGAGAGGTTGACTCCCACCTCTGATCAGCCCATGATGTCCACCTCCATCACCCACTCGTTAAATTTTCAAAGAACTGCCTTTGTGCTTTCTCCCATGCTGCCCCTCATGCTTGGGAGTTACTTATGCTTCAAAACCTTCCTGAAAATTCTCCTTTTCTGTGATGCCTCCAAAACACTTGACAAGGGTTGGTTGCTGGTGTGCTGAAATCGCAGCCTATCATGATACTCTATACTGTCTCATTTGTTTCCTGTCCCCACCAGCTTCTGTCTGCTTATGTCCATCTGTTGTCCCTTCATTTACACTTAAGATTGTTTTCAGAGTAGCAGCCGTGTTAGTCTGTATTCGCAAAAAGAAAAGGAGTACTTGTGGCACCTTAGCGACTAACCAATTTATTTGAGCATGAGCTTTCGTGAGCTACAGCTCCATGCATCCGATGAAGTGAGCTGTAGCTCACGAAAGCTTATGCTCAAATAAATTGGTTAGTCTCTAAGGTGCCACAAGTCCTTCTTTTCTTTTTACTTAAGATTGTAAATTCTTTGGGGGCACGGACCATCTTTATGTTCTGTGATTGTACACCACCTAGCACAATGGGCCATGGTTCATGACTAGGGCTCCAAGGTGCTAAAATTACAAAAATAATAATGAAGTGTAAGACCATTTGATCTATAGACATCATAAATATAAATAATACCTATGATAATACATGTTACTATGATGTAGATTATTAATATTAAAATTTTAAAGACTGAATTTATTATTCATATGGTTTACTTTGTCTCTGAACTTGGACAATTATTATTTTACTTTGATTTCTAGTTAGTTGCATGGCAGTTTCATGTGCACAGTTTAAGGTACCAGTGTTTGGGTTCAAATTTCAGGGAGACGTTCATGTCTTTAAAAAAAAAAAAGTTGGGATTTAAAAAAAATGAAACATTTCGACTTATTTTTATGGTTTTTGTAGAAGATTTGCTTTTTAAAAAAACAAAACCCTAAATCTTGGACCTGCTTAGACCTCACAATGTCTTTTTTTCATTTACAATATGAAATATATTTAGCCACGTGAAGGGGAACATGCATGGGCAGTGCTGCCCAGTGTTCACGCTGGTCATGGCAGGTTGTCATTCCCCTTTCTCAATACGGATCTGCCATGTGGGAGTCTGTCCTTTTAGTGACTCATCCCTCCGGCCGGGTCACTTGTTTGGGTCCAACCCCTTCAGGATACACATAAAGAGTCCAATTATGTGGAAATCTTCAGATGTCAGCAAGGGCTTCAGGAGTCAGGACTTACCCCTTGGGTTGGGGTTTTAGGGTCTGGACCCTTACACCTTCAGGATCTTCCCCAGTTAAGTTCTCCACCAAGGGATGGACTTTGGTTGCTGTCCCCTCTTCAGGAGTTGGTAGGGGAGCCTTGGCCCACCATCTCCACTGAGCTCCAATCCAGGACTCAATGACAAGCAACTGAGATCGGCATCTTGGGGCTCTATGCAGATGCCTCCTTGACCGCTTCCTACCACTCTTCCCTCTTTCTGTATGGTAAATTAAAAAACTGAACATAAAATTAGAGTTCCTGGCCTTCAACAGTCACCAGTCCTCCCTTTATAGGCTTGTCAGGACAGTATCTCCAAGCCTCAGGCTCTAAGAGTTCCTGGGATGCTCCTTCCCAAGAGCTCAGAGCACAGGTCTGCTCCCTTCCACTGTGTGCCCCCCTCTAAGCCCTGCCTCTAGCTTATGCAGGCTTTGCAGGTGTGGCTGGGCAGGTTTGCCTGGGCCCAGACCTGCTCCTTAACCCCTTGTTCTCCAGTGTGGGGTTTGTACACTACATTACAAGCCAGTTGTGCAGATTCTTGATATTTGTTCACAGTATGGACTGCAGGGGGAGTATGCTATGGATGCCCAAAAACAATATACAGGAATAAGAGTACATACAAATTGCCATACCATAAACCAGTCCAGCCCATCTTGTCCACCTGGGTTCAGGAGGAGGGAAGCCATGAAGTTCTGCATCACAGAACTGCCATGCTTCACGGGCAGGTATTTTTTAAGACAAAACAATTTCAGACAAAAATTGGTCTTATGAAAATGTCATTCACATAGTGGCAATTCCTAGCCATTCATGATGAAAATGGATAATCATTGGAGCAGGGAAAAAGTAAGAATGCCTCTATAGCCTGAGGGTTAGAGTACTCACCTAGGATGAGAGAGATCCAAATTCAAGTCCCTGCTCCAATGATTATAGTATTTTATACAAAATGGAACAGCTTCAACAGAAGAGATTGAGAAAGACTCATATCACACTGTCCCCTAGCCCAGTGGCTAGGGCCATTTCCTGCAATGTGGAAGATTCAAATCCCTTCTCTCCCTCAGACAGAGGGTGGAACTGAACCTGGATTTCTCATATCCCAGGAGAGTACCCCAATCATTGGGTGAAAGGTTATAAGGGAGGTCTTTTGGCAAACAAAGTATTTGCTGAAAAAATTTCATCCATCTCTACTTTCTACCATAAGGGTAAAGCGCATCTGCAGAGCCAGATTAAGCCACCACTGGGCTCTGAGCAAATATACACTTCTGGGCCCCTACCTTCTGACATGAACAACAACAAATAGGCAATAAATGGAAAGAAGGGGAAAATACACTCAGTGATGATCCCTTGCATACATGCCACTGAAGTAAATTCCCACCCCAGCCTGTTCGCTTACTGCTGTTGGAGAAGGAAGAGGTTTCTTTACCCAATGCCCTCCTCTCCTTGGCTCTGTTGGGAATTGAAAAATGAGTCTCAGCTGTGTGAGGAGTGTCTCTGCTCACTCACCTACTGGTGGAGATGTGTGCATGACCTGAAAGAACTTCACTCACATGAGTGAGTGGCATTGTGATTTGGTGCATGGGGTTGTAATGCCACTTAAGTTGAATCCCTGCTTTAAATGCAAAACTCACCTGAACCTCAACTAAGGAGCTGAGCTGATGCCTCCATAACATAATATATAATGGACATTGGAATTTTTGTACAACCTTCCAAATAGTAAATTACAATACAGTATACAGTCTTTGGACTTGTTTTGTTTTTTACCTAAACTAGATAAGATCTGCAAAACAAGTCAAGTTTGAAGAAAAGACTTTGAGTATTCATTTTACCAAAATTGCAGGCTATATATAGGCTTGGCAGAATTTGATTTTTATTTTTTGAACAATCTCAAATGATATTGATAATTTGTAAGCATTTCCCCCCATTTTTATCCATTTAAATATTCACAGTTGCACAAAATTTTTGGTGTAAGCATTTTTTCTATTTTTATCTATTTACATATTGTAGAAATTATGTTGGGGCCAGACAATAATTATTTAATGACTGTAGATGTTGAAATTCAAAAAGTTAAAGATTTATAACAATTAAAACACAAATTATCAACATCACATGTCAAAATTTACGAAGTAAATATCCTTAAATCAAACTCTCTAGTAAGTTCTCAAGCAGCATTTTTCTTTGCCTAACTAAATTTTGATATGATGGAAATATATTTTTGTCAGTTTATGTGTACAGTAAAATCGACATTTACTGCTAAAAATCTGATCCTTCCAAGCCTGGTGATATACTGAAAGGAATCAATCATTCCTATGTCTTTTCATTCAAAAGCACGAGACACTTTTCTTACATATCAAATTAGGTGCAATATTATCATTATTTTAATTAAGATATTTGCTTGCCATATTGTTTGAAAAATAGTTCCACATGGAAGTGGACCTGTAACACTGCTGTCAATGGCAAATTCACATTAATTTTAAAAGTTCCAGATCAGAATCCTGGGAATGACTCTAAACTTTATCCCATGTGGCTGCTATTTGAGAATCTTAACTTGTTTCCTACTTCTTTCTAAGTCTCAGAGACAGCATTTGCAGACAAACACACATCTCTCTGGAGTGAATTTCAAAGTCTGGATGAAATACAATGACGAACAGCTGCAAGTGCTGCTTGATCTAATCCTCTTGGCCTGAGACTGTTTCTGCAGTGGAGTTTGCCACTAGCTCAAGAAGAAGTTAAAATACAAAGGGGGAATGGCACCCGGTATGAAGCGGCAAAAAAAATTCAAGCAATATCCTACTGCCTAAATATGTTCATGATCCAGCAGTGAGAATGAGAATCTGACCACGTTCTTTTTTACTCCAGAATAAGTTTGAAAGGGAGAATAGTGAACTGAATTCTAAAGTTTAGTGGCAAAGAAAATAGAAACCAAAAATTAAGAGTATATTGCAAAGAACATTGGCCAACGATATCTCCACACAAACTACTTTTTTTCAAAGGTAAGTTGGAATTAAAAAATGAGAAGGTTGCTAGTCTCTCTGAAGAAACAAACAGGTGAAAGCAGTGGCACATTCAATGGGATAGATGATGCAGAGTGGCAGCAGAGCTAGGCAACGCGAGGGAGCAGCAGCCTACCAAAGGGACTCTGATGTGGGCAGCTGAAATCACTCCAGCTGGGTTAGCTAGTATAGCCCCCAGAGCAGCCCAGGCAGCACTGACCTGCTAGAATCCTTGGACTTCTCCAACCCAGGACAGCTAACCATGACTGGGGAGCTGGGGATGAGGGGCGTGACCCGAATACATCAGCCAGATGAAATGGCCAAAGGAGGATTGAGGCCTACTGTTCTGGTGGTATTAAATCATAGAATATGTTAATTGCTGGCTTTTCCAAATTCATTCTGTCATCTCCCTTCTCCTCCCCTGCACCCCAATTTAGTTATTTTTGTTGAAACGCCTGGATTCATGGCTTGTGAGTGGGACCCAGGGTGGTTACATTGTTCCCCAGGTGGGGTGTTGAGCTGGTGCTAGTTAAATCTTTAAGAAAACCTCTAGAAAATTGAACCCAACCCTTTTTGCTGCCAACACCATCTGTCAGAGAAGCATGTTAACACATACAGCAGCAGTCACAGCAAAAAATAGTTGCAGAAATTATGGTGATAAAGAAAACTCTTATCAAACATGTCACCCTATACCATATTACGTTCAGCCAAAACATTAGAGAATCAGCTGGGGGGGTGGGGGAGGGGAGTAAATATTACAGATGTGCCACAAGGCAAGGGAAATCTCTGGAACCATTAATACTTATTAAGAAGATGGTCTGATTGTTTTTAGGGTTTAAACACTGAGTTGTGAATTTAAACTCTATGGCGCTTTTGGATTTGTAGAGTAGGGAAATCTTCAGATTACAGTGTTTGCAACTCTGCTGAACTCCAGAGCCAGAGAGAGGATTTTAATAGTGGCAAGGAGGGAAAATCCCCTCTAGGCTCTGCCTGAGCCATTTCAGGGTATTCCTGCTCACCTCTGCAACCTCTTGGAGGTAGGGCCAGAATATTTGGGATCAGTGATATCAGAGAGTGCACAGAAGATCAGCAGGATGAGCATGGCTGTGTTTCCCCTGTCTACAGAACAACTGAAGGTTTCTTTAATATTGTTCAGGATATGACATGTTTTAGGGTGGGTGCTAGACTCCTCTCAGATGTGTTGATAGTTGCTATTAGGTTCCAGATGTTCCCTACTATCTTTTACTAGCCAGGAGAGGGAAGAGTCAGAGTTGCAGATGTTGCTCCTGATTGCTGTCCATGCTCCCAATACAACTTCTTCTGTGAACAGGACAAATTTTTGGAAGGAGAGGTCCTATGTTTCAGGTTCTATGCTTGGCTTGTTGCTCCTGATTGTTCATAAGGCCATCTTGCACAACGAGATAACTCCTGACAACAAGAGGTGCTAGGTTCTGTGGTTGAGTGGAGGCAATATGACTTTGCTATCTCTGATCCAGAAGAAATGGAACCTCTTCACATAAACAGCAGTGACATCAACTAGCAGAAATTCCTTCCATCCAAGGCTGTTCATATCAGCCCACATTTTCCACACTCCTACCCACATAGTCTATCTCAGTTTATCCAAATACCATGGCAATGTGTGGGTGTTGGCGTGGGAAGGATTCAGGAAGGGGCTATAGTGCTTTCCTAGTACAGCTACTTCTTGACCTCTTCATTAGGTTGGGTTTTATGAATACACTTTGGAATTGGGCAAAGTTCAAAAGTTTTCAATGATTGGTCATGCTGGTGAATTTAATCTGTTGTGTCATTTAGGAGGCTCTTTTCGTCCACCTGATAAGAGACTGGATAAGAGTTTTAGCTATATGAACAGATAAAAGTTTGGATTTTAGAAATCTTGTGTGGGAAGAAGCAGCAAATATTTTAGACATTATCTGGTAATGTGGGATGAGGAAGGAGGAGGAATTGAATCTGGTCTTGCAAACTGGAGTTGACTTTAATCTGTGGAATTATAAAACAAGAGGGCAAATGTTGCTCCAATAGATTAGTACAAAATTATAGCAGGGCATTTCAAATTTCTTTATGAAATCTCATGTTCTGTTTTATTCAGGTATAACTACATGTTTTTTAAAAGCATCTGGTTGTCATTTTTTAAGTAAAACCTTTTTGCCAGTTTCTAGTTGTCAATTTTTACAAAACCTTAGCAGAGTTTTTAAACAATAGCTATAATGTAGGTACTTATCAGAACTGCAGCAGTGTGAGTCAATGTTTATTAAGTTTAAGTTATTATGAAATATCTCATTGTTGCTGAAAAATCCTTTCTAATTCCTGTCTTTTCTCACATCCTAATAACATTTGGTACATTACTTTTGTTCTTAGTCAGGACAGAACCTTCTCAACCCACACAGACCCCTTTTCTTGGTTTTCTAAATGGACTCATTAAAGTAATCTATGGCATCTGTTCATAATCTGACTCATCTGTGGGTTTCAGCTGCCTTTTCTCAGAACTAGATTAGTTGGAATGTGTGTAAAACCTGCTCACCCACTGTTCAAGAATTCTATGTCCAGTGTCCCACAAGCCTTGGCTAGGATCAAGAGGTAAACCCTTTGGGGAAGGAATTATCTCTTATCTATGTTTGTACAGTATCCATCACAATGAGGCCAAAAACCCAAGTGGGGCCTCTTGGTTACTACCACAATATAGATATTTAATAATAATAATAGGGAGCTCACTAATTTCATAGGGGATGTGGTTACCATCCTCTGAAATTCTTAATGTCCAGGTTTTATTATATTAGTCCCATTAATTCTTCTCCAAGGCTAAAAGGCCATGAAAACACAAACTTATCCATGCTATTTGGGTTTGTCCAAATACTGAAATATTTGGGTTTAAATGCATTGAGGTCCATGGGAAGCTCAATGCCCAAATGTATCATTCAATGTGGCTGCATAAGAAATAAAGAGGGTAAGTATTTGAGGAAGGAGGCACAGGGAAGCGAATAGCCATACAGAATGACGGGAACATGAGGTGAGCCTGGAAGGAGTGCCTTCCTTGTATATTGTTTGTTTATATTACAGTAACACCCAGATGCCCCAGTCAAGGATCAGGTCCTCACTGTGTTGGGTGCTGTACAAGAGACAGCCCTTGGCCTAAAACATGTACAGTCTAAAGTGCTATCGGTAGCACTTCTGCTGCAGAAGGACTCCAGGAAAGCTGCCTCTTTCCCTAACAGCACTGAGCAGTGCTTGAAAGGCCACCAGCTGTGGGGAGTAGAACTCGGAGCTGAATTAAAGCCTCAA
Organism: Natator depressus; assembly: GCF_965152275.1. NCBI lineage: Eukaryota > Metazoa > Chordata > Testudines > Cheloniidae > Natator > Natator depressus. Next base: position 76,751,106 of record NC_134235.1, read on the forward strand.
GTTCAGTTTCTTGAGCTAAGAGGCTATGTTTACTTTGGAGCTGCAGGGCCAAAGCAGAAGATGTGGGGAGAGAAGGGATGGGGAGGCAGAGGTGAAAGTAAGCCGGCCCGGTCCGGCATACCGGCAAGAGCCGGTACATAGCTGACCTTAACGGTAGCGGGCACCTTCCCCAGGCTGGCAATTTAAAAGGGCTCTGGGCTCCCGGCAGTGGCTGGAGCCCCTGGCCCTTTAAATCACCGCCAGAGCCCCAGGGCTCCCAGCTGCCGCCACAGCTACAGCGACCATGGAGCTACGGTGGTGATTTAAAGGGCCCAGGGCTCCCGGCCGCCGCTACCGCAGCCAGAGCCCCGGGCCCTTTAAATCGCTGCTTGAGCCCTGGGGTAGTGGTGGCGATTTAAAGGACCCAGGGATTCCAAGGCCCCGCCCCTTCCTCCTGAGGCCCCACCCCTTCTGCCCAAGCACTCCCCTCCGCCCCCCACTGCTCAGGACCCCGGCCTGCATACTGGTAAGTCCCTTAAGTTACTTTCACCCCTGTGGGGAGGTGAAAGACAAGCAGGAAGGTAGGGGAGTTAATGCTTTGGCTGCCTTTGTATTTAAAGCCTATAATATAAGAAGGAGGTGATCCCTATTATACCAGTTATATCTGATTTTTTTCCCTTGGGGTGAAAATTATCCTTTTACCATTTATTCACATATTTTAATCCATTTAACATAATGAGTATAAGGATTATTTTTTGGTGATGAGATCATTGTGTATCATTGAGAACTGGTGCCTGACTGGGGAAGATGATCTTGTGAAAAGGGCTTATTGCCCTGGCTTTGGCAGCCCAAATCTACACCTAAGCTCTAATGCTGCTAAAACTTAGTTTTAATATATTACTAGGCTACATTCCCAAATCTTTTTAAGAGCCCACTATACTGATGAGCAGGTCATGCAACCCTGTATAGTTTCCTCTCTAAATATTAACAGGGAGAAAAATATAACTGAAGTATACTAAGTTCCAAGATATGTGGCAACCAAAGGAAGCCATAGCTGTGGAAGAGAGAGGAAAAATAAGAATGGAGAATAGATGAGAGATAAAGATGAGCAGTAATCAGGGCTAAAATGGCAAAAGCTGGTATGAAATAAATAGTACTTAGTGAATGAGCCTATTGATGTCTTAAATTGGTATTTCAAATAGCTTTCTTGTGGTTTTTCTCTATATCACATATGATAAAACTTCATGTCAGCAAACTGCAGCAGAAAAGAACATAACATGTAATGTTACCATTAAAATAGCATTAAGAAGTCTTGGAGGGGAAAACAAAGGAAACAGAGAAAATAGTACCTGCAGTTATAAAGTAGTTCATTTTGTCTGACACATAAGGCAATGAAGACTTAAATTTTACTAATGGTAAGGAATTTGCACTCTTTACTATTTCAGTCAAGGATTAAATGTCATTATATCCCATCTGTATATATATGCCCAGTGGTAGTGTTCTGCTTTTATATATTGGACAACTATATCTCTGGTCTGAAAAGAGTACTTCTCAGAAGATACTTTATTCATTTATAACATTTTAAAAGCTATCTGTTTTAGAGTTTATGATATTAATATTAATCTAAAATGTCTGTTAATCTAAAATGTTCATACAGTATAGAGTACACTAAATACCATTCAGAAGGTCACTTCTTTTGCTTAAAAGAAGAAAACCAGGAATATATCAGTAGCTGTAGTCCATATTAATTACTACATATACACCTTCTCCAAAATACCTTTTGACAATAATTTCTGAATGCGACCCAGAGCTCACCTTAAATGGGATCTGATTCAACTGAGGTCCATGGGATTCTTTTCATTTGCACCCAAGGACATTGGATTGAGCTTGTGGTGTAAAACCTAGTATTTGCTCTACATTTCTTATAGGAGAGAAATTCTAAACATAAAGCAATTGCTCATGTCTTCAAGAAAGATAAATTATCTCTCTTTTCTTAGCACCGTCAGGTTTTGGAGGCTTGCCACTTGCATTTGCTGGGACTTTACAACATACTGTACAATATTCAAATAAAACTATATTACATGGTGGGAAACCTATGTTAACACCGGTTAAAGTTTAAACTTCAGTTGTGCTAAAGTCAGTAAACTCAAAATTAAGCTTCCCATAGCATCCTTAACTCTGCTCCATTGTGTGTACGGCAAATGTCTTTCACTGAAAAACTGTGTGATCATGTGATAGAACATCCTATTATAATGTATAAACATAAATATATTAAAAGATAGGGAAGAACTCACTGCAAAGGAAATCTCAGCAGCGTTAAGAACACAGTTTCTTCTTAAGTACAAGGTAGTACATAAAACTAAAATTGTGTTAAGTACTCCTTGTCATTCATCTTGTTTTAGCTTTGCCTGTGAAACAGTTTCCAAAGCAATCAACTCAAGAAAATCCTGGACTTGTTGTGCAAGGTTTTTATCTGCATGAATCCCAATAAAATCAATAGGAGGCATGTAGCTAAACCCTTTTAAAATGTACCCTGTAGCAGTTCAGCCATCAACTTTAAAAGTAACTTTCATTTGCTAAGTCCCCAAAGTCACAGGATTGCCTACTGCCTAATGTTCCTGATATGAATTTTGTTTTCCATAAAATAAGACTTTTTATTTTCTTTCAAGACAATAACCAAAAATCATGTCATTGCCTTTGGACATAATGTCCAAAGCTGAGCCTGTTTTTAAAATTAATCTCATTATTCTGTGAAAGACATTGCTACTCCTTTATCTGTTGAAGAAATAGCCTCCTCTAGAGAGTCAAATCTTTTATTTATCATTTCAGTGTTAGCTACAGTTAACTCTGTTATTTTAAAGATGTTATCTTCTCACTAAAGAGACCTGAAGAGAAAAAGAGGTCTGTTAAAAGAACACATTTGTAAACCACTATTACTCTTTGAAGGTTACCCCACATTGTGTGTTTTTATCTCCAGGAGTACAGTAAATAATTTATACACACACATGTGGATATATCTTTGCTGAATAATAACATTAAGAAGACTTACTGCATCTCCAACTAAAAACTGTATATGAGCCATCACCTATCACAAAAAGTATGATGTGTGCTGGATATAGATGGATTTAAATATATATATATATGCAGAAATCCTCAATACATGAATTACAATATAGGTCAATTGTCATGGTGTAAGAAACTTGGCAGTGTTCGTTTAAATATGTAGTATCCAGAGTCTTATGAAACAGTCCTACAGAATTCGATAGAGATGACACCAGTAGGAGTCTATAGAATTTTAAAAAGATTATACAGAAGTTATTTCTAGAGTGAAATTCAATCCTCCACCTACATAAATTTTAAATATTCAGACTCTACGCATGTTGAGTATGGAGGAGATGGGGAAATGAAATCCACCCCACTTCAACATAGGCCAGTGTGTGGAGCTGTTGTACATTTGCTTCAATAGGATACAGGTGCTCAGTATCTCTAAAAGGCCTGATTCAAAGCCCATTGAAGTCAGTGGAACTGTCCATTGACCAACTAGCATATGTTTAAAGTACGCTGCCTTATTTATACTAAACTTTTAGAAGTGTTAGGTAGACTGTGTTAGCTAACACGATTTAGCAGCATTTTTAACCTAGTTTATCCTTACTCAGGTGCCTAACTTGTGAGTAACTCAATTAAAGTCAGTGGGACTACTCAAGTGCTTAAAGTTAAAAAAGGCACTGAATTGCTTTGCTTGTTCACGGCCTTTATTTACAGTGGTTTTGTTCAATAAAAAGTACAATGAATTTTCCTATACTTTTCTCATCCATTTCTTCATACAGGGGGAAACTATCCAAATTATTCTTCATATGTGATGTTAGGGTGGTTAGGCCTGTACAAAAGATCTCTCTCTCTCTTTTTTTTTAATGTAAGGGCTATACCGTAGATTTTCCAGCAAAGCATGCTGTGTCACAGAAACAGAATAATGAGTGCTGCTTCATTTTTTAATAGTGTATTTATTTTAACAGACTTTTTTTCCAAAGAAAATGTGGATCCAGATGAATCAGTGGCTGTTTGGAGAGCCCTATGGTTAAAATGTTTTTATTATTTCATGTCCTCTTAGTTTCAAACTAACAAAACTTTACATTGATATCATATTGATTTTTTTCAGACTCAGTTTGATACAAACAAATGTAATGCTGTCCTTCAGTTGACATTGGCAGAGTCAAACTTTTGCTCAGATTTTACATAGCATGATTTTACATAGCTGAAGATGCATCGGCAAAGTATTCTATTTATCATGATTTCACATAGTTAGAATAATGTGTATTACTTAGTAGTAAACACTGACATAATTTCATTTGATGGGATTTTGCATTATAAGATTATTATACAGCTCATATTCGTATGATGTAGAATCATGCTGAGGAGGAATATTGCAGGAGTCCTAAGGTGTATTCAGGTTAGTTTCAGGCTTAATTCTGTATTTCCATTCAGGCCCATTGAAATAAATTTGCGGACGTTACATCATTCGGGCCCTACCCCCCCATATCACTTTGTTACAGACATTTTGGGGGGTGGGGGTAACTGAACTCAGAGCCCAGTACAATTGACTCCTCCCCCCAGCCCCCCAATCAGCCCAGTTTCCATGTGCTTGTGAGTTTTTCACAATTTTGCTGTGAAATTTAAAAGTATGAAAAAAGAGTGGAGGGAAAGGCCCATAATACTTAATAAAACAGATTCCTTAGGTACTTATTTGAGAATAGATTATGCCTTTCTTTCATAGATTCCAAGGCCAGAAGGGACCACTGTGATCATCTAATGTGACCTCCTGTATAACACAGGCTGTAGCACTTTCCCCAAAATAATTCCTAGAGCATATTTTTGGGGGAAACATCCAGTCTTGATTTTAAAATTGTCAGTGATGGATACTCCACTACGATCTTTGGTAAATTGTTTCAACGGTTACTTACCCTCACTTTCAAAAATATATGCTTTATTTCCAGTCTGAATTTGTCTAGCTTCAACTTCCAGACATTGGATCGTGTTATACCTTTCTCTGCTAGATTGATGAGCCCATTATCCCCGTGTAGGTACCTATAGAATGCACTCAGCTCTCCCCTTAATTTTCTCTCTGTTAAATGAAATAGATTGAGCTCTTTGAGTTTATCACTATACCACGTGTTTTTGAATCCTTTAATCATTCTCATGGCTCTTCTCTGAACCCGCTCCAATTTATCAACATCCTTCTTGAATTGTGGACACCAGAACTGGACACAGTTTTCCAGCAGCATTCACCCCTGTGCCAAATATGGAGGTAAAATAATGTCTCTAGTCCAACTTGAGATTCCCCTCTTTATACATCCCAGGATCAGAGTAGCCCTTTTGCCAAAGCATCACACTGTGAGCTCATGGATTATCAGAAGATTATCCACCCTGACTCCCAAATATTTTTCAGAGTCTCTGCTTTCCACAATACAGTCTCTCATCCTGTAAGTATGGCCTACGGTCTTTGTTCTTAGATGTAAACATTTACATTTAGCCATATTAAAATACGGATTGTTTGCTTTAGGCACAGCCCTCAGCAAGGGGTGGTAAGTAAGGTAAGGTAAGACACCTCTCTGAGACTCAGTACTCTCCCTCCTTCCCCCTTGACCAGGTGGAATAGTAATTTGCTGTAGTCCTAAATGAACAGCAAATTGACACTCCCTACATCAGTTCAATTGTGCTGGGTAGTATTTCAGGGCAGCATGGCTACGTGAAGCAAGTGCTCCATCCATTCCCTGTTCACTCCCCATCACTCAGCAATATGTATGTGTGCAGGACTTATTTATCCCTGTGTGGTGAAACATAAGGTCCAGATACGTCACTGAAGAATTTCAGGAAGTTGTGGTTCTTACTCGCCCTTGCATGGTGTGTCGCCCAAGTCTCAGTCTAACGTTCAGTTATTAGATAAATAATAGTACTTTACATTTACTATACTATATAACATCTTCTGTCCTGTGAGCACAAGGCGATTTACATTCATTAATAACTAATGCCTCGCAACAACCCGTGAAGTACTCTCACCATTTTTCATAAACTACTCTCGATTTAGTCTTGACACAGGATTTTGTTCAAGATGTGGCTGTAATTGACCCGTGAAGTAATAATGACCACACAATAACCAAATTCAATATCTTCATGGGAAGCAATCAAGTAAAAAGGCCCAGGGTTTTTTTGACCATGAAAATAACTAAAGCATTGGAACAACTAAACAAGAGTTGTGGTGGATTCTCCATCACTTTAAATCAAGCTTGGACATCTTTCTTAAAATATGCTCTAGCTAAACCACAAGTTATTGGGCTTAATACAGGAATTGCTGAGTGCAATTTGATGGCCTGTGTTCTTCAGGAGGTCATACTAGATGATTATAATGATCCCTTCTGGGCTTAAAAATCTATGAAAAACTTCAACGTGACACTTTAGAAATGGGATTTTTTTTTTAGCACATGGGCCCTAATTAGAAAGAACCTTAAAATAAGTGTTAAGGAATTAAATCCCTAGCATCATTTCAGAGGCTATTCAAGCATATCTCACTAGAGTTCAGACTCCTAAACAAAAGGAAAACAAGAAGCAAATACAGAGTCAAGTTTTTCAAAAATCAGAGCCTAAAATTAAGCACCTAAATCCATAGTAAGATTCCTAAATTATCTTAACATGTGGAGGGGCCATACAGAGGTGTGTGTGAGGGGGTGAAGGGATGGGGATCAGCTGTAATCCCAGTTACATCCCTGCCTAGGTACATAGGCCAGTACAGCATTATACCTAAGCGTGTTGCCCAGTTTTAAACAGGAAGTCTGTGGCACATCCAGGATGAAACCCCTATCCCCAAGCTCCCAAATGTCTTATTTAACCACAGGAGTATGCCTCCACACTAAATAAGGCTTTACGGATTTAATGAAATGCAGATTGCTGACCTGCTCATGTAAATGCATACAGCATTTAGGGATATTTTAAACTTGCATTATTTGCACAACACAACGAAAAAGTCTCCAAAATGTCATTTCAAAGAACAAAGCCATTTTGAAGTCCTACAAATATAAAAAGCAGTCAACACCAGGAAAAAATCTTTTTTAATCATCAAACAGATTTTTCTGAAAGTATGGAGACTATTGCTGCGATAGATTTTCCACAGTGTATCAAATTTTAACCTGGAGTGAATTTTTACAGCCAAATTGCAAGGCTTTGAAGAGGAGCACTACTATAATTAACCTTAGTTGTCAATAAAAGCAATTCCTGTGAATCGTGAATCCACATCTTACAACATTTCTGAGGGCTCTAAACTTCTAGCACCACTGGACCAGAACCTTGAAACTGCCCCTGGTCTCTTTTTTTAAATCTGCAATTTTGGGTACACAGTCTATGATCTAGAACTTACGTAATTGTGCTTTCTTTCTTTGAAGTATTGGAGGACATAGAATATAAACATAGAATAGAAACAGAATATAAATAATTTCATGATGCTGGGCAGCTTTGTACTCTTCATCTCCCAGTTTCCTCTATAGAAAATACAATTATCACCATTACAAAAGAAGGCATCATAGGGCACAGGTCACTTGCTGGTTTTAACTAGAGTAAATGGTGGATTCTCTGTAACTTGAAGTCTATACATCAAGATTTGAAGGACTTCAATAACTCAGCCAGAGACTATGGGCCTATTGCAGGACTGGGTGAGTGAGGTTCTGTGGCCTGCAATGTGCAGGAGGTTGGACTAGATGATCCTTCTGGCCTTAGTCTATGAGTTTATAAAGTATCTAGAGAGTAGAACTACTGTTTGTATTGATAGTGGTCTTTGGACTGAAGGTCTGTGAATGCTTCTAACACTTCATATCTGAGAAATATTAAAGTACAAATTTATTTTCAGTATTACATCCAAAAGGACTACTGAGTCCATCCCACCTCCCACTTCGCCCCTCTGTGTTCCACTCAGGCTACCTCCTTCTCCACATACTCTGGGCACTTGCCGAAAGTGAAAGCACACTGCTACGGGGTAAAGAGAAGTCCAATAGATGCTATAAGCATCTTTCCTGGCCAGGTTCTATTGCATGATTCTTTACTTCCCAGAAAGTTTGTTTCGTTAATATTCTTTATATTATTTAAAGTTATAACCCTTGGAAGCCAGGTAGTTCCCTATGCTGTACTGCCTGTCCATAACCTAGCAAGGAACTACCACTACCATGTTTTTCCACTTGGACTGTGATAACTTCAATAACTAGAGTTGTGTGTGCTCACAAAGCGAAGAGGTGAGGGATTGGGGAATCTACTAATTAGTTTTCCTGTGGGATTTTAATGTGGGTTTTCTGAAACCCTTGAGTTTTTCTAGGTTGAACTAAATTATGTCCATTATCCTTATGCTACTTAAAAAATATATAGTAAATGTAAACAGTGAATTGGTTATGGCATGAAGCTTTTTAGCATTAGGTCACCAGTTCAAATGTAAACTGGAAGTTACCAGGGTGAATTATAATCAACAATTTCATTAAAATTGTTCTTTTATATTTAAATATTTTAATGTAAATTACATACATTTTTATTTTTAAAAATAAACCTACTTAACATTACATTTGAAATTGACTACCTATATTAAGACCTAAACTTACTATAATTTATTAAAATAATTTAAATTAAATAAAAATATGAAGCAGTACCTGCTTGCGGCCAAAGTTTTAAAGAAAGTCCAACCACTGAACTGGAGGAAGTCACTGGCTAAGCACCTGAAACCAGCGTTTGTTGTTGAAGGACCAGATCCTCCAAGTTATTTAGGTGTTTAATTCCCATTGACTTCCCTTTGAAGATCTGGGGTAAGGTACCTAATCCGCTTTTGATAGCAGTAGCTTCTTCTGCAGGTAGAGAGAGAGAATATTTTCTTCATTCCAGTGACCAACTCATTCAAAGCTGAGAAACCAGCTAAGAACTGAAAAAGGAAAAAAGCCTGTTTTCCTCTTCCATTCTATGAATAAAAATCATGAGTAAAAAAAAACAAATCATCTAATAAATAAGAAATGAGTCATTCACCATTTGCTAACATAATAAAAACAATAAAAACTAAGAATCCGAATAAATGTGTGGTAAGCTATTACTTAAATGTGTCTAAATATAATGTATCCTCCTGGTTAGCTAAGGAAAATATCAAATTTAGTACAAAGGCTGTATTTAGTTGCAAATCAACATTTTAATGGTTATCAGCGAATGAGAATCAACTTTTCTTTAGGAAATAACTAAAAAGTACAGATGCAAAACAAGATTAAAATCAATAATTTAAATCCAGGTTTCCTGCTTGGTGATTTAAATAATTATTAAAATCAGTGATTTAAATCACTTTGATTTAAATCAATCCACCCTGGAAGTTACTGCCATCCAAAGGCAACATATAACTATTGATAGTGGGGGGGAGGGGAAGGGGGTGCGGAATTTAAAGGTTCTGGTGGTATGCAGTGAGATTCAGGTCAGGCACACAAGAGACAAAGGAGTTTTGATTTATAGAGCTGCTTCCCATTCCCCACCGCGCCTTCCACACCCAATCCAAGACGGCACCACCTTGCCCAACCCCCTCATAGCTCCTTCCCCACTTACTTCTCCCATCGATTCCCCGTTGGGCACGGCACGTGCTGGAGCGGGCTCCGGACACTGTACTGCCGAGCATTGGTAACTGTGAGCAAGGAAGGGACAGGACTCAGCGGGCTTCCCTGCGACCACTCCAGCAGAGCTTTGCTACCAGCCCGGTCTCTCTTCCCTGTTCCAAGCACCTCCTAAGGGGCCTAGTGGGAGTGCTAGGTGCCTGTGCCTTTCCCAGGCATGTCCCTCTCACCCACGTTCAGCCCGATTCCCACCCTAGCAGAAATCGGGGGAAGAGGGGGACATGACCCTGCATACTCCCCCCTCCACCCACCGCACATCACCTCTGCCATCATCTGCTGACTGTTGGGTGACCTACATGAAAAAGTTTGGTAGTCTTAGTCCAGTTCCCAGTGCCCATTTCACAGAAACTCTGGTTGACAAATGGCTAGAACGTTTGTTGCAGATTTAACATAGACTGAACTAGTTTTTCAATGATACAGGTGCCTCCTCAGATCAAAGTTGAGCTCGATTGCACTGGCAGAGTGATGTAGGAAAGCTTGCTCCAGCACTGCATGTTCTGTGGATAGAGGACAAAAGTCACCAGCGGTGATGGTGATCCTGGCACCTTTCATAAGCATGAGATTCACCTTAAAATAGCTAGATTAAAATGTGCTCTTCAGTCGGTGGGTTTGGAAAAGCATGAGCTGCTTTGCTGTAGGAGCATCTCCAGCAGTGGGAAAATGCCGTGGGCCAGATACTGATCTTAGTTGCAATGGTGTTGTCATAAATATAAAGGGAAGGGTAAACCCCTTTAAAATCCCTCCTGGCCAGAGGAAATCTCCTCTCACCTGTAAAGGGTTAAGAAGCTAAAGGTAACCTCGCTGGCACCTGACCAAAATGACCAATGAGGAGACAAGATACTTTCAAAAGCTGGGAGGAGGGAGAGAAACAAAGGGTCTGTGTCTCTGTCTATATTCTGTCTTTGCCGGGGATAGACCAGGAATGGAGTCTTAGAACTTTTAGTAAGTAATCTAGCTAGGTACGTGTTAGATTATGATTTCTTTAAATGGCTGAGAAAAGAATTGTGCTGAATAAAATAACTATTTCTGTCTGTGTATCTTTTTTGTAACTTAAGGTTTTGCCTAGAGGGGTTCTCTATGTTTTGAATCTAATTACCCTGTAAGGTATCTACCATCCTGATTTTACAGGGGGGATTTCTTATTTCTAATTACTTCTATTTTTATTAAAAGTCTTCTTGTAAGAAAACTGAATGCTTTTGCATTGTTCTCAGATCCAAGGGTTTGGGTCTGTGGTCACCTATGCAAATTGGTGAGGCTTTTTATCCAACATTTCCCAGGAAAGGGGGGTGCAAGTGTTGGGAGGATTGTTCATTGTTCTTAGGATCCAAGGGTCTGGGTCTGTAGTCACCTAGGCAAATTGGTGAGGCTTTTTACCAAATCTTGTCCAGAAAGTGGGGTGCAAGGTTTTGGGAAGTATTTTGGGGGGAAAGACGTGTCCAAACAGCTCTTCCCCAGTAACCAGTATTTGTTTGGTGGTGGTAGCGGCCAATCCAAGGACAAAGGGTGGAATATTTTGTACCTTGGGGAAGTTTTGACCTAAGCTGGTAAAGATAAGCTTAGGAGGTTTTTCATGCAGGTCCCCACATCTGTACCCTAGAGTTCAGAGTGGGGGAGGAACCTTGACAGGTGTCAATGAGGGAAGCATCCAATCCTTTGCCAGCAGCTTGTTGAAGGCTGAAGGACTGAATAGAAAGGTCTTGTGAAAGCAATTTTTGTTTCATGGTATGACTTTTTCTGTTCAGTAATTTCATGGCAGCAACAGCACCATGAAAAGTGTCAGCCAGCCCCTGCATGAGGTAACCTTCCAGGGGCACAGCTATTATTTTCCCAAACATTTTGGAAATGGATGTGCAGAGAGCTATGAGGGGCCAGGGCTGATTAGATGCTGGGTAATTACTACTTTATTATGTTAGTGGACATTCTGTTTATTTTACATATCTATAGATTGTTTATATTGTACATTTTGCATTTTTTTTAAAACATCTAAAGTTTTAGGTAAATGAAAACAATTCTCAATAAATAAAATAAATAGGCAACTGTTAATAATCATGTCTACTTGCATAGAAAGTACAAATATAAATCTATTACCCATAAAAAGTCACACTTTAGCCTCGCTATATTATTTAACAAATGAAATATAGATAAGACAGAAATATCCTTAGACCAAGGAAGCTTGGGGGAAAGATAAAAATTGATATTGCTACCTGCATCCAACACCATGCTCGCTCAAGTGCAAACTCGGTAAACTCATCCTTCTACCCCTATCCCATGTTCCAATCAGCAGCAGTGCAGCTCAGGGTTACTTTCAATGAGTCCTGGGCTGAATTTCTATGCAAATCTTCATTACTGGCCTTTGCAATTTCTATTTATTTATAGTTCTTTAAAGAAATTAATACCAACTGTTTGTGACAACATACAACGTTATGGGCTCACGGACTACAGCCTTTTTAAAAGTCACAAAGTTGTTTTGCAAAACATTGGAGCTGATTCTCCTTTCTGCTAAGACCCCTTAATACTACTCTGGTGACATAAAGAGCTCCAATAAATAAGCCACTAGGATTTTACAGCAAGACAGCTGATTAAGAGATACATTATGGGTCAATTACAGGAATGGGTGGGTGAGTTTCTGTGGCCTGTGATGTGCAAAAGGTCAGACTAGATGGTTATGATGGTCCCTTCTGGCCTTAAAATCTACACGTCTGTGAACTCATGCCTGATATCTCACTGTAAACATACTTTTTTGGTAGTAAAGATATACTTGTAGCCTAAGGCTATGTCTATACTACAGCCTATGTTGGCAAAATTTATGTCGCTCAAGGGGGTGAATATTCCATCCCGAGTGACATAAATTACAGCGACATAAGTGTTCGTATGCACAGCGCTACATCAGTGGGAGAGCTTCTCCCGCCAACATAGCTTAAGCCACTTACTGAGATGGTTTTGTAATGCCAACGGGAGGGCTCTTTCCCATCAGCATTGAGTATCTTCACCAGACCCGCTGCAGTGGTGCAGCTGTATAGTACAGCTGCGCTGCTGCAGCCCTGAATGTATAGATATATCCTAAGAAGGCTCCCCCTGTGGCAAGGAACTGCTTAGCACAACAGTATGCCTCTTCATCCCAGCTTTTGTAATAGGGTGTGGGGCTGGGATAAGGTGTGGCATGAAAGGAGAGGGAGAAAAAGGAGTGTGGTTTCCCATGGCCCATATAGGCAGGGTTTAAGGTGAGGAGAGGACAGCTCTCCCATCTTTGTTGCAAGGGGGAGAGGGCTTCTTTCTCTCTCTGGGCTGGGTAAAGACCTGCATGATAACTCATAAATGATTGGTATTTTGAAGGCTGAAGCTAATGAAATCAACATTGCACTAGTTTGTAGATGCTCCCCTCCCCATCACTAACTAAATATAAAGATACATACAAGCCTTCCTCTCAACATCTCTGCATGGCAGTTCACATTATTATTTTCAAATCAACAAGCAAAACAAAGATGCTTTTTTCCTTGCAAGTTCAAGTTTAAAATGAGATGCTTTAAAATAAGGAACGCACCATTTTGTATCTGCTGCTTGTGAGAGTGTCTAGGGGGCTAACACTATAGATCCTTTCCTTCCTATGTCCCCGGATGGGACCTCTGATGCATGGACACAAAACAACTTTGCTCAGTGACCTGTGGGTGCGGGGGAATCCTTGCCAGCGCAGCAAATGACCCAGCACTGATACTTGCTGCTGTAGCTGTTCACTCAGCAACCCTCCTCGTTTCCGTTATGCTGACCTTTTTTGGACCCCACCTAGGCTGGGACAAGGTGTGGCATGGAAGGGGAGGGATCAGATGTCCGGATCAGAGGTCAGCAACGTGTCCATACAGGGACACAAGTGTCTGTGGTAAGAATGACAGGTTTCAGAGTAGCAGCCGTGTTAGTCTGTATTTGCAAAAAGAAAAGGAGGACTTGTGGCACCTTAGAGACTAACAAAATTATTTTGTGGTAAGAATGTTGAGGTCCCTGGTAATTTTTCAAAAAAATAAATGACTGAATGACATTAACCCCCCCCCACCCCCATGTCCCTCACGAAGTACGGTAATTTTGTCAAGTATCCCTTGCACAACAGGGTGGTGCTCACCCGTGGTCCCGATATTAGGGGCTTTGTCTGATATAGGTGTCTATAACCTCCCCCATTTTTCACCCTTACTATCTGGTCACCCTGGCTCCAGCCTTTGGAAACATTTTTTGATAAATTAGGCCGCTAGATAAACGGCACTCGCTAACCAAGTAACAACCAGTGACCGCAACTTCCGAACGGGCTGCTCCGAGCAGGGCTTGGCGATGGCGGGAGAGGTGTGAAGCCAGGGCAGCCAAGCGCTAATTTCCCCGCCCCAGCAGGTGGCTCGTCGCGATCGCCTTGCATCAGACAATGGACGCGCTCGGCGCTTCCTACCGGCGCCGGGAGTTTGTTTGTTTCTTTTGCACGTTCGTTTCCCTGGCGAGGCGGGAGAGGGGGCGATTGCTCTCCTCCGCCCCCAGCCCTTGCCTCACTCTGGTTTTTGTCCCGATTACAGGCAAAGTTCCGGGCTCATTTTTAGTATTTGTTTGTTGTCTGGTCGCGGTATCCACAAGGGGCCGGGGCATTTCCCCCTCCCCCGGCTTACAAGAGCTCAGCCTACATTTGCAAACAATTCACAGACACCCCCAGTGACTCCCCTCTGGCTGCAGCAAACCCTCTTCTCTTGGGCGGCAGCTGCTGCCCACCCTGTGGGCGGATGATGCCTGGCGGGGCAGGGCTGAGCTGCTGCGGGTAGTTGGGTTCCCATTGGCCGTGCGGCCGGCAGGGAGAGCCAGGGAGGAGAAGCGGCCAGGCGTAGGGAAGGCGTATACACACACGCACGCCGAGAGAGAGGCAGCGGCTGCTCCGGCTGGCATTGTTATCATTGTGCGAGCGGAGCGGAGGGGTTTGTGCGCGGGGCTGCTCGGGGGAGGGGAGGAGTGAGAAAGTGACGGGGAGAGAGACTCGGGAGCGGAGCATGCAGCAGAGCGGGGGCAGCGGCGCGGCGGCCGGTGCACAGTGGGCTGCCCGCTGCGAGGAGACCTGCCTGCCCTGAACTCAGCCGCGGAGGACGCGCTCCAGGAGCAGGGAAGGCAGCAAAGGAGCCGCTGAGGAGCCAGACCCGGCAGCGGCACTACTCGCCCCCCTGCCTTTTGTTTGCCCATCCTCCTCCACCAGCCCATCCCCTTCTCTCCCTGCACCAAGGACGGGGGGAAGCGGAGGAGCAGCCGCCTGACCCGGTGCTGAGTTTAACCCGTTCTCCGTCGCTGCACCCTGCCCAGGAGCCAGCTCGAGCAGCCCCCGCAGTAGCGCCACGGGCTCGGTGCCAGCCCAAGGGGGGGGCAGACAGCGCCCGCAGCCGCCCTTGCTCCGCCGATCCCCGCACTTGATCCGCATCCCGAGACCGCTGGTGGCCGCCGCTCCCTCCCGCCACCCACCCCGCCTCCATGTGCCGGATAGCGGGAGCGCCGCCGCGCAGCCTGCTGCAGCCGCTGCTGCTGGTGCTGGCGGCCCTGCTGCAGGTAACGGCGGAGGGGGGTCGGGGTTGTGGCTCTTTGTTCCCCTGCTCGCGGCGACGCCGGGGAAGGGGAGCAGGGGACTGGGAGGGGGACACGGATGGTGTCTCTGCTGCGCTGCCCCGCAGGCTCGGTCTGTCTTCTCTGACCCGGCAGGGGGCTGCAGGGAGCAGGTGGCTGCTTTGAACGGCTGGGGCCGGAGCGAGGACCCCCCCACGAGGAAGGGATGGGAGCTGGTGCCTCGCAGCTTGGGAGAGGGGGTCCGCTGTGCCTGGGAGCTGGGGGGAGGGAGGGCAATAGCGGGGGGTCCCATTGTGCTTGGTGGTAGGGCTGGGGGCAATAGCGGGGTCCCCTGGGGTTGGTAGGGCTGGGGGGGGCGGGCAATAGTGGGGGTCCCCTGTGGTTGGGGGCGCTGGGGTTGGGAGGGCAAGAGCGGGGATCCCCTGGGGTTGGGAGGGCAACAGTGGGGGTCTCATTGTACTTGGGCTGGGCTAGGAGCTGGTGCGCCTTTTGCTTGGTGGACCGGCTAGTAGGGAGGCAGGGGCGGACTTCGGGTGGGGACCCCAGCCCGTCTCGGGGCGCCACCCCCGAGGTGCTATCGGTAGGGGGCACTGCGCCCCGCAGCCCGTCTGCCAGAGCTCCGGCTTTGGAGAGGGGTCTCCGGGGGTCGCCCCCAGCGCTCCGCTAAGGAGGAGCAGGCAGAGCCGCCGCCGCCTCCCCCAGCCATGTGCCCGCTAATCCTTTCCCGGGAAGAATTTAATCAGCCGCCTCCTCCGCCTGGCAGCCTCGGCTGCCCCCGCTGCTACTAACGGGGAATTTCCATTGGGACAGCTCCTCAGTCTGAATGTATATTACCGCCCTGCCCCCTCTCCCGGGAGGGGACCCTAGCGCCTGGGAGGACAGGGAGTGTCTGGCGCCTGGCAGGGTGTCCCTGGGATAGGGGTCCCCTTCACTGTGCGGGGGAGTGGCTCTGGAGCAAGGGTTGAGTATCCTTAGGGTGGGCGGATGCCTTTGGGATTGGGGTCCTGTGCAGCCTGTGTTGGGGGGGGGGGCGGGAAATGAGTTTAGGTGTCCCTAGAGTGGGTGAGTGTCTTTGAATGGAAATCCTCTGTCTGTGTGTGTGTGTATGTTGAGTTGGAGGAGGGGGGAATATCCTTTGGAGGTCGAGGGAGCAGTGTGTATGTGGGATAGGGTGATCAGTGTGGGTGGCTAGGTCCCTACGTTCTGGGATGGGTATCCCCACTGTGTGTCCTCCTCGAAAAGGGTTTTGGGTGCTGCTGGCTAGGGGTAGGACATTGTGTTTCTGGTGGCGGGGTGCACGTCAGACTTAGGGATGGGGGTTTGTGGGGTGGGGTTACCCAATTCACTTGCCTTTTCTAGGGTAGGAGATTGAGAGTGCTCCTGGGTGGGGTGTGTGGAATGAATGTCATTATCTGGGTTGTTGGCGTTGCTATGAGTTGAGTGTGAAGCTGGGTGCAAGGGACAGAGAGGGCAGTAAATCTGAGGGACAGATGGTGCAGATCATCCCCCTTAATGGTATTTCTGATTGGGGCATTTCTGGATCTCTGGGGGAGGGGAGCGCAGTGTGTGATTGGGGCATTTCTGGATCTCTGGGGGAGGGGAGCGCAGTGTGTGATTGGGGCATTTCTGGATCTCTGGGGGAGGGGAGCGCAGTGTGTGGGTATGAGGAGAAGGAGGTATCACTAGTAGGACAGTGTGTGTATGCTGAGTGGATCAGGCTGGTAGCTGTGGCCGGCCTCCCCCTGGTCCTGCTGGGGCTGGTGGCTGGGTAGAAGGAGGCGGAGGCAGCAGCAGCAGAGTCACTGTCCATGGTGCAGAGCCTGGATTACACCTTCTCTCTCTCGCTTCGTGACACTGAAGTGAACTAAAATCCCTCCTTGTTTTTCAGATAGCTCCCCTCTCTGCCCCCCCCCCCCCGTTTCCCGTCACTTTTTTCTGCCTTCTCCCCCCACATTTACCAGGGTTTGATGGCTGCACCCTACATGGGAGGTGCTGAAACATTGATTCTAAACAGCTGGGGGATTTTCTTTCTAGCTTAAGAGGATGTTAGTTTCTCTCATGACAGAGAAGTGTCTGACTGGGCGCCAAGGTTCCTTCCATATGAAACTGCTGCCCTTCTCAGAAACTTGTTTTGATCTGTCACTAAAAAGGTTGGTTTTGTTATCTGAGTTTGTGTGGAGTGGGGGAGTCTGGATGGCAGTTGTTTCTGTGTTATTAACTTGGCAGAGCCTACCTGCAGCTTCTTTATGGGTGTTTTTGTGTGGCCTTTCTTGTAAGTGCCTTTCTGCTTCTGTTTATACACCATATCACTTAGTAAATCTTTAAATCATGAATTCTGCAGTGGGCTATTATTCCACCATCTTTTCACGCAGGACTGATTTTTAAATTAAAACACAAACTATGAATTAAGGACAGGAACTAGCCTAATTGCTTTTGTGTATCGCTCAGCGTCAGTTACGGTTGGGAAATCCAATTTCCCCCTTGTTTGGGTATCTGCTAATTCAGGTTAGGGCTGGTTTTAATAGGGTGTAACAAAGTTGGAACTTAGGTATGAAATCAGTTTAATAACTCTGTGTCTGGAAAGCAGTCTTTTATTTTAGCAGATTTTTTTTCTTATGTACTGCTAAGAAAAAAACTTACAATTCAGACATGCATTATAACTTCTTTCTATATTGACTGCTTTTGGTAAATAGAAGTTAATTAGTGAGAGATTGTTCTAAAATGTCCAAGCTTCCTATTTGCTGTTAATTTGTTTATTTTGTCATTTCAAATCTTTGTTGTATTGAAGACACATAAATTATTTCCATGAGTTATTGATGACTTCATCATTTGTCAGTGGTGTAGTGAAACCGTCACAATTGAGTTATTTGAAAGATCATTAGAACTGGAAAAATATCAGGAGTCAGACCTTTGTAACTTCAGTTTATGTTTGAGAAAGGTGGGATTTGAAAGCAGATACTAAACTCAGGTTTTCAGCAACATATGCAGAACAGTTGAGATTAGAAACTGGCCTAGTCTGTGGTGGTGATCTATTTTAACATGATTCTGTAGCTGCTATGCAAAATCTTAACATCAAAGGGGGAGGGGGAGAATTGCTTAACTATCAGAATCGTTGGGGGAGTGGTAAATAATGAAGAGGACAGGTCATTGATACAGAGCAATCTGGATGGCTTGGTAAACTGGGCACAAACAAACAATTTATGTTTTCATATGGCTAAATGTAAATATATACATTTAGGAACAAGGAACGTAGGACATATTCACACAATGGGGAACTCTATTCTGGGAAGCAGAGACTCTGGAAAAAAAAATTGGGGGGTTTGGTAGATAATCAGCTGAACATGAGCTCTTAGTACGATGCTGTGAACAAAAGAGCGAATGTGATCCTTCCATGCATAAACAGGGGAATCTCGAGTAGGAGTAGAGAAATTATTTTACCTCTATATTTGGCACAGGTGTGACTGCTGCTGGAATACTGTGTCCAGTTCTGGTGTCCGCAGTTCAAGAAGGATGTTGATAAATTGGAGCGAGTTCAGAGAAGAGCCATGAGAATTATTAAAGGATTAGAAAGCATGCCTTATAGTGATAGACTCAAAGTGCTCAATCTATTTGGCTTAACAAAGAGAAAGTTAAGGGGTGACTTGATTATTGTCTATAAGGATCTACACAGGAAACAAATATTTAAAAATGGGCACTTCTGTCTATCCGATAACATGATATAGTGGTTGGAAGTTGAAGCTAGACAAATTAAGACTGGAAATAAGGCGTACATTTTTAACAGTGAGAGAAATTAACCATTGTCAAGGGTTGTGGTGAAGTCTCCATTAGTGACTGTTTTAAAATAAAGATTGGCTGTTGTTATAAGAGATGTGCTCTATTATTTTAGGGAAGTTCTATGGCTAATACAAGAGGGCAGACTAGATGGTCACAGTGCTCCCTTCTCTGGCCTTGGAATCTGTGAAAACATCAACTGCTACCATTGGTGCTTTAACTGGGGATAAGGACAAAATTGAAATAGAAACAGGAAAGTTGGACGTAGAATTGAAGAAATAAAGTGAGGGGGTGGCGCTGTTGACAGAAATGTTTCTGACCTTCAAACATTTGTTGAGAAGGGGAATAGCAAATAAGTACTCAGAAGGGGGACAGTATTTTTTAAAATATGAAAGATGATTGGATGGCTGTGGGGATGGTGTTCAGACACTATGGTGATGGACATGTTAGAAAAAATAGATAAGTAATAATGTGCTATGGAGCCTTTCACTCTGTAGTTGCTGGTTTGAACTTAGCCTAGAATGACAGAATGAAAGTTAATACTGTTTGAAGACTGTATTGGTTTTATTACATTTCCTAGTAAATTTATCCATGTGGCAAAACCACCACCCTAAGTGACATCCCTGCTTGCTGCGAGAATCAAATGATTGAATTTCTGTGTGGACTGAACTACCCTGTTTCCTCTAGTAGTGGTCTCTTTAGGTCGGGTTTAAGGTGAAGCGGCTATTGCTGTTGTGTGTGTTGTGTTTTTGGTGGTGGTGGTTTCGTGTGTGTGTGTGTGTGTGTGTGTGAAGGGCTTCACTCTCCAATGGTATCGCTGGTGTATTTCACAAGTATTATTTCACTAAAATATATTAAAAGAACATGGTCAAAATGTGATTGTATAACCACAGACACAGAGTTGAGGATTCAGGGGCAGGAGGAATACCAGTCACTGCTTTTAACTCATTTTTTTAAAACTGACTAGACTTCAACTTCACCGTGTTCCCTTGAAAGTGAACAGAAAGCATTTTTAAAATATTATTTAAAAACTTATGGCGATCCTGAATCCTTAGTAGAATACTTGCCATGTGTAGACTTTCAAGATTTTCAGTGGACGGTTCTATGTAGCTGCCAAACATTATTATTACTGTTTCAAGTACATCCACTTTTAAAGGGTATGTGGAAAACTTTTAACTTGGTAAGATCTGATTTCAAGATTTTATTTTCTCCGCATCACTAAAACTTATAATAACCAAAGGAGCTACAGTCATGGTATCGGCTAGGTGTTCGTGATGTCATCCACACTTCGTGGGAAAATGCAGAAAAGTAAAAGAAGGAATTCTTTTCTTTTTACATTGTCTTACTCCTATTATTAAACTGGCAGATACCATTAAAAGATGTGTTGTGTGAAATGATTTGGAATCTTTTGCAGCTTTTTAAATTTATTTTAGGATATATCAGATCATCTTTAAGTCTTAAACTGACTTCTTTGAGATAAAATAACTGGGTTTTGACACACATAAATTACTTTGTACTTTATGAACCCAGTTCATTTTGTTTTGCTGTTAAGATGATAGAGTTACATTAGCATTGTATATTATGTTTATATTATATATGTTCAAGAAGTTAAAGTAAGCTTATATAAATAAACCATACATTTTTAATCTGTTTGTTTATAAAGCCTCCCTCTTCTTTCCCTTCAGCCCCCATCGCCACTCCCCCAAACATACACACAACTTGCTCTGCTGCAAGTTTGAAATACAAGCCAATAAATAAATTCAGCTTAAGATGTCAGAATAAATAATATAAAATACGTTTGGGAACCTAGTGAAGTGGCCTTATTTTAAAACTGCAATTAATTTGGCACAAGATACGTATATCCAAAAATTTAGCTTCTCCTCTTCATTGGTTTCATCTGGCTACTACTCAAGTCAATGGCAAACTCCCATCACGCCCCGTCTTAATACAGGTGATTTTTCCAGAGCAAGTGAAACTTACAGCGTTCTTTAATTATTTAAGAATTATTTAAAAAGTATGCAAGCTGTAAAAACGTACTGTACAAATGTAAGAATAGCTTGAGGAAGTTGGGAGTAAAGTTATTTTTACTCAGTAGAGATTATCATGCATCAGTGACTCATGCTCTGCTTCTTTTCTCATCTTGTGATTGTCTGTACTCAGTCCTCATTTGTGAAAATGAATTATTCCCCCATGTGTGGTATAGTCTTTTAAGTACCATATGATTTTTTCCCAGTTTATATAATGAGGAGTGCAGTAGAATGTCTACATACAACAGTATTTTGGATAACTGAATGGTTTAAAATCACTTCCCAGTTTTGCTATTGACCTATCAGTTAACTTTACAAAAGTACAGCATCAAAGGCTTTTTTTATACATTTTGCTGAATAATGCTATATTTTCATGTTTTGTTCATTTATTTATAATTTTGAGAAATATCATGGATTGAATATTTTCCTACTGGTATGTCTTTGTCCTCCTCCTTTATGTTAAACATTAAAATATATATTGATTGAATATTGAAGTCCCCAATTCAATAAAGACTTTTACACATACTTATCTTTGTGTATGTATGTGAGTAGTCCCGGGACTACTCACATACACAAAGATAAGTATGTGCATAGAAGTTTGCAGGATTGGAGCCTAAAAGTGGTTCTGTCATATTGGACAACGCCCAAAGTACTGCATATCAATTTGTCCCTGTAAGGCTAGTTAATCAGCCTAGAGTTCAGCCTTAGATTCATTTCCCTTTTTTGGGAGGTGAGGGAGTGGAGGGCAGGGGTGTTAAATAACTTCTCTGGCATGCCTTAAAGTAACATGTTTTTAGTTACAGTTCCTTTTTAAAAAAGGAACCCTTTACTAAAGAAACCCAATATTATATCCATTTAAAAACTCATTATGACAATTTCAAAAGTGCACAGGGCACCTGATTAGGATAGAGGAGGTGTCATTGTTCTCAACAAACATATAAAAATTATGGTCCTTTCCCCAGCCTGTGTGCCCCAATCCTGCAAAGATGTCTTTAACTTAATTTTAGGAGGAAAAGATAATAATCTTACTTATACGCATGTAGTCCCATTGAACTCGGTGAGATTACTCATGTATGTATAAGTGTAGGACGCAAGAAGATAAGTCACAGATGAAAGGAGGTGTGTGTGAAAGGGATACCTTTTTTGCTTTAAAATTATTATTATAATTAGATAAACTAAATTTCAGCTATCCTCCTCTGCCTCAGCGTAGCCCTCGTTAATTGACTGATTAAATATTGGCCTCCTTAGAGGGTTGGTCTTGAGGGAATGTAGAAGGAAGGGGTAGCATCCTTCAATATGGATCAATTCAAGGAAAGCTTGTTGTATCACAACCAGCTACTGAAAGAGTTTTTAGTTTGTTACTGATTTGAGAGGGATCAAAGTTTTGGTCTGGGTATCAGGATTACTCAACTTCACTTTGCAATTCTTTTACCAGTTCACAAGACAATACCCTAATCTGTATGATTAACAGTTGGGTCTGATCCTGCCATTTTTACTCAAGTCCATGGGAGTTTGGTTTGGCCTGAGTGAGGAGAGAAAATGTAGGCTTTCAATTTTCATAAATGATTTATGAGAACAGGGTTTGCAGGTTCCAAAATGGCAGGTCCATCACTGCCAAGTCTTTTGAACATTTTGCTCAAATTATTGTTTTGTTTCAGTCAATATTTATGGATTTGATTTATAAACACACTCATAAAAGCAATGTTTATCCTTTTTTCTATGTGCGACTTGACATATTTTAAAAAATACTTGTGTACAAACTCCTCCAGGGACTCCACTTTTTCTCAATAATATAGAATCATCACCCAGCAGCTTAACATAGTTTAAATCTTATGATATCCCACCAATCCCTGGCAGCTAGGGAAAACAAGTAGGCCTTGCAAGTGCCCTGAAGGTCAATAAAATAGACAGGGCTGTCCTTAGGATTTATGGGGCCCTACACAGTATTATTAAACTGGTGTTCCTATGCCCGACTTGTTCTTTGCAACACAAACAAGCTTACAGTATTGGAAAACTTGCCACATGCACTTTATTAAAAATAGTTTAATTGTGCCGCCTTCACCGCTAACCCCTGCACTTCCCTCCCACCTGCGCCCCCAGCCCTGCCACACCACCTGTCAGCATGCCCTGCCACACCACCTCCCTGCCCAGTACCCCACACCTCCTTATGCCCAGCAGCCCCCATGCCCAGTGGCCCCTCACCCAGAGATCTCCACCACAGATCCCTATGCCCAGCGAGCTCCCCCTCACACACACCCCCCAACTGCCCAGCACCCCATATTCCTGAGGGAATTCAGCACCAAAAAATTCTGTGCACAATATTTTAAAATTCTGCAAATTTTGTCAATAAATAAATGTGAGGCTCTAGCATGGAAGTGGCAAGCATAGGCCACTGGCTGCACGGAGGTGGGAGATCACCCTGCAGCTTTCTTCCTCCCTGCCCCTCTCGTCCCCTCCCCTCCTTTCCTAGCATAGGGACTTGGCAGTGAGTTACCTCTGTGTGCACCTCAAAAGGCCACAGGAAAGCATTTTGCATGATGGCTGGGATGTGAGCCATGACCCAAAATCCATTTGGATGACAAAAAAGAAATAGCTGACACCAATGGCTGAGTCAAGCCCTCATCCAGGTCCTTGTCAGCCACCGCTGTGGGCCATCAACTCCCAAATGGCCTTTCATTCTCCCTAAAATAGAGCATTTCCCTCTAATCCTGAAAAGTAAAGAGGTGCTTAGGATATGCAGTTTAAAAAGAAAAGGAATTATATTCAGGCACCAGTCTCTTTTTCTGCCCTGATTTACACACCTGGTTGCCACACACGACTCAGTGGGATTGTACTGGGTATAACTCAGCACACAGTTTCAACAGTACTTCAGCAGTGGGGCTGGAGCCATAACCAGCCAAGTGTCATTTGAACAGTGGCTCTTGTTTTGGATTATTTAAGGCAGTTTTTAAAGGTCTTTGCCATGGGTGAGGAAGAAGGTGCTGCATTCTTAAAGGGATCTTTAAAATCAACTCTGCACTGTTCAGAACTCTCCCTCATTCAAAATGCTACCAGCTTGAGAGACAGCCCTGGAGATACTTGGATCCACAAGAAAAAAAATCATGTCCCTTTTCTCTAAATAGAAGTTTTCAGCTATTCCAGCCTTGTCAAGTGTGAGTCCATCTTCTTTCCCAGCTAAGTGGTTGCTCCCTCCTTGTATTCTGCAGCCCTGATTGCTGCTTTTCTGCTCTAGGTAATCCCCCTCCTCCCTTTGTTTTAGTGTCAGTTTCCTCCTGTTGACACCGTAATATTGTGAATGGGCAGGAAAAGCAAACGCCATCTTCTTTATTTTCCTTGTGTCTGCCTCTCTCTCCTCCCAGCCCCTGTCTGCTGCTAATCCCAGCTGAGGGAGGAAGGAGAGGAAAAGGTGACGGTCCAAAGGGGATCCTCAGCATCTGGGATTAAACTTCAGAGCAGAGGGAGGCGGAGTGAAAAGGAGACTAGGAGAGAGATTGCAGGGAGTTGCTGGCGGGGAAGGGCACGTGGGCAGAAGAGGGGAGAGGTACAGGTACAGGGTGGGTCTGCTCGGAACAGCTGCTCTCCCCTGGGGCCACCAGCCTGCTCCCGAGGAGGCCCTAGCACTAGCACATTCGCTGCTCGCTCACTGAGCCAGACAAAGAGCCTCCCCTGTTCTTTTGCTCTTTTCACTTCCCAGTCTGGTTCCCCCCCAGCCATCCCCAGCCCAGTTCCTCCTCCGCCCCGCCCCGCTTCCTGTAGTCCTGTGCCTGGCTCTACCCCCCGAGCTCGGCTTCCCCCCATCTCTTCCCAGCCTCCGGGTATTCCCCCGCTCTGTTCCCAGCCTTGCCCAGCCCCCCACCACCTGGCCTGGCTCCCCCTGCTCACTCACATTCAAACTTTTGCTCCTGGCCCCACCCAAGCTGGAGCCCTCAGCTGAGTAGTGAGTGGGTGGAGGGGATGGACCAGGGGGTCTGGAAGAAGCCTGCTGGCCCAGCGTGGGGGAAGGGCCAGAAAGAAGTCTGCAGCCAGTGAGGGTGGTGCCCCAAATTTTCGGGTGCACTACGCAGCCGTGTGTGCTGCATATGCCTAAGGATGACCCTGAAAGTAGATTTTAGAACTTTTTCTCTTAAAACTGGACTATTGGGATCTTCGTTCTCTATGTTTGATGGAGACCCATGACATCTTTGGTGGATCAAATATTTTAGATGTTTAACTAACCCCTGCTCTTAGTTATGCAAAAGGCGAGCTGCAACTCCAACAGCCTCATGTTACATCAGGAAAATGGTGTTTGGAGTTCTTTATGAACTGTAAAGCAGTAGTCAATTACAACAACTTTCTTTTTGCTTTGCAATTCATTTTACAATAGGAATGGGTGGAAAAACAGATTTTTTTGTAATTTGGGATAAAGTAAGTATTTTAAAGAAAACTTAACTGTTGGTTTAAGAATCAACAATTTCTCATTTGAAATCCCCTGACTTAATGAGGTACAACACCAGATTAGATCTGATGAACTTTTAATGAAAACCAAATCAGAAGCATTTCAAATACAGACCATGAAGAGGTTGCTCTGAACCTGAATTTGGAAGCCTTGAGCTTACAAAATAGAAACTTGAATGAAAGGAACATTTCTTCCACCAATTCAAGCCAACATTGGAAAACAATGTCCCGATGTTGCAAAAAATTACACATAAGTTTAGATTTAAATGTATGAGTAGTGCCAGAGGGTGAAATCTTGGCCGGCATTAAAGGTAGTGGCAAAACTCTCATTTACTTCAGTGGGGCCAGGATTTCACTCACTTACTTTAATGGGACTGTACACTTGTTTGAAGGTAAGCACATACATAAGTGTTTGCAGGACTGGGGCCCAAATGTAACATTATGTCTGGCCACAATTGCAAATTAATGTGTAATTATTAAGAAGAAAGAGCTGAACTACCCAGTTATTCGCTGGGTCTTACATTGCAACTTTCCATAATGCATGGAAACCAGAAAATAGACTTTTATTAGAAATGAACTATATAGTTAGGGTAACTAATATAACCGAGGTTAGCTTAGCTTGGGTGTAAAGCAATACCTGCATTACTGTGTCCTCACTGTTTCTTCCCTCACCTATGTGTGTCTGGAAGCATATCCTGTTGTTCTTTGCGCTGAGATGTTCCATGCTTTGTTCAATTGTGGGAGAACTTGCCCATCTTTGGGGCAGGAATGGGAAACGGAGTCAGACTGTCAGCATTTGAGTGACTTTAGCCTGCACCCTCAGTGCAAAGTGGTTGGGTTCTAGTCTGAGTTAAAGTGTAACCCGGGCTCTAACCTATACTCCCGTCTGAATAAGCTAGCCAGGGCTTAAAGCACCTCCAAACCCTGGTAAAAAGCTTCTGTGGGGGAGGGGGAATGGTAGAGGGGGCTGGGCTAAAGCCCAGATAAGAGGCTGGGTTAATGCGGCAGTGAAGATACAGCCTTAGATGCAAATTTTCAAAGTGTTGCCCCTATTCTAGGCTTTAAAACTCCCCTTAAAGTCAGAAGGTTTTGTACTGGTAACATTGCGTACAATTGCTATTAAAAGGTAAATTTTTCAGTAATCTTCTCTTGTGGATGAATGTACAGTTAATATTATATTCTGCTTGAGGTGGTCTTTTGGACTGCGCTAGTCACAGAAAAAACCCTGTAAATTACAACAATTTGTTTTATAATCTCCCTTTCTTTCTTGCTTTTGGGCCAGACAGTAAGGGAAGGAAAACAAATTTCAATATTTTCTTGATCATAAGATTTCATACTTTTAGTTCAGATCGTTTTTCTGAGAGATATTATCTTGTAAACCCAGCAACGATTTTTAATACTCCTGGGCTGAACTTGAAATGACCCAGATCTTGCCATGGCTCAAGCTATGACTTTATTTAATTGAAAATGCATAACACAGGTTTTGTTAAACATTAGAATTCTGCCTCCCCTTGGGGTTTTATTCCCAAAGAATGTTTACAATGAATTGTTTTTGGGAACAGCGTACTGTCTTTTGTTTCTGTATAAAATTGAGGGCTTGCAAATGAAGGAATAAAGAGGCCTCTTTATTCATGTCCCAAAGTCTTTGTTTCATTGGGCATTGTTTCACTTTATAAGAGTTGTTCAGTACATCTAGCTTGTTGGAAAGGCTGAAGGATTCCCAGGCACATCAGTGCAGACTTTTAAAAATCCCGTTATCTACTCAATTGCCCACCCTGGATTTATTTGTTTCACGGATACCATAAAAGACTATTTTTTCCCTATCACGTTTGCTTTGAGATCACCTTTGCACAGTAGTTTAAACAGTTCTTTCTTTAAATTATGGAAGCTATATGAAACCATTAGTTGTGTTATAAAGCTGGGAAAAAAGGAAGATTCAGTCATTATTTTTGATTTAGTAGTTTTTCAGTATTGAAAAAAACTCTAAACATCTTTGTCATTTATAAATCTGATACTTAGCTGAGTGTTCAGTACAGGTCCCTCATAACTCAGAGTTATAACTTTGTTTGCAGTCTTAAATTATATATATGCTTTTGTCATTTACATTTTGTTTTAAGCATTTTTGTCTATAAAGTGTAAAAAGCATGTAAGTAATTGACATAGCTGAGAGATCTGTGGTGCACTTTAAGTCACAATTAAATGCAGTCCACAGTTTAAAGTTAATTGGACACAGACACACTTGACAACTAGGAGCCCTGTTCAGGTGCTTACTCTGATAAAATGTACTACCTCACAAATGGATGGTAGGTTAATTAAAACTAAAATTGCAGTATGCTGACAGATTTGCTGTTCTGATACAACTCTTGAAATGAACCAGGATCAGCTGGATGTGGGCTCAGCTGAACACTTCAAGAATTTCTCCAAGTGATAAAATTCTTGTAATGGGAGTTGAAAAGCTGACTACCAATATGTGCCAATGGAAAAAAAGACTTTGGTACATTTATCCCCACTAATGAGTGAAAAGACCTGTGAGCCATAAAATGTATGAATATGTTTGAGTCCCACAAGACTATCCAATGTGGTGTTCCATTATGATCACAAACACTTCTTCTTTTGTTTGATACATTATTTTAAACAAAGTAAGTACTAGGATCATACAAAAGATGGCCACTGTGGCTTAAGCAGCAGGACTGTTTGTAACCATACACTGTTATTTGGCCACATATAAACTAGAATTTTGCTATGTGCGCCACTAATATAAAAAATGAACCAAATAGAAAACCTTATTAGTTCTTTGCCTCATAGAATTGTATGTAGTTACTGATGACTATGCATAGTTGATAGGTTAACTCTTTAACTTTAAAACCTGCTTGGAAATAAAGGAGAAAGGTGAAAATACCCATTTTAAATGTCTTTTGTGGAAGTTATTTTTCTCAAACTGTGAAAACGATATGTGATTTGGAAAAGGCTTTATTTTTAGAAGTGAGATAGTAAACTCAGTTTCAGTGGCTAATATATTGCCGTGTTATGCTGATTTAGTAATATCTCCTTCTCTCTTTCACATAGAAGGT
The DNA here is from genome assembly GCF_965152275.1 of Natator depressus. Taxonomy (NCBI): domain Eukaryota; kingdom Metazoa; phylum Chordata; order Testudines; family Cheloniidae; genus Natator; species Natator depressus. The sequence continues at coordinate 76,779,621 of NC_134235.1, forward strand.
GATTGTAGTAGAAGTATGTGGCCTTTCTATGATCTCTGTTTAAATATAGGTTCAGCTAATTAAAATGTTGCACTTGTGATTTTTTTTCTCTCAGCTATTTACCCATTGAGCGAATGCAGACACAGAAAAGTACCCACAACCAAACATTTTAAACTGATGGTTAAATGTCTCCTCTCAAAAGTAACATATCCATGTCTGAAAAAGTTGGTGATCAGTTTTGTGCAATGTTTATTTCCAGGAATGATTTTGTCCCCTCTGTGATTCCACTTCAGTTTCAATGGCTGTTTTAGTTGAAATGTTCAGTTGTTAGAGGAATCAAGATTGTGTATTATTTAGATCTTATGAGACAAATGGGATTTGTTCCCTCCATTCCAGTTATCAAAAAGATTAACCCTTTGCCCTCAGAGTTCTAATTGCAGCTATTTAGATACAAAGACGTTGTGGTAACAAACGGGGTTTACGCCAAGTGGAATGTTTCTCAGCTGAATGGGACTGCAAGTATTACATACATTTTGTCTTGCATTTCAGGCACCAATAAAAGCAACTTGTGAAGGCATATTATGCAAGACTGGATTTCCCGAAGATGTTTACAATGCAGTCATATCGAGGGGTTTAAACGAAGGACAGCCTCTTCTCAATGGTATTGTTAGAAGAGACATTCTGTTTTCTTATTATCTATAATCTTGAACGTAAATTGGACTCAAGGGCTTCTTTTAAGCTTCTTAAATAAGACCTTTTTTATTTCAGCTATATTACTTGATTTTTTCCCTCAACTTATTGTAATGAGACTTGAGGGAAAGTTTGCTGACCTTAACAGTAACTTGTGAACCTCCCACTGACAATAGTTTGGAGATATGTGAGTTCTGGCAAATATTCCCTTGACTCTCTCCTAATGTACTCCTCAGCAAAGACTTCATACTGAACTGTATTTCTTATATATTACCTCCCAGTAATTGCACTATTAGCATATGTCCCCACTGTGTTACTAGAAAGGCCCCTTACATGAATGGTCAATGGGGGGAATGGGGAATAAGAGCCTTCCACTTTACCTGACCCACAAAGGGGTCATAAATAACTGCAGTCCTTGTGACCAGCGTAGCACTGGGGCTGTTCTCTTATTATTCCTTTGAAGGCCCACCTTACTCTAAAGTGGGTGGGAAGAGGCACAGAGAAGGCAGAGTCATGGCTCCGCTGTTCCATGCATTGGCCAGTGGAGTTTACCAGTCACATGGATGTAGGGGGGTATGCTGTACCCCTTTAAGAGTGTAGCAGTGTACCTGCTCCCCCTGTGCACTGGCAGAGTATCTCCAGTGCTACGTGTTGGGCAGTGTGGCTCTTCATCGCCCCAACGCAGATCTATGTCTAAATGGCACAAAGCCCAGAATGAAGCTAACAAAGTCCTAAACTCACAATGAGCTCTGCAAGTGCAGACTCCGGTGCCTATGCGGAATTTAACTGAACTTACCTGGGCCCATGGGGAGTCCCATTATCTCCTGGACTGGAGTTTTAATATGCAGTTCTGTATGTCTATTTTTTTGGGGGGAGATACAGATGTTGTTTCTCTTTCTAGAATGCAAAGTGGCATATTTGCTAAGTATTTATTAGTGTATAAAATTGCACCTCAATAGTTACATTTAAGTGGAATAGTAATGGTTAGCAGATGGTCTAAAATGTAAGAAATACACATTAATTTTGCTGTCTTATAATTTGTGAATATCAAAGAAATTGCTTTCTAGCTAATTTAGAAATTGTGGAGCTGATCAACAGGATTAGTTTCAGGCAGTTTCAAATACATCTTAAATAAGGACTAATTTAATTCCATTCGTTGTTTCTCTCCCATATGAATATGGCTTCACAGATCAAGACATTTAAATGAAAAGATCTTTCTTAAAGGAAGCTAAAACACAAACGGATCCTTGAAACAAAAGCATTAGTCTTGATTTAGCAAACTGTATGTAGCAGTATCTCCCCATAATTATATTTTACGGACCTGTTCTGTGTTTTTTATAACTATAATGGAAATTTGAATGCAGAAATAATTGATTAACTTTAATGTATTAGAAACTGAGTTATTCAAGTATTCTTCTGCTTTATTTCAAGCAACTAAACACTCTCCATTGCAGACTTTATTTTGTTAAAAGGGTAGCTTAGAAATTAATGTAATAAATTGAAGTAAATATTTTGCCAAATTGAGGTAGTCTGGTTTGAGTAAAGGTGGGGATTTTTTTTATTCCCCCCATCTGGGAATTGTTTACATTTTTATTTATTACTTAATGCTTATTTTACATTAGCACCCACAGTTCTCACTGTGCTAGGTGCTGTACAAACACAACAGACGGCATTGTCCCTGCCCTGAAGAACCTACAATTTAAGAAGACAAGTGCTTGTGGAAGGTTCCAGTTGAGAAGCACTGAAGACAGAATGCTTCTAGTTAAGCATAAAACAGACACCACATAGACAGTAAAATCTTCCCTACGTTGCCCTGGTCAGTCTCCTTGGCCATTCGGTCTTTGCCCTCCTCGGAAACTTCTGACAAAGCTTTTTCCTTTGATATTTTTTTTTAAAATGGTTTGGATACCTGTCCTATTAAGAATTGAACTGAGATATTGAACTCATTTCATATCAACCATCTGATGGTAATGAATTTGTCACTACTAATCTAAGTGGGATTTGAGACAGTGCCATACAGATGAAAGACTTTCCCATTCATTACCAGCTCCATGAGCCAGTCAGTATGCTGCTGATTTTTACTTTTTAACTAAGTGTGTGAAGCAATATAGCCAATCTTCCCTTGAAAGATATTAAAATGTATGACGTTTTAGGGAAGTAGGAATTGGAAAAAATGTACAATGCATACAATATGTATCACATATGTGAGATAACATGAACTAGTTGAAAAATGACCTGGGTGAGTTTGTCTTCCTACCACAACTTCCTCAGCAGAATCATTGTAACGGTTAATTCTTTTGAAAATTTTGACATGCTTAAAAAGCATATAATTTGCCGTTACACACAAACATACAGTCCATCATTGCGTGGCTTTGACTTAAATGTAATTATACTTTCATTTTGAAATATGATTGTTGTGAAAAGCCCATTTTCTGATTATTAAGCTAGATGGAGATGACAATTGAAGTTAAGTATAGTTGCATGACATTTGCTTCTAAAGAAAAATTATGGATCTGATTCTGATCTCACGAGTAAATAGTCTCATATTTCTAACTCCTTTGAAATCAGTGGACTTACTTCAGATTCACTCTGTAATGATAGGTTTCCTGTAGGGTTGCAGAAATGAGAGCACTAAAGATTTTTTTGGTTATGCACTTTGATGTCACATTCACAGAGGCTTTATTATCCTCTTTGCCAGAAGTAAAATAGACAATGACCACTCACTGTCTTTGTTTTCTTTCATAAAAAATGTTGACTCAGAAAATGACCAAACAATTAACACTTTTTTCATTATTTCCCTTTTGTCTTAATGGTTAGACAGCCAACATCTTTAAGGTTTCTGTTTTTAGAATATTATGTTCCCCTCCCTCCCAAAATTTAAATAAAAGTCAGACTTATGTGAATGTTGTATAGGGAGCCATGCCTGAGAGATCTTTCAGTTGCACACTCAGTAAGATACAACAGATACAGGGAATCTGTTTTAAAATATTATATATGGACATTTACTGTACAGGACGTTGGGTGATGTTCCACAGCTAATGAACCACACTGGGTCTTGTATTTTCTGTATGTCCCCCCTCCCCTCCCCCCCAATTTCTAGGTTCCTTCACCTGTAGTCTGTACTAAAGAGGTGGTGGGGAGATATTTGCAAATATTGAATTTTTGTTTCATATTTTAAAATATTTACATTTTCTAGCAGATGTGCCTCTAATACAGAGTTTCCTAACTTGTAGGGTTGTCACAAACCTCAGACTAGTCTGGGATGTGTGGGGACCACGGGGAATAGCCTGGGGAGAGGAGAGGAGAAGAGAAGAGAGGAACAGTACAGGCAGAGATGGCTGCATAGCTCTGCACCCACTCCATGCTTTCACTGCATATGCTTTCTGTGGCAAGACACCAAGCCACAGATGGCAACCATGTCCAGGAAAAGAGGCAGAATGTAATAGATGCCTCACAATGGGATATTTTGCAAAAAGCATGCAGATCACCAAGAGCAGTAGAAACAATCCCAAGAGGATGTGTTGCAGTGGGGAGCTTAATAAAGATAGGAACTTCTTGGTCAGGGAGTTTTCTAATTGCTGCTTAAAGCATAGCTCTTGTGTTTGTCCTCACACGGCACTCTCCTCTTTTTAAAGGTAGAGGAGTAGGTAGTTAGCTCCTTGAATGTTACCTGTCTTCCTTCCCTGTTTCTACAGCAGCTCCTAGAGCCAGCAGCAATGGGAACTCATGGGTTTAGGGGTGCAGGCTCCGATAAGCTTAGCTCATGGGCTCAAGCATCTCTTGTTTATTTCCATTTCACTTGTGTCAGCTGTCTGAGTTCATACCCCTTGGGGCGGGGGGTAAACATTCTTTCATTTGCAAGTTAAAGTTCACAGCAGGATTAAAGAATCTTAGCTGTCATTTTATCTTAGAATTACTTTATTCCTATGATCAAGATGCAGTACAGTCATGCTACTATGCCCTAATTCATACTGGCTCCTAAATGTAAACAGAAGGTATGGGGTCTGATTTTGTGCTCACTTTCAAATGTTTTACACCATTATTATTCCAATCATTTTAATGGAGTTACTCTGGCTTTACATAAGTGTAAATTAGCTCAGAATCAAACTTACTATGTTTGCAGAAAATTAGAAATCTCTGTGACAACAAAATGGTATAAAGAGCCCCTCACTCCGCTCCTAATCCCTATTATGATTTAGCTGCAGACAAAGCTGTGTGCTTTCTTGATAGAGAAGCTCTAGGGTGAATCTCTAAAGACAATTCTCTGGCTTTCAGGGGCTAGACTCAAAAATTGATTCTTTTGAGTCTGTGTGATCTATTGGCTAATAGGACTTCTTTACTGGAGGGCAAAAGTGGAGTAGTAGAGTAAAACCTAGAAGCAATTCCAATTTGGAAGTTAAAGGTTAAAATAGCTTGAAAAGTTTGATATACACAAATGAAAGCAAAAAGCAGAGAGAGATATAAAACTACCTTTAATTTACTGCCAACTCTGTCCTTGTCTTGACCCTCCGTGCCTGCATGCTACAAGGATGTATAATCAGTGATTTAGGTGACATAACATATGCCTTGGAATTCTTGGGGTAAAAGAGGGTAAGTTAAGGAGGGAGTTTGATTTTAAATATTAATGTCCTTTCTTTTGCTGATTTGTCACATTAACTTTTTTTTTTTTAGTTTAGCGTGAGAAAAAGAATTAGGATCTTGTTTATTACAAATAAATTTCTAACTTGTTTAGCTAAATCTTTAGGAGTCTATCCTGCAAACAATTACACAGGTGAGTAAAGTTGCATTCCCACTGAAGTAATTCATCTGAGTAAAATTATTTGGGGTCATGTTTGCAAAATCAGACCCTACATTTACAGATGCTTGATCTATTAGTCTGTGGTAGGGCTTATGAAGATATTTTATTTTTTGTCAGTCTTGTTATTGCACATGTGCTCTAAGTTTTGTGCTAAGAGGGTTCTTTTTCTAATCAAGATTTTTTATGTGGATTGTGTATTTATAATAATGTTCAGAGCTGGCACAGTTACAGAATGGTTAAGAAGAAGATATCTTAGTGTCGGTCACTGAGATGAAACAATGATTACAGATGGGTAAGATTATCTCAGTTTCTTCTTTCTTCTTCAGGACATCATTACAAGGCAGAGTTAAGATTGTTTTAAGATCATAAGAATAGCCATACTGAGTCAGACCAATGGTTCATCTAGACCAGTATCCTTTCTTCCAACAGTGGCAGGTGCCAGATGTTTCAGAGGGAATGAATAGAACAGGCCAATGTATCCAGTGATCTATCTCCTGTCATCCAGTCCGAACTTCTGGCATTCAGAAGTTTAGGGACACCCAGAGCATGGGGTTGCATCCCTGACCATCTTGGCTAATAGCCACTGATGGACCTCTCCTCCATTAACTTAACTAAATCTTTTTTGAACCCAATTATACTTTTAGGCCTGTGTTACACAGAAAAGCTTTGTTTATAGGTATATGTTAATTAATGGTCTTTTAAAGTAGGGTTCTGAATTGTATAGTTAACTATAGGTAATGATTATTCTGGGATTTAGTGTTTTGTTTTTTAAATGTGTGTAATGGTAAATATTGTTTGTACAAACACTTCACAGCCTTAACTGTTACTAACAAGACTTTTTTGTTTTGGCATTTCCATGATTTTTTTTCGTAGTTGTAATGAACTACTGAAAATATAAATGTTGATTTAAAAAAAAAAAAAAACTGGTTGGAGAATGGTAGATCAGCGGCATGAAAGAGGCTTTTCTTTTTGGGAGAATCCTGTCACTTGGGGCCTGTTGGCAGGCTTTCTAATTCCTCCTCTGTTGTTGATGTCTCTCATTATCTCAGACTCTTTTATGAGGTCCATGTTATGGAGGCTGGAAATGGAAACGTAGGAGATGGAGGTAGCATGAATATAAAGACAGTTGGTTGCTGGCCATGTGGTCTGCTCCCATCACTCTAGCAACTTGAGAAATGAACCAATTGGAGATCCCCTGGAATTTCAACAGCCAGTCATACATTCCTTTTCAGACTGGGGTTGGAGTGAACTCCTTAACGCCATTTCTTCAGTCCCCTGGATGCTGAAGGAACACCAGCTGGTATATTTTTCTACTACTGCTTCCTCAGCCTTCCCATCTCAGGCAGAGAAACAGAAGGCACATTCTCCCAAGGTGCCTGAAGAGGATCCTCTTGCTATTTTAAGGAATCCTACTGTGACGGGTTCAGTCACAGATACCTCCTTGGGACTGTCACCTGATGTGCTGAGACTACCTCTGAGCCCGTTTGGACCTCCAGCACCCTGCCTTGTTGAGCCAGACACACTAGTCTGCTCTATCACAGATCCAGGGTCTGAACCACATGCCCCAAAGCTGCAGACGTAACTGAAAATAGCTTAAGAAGTGCTCCTGTCTCTAGCATCCAGACACCCAGCTCCCAATGGGATCCAGACCCCAAATAAATCCTTTTCACTCTGTATAAAGCTTATACAGGGGTAAACTCATAAATTTACCGCGCTCTATAACACTGATAGAGAGAGATGTACAGTTGTTTGCTCCCCCACGTACTAATTATTTACTCTGGGTTCAATAATAAACAAAAGTGATTTTATTAAGTATAAAAAGTAGGATTTAAGTGGTTCCAAATAATAACAGACAGAACAAAGTAAGTTACCAAGCAAAATAAAACAAAAACACGCAAATCTAAGCCTAAAACATTAAGAAACAGATGACAGATAAAATCTTACCCTCAGAGATGTTCCAATAAGCTTCTTTCACAGACTGGACTCTTTCCTAGTCTGGGCCCAATCCTTTCCCCGGTATAGTTCTTGTTAGCTCCAGCTCAGGTGGTAAGTAGGGGATTTCTCATGACTGGAACCTCCTTTGTTCTGTTCCACCCCCTTATATAGCTTTGGCACAAGGCAGGAATCTTTTGTCTCTCTGAGTCCCCACCCATCCTTCTAAATGGAAAAGCACCAGGTTTAAGATGGATTCCAGTACCAGGTGACATGATCACATGTCCTGTGAGACCCCCAAGCCTTCATTCTTCCTGACCTGACTCTTGGGCAGAGAAAGAAAAGCCACATTCTCCCAAGGTGCCTGCAGAGGATCCTCTTGCTATTTTAAGGAACCCAACTGTTAGGCACTCCATGAAAAATATCAAACGGGATGAGGGGGAGGTATACCAATCAGGTAAAGGAGTGGAGTGCAAATAAACAGCCCTATACTTATTTTTCCCCCACCAAACACTAATGCAGTATGATGAATTTGCTGAACAGTCACAGGTCAGCAGAGGGGCTGTGTCATGAACTGTTAATAGCAAATCTCCTGGTGCTCTTCTTGCTCCTGATTGGAAGGATATAGGCTGCGAAGAGGAGAAAGGGTCTGTGGCATTCGGTCATATTCAACAATAGGGCAGGGATGCAGGGTGTCTGGGTACCTTGAAAGGAGCATGACAGTTGGAGACAGCTGGTAGAGTATGTTGGGTTTCACTAGGTGCTAGACCCTGTGTCTAGTATTTGAATCATAGAATCATAGAATATCAGGGTTAGAAGGGACCTCAGGAGGTCATCTAGTCCAACCCCCTGCTCAAAGCAGGACCAATCCCCAATTAAATCATCCCAGCCAGGGCTTTGTCAAGCCTGACCTTAAAAACTTCTAAGGAAGGAGATTCCACCACCTCCCTAGGTAACGCATTCCAGTGTTTCACCACCCTCCTAGTGAAAAAGTTTTTCCTAATATCCAGCCTAAATCTCCCTCACTGCAACTTGAGACCATTACTCCTTGTTCTGTCATCTGCTACCACTGAGAACAGTCTAGAGCCATCCTCTTTGGAACCCCCTTTCAGGTAGTTGAAAGCAACTATCAAATCCCCCCTCATTCTTCTCTTCCGTAGACTAAACATCCCCAGTTCCCTCAGCCGCTCCTCATAACTCATGTGTTCCAGTCCCCTAATCATTTTTGTTGCCCTCCGCTGAACTCTTTCCAATTTTTCCACATCCTTCTTGTAGTGTGGGGCCCAAAACTGGACACAGTACTCCAGATGAGGCCTCACCAGTGTCGAATAGAGGGGAATGATCACGTCCCTCGATCTGCTGGCAATGCCCCTACTTATACATCCCAAAATGCCATTGGCCTTCTTGGCAACAAGGGCACACTGTTGACTCATATCCCGCTTCTCGTCCACTGTAACCCCTAGGTCCTTTTCTGCAGAACTGCTGCCAAGCCATTCGGTCCCTAGTCTGTAGCGGTGCATGGGATTCTTCCGTCCTAAGTGCAGGACTCTGCACTTGTCCTTGTTGAACCTCATCAGATTTCTTTTGGCCCAATCCTCTAATTTGTCTAGGTCTCTCTGTATCCTATCCCTACCCTCCAGCGTATCTACCTCTCCTCCCAATTTAGTGTCATCTGCAAACTTGCTGAGGGTGCAATCCACACCATCCTCCAGATCATTTATGAAGATATTGAACAAAACCGGCCCCAGGACCAACCCTTGGGGCACTCCACTTGATACCGGCTGCCAACTAGACATGGAGCCATTGATCACTACCCATTGAGCCCGACAATCTAGCCAGCTTTCTATCCACCTTATAGTCCATTCATCCAGCCCATACTTCTTTAACTTGCTGGCAAGAATACTGTGGGAGACAGTGTCAAAAGCTTTGCTAAAGTCAAGGAACAACACGTCCACTGCTTTCCCTTCATCCACAGAACCAGTTATCTCATCATAGAAGGCAATTAGATTAGTCAGGCATGACTTGCCCTTGGTGAATCCATGCTGACTGTTCCTGATCACTTTCCTCTCCTCTAAGTGCTTCAGAATTGATTCCTTGAGGACCTGCTCCATGATTTGGAGCCTCTGACATCTAGTGTACAGCGTCATCCATCATCTAGAAGGACCTGGTGTCCTCCTGCTCCCCACGAAGGGCCGGAGATTACAGTAATCTTCTTGATAATGGGATTACTTGGCTGTTTTTGGTGCAAATGTATATGCATTGTCTTTTATGCTGTGAACAAAACTGCTCATCAGTAACTTTAGAAGAGAGAACACCTCATACTGTGCTTAAAATTAGAGCCAATAACCCTTCTATTAAGGCTTCTTTTTCCTTCTGTAAACAATTATTCTCTTGTGCCAGTCGCATGTACTATGTTTCTTTGTGTTCCATCAGACCTTAACATTAGAGCTCGTCAGGAGTTTTCTGTTAGAATAATTTTGCAACAGGAAATTCCCTTTTTGTAAAATCCAAATTGTCCATGGGAGAATTTTAATTTTGTCAAAAAATGTCTGTTTTCCATTAGAAAATCAAAATGAGGCTGCCTGCCTGGTAGGCTCTTGTCAATTTTGCTTTCACCCTGCAGGCAGCAAATGAAATTGACAAGAGCCTTCCATGCTGGCAGCTGGGAGCTGCAGACAGGCTTCTGAGGGAGGTCGAACAGCAGAGCACGATGGCTCTCTGCTTGCCCTGCAGGCCAAATGCTGGAGAGGCTGAGTGCCCTCGCTCCTTCTGCAGCCTCTCAAAGCTTTTAACTTATTCTCAAACACTTGACCTCTAGAAAACAAAATATTCCCTTTCTGAAGCCAGAACTTCCTTCTTGTCCATTATAATGTGGTTTCTTACACACACCCCGCACCCCAGTTAAATATAGAATATATCCTAGAGTATGTATAAAATATTTGTTCACCTTATTGAACAGCTGTAAAATACCTATATTAACTCGGCATCTTTTTTTGGCTTTTCAGTTTTTGTAAACTTTTACATCTGATTTAAAGTTAGGGTGTCCAATTTTAATTTCTTTAAATTTCTAGTTAAACTGTTCATTCATATTTTTGTCTTTTAATAACTGATCAAAATAATAATATATAGATAAAATGTGATACATAATAGTCATTAAATACAACATTTTGGATATATATACAGTGGGTCAAAATTAAGTCCTCACTTAAATTCATGAAATTCCATTGTCTTCACTGAGGCTTTTAGTTGTAATGAAGGTTAAAATTTGGTCCTGTGTATACATCCAAACTGTCAAAGGAGTGCTCATGTCTGTAATGTAGTAGCCCTTACTAGCTTGAATTCTGAATAAATATTTTTTGCCATTTGAATTTAAGCTTAAATATTGAACATTTAGCTTTTCTAAACCCTATATTCCAGTTTCATTTTATTACATTTACTTGACGGAGAAAAGCAAATACTGAAAATAAAGAGAGGATATGAAAAGATGAAATACTGTTTTCAAATGAGTTTTCAATTGTCATATCCATCAGAACTTCTTTGTTTTCCTTTTCTCTTGTGGAGTACCTGAGGCTAAAGACAGAAGTATTTGTTTAACTCTGTTAAACAACCCCCCCCCCCCGCACCAAAAACAAAACAAAACAAAATCACACTTCTGTTCCTGAATTTCAGTACAGTGGCTTATGATGCATTTTGATATGGTGAAAATCCATTTATAGAGAAATAAATATAAATCCTGTATTGTTAGAATGTGTAAATTCTTATTCTAGGTAAGAGTGTGCTTTTGCTTATGGTAAAGTTATTTGTGGGGAGAAATACTTCATTCACGTTATTTCATTTCCTCTTTAACTGTATGAACAAATGCTTATAAAGATCTAAAATACAGTGTTCTTCATATGTAAGAAAATATTAAGTATAAGGGCTGAATCCTTGGCTGTGCCCAGTAAGCCCTGGGCACAGCTCAACAGGGAGCTGGAAGGGAGTTGTTTGTGACTGTGATCTTAAGGCCAGTTTTACACCATTTCCAATGTCATTTAGAGCAGCCTTAGGGCTGCTCTAAACTATGCCATCTGGTAATAGCTCTCAAAGGACCATTACACCTCCTGGGATCACTGGAATGCAGCATTCTTCAGCTATCATCTCTCTATATGGGAAGGCTATGGCTATGCCAGAGTTTTGCACAGGGGCTAGAGCACACAAAGTTGAGGATTTGGCCCTAAAAGGGGGGAATTTAGTTATGGAGGCCTCCAATTAAAAAACAAACAAACTTTAAAAATAAATTAGAAAGGGCCATTGTATTGGAAATTGCAGAACAAAAATGCAAGTGAGTATGTATTCACATAATTCCTACGTGAAACCCTGTTGATTTTCACATTGTGTGTGTAATTATACATTCTGTTCTATCATTTAGAACTACAATGGCATCTTTTGTTGACTTGTCATCTTTCTAACAACCCAGGAGACAAACTTACAAAAGCTTCCTATTGAACTGATATTATAGGGAAATATCCTGTATTGCAGAACATATTAACATACTAAATATAACTGATTTCCAGTAGTAGCTAAATACTTAATGACTAAATTAAATAATACTGTGTTAAAGTTCTTGACATCAATCAACAAATACAAAGTTATTTTGAGCCACTCTGACTTCAACTCTATGCAGTGAGCCAAATTCATTCTTGGTGTCATTCCAGTGTCTTCTATGGAGTTATACCAGAGATGAATTTGTGTTACTATGCCTAATTCACAGATTAGAGGCAAGGATTCTGTAGAAATGCACATGTTGTACAGGCCACCATATTCTGTTGCTATCTATCATATAGTTTCACATTATGAAATTTTTGTTTTACAAGTTTTCCTTAAAAAGAAAAACTAGGAAACTCCATACAAAAAGCAATGTTAACAAAAAAGTAAGGTTGAAGAGAAAAGCATGCATATGTAAAGCAGTGTTAATATTGCGGTTGCACATATTTTGATGATTTCCTTTTACATATGCCTTGTGATGCAGTTTCACACACAGTTTCCACAGGATCCTACCTCAGTCAGTGCCTGATCCTGCAAACACGTATGCATGTGCTTAACTTACTATCATGATTAGGGCTCAGGATGTCAATACACAGACAATACGTACTGAATGAAACAGGTTGCCTAGCTCAGTGTCTGATTTTTGGGCCAAGATGCGAGTGCAGATTCCAAAATGTAAATATGGAGTAAATCTTTTGAAAGCTGGAGACTTTGAATTTACACTGCTATAACGGAGGCCGTATTTTGTCACTTATATTGAATGGACTTGGTGTAATGAATGAGACCGGGGGCCATTCATTGATCAATGAAAGTAAAATATATAATTCAGCTGCTTCAGTCACAGATCACTATCCAGTTTATTTCCTATGGAAATATATTTATATAACCATGTAATTAAAGAATACGTTGTAATGCATACACTGTCTGCGACAGAGTAAAGATCGCATAGGCAACCTTAGAAGAGATACTGATAACTTGACATTTTAGTTATTTTTAAAAAAATGTAAAAAGTAGTTTCAGGTAGGACACTTGGCTGAGCCCCCCCTGCCAGTTCTTGGGGTTTTACAATCACACTCTTATTTTTAAAATGTTTTTCTCTCCCTTGTATGGGTTTTTTGGACAGCAAAACAGGGAAGACTGACTGACAATACAGGGAAACTGACTAGACAAAATGTTGTCAAATGTAAAAGTAAACAAACAGAGGAAAGACACTTTCTATAGTATCTCAGTTACAGTATGTTTAGATAGTGGTACTGTTCAGATAATGACTTGTGTTTAAGTAGATTGTGGCCTTTTAAAATGATTTTAATGTGTCTTTTTATATAGTGGATAGAGCATAAAGAAGTGTGTATTACAGAGGCAACTAGAGTACTGCTAGCAGAGTAAAAAGCAGAATGGTAGCTTTAACTATGAATGTGTTCAGTTTTAATGACTTACACCTTGATCCTGCATCTTGTAAGTCAATGGGAGATTTGCCATTGACTTAGGTGAGTGACCTTCAGAGAGTGACCTTGAAGACCCATGGCCAAGTAGCTTAGGCAGGGAGGCAAAAGAAGAGCCCTGATCGGTTGAGTCCTCTTTAGACAGAGGTTGTTCACACCCCATTTAAAGAGGGAATTGTCCTTAATATTCCTGGACTTCTTCCCAGCATTCAGTACAGTCACTCAGAAGCTATTGTTATCCATTCTGCAAGAAGTAGCAGGGCTCCAAGGAAACTCACTACAATGAGTTAACTCTTTCTGGGAAAGAGGCACTAAGAAGGTAATGATGAGAATTGCACCACTCCTCGCTTGTAGAGACTCACAAGGCTCAAGTGTCTTCCCAGACCTATTTAATATTTACATATATCCACTAGGAGAACCTGGGGGGACTTCACGGATTCATATGATGATAATATGCACTTACCTGTCCATTTTTTTTCAACCTATAATAACTGCGTGGAGACCTCATTATCCCAGTATCTGGCTAAGATCAGCAACTGCATAAAGAATAGCTGGTTGAAGCTGAACCCTAACAAGATGGAAGTTTACTTGTAAATAGAAGAGAAATAGTTTGAAGAACTTACAGCCATAGTGTGGCCTCCACTGATTAAGGATGCACAGCCACAAATCATTGTCAGTCTGCAGTTCTGAACTCTGCACTGAAGCTAAGCATTCACATAGTAGTGTCTGTAAGAACTAGATAGAAAACTGCTGCTTGTCACTGCTGCTAATGACCTGGCTTCAGTAATACATACTTTCAGCACTTCTCATCTAGATCATAGTAGTTGTCAAGGTTCCTTCCTCACTCTGAACTCTAGGGTACAGATGGGGGGGACCTGCATGAAAACCCCCCTAAGCTTATTTTTACCAGCTTAGGTTAAAACTTCTCCAAGGTACAAACTATTTTACCTTTTGCCCTTGGACTTTATTGCTGCCACCACCAAGCATCTAACAAATATAACAGGGAAAGAGCCCACTTGGAAACTTCTTTCTCCACAAAATCCCCCCAAGCCCTACACCCCCTTTCCTGGGGAAGGCTTGATTAAAAATCCACACCAATTTTCATAGATGAACACAGACCCAAACCCTTGGATCTTAAGAACAATGAAAAAGCAATCAGGTTCTTAAAGGAAGAATTTTAATTAAAGTAAAAGAATCACCTGTGTAAAATCAGGATGGTAAATAACTTACAGGGTAATCAGATTCAAAACATAGAGACTCCTTCTAGGCTAAACCTTAAGTTACAAAAAGACACAAAAACAGGAATATACATTCCATTCAGCACAACTCATTTTATCAGCCATTTAAACAAAACAGAATCTAACGCATATCTAACTAGATTGCTTACTGACTTTTTACAGGAGTTCTGACCTGCACTCCTGCTCTGGTCCTGGCAAAAGCAACACAGACAGAGAGAACCTTTGTCCCCGCCCCCCCGCCCGTAGCTTCGAAAGTATCTGGTCTCTTTGTTGGTCATTTTGGTCAGGTGCCAGCAAGGTTGTCTTAGCTTCTTAACCCTTTACAGGTGAAAGGGTTTTTCCTCTGGCCAGGAGGGATTTAAAGGTGTTTATCCTTCCCTTTATATTTATGACAGTAGTGCAGTCTACCTCTGCGTGAAAACATTAACGCTGATAAAACTACAGCTGGTACAGAATGCTGCAATACGTTCTGCAGCAACGCGGGACGCTACAGGCATGTATATCTGCCATTCATGTGGCAGGAAGGGAAAAGAACTATTGCAGACAGGCTAAGCAATGGACTGTGATGGACTGTCAGAAATAGTCCCCAGACCAAGGAGTGCTACAACAGATCTTCTTCCAAAGGGAGATCACCTGTTCATCAGTCACCTTGTCACAGGGCCCTTCTTCAGCTACCCTCTGTGCCACGCTGCCTTGCCTTGTTCCCATTGCCTGGTGGTCATAAACATACACAGGCTGTTTCTCTTTCACCACATGTACCTTTTATTCCACAGTTCTTTTGCAAGCAGAACATGACACAGGCATACTGCATCAGAAGCTTTCCACACAGCTCACTCACTGAGCTCCTCTCACCTGCTACCTGTTCCTCCCACCTCCCAGTCACTGCCAATTGTGTCAATAGCCTAGTAATAACCAGTCCGTGCTTGTAATCCCCCCAACAGAAGGTTGTTAACTGCTTTCAGCTGAGCCTGTAGTCATCTCCATGGTGTAGCAATCTTAGTGACCAGGGTGCTACAGCTAGCACTCTGTCATACCCCTGAACAAAATGCCACCCGTCATCTGCCTCTAATGCTGAAAAGAGATCAGAGTTGGTGAAGGCCATCTTCTCTGTCCCCTGTGAAGGAAAACTCGATGTTTCATCTTCTTGCCAGAACTTCTGGTAGTGAGGGTCCTAACCAAGTTCAAGCGATCCAAAGTTTGGATCATCTTAATGGTCCCTTGCTGGCTAATAGGAACAGAAAGAGGATCCAGCCCTTATACAGCACAAAATGAAATTACACCAGCTAGAGATTTCCGTTGGAGAACTTCCCCTCTGTCAGCCAGTGTAAAGCTGACAGAGGCAGCTGTTCTGTCTCCTGTGGCCTCTTCCTCTCTCACTGCTGCTGCCTCTGCTAGAGGTGCACCGCGCAGCAAAAGGGGAGTCATCTTACTGGGGAAAAGAGGGAGGTGAGGGAAGAGAAGAGGGGAAGAGGGCATGGCAGAGGGAGACTCCACTATGGCGGATTCTCTGTTGGTGGGAGGTCTTCTGCCAGCACTATCATTTAAAGCTGTCCTCCTGCAGCTACAATTTATGCCAGGCCTGGGTATCTGAGGATTTGGAAGACACGATTTGCTCCCTGTCAGTTCTCAGCTCTACACGACATTATGTGGAGGATTAAGCCCATAGTTCTCAACTCTGTTGCAAATGGCAGTAACCAATTCCATTACTTCCTGAGTCTGGCTGCTGGTAATCTCTGAGAACCAAGGCACCTAGTCCATCACTGGGCTGGGATCACTTTCTCTGGTGGCATGGCTGGTGAGAGGGGAGAGATCTAGCTCTTAGTAGAGGGTCAGCAGAATGAAATTGACCTGATTCTTGTCAGTTTCTCTGTTGCCCACAAGGTTCTGAGTAGGAACAGTAACTTCAGTTTTCCATTTGCAGCAGTTTGGAAAAGCTCTGAGCAGTGACACAGATTCTGGAGCTGTCCACCTGCAAACTTAAGCCTTATTTGCATAAGAAAGTTGTTCCTTGTGTGCAGTATTACCTTGTAACCATAAGGACTACATTTTCTTTTTTGTTTTTAAATGAAGACGTTAATACTAGCCTATGAAAGATTCCTACTTGCCACAGACAGGCAGCATTTTCAAGCTGTGTGTGTGTTTTAAGTTTAGTGTGGTTTTAAAAGGACAAAAATCTTTGAAAGGCATAATTTGTCACAGAAAAGCTGACAGTAGCAATGGGATGTGTTTAATACAAAAGTGTTTAAAAATTGGATTCTGTGCAGTTTAAAATCTGAAATATATATACTAATTTTATTTCAGTGCAGATGCAGATAATATTTGAAGCCTGTCTGTAAAGGCATTGGCACTGCAGTTAATAGTGAAACACTACTTTTTCTATAATGGGATCAGTGATGTTCTCTAATTAGCTGGAAAACTGATATTCAAATACAAGTAAACTAGCAATCCAATGGAGGCAAAACATCCAAATACATTTTTGGTTTATGCCTTTAGCAAAGCTCTGTCAAAATTGAAAAATATAATTCTTGGTCATTTTCAGTGAGGTGTCTGTTAATAATAGCATTGGATCTAAATCAAGTTGTTGCTTTAAAATGGGCTAATGAAAAGGTTACAAAACCTGTCTTTGACTAATGGGTGGTTGTTAAGCATCACTAAAAAATCAAATACAGAGATCGGGGTTTGTTTGGGTTTTTTTTTGTTTGCTTCCCCAGAGCTTATCTACTGGTTCTGCCCAATAGGGTTTGATCCAAAGCCCCACCGAAATCAATGGGAATAAAAATAGAATAAAAATAAAATAGAATGCAAATTTTACTATCTAATGATGTTGTATAGCCTGCATATGGAGTAATTACTACAATAACTGTAGACATAACACAAAAGAAACGTGACACTTGAAATGTCATCTGATATTTGGTCTGAGGTTTTGCATGGCAGAAGGAACACTGCTTTTGAATCTTACAATTTAATGTATAGTTGTTTTCCACAAAACACCCTCAGAATAAATAGAGTAAGGGGAAACTGTTGTGCAAAAGATAAATAAAGCTCTTCCAACTAAAATTTGGATTTCAATTAAAAAAAATCCCTGTTCAGTCCTACTCTGCTCTGAGAGAGTCATTGGCATGTTGGTAGTTTAGTAACTATCTTCAATCTTTCCTTATTCATATGCACATTATGTTTGTTGGACAGATAAAAGTGTGAGTGCATGAGCATAGCAACTAATCATTAATCATGTCCCCCTCCCGCTTTGATTTGAAGCTCATTGCATTTGTCATTCAACACAGCTTTCAAAGTATTAAGCTATTTGGAACATATTTTTATAAACAATTCTTATAAAGTGTCTTTGTCAAACCCATTTATTATTGTTTGCTTATTATTGTTAGAATTAACATGCAATGTTATGCTTATTTTTTAGACTTCCAAGCTCTTCAAAAAGGGGATAGTGTGTCTATAGACTGCAAAGCAACAAGCACGCTTTTTGGCACTGTAGAAATAATAATGCCAACCAAAATCTGTAGTTCTCTTACTGAGCATATGCCCTTATACTCAAAGAACAACACTTTCCTTTCTTTCTTAATAATACAGTGCTGTAGTGCACACACTTGCTTTTATAAAATTGATTAATTCAGTTCTCAAGAGATTGGTAATGGGGAATGCAGCCTTTCACTTCTAGGTCACTAGTTCAAATTCAGTCTGTCAGTTGTATATGAAAGGACTTACTAACTGATGACTCCTCAGTAGCCTATTGTGAAAAAAATGTGCTGGTCTCAATCCAGTTTCTGGTAGATATGTGTCCATGTCACACAAGCCACCATCCATGAATTAGATGACTAACCCTTACATTTAGTAGTATAACTGAGTTGGGTGGGAAGTGGGATCACATATGTGAGTAAGGCTCACTCACACGACTAAGGGTTTCAGGATAGAGTAAAGCAGTGCTTTTCAAACTTTTTTCTGGGGACCCAGCTGAAGAAAATTGTTGATGCCCATGACCCAGTGGAGCTGGGGATGAGAGGTTTGGGGTGTGGGAGGGGGGCAGGGCTGGGGCAGAGGGTTGGGATGCGGAGGTGAGGGCTATGGGGTGGGGCTGGGAATGAGGGGTTCAGGGTATGGGAGGAGGCTCTGGGTGCAGGAGGGGGGCAGGGCTCTGGGCTGGGGGTGCAGGCTCTGAGGTGGTGCCAGGGATGAGGGGTTTGCAGTGCAGGAAGAGGTTCCGGGTTTGGGGGGCTCAGGGCTGGGGATTGGGGCATGGGGTTGGGGCACAGACTAACTCTGGCGGTTCCTGGTCAGCGGCGCAGCCGGGGTGCAGAGGCAGGCTTCCCACCTGTCCTGGCACCCCGGACCGCGCTGTGCCCTGGAAGCGGCCAGCAACAGGTCTGGCTCCTAGGTGGAGGTGCGCAAGTGGCTCTGCGCGGCTCTCGCACGCAGGCAGCGCCCTCGGCCAATGGGAGTGCAGAGCCGGTGCTCAGGGTGGGGGCAGCGCACGGAGCCCCATGGCCCCCCTGCATAGAAGCCAGACCCACTGCTGGCCACTTCCGGGGTGCAGCACGGTGTCGGAACAGGTAGGCACTAGCCTGCCTTAACTGGGCAGCACCGCCGATGGGACTCTTAATGTCCTGGTCGGTGGTGCTTTGACCAGAGCTGCTAGGGTCCCTGGGTGCTGAGGAAGGCGACCCAGTACTGGGTCGTGACCCAAACTTTGAAAAACACTGGAATAAAGGCTGCAGCACTAATTGTTAAACTTGCTAGAGCAGAAAACAAGTAAAAGGGAGTCACAAATAATTGTTCTCAACTGGAAGGACTCCATCCAAGTCAGAGTTAAGGTACATGGAGTAGCTTGGAAAAAGTGTTTCCAAAATTTTCTGTTTTATCAATCTCCAGGACTATCAGTTCAGCACTTTTTTCATGAGCCCCGCATTCATATAAAGAAGTAATATTGAAAGTCAACGACTCACATCCTTATTTATACATTGACTCAGACAAGTTTATAATGCTACTTTACCACCATTTCCAACTATATTAAGTCTATTTTATTCAAATCTTTTGTTTACTTATTTACCTTAATCAAATATTTCATGCATATAGCCATAGGTTCTGGAACTAAGGGAGCTGGGACTGCTGCCACACCCCCTGGCTTTCCATCATATGTAAAGTTTGGTTTAATGGCTCTCAGCATCCCCCACTATACAGATTGTTTCAGGACCTCTGCATATATCTTATGTTAATAAAATGCATTATTTTCCTTTAATTAAAAAGTTATTTTCATATGACAATATATTTGGTTTCCAAATTCTCTTTTTCTCTATTTTGTTCTTCTTAAATAGCTACAGAGTCAAAGATCATGTTTAACTGCTTAAGGGGGTATTCTTTAGAAGTATTCTTATGATTTTTAAAACAAAAACAAACCCCATGCCTTAGATATGTTACACAGCCTCCCCCCCCCCCAAAAAAAAAAAAAAACACAAAACTAGAGATTCCTGGTTTTGAAGAGACTTTTACTTATAAGCAAATTACAATTGTGACAAAACTACAAACAATGGATGTGATTTTTAGAACAGAGTTCTGCAACGGGATCTTTGTGGACAGACCCTTATGTCTTGATAGCCTACATTGTGATCCAGACTGGTATTGAAGTCAGCAGGGCTCCATTTGGTGGTGTGGTGCAACCACACAGATCACAATGCTTTACGTGGGCCTTGCTTTGCAGGATCAGGGCTTTGCAATGTGTGACGGGGTGCGACTCACCACTGCAGCACCTCCTGCAGGCTGTCATGGGGGTTAGTTCTTCTCACCAGTGTGCCCTCTTCTGATGGTGCCTCACTGCTGTCACTTCTGCTCTGGGGACTCGCATCATTCCCAGGACCATGGCTTCCTCTTCGTGACATGGCCCTCCGGCTCTGCTGCACTCTGTGCTCTCCTCTTCCAGGGGACAGTGTAAGAGTCCGCTGTCCAGCCACTTCCTTCAGTGTCTTCTGCAGTCAATTGTCTGGCCACTTCCTCAGTGGCATGGCAGGGGAGGGGCAGAACCTGGCCCACCCACTACTCCGGGTCCCAGTCCAGGGACCCTGTAGATAGCAGCCACATGCTGTGTCCCCTCCAACCTCTCAATACCTTTCCCTGGCCCACTTCCCCATGGCCCCAGCACCCTCTTTGTCCTTGCCTCAGGACCTCAGCCAGCAGATCCCTGCAGCCCACCAGAAGCTGCCTTTAGCTCCCCAGGTCTCTGCCTGCAGCACTGCTCTGTCTGGGGTGCTTGCTACCTTCAGCCTGCAAAACAGCCAGTCCTCCTCCCTCCTCAAGCTCCAGAGAGTGACTGAAACTGCTTTGCTCTGCAGCCCTTCTTAATGGGCCAGCCCGACCATGATTGGCTGCCCCTCTCTGATTGGCTCCTTCTGCGCAGCCTCCCAAGGACGCTATTAACCCCTTAGAGCACAGTGTGGGGCAGGCGTCCCATCACCCACTGTAATGTGAATCTGCATTTTGTTCCAGTTTATTTTTAAATTAAAGCCAAGTGTATTGACTATCAGGATAGAAATTCTTGTTTCCCTTAAATAAAAATGAAAATGGACAAAATGATATCTTAACCTTGGAACCCCATTTTAAAATAAGATTTCAAGTAGCAAAAACTATATGGGCTTTGAATATTTAATGTTAGTACCCCTTTAAGGTTAGTATGAACTTTCAGATATTACTGTACATTTTGTATAGTAACAGAGGCAGAGTGCAGAATAACTCTAGTTTTAATACTGTATGCTGTTTGCTAGTATTTGCTAGAAAGACAAGGTGGGTGAGGTAGTATCTTTTATTGGACAAACTTTTGTTGGTGAGAGAGACAAGCTTTTGACATGGGGCTGACGTGGCTACAACTGTGCTGTTTGCTAGAAGGTCAGTAATGTAATTTTTCTTATGTACTGTAAAAAAAAATACTGTTTGACCAAGGGGGGAAACAGTGTTGTGTTGCTCATTTGTTTAGTAATCCAGAACTGCACATGCATGGCCTAGCAAACAGTAAGGGGTTTAGTCAGAATTGATCAATAAATTCAGAGCCTGTTGTTTAATAAGATCAATACTCTGTAATGAAGTCTGTGCTCCAATTCCCTGCTAAGGATCACTGCAGGGGATATGAAGGTGTCTGTTTTTCTGTTATAAAGCACAATGAAAATTATGTTTGAAGTTTTTTCCTATCATGCAAGGATTGAATTACACTTCTTATTTTCCTCCACACAAATTCTGAAAATCCTCAATATATAATCTTTGTTTCCTGAAAATAAACTCCAAAGTTTTTCCATTAGATTGTTTTGTTTTTATTTAAAATGACCATGCTGTGAGCTAAATTGATCGCCATCCGAGTCTTATTAAAAAAACAAAATAAAAACCCAACTTAATGGAATCCTTATTTCGTGGGATTCTGTTGGGCTATTTTGTTTTGCCTGGGGTCAGAGTGGATAGCATTTTACAAAATAACTTTTTTTTTTAAATTAAAATGCATGGTTGTGGGCATAGCAGAAGAGTGTTGTCTGAAGGTTTTAATACAATCCTGCACTTACACTAGTGGGTACATCTTATATAAAAGTACTGTCTTGTTAATAGAATAGGTGTGATGATGATGTGGTGTAGTGGAGTGGTTGTGGTAGCTGTTATGCAACCCTCTCAACAAGGTGCATCGTTAGCCATTTGTATTCATTTGTGAAATGGAGAATAGCATGTGAGTTGTATGTAATGTTGTAGTTACATGAGAGGTAAAAATTGGGTTATTGGGTTTGGGATTTATTGCTGTTTTTTATAGTATAAATTCATAATAAAAAGTTTGATATCAAAAGACCTTTTGATATCATTATTCTTGTAAGAATGTGGAAGTCTTTCATTTTAAAATTTTCTTTGGTGACATCTTTATGGGCCAAGACCCAGTGCCCTCCATGGCAAGCTGAATCTAAATTCAGTGCTACTCCACTGCAGCAAATTAAAACAGTTGAAGTAAATATAAAATGAACAGCGCAATCAGCAAAGTATTCATTGTAGTGTTTATATTTATGTCAAACTTGGTTTATTTTTCTTGCAGTTTTCAGTACAATACAATAGACGTTTTGTATTAACAAAACAATTGCAGTGTACAAGTTGTCAAGAGAAGCAGTAGAGGATTGTTGGGGTGTTAGGCACATGAGAGACTGCTTGAGAGGTAATTTTGTATTGTTGGATAACTGGTAGCTGAATAGTTTTACTAAAATTATCAGAAGTTGGCTAGTCAATAGTGTTCATATTTAGTGTGCCATCATTAGCATTCAGAGTTAATACACATTCAGATATGTGGTAGCTCATACCTTTGAGCTGTTGCTTCAAGCCATTTGCAGAATCAGGAATTCAGCTCTGAATTGGTTCACTCTCCATATCTGGAAGATTTTCTTTCCAGCATTAAGGGATAGAAATGTAACAAAAAAGAAAGCTTAGATTCTCTTAATACAATTGTGCAGCAGCGTCATGACTGTGGAAACACCAAATGTATGGGGCCCTGCTCTTCCCTCCCAAAGTTCAGTGCATTGGGTGATGAAACGTAAGGATAGAGTGCTTCAGAACACTTGGAAAATGGCCAACACTGACTGCCTGAGATGTAAAGATTTATAAGATAATGGTTTAGCTGCCTCTTATTGGGGAAGAGCGTTGATTTGTTGTCATTTTAGGTGCAGTAGATCTGCAAAATTATAGTGAATGACTCAGTACCTCATATGCAAACAGGATGACCTTTCCTCTACCATTACATTTTAATGAATGTGTAAATCACAGTTATTTGACAATTAGTGAACACTCTCATATGAAATATGAGAACCAAGTGTTCCATTTTAATCTCTTTGATGTTTCTTTTTTTCCAAAGTGTGAGCTTGCCTGGATTTGCACTGCAGACAAATCTGCAGTCTATTCAGAGGGTGAGATTCTGTGCCGTGCCTCTAAAAGGTGAAGCACAGAACTTGCAACCCACTGGGGAGCTGGTGCGGGCTATGATGGCTTTAAGCCACCTCTGCGCCCTCCCAATCCTGGGCTGTTTCAGAGGCTAGAGAGGTCCTCAGTATCATTTAGGTAGTTTTGGGGCTCTGTCTAATTTATGGCTGCTTTCTTGGCTGCTCTGTCAGCTGCAGTGCCACATCCCTGCCTCAACGCTCCTCCTACAGCAGGGCTTTGGAAGGGAGTCTTTCTGCTGTTCTGTGCTGGGGGGATAGGGAGTTTTTAAGGCACAAGTAGACCGGTGCAGGCACCCAGAGTGTTTTGTGTGTAATGAATGGCAACTGAGATGGGAAGATGAGTGCTTGAGGTAACTGAGAAAAGAATGACACTATTTTAGGGGGTGACGTGATTTATAATCAGTTCATGGGTTGTCTGAAGTTTAGAGCAACTGCTAGAACGCTTCAGTTTTTCTTTTTCATAGAATCATAGGGTTAAGTTATAGTCTTTAAAAATACTTGGAAATTCCTAGTACAACTTAAAAAACAAAAGTATTAACCCCCCCCCCCCCCAAATCTTGCTTAATTATTTACTGTACATACCTTTACCCAGCAGGGCCTGATTCTTCTTTCACATCAGTAGTCTTTATAAGAGGTAACTCTTGAAGTGTAAAACCTGTGTAAGTGTAAGAAGAATTAGGCCCATATGTTTTAAAAAGATTCTTATAACTAAAAGCAAATTATAACTAATTTGGTATGGACCAAAATTAGACACACATTCAGTAGGTTTCTTGTGCTTAGTTGTTTATTTATTAAGAAAATTGCACAAAAAGGAAACAATAACTTGCATAGAAAAGATATTCTGAAAAAGATAATGTAGATGGTTTTACTATCTCATATAAACCACACATATGTCAATATTGTATTGTGTAAAGAATACTGATACTGTTTTTTGGTTTGGGCAAGGATGAGCTATATATGTTGATTACTGCACTTGTGTGTGTGTGTGTGTGTTAGAATTTGAAATATAATGGATGTACATCTGATATTATACATATTTTTCTCCTAATATACCG
The DNA here is from genome assembly GCF_965152275.1 of Natator depressus. Taxonomy (NCBI): domain Eukaryota; kingdom Metazoa; phylum Chordata; order Testudines; family Cheloniidae; genus Natator; species Natator depressus. The sequence continues at coordinate 76,804,227 of NC_134235.1, forward strand.
ATTTTTGTCTCTGTTTATTTTAATCTGGATCATTACCCCTACGGTCAAGGGAACTATTTATTCCTTTTTCTTTTTTTATCCGTGACAGGCTGAAATCTTTTTATGTGGGTTTTTAGTTAATTGAAAGCTAGATATGTAATAACATAGCATTGTTAGTCTTGGAGCACTGATATGCAACTGCATAATGTGAACATGATAAGTAACATCAGGGTTTCCTAGTGGTTTCCATGGATTTTTTAATTTGTCCTTGACTTGTAATGAGCCTATTATCTACAACCTATCTCAATGCCAGTGGGCAGATCCTGATTCCAAAAGTAAAAGCTGACAGCTGTGGCCAGAGGGGCCTTTATTGTGAAATACACTGTAGCTGTTGCCAATAATTCCAATTTCCTGAACAGATTTTTTTTTTAAATTGGTTTTCATTGATGGGACCAAAACTTAATGAAAGTAACATTTCTTTTTAACTCTTATTTCCTTTTTATTTACAGTGATATGGTTTTGAAATGTGTTTAAAATCTAGAAGTATACACTTTAACATTGCAACTAAAACATAAATCAATCATCTTTTGACATGTATTAAAGAATGGTTTCTCATCTGAATTTAGTCACTGGTGCTTTGACTTTGGAGAAGTTAGTAGGGGCCAAATTCTTAAAAGTGGTCTCTTATTTTGGGTGTCCAACTTTGGACACACAGGGCTTGATTTTCGGAGCTGCTGGCTTTTGAACTCTACAGAAGTTGTTGGTGTCCAGGACCTTTTGAAATCAGGTGATTAAATTTGGGCACTCAGAAATTGTGATACCCAAAATTAGAGGTCACCTTTTAAAATTTAGCCTTTAATCTCACTCTCTACCTTAATTTCTGCACCTATAAAAAGAGGCCAAGTATATATCCCTCACATGCTTGCAGGGATTGATATCTGTGTAGCACTTTGAGAGTCTTTAATAAAAGGTGTTGTGTAAAGAAAGTGTGAACATTAAAATGCCATCTTTTGGAGGTGAGGGAGGGTGCCATGAAGAAAAAAAGACTTAGTAGCTCCTTGTGATTCCCATAAGAAAACCTTATGTGGTTGGCTTTACCATGGGTATCTTTTTAAATGCAGTTACAAGCTATAAAATATATTTTTCAAAAAGACCAAATATAAAAGTTTGTTATTCCCCAGTTACCTTTCATTACTGATTGTTAGGAGTCTGATAGTTATAAATCAGTTTGATGTTTTTGTCATCTTTCTTGCAAGCTGCAATAAATTTGAGTAAAATTGAGGCTGATTTTGTTGCATAATTATGCAATATGTCAATAACAGTTAAGTGATATTGGCTTTACTATCACTAGGATTTGTGTTTTTCTTTCTAAAATCATTGACATAGCAGCAAAAGGTAAGAGGTTGTTATTGACTGTAACCTGCAGTCAGCACAAAAAATGTAATCGGAGCTTAAAATGCATTGTATTTTGTAGAGATTCAAACTTAACGCTGAAGGTTTGTTCCATACACAACACTGTATCCCTTCTCTTGGGGATTGGAATAGTGGAGCATGTCACTTGCCTTGGTCTTTGTCTATCCCTTTGGTTCTCAAATAAGTTCTTTCTTTCATCCATCCACCCACCCACAGTAAAGAAATTATGATGAAACTTGTGGTATCAGTTGCCACAGTGGCAAGTTGGCCTGCGGGCTGCAACTAAGTCTGTTTTAAGTCTCAGGCTTCACCGCTCTTTCCAATTGACAAGTGTGCTTCCCGCTGAGCAGAGCGTGGTGGGGCAGAATAGACCTAGCTCCTGTGGGAGCTGCCAGGTCCCTCCCAAGGAGAGAAGAAAGACCCATATGAAACCCTCGTTCACAGAGAGCAGTACCCCACTAGCAGCCAATCCCCCTTCACCTCCTAGGAAGAAATGTCTGGCACTCTACATCACAGCAAAAAAAGGCCCATAGCCCTTTTTGTGTCTGAAGAATCTCAAGGGGTTGCTTCTCATTTGGAGGGATGATCAGAGTACTTGTTACATTTGATGCAGGATGGATTGGTTGAGGGAAGGCTGCTGGTAGAGTATCCACTCCTCTGCCCTCCCAGCAGGCAGATGGAACTTCTCATTTCTTTCTTCAACCACCCTGCCCCTCAAAGGGAGTTTCCCAGGGGCTTCTCCATCCTGAAATAAAGGAGGTCCATGGAATGCCTTCTCTCATAATCTGCCTAGCTGAGTGGGAGCACTCGTGTAAAAGTGAGAGAATGGGCCCTGCAGTGTGACAGCGTCTGGGTCCCCTTGTGCAAAATTAACCGATGAGGAAAATGTTGCAGGCTCCACATGATGTGTGCAAGTCTGATGCTGCCTTCTCTTTTAAGAGATCATTTTACTGTCAAATTTGTGTCATTCATAATTGCATAATAGAAAAAAATTAAATTAGCAAAAACATTCAGACTTTTTTCCTCCACCCCTCATATCCAACATGGTTATTAATATTGATATCTTTCTTTAAATTTGTGTGTGGGTTTAAATTACACCTTGTCTATATTTCAAAAGAAGGGAAGTATGACTTTTTGGGAAGTCCTATGAATAGTCATTCTATTTTAAAATAAATAAATAATGTTCTTTAGCTGTTAGAAGAAAGCTTACAAACTCACAGGCAAATTTTCAAGTGGCCACTCAGTCTGGTTGTGTCTGGTTTTGGGTGCCCGACTCAAGATACCTAGAGCTTGATTTTCAGAGATGGTGCAGAAGTGCTGAGAACGTGTAGCTCTATTTGACTTGAATAGTGTTTGTTGGTGCTCTAAACTTCTGAAAGCCAGGCTCAGGGTGTTTCAAGTTGGGTACCCAAAACTTGAGACACCTAACATTAGTGGCCCCTTTTGAAAATTTTGGCCTTTTATCCACTATTTGTGGGGCAACGTAGTTATTCTTTTAAATAACTTCACTTTTTAATATTTTCTGAGTAACCCACTTGTGTTTTTAAGTGATAAATATTCCATATGTGCAGTAGCTCCAAAGGGTGCTTATTGTGCTTTGTGTTGGCACAGTGTTATACAATAACATCCAGTTCTCCATAAAACAGGGTGAAGCAGTCTGTCTTTGACACCCAGCTGTCTATCTCATTTTCCATAGATGGAACTGATACTATTCTTTACAAAGATGCCACAATACATACAGGAGGTCAGCACACGGATGAAAGGCAGCTGGCTCAAACTCCGCATGTAAAAGACTGGCATGATGCTGGTTGGAAGGGGAAAACAGAGGAACTAACAATGACACTGTTTCCTCCTTACATGGAGGTAATTTCCCCTCCCATGCTCCATTTGTCAAGATGGTACGAAGCCTCAGGATCAAATCATCATTAAGTGTAAACAACCAGGTGTAGTATTGGTGGTAAAAACAGCTTTCATTCTGCTAGGAAACTGCCCCTTCCACCACGATGAGGATTTGGCCACAGCAATCCACACATCTGTCATGTCCTGACTGGATTATTGTAATTTTCTGTAATTGGGGCTGATTGTGGAAATAATGTGGAGACCCCAGTTAATGCAAAAGGGGCAGGACGCCATGAACCTTTCACTCCCATCCACCATTTCCTGCACTGGTTCATAGGCGCCGACTTCCCCGCTTTCCCCTGGGTGCTCGACCCCCCCGGCCCCTGCCCCACCTCTTCCCACCCCTTCCCCGCCCCATTCCAACTCCTTCCCCAAATCCCCGCTCCAGCACCGCCTCTTCCCTGCCTCCTCCCCCTCCCTACTAGAGCATACTAATGCCACCAAACAGCTGTTTGGTGGCGGCCTGGCGGGAAGCGCTGGGAGGTAGGTGGAGGAGCGAGAACGTGGTGCGCTCAGGAGGAGGGAGAGGAGGGGGGTGAGGGGAGCTTGGCTGCCAGTGAGTGCACAGCACCCACTAATTTTTCCCCATGGGTGATCTAGCCCCGGAGCACCCACGGAGTCGGCACCTATGCACTGGTTTCCAGTCTGCTTCTGGTATCAGTTCAAGGCCTTGATTGTGTAACCACACCACCATCCTTAAGCCACCTTAGGCTGTGCCCTTTTGGGACAATGCAGCTCACAAAAGCCATAGACGATAGTGTTGTTATTCAAAGGGGTCCAGTTATGCACTAAGCTCTTGGAGGAACTTGACTGACCTGTAGTATAAATCACCTTTAGGGCACAATAGCCTCTTTGAGAAAGCTTTCCTCCCATAACAGGATAGAACACCACAACAGAGAGTCCCCACAAAAAAACCCAAAACAAAACCCAGATACAAATTCAACCGAAGCATCGCGTCGAGGGAGAAGAGAAGAAAATATCATGAAAAACAAGAGGTTCAAAGTACAGCTGCTAGATTTATAACCAAACTATTACTGATTTTGATTTTTTTTTCCCCAACAGCCAATTTATAGGCAAAAAGTTGAGGATAACCTTTCAATCTTTAGCTGGACTTTTCTGACTTTGCTGGCTTAAATCAGACCTCTAACAGTCAGTTTTTGGGTAGAGTTTGTGGGGTGACTGATATCAGTAAATGTCTGAATAAACACACAGACAGGAGCAAGGTGTAAGTGGTTCTATAGTCTTTAATATCATTTGATTTATTTTTAAATATAACATTGAGCCTTCAATTGCTCGATCGCAGATCTATAATATTTGAGGGAGTACAGCACAAGTAAAAAGAGAGAATATATAAAATTGCTCTTTGATTATTACAGACATTAATACTGTTTAAAACAAATTATCTAAAAAGAGCAGTGATAAAACATCAACAGAGCAGTCTTTAGGTCTAGCCATCACCTTGATAGCAGATCCAGGATGGGGGGGTGGGAGAGAGAGTGAGAGGGTGTGTGTACGTACATACAGCATTTCTAACAGTCACTCTGCCTCAGCTATGCTGAGGTCATTAGCACACCATGCGGAATTCTTCAAATATCACTAACTAGCTTGCAGGACAATAAAGGCAGAAAGTGGCTGTGTTTATTTTGGTTCAATGAGTTTATGGCCACATAGCAGAAATATGAAATAAGCAGGCCTGCATACTTCAAGGAACCCATAGTGGGTGTGATTTAAGAAGTTATCTACGGGTGACAAGGCTTTCTAAATACATCAATGTATAGATACTGAATGTCATTTCTATGAAATCTGTCACTAGCTGCTAACAGCTAATAGTTTCACACATGCTATAACATCAGTTAAAGTTAAATGGTAAAGAGATGAAAAACTTCCAACCTAATGTATGACCTAAAGCAAAAGCAAAGACCAAATCAAACTCAAAAGACTTTTAAAAAATTTGGCATGAGTATTAATGTAAATTAGAAAAAATAGACTTTAAATGTTTGATATTTTTTGATTGATTTATTTTTGTGAACATCACATGTGTACAACTGCAAGATGAAGAATCAGGCCCAGATCCTGCCACCCTTACTTGAGTTATTACTTACTTTGCCACTAGTTCCCTTGAGGTCCATGAGACTTTTTTTGGAGTACTCATTGTGAGTAAGGGTGACAAAATCAGGTCTAATAGAATAAAATACAGTTTAAGAAAATGCCATAACATACAGAGAAAATCTCTACAACAAGAACATGTATTATATGCTCCCATTTCTTTTGTCAGTGCACATGGATAAAGCTACAATATAGATCCATTAACTTGGAAAAATAAGTAGAATAGTAAGATTATTATTTTGAAAGAATTTCAAGTAATTTCTATTTAATGTCAGGTGAAGCTAGATAAGGCATTTCTCTACCTATTGCCTGATCAATGAGCCCTGCCATTAAAATGACCAAAGAAATATTTAAGGGGTGGAGAATATTATACTGCAGTTCAGCACATTTGATATTGTAGAAAACCTCACTCTCAATTTTAATTTTCAGCTAGTGTACTTTGTTTAAGAATTTAAATTGTTGATTGTGCTATTAACAAGTGCTTTTTTCATCTAAAGATTAACGCTTGCCCATACGAAAGTTTAAAAAATAAAATTTAGAAATGCTTTGCTTGGTTCATTTGTAGGCTCTGGATTTTAGGTTGTTGGGGTTTTTTTAATGAATGTAGTACTCATGTCTGCTGCTGGTTTATGTGTACTGGAAGTTGATTTCTGTACCTTGTAACAAATACTTTATGAACAGTGGTATTGCACGTTTCCCCATGCTTGTTTTGCCTCAGATCTGCTGTGGAGAAACCTCCAAAGGCGTGAGAGGGCAGGTCATTCTTTATGCCCTTTCAATCCCTTGATCTTTCTGCTGAGATTGGATAACAGGGCTCCCAAACGTGTTTTTGCAATGTGAATATTCACTAATAGCTGGACTGCGACCATACATTCACTTCAGACAGGCCATTTAGCAATTGGTAACTAGGTCTCTACTGACACAGGTTGGAGCTGAACCAAAGATTTGAAGGAGAAAGATTCAGGCCCAGTTTCCTTCTCAGACCAGCTCACTGCAAGGTAGCTCTATGTGGTCTTCCTGATTTACCCTGGTTTCAGTGAATGGAGAATCAAGTCCTCAATTTCCCATTACCAGTCCTTTGAAACCCTTGGCTCATATGGAATTATATATAATGCGGATAATTGTTGGTCTTGATTTATCCTGTATGGGAGTAAACGTGGAGTTTCAGAGGCTTCGTTTGAGACATTTAGATAGCACTGGAGTGAGAATTGTTCTTAAGGGGAACAGAAACTGAGCCTATCAATACTGGACAGGGAGGAGGAGCAGAAACAGTTGGGAGGAAGCTGTCCGGGCATGGAAGGAGCTTACAGATCTTTCTGGGCAAAATACCTCAAAGGGATTTAGTGAGGATGATTTTTGTTTGCAAAGCACACAGAAGACAAAAAACAGTATAGAAGTGCTGAGTACTATTACTTCTATCCTTAGTCTGTCTGGTGCATAGTAAACACATCTTGTGATGTCTGTTATCTTCTGGCCAGGGAATGCTGGTGAAATTCCACTAAGTGTTTGTTACAGCCATTCCACTAGTCAGCCAGATTCTCTTTAAAGAGCTGATGTTGCTTCATGGAAAATTTTAGAAGACATTGTCTGTAGAGTTTTGTTCTTTCCCTTGTTTTCTGTAGTTCCCTTCCCTCTTTCTATATGCAACTCCTCGTGATAATGTAACAATGAAGGTCCAATAGTTTAGGCATCATAATCCTCTGCACAGCTACTGACTGTGACTAGATTGATCCTTTAGGCTCAGTCCTCAGTATGGGGTGCCACTTAGCTATGGACGAGTTCTGAGAAGGAATAATGGCTCAGTCTCAGCTCGTCTTCTGCAGGGAGTGGTAGGAGGGAGAAAAGTTACTTTATCCCTTTTCAGGGGGCAGCTTACTTCCCCTCTGGTACCTAGTCAAGTATTTTGGTCAGTGCTTCGATCCATGGCTTCTCTCAAACTCCTTGCTTCTTCCCTATTTATGTGCTCCAGAGGTGATCATGGATGCACAGTTCTCTCCCTCCCCTGGACCCCCAAACCACAGTGTGAGGCAGCTCTAACAGAGTCATGTGGAGGGTTGCAGGGGACCTTTACTCTTCTGCATAGTTGCATTAGGATTAGTCAAAACCTAGCCTTGTGCTGTCAAAAACTGAGATTTTTTTGATACTATAAACTGGAGCAAGAACTGCCTTATTCTGTTTTGGAGCAGGGACTGTCTCACACTATTTTGTAAAGTGTTATGTGTATTTAGGTGCTATATAGATTATGTATTTAGTGAGATAATTTAATTATTGAAATAGTTACTGCTTAACAAGAAATAAGGTGAGTAACTTCATGTAGACATCCTGGTTGATAAAATAAGAGAAATTCTGAGATTACATGATAAAGAGGCATAAATGGTTCTAAGGGAACTGAAAAGAAGTTCTCTTGCAGACGTCATTTGCTGTCTAAGGATTTGGTACAGAATCCAAATTTGCTTATTTTGTCATATAAACCCCATAATTTGTTACTTAGATGATTGTGGGTATAATTTTGGAGGAAGCCTTCCAGAAGATACATAACTCAGAGTTATATTCATCCTCAAAGTAAGATTGCAGGGTGGAGGGAGGTGTTGTCAGCTTTTTATATCCTTTCTGATTTTCTACGTGGTAACGTTAAAATTAGACTGTGTATTCATGTTAGCCTGCATTTTTACATCCACATATGTTGTCTCAGAGCAAGTTGAGAGGGGACAGCATGACTTGTATTTATGAAGCCTTTTGGAGATGTTTAGGAGATTACAAGCTTTTAATCAAACCTAAATAAATAAATTTAATAGATTACAACTATACCAATGTTCTGACTCTATGTAGGACTTTTTGTTTTGAGGAATGAAGAGACACAGTATAAACTAGTCTTCAGAATTGTGATGATCACCTTACCTGCATACATGCTAAATATAAAGTATTGTTTGCTCACATCAGTGCCCTCCTTTGGTCGATGCTGATCATGGCCAGGAGTTGCAGTGCAAACTTCAGTGGAGACAGGAAAATAATTCTGCCTGGATCCTCTCTTTCATTGGAACGCTGGATATACCACCTGTAAATACAAGCCATTTGGTTCAAAATACAACTCTTTCTCCCCCGAACCACTGCATTAACTCTTGCTCTCATCTGAACCCTCTATTTTTTTTTTTTTTCAAATTTTAGCTTAAACTTCCAGGAAGGAGCAAGGTGCCTAATCTACCAAACTGTTAACATTTAATGCATGTGTTGCTTTAAGAAAAATAGAAGACACATATGTAGAGGGGAAAAAAGAATTGCTGGATGTAGCGCCTGCCCCTTTAAATAGGATTTTTGAATGCTTACCAGAGGAATTTGGTCTTTCAGAAATGGCACCTGGAAACTTGGGGGGGGGGGGGGGAGAAGGAGAGTTTGTTTTATCAAAATTTATTGTCCTGCGGAGAGATGTCAAAGTGTACTGTTTTTAGTTGAAATGTAGCTATGCAGTGCATACACAAGTTTTGTGAATTGCAAGAAATCCTTAAATGTTTAAAACAAAATTGATTCTGATAACCCTGCCTTTGGCTTTACTGCTGAAGTTGACTCTTATAATGGGCTCAAAAGAGTCCTGTAGCAGCTGTGTGATTAAAGACTGAGCACCAGCCTATCAGGATGTGTTAGACTTGGCAGGGTCCCAAGTGTGTGTGATTGCATTTAATCTGTTTGGTATCTCGACAGCTGGACCTGTTTAGCTGGATACTTGTGGTTTGTCCTGCAGTAGTGGGCTGAAAATTCCAGTTGCAATTAAAAGAAAAAAGTTAATGAGGGCATATGCTAATAAGGAGTAAATGTGCTAAAGAAGTTTATATTTCTAGATGTGTTAGCGACTGGTAGTTTGCAATACTTTATTTCATTGCAGGAAAGGACACTTTGGTCAAATGCCAATATTAGGAAATGAGTCTATTTACATTTTTTACAGTTTATGCTCACTGAACACCTATGCTTTTAACACATAAGTGAGTAGTTCTCACTTCTCAAAATTCGCAGCCTTTCAGATGCAGAAAAAACAATTGATAGGCGCCAGCTTTGTTTGCCAAGGGGGGTGGGGTAGGGTGTGTGTTTAATGGAAACTGTAGGGTAATTGGGTTTAATTTGTAACAAGAGAATATTTGTATTGTAAACAATCAGTTCTTTTTAAGATAAATCCTGTCAGTAGCTTCAGGAAGGATGCTAAAGAAAGCATAGTCTTTTATGGCCAGGAGTGGGAGGGCTTTTCTTTTGCCAGACAACAAAGTGCTAGCTACAGAAGGTGTTAATTGGTAGTCTTCACCTGCTTCCTTTTTTGCAAGCTGGCTTATTAAAATGCATGAGGAAAGTTTCACTTATCCTTTTCAAGGAAAAATATTTTCCAGTTGCTTCATTTGCAAAAACTTTGTTTCCTTACTTTTGTGGTGTTGGGTGAAAGTATATAGACAGTGAGCAATTTTGGGACCCTATAATAATAAATTAATGCACACATGTATATTCATAGCACTTTTCCTATTATTTGCTTGATCCTTGTGTGCAGCCAATAGCTAGAAATTTACATGAAGCCTGCTTCCTAACACACTGAAAGAAAAATTGCATCTCATGCATATGACCAAAAACACAATAGGTACTCCTACCAATCAGTTTTCCCTTTTTTTGTTAAGATAATTTGCCACTGAAAATGAGATTCAGATTTGAAAGGCAAGTTCCATGCTTTAATGTTTGTTACTTTCAGAATCTTTCATCTTAAGTTTCTTGATATGCAAGTCTAAAAGCATGACCACTTTTTTGGTTTTGGATTATTTTAAATATGTTCAAATTTTTTACATCCATGAAAAATACTTTGGTATTACACTTCGTTTTTTCCCATGATCTCTTTTCCTCCTCCTTTCTCTATTTTAACCTTGGAAGTAACATTGAGTGAAAAATAAAGTGTCAAAAAGAGTATGGAACATTTTTTAATACTCTTTGCTTTTGGAGGGAAGTAGCATGGAAAAAAAAATATCCAGTATATTTTTTAACATATATCTGGGGTTCAGAGATACTGATTTCTTTTTCCTGCCTCTAAGATGAATAGCCAAGAAAGGAGATTTTGTCATCTAAATTCCTCTCTTGTGCTTTCATCCTAATTTTACAGTTATAAATGTACTAAATGATACAGTTATTTACAAATTGGTGTATTAGTTCTCCTTTGTTTTTCATTAGCCATAATGAATTTGAAAAAAAGCCTTGATGAATCCTCTAGATAGTGGAACAAACTGTAGGTGGATGGTTAGCCACAGAATGCTGGGACCATCTGAGGGGCTTGCAGGCAGAGGCTACTGAGAAAGGTTGAAGGCAAAGTGGACTGTGACTGGTGTCAGGCAGCCATGCATCTTGCTCTCCTGCATCTTCAGAGGTTTACAACAGGACTTTTAAACCACTAAGTGTGTCTGAATTTGATTCCATTGGCCAGTGGTGCTGCCAACAACGTAAGATGCCTGTTGAGTGGTAGCCACACTGTGCAAAGGGTTCAGAAACAAAATCAAACGAAAAAAGAAAAGGAGTACTTGTGGCACCTTAGAGACTAACCAATTTATTTGAGCATAAGCTTTCATGAGCTACAGCTCACTTCATCAAGTACCAGCTAATTAAATTCTAGGTTGCAGTAGCTAGAAGCTCTAGGGTTCCCTACTACAGGAATGTAGTGAAGAATATCATTTGATAATCTAGATTATGCAGCTGAAAACGGCCAAAATGTAAGGTGCTGTGGCCATGCCACTATTCCTTATGCCAGGGAACTGAAAACAGGTGGCATAGACCCAGCTGTGCTGGCTGTATGCCTTCCTGGGATTCCCTCACACGACAGAATCTCCATTTGCCACGTTAGGTAAGCTTTCTGGTCCTCTTGCACTATGGTCCTTATCCTTTTTTAGGAGAAGAAGAAGAGGGAGACAAGCCAATCCTTAAATTGCATTGGCAATGGAGAGAGAGAGAGAGAGGGGGGGGGGGGATTGGGTTCAAAAAGAAAATAATACTCAAAATGAGAATTTTCTTGTTCAGAGTGAATGAATTTGCAGCAGCTTCAGGACCCTAGCAGTTCTTGAAACACTGTGACTTCAAATAGCTACATAGCTTTGTTTCCTTGATCTGGTCACTAACAGTCATTTGGTTTGGAAGCGATGATCCCCATATCTTCAGACCCATGAAGAGACATGAGTGACAAAGGAGTAATTAACAATGAGCATAGAACATTGCTGTGCATTTAAATGTCAAGCTGCTAAAAGGCCTACCATTCTGGTGGAAGCTTGTTGAGATTCTATAGCACTGTAAAAGAAAAGATCTCTTTTACCTCCAGACATTTTAATGCAGACAGTTAAGACTATTTAGCGTATGTCTACACTTGCAGAGTTTTTGCGCTGTCAGATTCACCGGTGAAAGAAAAGCACTGGTTTGTGTACTCACTTCCACAGGTGTCAGATAGTTTGCAGCACTTCCATCGCTGATGAGAGCAGTGCACTAGGGCAACTGTCCCACAGTACAGCTCTCTCCATTTTGTGGATGGGGGGGTGAGCGCAAGGCATTCTGCGTCCCTGCTCAGTGCCCCGTGATGTATTGCCTCATGTCCCAGCAGCCACATTACTACTTTGTTTCTTTCGTGGCATTTTTTAACACCCCTGCTGTCTGGCTGTTTTCACCACCACATCTACAAGCAGGAATGGATCCTGCACTGCTGTCCATTACTCTGATAACTGTCAAAGAGAACTGCAGTCAGAGATGCCTGATGAGCTGCCTGAAATGGAAAGCAGTAACATTTGATTGCTTTTGGCATTAACTGAGCAGCTGAGCACTGTGGAATGGCATTTTTGGGCTAGGGAAACTAGCTCAATGTGGTGGGGTCGTATCGTTATGCATGTCTGGGATGACAACCAGTGGCTTTAAAACTTTCGGATGCGGAAAGCCACCTTCATGGAACTGTGTGCTGAGCTTTCCCCAGACCTGCGTCGCAAGGACACCAGACTGAGAGCTGCACTCACTTAGGGTATGTCTACACTACGAAATTAGGTCGAATTTATAGAAGTCGGTTTTGCAGAAAGCGTTTTTATACAGTCTATTCTGTGTGTCCCCACACAAATGCTCTAAGTGCATGTAGTCGGCGGAGTGTGTTCACAGTACCGAGGCAACCGTCGACTTCCGGAGCGCTGCACTGTGGGTAGCTATCCCACAGTTCCCACAGTCTCCGCCGCCCATTTGAATTCTGGGTAGAAATCCCAGTGCCTGATGGGACTAAAACATTGTCGTGGGTGGTTCTGGGTACATATCATCAGGCCCCCCTTCCCTCCCTCCTTCCGTGAAAGCAAGGGCAGACAATTGTTTTGCACCTTTTTTCTTGAGTTACCTGTGCAGACTCCATGCCACGGCAAACATGGAGCCCGCTCAGCTAACTGTCACCGTATGTCTCCTGGGTGCTGGCAGACGCAGTACTGCATTGCTACACAGCAGCAGTTTATTGCCTTTTGGCAGCAGACAGTGTGGAATGACTGGTAGCCATCATTGACGTAGTCCTGGGCGCTCTTTTAACCGACCTCAATGAGGTCAGGGGCGCCAGGGCAAACATGGGAGTGACTCAGGCAAGTCATTTCCCTATTAAGTTTCGTCTCATGGCGATTGAGTCCTACCGGCAGTGCCAGCATAAGACGATGGCCAGCAGTCATACTGCACCGTCTTCTGCCGAGCACCCAGGAGATGACGATGGCTAGTGGTCATACTGCACAGTCTGCTGCTAGCAAGATGTATAAAGATAGATGAAGTGGCTCAAAACAAGAAATAGACCAGATTTGTTTTGTATTCATTTTCTCCTCCCTCCCTCCGTGAAATCAATGGCCTGCTAAACCCAATTTTGAGTTCTATCCTTGAGGTTTTGAGTTCTATCCTTGAGGGGGCAATTCAGTTTCTCGCAAAGCCACTCCCTTTGTTGATTTTAATTCCTTGTAAGCCAACCCTGTACGCCATGTCATTAGTCGCCCCTCCCTCCGTCAGAGCAATGGCAGACAATCGTTCCGCGCCTTTTTTCTGTGCAGACGCCATACCACGGCAAGCATGGAGCCCGCTCAGATCACTTTGGCAATTAGGAGCACATTAAACACCACACGCATTATCCAGCAGTATATGCAGCACCAGAACCTGGCAAAGTGAAACCAGGCGAGTAGGCGACATCAGCGCGGTGACGAGAGTGATGAGGACATGGACACAGACTTCTCTCAAAGCACGGGCCTTGGCATTGTGGGCATCATGGTGCTAATGGGGCAGGTTCATGCGGTGGAATGCCGATTCTGGGCTCGGGAAACAAGCACAGACTGGTGGGACCGCATAGTGTTGCAGGTCTGGGATGATTCCCAGTGGCTGCGAAACTTTCGCATGCATAAGGGCACTTTCATGGAACTTTGTGACTTGCTTTCCCCCGCCCTGAGGTGGAAGAATACCAAGATGAGAGCAGCCCTCACAGTTGAGAAGCAAGTGGTAATAGCCCTGTGGAAGCTTGCAACGCCAGACAGCTACCGGTCAGTCGGGAATCAATTTGGAGTGGGCAAATCTACTGTGGAGGCTGCTGTGATGCAAGTAGCCAACACAATCAAAGATCTGCTGATATCAAGGGTAGTGACCCCGGGAAATGTGCAGGTCATGTGCTTTGCTGCAGTGAGATTCCCTAACTGTGGTGGGGCCATAGACAGAACCCATATCCCTATCTTGGCACCGGAGCACCAAGCCAGCGAGTACATAAACTGTAAGGGGTACTTTTCAATAGTGCTGCAAGCACTGGTGGATCACAAGGGACGTGTCACCAACATCAACGTGGGATGGCTGGGAAAGGTACATGACGCTCGTATCTTCAGGAACTCTGGTCTGTTTCAAAAGCTGCAGGAAGGGACTTTCTTCCGAGACCAGAAAATAACCGTTAGGGATGTTGAAATGCCTATAGTTATCCTTGGGGACCCAGCCTATCCCTTAATGCCATGGCTTATGAAGCCATACACAGGCAGCCTGGACAGTAGTCAGGAGCTGTTCAACTACAGGCTGAGTAAGTGCAGAATGGTGGTAGAATGTGCATTTGGACGTTTAAAAGCGCGCTGGCGCAGTTTACTGGGTCGTTTAGACCTCAGCGAAACCAATATTCCCATTGTTATTACTGCTTGCTGTGCGCTCCACAATATCTGTGAGAGTAAGGGGGAGACGTTTATGGTGGGGTGGGAGGTTGAGGCAAATTGCCTGGCTGCTGGTTACGCACAGCAAGACACCAAGGCAGTTAGAAGAGCACAGGAGAGCGCGGTGCACATCAGAGAAGCTTTGAAAACCAGTTTCATGCCTGGCCAGGCTACGGTGTGAAAGTTCTGTTTGTTTCTCCTTGATGAAACCCCCCGCCCCTTGGTTCACTCTACTTCCCTGTAAGCTAACCACCCTCCCTCCCCACTTCGATCACCGCTTGCAGAGGCACTAAAGTCATTGTTGCTTCACATTCATGCATTCTTTATTAATTCATCACACAAATAGGGGGATAACTACCAAGGTAGCCCAGGAGGGGTGGTGGAGGAGGGAAGGACAAGGCCACACAGCACTTTAAAAGTTTAAAACTTTAAAACTTATTCAATGCACCGTGTTCTTGGGCGTCTGGGTGAGGAGGCTATGGAACTTGGGGAGGAAGGCAGTTGGTTACACAGGGGCTGTAGCGGCGGTCTGTGCTCCTGCTGCCTTTCCTGCAGCTCAACCATACACTGGAGCATACTGGTTTGATCCTCCAGCAGCCTCAGCATTGAATCCTGCCTCCTCTCATCATGCTGCCGCCACCTTTCAGCTTCAGCCCTCTCTTCAGCCCGCCACCTCTCCTCCCAGTCATTTTGTGCTTTCCTGCACTCTGACATTGTCTGCCTCCACGCATTCGTCTGTGCTCTGTCAGCGTGGGAGGACAGCATGAGGTCAGAGAACATTTCATCACGAGTGCGTTTTTTTCGTCTTCTAATCTTGCTAGCCTCTGGGAAGGAGAAGATCCTGTGATCCTTGAAACACATGCAGCTGGTGGAGAAAAAAAAGGGACAGTGGTATTTAAAAAGACACATTTTATAGAACAATGGGTACACTCTTTCACAGTAAACCTTGCTGTTAACATTACATACATAGCAGATGTGCTTTCGTTCCAAGGTTGCATTTTGCCTCCCCCCACCACGTGGCTAGCGCCTCCACCCTCGCCTCTCCCCATGGCTAACAGCGGGAAACATTTCTGTTCAGCCACAGGCAAACAGCCCAGCAGGAACGGGCACCTCTGAATGTCCCCTTAAGAAAAGCACCCTATTTCAACCAGGTGACCATGAATGATATCAATCTCCTGAGGATAACACAGAGAAATAAAGAACGGATGTTGTTTGAACGCCAGCAAACATACACTGCAGTGCTTTGTTCTACAGTGATTCCCGAGTACGTGCTACTGGCCTGGAGTGGTAAAGTGCCTACCATGGTGGATGGAATAAGGCTGCCCTCCTCAGAAACCTTTTGTAAAGGCTTTGGCAGTACATCCAGGAGAACCGCGAATGCCAGGGCAAATTAATCATTAAACATGCTTGCTTTTAAACCATGTATAGTATTTGAAAAGGTACACTCACCAGAGGTCCCTTCTTCGCCTGGCAGGTCCCGGAGGCAGCCTTGGGTGGGTTCGGGGGGTACTGGCTCGAGGTCCAGGGTGAGAAACAGTTCCTGGCTGTCGGGAAAACCGGTTTCTCCTCTTGCTTGCTCTGAGCTATCTACAATCTCATCATCATCATCTTCCTCGTCCCCAAAACCTGCTTCCATGTTGCTTCCATCTCCATTGAAGGAGTCAAGCAACATGGCTGGGGTAGTGGTGGCTGAACCCCCTAAAATGGCATGCAGCTCATCATAGAAGCGGCATGTTTGGGGCTCTGACCCAGAGCGGCCGTTCGCCTCTCTGGTTTTCTGGTAGGCTTGCCTCAGCTCCTTAAGTTTCACGCGGCACTGCTTCGGGTCCCTGTTATTGCCTCTGTCCTTCATGCCCTGGGAGATTTTGACAAATGTTCTGGCATTTCGAAAACTGGAACGTAGTTCTGATAGCACGGATTCCTCTCCCCATACAGCGATCAGATCCTGTACCTCCCGTTCGGTCCATGCTGTAGCTCTTTTGTGATTTTGGGACTCCATCATGGTCACCTCTGCTGGTGAGCTCTGCATGGTCACCTCTGCTGATGCGCTCTGCATGGTCACCTGCAGCTTGCCACGCTGGCCAAACAGGAAATTGAAATTCAAAAGTTTGCGGGCCTTTTCCTGTCTACCTGGCCAGTGCATCTGAGTTGAGAGTGCTGTCCAGCGCGGTCACACTGGAGCACTCTGGGATAGCTCACAGAGGCCAATACCGTCTAATTGTGTCCACAGTACCTCAAATTCGACTCGGCAAGGCCGATTTCAGTGCTAATCCCCTTGTCGGGGGTGGAGTAAGGAAATCGATTTTAAGAGTCCTTTAAGTTGCAAAAAAGGGCTTCGTTGTGTGGACGGGTGCAGGATTAAATCGATTTAACGCTGTTAAATTCGACCTCCACTCCTAATGTTGACCAGGGCTTAGAGAACTGTGTCGCATTGTGGAAGCTGGCAACTCCAGACAGCTACCAGTTGATTGCGAACCAGTTTGGAGTGGGGAGATCAACCCTTGGTACCATGGTAACTCAAGTGTGCAAGGCCATTAATCGCATCTGACTGTGCAAGACCATGACTCTTGGTAATGTGCATGACATTTTGGATGGCTTTGCAGAAATGGGCTTCCCTAACTGTGGGGGGGCAATAGATGGAACATACATCCCTGTTGTTGCCCCGGCCCACCTTGGCACCGAGTACATGAATTGTGAGGAGTATTTCTCCATGGTTTTGCAGGTGCTAGTCAATCACCGTGGGTGTTTCACTGATATTAATGCTGGATGGTCCGGAAAGGTGCATGACACACGTATCTTTAGAAACACTGGCCTGTACAGAAAGCTGCAAGTGGGGACTTTCTTTCAAGACCAGTGGATCACTGTCAAGGAAGTGGAAATGCCCACTGTGATCCTGGGAGACCCAGCTTACCCATTAATGCCATGGCTCATGAAGCCATACACTGGAAACATAGATGTCAGTAAGGAACTTTTCAACAACAGGCTGAGTAGGTGCAGAATGGCTGTCGAATGTGCTTTTGGCCATTTGAAAGCATGCTGGAGATGATTGTATGGTAGACTGGAAATGAGTGAGGAAAATATTCCCATGGTTACTGCGGCGTGCTGTACTTTACATAACATTGGTGAGGGGAAGGGCGAAAGGTTTACTCAGATGTGGAGCATGGAGGCCGAACGCCTGGCTGCTGAGTTTCAGCAGCTAGATACCAGGACTATTAGAGGGGCACAACGTGTGGCAGTTAGAGAAAAGAACTACTACTACTCACTGCCGAAATGGGAATATTCAGGTGGACGCTGGATAAGATGAGAGCTGATTGGCTATGCTGTGAAATGGGTCTGAATAATACCTCCCTGTCACAGAAAAGCTGAGGGAGTGTTGACTGGAATGGCTGGGTCATGTGAGACACAGAGATATGGAATATGTTGGGCAGACGGTGCATGAGTGAATATTTCGTGGGACAAGATCACAAGGAAGACCTAGAAAAAGGTGCTTTGAGATATTGATGGGGCACATGAAGAAGGTTAATTTCAGCTTGAAAGATGCACTGGACAAGGACACTTGGAGATGAAGAACAAGACCCTTATTGATGGGACCAGGTGAAGGCAAAGAAGAGGTGTCTGATAGTGAAACATATTCAGAAGGAACTGTAAAATTAGTCCCATCGGGCAGTTGTTTTCAAAAGATCTTTATGGGCAATGAGGTCATTTGTGGACTAATATGTGGTGTCCTCTGTCAGAAATGTTGTCGAAAACTTATCAGCTGTTCCTAAGAAACATGCTATGTAGAGTCCTGCACGGAAACAAATTTATACCTGCAAATATAAATTGGTATCCACGGAAACCCAGTGGCAAAAGGTGCAGAATGTGGGGCCACCGCTCCCAGGAGCCAGCACCCCTCGCTGGCAGCTCCTCAGGCACAGCTGTACCACTCCAGCCCTTTCACCCCCCAACCACCCCACTGGGGTGGGCACCAGGCTCCAGCAGCTGTCCCTGGTTGTGCTCTTGCGATGCTGCATGGAAGGGACGGGGGCAGGGATGGGAACAGTACAGCTGCGCCGGAGGAGTGGCCCAACGTTCTGCTGTATCCACTGCTGTGGTTCCCGGGAGAGCTCTGCGGTTCTGTGGATACCCGTATTGGCAGATATAAATTTGTATCCAATTGGGGCTCTACTTATGACGAGGACAGAAAGACTGATCACTATACCTGTTGCAGGTTGAAGGAGTTGAAATGTTGGTTTTACGCTATCAACTTCCCTCCTGAGATTAGTACCTTTTCCCAAACACCCAGTTCCCCATCCAATAGCTGTTTTTGGAGGGGTGTAGAGGTGGATATGTAGGCTTCCTTTGACAACTTGAACACAGTTACCGCAGCTATTTCCTGGTTTAAGTATTGGCAAAAATTGTGATAAATCAGATGTTGTTTGGTAGCTGCTTGCAAATGCTGAATATTTATTTATTTTTAATTATAACTGCTTAGGTATTGCCTTACAAAGAATATTTAAATCCACAGGGAAATATTTACAAGTTCTCATATATTGTCCTTATACAGAGAGCACTTTTTGATGGAAACTGGGACTGAAAGATTCCTTATTCATTTTTCCTAATTTTGTGACTACTGGATATGGGATGGTGGCAAATCTCAAAGGAGTACTGTAGGCTTGCTGGCTAGGTCCAAAGTCATTTTGCCACAGGTTTTGGCTACTGTAAAACTTTTGAAAGTTCATGTGCATTGACCCTCAAAAACTAGGTGGAAAAATCTATGAACTACAGCAGAAATTGTTGACAGACATTCTGAGAGATGCTGGTCTGCATGGATAGCTACAGTTTCTCCGGGGTTATTGTTTGTTTGGAGGCTTGTGATCAAGCAGAAGAGCTCAGCTTCTGAGTAATATTTTTTGAGAGCATAGTTGTGTTTCTCTCCTGGTTAAGGTTTGAACATATAACCGAGGGCATATCAGTCTTAATCAGGTCTGGCAACACTGACACGGTATCCTACATAGGGAACTGAGGAAGCATCAAGAGCAGAAACCTTGCAACAGAAGCCCACAGACTATTCTCTCAGTTTCAAAGACCCAACTCCCATGTACCCAACTGGTCAACTAATTAGAAAGGCAAACATATTAGATGTTTGGCTTACCCAATAGGGATGGTGCTTCCCCCTGAGATCTTCAAAGACTTGACTCAGAAATGGGACAGGGCAGGAATGGACTTTCTGGAATCTTGTCAAAGCTACTTGTAGTAATGAGACGATGCTACAGTAAATATGGGATTGCAGTCTGTTACCATTTTCACAAGAACAGAAGTCCTATGTTTAGTCTCAGGTATTCAAAGGTAAATTTATTTCTTCTCACAGATCTGTAGGTATTTTTGTGTGGTAATTTTGTTTGGGCCAAGTATAGTGCAAATAGGTGATATGTGCAATCTTTCCCTCGTAGCTCTGTCACAAAACATCAGTCTTATCCATAGCATGTATGATATTCCTGTCCTAGGGCTCTCTCGCGCAAATACCGACTTTGTGCTATACTATAGCAGGCCATGTGTTGATTTTTATCTACTAGGAAGAAGGGGTGAGACCACCAAACATTTTTAGTTGTGCCCTAAGCTAAGATTTAGATGCCCTCATCTGGAACACTGAAAAAAGTGTCACAGGGGGTTTTGCTCCTAGTCTTTTATTTCTAAAAAAATCATAATTATGACAATTATTTGTGCACTGAGTTGATTTTTGCAGTTAATCAAGTCATATGATGTTAAATATGTTCTGGATTATACAGGAGGTTAGACTAGATGATCACAGTGGTCCTTTTTTCTGGCCTTGGAATCTATGAATCTGTGAAAAGCTGCTTTACCTGTCTCTGTTTTCTTTCAAAGGTGAAAAGTGAACAAAAAATGCAACCTATCTACTGTTCAAGTCAGAAAGTGTTAAAATCATGTGTGTCTTCAAATTCCTCTCTATTACTGTATTTCAAATGTTTCTTCCTGAACTAAATTGCAGGAATCCCAGCAGAAGTCAGACATTAATGGACATACCAGTTTTCTTCACCATGTGAAGTAAAGGCCTAGAGATTAGCACCTTTAAATGGACATTTAGGGTTAGAGTTGACTAGGATACTGATTTATTTAAATATTTGTTAACATGTAATGTCTGCAGGTGAACTTTTGTGATTGATGTTTTACTGTTTCACAAGCCTTGAGTTGAGAAATTAGTCGTTTTGAGTTTATTTACAAAATGAAGAACAGTTGATGCACTGTTTGCTATAGTTTGTGGTTGATTTCTTTCTTTTGTATATTTCAATGGGAACAGTGGGTACTAAACCATTACTATCACAGAGAGATAGAAAACAGAATAGTGAATTAACGGAAAGAGTTCTTAAAACCACAACTTTGCATCTCTACATTTTTTTTAAATGGTGCTTTTAACTGAGTCGAATAAGTATGGATTTTGTTCTGAAATGCTGTCAGTTTTAATATTTTAGCTAATAGGGCATCAATTCTTTTGACAAATCTAGAATCTCAGCACGAGAGGATTTTTTTTTTCATGTGTAATTTACACAATCTATCCTTGCAAAAGAAAAACTAAACTTTGTAGGCAAGCACTGCCCTGTGTTCAGCTCATACCATCAAAGCTGTCATTCCTTTTTTCCAGTGCTTTTACAAGCAAAGTTTGGTTCTCATACAAAGATTATGTGGGGAAAAAATACAGAAGGCAACTGTGAATTAAATAGCATAGCTATTGTATACATGCATTGTTACTCTATGAAAAATATTTGACTTTTAGTATTACAGACTACAATCTAGAAATCATAGAATCATAGAATCATAGAATATCAGGGTTGGAAGGGACCCCAGAAGGTCATCTAGTCCAACCCCCTGCTCGAAGCAGGACCAATTCCCAGTTAAATCATCCCAGCCAGGGCTTTGTCAAGCCTGACCTTAAAAACCTCTAAGGAAGGAGATTCTACCACCTCCCTAGGTAACGCATTCCAGTGTTTCACCACCCTCTTAGTGAAAAAGTTTTTCCTAATATCCAATCTAAACCTCCCCCATTGCAACTTGAGACCATTACTCCTCGTTCTGTCATCTGCTACCATTGAGAACAGTCTAGAGCCATCCTCTTTGGAACCCCCTTTCAGGTAGTTGAAAGCAGCTATCAAATCCCCCCTCATTCTTCTCTTCTGCAGACTAAACAATCCCAGCTCCCTCAGCCTCTCCTCATAAGTCATGTGCTCTAGACCCCTAATCATTTTTGTTGCCCTTCGCTGGACTCTCTCCAATTTATCCACATCCTTCTTGTAGTGTGGGGCCCAAAACTGGACACAGTACTCCAGATGAGGCCTCACCAGTGTCGAATAGAGGGGAACGATCACATCCCTCGATCTGCTGGCTATGCCCCTACTTATACATCCCAAAATGCCATTGGCCTTCTTGGCAACAAGGGCACACTGTTGACTCAGAATATTTGGGCGTGAATAATGAGATCCTTTTTATTGGACTACTTACACATTTAATTATTAAAAAACTGAGTTCCAAAAGTTTTTATAATCTGTAATCCTAATATTTTTACAGGCACAACTTTGCACTTGCAGTGAAATGCAGACAAAAATATTAGCAGATTGATATATAATTACTTACACATCTTCAGAAATGAAATAATGTAGCTAAACATTAAAAGGATTTTGTCGGTTTAAAACCACACTTAATGTAGAAAATCTTTTTAACTTATTGTTACAAGTACAGTTAATAAAACCAAAATGATCAGAAAGAAATATTTTCTTTATTTTTTTTAGTTTGTATATAGTCAGTTTCCCTGTTTTCCCTGTAGAGTCGGTTTGATAGGGCCCCATTCCTGCAAAGTGACCTGTGTACTTTTGAGCTCTGCTACGCCCATTCAAACCCATATCGAAGTCGTCAAGCATCTGTGCAGCTGTAAGGGTCTGTCATAAATCATTCTGCAATATGAGGGCCTTCTTCAGTTTTCATGGTTTTTTGTTCTTTTGCACAACGGAAGACAGCGAAACAATTTTTTTAAAAAACAGATAAAAGATGTGATTGAAGCACCACAGTAATTGTTCTTGATGTGGGATGGATATAATATGAACTGCTCTGATATTGTTTTTTGAATTACTGGATTTAAATTTGACAGTATATCTTTTCAATGACTATTTCCATCCATTGTTCACTGTATGTGGAAAAAATCCAGGCTGGGTTGTTGGCCTGGCTGAATAATTGCCCCGATGCATATACTACTTTTTTATTTCTGTATGTGCTACTATAAATATATTTTGGAGCACATGATGGCAAATATACAGCAGTGCAAAATATAATCTTGAGTTGCATTTTGGTATGAATTATGGGGGTGTTAAATTTTTTATTCATTCTGTATCAGCAGTTAAAATCAAGATATGCTGAATCAGTAATATTTTTCTCCTTTTTGAGACTGTTTCACTTAAAATATAGTGGTTTGTGCTTGTTCTGGCTTTAGCTTTTGGTTTCTTTGCAATCTTGTATTTTCATCATTACATCTTCGTTCATCATCACAAATCAGTGGGAGAACTGCTTTATCATGCTTTTCTTTACACAGATGCACAGCTCTTTGTGTGCTTTGCTTCTAACTTGTCTTTCATCCTGCCTTTTGTCTCTTTTGCATGGAAATTGATCCCTCATAAAGAATGCTATCAAATTCAGGAACTGGTAAAAGGATACCATTTCAAAGGTAGACTGGAGATCGACAGATTCTGAAGGATGAGACAGTGAGTTTGCCTGCTTCAACATGGCTGCATAGCTAAAATATTACAGCTGGTGGCATGCTGTTAAATCCCTTTGTGCATACCATCTTAAGAATTTCTCAATGTGGATAACCTCCAGCCCTCTGACTGTATGCTAAGGAGGAAGCCTGAATGAGAGCATTGTGTTGCAAATACTTAAAATGAAGCAGGACTAAAAGCCCAATCTCAGTGGTTATTCTGGATATTTAACATTCAAATCATGTCTAAAAGAAAAGAGCTCATTATGACTCAGTTCCGTTAATTAGACGTAAATTGCCATCTTTAGTGCCTTAACACAAAAGAAGGTAGCGGGAATTCTGCAAGACCAAAGGATACAGAAATTCTAATCAGATGAGAGCATAGGCTAGGAAACTGTAACTGAATACAAGGCCCTATTGAACTTGAGCAAAACCCTCATCACATATGTGTGTGTGTGTGTGTGTGTAAGTACGGTATTTAAAATAATTACTACTTAAACTTTTTTCCTTGATTATACACTCATGTTTGGATTGACTGTAAATAGTGTGGTGAACAGATGCACTTCTTCCCAGTAGAGACTGTGTGCACTACATCATGGCATGAAACAATTATGTTCAGTCTAAAAAAGTGAGAGATCATTCTTTTAGACAAGAGTCATAACTAGGTTTGAGAAGAAACTAAAAGAGTTCTTAACTTTTCATAATCTTGGGATTATGTTAGGATGACTGATTGTCCTTATTAATTGTATGGCTTTGGGCCTAAAAACTAACAGAATACAGATTGCATTGAAGCTAACATACACTGATTTTAGGATCCTGTGCGTCTTTAGACAAAACAAAAAAAACTGAAAGCCTAAAGAAGTAAATATGTACGTGTAGGCAGCTTGATGTTGCAATATTGGTAATGATTATTGTTATATTAACTTAAATACCCTGCATATTGCACTGTACATTTGTTTTTACCTTTCTTGCAAAATTAATAGGAAAATAATTGTATGTTTAAAACATTATTTGCACAGATTAGAGCCTACTAAAAAATAGATCAATTAAATTCATACACATGAAGTTTTCATCTTCCTCTCTTGGGATTTTATGAAGCAGTGACTTCTAATAAATCTCTACTTTGTGCACTAAATAATCTTTCACAGACTTGTCCTCCAAATTAAATTCAGAAATAGAAAATTAAATGTGAAGGAATGTTTAAACAATCAAAGGCAAGAAAATGGAATAATGCTTACTGGGAGACTAAAAGAAATTAAAGCATTTCAGATTAACGTTTTTTTTTTAAATGTAGGCATCTAATAAAGAATAACTTAGTTATGTAGAAATGAGATAGGTGATGTGGGCAAATTATTTTTAAGAAATTGATTTCATTTTTTCCTTTGTGTTAGATTGATAAAGGCCAAGTGACTGTTACTTTCTACATTGTTGTGAAGTTATTTGTCTCTGTTCAGTTAATAAATATTTTTATTTGCAAAAATGAAAGCCAACATATTTTTGGAGCTTGGTTTTCTGTTATTCTTTTAAGGTATGGTTTCTATTTGTCAATATGATGTCCTCCACCACATAATATCTTGTTGCCTTCTTTACCTACATACTCAGTTACTTTGGTTTAACTGAATCTAAAAGAGAAGGCCAGCGCTGCAGCATGAACAGAAGAAGCCTTAGAGATTGCGTGTAATTGATTGTGTGGCTTGGTTCTCAGAGTTGTTGAGCATCTGAGTTGCAAGAGCGGGAGAAAGGGAGGACACCCTCAGTGGTGTAGAGCTGGCTAGCCTCAGCTCTATGACATCTTGGGACTCCCCGAGCCAAGGGAATCCTCATCTGCTCCGTTAGGATGGCTCTCCAACCCCTTTGTGCCTCCAGAAGTGAGTCAGGAGGTCCTAGACCATGGACTTATGGTGGTTGTTTTTGTTTGTTTGGTTTTTTTTTGGTCAGTTCAGCAAATAGTAGGAAAAAATAAACAGGTTTAAAGGAAGTCTGAAAGAGAAATACGAGCTTCAGTCATTTTCAGAATCATGCCACTAGTGTATAGCACACAACATAAAGCACTAAAAAAAATTAAAACCCATAAAAATGTCCAAGTAAATATGAATAAAAGGAAAACTTAAAGGGTGAGTGAAAAGAACATAAAGCCTATAAAATGAGTCATTTTTTTAAATTCAGACTACTGACACCTCAACAGGATTCTAGACAAGGAAAATATGGCTCCTGGGATAGCACAATAGTTTAAAAAACAAGAACCAGAAATATCACTGTTTTCAAAAGTTAGCTGACACATAAGCAAGCTTTTTTGTCTTCTTCAGATAACATATATGTGAATTTAGTAGGTTTAATGATTTTGAATTATTTTAAATTAATCAGCACTAATTTTGAAACTGTTTTATTGAAAGTACTTTCTTAAATAACAACCTATAAAAGTACAAAAATAAAAATGTCTCAAACCCTTACACACTAAAAGATAAATTATGGCACGTGTAACTGTAGGCAGAATTTGTCACTGAAAATGCTGATCTAGAATCTTAAAGCAGCTGCTCTGCTTTTATGCTATTGAAGAATTTTGGAATTTTAAGTTGTCCTCCTGTGTGTCTTTTTTTTTTTTTTTTTTTTAATTCACAAATTGATTTCTTTTGTCCTCCTGTATTGAACTATTTGGTTTGTGGATTTTGTGTTAACCATTACTTCAGAAAGGTGGTGGGAAAACACCAATTTTTATTGTACATCCCCATTTGTTAAAAGTACGTTCTGTAAATCATCACAAGTAGGGATTTAATTTAATGTACTAGTTGTAGATGGAAAATATTGCTTTTACCCATGCAGGTACAGGGTTCAAGTGATATAACCCCAAATCAGATCAGAACACAAAAGGAGTTAGCAGATATTCATTTTATTAACCATATTTTCATGTCATATGCATCCAGTTTATAACAATACATGCTGTACAGACACCAGGCACAAATTCTGCACCATTTACACCATTACAGTGCTGCAAATTTGGAATGACTTCATGGATGTTAGTAAGGTTACCCCAGCTTTAGACTGGTATAACAGAGCAGAATTTGACCCAAAGATTCTTCCTTGTCAAAAAATGTTCGGTAGGAGAGAAGTGCTTATTAAATAACATTATAAGCTATATGAGTCATGCAGGAAGCAGGTCCTGGAGCAAACCTAGGAACCCAACTGTAGCAAGTAATGTTCTTTTCTTCTATCAATATCAGGCAATTACATACCGCAGTAGTGGACAAAGTACAAGAACCTAAATACTCATCAGACTCGTGCCAGTGGCAGGACCAGTAAATTGCTTCCCTCAGCATCCTGGTGTGCATGTGTGTTTCTTTCCCATCTGTTAGTCAACTGAGGAATGAATGTAAAGAGGTTTTGTTCAAGCCATGCACTACCAAATTAATTAAAGAAATTGCGGTTATTAGCAAATATTTATTTTTATTTCTATTTTTCTCATTTTGCTAGAATAGAAATGGTGTTAATTATCTGAAACATATAACTTAGGAGCACTTCATTTACAGTTGTGTGTCTTTGGGGTGTGTGTGTGTCTGTTTGTTTCCTACTTCTGTGGCCATAGATGCAGACTTCTATGAAGGCTGCTGATCAGTTATTCACTGTGACTCGCCCTACTTCAGAATCTTAGCAAGCCTAAGAGGAAGTAAAACTCTCTTCATTTAAGAAGGCAATATCTATCCACATAAGTGCACTGGCTTCTTTAGAGTTAGAACTAGATTTGGAGTTTTCAAGTGCACCCAACTGTATCTCTCTATTGGCCCAAGGCCCTGGTGTTCTTCAACTAGTTCTCTTAAAAATAATAATAATTAATAATAAATTAATAGTGTGTTGGAGACTGTCTGTGGATGCTGATTGTCACAGCTATGTTCTGATTGCTCAGTTGGGACTTTGGGTGAACTCAAAAGTGCAAAGCTAGGACCTCATCAAGACAAGGTAAGGAAGTTCAGACATCCATTAGGTTAAACAGAATTTTTTTTAAAATAAATGTTTGCTAGTATACTTCCCCACCCTTAAACCTATGGTTTTTTCCTTTGTACCCACAAGATCCCTTCTTTTCCCACATCTGCTGAACTTTGCATCTTCAGAAACTAAATTGGGAGCCTTAAATCACTTTCTAATTCAGGTTTGTTCAATATACTTTTAATCTTAAAAGCGCTCCTAAAGCCTCTGTAGCACTGCTGCGCACCACAAGGCTGTGCTGAGAGTGAAGCAGAGTCCCTTTGAAGCACACTGTTCGTGTTCTTTATGCAGAGGTCCTTCAAGGGAAAATGGATGCTTCTCAGCCTGGTTGCAGTGCTCAGCAGCGTGATAGGTTTCAGTTTAAAGAATGTTGTTGAGAAGCTGAACAGGGAGCTGGTTTGAGGGTCACAAATCAGCTTCCTGAGCTGTAAAGTTTACAAAGTGGGGAAAGGTGGGAAATTGACACTTTTAAACTGCCTGTGTCTGTCTGAATTATGCTGCCCTTTCAAGCAGCAATTTGTGGTGCTTTGGGCACTTTCATGTCTCTCTTAACTGAGACAGGAAACAAATGAATTTTTAAAAAAACCCTAACATTTTATTTAAAAAGCCATGATTTAATAACAATAAACCATTAAGCATTAACGCTTAATAATAAAGCATTAGGCAGTGAGGCCAAATACATGGTCGGCATGCACCTGTAAACTAGGCATGCACGTTCTGATGTGACTTACCACTCGAACAGTTGCTTTGTGAGCGCTCATTTCTGCCCTTCCCCCACACTAACTCCTGCCTGCTTCTGACAGTGGCATTATCATTCCATGGATTTAGGCCTTGCACCATTGGATACAATTGGCTTACATCTTGCCGCCGCTGTAGTCTACCAGTTGCACACTTCGCTCATCCAGTTTTTCTTCAATGGCTGATTTAAAGCTTCCCTCTGGGTTCTTCCTGCTCAGCTGGGCACAGTTCAGCAATTTATGGGAGGCTTTTTGTTTGTGCCTGTCAACTCCATTTCGAGCCAGATGAGGGCATTGCTCCTCCCCAAGCAGCAGTGTTAATTGCAACCCAAATTGGCCATATTGTAAAGGCTGTTTTGGATCCCTTGCTAGCAGCCTTTGCCAGGTCAGCCTCTATCCATCCAAGGTCAGGTTAGCCTATGAGTCCCTAAGGACAACTGCACTGAAGTTCTGTTTTTAAAATCTAGCTACAGTTCACTGGAAGGGTTGTGTGAGAGCACAGATTTTTGGAAGACTGGTTTCCCTTAGACGTTGATTCTAACGTCAGGCAGTCCTCAACCTCAGAATTGTAAACAAATGTATCTGTAATTTTTTCCCCTCTGGGTAGCAGTGTATGTATATAAACCTCTTGTAATCTGTACTGACTTTATCAGAGTCACTGGCTGCAAACAGACTTCCTCTTTTCCCCTGTTTTCCTTAGTAAGAACAAATCACATTCAGTATTGGGTTCAAACAGAAAAAATATTAATACTCCCTTGCAGAAGACTGTCCACTGAACTTGAAGTACCTCTGTTTAAATGAGTTAGTACATCTATTCATTTGTGCAGTTTTTAGTGTTTTTTGTGGCTTGTGTCAATGTGATTTGATATGCCTAGCTATTTGTGTTGTGGATTGTATCAGTCCTTCCACTGGTGACTTAAATTCTGGCCTACAAAAGAGCATACTTCCCACACCCATAAAGATTGGTTATGACCAGTGCCAGAATGATGGGCAGAGAAACTCACTTTAGGCAAACCTAGTTTCAAAGTCTGTGTTCTTATGTATAGCAAGCACAGCATTAGGGGAGTGGAGAGGAAGTATAGTCTAGAGGAAAGAGCACAGAAGTATACATCAAGAACTCCTAAGCTCTAATGTCTGCTTTAGCATCAACTTGCTGTGTGTGGCATTAGGCAAGACATTTAAGTTTTGTGTCGCTTTCTCCATTTGTAAAATGAGAATACTTACCTACCTCAAAGTGCCATTGTGGGGGTTGTATGATTCTTTGGAGATGTAAAATGCTATCTGTAGTCAGTGCTAAACATTGTTAGCTATCTGTCTATCTCTTGCAACCTTTAAAGATGCTCTTACTTATGTGAAGATCTATTATAACAGTAAAACTGCAGTAGTTTCTGAGAAAAATATGGGTTTAGCCGATAAACTCTGGAAGTCCAGTTTTTGGATGATCAGCTAGAAAGAGAAATTGGCCCAATAAAAGATATTACTTCATCCACCTTGTCTCTCTAGAAAGAGATTCTTTGCATTTTCTTTTTGGCTAGCCGTGTACATGGAAATGTGCAGCTGCACAGTGTTAAGAACTTTTGCCTGACAAAGAGGTGGTGCTTGTCATTCATTGACTAAGATAGTTAAATAGGGTTTTGTTTTTTAATTATTACTTAGTCTGTGCTCCTCTATCCTTGTTTCTGCACTAGATGGGAGGATTGCTATCCAGTGACAGCCAAAGATGCCCCCTGAATTGGAACCTGGAGGGAAGTTATCCCCTCTTTGATTTTTTTGCCATTGATTCTTGTGCTACTTGGGAGAATCAAGGATGTCAGTATTTAAATCACTCTGCTAGCACACTTTGGGATAGAGGTTTTGAGAACTGTTTTTTGTTTGCCTCTTGAATTCTGCTTCCAAGGAGAATCTGAATCTCTTTCTGAATCTCTGAACCTTGTATGTACTCCTTATTAATGACAAAGGAGAAACCAAGGTCTTATGCAACAGATGAACATTGGATATGATAGCTCTTATTCTTACAGCAGCAAACACCATCTGCTTAATACAGACTGACCCTTACTGTTGTATTTGAAATGGTTGATTTGGAGAGACAAGTAATGTTGCAATATTCACACATTATGGCTTATGTTTATTTGGGTAAGTTGAAGAAATATCATATGCATTCTGGGATGTGTGTCAAGGGCATAGGCGCAGTTTGAAAATCTCTCTTGCCCACAAACACCCATGATGTCGAGAGAATACTGTATGTACTTGTAGCGCCCCCTCTCCACCTGGTTACCTCCTTTAATGCCAATCCGCTTACAGGTTTTGATGGACAGGTCTGGGTTCTTTTGGATCCCGCCACCCACTCAGGGGTGTATCTTCTTTCTTTCTTTTCCTATGAAATTATTTGGCGGTGCCTCCACTCCCCTCGCTCCTTCCTGGCCGGGTCACCAGGGCAGCTTGGGCGGAAAATTCTAACTACAGAGTAATCCCCACTTACTTGCCAGATGGTTGGAGACGTCTAAGAAATAAAACAAACACAAAAATATATTCAACACAATAATTATATTAAACAGGAGACACATACAACATAACAAGGTAAAACACTATTTTTAGGGTCACTGGTGCCCACACTGCAAATACCCATGACCTGATGTAGCATATGTAAAATTAGTGTCCCGTTGGTACGCGTACTTTGCTGTGGCCCTTGATGACCCGTGACCACAAAATTCTTCTCTGTAGTGGTTTAGCAGTGTGGCTGACTAGGTTCAGTACAGCCCAAAGGACTCACAAGTGGGAGAAGGTGGTAAATCCCTCCACAGATGTAATATGCAGCAGGTTGTAAAATCCTCAAACCCTTACTCCCTGGCTTGAGGACACAGTTCAGGGAGTAGGGGGTCCCCAAAACAAGTTCCCTGACTAACTAAAAGATGGTGCACGCAAAAACTCCATGAATGATCCTCAGATTCGAAGATGACTCTGGACTCCTCAGTCACTGCAGAGGGGCTGTTCTCTGCTGGCAGGGATCCTCCTCAGGCAGGAATCAGGCTGTGTCGGTCCCAGGATTTCCGATTTCCCCTCACCACAAAGGGGTGCAGGGCTCAAGGTGTAGGTTACACAACTACACTAACATCCAAACTGTAGCCTCCTAGCCCAGCCTCCAGTCACACACTCAGCAGGCAGCTTCCCTGGACTAGCAGACAGAGCAGAGCTGACTATGTGGTGACGGGTCTCACCTAGGGAGCTGGAGGGTGAACTCAGCCTGGCTGGGAAGTTTCCCAGCAAATGCTACAAATTGGGAATCATCAGTGGGGAAGGAAAAACCCAGCTGAGGGATCTGGTGCAGATCCCTAGAGGCCAGTTCTCAGGGGGAACCCTGCATGCAGGCCTAGGACTCACCAGCTCCCCACACAGCCAGCCCTGCCCTTTCCCTCGCTGGCTCCAGACTGTCTACAAAATGGCTTCTCCCTCGGAGAACCTTTCACTCCCTATTGGTTGCTGGGCGGACTCTGAGTCTGCCTTGGCTCCCCCTCCCGACCAGGGACAGTGTGCCTCTCCCTGAGCTGCCAGCAGACAGCGTCACAGGAATCTAGGTAATCTCCTTGGGGGATACATACTTAAATGCACAATCTCCTTCAATAAATAAACGGACATGAATTAAGTTATTTAAGTAACCACTGACTTATCTCTTTGCTTATGTGAAGTTTTACTTTTTACTCTGAAACTAAATGTATTGCAATGTAAAAAAACTGTGTGCTTTGAAAAGCAAATAATTTATAACCCATATGCATTTGTATACTTGCTTTAAAAAGATCACAGATGTTCATTTGTGGAATGACTGATATGTTTTGGAGTCTGTGTTTGTGAAAAGTGTCCTGACCTCCTATTAAGGCCTAAAGTATGAAAACAATACCAAATACTTTGATTGGGTTATCAGGAAAAAACATATGAAATATATTTTTCTATTGAAAAAAGTGGGGATTTTTTGTTGATCTTTGAGAATTCTAAGGAACTTCTAAATCTTTGTTTTCACAAAAGAGAGGAAAAACAACCCTAAGATGCACTTTCTAATATGAAAATACAACTCCATAACTTTTAGAATCTGTGTACTCGTTCTTGTACATTGAAATACTTCAGTGAGTCACTTTATGCAGACGTTGTACGTAACATATTTTTGTCTGTAGTGGTGGTATAGCCATGTTGGCCCAAGATATCAGAGAGACAAGGTGGGTGAGGTAATATTCTTTACTGGACCAATGTATGTTGGTGAAAGAGACAAGCTTTTTAGCTACACAGAGCTGAAGAAGAGCTCGAATGCTTCTCTCTCAGCAAAAGGTCCAATAAAAGTTATTACCTTACCCATCCTGTCTCTCTAATATTTTTCTAAATAAACTGCATGTCATCTCTGATGTGTTTATTTGTTGAATTAAATGTGATCAAATTTACCTTATTTTAGATGAAGGCTTTGATAAAATATGGAGATAGGATAAACTGAACACTTGGATTTTTATCTGGTTGATTATGTATTTTATTATTTTTGCTTATATTCCCCCACCTAGTTGCACTATGGAAGTTATAGAGGCACACATTAAGAGGCGTAAATTGTAAACATCCTTTGAAAAATATTACTCGTTTTATATTTTCATAATTACTTCATTATTATTTAATATATTTATACTGCAGAAGTTCACAGAATCATCAGTCAAGATCAGTGTCCTATGTACTGTACACATGTTCAGACTTGGGGCTTGTCTTTGCTCATTGTTAGCTCGAGCTATAACTCAAGTTTTTCCTTTATCCCAATTCCTGTCCACACACACAAATCTCTAGCTGGAACTAGGTGACCCCTCAGAGGGGATGGGTTGAAATTGGAGTGCTGCTGAAGCTCTAATAGTTAGTAATGCTGTGGGGATGCAGAAAGGCAAGTTACAACAATTCCTTAACGGCTAATCCAATCGGTTTTCTAATCTAACCACTCTGAGTAGCTGGAGTGGTGTTCCTACTAAGAGTGTTGCCACACTGAGGCCTGTCTACTCTAGGAAATTAAGTCGGTTTAACTACATCACTCAGGGGAGTGAAGAATCCACATCCCTGAGCAGAGGTGAAAGTAAGCCGGTACGCCCCGGTATGGCGTACCGGTAAGAGCCGGTACGGCGTACCAGGATCGGCTTTCTGAGAGGGCAGTTTAAAGCCCTGGGGTGGCTGCGGCGGGGATTTAAAGGGCCCCGGAGCTCCAGCCGCTGCTACCTCCCCGCCCCCCCACCCTCCCCGGGTCCCTTTAAATCCCGGCCTGAGCCCTGCTGCCGAAGCCCTGGGGTAGCGGCAGTGGGGCTCCGGAGGGGATTTAAAGGGCCGGGGCGGTAGCGGCGGCTGGAGCCCCAAGCCCTTTAAATCCCGGCCTGAGCCCTGCTGCCCGAGCCCTGGGGTAGCGGCGGTGGGGCTCCGGCGGGCATCTAAAGGGCCGGGGCGGTAGCGGCGGCTGGAGCCCTGAGGCCTTTTAAATCCCCGATGGAGCCCGGCACTGCTACCCCAGGGCTCGGGCAGCAGGGCTCAGGCGGGGATTTAAAGGGCTCGGGGCTCCAGCAACGGCTACCACAGCGGAGCCCCAGGCCCTTTAAAGCTGTGCCAGAGCCCTGGGGTAGCGGTGGCAGCTGGGAGGCCCCAGGGCTCCTCAGTGATTTAAAGGGCCTAGGGCTCCGCTGCGGTAGCAGCAGCTGGAGACCTGGGCCCTTTAAATCGCCCCCAAGCCCCGGGGCTCCCAGCCGCCTCTGCAGCTGGTAGCTCAGGGGTGATTTAAAGGGCCCCGGGATCCCAGACGCCACTACCGCAGCTGGAGCCCTGGCCCTTTAAATCAAGATTTAAAGGGCCTGAGGATTTAAGGCCCTGCCTCTTCCGGTTGAGGCCACGACCTCTGCTCAGGACTCCGGCGTACCGGTAAGTTTTCTAACTTACTTTCACCCCTGTCCCTGAATGACATAGTTAAGATGACCCCAACCCCCAGTGGAGACAGTGGTTCCATCAACCTAACCACTGCTTCTTGCAGAGGTGGAGTGCATATGCCAATAGAAGAACCCCTCCCATCTGTGTAGGTAGTGTCTACGCTGAAGTGAAGGAGGACTTGTGGCACCTTAGGGACTAACAAATTTATTTGAGCATAAGCTTTCGTGAGCTACAGCTCACTTCATCGGATGCATTCAGTGGAAAATACAGTGGGGAGATTTATATACACAGAGAACATGAAACAATGGGTGTTACCTGATCACTCTCGTTGTATGGTAAGGTGAGCTGTTACCAGCAGGAGAGCCGGGGGGAGGGGGCAGAAATCTTTTGTAGTGACAATCAAGGTGGGCCATTTCCAGCAGTTGACAAGAACAGCCTGAGGAACAGCGGGGGCGGGGGCGGGGGAATAAACATGCGGAAATAGTTTTACTTTGTGTAATGACCCATCCACTCCCAGTCTCTATTCAAGCCTAAGTTAATTTTATCCAGTTTGCAAATTAATTCCAATTCAGCAGTCTCTTGTTGGAGTCTGGTTTTGAAGTTTTTTTGTTGAAGAATTGCCACTTTTAGGTCTGTAATCGAGTGAGCAAAGAGATTGAAGTGTTCTCTGACTGGTTTTTGAATGTTATAATTCTTGACATCTCATTTGCGTCCTTTTATTCTTTTACGTAGAGACTGTACAGTTTGCCCAATGTACATGGCGGAGGGGCATTGCTGGCACATGATGGCATATATCACATTGGTAGATGTGCAGGTGAATGAGTCTCTGATAGTGTGGCTGATGTGATTAGGCCCTATGATGGTGTCCCCTGAATAGGTATGTGGACAGAGTTGGCAACGGGCTTTGTTGCAAGGATAGGTTCCTGGGTTAGTGGTTCTGTTGTGTGGTTGCCGGTGAATATTTGCTTCAGGTTGGGGGGCTGTCTGTAAGCAAGGACTGTCCTGTCTCCCAAGATCTGTGAGAGTGATGGGTCGTCCTTCAGGATAGGTTGTAGTTCCTTGATGATGCGTTGGAGAGGATTTAGTTGGGGGCTGAAGGTGATGGCTAGTGGCATTCTATTATTTTCTTTGTTGGGCCTGTCCTGTAGTAGGTGACTTCTGGGTATTCTTCTGGCTCTGTCAGTCTGTTTCTTCACTTCAGCAGGTGGGTATTGTAGTTGTAAGAATGCTTGATAGAGATCTTGTAGGTGTTTGTCTCTGTCTGAGGGGTTGGAGCAAAAGCATTGTATTGTAGAGCTTGGTTGTAGACAATGGATCGTGTGGTGTGGTCTGGATGAAAGCTGGAGGCATGTAGGTAGGCATAGCGGTCAGTAGGTTTCTGGTATAGGGTGGTGTTTATGTGACCATCGCTTATTAGCACCCCTGTGCACTGAAGTGGTGCAGCTATTGCCGCCGTAGCATTTCAAGTATAGACAAGGCCTAAGTAGTTGGACTGTAATGGAATAACCAATTTTAGCTAACTGTTGCAGTGACAACAAGAGCTTCCTCTCTACCCCAAAGAGTTTACAATCTAAGGCCCCAATTCTGAAAATATTGACACATATGAGTAGTCATGTGGAGCTCAATGCCTGTAAAGTTAAGCATGTATATAACCCTTTGTAGGATCAGGGCCAAAGAAAACGTCCACATTTAGAGGTATATATTTGTGTGAAAAATCACTATTGCAGTCTCCTACTGCACCCTCCAAAAGGAAAGTTAAATATGCAGTTTCAATTACAGATGCAATCTTTTGTAATCACAATTCTTCAGGAGCCTCGATATTCTCAAATTTTATTTTGTGTAGAAATTGTACTCAACTTGGAATAAGTATTAGCTTAACAGTAGTGTATAGATTTTAAAGATCTAAGAATGGATTACAAAATGAAGGACTCATCTCTGTCAGAAACTTTTAAATGTTTCTGCTGTGCAAACTCAGATGGTTGTGAGTCTATTTAATAACAGCTCTGGCAACCAGATCTCTTTTTATGTGAAGTGTACTTATCTTTGTCTCTACATGAAAAAAAGCTGTTACCAAAATTGATGTGTAAACACTGTATTAGGGAAACAAGTATTTCCGTGTAAATGTGTGGTTTTATTTGAATTTATTAGCTTTGAACCATGATTAATAATATGAGATAACAGTATCAAAATTATAGATGTTTAAAATACGTGAGTGTTGGTTTCGGGAATCACAGTCCTCGCTTCTGTTCATGTGAATATGGTTTAACTAACAATTTTGCATGGGACAATGTGGTTTGTAGCTATTTTTATTATGCCCCAGAGAATGTAATGAGGTGACAACAAACAGCCATGTCCAGTTTTAAGTGCTTTTCTGATGTTGTCTTATACAGCAATTTAAAAAAAATTGTATGAAGCCAGTTTACATTTTAAATGGCTGAATCCCAGGAGTCCCATTGTGCCTGGCACCCCCACCTCCCTACATACTGCCCCATACTCATTGACAAGAACTTTGCAAAAATCTCATTGAAGCATTGTAGTGTCTATTCTTCTCCACAATAAAGCCTTCCCAGTGGTGTCAGTGGAAATAGAGTGAATCTGACACTGTATGAGCCTAGTTAGCGTCCCTGTGCTTTTGCTGAAACAGAATCCCAGAGCTGGGATACAGGCTCCTTTGCACTTTCTGGCCTTTCTCTGCTTCTGCACAGTGGAATAATTGTCTGAAGCAGGGGGAAGAAGGACAGAATACAGAGGGTTGAGGAGAAAGGGAGAGAAATAAGGAAAGGCTATGTGGAACTGAGCTATAAGTGTAAGGTAAAAATGAACTGCATAACAGCATTGCCATCTTGGATTTAATATCAAGATGTGGATGCACTGAATAAGGTCAAAGAGTCCTGTGGCACCTTATAGACTAACAGACGTATTGGAGTATAAGCTTTTGTGGATGCATCCGAGGAAGTGGGTATTCACCCACAAAAGCTTATGCTCCGATATGTCTGTTAGTCTGTAAGGTGCCACAGGACTCTTTGCCGCTTTTACAGATCCAGACTAACACAGCTACCCCTCTGATACCTGAATAAGGTCAGTTACTGAAAACTCTATCTCCCATCAACCCCTGACCTGCTGGGTTCCTGTCTCTCTCCTAGCAGCAGAAGACAGACAACATATACTCTCTCATTGTAGACATTTTTAAGAGTGGAGTAAAATCTGGCTGCTTCAATTAACATCAGGATACAGAGGTAATTATAACCCTAATTTTTAAGCATATACCTAATTTGAAGCATATGAGTGGTTCTTTTGACTTCACTGGAGATTGCTCACGTCTTAAAGTGAGGACATACTGAAGCAGTTTGTCAGGGCTGACTGTCCAATCCTCCAGGCTTTAGTCATACAAGACTTCAACACATGAGTAAGTGTTGAAGGATCAGGCCATTATTGTTTTTGCGTACATTATTTAATATTATATACTCTCACCTGTACCAACCCATTTCTTTTCTTCATCCTCTTCCCTCTCCCTTTATTCTAGCAATTTCAGCTTGATCTGTTGGGTATCTCTTGATTTTGAAAACATGTTGGAGGTTTGGCTTTAGTCTGAAAATTTCAGATGTCATGAAAAAATATGTCAGAGGGGTGTTGGAGCTGAACTTTGAACCTCAAATGCCCCAAGATAATTTTGGCAGGATAAATGCTAGCTGGCTTTTGAGTTTTAACCATAGACTATATAAAGCCTCACTGCAGACTGACAAAGGATTGGAATTCCCATAAAATATTTGAATGGAAACTAGTGGCTTCTGTTAAAAAAAAAAAAAAAAAAAAGAAAAGAAAAAAAGAGGAAGGCCTGTTCCATTTAGTGTAATAAAAGCCTCAAGATGTAAGTTTGCAAATATTTATTTTACTCACTAGTTTTGATAAGATTCTGCAAATTGGCTAACCAATTACTGTTGTTACGGAGAGCACGCAGAGTGTGCTAATCTAAATGTTAATACATTCGTAGCGTTTCATTCTGTTCTGTGAAAAGAGAAAGTAGGGCGGGGGAACCTTCTTGGTTCTAGTTATTATAATTATGTCACGTTTTGTTTTTGTTTTTCTTAAATGAGCTTGTTTCGGTTTTACTGAAGCCTGTTAGGTGGGCTAATAACTTTAGAATTAGGCATTCCATGTAGCTCTGCCACACGCAGCAAAGAATTGTGCAGGTAAAGGCCTTTGGAAATTGAGCATTCTTGTAAATTCTAAAAAAACCCAACATTATAGATTTCAAACTGCGAAGAAAGAAATGATAAATATTTAGGTAACTTGAAGATCACTGTTTCCCTGCTTTGCGATGATGAAATTAGTTTTTATAGACTCTCTCTGGTATGCCATGAGCACAGTGGCACAATTTAGCAAACACTAGATGAATACCAACTACTCTATAAATAGAGATGATAGAAATTCTAATTCTGATAATGTCCTTGATGGACTGTACGAAAAATCAGAATTAAAATTTTGGCTTTTCTGGAGGCATGAGGAAGGATCAGAATTTTTTTTTATTATTATTTTGGCATGGGTAGAAGGAACAATAGAAGAGGGTTTTAAAATTCTCCACATCTTGAAGAGAGTTTGCATTGAAATATGGCAATAATGTAATAAGCAAAATTAAATACTATAATCTCTACTTGTTTAACCAAATTTTCATGGATTGATCTGACATTATGTTGCAATTTCACATGAGCTAATTTTGAGCAATTATTTGAAGATATTCTCCAAAAAAGGGATAAACTGTGCATAGCAAGCATACATTAAAGCAGTGGTTTTCAAACTGTGGGTCGCGACCCAGAACTGGGTCCTGGAATGGAAGGGACTGGGTTGTGGCAGCTCTGGTCAGCACTGCCTACTGGGCCGTTAAAAGTCCCATCAGCGGTGTTGCCCGGCTAAGGCAGGCTAGTCTCTACCTGTTCCGACACCACGCTGCGCCCCGGAAGCGGCCAGCAGCAGGTCCAGCTCCTAGGCAGGGGACCCACAGGGCTCCGCGTGCTGCCCCTGCCCCGAGCACTGGCTCCACACTCCCACTGGCCAGGAACCAATGCACGCCTCCGCCTAGGAGCCAGACCTGCTGCTGGCTGCTTCCGGGGTAAGGCACGGTCTGTGGTGTCAGGACAGGCAGGAAGCCTGCCTCTGCATCCCCGCTGTGCTGCTGACCAGGAGCCAGGCAAGGTAAGCCTGCGCCCCAATCCCCTGCCCCAGCCCTGATACCCCCCACAAACCCGGAGCCCATTCCTGCACCCCAAACCCCTCATCCCTGGCCCCACCCCAGAACCTGCATCCCCAGCCCAGACCCTGACCCCGTCCCGCACCTCAAACCCCTGCCACAGCCTTGAGCCCCCTCCTACACCCTGAACCCCTCATTCCTGGCTCCACCCCACAGCCCTCACCCCAAACCTCTGTCCAAGCCCTGAGCCGCTCCAACACCCCAAACCCCTCATGCCTAGCTCTGTTGGGTCGCAGGCATCAACAATTTTCTTCAACTGGGTCGCCAGAAAAAAAGTTTGAAAATCATTGCATTAAAGGAAGAATTTTCATCTGAAAGAGTATGTGTATTTTAAATCCTACAGCTGCTGCTCCTGCTCCTTAAAGTGTGCAATGGATCTGAAAAGTGACTATAAAAATATCATTTGTGACAAAGCTCTGTCCTTGCCTCCATGGGTCCCGCGTTTCCTGGCGGATTTCGCTAGCCTCAGAGGCTCACTGTGACCCTCCACGTAACCCTTCTTTCTCTAGAGACAAGGGTCACAGTCTACTGAGCCATTTTCATCGTAAGCCAGTGAGGGAGGTGAGGAGAAGTTATCCTTCCTTGCACAGTCTCTGTTGTCTCCCAGTCTCAGTGATTAATCAGGGGGCAAAGGTGTGGGAGGGGAGCCCAGGCCCACCCTCTACTCCGGGCTCCAGCCCAGGGACTCTAATAGTATCAGCTATGGTAGCTAACCTTTTAGAAACATGACATGTACAATTCCCTGGGCTACTTTCCCCACAGCAGCCCTCACTTCATCAAGCTCCACTTCACCCTTACCTCAGGGACTCCTTCCTTGTGCCTGATATGGTGTGTACTACTCAGCCTCTCCAACAGCACAACTTCCTCCCACAGCTCCTGACATGCACACCCACCTGACTGACTGGGAGGCTTTTAACTAGTTTCAGCCAGCCCCTGATTGGCTTCAGGTGTCCCAATCAATCTAGCATTCTCCCTGCCTTCGGGAAAGTTCTTAATTGGCCCCAGGTGTCTTAATTGACCTGGAGCAGCTTCCATTTCACTTAACCTGGTACCAGAGATTTGTTTAACCTGGAGCTAATATATCTATCTCTCACTAGTTTTCTATAGCCATCCGGCCTTGCCCCATCACACATTGTAATATGTATATTACTGCTCTCTGTATGTATTTCAAATATTTATTTCGTTTTTATTTCTGCAAATTCAATAGAACTGAGGAACAGTATTTTATATTTTGTTCTGCCTCACGAATCATCAACAAAATGGTCATCTGTTTTCTGAGTTCAGTCTTTATTGTTGGTGTTGATACATGAAAAAGGGAGGGCACAACTTGATTATTTAGTTCTCCTAAACTTCACAGCAAGAGTCTGGACGTTAAGTTCCTGTGAAATGCCCCTATATCCATCTTAGAGGATCTCTTTGTGGGAGCAAGAACAGAGTCATCTACCACTGATGTGGCCTGATCCTCCCACATTGCCATCTCAAGTATGCTTTAAGGTACAAAGACACATTTGTCCCATCTTTATTTCAGAGTTCATCAACTTGCTCATTGCAAAAGGAATTCAAAATGAGGTATGCAAGTGCAATTCTACCTCTGTTAAAGGAAGGTGATATACTGAGATACTGCACTCATACTGGGATACCAAAACAACAAAGTTTTTTACCCACGAAAGCTTATACCCAAATAAATCTGTTAGTCTTTAAGGTGTCACCGGACTCCTTGTTGTTTTTGTGGATACAGACTAACACAGCTACCCTATGATACTATCCCTCCCACCAGACGCATCTTATGTTTGTCAGCTCACAGTGTTCAGGCTGGCACTGGGGAAATGCTTGTGTTGTACACACAGAATGGGAGTGAATATTTTCCCCTTACCCAGACGACTGGCTGATCAAGGATTGCACTTTAGAAGGAATCCAAGCATCAATCTGTACCATCATCAGAGGGCTGGAGTCACAAGTGTTCATTCTAAACTTCCCAGGTACTTGGCTAGAACCCAAGAGACAACTGGGATCCTGGTAGACTTGGTTTGACTCAAGACCAGATCTGTGACATTGGAAATCCAGCAAATAGGATTTGTCAGAGTTAACCTGTTTAAATAAGA
Source organism: Natator depressus (assembly GCF_965152275.1). Classification (NCBI taxonomy): domain Eukaryota; kingdom Metazoa; phylum Chordata; order Testudines; family Cheloniidae; genus Natator; species Natator depressus. Next base: position 76,845,509 of record NC_134235.1, read on the forward strand.
ATCAGGCTGTAGATGCCAGGCTATATGGCTACAGTAGTATTTGTGATATCTATAACATACCTCCACATAAAAGCACCCCTCATTGGATTTTGAGGACTTAGAGGTGAAAAAGCACATATAAGTAACCACCACCTCTGGGTAATAGACTCCTTCCAAGACTCACAGTCTAGGTACGCTTTACACTGAGGAATGGATTTCCAGATCTGTAGTAGTATAGTAATTGCAGATGCACCCATCCCGGAGAGGGAGCCCACAATCGAGAAATTTGGACCAAGATTTAAAAAACTAGCTGCCTAAAGTGAGGTTCCTAAATTCATCTGTAGGTGTCTAAGTGGCCTGATTTTTCAAAGATATTGAGCATCCAGCCAGCCACCAGTTACTTTAACTAACACAGTGTGCCTTTTCCTTGGCTCTGTTTGGTAGCAAAAATCCTGACCAAGCTCAGAAGAGAGACAGCGTCTATGGTCTTAACAGCTTCTTACAGCTGAGGCAAATCTGATTTTTAAACCTGGCTGACTGGTAGTAACTGATCCCATGAAGCTCTGCATCTCACCTCATCTGATCGCACAACCAGGTACAACCTGACCTAGGCTTTCTGTCCCTGTCATTATTGCTTTTGAAATCTCTCAGCTGGTTCAGATATATCCACTTGAAGGGCATATCACTGTAAATGAAAATAATAAAAGATTCTAGTCGTCTTTAATTTACTCAAACATCCTTTATTCAAGTGCCACCTCTTTATCTATCCTACAACCAGTCAGAACAGAATATGGAAGGGTTGCAGACCAAACTGGATGAGCAAGCATCTCCAACAGATTATTAAGAGAAAGCAGGAAGCTTACAAGGAATGGAAGATGGGATGGATCAGCAAGGAAAGCTACCTCTTGGCGGTCAGAAAGTGTAGGGGAAAAAGGGAGAGCTGCCAAAAGCCAAGCAGAGTTGGACCTTGCAAAGGAAATTAAAACCAACAGTAAAAGATTCAATAGCCACACAAATAACAAGAAAACAAGGAGTGAAGAAGTAGGACTGCTAAGCACTGAGGATCAGGTGAAGATTTAAGATGATCTAGGCATGGCCCAACACCTATGCAAATACTTTGTGTCGGTGTTTAATAAGGGTAATGAAGATCATAGGGGTAGCAGCAGGATGGCGAATGGAAATGAGGATATGGAAGTAGAAATTACCACATCAGAGGTAGAAGTCGAATTCAGACAGCTAAATGGGACCAAATCAGAGGACCCAGAAAGTCTCCATCTAAGAATATTAAAGGAACTTGGAAGCCCAATAGCAAGAATTTGTAATGAATCTGTAAACTCAGGAGTCATATCTTATGTCTGGAAAATTGCTTATATACAAGGTTTAAATTCAGCAGAGCTGTCCGGAGAACAGCTCCAGTAAATATTCCCAAGCCTGTGGGAGCCCCAGAGCTTCCCACGGGGCTGGAGCCCCGAGCCTCTGGGAAATACTCAATGAGAATTTAAGTCCTATTAATATATTACCTACTTTTAAGAAAGAGGGAAAAAAAGTGATTCCAGAAACTTCAGGCCCATTAGTTTGACCTCAATTGTATGCAAGATATTGGAACAAATTTTGAAAGAGAAAGTAGTTAAGGGCATAGAGGTAAATGGTAATTGGGATAAAATGTGACATGTTATTTCAAAAGGTCAATCGTGCCAGACCAGCCTGAGCTCTTCCTTTGAAAAGATAACTGATTTTTTTAGACAAAGGAAATGCATAGATCTAATCTACTCAGATTTCATAAAGCATTTGACACAGTTCCACATGAGAAATTATTAGTTAAATTGGAGAAGATGAGGATTAATATAAGAATTGAAAGGAGGACAAGGAACTGGCTAACGGGGAAACTACAATGGGTCATGCTGAAAGGATGGAGTGTACCAGTGAAACTCATGGGAGAATTCTGTGCCACTGTGCATGTGCAAAATTCATGTCTCTCGCAGATTTTCCCCACACCTTCAGAAAATACATTCTTCTGGGGAGGCACTGCAATTACACCTTTTGGCCACCAGGGCTGCTGTGGCACCAGAAGAGAGGGCAGTCGGCTTAGCCAGCTGTGCAGAGGGAGGCCAGGTGAAGAGGCATGGGATATGGGGGAGATGGACACACAGGGCTGCTGGGTGGGGGGGGGTCACATAGACTGGGGTTCAGAAGGGCTAGTGAGGGGGGCAGACTGAGGTGGAGGCACAAGAGCTAGTGGAGTGATAGTACTGAGCCGGGGCTGAATGGGAGTGAGGGTGCAATGACACATGGGGACAGGGAGTGGGGGAGCACAGAGCCACATAGGGACAGGAAAGAGGGGTGGCTAAAAGGGGTGCAGGGACACATGGGGATTGGGGAGGGAGGTGCACGGACATGTGGGGGCAGGGCAAATGTACCTGACTGAATGGGAGAGAATACAGGTCAGCCAGGGTCTGTATGGGGATTGCTCCCCAACTCCCTAACAATCCCCGCCCCCCAAAAAACTATTTCATACTTCTCCCACCCACACCCAAGAACTTTCCAAGTTCACATCCAGGCTCCTTCACAGCAATTATTTCCCTTTTCCTCAGCTCCTCCATTACCCCTGACTCCCCCAAACCTTTGCACTGCTTCTGAGGGAAGTATGTTTCAGTATTGTATTTTAAATGAATTATTACTCAGAGTTCTGTATTAATATTCCTAACAAGGAATCTATTTATTAAACATTTCCTGAATGTTTTTTGCTGTCTGTATTGTTACAGATATACTTTCTGACAGGTATTTTGAAATAAATTACCAAAATAATTGAAACTAGCGTTTCAATTATTACACTGTATTATTTTAACACACAAAATATGCAGAATTTTAAAATACTGTGTGCAGAATTTTTATTTTTTTGGTGCACAGTTCGCCCAGGAGTACCTTTCCTCAGGGATTGATCTTGGGACCAATCTTATTTCATATTTCATTGATAACCTTGGCACAAAAAGTGGGAGTATGGTAATAAAATTTGTGGATGACATGAAGTTGGGAGATATTGCCAATATGAAGGAGGACCAGAATATCATACAAGAAGATCTGGACAACCTTGAAAACTAGAATAATAGAAATAGGATGAAATTTAATAGTGCAAAGTGCAGGGTCATGCACCTAGGGGCAAACAACAAGCATTTTTGCTATAAACTGGGGATGTATCAGTTGGAAGTGACAGAGGAGGAGAAAGACCTGAGTGTATTGATTGATCATAGGAAGACTGTGTTGCCAATGTGATGTGACTGTGAAAAAGGCTAATGCAATTCTAGGATGCATATTTCCAGGAGAGATAGGGAAGTGTCAGTACCATTATACAAGGCACTGGTGGGACCTCATCTGGAATACTGTGTGCAATTCTGATCTCCTACGTTTAAGAAAGATGACTTCACACTGGACCAGGTGTGGAGAAGGGCTACTAGGCTGCCCAGAGGAGTAGCGAGCCTACCTTATGAGAACAGACTCAAGGGGTTTGGCTTGTTTAACCTAACCAAACGAAAGCTGAGGGGAGATATGATCTCTCTCCATAAATACATCAGAGGGATAAATACCATAGAGGGAGAGGAGTTAAAGTTGTGCCAGTGTTGACACAAGACCAAATGAATATAAACTGTTCCATCAACAAGATTAGGTTTGAAATTAGATAAAGGTTTCTAACTATCAGAGGAGTGAAGTTCAAGAACAGCCTTCCCAGAGCCGGGGGGAGTGGTGGAGACAAAAAAACTAACTGGCTTCAAGACGGAGCTTGATAAGTTTTTATGGAGGGGATGGTATGATGAGACAGCCTACAACAGTATGTGGCCCATATGCAACTGCTAGTTGTAAATATCCCCAACAGTTGGAGATGGGATACTAGATGGGGAGTGCTCAGGTCAGATTGGCAGATACCCTAGCGGGGAAGGGGGTTGCCTTCCTCTGCAGCATGGGTCACTTACAGGTTTAAATTGGAGTAATGGTGGATTTTCTGTAACTTGAAGTCCTCAAATCATGATTTAAAGACTCAAGTAACTCAGGCAGATATTATGGGTCTATTACAGGAGTGGGTGGATGAAATTCTGTGTCTTGCAATGTGCAGGAGGTGATCTGGATGATCAGAGAGGCCCCTTCTGGCCTTAAAGGCTATGAGTCTGAAGACAAGGAGTAGGCAGACAAAAACAGTCACTAAAGTTAATGATGTGTGTATTGCTAGACTCTTCCTCTTCAGTCAGTCTACTGTAAGATGAAGAGGGAAGTAGCGTGAAGAAAGAGACTTTGATGAGGAGTATTGTCAGTGAGCAATTGTTTTGTCTAGATCATCTCACGTTCCCCCACCCTACATTAATCAGAACTGAATGTGGATGTACTGAGCCAAATTTTTAGTGTAGATACAAAATTTTAAAATGAATATACAAAAAAACCAGTAACTCTTAAAATCATGACAATTACAAATACACACACACAAACAAATTACCCAGTACAGGAGTAGAATCCACATCCTCTTTGTCAGAAATGAGTACAACTCTAATAGCATCTCTTTACAGCAGTGCTAAGCAATAGCAAGTCTGTCCTGCGAGAAGTTCCGATATGGGGGTAGGTAGTCATCATATCAAGATCCTTTATAGCACGTGTTTTCTGGCAGATGTCGTGGAAGCCAGCCACCACCCGACAATATTAGCACTTAGTGCTAGCACTACAGGCAGGATGGCAGCGTGTACCTGAAGATACTGATATTAATCATCACAGTTGCTATTGTAGTACTGTGATTTTTTAGCCCCTTTGTTTAAAACAAGTAATAACATGGGTGGTAACAGCTCCTTAGTTCAATTTGAACTTTTTCAATGTAAGGCAATTATACTCAATGAGACTTAGTTTTGAATTAGATTATCAAGAAAAATGATGGAAAAAATAGAAACAGTCCTTATCCAGCATGCACTTGGTAGAAACTCCCAGGAGGGAGCCTCTTAAACTGAATGCTACTTTATTGCTGTAATTGTTCCTAGCAATTGAAAGGTGCAGAACAGGTACTTGCATGGGATGGATCAGATATGTAAAGGTGTGATATGCTAATTAATTGAACAGTTCAATAGAGAAGTTACTGGATGATGGACTTGTAGTAGCAACGCAACAGTTAGAGCTGCAGAATTCTATCTTCATTCCACTGTAATTTGATTTAAAAATTCCCCGGGAGCTGAAAATTTTCATGCTTCGTCTTACTCCAAAAGCGAGGGGCATTTGTAAAAGTTGATACTTTGATATTTTTACTGACATGGTAGTCGTAATGCCCACTTTAAAAAAAAAAAAAAATCAGAGATTGCAAATAAGGAAATGAAGTAAAATGGTTGCCATTTGCCAATAATAGTTAACACACAAATACCACAGTTCTTTCCTATTCTATGCCTAGGGGGGAACTGATCACTTAGATACTTGTTGGCAAAAGCTAATTTGTAATTGTGGCCATTGTATCTCTCTCTCTCTCTCTCTCTCTCTCTCTCTCTCTCTCTCTCTCTCTCTCTCTCTCTCACACACACACACACACACACACACACACACACACACACACACACACACACACACACACACACACACACACACACACTCTCTCGACCAGAGGTTGGATATCTGAATTGCTTCCAGCTGTTTGAAGGAATGTATCAGAAGGGCATTCCAATCAAGTGGAAATAATTCACAGTTTGGTTCCAAAAGCACTGTGTGAATCCCTTTAGACAAGCTGCTAGACATTGTCTCTTTTATTTGTTAATCTGGTTCACAGACCTCTTCCCCAACTGTACATTTTGCAGTTATTTGGGCTTTTCATAATCATGTTTAAAAGTTTATCAATTTATTTGCAATTACTAATCACTCAGATTCATGGGATGCTAATTGCAATTGAAATCCCCCATTCAGAAAACTTGTGTCATGGGATACTAATATGGGTTTTACAAAGCTGATGGGACTTCTTTTTCAGCTTGTAAGCTTAAATTTCTTACATGGAAGGTTTAACACTTCTGCAGTGTTAAACTCCCCAAGTGAGCCATCTTCAATCTCTGTCAATTGACCACCAAATAGAAATACTACATCCTCTAAGGATAAAGTGGTGCTGTGAACCCATTCTAAAAGTTAGTGCTAGAATTCAACCTTAATCAGTTAGTTATCCTGCCAACATTCTTTGCATACCCATCTTAGCAAGGCCCTTCTCCGCAAAATCAACATGAAAGGGAGTAGACGAAAAGCTTTAGAAAGTGCACCCAGCTTTTTGTTTCTTTTGTAACCAATACACTAGGTTCTGTTATCTCCAAGACAACCATGTCTAAAAGGTTGTCTGACTGCATCTCTCATTGCTGCTCTGTAATAGGCTTGCTGGTAGGTCTGCTTCTGCAGCCAACCTCCAGTCATGTTTTATACAGGAGAGTTTAGAACAGCCACATAAGTGCGTAGGGTACCTGTATACTCTTGCAAGAGCAGTGTAGCTTGGAATCAGGCTTAACACAAGACTTAAAATGTTTGGTTTATCGGTATTAAAGAAATTTTGGGTATCCGAACTCTTCTGTCTCCTAATTATTTTGTGGCTGGACTGTCCCAACTGTTTGTTATAACAGTATAACATTTTGGCCCATTGTGAATTTAAAATTAAGCATTCTACTGCCACTGAATGAAGGGACAATGTGGGTGAGGGGATATCTTTTTTCTTGGATCATCTTCTGTTGGCAGGAGACAAGCTTTTGAGCTTACCCAGAGCTCTTCTTCAGGTGATGGGAGGCACATTTTACCGTTTATTCGGCCTGCTCTTTGCTGCATTAACATGTCTTTGTATTTTTCTTACATCATTGCAAGTCATAAATTTAAGCTTAGACTGTCAAAACATACACATACTTTTGCATGTCCATGCTCACCTGCCCTCAGAACTTTCCTAATGGCAGGTTATACCACGTTTTGCTCAGAAAGAGCTAATGGTTGGGAGCGCTAAGGGTTCCTGTGGCTGCGTTTCAGGAGCTGTTAAGTCAGTGGTTTTGAAACTTTAAGCGATGGAAATTTCTGCTAGTCACCCCAAGAGTAGTGACTGTTATAGCGATAGGGAACAACAGTTACAGATAGATAAATATCTCTGTTTATTATCAGTAGCAATATCTCATATGATGCATTAATAATACATTAATGTTTTAAGTATGCAAAAAAGATACATGTTCACAAATTTTATGGAGAGTGTTTAACAGAATATTGTATATTGCAGACACCACATACAAATAGACACTGAAATAAGTATAATGGTCCCTGGAAAAATCATGGAGCAGGTCCTCAAGGCATCAATTCTGAAGCACTTAGAGGAGAGGAAAGTGATCAGGAACAGTCAGCATGGATTCACCAAGGGCAAGTCATGCCTGACTAATCTAATTGCCTTCTATGACGAGATAACTGGCTCTGTGGATGAGGGGAAAGCGGTGGACGTGTTGTTCCTTGACTTTAGCAAAGCTTTTGACATGGTCTCCCACAGTATTCTTGCCAGCAAGTTAAAGAAGTATGGTCTGGATGAATGGACTATAAGGTAGAGAGAAAGTTGGCTAGATTGTCGGGCTCAACGGGTAGTGATCAATGGCTCCATGTCTAGTTGGCAGCCGGTATCAAGTAGAGTGCCCCAAGGGTTGGTCCTGGGACCGGTTTTGTTCAATATCTTCATAAATGATCTGGAGGATGGTGTGGATTGCACCCTCAGCAAGTTTGCAGATGACACTAAACTGGGAGGAGTGGTAGATACACTGGAGGGTAAGGAGAGGATACAGAGGGCCCTAGACAAATTAGAGGATTGGGCCAAAAGAAATTTGATGAGGTTCAACAAGGACAAGTGCAGAGTCCTGCACTTAGGATGGAAGAATCCCATGCACCACTACACACTAGGGACCGAATGGCTCGGCAGCAGTTCTGCAGAAAAGGACCTAGGGGTTACAGTGGACGAGAAGGTGGATATGAGTCAACAGTGTGCCCTTGTTGCCAAGAAGGCCAATGGCATTTTGGGATGTATAAGTAGGGGCATTGCCAGCAGATCGAGGGACGTGATCATTCCCCTCTATTCGACATTGGTGAGGCCTCATCTGGAGTACTGTGTCCAGTTTTGGGCCCCACACTACAAGAAGGATGTGGAAAAATTGGAAAAGGTCCAGCGGAGGGCAACAAAAATGATTAGGGGACTGGAACACATGACTTCTGAGGAGAGGCTGAGGGAACTGGTAATAGCTTGTGTTATTGGTAATAACAATGTGTATAATAATCAAGGTGGGCCATTTCCAACACAAATCCAGGTTTTCTCACCCGGGGGGGGTCGGGGGGAGGGGTGTTTGTGCTGGAAATGGCCCAACTTGATTATCATACACATTGTAAGGAGAGTGATCACTTTAGATAAGCTATTACCAGCAGGAGAGTGGGGTGGGAGGAGGTATTTTTTCATGCTTTGTGTGTATATAATAAGATCTTCTAAACTTTCCACAGTATGCATCCGATGAAGTGAGCTGTAGCTCACGAAAGCTTATGCTCAAATAAATTGGTTAGTCTCTAAGGTGCCACAAGAATTTTTTTAACACTTTTTCCCCTAACCTCATTCTCAGGAGTAGTTGAACCATTTTGCCGAAACTTTTTAAAAAATTTAAGCCAGGGCAGCATGGAAAATTTCAGCCAGAATGGTTGAAGTTTAGCAAAGTTTTATAAGCTATTGAAAAAAGGAGGGTCTTTTATAATAGAAGGGTTTAGGAAACCTTAACTAAATGTGATGCTGCCAGATGTGCCTATAAGTATATACATTCCCATCTGTTTGAAATCACTAAATTGGTCTAAACCCTGTTGCAGACAATTAATATATTCAACCTTCACACACTGGCATCTTCAAGGTAAATTGGCTCCCACTGACTTTCAGCTTTGCATGTAGATGGAAGCACTAAAGCATTTGTTAGCATGTGTTAATGAAGCTTTTGTGCTCTGTGCCATTGATGAGAGCAAAACATATTTGTGGGTGTGAGCATTACCATAAATAACTTGAAAGAAATCTCCCATTCTTCTTTGCTTGCAGTTATGGAGACCAATTCTTGTACTCCCTAAACATTGTCTACATTAGGATTTTTCTAAATTTTTCTACCAATGCTACCAGTAGCTCCGCTGTACTCACAGGAGCAATGGTGGAAGTTCTAGCATAGACCAGGCACCCTTGGTAGCTGGTGATTTAAGAACTGTCATCTAGACTTGGTCTGAGCAAGATTATGTGGCAGGGATTGGCAACCGTTGGCACATGGCCTGCCAGGGTAAGCCTCCTGGCGGGCCGGACCGGTTTGTTTACCTGCCGCGTCTGCAGGTTCGGCCGATCGCGGCTCCCACTGGCTGCGGTTCGCCAGTCCAGGCCAATGGGGGCTGTGGGAAGCGGCGGCCAGCACACCCCTCGGCCTGCACCACTTCCCGCAGCCCCCATTGGCCTGGATTGGCGAACGGTGGCCAGTGGGAGCCGTGATAGGCCAAACCTGTGGACGCAGGAGGTAAACAAACCACCCGGACCTGCCGGGGGCTTACCCTGGCGGGCCGCAGGCCAAAGGTTCACGATCTCTGTTATATGGCACAGTGCTTGAAACACCAACGTCTGCTTGATGCCCTGTCGATACTAGCGCTCCCATTTTCCTACCGTTGGGGTAACAATGGTGGGGAATTTTAGAGAGAAAAATCCTAGGGGCAGAGCCTCATCTTGTGTAAACTGTCATATCTCCATTGACTTTCCCCCTAATATAGACAAATAAGAGCCGATTCTTGTAGTCCTCATTCACACAAAACTCTCTTGGAGTCCGTTGGAGTTGTATAGTCAACTGGAGTATTTGCAATATTCTCTTGCTTTCCTTTAGTGCCATCTTTGCAGATCCAGTGACTTTATTCTACAGCAATGACTATATATTTCCACAGAAATCTTTTGATTGTTGGCATTTATTTATTTAGATTTTAAACACAAAGTTGTGTTTTATGATTATAGTCCAAAGATATCTTTGGTGTAACTTTCATAATGAAGTCACAAATGAAAATTAGCATTAATTTAATTATTATTTATATCCGTATTCTTGTAAGTTATTTCTCTTGTGTAGCATTTATAGCAAGCATAATACAAAGAACGCTCTAAGAGTTTCAGATTTTGATTTTCGTAAGCTGAAGTTACATTAAGTAGCAAGAAGATACTGAAAGTATACTGTCCAACAGTTTTAATGGAACAGTGAAATGATATTTTGTCTGGAATCTGGCTTTCTCAATTTAAGTTTTATAAACTTTTAGATGTTTTCAAAATTTTGTATAGACTTTTGAGAATATAAGGTTGATTTGATTGGACTCCAATCTGCTTCCCTTTCAGGCATTAACAGGACATTGCTAGTTGGTTCTGTTTAGAATAAGCTTTTCAGCCTTTGTATAATTTCACACTAATAATGTGGCTGCCCTGCATTATCTGTTCAGTTGCACAATAAATCATTTTGTTTCATGTGCATGTGCTGATGTTGTGAGCATAGAGTTTACATAATTATGAAGACCTTAAAACTATAATTTCATCCACTGTGCAGTATCAAAATAATGAAAAAGACAGAACTAAGGCTTTTTCTCAGATGATGATGGTATTTGAGTTTAATAATTTAACAGATTCTGAATTGTTGTTGGTTTAACATGAAACACAGAAATAACTAACATTTTCATTTGGAAAGGTTGATTGTTCCTTTCTGTAAATGGATATTAGATCAATATTTACCAAAGTCACCTTCTCAGTCTTCAAGAAATTGAATGTTTTTACATTTGTCTCATTTCATACAGTAATTTTAGTAGTTTTGGTACAGATAGCTCCTTTGCTTAGATAAGATTTGGAAAAGAGAGTTACATTGATATTCAAGGTTATTATTAAAGGTCCTCTTTGCCATCAGCTGTGTTCTAATTTCCCATATTTAAACCATGAAAGCAGTGTAATTTAAAATAAATTACCAATAAATAATAAAGAAATCAATCTTTATTATTATTGTTGTTAAATCAGTACCTGATAGCATAGCTATAAAGTTCTGTCAGTTTACAAATAAATAATTTTTCAGCAATTTATAATTTCTTTTTAACTTGCCATACAAATTCTCAGCCTAGGAATGTAAGAACCTTGAGAACTCGTTATACTGGGTCAGACCAATGATCCATCTAGCCCCATATCCTGACTTCTCACAGTGGACAGTGCCAGATGCTTCAGAAGGAGCAAACAAAAACCGAGCAATTTCAGTGATCTATCCCCTGTCGTCCAGGCCCATCTTCTGGCCGTTGGAGGGTTAGGAACACCTGGAGCATGGGGTTGTATCCCTGGCCACCTTGGCTAATAACCATTGGTGGATCTATCCTCCATGAACTTAATCTAACTCTTTTTTGAACCCACTTACACTTTTGACCTACACAGTATCCCCTGGCAACGAGTTCTACAGGTTGACTGTGCGTTCTATGAAAAAGTACTTCCTTTTGTTTGTTTTAAACCTGCTGCCCGTTAATTTCATTGGATCATCCCTGGATCTTGTGTTATGTGAAGGAGTAAATAGCACCACTTCATTCACTTTCTCCACACCATTCATGATTTTATTGATTTCTGTCATAGCTCCCTTTAATTGACTTTTTTCTAAGATGAACAGACCCAGTCTTTGATCGCTCCTCATATGGAAGCTGTTCCATATTCCTAATCTTTTTGTTGCGCTTCACTGTACCATTTGCAATTCTAATATATCTTTTTTTGAGATAGAGTGACCAGAACTGCAAGCAGTATTCAAGATGTGGGTATGCCATGGACAGGGCCGGCTCTAGGCACCAGCAAAACAAGCAGGTGCTTGGGGTGGCACATTTCTAGGGGCGGCATTCTGGCGCCAGCCATGCCGACCCTAGAAATGTGCCCCCGCCGCCCCAGCTCGCCTCTGCTCCGCCTCTGCCCGCCACCGCTCTGCTTCTCCCCCCTCCATCCCAGGCTTGTTTCACATGGCAAGCCTGGAAGGGAGGGAGGAGAAGTCGAGCGGCAGCGCCTCGGGGGAGGCGGTGGTGGTGGAGCGGAGGTGAGCTGGGGCGGGGAGCGGTTCTTCTACCCCCCCCCATTAATTCCTGCGCTCCCCCCGCCACCCTCGCTCACCTCCGCTCCGCCTGCTCCCCTGAACGCACTGCCTCTCCCTTGCCTGAGAGGGAGGGGGGAGAAGCGGAGCGGTGGCATCTTCAGGGAAGCAGGGGGAGCGGAGGTTGCGGGGGGAGCCGCAGGAAGCAATGGGAGGGGAATGCGGCACGCCCGGGGGAGGAGGCGGGGCCGAGGATTTGGGGAAGCGGTTGGGAAGGGGCGGAGTTGGGGCGGAGCTGGGAGTGGGGGGGGCACGAAAAAAAAGCGGGAGCAGTCAAAAATTTTTTTGCTTGGGGTGGCAAAAATCCTAGAGCCGGCCCTGGCCATGGATTTATACAGTGACATAATGATATTTTTCTATTTCTATTATCTATCCGTTTCCTAATGGTTCCTAACATTCTGTTGGCTGTTTTGACTGCTGCTGCACATTGAGTGGATGTTTTCAGAGAACTATCCATGATGATTCCAAGATCTGTCTTGTGTCTTAACAGCTAATTTAGACCCCATTGTTTTGTATGTATAGTTGGGAGTATTTTTTTCCAACGTGCATTACATTGCACTTATCAGTATTGAAATTTTTTTGTGTAAAATCTACATGTCTTGTTTGGTTTTTTTAGAAACAAGGCAAAAATCCTTGTTTACACTGCAAACCTTTGGAAAGGGAAACTTGTCAAATACGTACCCCTTTATTTAGACCTTTAGTAATGTTCCTGGTCATATGACTTGAAATAAAGTGAGAGCAAAATGAAAAATATAAAAGTCTTTTACATGCAGTAGAAGACTTGGCAGATTTGATAAAGAAGCAAATCTAGAACTCTCCATCTCTGATTTCCCCAGACACCAGTAAAGCACAAATGCTTTTATAGTATTGACTGCCCAGGCAAACCAGAAAGATTACTTCCCCTCCTAGTCAAAAGTCACTGGCACAGTAAACAAAATAGTCACTAAACAATTTGCTGCCCCTGATATTTTGTTGCCCTAGATGACCTCTTGTTCTCCCTATCTGGTAGAGTTGCCCCTGCAGCAGCTTAAAGATGGAAAACTCACTGGTTGAAATGTTTCTTTGGTATTTACATTTTCCACTGAAATTGTTGTCTTTCAGTGCTTATATGATCAAGTTTGAATTCATATTCCAGAGAAAGTAGAAGCTCATTTCTGTGTTTGGATAGGAGAGAGGAGTTCTTGACGTTTAAAGGAAGTGCAGAAATAGTGTACCATTGAGATCAGAGAAATATTTAAGGCTCTATATACCTATGTGCTAACAAGCTTCTCTGCCCAGGTCAGAGTGTACTTATTTGTGGGTTCTATAATATGAATAATCCTCTGCTCCAATAATTGTAATAATAATGAATACTTAGCATTTTAATACCATCTTTCATCAGCTCATCTCCAAACACTTTATAAAGGTTTGCTAAACATTATTTATTTCCAGTTTGTATAAATATGAAAAATTATGTACAGAGGTTACTTGAACTATCTCAGTGTGGTTGCGTATCTAGTTCAAGGTCACACAGTGAATCAATGAGAGAGGCAGGAATAGAACGTATATCTAGTTCTGTGTCTTATCCATTGGAGAATTTTTTTTTTTTTTTTACAGTAGCCTACACTTTGTTTTGGAGAGTTTCCAAAACACTCAAGAGGGATGGTCTCTGCTTTGAAGAACTCACAATCCAAAGTCAGACAAGTTAATGGGATGGGAACGACAAAAGGCAAGGCATATTATGCAAATGTACATAATTCAGTGGGTAACGTAGACTTGGCTCATGGGTCTCCAAAGTATAGTCAAGTAGCTGCAAGAAGCACTGATGCACCTTTCAGAACCTTAAATATTAACATCAGAAAGGAAAATATTTTTGAGTCCAGTACTAAACTGCAATCAAAACTGTATTTAGTTTTGTCAGTGCTGTACTTTGAAGTCAAAGACTTTTTCCCATGACCTTCCAAACTATTCTCTATACCCAATCAAAGTCTTCCCAAATACAATCAAATGGAGTTGGCCAGAGTGTCTCAACATTTCTCAATTTATGAATATAACTATAAGCCTGAAAAAAAAATGTCAGGCGTGTCTTTGGGGTTTTTTGGGGGGGAAAGGTAAATATCATAAGTGCTGAAAATACTGACTGACAGAAAAATCATTTGGGGGCAGATTCATGCTTTTCCTGAAAGGGAAGCAAAATCCTAAACTCGTCCGGTGAGAGGACCACTGGGAGCTAAACTGAGTACTTTCCTTTAAGGGCTCAGATTTCCCTTGCATGACTATCATGTCCAACTGCAGGTTTGATCTGCTGAGACTAGCAAGAGGGAGTAGATCTCCATTGATCAGGAGAGAGAATATGGGTAAAATTAACCTATTTAATAATTTTTTTTTAGATAAGGACATGGTGGTTGTGTATTATTCAACATAACTGTAGTAGCTGAAATGTTTGCATTTTGTGAAGGTTATTTTATTAATTTCTTTGCTTCTTGTTCATTCTGGTTCAGTTTTCCTTTCTTCTTTTTGTATATAGCCCTTGACTAGTTTTAAACTCTAAATAAATTAGATAATTTTTTTCCTACCAAGTGAAGATTGCTTTATTTGAACTATAGTAGTAATCTACTTTAAAAAAAGAGCTTGGGGGAAGATGGTGTTTAACACAAAACATGGTACTCAGTATAATAGAGGGGACTAGGAAGATGTCCCCTAGGTTTGCTCTACGCACAGATTTTGTACCAGTATAACTATTTCACTTATGGGTGTAATTTTTTTTTAACAAAAATGATATATTAATGTAAATGAAGTACAGCTTACTCCCCTTTCTGCATGGGAATATTTAAATGGGTATGAACATTTTTATACTGGTATAACTGAGTTCACACAAGTGCGATTGTGTACTGCTATACTAGTACAGTTAAAGTGGTACCACTTTTATGTGTAGACAAAGCTTTAATCCTTGTAAATGTACACTAAAAATAGGAGTTAATTGGATGGCAGCTAAAACCTAGTTTATTCTATTTTCTGTTGGAAAGTCCTCCAAATTTCAATATGCATTGGCTGATTAGATAAGGATCAGAGGCTGCCATAAGATCACCTATTCCTGAGGGATCGTGCGCAGCTTAGAACTATTTTTTGATTCCTTTATGAAAGGATTTTGAATTCAGTTCTCTCCCATTCGGTCTGGTGCAGAGAAATAATCGAAGAATTGCTGTGGGAAGCCTTTATGTACATAGAATGAGTTAAGATTGCTCATCATTCCATGTTATAAGGGAATAGTATTTTAGACCTTTTTTTTTTTTTTCATGTTCCATATTATGCACCTACAGCCTTCATGAGGAAGAGCTGACTGTTTTCCTAAGCAGAGTTGTCCTCTCTCCTGCTGGCCAGCTGGCCCTTTCATGTCTCTGGTTGCTGCCTGGAGAGCTCTACCCTGTGGAAAAGAGATGGGAGTGGTCTAGCTGAGGGAGTGGTCAGTGGGTGAGGAAAAGTGATGGTTGGCTCCCAACAGGTACTGGCTGATATAGCACCAGCATTGCCCCTCTTACCATGGGCATATTAGACTTCCTGGTAAGGGCACTACTATTTTTCAAGCTAATTAAATATTGTTTGAGGGAATTTTTTTTGCTCTAAAACCCAAAGATGAGGAGTGAGGTGCTGTCATGCACAGGGGCAGCTCGAGGCAGGATATGGAGTCATTTGTGGAGTGTCAAAGCAAGCTAATTTGGCAGAGTACAGTGCAAGAGCAAGGGAATAGACAAACTGAAGCTGAGATGTAGCAGAAGCAAAACTGTGTAGTACCTTGAAGATCAGGAGTCTGACTGCGATTTGGAAACAAGTAGACAGCCAGTACATGCATTGGCTAGTGAATTTAGTGGTCCTGCACAAATACATGGTTTGTATATCCAAACTTCTTAGCTTATTTAGTCTGTTTCTCTGGTATTGTCAGTACAAATGAAAGAGCAACGCTGAAAAAAATGCACTGCAGCAACTGAAAGGTTAGACGAAAATATAGTCACACAATAGGTTCTTGAAAATCGATTAACTACATTCATAATGAACCTTTGCCTGTCATGGGCACTAAAAGACACATCTGTCCATTTGAAATGAAAAACATGTCATGAACTTTGTCAAACATTGCTAATGAAGAGCAGCAGCCATATCATGTATTTGTGGGCTAAGAAAATTGTTAATTTGACTGCCTGGCTGCTGACCCAAATGTCTTTCACCAGGTCCCGGGTACTGTACTTTGCTCAGTTATGACACCTATTGGATGTACCTTTTGTAGGTTTCCTGATGAGAGACAATGAACCCATCGGGGCTTTCACATTAACATTATGACTTTGTGATATCGCAGTCTGTTCTCTTTTGTAAAATCACCAACTTATGTTTGAAGAATTACAAGGATTATTTAATAATGGATGCTTGGTTTTGCATAGCACTGAATTTTCTGTGGATTCAGGCTTCCTTTGGCAGCATATCAAAGCAAAATACCAGTTTTTTGGTGCCAGTATTTTAAAATCTAGCTCAAATGCCTAATGTAGGGACATAGCGGCTCAATTTCATGTTTTTAGGGCTGTTTCTTTCTCCTACTGACACTAAGACTGCTTTTGATTTAAAGAGATCCATCTCTCACAGAAGGTGAGCTTTAAAAGACCATATTTTAAGCCATGAGGAGAGAATCTGAACAGAATATCAATCACTCTCAGCTATCATATCTATTGTATGCCAAAATCGTAACTCTTACACCATTATACAATGCAGACACTGTATGGACAGATAATTTTAGCTCTGCAACCATCTCATTTGTGTGTTACATGCCTGCACCTCATGTCATTGTAAGTTTTACTGTGTGGACATGCAGTAAGCACACTGTAACATGATGCGGTTGACTGACTTGGTCACATTGACTTCTCAGCTCTCTGAGGCCCTGATTCATGCCAGTCCATCCCTATTCAGGATGGCACTTAAGCATATTAGGCCCTGATTCAAGAAGGTACTTAAGCACCTGGGTAACTCTAATGGGATTACTCACATGCTTAAAGTTATGACCTTAAAAACCTTGCTGAATTGGGACCTTAATTTTCAAACCTGTCTTTTCCCTCAAGATGTCCCCAAATAAAGCAATCACAATGGAGAACCTCTGCATTAAACAATATGATACAAGCAGAAGCAAGTGTGCCTTTGGTTGTTTTAATCTCTCTCTCTGTTCTAAATCACACAAACTGGAGAAACAGTCATGTTCAGAGAGTGAAATAGACCCCAGATAGCAACGAGAGCTGGACTATAGTCCTGGGGTGCAGTAAGTAGATTGGCAAGACTTGTACTCTTACTGCCATGCAGATAGTATTTGTCAATTTGCTCAGACATAGATGGGAGTGGAGGATTGTTTTAGCTGCGATTGATGAATATGAAGCTCCCAATGTCTGATGACAGGTTGCTATTTCACACTTTGCAGTTTTGTTTCAACAGAGATGCAGTACGTTGTTTCACTGAACAACTTTCTCTAGTCTAGATAGCGGAACCAGTAGGATTCTCATATGCATATAAAAACACATTGTGGTTGTAGTAAGTGTCTGAGATTTATTAGAGGTGAATTGCACTTCATGCACTGGAAGAAAAAAAAAGAAGTCTTTCGTGTATAACTGTGTAACAATCATTTAGATAGATCATGAATCGGCTTTCATTATTAGCTTTCAAGATGCCACATTTAGGTGATTTTTATACAAGATGTTCATAATAATGTCCTAAGTTTGGGGAAAAAACACTTCAGCAGAGAAAGAACATGCTCATTAAGTAGTCATGCCAGTAGGGTATGCAGGGCAAGTACTTTCTGAAGTGCAGTCAAGCTATTTAACCATAAATTCCATTTGAAAACTGGCAGTCTTCTCTTGAAGCAAAGGACATAGCAAGAGACATAGAAACACAGGTCTGAAAGGGACCTTGAGAAGTCAACAAGTCCAGACCCTTGTGCCGAGACAGGACCAAATAAACCTGACAGGTGTTTGTCCAACCTCTTCTTAAAAACTGCCAGTGATGAGGATTCCAGAACCGCCCTTGGAAGCCTAGTCCAGTGCTTCACCATCCTTATAGCTGGAATGTTTTCCCTAGTATCTAATCTAAATCTCCCTTGCTGCAGATCAAGCCCGTAATATAGTTGAAGACTATCAGTTCCCCCTGCACTCATCTTTTCTCAAAACTAAACATGTCCAGTTCATTAACCTCTCATCATAGGTCAGGTTTTCTAAACCTTTTATCATTTTTGTTGCTGTACTCTGTATTCTCTCCAATTTGTCCACATCTTTCCTGGCACCCAGAATTGAACACAATACTACTGCTCAGGCCTCACCAGTGTTGAGTCGAGCGGGACAGTTGCCGATCCCCTTCCTCCCCCCGTGTGTCATATGGGACACTCCTGTTAATATACCTCACAGTGATATTAGCCTTTTTCACAGCTACATCACATCGTTGACTCATATTCAATTTGTGATACACTATAACCCTCCAGATCCTTTACAGCAGCACTACAGTCTAGCCAGTTATTCCCCATTTTGTAGTTATGTTTTTTCCCCTTCCCAAGAGCATTTATCTTTATTGAATTTCATCTTGTTGAATTCAGACCTATTCTCCAATTTGTCAAGATCATTTTGAATACTAATCCTGTCTTCCAGAGTGCCTGGTGTCATCTCCAAATGTTATAAACATACTCTCCACTCCATTATCCAAGACATTTATAAATATATTGAATAGTACATGACCTAGAACTGACCCCTGCAGGACCCCACCGGGGAGATACACTGTCCCAGTTTGACAGCAAACCATTATTAACTACAGTTTGAGAACAGTCTTTCAATCAATTATGCACCCACCTTGTAATAACTTCATTAAGACCACATTTCCCTAGTTTGCTTATGAGAATATCACATAGGACTGTGTCAAAAGCCTTATTAAAACCAAGATATATCATGCCTACCACTTCCCCCAAATCCACTAAGCCAGTAAAATAACTCTATCAAAAAAGGTAGGCTGGTTTGGCATAATTTGTTCTTGACAAGTCTGTGTTATCTATTACTTATTACCCTGTTATCTTCTAGTGCTTACAAATTGTTCCAGTATCTTTACAACTAACGAAGTCAGGCTGACTGATCTATTAATCCTTAGGTCCTCTTTGTTCCCCTTTTTAAAGATAAGTACTATGTTTGCCTTTCTCGAGTTCTGTGGGGCCTCACCTGTTCTTCATGAGTTCCTGAAGACAGTTGCCAACTGTTCAGAGATTGCTTCAGCAAATTCCTTAAGTACTCTAAGATGAATTTCATCAGGCCTACTGATTTGAATACATCTGATATATCTAAATATTTTTAATTTATTCTTTCTCTTATTTCGCTTGTATTCTTACCCTCCTTGTTGTTGATATTAATTGTGTTGAGTATCTGGTCACCATTAACCTTTATAGTGACAACTGAAGCAAAATAGGTGTTAACACCACAGCTTTCTTGATTATCAGTTGTTAGTTCTACTTCCTTCCTATGTAGAGGACCTACACTTTCTTTCATCTTTCTCTTGCTCCTAATCTATTTAAAGAACTTCTTATTGTCTTCTATGTTGTTTGCTAGGTATAACTAATTTTGTGCCTTAGGCCTTTCTGATTTTCTCTGTACAGCTTGTGCTGTTCTTTTGTACTCCCCCATAGCAGTTTGTCCATTCACCAAATTGCCTTCCCCCTTCAGATTTGGTAACAATTACTCCCTGTTAGTCAGAATCAAGTCTAAAAAAGCTGTCCGCCTAGTTATTTCCTCCACTTTCTGAAACAAAAAGTTGCCCCAATACATTCCAAGAACTTACTGGAAATTTTTTGTTTTAACACATTATTTTTCCAACAGATGTCTGGGTAGTTAAAGTCCAACATTACTACCAGGTTTTGTGTTTTGGATATTTCTGTTATTTATTATAGAAATACCTCATACATCTCTTCCTGATTTGGTGATCTATAGTTAGGGCATTACCAAATTCATGGTTCATTTTGGTCAATTTCACAGTCATAGGCTTTTAAAAATTGTAAATATCATGATTTCAGCTATTTAAATCTGAAATTTCACAGAGTTGTAATTGTAGGGATCCTGACCTAAAATTGAGTTGTGGGGAGGTCGCAAAGTTGTTGTGTGCGGGGGGCGGGTTTGCGGTACTGCTATCCTTACTTTTGCGCTGTTGCTGGTGGCGGCACTGCCTTCAGAGCTGGGCAGCTGGAGAGTGGTGTCTGCTGGTCAGGAGCCCAGCTCTGAAGGCAGAGCCACTGCCAGCAGCAGCACAGAAGTAAGGATGGCATCATATGGTATTGCTACCCTTACTTTTGCGCTGCTGCCTACAGAGCTGGGCCCTCAGTCAGGAGCTGCCACTCTCCAGCCACCCAGCTCTGAAGACAGCAGCACAGAAGTAAGGGTGGCATGGTATGGTATTGCCATCCTTACTTCTGTGCTGCTGCTGGCGGGGCACTATCTCTAGAGCTGGGAGCCCAGCTAATAGCTGCCGCTCTCTGGCCGCCCAGCTCTGAAGGCAGTGGGGAAGTAAGGGTGGCAATACTGCGACTCCCTTAAAATAACCTTGTGACTCCCCTGCAACTCCCTTTTGGGTCAGGACCCCCAGTTTGAGAAAAGCTGGTCTACCCCCGTGAAATCTTTATAGTATAGAGTAAAAGCACCCAAAAGATCAGATTTCACGGGGGGAGATCAGATTTCATGGTCGGTAATGTATTTTTCATGACCGTGAATTTGGTAGGGCCCTATCTATCGTAGACCCTTACCATGACTTCACCTCTGTTCTTTGCCCAGACACTTCCAACTGGTTTGTCTCTCACCTCCTTCTGGACCCCAGAACAAGTATATATGTTTTTGATGTATAATGCAACCCCTTTTTCTTTTTATCCTGCCTCTCCTTCCTGAAAAAGATGTACCCCTCTATACTAGTATTTCAGTCATTAGACTTATCCCACCAAGTCTCAGTGATGCCAGCTAAATCATAATTTAGCTTATGTACTGATACTTCCAGTTTTTTCTGTTCATTCCCCATACTCTTTGCATTTGTGTATAGACATCTAAGATGTTGAGCAGAATCCCCCTCTAATTCCCTTTTTGTTGCTCCCATGATCCTATTGTAATTTTCCATTCCCCCCCCCGCAACATTTAGTTCTCCATTAAGGTTACCTTTTTTATGCTTATCTGTGGGCTTTTGTCACCTGGCCCCTTTGATCCTAGTTTAAAGCCCTCCTCACGACATTGGTGAGTTGGTGCGCAAAGATGCTCTTCCTCTTCTTGGTCAGGTGGGCTTCATATTTTTTCTGGGACAGCACTGCATGGTGAGGAAGCTGAAGCCCTCCCATTGACACCGTGTGTGCAACATGATGAGAACTGAAAAGAAATGACAGTTCCAATAGCCATCATGTTTGGTTTTGGTTACAGATGTGGCTTTTCATCTCAGATTCCTTTGGGATAACTGTTTAAGAAATCATCAGGGTGAATGACCGTTTAATGGCTATCTAAATATAAGTGAAGGAGTTTGAGTTATGTGTGGTATCAATATAGGCCCCATGACAAGGTTGCCCTCAGGAAGAGAGGGAAAAGGTCAGTAAGAGCTTGCAGAACCTAGTGGGAATGGCCAGACCAGAGGAATTACTGTTCATTCTGGGAGACTTCAGTGCTCAGACCAGCTCAGGTTGATCAGGCTATGAGCAAATTCTGAGACAGTATGAACTGGGATTGCAGAACACAGAGGGCGTTGCACTGCTTGACATGGCAATCAAGTTGGTGATTACCAACATTTGGTTTAAGAAAAAAGAAAGTCATCTTTACACATACCGAAGTGGTGGAGTAAGCGTGCAAATAGATTTCTAGCTATTCTAAAAGAACCAGAGGAAGATGGTTAATGATTGCAAGCAAGACTGTCGCACCCCAAGACAAGACTGGCAAATGAACCTAGTCTACTCTTTGCTCCAAGGAAACATGCATCAGAATGTTTAAACTGTGCAGTGTGACTGTAGACAAGTTTACTGAGACACTCACAAAGTTTGAGTCAAGAGATACACAAATTAGAACAGCAGAAGAGGAGTGGTGTCTCTTCAAGAACGTATTGATCCAAAATCTGAGATGCTATGTGGACATGCTAAACTGGGTAGACCGCAATCTGTTGAAGAATGGTAGTGGAAAAAAGAGATTCAGAAAGCAGTAAGAAATTAAAGAGATGCCAGAAAGGTGATGGAAAATAACCCTTCAGAAGAAGTGATTGCCACCGATAGCATCTCCAAGCAAGAAGCAAAGCAAGCAGTCAGGCGATAAATGTAGCTTTAGGGAAGCTGTATAATGAGTTTAACAACTATCTTCAACTTGCCAAAAGGAAAATATATGTGATCATGTGGATGAGAGACAAAAGAAAGGAAGACAGAGTGAACATACCATTCCTGAAGAGCACAAAGACAGACTGCTACTGCTGGGGGAATTCTGTACCATTGTGCATGTGCAGAATTCATGCGCCGTGCAGAACTTTTTTTCTCAGCAGAAAATACATTCTGCTGAGAAGTGCTAGTGCTACAGTTATGCCTTTCACCCACCAGGGGCCACTGTGGCCCCAGAACAGAGAGCTGCCCCCGCTTCGAATAGAGAAGAGAAAAGCTGCGTTCCTCACCGTTCTCTGCCCCTGGGGCCAAGTCAGGAGACATGTGATATGGGGGTAGAGACAGCATAGGGCACATGGGGCTGCTGGGGAGGGGACTCACAGACTAGGGTTCAGAAGGGTTAGTGGGGGGGAAGAGAGACTGGGGTGGGGACTGAATGGGAGTGGGGTTCAGGGACGGGGGAGGGGATGGCTGAGTGGGAGTGCCAGGACACAAGGGGGAAGGAGGCTCAGGGATACCTGGGGAGAGCAGGCTGGCTGAGTGGGGGTGCAGGGGCAAATGGGGACAGGGGCAGATGTGCCTGATTGAATGGGAGAGGCTAGAGGTCAGCCAGGATCTGTATGGGGGAGGCTCCTCAACTCCCTAACAATCCCTGCCCTCCGCACCCCCTCAAAAAACTGTTCCATACTTCTCCCACCCATACCCCCACAAGTTCACACCCAGGCTCCTTCCCGACAACTACTTCCCTCTCCCTAAGGTTCTCATAATCCCTCACTTCCCCAAGCCTTTGCACTGCTTCTGAGTGGTGTAGGAAGTACATTTCAGTATTGTAGTTCAAATGAATTATTTCTCAAAGTTCTGTATTCATATTCCTAACAAGGAATCTATTTGTTAAAAAACATTTCCTGAATCTTTTTTGT